>NC_047674.1:9031961-11431961 GCF_011762505.2 Arvicanthis niloticus | reverse complement strand
CACTAATTTATCTGCCCAATTTAAGCAATTTAAGATCCAAAAATCTCAATCTTCCTCCCCTCTCCCCCCAACTTTACCATGTACTTGTTCTTTAAAACATGTGATTGCTAGCCCCTATTTTCTCTGAACTTTCTCCAGTGAATTTAAATTCTAATTGTGCATTTCTGTGTGTCTGTCGTGTACATGTGCTCCCTGTGTGTCTGTATTATGTGTGGGAACACCTTCCAGTCTTGTCACTCTGGCACAGAGGGTTTCATCTGGGCCTTTGTTGGTTATCCCATTGTCTACAGGATGCTGGATCCTCACTAAACTCCTGAAGCTGGGATGGGCTGAGATGGATATCCGTCTGGCCATGTGAGCACAGCACCCTCTGGAAAAGCTTGCAGAGCCAGTGGTATCTGAGCTGCAGAGGATTGGAAAGATGACTCTCCAGGCTGGGTGGAGGTGTTAGTTAATTTTATGTTTACATGACACAAGTTAGAGTTATCTGAAAGGAGGGGGCCTCAATTGAGAAAATGACACCAGAAGATCTGGCTGCAGAGTGTTTCCTTAACTAGTGACTGATGGGGAAGAGCCCAGCCCCTTGTGGGTAGTGCTATCCCTGGCCTGGTGGTCCTGGGTTCTATAAGAAAACAGTCTGAGCAAGCCATGAGGAACAGTCTAGTATGCAGCACCCCTCCATCAGCTCCTACCTCCAGGTTTCTGCCCTGTTTGAGTTACTGTCCTGACTTCCTTTGATGATACACAGTGATATGGAAGTGTACACCAAAATAAGACTTTTTTTTCCTCCCCAACTTGCTTTATAGTCACTGTGTTTCATCACAGAAACCCTAACTAAAGTCCACTCTTAGATGTTACTCTGAGCTTTCAATTAGGCTGCCACACTGTCAACTCTGCTAGCCTCCGTCAGAGTTGGGTTTAGAAGCTGAGCTACAGGGTGAGGGTGAGCAGGAGCAGGAGGCTGGGGAAGGCTTGGGTATCTTGCCAGATGGCTGATAGTATAGAAGTTGACTTGGCTTCCCCAACAGCTTCTTCCCTGTGCTCTTCCCTTCTCGGCTCATTGTGAGCTATTTATGAACAGGCTGCCCAGATCTTAGGACAGGGTTCCCATCCATACCGAACTCCTAAAGCTTGTCCTCAGAGGTCAGCATCCCTGAAGTTTGCTGATGGTGGCTCCCCACACTCAACTAGATGGGTGTCCATCAGCACAGCTGGATCCAGGCTTGAGATTTACCTTTTGGTAGGCACAGTCTTTATCCACTGGCTCTGTGTGTGTGTGTGTGTGTGTGTGTGTGTGTGTGTGTGTGTGTGTGTACAGATGAGGAGACCACATAGGGTTGATTGACTTGTCAGTGAAATGATACATGTGAGTAAGTTATATGTCATCAGATTTATTAAGCCAATTAAGCGTATAAGGAGTCCGTTCTTTTTGGCTGGTGACCAAGAGTGGGCTACCACTTCAGAAATGCTCTTTGTACTGGAGCTCAGGGGGTACTGTGTTCTTAAAGGCAAACTCCACAGTGATATTGGTGGTAGATGAGGGTCAGAACAATCTTGCAGCAATTTGTGTTGGCAGAACATGGCAGTCATTTCAGCCACAACAGAACAACTTGATTTATACCTCTATCAGTTTATCTTAGTTTATTTTTAGTTTGCATAAACATTAGGTATTTTGTTTAATGAATCTGGGCCATGGTCAGGGTCATAAAAAATGCCAAATGTGTTGCCAGGGCAGTTGACGGGTGTTGGGAGCCAGTCAGCCCCAGACTTTCTCAGAAGGCCCTGATGAAGGGATAAAGGGAAGGTTAGTTCTGTGTCCTTGTCCAGGAGCAGGCTTAGAAAGGTCCAGTCTCAGGGTGGAGCCTGGGCCTCCTAGGAGTTAAGGGTTCTGTTCCTGGAAACCTTCCCTAAAGGGCTGTGATTATCAGTCTTGTGAAAGATGTTTCTGTGGTATCCTATGTTCTCTTGTCTGATTTAGCTCTCTGAGAAACCTGGTCCATTCTCTCCCTGCAAATAGTATTTAAAATGCTGTATTTCATATATATATATATATATATATATATATATATATATATATATTTTTTTTTTTTCCTTTTGTGTGGTGTTGCTGGTTGGTGATCTCCAGTGAGATATCACTGCAGTCTTTATATATATATATATATATATATATATATATATATATATATATATAAAATGTATATATAATATTATATATTATTATTTTATATAATATTATATATAAATTTATATTATTTATATATTAATAATATATATTAATAATAATATATTAATAATAATATATAAAATATCACATATATTTATATACTATAATATATAATTATATATTAATTATATATACTAATATACATATATTATATATATGTATATACATACACACACTATATATATATAATTTCTTGCTTGGCATAAGTTATCAGCTTATGCAAGATCTTCTGATTCCAGCCCAGCTATTGTGTTTGTCTTCATTTCTTCCCCCGCCATTCCTACCCCCTGACACTTTGCCACTTGAGACCCTCATTCCTATCGGCTGGAGTCAGGTGCATAGGGGCCTGGATTGTGATTTATTGAGACTGGAGTTATAGTGTTATACCCAGGTCTCAGGGACCACAAATTGCACAGAGCAAAGTTGCGGCCCTGTGTCTAGGGGTGTAGGGAATATATACAAGCATGGGTGTGTGTGTGGGGAGAGGGGGTTACATGGTGGATAAAGGAAGCTATAATGTTTTTACAAACTGGTCGCAGCTGCCTGGGAATGCTTAATTGGCATGATTTCTCTCTGAGGATGTATGGTTTTTGCTTTTCTCAAGGCCATAAGCCACCTGTGTTGGAGAGTGCTTGGCCGTCCATCAGAGAGGACGACAAATTTGGTGACAAGGAGGCTGAAAGCTGCATTTGTTTATCTGTTCTCAGGCTGATACCATCATTCCCAGGATAGAGGTTCACACTTAGGGAGTGCTACTGGAATGAGGATTTGTGGGCTTTTGATGTATCTTTTGGGAGAGGCAGGTGGTAGGAAGGAATGTGGGGGGGGGGGGATTTCTATGTGCGAAGGGCTGAGGGGGAAGTGCTGAGGCGAGTGCCAGCCTCTAGGTTTCTGGGGAAGTGCTGAGGCCAGTGCTAGCCACTAGGTCGGCTTGGCTTCTTCATTCACCCCTTTGCTAGTAACTCTGGAGGCCAATCTTGGTCTCACTAACAGTCTAAATAGTCTTCATTAGCTGGCTGGTATTGAGACCTCATAACCATCAGTTGAATGGTTCCTAGCCTCTGTTTCATATACTGCAAAAGTTTGTTAATTATGCATGGCCCGAATGTGAGCAGCAGTAAAATTAAAATTATAATCAGGGGCCCTACAATTGTTGAGATTGTAGCGTGGTTAGCCAGGGGGAAGAATCGAGCAGTACATGATACCAGCTTTTGGGATTTTCCCATTCTCTTTGACATTTTTCTAAATTCTCTCTAACTTTAGCTAGTGACTCTCTTAATAACCCTGCCAGTTCTGGCCTCATGAGCTTGGGAACTGAATCTGGGTTTTCTGCAGGAGCAGCAAGTTCTCCTTGCCACTCACTCACTTCTTAACTCTAGAGACTGTGCCTTTATGATTTAGGTATTTTAATAGGAATCTTTGGTATTTCTTATCCATAAAAACATCAAAGGTGTGGGATGATGCTGGGTGCTAATGCACATGTGGGGTGTTGCTGGTTGGTGATCTTCAGTGAGATACCACTGTAGTCTTTTCTGCTTCTCTGATGCACAGTAGTTGCCATAGAGACCATACTGTTGTCAGGGCAGCTAATTGGCTGGCATTTAGATATGGAATGCTTCTTTGATATCTGAGTGTATTCAGCCCTCAGTCTACACCTTAGAGCCCAGTAGCAACATGGACAGGCCTGAGGCAGATGTCCTGAGGAAGGTAACTTTGCCTAGCTGATGGCAGAGAGAAAGCCTGTTGTCATCGGGGCTCTGCATCCTCAGGAAAGCTTGGTTTATGGTCACTTGGACAGTGGCTATTTCCAGTACCATCTGAAGGTGTGGAGAGGGCTGGGAGGCCTCCTGTTGGATTCTGGGAGACGAAAGTGCCTTGTTTTGGGCCTTGGTTGATTTGGTTCCCCAGGCCAGTGTAGTTGTGGCAGGGAGTGGATGCTGCTGGGGTGGGAATTGGGGCTTGGTTAATCTTGTTTCAGACATGTGGGTGTAGCTAGGTACAAGCCATCCCTATTGAGAAACGAAAGTTTCCATGAGCTGCCCAGGTCGGGTGATTGTGGTGGCATTTATGTAACACCTGTCAATAAAAAAGCCATTGGCCAATGAGCTGAGGCAGGGGATGGGAGGTAGAACACTGGCAGGAAGAGAGAGAATTTGGGGGAAATAGTAAGAAAATAAAGGGAGATTCGAGAGAGATCTGAGAGAGAGATGGGGAGAGATGAGAGGAAGGATTAAATAAGTTACAAGCTAGTCAGTGAATGAGTCAAAGTGTACAGCTTAGTAAATATTTATTTATTAGTAAATAAATTAGTCTCAGATCATCACTCCAGAAGCAGAGGCTGGGAAAGGAAAAACGGATTGTATTATTTTTATAACACATCTATCTATGTATCTATCTATGAAATCTATGTAGTATGTATGTATGTATGTATGTATCTAGCTATGTAACTATATCTATCTATCATCTATGTCTATCTTCTATCTATCTATCTTCTATCTATCTATCTATCTATCTATCTATCTATCTATCTATCTATCTTCAGCTCTCTTTATTTCCTCTGGCCAGTTCTGCCTTTGGGTAGGTGGGTTATCTATATTACTACAACATTGCCATGGCATCACTAGAAAAGATACTGAGAAGTAGAGGCACTCTTCACTGTAGACATCCTGAGGGACAAAGCCTTGCCTCAAGTGGAAGTTGAAGTGTTCATGGGGCAGGATGCCTAGCCTAAGGAACGGGAGGGCTGCTCCAGGCTGTTAGATGGAGTTAGAGAGCTGGAGCACCTTGAGGTGGCCTGGGTGACTATTATCATGATGATAGCTACCATTAATGATTTAAGAACACACACTTCCCTATTCCCCTGGCTTCTCCACCCAGGGAGGCAACACTTGCCCTGCGGAGAGATGGAACGGGAGAAGCATAGACCTGAGAAAAGGTCTTGCAGGGCAGAAAGACAGAAGGCTAGGTAGTTTGTCAGTATGAAGGGACACTGGGCACAGAAGGAGGTAATCTGCCATTTGATGTGGATGTCATGACTCTCAGGATCTGAAACCCCTGGGACCAGTTGAATTAGAATTGGGGCATTTTAGGTTCTGGAGAAGTAAGAAGCATCCATAAGGCCCACGAAGCATCTCGAAGCATATTCTGTAGGGATAGTTTCTTGTGCATTGTATAAAAGTACTGCCTGTCAATAAAAAGCTGACAGCCTACAGCAGGGGAGGAGGGACTAGGTAGGAGTTCCTGGAAGAGAGAGGAACTCTGAGAAAGAGTCAGGCGGGGAAGGATTTGCCACCTGGACGCAGATGAAGTCGGCCGCAGGATACTGAGAGGTAACTAGCCATATGGCAGGCATAGAATAGTATAAACTGGTTAATATAAGTTAGGAGCTAGTTGGGGAGCAGGCCTACCTTAAAGCCATAAGCATTATAAATAAAAACAAGCCTCCATGTCATTATTAGGGAACTGGGGCAGTCATGGAGAAGCCCTAATGGTTACAAATGGCTTCCAGTGTATGGTCTCATAAAATGCAAGCTTAGAGCCTGAGAAAAAGCACCCCCTCCCCCAGGCGGGGATCAATCAAATCCCAGAGTCAGACACAATTTCCTAGCCAGGCAGGAGTCTAAATCTCTATAAGAGTGAGCAAACTGAAGCCTCAGCGCACTTCCCAGCCAAGGTAGAGGGAATGGGCAGCACCCAGCTGGGCCTCTGAGCATGTGCATACCCTGTGGGAAACCAGAGTGTGCCCACAGGAAAAGCCTGCAGCTGCCCAGAGATGGCAGAGCCTAGCTGTTGGCGTCAGCCTGCCCTACTCATCAAAAAGTGTGACTTCTTAAGAGCTCCCACCAAGCAATGTGGTTTGGGTGTCACACTATTCTGTGAGCTATGGCCCAAAGCCATAGCAGGCAGAGGCACACTGAGGCCTGGAGCCACCTTCCCAGAGTGGGCAGAATTCTGAGGGCAAAGAGCAGCTGGCAAGGACAGCCTGCTAGGCTGAGCTGAGCTGAGCTAGCTGCCATAGACGTGTGCTGGCCTGAGGAGCCTGCAAACAACCAGAAAGGCAGAAGAAACATTTTCCCAGAGGTGACTGAGAAGCCCCCAGATTCTGAAAAAGTAATGTATTAAATTTGAAAATATTAAAAGAGAAAAGAAACTGGGTGTAGACAATCATAAAAACGTATTTAGTTTGAAAATAATAAAGTTAAGTCTCTAAAGGAAGAAGCAAGTTAGAGAGATTAAAAAGAAAAGATTATGTTAAAAATGGAGAAAAGCTAGGCTGGAGAGATGGCTCAGCAGTTAAGAGTGCTGACTGCTTTTCCAAAGGTCATTTTCCAAAGGTCATGAGTTCAGTTCCCAGCAACCACATGGTGGTTCACAACTATCTGTAATTGGATTCGATGTCTTCTTCTAGTATGTCAAGGATATCGTGCTCATATACATAAAATGAATAAATAAAAAAATCTTTTTTTAAAAAATGGAGAAAAGCACAATGACAGGACATTTGGATTCCATATAATTTTGTTTTGCTTATTAGCAAATATGATGGTTTGTATGTGCTCAGCCCAGGGAGTGGCACTATTAGAAGATGTGGCCTTGTAGAAGTAGGTGTGGCCTTATTGGAGTAGGTGTGTCACTGTGGGTGTGGGCTCATCCTACCTGCCTGCAAGTAAGTATTCTGCTAGCAGCCTTCAGATGAAGTTGTAGAACTCTCAGCTCCTCCTGCACCATGCCTGTCTAGATGCTGCCATGCTCCTGCTTTGATGATAATGGACTGAACCTCTGAACCTGTAAGCCAGCCCTAATTAAATGTCCTTATAAGACTTGCCTTGGTCATGGCATGTGTTCACTGCAGTAAAACCCTAACTAAGCCAAGCATACAAATAATTATTTTTCAACAATGGTTGCACTTTATATTATACATCCTTTTAAAGAGAGATCAGAGGAAGACTTAGATAAAGAAAAGACTGAAAAAAATCCTTCCTAAATTACAAACAATAAAACAAAATTTAGACAATTCTTTGGCTCATGAAGAAATTTCAAGTGAATTCAATCCAGAGCCTGCCTACAGCCCCACCTTGCAAAAAGGCAGTCTATATCTGCTTAAAAGCCTAAAATGATTTTCCAGCTATGCTAAGGAAATTAAGAGAGAAATCACAAGGTTATCAAGAATTTGGGTGACAACACAAAAATTTAATGAAATTTAAGGAAGCAATAATGACCTATGGCTTACATTTATCATATGTAAAACAGATACTTAATAATTGGGCCACACAAAATAGAATATGGAATTATACAGTGTTGTACATTAGCCTTAAATACTTAGGATGAGGTTGAACAACAGGGACGATCTGAATCTTGTGCTGACTTTTTACCAAGATTAGCTACAGTTCTAAATGGAGCAATAGCAGACCTAACTGCTAGAGAAATTTTAACTGAACCTTTAGCTTTTGAAAATGGCAATGCTGAATGCAGAAAGAATATTAGAGCTTCAAGGGCAAGATCCACACCTCTTTATGAATGGATTAAAACTACTGTGGATACAGAATCTTATGCTCACAATTCAGTTGTGGTTGGACAAACAATTACAGGAGATATAAAAACTCAAAATGCCCATTGACATGGCTGTGAAAGATCAGGTCATTTCCTGTAGACAAACAGTTCCTAAGGGAGAAAGTTTCCTGTGACATGTAGATGTGAAAGAAATGGACATAGGGCTTATGAATGTAGGTTATCCAAAGATATTCAAGGCAATTCCTTAATGTTGGAAAGCTAAGGGGCCTCATCAAGGCCCAACAGAAACAACATGGTCTCCACTGGTCTCCTATCCACCAAAGAAAGAGTGTTCTGAAAAACAACTAGAAAAATAAAAGCATGATAAAACAAATAGAGCTTCTCAAAACTTAAATAAACCATTTAACAGAGATACAGCATCTCTTATGGATAAAACAAGAGACTCTAAGGACACAAAAAACCAAAAACATAACAAAGCAAACAACAAACAAAAATATTTTGGCAAACTACTATAAATGATAAGAGACCAAGTTAAAATTATAGTTATATGAAATTGAGATTGAGTGTTTAGTGGATACAGGAGTGCTGGGGGCCAACCCCCAACCCCCCCCTTAACCCTCCCCCCCGCCCCCCGGCTTGGGGGAGAAGGGGAGAGAAAGCTGCAGCTGGTTCTTCTTTCTTCTCCTCCTCCGTCTGTCTGGTTCTTCTTGAGGCAGCCCCTATGCTACTGTAGCTGACCTGCAGTCAGCATCCTGGCCCTAAGACCAGCAAGGAGTTAAGTAAATAGCCTTGTCCTTCCGGTCTGGGCCAGAGCACTGAGCAGATCTTGGGTGGTAGCTCTGCCCCCAACCTCCAAGAACCCAGAGGAAGCAGGGATCCCAGGCTCTCTAACTCAGGCAGTATCTTAGGTAAGCAGACAGCAGGGCCCGCCCTAAACAGGGAGTAACTGGGACCCACAAGGACCCAGGAAGTCACTCCCGGCCCAGAACACTGGTTCCTTCTGGTCTGGGCCAGAGCACTGAGCAGATCTTGGGTGGCAGCTCTGCCCCCAACCTCCAAGAACCCAGAGGAAGCAGGGATCCCAATAGCTCTAACTTGGACAGTGTCTTAGAAACTAGTTCTCAGATCTGAGGCCTGGAACAGACCTCTGCCAGGTCTGCTGTTGTGTGGACCCCGGATTCCACCTGAGACATACTGGAAGGTCCACTCAACCCAGAGCCACAGAGGAACAACTGAACTCAGAGCGTCAGACAACATATTCTGAGATATTCTAGAGGAGACACTGCACCCAGAACAGCAGACACCTAGCTGGACTACTACCTTGAGGCATCATATCCTGAGGCATCCTAGAGGTACCACTGTACTCAGTGCAGCTGGAGAAGATCACAGAGACATCTGGACCCCTAGGAGATCAGACACAAGCGAGATAACTGGAAAGGCAGGCTTCAGTCAGAGACAGCAAGTACAGGTAGCACTAGAGTTAACCAGATGGTGAAAGGCAAGAGCAAGAACATAAGCAACAGAAACCAAAGTTACACGGCATCATCAGAACCCAGTTCCCCCATCAGAGCAAGCCCTGAACACCCCATCACACCAGAAAAGCAGGATTCAGAATTAAAATCACTTCTCATGATGATGATAGAGGACTTTAAGAAAGACATAAATAACACTCTCAAAGAACTTAAGGAGAACACTGGTAGACAGATAGAAACCCTTAAAGAGTAAACACAAAAATCCCTTAAGGAATTGCAAGAAAACACAACCAAACGGGAGAGGAATTAAACAAAACCATCCAGGATCTAAAAATGGAAGTAGAAACAATAAAGAAATCACAAAGGGAGACTACCCTGGAGATAGAAAACCTAAAAAAAAGATCAGGAGTCATAGACACAAGTATCACCAACAGAATACAAGAGATGGAAGAGAGAATCTCATGTGCAGAAGATACCATGGAAAACATTGACACAACTGTCAAAGAAAATGCAAAATACAAAAAGCTACTAACCCAAAATATACAAGAAATCCAAGACACAATGAGAAGGCCAAACATAAGGATAATAGGTATAGATGAGGGGGAAGACACCCAACTTAAAGGACCAGTAAATATTCTCAACAAAACTATAGAGGAAAACTTCCCTAACCTAAAGAAAGAGATGTCCATAAATATACAAGAAGTCTACAGAACTCCAAATAGTTTAGACCAGAAAAGAAATACTTCCTGCCATATAATAGTCAAAACGTCAAATGTACAAAACAAAGAAAAAAATATTAAAAGCAGTAAGGTGTTGCGCGCACCTCTTTTGTGTCCCCTTCGCCCGCGAAGAAGGACACGGAGGCAGTAATCGTGTATCACTACAGACGAGGCTTTACTTCTTGTAACAGCAAAAGCAGAAAAGACCCCAAGCCCGGGAAAGGCACTGCTATATATACCCTAGAGTGGCGTGTTCACTTCTGATTGGCTGTTCACTCATCACCCCATATTACACCTCGGGATGGGCAGTGACTTTTGGCGCACTTTTGCCTTTTGCAACTGCACAGTCAGTTGTTTACAAGTGGGAGGACAGGATGTCCGCTCCATCTTGGAATGGCAAATCACTGTGGCTCCCAACATCTCTATCTATATATTTAAGATGGAACAGCCTATTGCCTATCAAGTGCGGCACCAACTCAGTGAGGGAAAGCAGAGGCCTGATCCCCTGTGCAAAATGAGATACTGTAATAGGTTTACTTCCCATACCCATCTCGATGCCTTTTGGCGGGGAAAGGGAGCCTCCACCCTGGGGCGCCAGGGGAGGTTTCTTGGCATCAAACCTTTGTGCAATCAGGCATACTTTCGTGAAATCTATCCACACTCGTGGAACATTCCCTGTCAAGTACCCACTCGCAAACACCTCTAAATATTCAGGTACCAGTTATTCAGGCAAAGGCTGGCTGGACTTAGACCTCTCATCGACCCAGTGCAATGGGCTGAACCCTTGGGGTGCATCGACTGAGGGTCTCAGTCATCAGCTACTTTCTTGGCCTAGATAGCCAAATTTCAGGGGGAGATGCTTGCTCCAAGACTACTAGTGCTTGGGTGATAGCGACCTTGTCACGTTTTTGTTGGGCTCTGAGCTTACAGACCAACCATCATGAACACTAATCCACAACATAGGGCTGCACCAAGCAGGCCTATTCCCACCCTTTAAGAAAGAGAGAAAGAAAGAAGGAAAAGGTGGAGGTAGGCCAAGAAGTAAAATCGCCAGGGGTAACAGGGTCCACTCGAGTTCCATCAAGGCTCGAAATCCGAATCTGCAATTGTTACTGCATCTGGTCTGGCTCCCTAGTCCACTTCCTTGGAATCCGATTTAGGAGAGTCCAAATGAGAACTGAGAGCGTCTGCAGATGAATCCTTCGGGGGAGGGGGGGGTCATTTTCAGGAACCGCGAGTCGCCGCGTCAGTCGTTCTGGCAGGCAAGATGGATTGTCTTCTTCCTGTGGAAAAACACAAACCGCTCCCCTGGATCTTATTAAAATAGGATCCGGGCCTTTCCATTGACCAGTCAAAACATCTTTCCATTTTATCATTTCTTTTGGCCTAGTTGGTTCCAGGCAATGGCGATCAGCCGCTGTATTGCCCTGACTGTCCAAATTCAAAAAGTTGAGGGTAAAAAGTGCCAGAGAAACAGTAACTCGTGGCACAGTGGGCAGAGCTTCCTCAACTTCTCCTTTTTGTTTTATCAAATAAGTTTTAAGGGTACGATGAGCACGCTCAATGATGCCCTGTCCCTGAGGGTTGTAAGGAAGACTTGTCAGGTGTGTCACCTCCATATGGCAACAAAATTGTTGAAATTTTTGAGAAGTGTAGGCTGGTCCATTGTCCGTTTTAAGGATTTTAGGCTTTCCCCAGGCACTCCAAGCCTCGAGGCAATGTTGAATAACATGGGCCGCCTTTTCTCTGGTCAATGGAGAGGCGAACACAACTCCAGAACAGGTATCAATAGAGACATGCAAGTATTGTAATTTGCCAAAGGATGGGATGTGAGTAACATCCATTTGCCAGATCTGTAATGGCCTGATTCCCCGAGGGTTAATTCCTGTATGGGGAACAGGTAGGAATTGACAGCAGTTTTGGCATTGAGTCATGATATCTCTGGCCTCCCTTCTAGAGATGTTAAATTGACATCGTAATGTCTCAGCTGTCACATGAAACCTTTTGTGAAAGGCTTTAGCCAAATCCAATTTTGGCGAAAGGGCAATTGCAATCAACTTTGTGGCTTGATCTGCCAGGTCATTTCCATGGGACATAGGTCCCGGTAAGCCTGAGTGAGCCCTAATATGAGTTATAAAGACAGGGAATCTTGGCTTAGCCAGGGTAAGCTGAATCTTTTGAAAAACTTCTACAAGTCTGCTAGATGTCTTAATTAACCCAGCAACTTCTAATGCTTTTACTGCATTAACCACATAGAAGGAATCTGAAACAATATTTAAGGGACCTGGAAAGATTTCCAGAACCTCTGACACCACTAAGCATTCCACAATTTGAGGTGAGGTTTCATGATATTGTTTGGATGTAACCTTATCATTAACCACATAGGCACCCACTCCTGTTTTAGACCCATCCGTATAAACTACCATTCCATCTGGGAGTGGCTCCTGAGACACAATATGTGGAAATATGATAGCTTGAGTTAAGGCAAATTGTAAGATGGGGATGCTTAGGATAACGATTATCTATTTGACCATTGAAGGAAGTAACCAGCACTGCCCAAACTTCAGAGGTCACCGTTAATATTTGGACTTGATGGGCAGTATAAGGCACTATCAAAGCCTTAGGCTCCCTTTCAAAATGAGTAATGGCTGCTTTTAGTCCACGAAGGGCAAGTTGAGCAACTGTATCTGGATACCTTTCAATAATCTTTGCGGGAGAAGCATTGGGATGAACCCATATCAAGGGCCCCTCCTGCCATAACACAGCAGTTGGTAAGTGTCTAGTTTTAAAAACACATAAGTCAAAGGTTTTGGTTTCATCTATGTGTTTCAATTGGGCATCTTGTAAAGCGTTTTCTATTACTTGTAGAGCACGGCTCGCAGCTGATGTTAAGGCCCTCGGTGAGGAAATATAAGCATCCCCTTCCAAAATATCAAATAAAGGTTTTAGCTCGGCCAAGGGAATTTTTAAAAATGGTCTTAACCAATTTATATCACCTAATAATTTCTGAAAATCATTCAAAGTATGTAAATGGTCTCTACGAATCTCCAATTTCTGAGGAATTATCTTTTCTGGATAGATAACTGTCCCTAAAAAGGAACCAATTTTTGAAAATTGAACTTTCTCAGTAGCAACATGTAGACCCCACTGTTCCAAGGTGTTTAATAATAAGGGGTATGAGGTCTGTAAAGTAATTAAATCCTTATGACACATAATAATGTCATCTGTGTAATGGGCCAGCAGCAGAGAGGGAAATTGTTTCTTAGTTGGCTCGAGGGCCATTTGTACATACAGCTGACATGTAGTGGGGCTGTTGGCCATGCCCTGAGGCAGAACTTTCTACTGATATCTTTTATCAGGTTCAAAATGATTAATAGTAGGTAGTGTAAATGTAAATCTTGGTCTATCTTGTGGACACAAAGGAATAGAGAAAAAACAATCTTTAATATCTATAATTATGATTTTCCACTGTTTAGGCAAGGCAGAGAGTAAAGGCAAGCCACATTGCACAGAGCCAAATAGTCGCATCTGTGCATTGACAGCTCTTAAATCATGTAAAAGCCTCCACTTTCCGGATTTCTTTTTAATGACAAATATGGGTGTATTCTAGGGAGAGGTAGAAGGTTCTAAATGACCGAGCTGCACTTGTTCTTTAATTAGTTTTGTAGCAGCTTCCAATTTTTCTGAGGATAGGGGCCACTGAGGAACCCACATGGCCTCCTCTGTGAGCCAGGGTATGGGCATAGAACCCTCAATGGCAACTAGGGAAAACCCAGGCCTTGTCTACCTGTGTTTGATTCTTGTGAGACAGGATCTAACCTTCCTTGTTTGTTTCTGCCGAGACCCTTCCCTTCTTTAAATCCCATGCTCTTCATAATGTTTATAGCTTGTGGGGAGTATTCACTAGTCAGAACTAGCCCTAGGTCTTGTAAAATGTCTCTTCCCTAGAGATTGACAGGGAGAGGAAGCACATAAGGTATAAAACTTCCTGTTTGACCCTCTGGTGCCTGCCAAGTCAACGAGCAAGAATTGACTGCGGGACTGGCCTCGTATCCCAATCCTTGTAGCGAGTGGGACGATCTTTTTACAGGCCATGCCTTAGGCCACCAATTAGAAGAAATAATACTTTTATTCGCTCCTGAGTCCAGAATTCCAGTAAAGTTCTTCCCCTCTATTGCTAACTGTAAGGTGGGTCTAGTTTTAAAGTCAACCACCAGATGAGCGAAGTCAGTTCCTGAGGAACCAAGCCCTTGAGCACCTCTAAGCTTCTCGGTGGATGGAAAACCACCAATTGAGCAATTGAGCTTGGAAGAACAACCAATTGAGCAATCTTGTCCCCAGGGGAGATGGAGAATACACCTTGTGGGCTAGAACAGAGAACTTGAAGTTCTCCGGTATAATCCTGATCTATTACACCGGGGTGTACCACGAGTCCTTTTAAAGTAAGAGAGGAGCAGCCTAAAATAAGGCCGACACTTCTCTCTGGCAGGGGGCCTCTATAATCAACCGGGATCGGCTGCACCCTCATGTGTGGCATTAGTAAGACTCGGGAGGTGGAGCGGACGTCCACTCCTGCGGAACCCCTTGTGGCTCTGCAGCAAAAAGAGTCCCCTGAGTGTTCAGGAGTGTCCCATATCTTTTGGGGCGCTGGGATCTTGGGCCTGTATATCCGTTTTTTGAAAAATTTTCTTCCTTAATGGCTGAGGGATTTGGAGGGAGGATCTGACCTCTTATATCTCTAACAGAGTGGCAATCCTGAGCCAGATGATAGCCCTTTCCACACCTAGTGCACAGCTTTGATGGTATATGATTATTTGGGCATTCTTTCTTCATATGTCCTACCTTCCCACAGGCATAGCATCGGGCCATATGTTTTGAAGGGAATTTTCCACGATTCTGACCCTTAAGCAGGACTGCAGCCATTTCTAGATTAGCTGCTGCGAGTCCGGCATTAGTAAGGGGACCTCCCAAGCCACGGCAGACTCTTAACCAATCTTGTAGCCCCTTGGCTCTCCGAGGAGCAATGGCTGCACAGCATTCAGCTGTGGCATTTTCAAAGATCATCTGTTCTATCAATGGCATCGCCTGCTCTGGTTCCCCAAAGATTCTGCCAGCTGCCTCGGTCATTCGGGCCACAAAGTCAGAGAAAGACTCATTAGATGTCTGAATTATCTTGGACAAATAAAGGTTACTGCCTTCCTTCCTAGGGAGAGACTTCCATGCCTTTATTGCAGCTGATGCTATCTGTGCATAGACCTGCCCGGGATGAGTGGTCTGGTCGTTCGCGTGTACGCGAACTCCCGCCAGCATGTCAAAAGTCCATAATTGTTGTCCCTCAGTATTTGCATTAATCCTGGCTTGTGCTTGCAGTGCCTCATGCCACAAGGCCTTCCACTCTAGGTATTGGCCCATATTGTTAAGTACCGCCTTCACTGTGTCCTGCCAGTCTCCTGGCTTCATAGCAGCTGTACTTAGTCTCTCCACTTGGGATATAGTAAAATTAGCCCCAATTCCATATGCACGTACTGCCTCAGCTAATTCTTTGATCTGCCTATACTCTACTGGGGCATGAACACGGACGCCTTCTGCCGCTTCAAAGACCGGAAATGCAAGCCATAGCTGCCTCTGATCTCCTAGGCTGAGAAATGAATTAGAGGCACTGCCCGGGGCATAAGCCGGAGGCAAGGACTGGGCCGAGGGATTCAAGGTCTTTCTTATTCTTATCCCAGAACGGCTACCCTTTGTATAGGCGGCTGCTTCCTGCCCCAGGCTCTCTTCCTCTCCTTGCGTTAGGTCTTCCTTGGAGCTGCTAAGGTTTATGGAAGCAGGCTCCTTAATGGGGTACAGGGGGCTCCCCCCGAACTCCAGTCTCTCTTCACCAGCCAGTGAAGGTTCCTTAATTTTAATAGGCCTTGCAGTGGCCCCTATTCCTCTTGAATACTCTTTCCTATAACCAGGCTCCTTGGCCTGCCTCTGTTGTTCAGAATTTCTTGCCTGCTTCTCCTTTCCAAGCTCTTTGGCCTGATGCCGGCTAACACGCTCTGGATCTGATAGCCTGGAGCGGACCTCTTTTGAAACCTCTTGACTTGCCCTACTAGCTGTGCTTCGGGCTGGATCCTCACAACACAAGTAGGCTAAAAGCGAAAACCACACGAGCAAGAGGCCAACTACTGCAGCAGTGGCAGTGGGTGAATATTCACTCACAACGAAGGTTTCCACCCCAAGCATATCTTCCAGAGATGTACCTCGAATCCTGTAGTCTTTTAACCCACCCCAAAACTTGGGGGGTGTTCCGCGGCGCCTTGAAATTCCCGGGTTCTCGGCACCAGATGTTGCGCGCACCTCTTTTGTGTCCCCTTCGCCCGCGAAGAAGGACACGGAGGCAGTAATCGGGTATCACTACAGACGAGGCTTTACTTCTTGTAACAGCAAAAGCAGAAAAGACCCCAAGCCCGGGAAAGGCACTGCTATATATACCCTAGAGTGGCGTGTTCACTTCTGATTGGCTGTTCACTCATCACCCCATATTACGCCCCGGGATGGGCAGTGACTTTTGGTGTGCTTTTGCCTTTTGCACCTGCGCAGTCAGTTGTTTACAAGTGAGAGAACAGGATGTCCGCGCCATCTTGGAATGGCGAATCACTGCGGCTCCCAACAGTAAGGGAAAAAGGCAAAGTAACATATAAAGGCAGACCTATAAGAATTACACCAGACTTCTCACCAGAGACCATAAAAGCCAGAAGATCCTGGACTGATATCATACAGACCCTAAGAGAACACAAATGCCAGCCCAGACTACTATACCCAGCAAAACTGTCAATCATTATTGATGGAGAAACCAAAATATTCCATGACAAATCCAAATTTACACAGTATCTCAACACAAATCCAGCACTTCAAAGAATAATTGGTGGAAATCTCCAACACAAGGAGGGAAACTACAACCTAGAAAAAGCAAGAAAGTAATCTTCCAAAAACCCCAAAAGAAGATAGTTACACAAACATATTTCCACGGATGTTAGCCCAAAAGCTTGGATTATCGAAGACTCAACCCACAGACCACATGAAGCTCATGAAGAAGGAAGACCAAGAGGGGATACCTCAGTTCTACTTAGAACGAGAAACAAAAATGCTCAAGGGAGCAAATAGGGAAACAAAACATGGAACAGAAACTGAAGGAGGGGCCATCAGGAGACCATTCCACCTGGGTATTCATCCCATGTACAGCCACCTAAGCCAAACACTGTTGTGGATGGCTGGAAGTGCATAATGTGAGGAACATGATATAGCTGACTCCTTAGAGGTCTGCCAAAGACTAACACACTCAGAGGACAATGCTCACAGTTAACCACTGATATGATCAGGGGTTTCCCAATGGAGAACTTAGTGAGAGGACTGAAGGAGCAGAAAGGGTTAGTGACCCCAGGTGGAAAGCAACAATATCAAACAACCAGAGCCCCTTAGGGTCTAAACCACCAGCCTGGGAACACATAGGGAGGGACCCAAGACTACAGAGGTATATGTAGGGGAGGATGGCCTTGTCGGACATAGGTGGGAGAGGAGTTTCTTAGTCCCATAAAAAAAAAATGAACACACAGTGTGTGTGGGGGAATATGAGGGCGGGGAGGGGATAGTGAGGGGGGGGTAGGTGCGGTCACTGCCTCATAGAAGCAGGAGGAGGGGGATGGGATAGGAGGTTTCTGGGTGGTGGGAGGAAGTAGGCTAAGGGGATAAAATCTGAAACGTAAATACTACAACCAATTTTAACAAGCGAAAAAAAAAAACAGTTGTCAGAACCAACATCATTAAAAAAAATGTCAGCCCCCTGGGGGTGGGAAATTTTTTTTTCTTGATACTAAAACTTGTTCTGAGAATTGTATATTGCAGAATACACAGCCTTGGTATATCTACTCATCAAGCATACTGAGCAGACCTGCCCAAACCTCCGATGTCCTGGAATTCCATCTAGATTCAGTGAAGACACAGCATCAGAGGCTTATCAACTTACTCTTCACCCCACCCCTCTTCTAAAATCTCAACGCCCTTAATCAGCTTGAAGAAGTTAAAGAAGAGTCAGCGTCCCTATTCCCTGAGCTTGGGGACTAATGTGGTTAATAATGGTCTGTCTTTCTAGGGAAAGGTAGTGGTTTTGTTGGAACAGGGGGGATTAGCTAGTACTTATTGCATAGCCATAACCTATTGGTAGAAATCTGTATAATTATTATCAAGATGAAGTTATAATTTTTTAAATGGTACAAAATTTACTTTGATTTCAAATTTAAGGTTTTCATTGGTACGAGCCTCTTATTAATATAAAAATGAGATGAATATTGATACTCACATGGGCATTGTGCCTGTATAACACATTTAGGAATACAAGGCCTAGACCCAGCCCTTTTTTAACTTTTTAAACTGATTTGGGATGGTTAACCTATGAGTTAAGGGACTATAGCAAATTCATGGTTTTGAGTTTATTGTTAGGGTGTTTTCCATATTTTATTTAGAAATAGCTGAGAGGAGTGAACAGACAACAGTCCAGGTTACCTTACATGGATAGTTGGTTTTCAAAACATCAGAAGTCCATAGAACTGACACTACAAATATTTATATATTAATGTTCATTTTGATTAGAGACCTGTCTGCTCCTGACAGCTTCCTGTCGTGGATTCTAAGAAGAAATTGAGCATCCTTGGAGATACTCCAGTTGTGCGGTGACAGCCACTAGGCAAGAATTGCCTCTCTCCATCTACAGACAAATTACTGTCCAGAAAAGGACACACTTGCAGAATAGTTGACTGATTATATCTGCCTAGACAGACTAATCAGCCCTTAATAATCCTGCATCACTAAGGTCTGTCAGATGATTTTGGGCCAGATGGCTGGAGATTTGATGCTCCAACATTCGGTAGTATAGGGGCTTTTCAGGTGTTCAGTGGTCTCTATAAATTGTCTGAGTTTTAGAAGCTATGCTTAGTGCTTCCCATAACTTCAGTTAACTCAGTCATTCTGGATTTCTGATGGGGTTGAAGACCTATAGTTTCATAACCAATCCTGGCTATTTACTTTGAGAGAAAAGATCTGAGTAGATGGTTTTTAGCTGACATTCATTCTAAAGCCAAAAAGCCAGGATCAAAAGTAAGTGCTTTAGTTAGAAGAGATGACAGAGATTCTGGTTAGTCAACAGAATGATGGACTGGGTATTAGGACTATCTTGTACCTCACTGGTACAATTCAGAATAAGTATGCTCTAATTGTATTTTGAGAGAAAAGTTCTACTTTAACAGGAAGAGTGATATGTAGGAGGAGCTAAGTGGGAAGGAGTACTGAGAGGAAGAGATGGAACAAGGAGAGAAGATGAAGAAGAGGAGAAGCTAGGTGATGTGAGAGAGAAAGAGAGAGGGGACATGGAGGCAGATGTTCACATGTCTCCACCAGTCAAAGATAGTTTTTATATCTAGGTTGGGTATTGGGTTACACTTCTGATTGAGCATTACCAAACTTATAAATCCTTTGATTAACATTAAAAAAAATCATATAAAAGCAAAAAGGAAAGGGGGGCATGGGACAGGGGTGTTCTAGGGAGGGGAAATGTGGAAAGGGGATGGCATCTTAAATGTAAATAAAATATAAAATAAAAAATAAAAAAATAAAAAAAAAAGAAAAAAGTAAATAGCCTTGTACTATCCTAAAAACTTCTTCTGAGGATAAGAGACTGCAGGCTATGGTGATTAACACCTGTAGTCTAACAGCAGAGGATTAGGCAATGTGGCCTTTGTTCTATCTCAGCAGGAACTGCTGGGCTCTAACTTGTGGCTGGGTCACAGGAAGAAAAGACACTTAGAAAAGTTACTATAGAATTTATTAAGTGTAAAAAGTATCCTATGAAAGCTATCTGAGGGAAAACGTGGAAAGGTTCTGAGTGGGGAACAAGAAAAGATTCTAACAAAGTAAATACCCTAAGGGAGAAAAATTCTAGGCAGGGGGAGAAGAAAAGGAAAAGACAAAGGGCTCCTGTAGAGTGAAAAATTATAAAGGCCATCTTATGAAATATGTGTGAATTTTTTGCCTTAGACCTTGGGTAGAAAAGCACCTGCCAGCAGGTTTGGGTCCATCTAATTAGTTACAGAGGAGGGGGAGTTACAGGACAAAGGCCTGTTAAGAACATCCCAGAAACTGACTGGCCAAGGGAAGAACTACACCCTGCCCCCATGGTAAGGCCTACTAGTGTTCAAAAAAGGTAAAACAACCAATCCTGTGCACCCGTGGGAAAGTTCGCTTTTTCCCTACCCCGCCCATATTTAAGCGCTATGCCCCTGAGCCACGAGGTCAGTCCCTCTATCCCCTATGTGAGATATGGGGATATGGGCTGGCCCAGAGCTCTGATTTAATAAACCACCTCATGTGCTTTACAGCAAGACGGTCGCTCGTGTGTCCTTTGGGTGCGTGCTATCCTGTGACTTAAGTGGACCCCTTTCTGGGGAGTCCTGGACCTTTCACTCCTAACTAACTAACTGACTTACTCACTCACTCTAACTAACTAACTCACTATTTTAACTGACCATTGTAACTGAACTCTCATCTCTTTGTCCTCAGAACTTATACATCTTTCAGAGTACATGGTCACATGTTACAAGGTTCATCACAAGTTCACACCAAAATTCAAGTCATAAATTGAAATAGAAGTTTACAACACAGAATGTCTACATGAATATCCATTAGGAGTAATTATCTAGTTAGACATTCATCACCTGTCTAGCTCCACAGGTTTGCAGAAAGTTTGAAACTATAACTTAAGAAATTAGTGAAGTTTTGTATAGATAAACCCAGGCAATATTTTCTCTTCTGTCCTGGTACCTATAATAAATTGTGGATTCCCTCTAGTAACCTAGTCTAATTGTTTCATGACCTCTTGGAATGTGCTCTAAGCAGGAGAAGGTCCAGTTACTATCTCTCTTGGGGCAATTAACTGATAACACTCAGGAGACTGGCAGAGTTCTCATTGCAGTTTCGACTATGCCTAAGGGACTTAATAGCAGTCCTGATATAAAAGAGCTTAATAATCACTGATATAATTTTAGGAATTCTTATAGGATCATCATTAAGACTTAAGAAGTCATCTATTTGTCTATATAGCATCACTACAAGACAGTACATCTTTGTGGATCTGCAGAAATCTGCTACAAAGGGGTGTGCTATTGTTTAGTGATAGTTGTATATGTCTAATAATATGGGAAAAGCATATTAATAGCAGGAATCTTTCCTAAAATCATGTCCACCACAGCCTTGCTAATGGGGCACACTCGTCGCAGATTATATAATAATCCGAGGCAAGCATTTCAGGATGATCATCTGCTCATTATTAGCTTGTCCCATTATGGCTCCTGACACAGGAGCAGATGTGACAATAATTTCACAAGATTCATAGAATCCAAGTTGGCCACTTCAAAAAGGTATTTACTCAGCTCCTAGGAACTGAGACATTGCCTCAGGCTAAAGTGGAAACTTAGAGGTTCTTTGTAAAGTCAGTTGGATGGTGTTTTGTTGGGCAAACATGTGAAGGAATGTTTAGCTGAAGTGGCCACAGGAGAGAGGATGTTCTGCTAAAGCAAGCATGTGACAGGACACATGATGAAGGATTCTTCCCTAATGATCCACCTTACATTGTGCAGTTGAGCTGTATTTGTTGAGACTCCATAGAGAGAAATGCACCAAAAGACTTTTCTGGTGGTGTGCTGGAGTTTTTTGCTGCTTCTGCAGACTCAAGCTGATTGGCAGAGTGATGTCAGCTGAGAGAGACACATGTGCTGAGGTGAAACCTGTGGAGGACACATGATGTTTGGAGGGAGTATAAATAGAACTCAGTGGACATGACATCCCTTTGGGTCTGTTCCAGACTCTAGCCAAGGCTAAGGCCTGGCTATTCTTGATAGGTCATGCTACCACTGATGCTATCCTGCCTCTACTGAACTTGACTGCTGATATATCTGTAAAGTGTCTGCGAGTAGATCGAGCTGCGGCTGCTGACTCCTGTGAACTGAACTGCAGATTTCCATATAGTGCAAATGGGAGTTGCTCCAAAAAAAATTCTAAACAGGTCCACTTCCCCCATATCCTTTCTTTCCCACTACCTCTGGTGGGTGGTGGGCTGAAAGGAAGGTTAAAGCATTTAATAACCATTATTAAGAGTAGACATTGAAAAAAATAAAGCTACATCAGGTAAAACAAAGTCTAAAATGGATTAAATGCATAGGATCAGAAAGTAGAATAGGAAAATTAAGGCCATATATGGCTAATATAGTCATAAATCTATGGGAAGGGATCTACTGAAACAGTGGGAAGCACAGATTAGCATTGTCCGAACTTTAGAGACAGGCTCTAACAGAGGAGATGTTCCTAATAAAGAAATTAAAAAGTTTTATTGAGGAAAGTTATTGAAATCCATATTGCCTATAAGCAGGATACAGCAGACTCTTCAGCTTTGTGTGTGGGAGCCATTGCTGATAGATCACCAGCTGCCCTAATTGCAAACCTGTGTGGTAGAACAATGGCCCCTGACAAAAGAAAAGTTACAGGCACTCGAACAGCTTGTCCGAGGGCTGCTGGAGATTCAGCATATATAGGAGTCCACAAGCCCTTGGAATTTGCCTATATTTGTCATTAAAAAGCAATCTGGAAAATGGAGATTGTTAACCCATCTGAGAACAATCAATAAAATCATTCAGCCAAGGGACATTTTACAGCCTGACATCCCATTGCCTCCTTGTTACCCAAGGCATGGCCTATTATAATGATTGGTTTAAAGATTGCTTTTTCAAAATCCCTTTGCATGAACATAATAGGGAAAGGTTTGTTTTCTCAGCACCCACTTATAATAATAGTTGTCCAATAAAAAGGTATCATTGGAAAATGCTTCCATAGGAATATTGAATATTTTGTACAACAGACATTAGAAATAATTTGTAAGAAGTTTCTTCAATCCATAATTACCATTATATGGATGATATTTTGCTGGATGATTCAGAAGCAGATACCTTAGAAAAAATGTTTGATGAAGTAAAGAGAAATTTGCCTTGTTGGGGATTACAAATTGCTTCTGATAAAACACAAAGAGAAGATTCTATTAATTATCTAGGATATAAGATACGTCTATAAAAAATAGACCACAGAAAGTACAAATCAGAAGAGACGAATTAAGATCTTTTAATGATTTTTTTTTCAAAAAGTGTTGGGAGATATTAATTGGCTAAGGCACATAATTGGATAAGAGACAAGTAATTTATTTCAAACCATACAAGGTGATATGGACTTAAATAGCTAAAGAAAAGTATCACCTGAAGCTGAAAAAGAATTGAATTTTGTAGAAATTACAAGATGCACACATGGATTGTTTGGATCTAAAGATGGCTTGTATTTTAGTTGTTTTGCTATTTATTCATTTTCCTACAGGAATTCTTATGCAGAGAGAAGATAATATCACAGAATGGATATTTTTAATACACAAACAGAGTAAAAAATTAAAGACCTATATAGAAAAGTTTTCTGAATTGATTCTGAAAGTAAAATGAAACTTCATTAATTAGCAGGAATAAACTCAGCAGAAATTATAGTACCTTTTACTAATAATGAAATTGTCTCATTTTTTTTTAGTAATTTTAGTAATTATTATTTTAAGTAATTCTTTGAAAGAAAATAACAACAAATATGATATGTATATTATACAATGGATAAGCAAGTTACTTTGGTTTAAAAATAACTAATTGGCTGGGCGGTGGTGGTGCACGCCTTTAATCCCAGCCCTTGGGAGGCAGAGGCTTTCTGAGTTCGAGGCCAGCCTGGTCTACAGAGTGAGTTCCAGGACAGCCAGGGCTACAGAGAAACCCTGTCTCAAAAAACCAAAAAAACAAAACAAAACAAAACAAAACAAACAAACAAAAAAAACCTAATTGGATTCTTCCTCATACAGTAAAAGGGACACCAATTGGGGAGTTCCTATGTTCTATACTGATGCAGATAAATCAGGAAAGGCAGGTTACAAGTCAGAAAAATAAGTAAGGTGACTCAGAACTCTTATGATTCAGTTTAAATATCAGAGCTCTATGCCATTCTTATGGTAGGTTTTTCCAGAATCTCTTACTGTAGTTACTGACTCTTAATCTGTAGAAAGAGTTGTTTTGTGTATAGAAACTGCTGAACTTATTCAGGATGATTCAGAAGTAATATCACTATTTATTCAGCTACAACAAGTAATCAGAAATTGGATGTATCCATTGTATAGTACACATATCAGATCCCATATGGGTCTACCAGACTCTCTAGCACAAAGTAACGATTAAATTGATCAACTACTAATAGGAAATATGCTAGAAGTTTCAGAATTTCATAAAAAAATCATGTTAACAGAAGAGGTTTGAAGAAAGATTTTTCTATCACTTGGTAACAAGTCAGGAAATAATAAGAAAATGTCCTACCTGTTCTTTGTATAACCAAATTTTATTACCTACAGGAGTAAGCTGAAAGGCACCCAAAGAAATAAAATCTTGCAAGTTGATGTTTTTCACTTTACACTGTTTGGAAAATTAAAGTATGTGCACCATACCACAGATACATATTCAGGATTTCAATGGGCAACTGCTTTAAGTTCTGAAGAGGATGAGTTTATAATTAACACATTTATTAGTAATTATTGCTATTATGGGCATACCTGTACAAATTAAGACTGACAATGCTCCAGAATATGTCAATAATAAAATGAAACTCTTTTTTGCACATTATAATATAAAGCATATTACAGGTATACTATACAATCCTATAGGACAAGCAGTTGTAAAAACATATAATCATACTTTAAAAGGGATGCTTAATAAACAGAAAGGGAGTAACAATGACTCCCAGAGAAAGATTACATAGTGTTTTATTAACTTAAAAAAATTTAAACACTAATAAGCAAAACCCAACAGCTACTGAGAGACACTGAATTATGGGAAAAACTGTGGAAATAAATTAGCCTATATATTATAAGGATGTCTTAACTTCGGAATGGAAGGCAGGAAATGTAGAGGAGAAATTTTGTGCCCCTCCCCCAGCCTTGAGCAGGTTTGAAAGAATTGTTTACCACAGTAGACCAAGCAATAGGACCCGGGAGGCTGCAGTCTACAGTCTGCTACAGGAGCTGAGAATAGACTGCCTGCTGAGCTTGCCTTGAAATATCTTAATTGCCAGCAATTAAGGATGAATTCCCCTCATGCTGGCTGAAGTGAGAAGGGGTTCTGGTGGTGGGAGTGGGGTTCCCCTTTTTATTTGAAAGCCAAACATTAAATTTTGAGCCTCAATCAGAGAACTTTGTCCTGGCTTCATGTCTTCCCACCCTTCTGTTCCTTCTTCCATTCCCAGCCTCCCTTTCAGGTGAACCCAGTTGTTTCCATGGCCGCAGGTGGCTACAGAATGGCGCCCAACATTGGGGCTTTGAAAACGGGAGACCAGCTGAGGAATGCTGTCTTGGGGTAGAGCTCTACGGAAAATGGAACAAGAAGGAGAGTATCCCATGCACTTGGTAAGCAGCAAACAATATTGATACTAGCGCTAGTTGTGGTTATTCTTTGAAGGCTGTGTTTGTAGGAAGTGTGTTTAAGGGGATAGGGTCTAGGTGGGATAGGTGTTGACCCTGTGCCAATTTTGCCTAGGAGGTAATAGTGAATTATGGGTCAGAATTATTCCAAACAGGCATTTTCCTGAAGCCTGCAAGAGCTGCTCCAGGTGGGAGGAGCAGGGTTTTCAAATAGTATATTAGAAAAATTCTTGGCAGAAATAAATCCATGCTGCCCATGGCTCCCACAAGAAGGAACTTTGAATAAGAAAACCTGGGAAACAGTTGGAGAAGTTTTAAGAACCACCAAGGCAGATCCTAACACCCTCTGCCTTTGGAAGCTCGCAAAAGATGCTATTGATAATAAAATAGATAAAGAGACCTTGTAGGTATTAGCTACTGCCCAGGTGCAGCTTGAAGAGTTCCAAGAATGCCTATCAGAGAGCACCTTTACAAAAAGGGGCACTCTCAACTCTAAATCAGAGAATATAGACCTAGTACACCTTTTACAGCTCAGATAAAAGAAATCGGAGATTCTGATGATGAATCAGATCTAGAGGAATAAGCCAATTTAAAGAAAAGGGCTGCCAAATATCACTAGGATTGTCCCTCCTGTGTACCTTCCACTCCACCTATGGTCCTTGACGCAGCAGAAGCTGCCCAGATGGACATGAAGGTATATAAATTAGAGATGAAAATTAAGCTGCAGAAATCGACTAATGAGCTACAGGAGTTAAAAGTGTCTGTCAGGTGTAAAAAAGAGCGATGATTTTGAGATGCCCTAGTCACTGTTAGAAAAAGCTGTGAATCAGTCCCGCAGGGATGGGCAAGATACATCTGATATGTTAGCTTTCCCTGTAGTTGATGTAATTGACCAGCAGAACAGAAGAACTACACAATATCAGGCATTGGAGTTCAAAGTGATAAAAGAATTTAAAACAGCTGTGGCACAGTATGGGCCTACTGCCCCCTTCACACAAGCTTTATTGGATACTGTGGTAGTTGAATGGTACCTTTCCCCAAGGCTGTCAGCTTGTCAGGCTGAGCAGGCCGGAACACACTGTTTACCACTAGAGACCAAATAACAAAGGACCTGGGAAGGTGCCTGCATTGGAGACCCGAAGTCTGCCACAGGAGTTGAGTTGAATAGACTGCCTGCTGAGCTTGCTTGATACACCTCCGCCTGTGATTAAGGATGCACACCCCTCACCCACGCTGTGGAGCTGAAGTGCCCAGGAAGACTCTTCTTGTGGAGGTTGGGTCTTCCCCTTTTTATTTGATGGTCTTACATTAAACTAGAAGCCTTGATCAGAGAACTTTGTCTTGGCTTCATCTCTTCCTGCCATTTCCCTATTCTCAGCCTCTCTTGCAGGTGAACCCATTGGTAGTAGCAAATTTAATGCCCCAAGATTGGAAAACTATATGTAAGGCTACTTTGTCAGGAGGAGATTATTTGCTTTGGAGCTCAGAATGGTGTGATACTGGTAAGAAAACCGCCACGATGAATGCTCAGGTAGGCAATACAGATTGGGATCTTAACATGCTTCTAGGAGAAGGTCAATATGAAGGTAATGCTAATCAGGTTGAACTACCTGCAGGAGTGTATGCACAGATTGCAATTGCTGCTCGCCCTGCTTAGAATCAATTACCTACTAAAGGGTATCTTAGTGGGAATTTATCCAGTATTAAACAGGGTCCTGATGAATTATTTCAGGAATTCGTGGATAGGCTGCTAAAGGCAGCTGGTAGAATTTTTGGAGATCCTCAAGCAGAAATTCCTTTTGTTACACAATTGGCTTATGAGAATGCTAATGCAGCTTGCTGCACAGCTATCAGGCCATACAAAGCAAAGACAGATTTACATGAATACATTTATCTTTGCACTGAAATTGGGCCCTCTAACCATCAGGGTCTGGCCATGGCTGCTGCCTTTCAAGGGACCACTGTACAAGCAATGCTTGCACAGGACTGTAAAGATAAAAGATGTTTTAAATGTGGAGATTCAGGTTATTTTAAAAATGACTGTACCAAGAAAAAGGGCACGAGCAAACAATCAGGTCACATGCCAGAAATTTGTCCTCAGTGCAAGAAGGGTTATCATTGGGCTAAGGAATGCAGATCTAAAACAGATAATCAGGGCTGTCCCTTGTTGGGAAATGAGTGTTGGGGCCATTCCTATGCCCCCAGGAATCCACAGCCAACATCTTATGGGGCCACGAAGCTGTTGCCAAGCCCGGGAAATCCATTTCAGAACTTATTAGAGCAACACCAGGAAGTGCAGGACTAGACCTCGGTTTCACTACCTATGCAGTACTGATGTCAGAAATGGGAGTTCAGATGCTGCCTACAGGAGTTTTCTGGCTCTTGCCTCCAGGGACATGGGGATTACTTCTGGGCTGAAGCATCAGTAGTGTAAAAGGCTTGCAAATTTATCCAGGTGTTATAGATAGTGATTATGAGAGAGAAATTAAAATTATGGCTGCTTCCCCCAGGGTGTTATTGAAGAGCACCAAACTATGGAGACCCTTCCTCAAGCCTCAGGACATTGTGGCCACCCAAAGATCACAAGAAACCATACCTGGATGCAATCAGCAGAGGTTTATTAGGGAAAGAGCTGGCAGCCAGTGGT
The DNA here is from genome assembly GCF_011762505.2 of Arvicanthis niloticus. Lineage (NCBI taxonomy): Eukaryota > Metazoa > Chordata > Mammalia > Rodentia > Muridae > Arvicanthis > Arvicanthis niloticus. Next base: position 11,403,826 of record NC_047674.1, on the reverse strand, counting down.
CTGACCAGGTACTCGCACTGGAGTCAAGGTCCGACCTCCTCTGCCAGTCCTTGGAGGGTTTTAAAGGGAAAAACCACAAACCAGGGGAGTGGGAAGTGGGGGGAGGGGTTGTCAAGGATACAAAACATGAAAACAGTGGAACAATTCAGAGGTACTCACCCTAAATGATTAGTGTCATGTGGAAATCGCCCTGCATTCTTCTCAAAAATATGGTTTTTACCATGCCATTGTGCCCTATCCTGCCACTTCAGATTACTATCTTTACTTTTTCTGGCTATAGGGCTATAGCCCCACCTAGGTGGTAGCATCTTTATCTGTAATCAGGAATGTCTTCCTGCCTTGAGCCTCTCCCACCTGTGGGAGAAGCTTGAGGAATGTAATCCAGCAAGTGTCCTTCACCTGGAATGTGAAGGCCTGAAATCTTATTTTCAGTTCCGCGTTCTGTAAGGTGAAAAATCTACACATATTTCATAAAATGGCCTTTATAATTTTTCACTCTACATTATAACTGTGCCTGCTGATGAAAGAATTGCTCAACTTGTTTTAGTTCTTTTGCATCTGCTTCCTTCCAAATTTGTTAAGAATGAGAGAGTACAGGATGGTTTTGGTTCCTCTGATATGTATTGGGTTCAATCTATTACTAGCAAGAGACCTAATCTTAAGTTAATAATTGAAGGAAAAAGTTTTGAGGGATTAATAGATACTGGAGCTTATGTAACGATTATTAGAGGACAAGAGTGGCCTTCAGCCTGGCCTTTGTCTGATACTCTCACTCACCTTCAGGGGATTGGTTATGCCAATAACCTGAAACAGAGTTCTAAATCTCTAAATTGGAGAGATGAAGAAGACAATTTAGGATAAATTCAGCCCTACGTCATGCCGAATTTGCCTATAACCCTCTGGGAAAGAGATCTTTTATCACAGATGGGTATTATGATGTGCAGCTCTAATGAAGTAGTGACTAAACAAATGCTAAGACAAAGATTTTTGCCTGGCCAAGGACTAGGAAAAGAAGGACAAGTTATTAAAACTTTTGAAGCACCTAAGCCTTATTCTGACACTAGAGGTTTGGGGTATTTTCTATAATGACCACTGTCTTGCCTGTATCCCATTCTGATAAAATTCAGTGGCTTAGTAATGTCCCAGTGTGGGTTGATCAGTGGTCTTTATCTAAGGAAAAAAAATAGAAGCTGCTTCATTGCTTGTGCAGGAGCAATTAGAGGCAGGGCACATAGTAGAATCTCAGTTGCCTTGGAACACTCCAATATTTGTTATCAAGAAAAAATCTGGAAAATGGTGATTGATACAAGATCTACGAAAGGTTAATGAAACCATGGTACCTATGGGAGCTCTACAATCTGGGCTGCCATCTCCATTAGCCATTCCTAAAGGATATTATAAAATAATAGTAGATTTGAAAGATTTTTTTTAACCATTTCCTTGCATCCTCGGGATTGTAAAAGATTTGCTTTCAGCATTCCTTCTATTAATTTTAGAGAGCCAATGAAAAAGTACCAATGGGTAGTTCTTCCTCAGGGCATGGCTAATAGTCCTACATTATGTCAAAAATTTGTGGCACAAGCCATTCTGCTGGTAAGACGGCAATGGCCAATGATGTACATCATACATTACACAGATGATATTCTTTTAGGAGGGAAAGATCCTCAGGACTTGCTTTTATGTTATAGAGATTTACAACAGGCATTAGCTGATAAAGGATTACAAATAGCTCCTGAAAATATACAAACTCAGGAGCCTTATAATTATTTAGGCTTTAGGCTTACAGATCAAGCCGTTTGTGCCCAGAAGATAATCATCTGCAGGGACAGTTTAAAAACTTTAAATGACTTCCAAAAGTTGTTAGGTGATATCAATTGGCTTTGCCCCTATTTAAAGCTTACTACAGGGGAATTGAAACTCTTATTTGATATTCTCAAGGGGAGTGCTGATCCTACCTCCCCTTGATCCTTAAACCCAGAAGGATTGTTGGCCTTACAACAAGTAGAAAGAGTCATTGAGGAACAATTTGTACTTACATAGATTATTCCTGGCCTCTACATTTGTTAATTTTAATACAACTTATACACCTACAGGATTGTTGTGGCAAAAGGCTCCTCTCATGTGGATACATTCAAAGATATCCCCTAAACATAACATCCTACCATATTTTGAGGCAGTAGCCCATATGATTATGCTTGGAAGAAAACAGGCATTGATTTATTTTGTCAAAGAGCCAGATGTTATTATTCAGCCTTTTAATGCAGAGCAGAATACTTGGTTAAAACAGCATAGTATATATAGGTTGCTTGCACAAATAGGATTTAATGGCATTATAGACAATCATTATCCTCCAGATAAATTGATACAGTTTTTAAATGTACATGAGGTTATCTTTTTTTAACATGACTTCTTTGCAGCCTCTACATAATGCTCTTTTAATCTTTACTGATGGGTCCTCTAAAGAATGAGCAGGGTATCTCATAAATAATCAACAGGTAGTCATAGAGACGCCTGGACTCTCTGCTCAGCTAGCAGAACTGACAGCAGTTCTGAATGTTTTTCAGTCTGTAAATGATGCTTCTAATCTTTTTATACTGATAGCCTATATGTGGCTCAGTCTGTCCCCAGAAGATAATCATCCTTGTTAGAAACTTGTGGTGTATTGCAGTTCAATACACCAGCCAGATCTCTGTTTTCGCAACTACAAAACCTCATTCTTACCAGAAAAAAAAACCCTTTTATATTGGCCATATAAGAGCTCATTCTGGTCTTCTTGGATCTTTAGCTGCAGGCAATGATTGTATTGACAGAGCTTTAATAGGAGAAGCCTTAATTTTGGATCCTGTTGCATTGGCTAGATGAGATCATAATAAATTTCATCTCTTTAGTCACACCTTAAGACTCCGACATAAGATTACTAAGGAGCAGGCTAGAATGATTGTAAAACAATGTCCTAACTGTCTTACTTTATCTCCAGCTCCCCATTTAGGTCTTAATCCAAGAAGCCTTATGCCTAATCATATTTGGCAAATGGATGTAACTCATTATGCAGAATTTGGAAAATTGAAATATATACATGGCTGTATTGACACTTGCTCAGCATTCTTTTTTGCTTTTCTACATTCAGGAGAAGCCTGTAGAAATGTAATTGATCATTGCTTACAAGCCTTTAATGCTATGGGATTGCCTAAAGTCCTCAAAATGGACAATGGGTCAGCCTATACTGGAAACAACTTTACAACATTTTGTAAGGAATTTGGTATTGAACATAAAACTGGAATTCCTTATAACCCAATGGAACAAAGAATTGTTGAATGTGCACATCACACTCTAAAAAATTGGCTCATTAAAATTAGAAAGGGGGAATTATATCCCCCAAGGTCACCAAAAGCACACCTTGCTTTTGTCTTGTTTTAAATTTTCTGCAAACTGATGCTAAAGGTCAGTCTGCAGTGGATCGCCACTGGCATCTGGTTACTTCCAGTTCATTTGCCAGGGTCATATGGAAAGACCCCCTAACTAATATTGGTGTGGTCCTGATCCTGTTTTAATTTGGGGCCTTGGCTCAGTCTGTATTTTTTCAGAAAAAGACAATGGAGCCTCATGGCTACCTGAACACACATCTTGAGCCTAATAATTATGATTCTAATGATGAAGATGTCTCAAAATCAGCAAGCTGATTTAACACGGCATATAGTCCCTGTTCTTACTGGAGAGTAAATGTTTTTTTTTCTTTTTCTTTTTTTTTTTTTTTCAATACTTAAAGCCACCCACTATATACCTGGTGGCCAGACCTTGTGTCTAATCCCTGTCAACCAGCAGTTGGATTAGATACTGGAATATTTCCGTTTTCAACCTAATTTTCTACGTTGTTTGGACAATCATCTTGCTTTTAAACTTTGAACCTTGTATTTTAAGCAGATTGATTGTCGTCACACAGGATTGCTCTCAGCAAGCTCAGCTATTCATCATGGCAGTTACCCATCGCCGTGAAGAATTGCATCTAGTGCATGCCCACAGGTCCTTTGGTCTGAATATGGCTTTGGTCTATTTGGGAAAGAGTGTGTCAATGATGGCCAGTTAGTCGAAGATGGGTAAGAGTGTTCTTGAGCTCCTATAAACCTAAGACAGAGGGATACATTAACATACTATGTATGTTTTCCTTGAAGATGGGTAATATAGGAGCAATATAGACACTGACCTAAGCCAGACATGGTCGCCTGGCCACTTGCTACCCTAGTCGGGATGAAATTTTGTGTCCCGTCCAGATATTGGTGCTGCCATCTTAAAAACTTAAGGGAGGAACTGTGCCCTTCTCCCAGCCTTGAGCAGGCCTGAAAGAGTTGTTTACCACAGTAGACCAAACAGTAGGATCCAGGAGGCTGTGGCCTGCAGTCTGCTACAGGAGCTGAGAAGAATAGACTGCCTGCTGAGTTTGCCTTGAGATACCTCCAGCCAGCAATTAAAGATGGATTCCCCTCACCACACTGGCTGAAGTGAGAAGGGGTTCTGGTGGTAGGGGTGGGGTTTCCCCTTTTTATTTGAAAGCCAAACATTAAACTTTGAGCTTCAATCAGAGAACTTTGTCCTGGCTTCATGTCTTCCCACCCTTCTGTCCCTTCTTCCATTCCCAGCCTCCCTTTCAGGTGGACCCAGTTGTTTCTTTGGTCACAGGTGGCTACAAAATTTTGTTTTTGTTTCAACATGAGAAGAAAAGCTATGGATTCAGATCTCCTACCTTCTGTTTCTTTATGTTGCCCCAGAAAGCTAACATCTGGTGCCAAAACCCAGGAGAACATCTGGAGTCCACAGGTGGCTTTGACCTTCTGCTGGATCTTCCTTGTTCTCATCTACTCTCTGACTCTGGGCTGAGTAGGCCTGGCAAGGTCATTTGTCTTTCCAAGGGAGCCATTTCTTTCACCCTTTGTCTCTGCCCTTTCTCCTCTCATTTTTGTTTTTGTTATGGTATGACTGCCCACCCCACCTCCCATGCCTCAATAGCTGTGGCCATTTTGTTAATGCTTGCCAGCTATTTCATATTGTTGCTGTAACGTGCCTGTTAGTCATTGACAGAGAAGTGACTTGGCTCAAGGACATGCTGACCGCATTCCCTGTTTTGTATAGGACCCATCAAATCAAAGGTCAATATGAACTGTTATATCTAATATATCTTGAGTCAGAGCTGACCACTGGGTAACCTTTCCTGAACCTACATATGAGCTCACTGTTTTTTTTTTTTTTTTTTTTTTTTTTTTTGTGGCTGACACCGAAGAATGCTACTAATAAGCCAAAAAACTATGATTATAATATTCATACTCTGTAATCTCAATGTTCTGAAATTCTCCTGTTTATCACTCATCTACCACTCCTCCCACCCCCAACCACTAACCTTACTTAGGACCAATCATCTTAAAGGTTAGCTGATGATATATTGCTTAGTAAACCAACCTCTCCCTTCTTTACCCTTTAAACTTTTGAACCTTTCTCATATAAAAAGCCTATACTGAGAGCAGACTAGTACTGCAATTAGGCTCCCAAAGTCCTTTTAGTGGTCATAGATGCCCAGTATTATGGTGTGTGTTCAAAAAAGTATTCTTGCTTAACTGAGATCAGTGGTTTGAGTGGCAACTCCCTGAACCTCAACAGTTTTGTTCTGTTGAGTCTGACATCCAGATAAGAGGCTGCTGGTTCATTTGACCAGACCACACATCCAACAGCAGACAAATGTTGAGGCAAGGTAATTCATGGGATCTAACTCAGAAGCATCTTGATTAGTTCTTAGGGAATTCATGAGAGCCCTTCTCAGTCTAGTGTTGAGATTCATTCATTTGAGAGTTCCAAGAACTCTCCACAGGCCTCATGATATCTTGATTGCTGGAAAGTATGAGTCTGGGAATGTCCATCTAACTCTTCAGGCACATTTGGTCAATCTGAACTCAGGCAGCTGGACCTGACCCCAATTTTTAACTTGGTTCCACATCTGCTGTGGGTTCCAAATTATCAGTAGCCTGTCTGGGGATAATCTTAAAGAGTTCTATTTGGAAGACCTCAGATAGACCACACTTACTTAACTTAGGTCCAAGTTTGGCTTCAATATATATTGGACTGTTTCCACTTCATTGGACAATGGCTACTGCTGGCTCAAATTTGAACTTCAGATATTAATATCTAAATTAATTTAGATAACTTCATAAGATGCAATGGAGAATTGCTCAAGGCCCCTCCCCTCATTCCCTCTCCCCTCAGCCCCCCAGCTCTTCTCAATTCTTTGTATCCCGGACAGTTCCTCCTCACAATCTGGCCAAGAGTCTGATTTTTTTGGGGGGGTCAAGTTTTCTCTGTATGTAGCTCTGGCTGTCCTGGAACTCAATCTGTAGATGAGGCTGGCCTCAAACTCACAGAGACCCATCTGCCTCTGCCTCCTGAGTGCTAGGATTAAAGGTGTGTACTACCACCTTCCAGCTCAAGATCCTGATCTTATACTCTTGTCCCCTTTCTCCTAATGGGCTTACCAACCCCCTAGGAAATGAGTCATGAAGTTTTGCTAGCTTCAGAGTAAGGTCACAGCTAGTTTAGAATAAGGATTCTTGTCAGGGTTAGGAGTTAAGGTTAGGAACAGAGTTTGGTTTAGGGTTAGGAATAGGGTTAGGAACTAAGGCTTGGATCAGGGTTAAGGTCAGGGTCAGGATGAGGGTTAGAAGGTAGGGTTAGGATAAAAATATCCTTCAAGACAGAAACATTCCATCCTTCAGGGACCTCCTTAACCAGGAAGTAAACAACTCAAAGTAGCTTCAGAAATTCTCTGAAACCAACCAGATTCACTAGGATCCTCCCTGACAGAGTAAACAAGCTAAGTTGCAAAGAAGATTCTGAGACCCAAGCAGCTGCCTGGAAGAGGTTTAGACCAACAACTGAGTCACTTAGAAAGGACACTCTTCAATTTGTTGAGCTGCCTGCAGGCTGTGCAGTTTACTAGGGTGGGCTTTGGTGATGCAGCTCTCTTTGAGTTATTTCTGATCCTGTAAGTAACCCCTCACCCATATTCCTGTAAGCAACCCCAATAAAACTCATTTGTTCTCCCAACTGTACTATGGTGGTATCTGTACTTTGGTCTGTTGTGGGCTCCCTATCTGGGTGAGTAGACATCTATATTAGTCAGAGTTCTCTAGAGTCACAGAACTTACAGAATGAATCTCTCTCTCTCTCTCTCTCTCTCTCTCTCTCTATATATATATATATATATATATGCATATATATGTGTGTATGTAAAAGAATATATACACATAAATATATACAAACATGAATATATGTATATATATGTGTATATAAGCATATATACACATAAATATGTACACACACACACACACACACAAAGACGCTGTTCAGTCTCACGGGCTGGGTGGTTCAGCTGGTCTTCTGTATAAGCTGGAATCCTGAAGAAGTAGGCTCCAATGGATGTGATCAAAGTAAGTGCAAGCAGGCGAAGAACAGACAAACCCTTTCTTCTCCCATTGTCCTTATGTAGGCCTCCAGTAGAAGGTATGACCCAGATTAAAGGTGTGCCCAAAAGATCTGGATTAAAGGTATGTGTGTTGATCTGGACCAAAGTAGTATCTTCCATCCTCAAGATCTGGATCAAAGGCTGTTGTCTTCCTGCCACAAGATCCAGATCATGGGTGTACCCTCTGTTTCTGCATTGTAGTTCATTCCAGATATAGTCAAGTTGACAACAGAGAATAGCCATCACATGTGTGTAGCATCTCTCCAGGAAAAGTCTGTCACAACATAATTGGCATCTGAACAGGGACATAAAAGAACCAAAGATGGGTTTGGAGTAGTGAGTGCATGGTCCTGGCTATGAAAAGCTAGACATGTAGTGGAGGCTGAGCAGTCTAACTGGGGAGCATCCATAGACAGAATTTCTCCATGCTTGCTCTTTCCTGGGTGGCGTCATATATGCCTTTGTGCAATGAGAGCAGTTGCATGGTTCTCATTATGGATAGAGAGATATGCAACTAAGGCTGAGCCATCAGGATCAGAAGTATCTGTGAGAGGAAGCCCAGGATAGCAGCTTCTGTGTGTATGTGTGTGGTTTGGTATGGCTTGTCTAGTTGATGAGTGGGGTCCATCACATGAATAACAAAGATGCTCTGAAGACAGTTAAAGGTTTAGAAACTAAAGAGATTAGTGTGCAGGGCTCAAGATTATTGTCAACAGTGAGTGGCAGAAGTCACCTGGCCTCTGTTGTGTGTGCTTAGAACTGTATCTGAGGCGGAGATGGCCATCAAGTAGGAACTTGTTTGTATAAATGAGTGATTGCCATGAAAAAGGGAGATATACATCCTTTGTGTTAGCCTCTGACCTGGCAAGTAAGTTAGATAAAAGAGAGGATGCAATAGAGGTATTGGCTTGCTGCTTCTTAAGGCTTGGGCGCCTGAGGGAAAAGAGAACATAAGTTAGATCTGTGCTCAAAGGTCCTCCCTGAGATCCAAGAACTTGGAAGTCCTGGGAAGATTCAGAGAGTGAGGAGGAGAACATGGTAAAAGCCATAGAAGATACCTTCAGGGTCCAACATTAAATAGAGAGACTGGGAAAATCTATAATTCAGGTTGTGGATGTGGGTATTAACAGTGGTCCTATATGGGGGGAAATGAAGGTGATCAGGGAATGTTCAGTGCCTGAACTTCTGGAACTGGGAAAGGCTTTTAAACAAGGAATGGAAGAGCCTGTTGTAGCTGCCTTGTGAGGGAGTGGGACATGGGGACAGATGGGATCAGTCTGACTGCTGTGAAGACAAGGAAATAGCAGAGTAATGTTCCATCTCTTCTTAAGGCAAAGGCTGGAAAACCCAGGAGGCAGAGCGAGAGATCCAGTCCTGATGGAGTAGCTTCTCAGAGCCGTTAGGAACACTTGGTTGTCTCTGTCTGAAGTCCCCATATGTCAGGAGCCATAATGGGACAAGCTAATAATGAGCAGATGATCATCCTAAAATGCTTGCCTCGGATTATTATATAATCTGCGACGAGTGTGCCCCATTAGCAAGGCTGTGGTGGACGTGATTTTAGGAAAGATTCCTGCTATTAATATGCTTTTCCCATTATTATTATTATTATTATTATTATTATTATTATTATACATATGCTACTATCACTAAGCATAGTACTCTCCTTTGTAGCAGATCTCTGCAGATCCACGAAGATGTACTGTCTTGTAGTGTTGCTATATAGACAAATAGATGACTTCTTAAGTCTTAATGATGATCCTATAAGAATTCCTAAAATTATATCAGTGATTATTAAGCTCTTTTATAATGGGACTGCTATTAAGTCCCTTAGGCATAGTCAAACTGCAAAGAGAACTCTGCCAGTCTCCTGAGTGCTATCAGTTAATTGTCCCAGAGAGATAGTAACTGGACCTTCTCCTGCTCAGAGCACATTCCAAGAGGTCATGAAACAATTAGACTAGGTTACTATAGGGAATCCATGTTTTATTATAGGTACCAGGACAGAAGAGAAAATATTGCCTGGGTTTATCTATACAAAACTTCACTAATTTCTTAAGTTATAGTTTCAAACTTTCTGCGAACCTGTGGAGCTAGACAGGTGATGAATGTCTAGTTAGATAATTACTCCTAATGGATATTCATGTAAACATTCTGTGTTGTAAACTTCTATTTCAATTTATGACTTGAATTTTGGTGTGAACTTGTGATGAACTTTGTAACATGTGACCATGTACTCTGAAAGACGTATAAGTTCTGAGGACAAAGAGATGAGAGTGCAGTTAGAATGGTCAGTTAGAATAGTGAGTTAGTTAAATTAGCGAGTTAGGAATCAGTTAAGACCCTGTCGCCCTTTCCTTTCCCCCTGCCTAGAATTTTTCTCCCTTAGGGTTTTTACTTTGTTAGAATCTTTTCTTCTTCCCCACTCAGAACCTTTCCACGTTTTCCCTCAGATAGCTTTCATAGGATACTTTTTACACTTAATAAATTCTATAGTAACTTTTCTAAGTGTCTTTTCTTCCTGTGACCCAGCCACAAGTTAGAGCCCAGCAGTTCCTGCTGAGATAGAACAAAGGCCACGTTGCCTAATCCTCTGCTGTTAGACTACAGATGTTAATCACCCTAGCCTGCAGTCTCTTATCCTCAGAAGAAGTTTTTAGGATAGTACAAGGCTATTTACTTAACTCCTTGCTGGTCTTAGGGCCAGGATGCTGACTGCAGGTCAGCTACAATAGCATAGGGGCTGCCTCAAGAAGAACCGGACAGATGGGAGGAGGAGAACAAAGAAGAACCAGCTGCAGCTTTCTCTCCCCTTCTCCCCCAAGCCGGTGGTGGTGGTGGGGGTTGGCCCCCAGCACCCATAGATATCCAGGAACTGAAAACAATATAGAGCAGGTGCTACTGAGGGAACCAGGAGCAAGAGAAGCTATTCATAGACCCCTGTTCTCTGGGACAGACAGAACTATGCTCACAGGAGAATTAAGGAAAAAGCTGATCTAATAGGGACCTACAAATGGGTATGGGGTTTAGTGGCTTTGCTGAGCCCTGGTAGGGATGGGATCTTTATGAAGAGAGGCTTTGGCAGACCATAGTGATCTAGACTGTCATGGGAATTGGGTTCATATGGTGCTAGAGCACATGGGAGGAGGTGGAAGAGTAAACAGACGGTGGGGTCCTTTTGGGGTCACCTGAAAGCAAATGTGGCTAGATTTGTGTTGAGTTGTTGCTTTGTCTGTTCCTGAAACCCAAAAGACCACCAAGGAGCTGACTCTGATGCAATCGTACTAGAGTCTTTTATTCAAGCAGCATGGGAAGGTGGAACCCTGAGCCTAGTTTTAGGCAAACATTTATAGAAGCAAGCAAACAAGCAAGAATGTTTCTATCCTGGGACACATTTGATTGGGGAGCCATTAGGCCTTTAACATAATTGGCTGGTGCTGGGAGCCAAACCATAAGCTTAACTTCTGTTTTTCTCCTGATTGGTGGTTGTTAGCCAGGGGAAGGCTTGTACCCTGGAGGTGATTTGTTGGGGGAAAACCTGGAAACTGGTGCTAGGTGCTGGCTTGTTAGCTAACTAGAGTTCAACCTTAGGTCAGGTTCTCTAAGATGGAGTCTGAACCCAAAAGGCGTGATCTCTCAGGAGTTCCTAGGGTAAATATTGATGGTGAAACAATTCATGTGAGTTAGTTATTGACAACTATGTCAATTATGCCAATTAAAAAATTTGAGTCCTTTTTTATTGACAGCTAGACCAGGAAAGAATGGACTCATGCCTCTGAAAAGTCTCTTGGTGCCCAAATTCAGGGGTACAGTGTTTTAAAGACAAAACATCAATGCTTGGGGGTGGGAGGGCTATAGCAGTGAGGTATTTAGACTTGTCTAGTAATGTCTGCTTTCTTTGTAAGTGGTGTCTGCTCAGTGGTATCTCTAAGATACTACATTATACATTTGGACCATGGTCCATGGACAGTCCTTGAAGAATTGCCCAGGTGGAGGTGGCTGTTGGGGCCTGGGGGACTAGGGAGTGACCAGACAGTCATTAAATAAAATTGGGACAGGATGGCGTGACCCTAGTCAGTTCACTTCCCCATTGCCTAAGTGACTTTCAAGTCTTTCATCTTGGTCAAGGGGCAAACACTAGTTCTTGAGGATCATTAGCCTGACTGAGGCAATTCTTTGATGAACTTTAAAAGGAAATTTACTATGCAAGACTCCACAGCAAGTTGTATAAAAAGGGGAGAAGGGGCATCCAGGCCAGTAAAGGGAGTTGAGAGCCATTCAAACAAACATTTTATGGTACCAGGAATTATTTGACTCATACTTCTCTTGTCTCTTATCTGAATTCTCTCTAACCTTTGTGTGTGTGTATGAGTGTGTGTGTGTGTGTGTGTGTGTTAACTCCTTATTTGTTTGCACAGAAGCAACAGCATCTCCCAGTGTCACACAAAGTCCTCCCTTGACATGAAAACTAAGTTGAAGCCTCGCTGGGTTTGGAGGAGTACTTCTACCTGAGACTCCACCTGGCCATGGAATGTATTGACAGAGAAGTGAAGGTGCCTGATGTCATCTATCTGATGACGTGTTGATTGTAGGCTCATTTCTGCTCTGATTAGGGCCACAGTAATCAAGGCAGCAGCCCCTGCCACTGCCGTTACTTGTAATTTTTCAAACTCTATTTTTAATGATGGTTCTTAACACTTTAACCTCCCTTTTAGCCCAGCTCCCATCAGAGGTAGTGGGAAAGAAAGGATATGGGGAAGTGGACCTGTTTAGAAAGGTTCTTTGGAGCAATTCCTGTCTGTGTTGTCTGGAAATGGGCAGTTCAGTTCACGGGTCAGTAGTGGCAGCTCTGTCCAATTGCAAACACTTCAAGAATACACCAGCAGCCCACTTCAGTAGAGTCGGGATAGCAAACAGGAATCAGCAGTGGTGGCACTATCTAGTGGAGACAACCAGCCTCAGCCTTGGCTCAAGTCAGCAGGGAGGCACCTGGAGGAATGCCAGGAGAAGTGGTGTGCCTCTCTCAGAGAAGCAAAGATCAGCAAGGCGTGAGACTCACAATAGTTGTTGCACAGCTAGCTCTATAGGCAAACCAAGCTTAGCCTCTATCACTGTCCATAGAGTCGTATTTTACTCTCCAAACATCAAGTGTCCTCCACAGGTCTTGCTTCAGTTTGGGTCTTGCCTCAGCAAGTGCATCTGTCTCAGCTGATATCATGCTGCCAATCAGCCTGACTCCGTGGAAGCAGCAAGAAACTGCAGCACACCACCGGTTTTTTAGTATGTTTATCTGTATGAAGTCCCGACAAATACAGCTCAACTACTCAGTGTAAGGCAGACTAATACACGCATGCTGTCAGTAAAGAATCCTTTACATGTCCTTTCACCTGCTTGCTTTAGCAGAACATTCTTTCTCCTGTGTCTGCTTCAGCTAAACATTCCTTCATGAGTCTGCCTTAGCCTTTTACCTGTATCCACTTTAACAAAACAACGTTCCTTCATGTGTTTGCCCCAGTAAAACAACATCTAACCAACTTTCCAAAGAGCCGTTACTGTCACTGGAATGAGGAGAGGAACAGCCCAATGGGGAATAAGGGGTGGACCCCTTCTAGTCCTGAATAAGCATACATGTGGGGAAGTACATGTACAACCATACATAAAACTGGATAATTATACAGATGTTTTGAGGTCATATAGTGGGTGAGAAGGTGGTACAGACAGACCAAGTTTTGTCACAGCAAAATAAGGCTTTGAAATAAGAGAAACCATGAGGATGATACTACAAGAGGCAGAAAGAGGGGAGTTAGCAAGGGGGCAATTTGCAATGACTAGATATGAGGTGTTTTCAAACTCCCAACATAATAGCAGTTTCTGGGAATGGGCAGAGAGTTTGGAAGGCAGTTATTGGAATTTTACTCCTAACCCGACATAGTAAGGATGTCTGGCTTTTACACGGATCCAGAGTCTTGTGCCAGCTCAAGCTGGATGTAATTTAGGAGGTGGTATGTCCGGGGTAGTTTTATGTCAACCTGACACAAGTTAGACTCATCAGAGAGGGGAGAACCTCAATTGATAAAATGACTCCAGAAGGCCAGGCTGTAGGCGAGCCTATAAGGCATTTTCTTAATTAGTGATTGATGGAGGGGGAGGGGAGGCTCAGCCCATTGTGGGTGGTGCCATTCCTGGGCTGGTGGGTTCTATAAGAAAGCAGACTGAGAAAGGCATGAAGAGCAAGCCAGCAAGCAGCACCCCTCTGTGGCCTCTATAGGTTCCAGTCCTGCTTCAGTTCTTGCCCTGACTTCCTTCAAGGATTGACTCCAAAGAGCTTGGATCACTTCTCTAGGTCTGCCCTCTGCGGCACACATAGCTTGTCTTCTAGGCTCCAGCTGTCTCTAGTAAAGGCTGCTATTGTTCATGGTGGTCATCCCATGGCACTGGCATTTCTAAAATGCTGGGGTCTTCTGCTGCAACTAGGCTGCACTTTCACTGGTAGCCTCTTTGTAGGCTCTCCTGAGGGACTCCAGCCCTACCACACTGTGCCAAGCCTTAGCTGGTCTCCATGACCCTTTTACATCTTCAAAAACAGCACCATTTAAGTGATTCTTATACTATTAAGTTCAGGTGCCAGCACAACCTTGGCCCCCTCTGGAACAAAGTTCTGTATGCTCTTAGGAAACACTTCCCAGAAGATCTCACCTCAGTGATTGATGGTCTTAACCACAGCTGTTTCTTCAGCCCCAGCTGACCTGATATCACAGATTCTTCACCAGATGGAACGAATGGACTGGAAACCAGTCAGTATAGTCTTTATTCAGATGCATGTACCTTAATCAGCAGCCAAGGCCACTTGTGTTTGCCTCTTTAGTGTCTCAGTTATTGTAAACCTTTTGTGATACCCTGATGAGCTGGGAGGTACTCATCTATGCAAAGCTTTCGGAGTTTTGGTTATCTGGAGCTGACTGAGTGACACAAACCAAACTTAATGCTCTAGCATTTTCTGGAGCTGGTGGATCAAAAAGCTATATATACTGAAATTCATGCTATCACTCCAGAAATGACTGGGGGACTCTTCTGGGCCTCAAAGAACTTAAATAGTCTTAGACCATTAGTGGGGTTTCAGCTGCACCTCAAATTTCAGTCACAAGGTACTGGTGAAAGTGTCCAGGGCCAGGGAACCTGTGTACAACTGGGGTTCTAATCAGGATGCTTGGATGGGAAATCCACCTCAAAAGAGAGTAGCTTTTCAGCATCCACACCAGTGACCAAAAAAAGTGACCAGAGGCCAAAAAGTCTTTCATTGGCTCTGCCTCATGCATCCCCTTTCTTCTGAAGTAAACAGAGTCAGTAGGAGTTGCTGGCAATCATCCCAGGTGAGTTGGAGAAGAGGGTAGACTCCAGGAAGGCAGCTAGGGCTTGGGGCTTATCAGAAATACAGAACTGAAGAAGAGAAAGGACTACAGATCAGAAAAGGGAGATGCTCTTCCTCTAAAAAGTTGCCTTAGAGGCAGGTTCTGCAGCCTTCTCTTTGAGAACACATTCCTGTATTTCTCTCCAAATCTTTGGATAATTTTTTTAAAAAAGCAAACATTGAAGGGATGAGAGTTTGTGGTCCCCATGTTAGAAAATTTAAGTTACTCCAAATAGATGAATATGCCTAACTCAGCAGCATTGTCTGTGAAGAGATGACCTCCACCTATAAGACCTGCCACTCCCCTGTTGTGGGAGTGAAAGAGAATCTGAGGCTGGGGGCGTCAAGACTCCAGGAGCAGATTTGGTATGACTGGAAATTTCTGGTCCTGGAGAGAAAAGGAAACTTGAAACAAAACAATAGCAGCAGCAGCAGCAGCAGCAGCAGCAGCAGCAGCAGCAGCAGCAGCAGCAGCAGCAGCAGCAGCAGCAGCAGCAGCAACAACAACAAAAACAAACAAACAAACAAACAAACAAACAAAAAGACATAAAGCGTACAGACGGTGCCACCCAGTGGCAGAAACCAGAGAAAACGGCAGTATCTCTAGAGACGAAAAGACACTTCAAAACAGAGCGAACAATGGCTTGCAGAGGCTCCCACCTAGTGGCAGAATTTAGAAAAAGCAGCGAAATCTCAGAGTCAGGTTGAGGTAAGGTTTGGGTTATGGTTAACAGGGTTAGGATTGGGGTTATGGTTTGTATTAGAGGGATAGGGTTAGATTTTATGTTTAGTGTTAGGGCTGGATGGTTAGGTTAGGGTTAATGCTAGTATTTAGGGTTTCTGTGTATGTTGGTTAGGTTAGGGTTAAGGTTAGGGTTTTAAAAGCTCATAAGGAAAATCTCTAGTCAACACTGCCCAGCGCTATGTCTATTTACGAATAGTGTACAAACCTGTGTTTAGTGGTGCAACTAAGCAGGAAAGGTGCAGAAACTTATTTCCGGGGTGTTTACTCTGGAACTAAGTGTAATTTAGGAGAATCACTGTATTTAGTGTAAACAGAATCAATAGTTGTTTCCTAGAAGTACTTAGACCTTGAAGAAATCTTTGCGAAAACAGTGGTTGTTTTCTGTGATTATTTATAGAGTTGTTTTTCTGAAGAAGCTTTACAGCTTTTTGCATGTTTTTGGTCACAAGACAATCCTGGCACACCCAGAGCATCTTGCATTATTGGGTACAGTACCCAGTAAGGACTAAAGTTTAAAACATAGCAGCGCGATGTTTTCCTTCACAAAACATTAGAGCAGGGGTTTTGGGTATGAGGAACTTGTTTAACTCAAAGAACAACTTTAGTGTAACAATCAATAGATAATGCTTTTGCTCTGCTGTTCGAGATTCAGTCCACAGAGGCTGATCTCCCTGCTGCCAGGAGGACTTAATTCATCCTTGAGTGGCCCTTTTTCTTTGGTCGCCTGAGCAACTCAGAACACTGACATGGTGCAATGCAGAAACCGTTTTTTTTCCAGGGCCTAGCTAATCAGGTAGAGTACAGACTGCTGTGCTCAAGTTCTCGGTAAACAGGAAAAGCGCTGACGCCTGTGCACAGGCAAAGGAAAGATCCATGTCCAGGGACTTCACTACTATGTAAAATTGGCGCAGCTGTGATCTCAGCTATCTGGAGGTTGATGCAGAAGGATTTTGGTGAGGGTCAGATGAATCTGTTTACATAAGTGTCACCCAGCAGAGCTGAATGGTTAGGGTCGGGTGGCAGCCAAGGCCCGAATAGTCTGGTTAGCACCTGGCTGATGCACGCATGCATTCTGGGTAATGTAGCCCATTCTTCCTAATTAAGGACCCTGTGCGCCACAGTACATTGTGGATTTTACGGTGATTACGTGTTCACAGCTTCAAGGAGGCTTCAATGTAGTCACCGCCGGTACTGGGCAGTGCCGGTACTGGGCAGTGCGGCCTCTGGCATCTCGCGACTCAGGACTGTGTAGACGGTGCCAAAAACCAGGACGGTCTCAAGCCCTAACTTCCACCTCGGATCATGTTTGTGCTCTCAGCCAGCATCTTGTGACCGGGGACACAGGCGAGGACTGAACCTGGTCTTGTTCTCTGCATTCTCCAGTTCCTCATTGTTTTAGCTAGCTTCCCTGCGACCCCAGGCACTTTAGGGCTCTCACCTGCTCCGGGGATTGTCCAAACCCTAAGGAAAAGACTGCTGAGCTTTCTGGGTATTGTAGTTCAAAGTCTCCAGAAGGCAGTGCTTGTGGACCCTAACCATTCTGGGTATTGTAGTTCAAATTTCTGAAGTTGACGCCTGTAGAGAAGCTTTTGGGGGTTTATGGTCTATTATCTCTGCACAGAGATAAAGGCTCCACGGAGGCTCCGGAGAGCTTTTAAGGCTCTGTAGATGGACGAACGGAGCCAACAGCCTCCGATCTCCGCTCCTTGAAAGCCGAGTGAACTCGGCAAAGTCCAAGCCTAAACAGAGCCGAGAGGTGGCGGAAAGAGCTGAGACTAGCAGACGGTGTCCAGCATCCTCGGGCTTGGAGGACAGCCGGAAAGTGCCGACCTGTAGCTGGGAGCAGCCTAGGGCCCTATTCAAGGTCACAGTCGAAATGTTTTGCAGCTTAGCTGCCCAGCTAGCACAGAGCAGTTGTCCGTAACTCACATCACTGTCCTATGACTGTGGGAAAACTGCCGTGATGGGATAGCACGGACTAAGTGCAATATGGGAGATTCCCTTCATAAGGGAATTTTCTCCTTCTCTGACCTTGTCTGGGGACTTCTAAGCCCCCATACACGCCTCTAACTGAGGAATGTCATGTAGCCTCAGTTAGATAATAGGACCAATCTCCTTTCTCCTGACAAACACCTGTTCAGCCGGCACCTGAGATTCCTGAAATGCTTATTCATGCTAATGAGGCATTCCAGGTACCTTAGGCCAGCAGCCAATGGCCTTTGCCTATCCTGGATGTCCTTGCCTGTTCTGCGTGCCTCCCGTGTTCCCTTTCGCCCGTGGAAGAGAGACACGTGAGGCAGTATTCGGGTGGTTACCACAGACGAGGCTTTACTTGTAACAGCAGAAGCGGAAAGGCAAAAAGACAGGAAGAGGCACAGCTTAAATACACCCTAGAGTGACGTATTCACTTCTGATTGGCTATTCACTCATTACCCATAATACGCCCTGGGATGGGCAGTGACTTTGGTGCTTTTGCCTTTTTGCACCTGCGCAGTTAGTTGTTTACTAGTGGGGAGGACACGATGTCCGCGCCATCTTGGAATGGCGCTAACCGAGGCTTCCTACATCTCCCCCTGTTTAAATTAGTAATATGGAACAGCCTTTTGCCTATCAAGTGCAGCGTCAATCAAGATTCGAACTCAAGCCCGATCAAGCAAACTCCATCTTGGGGGAATAAGCGATCAAGAGCTTACAGCCCGAAGATTCTCCCTTACCCTACCAGGTGCAATGGAAAGAAGTCCTCTGGGTGCAAGGGCTAAGGGGATGTAAAGAGGAATTGACACCCGTCCCTGTGCAATGGAGTATAATTCCCAGGAGTGCAAGGGCTGTCAACCTACTATTCAGGTACCACAGCTATTCAGGCAAGGGCTGGCTGGACTTAGAACTCTCATCCACCCAGTGCAATGGGCTGAACCCTTGGGGTGCATCGACTGAGGGTCTCAGTCATCAGCTACTTTCTTAGCCTAGATAGCCAAATTTCAGGGGGAGATCCTTGCTCCAAGGCTGCGAGTGCTTGGGCGATAGCAGCCTTGTCATGTTTTTGCTGGGCTCTGAGCTTACAGACCAACCATCATGAACACTAATCCACAACATAGGGCTGCACCAAACAGGCCTATCCCCACCCTTTAAGAAAGAAGGAAAAGGCAGAGGTAAGCCAAGAAGTAAAATCACCAGGGGTAACAGGGTCCACTCGTGTTCCATCAAGGCTCAAGATCCGGATCTGCAATTGCTGCTGCATCTGGACCAGCTCCCCAGTCCAATTCCCTTTTAAATAAGCAGAAAGATTATGGCTTTGAATAAATGTATCATTCACAAATCTCAGAGGCGTAATACCTGGATGTGGGGTTGCTGACACGCAGCTCATTTGAACCACATCTGTGAGCTGCTCCACATGGGCTTGGAGCAAATCAACAGGATGCCTGATATGCATCCACTTTCTGTAAAATGGTCAAAGCCTTAGAGGTCTTTTCTGAAATTTGATTAACAACAGTAGCTGCTGTAACTTGATTAACCATGCCTGTGTCGGCTGTCACAGCTGCAGAGATGGTAATAGCAGTGATAATGGCTGCAGTAATGCCAAAGTCTCTTTTATGTCTCAATAATGATGTAGTAGGGAGAGTTTCAGGATCAGCTTCTACTGAGATGGGCACAAAGGTAGGCACGTGCACAACCAAGGCTAGGTCTAGTGATCCATTCCAGCATTGTGCTAAAAAGCATGTAACATTCTTACAATCCAAGATATCAGAATTATTCTGAAAGTTGAATAACATAAAGAAAAATGGAGGGTCCACACACACCGACACCGGTTGTGCAGATGCATTCCTAAACACCTTATTAATTTTAATGTTATCCAAATGGCTAGAGATATTAGATCATGTAGCTGAAACATTTTGTACTTCATGAAATACACCATTCAACAAGACAAAGGCAGATACACCCTTTTTAACATTCTAAACAGTGGCTACAACACATAATTTAATTGTGTTGAAGCAGGATAAACTCAAGAAAATACACATATGATTTAATTTAGGACTTGTATCCCTTTGAAAACATCAAATAGAGGTTTAAATCCTCCTATGGTAAGCTTAAGATAAGGTTTTAGCCAAATAATATCTCTTAACAACTTTTAAAAATCACTAAGAGCAAATCAAGATTAAAAGTAAACCATTTTTTTTTGTATGTACACTCACAAGCCAGAAGATGGTGTTAGATCCCCACCACAAATGGTTGTGAGCCACCATGTGGTTGCTGGGGGTTCAGCTTTTATATTTTAAATTGTAAATCTAGCCTTCTCTCTAGCCCAACTTGTCTCAAATATTAAAAAGACACTGTCTTTGAATCCTTTCTGGAGCAACAAGTAGTCCAAAAATTTTTTAAAGCTCTTTATATTGGAGTAATGGCTTGTAGAAAACTTCTTTAGAGAAATCCACTAATAAAGTAACACACAATGAATAATAGACACTAAAAGATTTAACCACTTAATTTTTTGTATTAAAGCAACAACAATATTTATATATATAAAATGTAAAACAATTAACCATTTTCTGAAGCAATTATTTTTAACAAATATTGCTTCATGGGCTCTTAAAAATTATGAATAAATTTACTAACTGTAAATCTCTCACCTTTACCAGAAATGTAAAGGGAAGGTATAAAACATCTTTTATATCTATAATAATTCTATAAGCATTTACTGAAATGGCAGCTGGAGTAGGCAAGTTAGGCTGTATAAATCTTAAATTTGAACTTTATTTTGGATTAATTTAATAACCAATCTTTTTTAGTCCAATGAATATATAGGACAAAAGCCAACTTTATTCTCTAATAACTGTTACATACATTAGAGGAATCCAAGGCATCTCATTTTTAACAACTTTGAATAAAAAGGAATTAAAATAATTTGAACAATATTTTATCAGCAGGTACAGTTATACTCATGGAGGGAAGTAGACATAATTTTAATTTCTCCAGCATAATCATAACTTTTAGCCCACAGACTGTTGTAAAGTCTTTGGGTTTTAGATTTATCCCTCTTCTCACAAGAAACAATGAAGACAAAAGACAAATTCTGGTAAGCACATTTCTAGGGCCTGGTCTGAAGACCCAGAACAAAAAGGAATGCTTAGCACCTGGGCTTCTGCAGCTCAGTCTGTATTGTCTTAATTCAAATGTAAATGTAACCTCTCTCAGGCCTGTTCTCTGAGGCTTGGCTACGCCTGAACTGTGTGATTTTGACCTTAATTTTAACTTTGAATCTTAAATTTAAACTGTAAACCTTAAAAGACACGTGTTGTATCTTTTCTCTATAAACATAGGCAAATCAAAAATTTTCAAACTCTTGGTTGAACTACCAACTGTAGCCAATGGAATATTGGCAGTTTAACTATGTTTTTAAGTCTCTTTTGTAATATTAGGGCATAACCATATTTTTGAGAAACAAAACCAATCTTTAACAATGTAAGCAATCTATTTTCTTCTAAAATCAACACCAAGTAGATTACCTTTATGCTATAAAGTTTTGCTGCCACAAAACAAAGTGTAAAATTTAAAGGAAAACTTGTAGCATTTATGACTCAGGCTGTTGGCAGATGCACCTGAGGCTGGGGCAACCAAGTAACACTCAATAGCTGTAAACAAAGGCAGCACTGCAGCATTTGAATGTACTGGCATGGGAACAGGCCAAGATCTAACTATGGTCCATAGTGGTATACTAATTGCCAAATCGAATGTCAGTATCAGGAGACTCAGGGTCGTCATCTTGCAATCTGGCTTCCTTCTTCACAATCTGCACCAGCCGCATAGGGACCCAAATTGAATTGTTTTCACCTGTGGAATAAGCACAAACATCTCCCCTTCCCGGGCCACAACAGGCCCTCAGCCAATCTTGTAGCCTCTTGTTCCTACGAGGGACAATGGCTGCACGGCATTCAGCTGTGGCATTTTCAAAGATCATCTGTTCTATCACTGGCATTGCTTGCTCCGGTTCCCCAAAGATCCTGCCATAAAGGAGGGTCCTTTCATCCTCCACTCTCTCTCCACCAGCCAGTGAAGGGTCCTTAAGCTTAATGAGCTCTGCAGTAGCCCTTGTTCCTTTTGAGTACTCTTTCTTTTTACCAGACTCCTGGGTCTGCTTCTTTTGTCCAGGCCTTCTTGCCTGCTTCCCCTTTCCAGGCTCCTTGGCCTGATGCCGGCTAACATGCCCTGGTTCTGGTATGCTAGAGTGGCCTTCTCCTGAAACCTCTTGACTTGCCCTAATAGCTAAAAGCAAAAGCAACGCAAACAAGAGGCTAGCTAGTAGAGCGGCAGCGGTGAGTTTAAGTCCACTTGCTGCAAATGCTTCCACCCCAGGCATATCTTCCAGAGGTGTACCTCAATCCTGTAGTCTTTTAACCCACCCCGAGTCTCCGGGCGGCCTTCTGCAGTGCCTTGAAATTCCCAGGTTTTCGGTGCCAGATGTTCCGCGCGCCTCCCGTGTCCCCTTTCGCCCATGGAAGAGAGACACGTGAGGCAGTATTCGGGTGATTACCACAGACGAGGCTTTACTTGTAACAGCAGAAGCGGAAAGGCAAAAAGACAGGAAGAGGCACAGCTTAAATACACCCTAGAGTGACGCATTCACTTCTGATTGGCTGTTCACTCATTACCCATAATACACCCCGGGATGGGCAGTGACTTTTGGTGCGCTTTTGCCTATTGCACTTGCGTAGTTAGTTGTTTACTAGTTGGGAGGACACGATGTTTGCACCATCTTGGAATGGCGCTAACTGCGGCTTCCTACACTTGCCCTCAGTCCTCCCAAGCTTTAAGAGCCTTCAGTCACCCTAAGTGAAGTTCATCTGTCTACTGACTTCGGTCCCGGAATGGTTTATTTACCGTGTGTAGTCACAGGGCTTCTGAACTCTGTCTCTGCCCCCACTGCCCTTGTGGATTGTATCGATGGACAATCGATGCAGACAATCCAGGAGAGCAGAGAGATCCGCACTGCTTTGCTCCTCTCTGCACACCTCCACAGCTTCAATCCTCCTCTGACTTCAAGGCCCAAAGAGACTGTGGGATTCAGCTATCACAAATGCATTCCTCAGCTGCTGGTTCTTCGAGTCTTATGTGTTAGTATTTGTCCGCACATGGAAGAAAGATCATCTGCTGATATGGTCACATACTGGGGATCCTGGGTAGTGAAGAGTCCAGAATAATTCCAGGCATTGGTCTGCCAGCCCCATCTTACTGTATGCAAGCCTTGAATTCTTTTCAGTGCATTTCTTTTTCAGCTGCAGTAAAACCACCTGGCTTGTGTGAGCCCTATAAAGGTTGAGATAAGACCACTGCCTTAGAATAGCCTTTAACCTGCACCAACATACTGCTATCTGCCACACCATGGACTGCAGAACTAACTCTCAATTTATGAATTCCTTCTTTACTATCCTCTGAACATCCACTTGTGGGTTTATGCTTCAAGAGGAGACTGCTCTTAAGACCTTTCAAGTTTGTGTCAGCTCCTGGGACTGACACAGGTTAGAAGCATTTTCCCATGGTGAATAAAGTTGTTTTTGGTTTATTTCTGACTTCAGTGGTTCTTGATCCCAACAGGTAGCATGTATTTCCAGATGTTGTGGGATGGTACCAAGAAACAGAAATGGGCTATACGATGGGGGGGGGCACTCTGAGGGGGAGGAAAGGAAGGGATTCTGGGGGCAGGACAGGACAGAAACCACACACAGTGGAGAGGCCCACAGAAAGAGAGGACAGCTGGGTCTGCTGTGAGATTCAGTGGAGTCTCAAGGCAGTAAGGCCTGAGAGAGAGGGCAGTCCCCTGCAAGTTGTCTGACACAGTGGTTGGGATTGTAGAGTGAAAAATTATAAAAATCATTTTATAAAATGTATATAGGCTTTTCTCTAAGCCTCACTTTAAAGGACATGGAAAAATTTCTTAGAAGCAAGCTAAAAATGTAGACTGGCCAGTTTCAGGAACCAGCTAGCCACAAAGGGAAGAGAGGAATTCGAGTCATCTAGGTGGTGCTGAGAAACTAGTGACCACGATGACAGGGCAGGGCCATGTCCGGAGCAACTGAGAAATAGTTGAGCAAGTGACAGGGCAAGGCCACAGTGACATGGCAAGACCACATTTTTGAGAAGAATGAGTATACAGAGTGTTTTCCACATGACCCTGACTCACTTAGGTTGGGCTCCTCTGGAATTTTCCACTCTTTTTATGTTATGTTTC
Organism: Arvicanthis niloticus; assembly: GCF_011762505.2. Classification (NCBI taxonomy): domain Eukaryota; kingdom Metazoa; phylum Chordata; class Mammalia; order Rodentia; family Muridae; genus Arvicanthis; species Arvicanthis niloticus. The sequence continues at coordinate 11,379,951 of NC_047674.1, read as the reverse complement.
CTTAGCAACCCCTCACTCCTTCCTCACTCCCCTGGCTTGTGGTTTTCCCCTTCTAAAAAGCCCCTCAGCCAGTCAGTCTTTGTCAATTCAGCTCCTGCGTGAGCAAACAAATTGACCATTAGCTGGCTAACTCTTCCGAATAAAGCCTCTTCTGTTTGCATCCAGATTCAGTGTCTTGTGAGTTTTTGGGTGGTTGTGACTTCCCAAGACTTGAGTGAGGGTCTCCCCAGAGAGGGGGTCTTCATTGGGGTACTCATCTGGGATTTTGCAACCACCCTATTTCCAAGAACCCCACTGGGAGGTAAGGGCACACCTGCAGTTCTCTTCCTGTCTTGTGTGTCTGTCCATCTGAACTGTTTTGGTTTCTGAAAAGTGCACTTGTGGTTTGGTTTGGCGGTTGTTTCTGTCTTGTAAAAGATAGTAAACCATTTCTGTCTCGGGAGGAGACAAACGGGTGACCGGCAGACGTGTTGTGGGGTGTGTTTGTGTGTTTGTGTGTGGCGCTGCTGGTTTTGTGTTCTGGTTTCTGGTTTCTGGTTTCTGGCAGCTGCTGTTGTGAGACCGTAAGGTCTGAAGGGCCGCAGAGGCAGAGGTGCTAGGCCCGCAGGCTGCACCCTGGAGGGAGACATCCCACAGGTGAATGGGGGTCAGAAGAACCTGACTGCCCTTTTTCAGAACAAAGGAGATGGCTTCTGGTTTCTGGCAGCTGCAACCCCCACCCTGCTCCATCTTTCTTATTTTCTCTCACCCTGTCTGTCATTCTTCATACTATGGATGATGAGAAGTTTAATTCATTATAAACTGTGAACATCATTATTGTTTTGATATAAACACTCTATTTTTGACCAAAGGGAACATCTTCAACTCAGCCCCACGTTGGTTTTGACTAGATTATGTTTACACATTGCATTTCATTTTGATTCTAAGAGGATTTGATTTAGATTTGCCCTTTAAATCACCTAGACATATTTAATCATGTATATTCACTAAAAACTAAAGGTGATGGGTTTGTTAGTGAGAATGTCAGTAGAAATACTCTTCCCCAAATAGAACATAGTGGTCTAACATACATGCATCTTGTCTATTATTATTACTTACATCTGTTACTGGTTTACCTTTTCCCAAATACATCTTCTACATAAATTAGGGTCCATGATTTGCTGAAGAATGATACCTGGAACTCAAACAGTATGTAAAAGCAAAGAGTGTTTTATTCTGCACAAGTCCAGCATGCTGGGGTCTACCATTTACCAAGATAGAGAGATGCCTGCATAAGCTCACAGGCCCAATTTAAAGCACATTAGGGGGATTTCAGGGAAGGGTAGATGACCCTTAGCTTCATTGGTTGGCTCTATCTGTAGGGACATTTCAGAATCATTGCTGGGGGGAGAGGGCTGGAAACTGTTGCTGGGGAAGCCTGGAAGCTGTTGCTGACTCTGACCTTGTCTCAGGCCAGGTGTTGGGGCAGCTTCTGATGCTGAGGCAGTTTCTAATTGGCTGCCTGAGGCCACTTTTTCCAGTAACTGACTTACCTGGACTTGTTTAGTTCTGGGAAACAGAAATTTAAGTCTAGTCTCTTGACCTAAATTTGAAGCCTGTCATGGTCAACAGCCTCAGTCCTCTCAAATTATTGGTCTATTCAGTATCTTTAGGATAAATAATATATTTAATATTTAATAATGTAATATTCCTTGTTAAATTAGGTATTTCTTTATAGACTTTCTTTTTCTTTTCTTTATTTTCTTTATTTATTTGAGTCAGGGTCTCATTGAGTATCTCTGGCTGGCTTGGAACTCACTATGCAGACAAGGTTGGCCTTGAAATTTGAGATCTACTTGCCTCTACCTCTCAAATGTTAGGCTTAAAGGCATGGGCTACCCTGGTAAATTAGATCTTTTAAAGAATGCTTTATGGGGAAATATCTTGTGGAATTTAAAATTGGGTGAAATTTCAAGTACTTTCAAAATTCTGAATCCAGCTAGAGGGTAAAAAAAATTGAAATGCCATAAAGCCTTTGTGTGGACAATTTGGTATTGTTCAAAAATGTTAAGTTATAGGACATCACCTGAGCACTGTCCTGGGGAAAGAATAATTTAAAGTACATATAGTGCCAAATGCTTTCTTTTGTATACCAATCTTAATGAAGCCATTGCATCTTTATAGTCCTTTCAAAAATATTTTCTTAATGTCACTATTTCCCTTTGAAATGTAGAAAAATGTATTTCCCAAACTGAATGAAAATAATAAATGAAAAATTGGAAGTCTTTTAGCTGACGGTGAAGACCCCCTCTCTGGGGAGACCCTCATTCAAGTCTCAGGAAGTCACAGCAACCCAAAAACTCACAAGACACCGAATCTGGCTGCAAACAGAAGAGGCTTTATTCGGAAGAGTTAGCCAGCTAATGGTTTGCTCACACAGGAGCTGAATTGACAAAGACCGGCTGGCTGAGGGGCTTTTTAGAAGGGAAAAACCACAAGCCAGGGGAGTGAGGAAGGAGTGAGGGGTTGCTAAGGAAACATAACATAAAAAGAGTAGAAAATTCCAGAGGAGCCCAACCTAAGTGAGTCAGGGTCATGTGGAAAACACTCTGTATACTCATTCTTCTCAAAAATGTGGTCTTGCCATATCATTGTGGCCTTGCCCTGTCACTTGTCTCAGTTGCTCCAGACATGGCCCTGCCCTGTCATTGTGGTCACTAGTTTCTCAGCACCACCTAGATGACTCGAATTCCTCTCTTCCCTTTGTGGCTAGCTGGTTCCTGAAACTGGCCAGTCTACATTTTTAGCTTGCTTCTGAGAAATTTTTCCATGTCCTTTAAAGTGAGGCTTAGAGAAAAGCCTATATACATTTTATAAAATGATTTTTATAAATTTTCACTCTTGACCTGATCTGCGGGCCTAGTAATTCGTGGACACGAGAAGGACCACAACCTGAAAGAAGAACAGGCGAGACAGGGGAAAGGACTCAAGGAAGCAAATGCTTGTCAAGAGTCATATATTTGAGCGCAAAGTGCTTTTTTATAATACAGTTTGCAAAGGGAGGGGTAAGAGTGATCCAGGTGATGGGAAAGTACAGAATCTTCTTGGCCTGTGCCCTGAAACAATGGCAGTCTAACTGCTTTTCTCAAAAGATATGGTATACTGCTTTAAATCTATAAATCTATCTATAACTGTCAAGCCAGACCTTGTGGTTGCTATGGGGATAAAACTGCAGGGGACGTGACTGTCAAGCAGGATCTTGTGGTTTCCAGGGGGATGAAGCTGCAGAGGACATTGTGCAGGTGGGGAGAAGTAAGGGGTGATGGTAAGAGGCGAGGGTCCTGGCTTCTGACACACTCTACATCCCCCACTTCTTCTAATGACACTTTCTAACCATAAAAATGTAGATTTTACAAACCCCGCCTCACTTCTTCTAATGTAAACTTTAATTGGCAAAAGTAAAAGCAAAATTATAAGGGGTCCAGCGAGGGAGAATAGCAGGGTAGTTATCCATGAGGATCTATTAAACCAACTTTTAAACCAGCTTTGTTTTGTTTCTCTATCTTTGGTCTAATCTCTCTCTGAGTTTGTTCACAGAGTCTCCAGTCACCACTGAATGGTCTATATAAAAACAACATTTTCCTCTAAGAGCAGTGTATAAACCACCTCTTTTAAAAAAAAACCAGTAAATAGATCAACGTCTATGGCCATTCTTAATTCATGGAAGCAATGAGGGGGTCTGTCTTAGCACCGTGGTGCCTGTTTTCACATCTGCAGCCACTCCTAGTCTCAGTATGACAGCCAAGGTCAAGTAGATGGGCTCTCTGTGGAAGCATTTTAGGTGCATCTTGAACTCATTTTCAAGGGTATCAGCAGGGTGATAATAAACCCGTAGGACCAGCTGTACAAGTATATAATAATCTTTGGCCTCATCGAAGACAGAAGTAGATTTATAAAGGGTTAATCTTGAACTGCAAACTCACTATTTATCAATCTCAGGCACTAAGTCGGGGTCCTCGGGCTCTATTCTATTGGCTAGGGGGGTCTCAAAAAGTTTCTATTTCCTTCAAACACACTTCTAAAGTTGTCCTCTGACTTTTACATACATCTTGTGGCATACAGTTGTCTATATACACATATAATCACATATATAATAAAGAGAAATTGAAAAAGGAACAAATCTATATAACTCTAGATTCACATTTAGTTCTTATCCTTTTGTGGGCGATTTCAATCTTGGGTGTACACACCCTAAGCCCCACCCTCTAAGGCTGCATTACCCCTGTGCCTCTAGGGTGGAGATATCTCAGGAGTCAAGGCCTGCTGCTCTTTGGCCTTGTAGAACAGCAGGTGACCTTGAGCTTGAGGGGGTTGTTCAGGTGTCTGGCTGGTTTCCAGTGAGCATCGGGCACAGGTGTTGGTGAACTTCAATGGAGGTCAGATGGTCAACAGCACCAGGAACAGTCTCTTAGTAGTCTGAAAAATCGTTTCTCACACAAGAGGGACATTCTGGGTGTGGAACAGGGACAAGGGACACCTCACCAGCGCCAGTTTCCAAGGTCAATTTAGTTAAGGTCTCTTTTAGGGTTCTGTTTATTCTCTCTACCTGTCCTGAGCTTTGGAGACAGTACAAACAATGGAGCTTCTAATTAGTCTCTAATATCTCTGACAATTTCTGACTTACCTTATAAACAGAAGCAAGACTGCTATCTGATCTAATTATCTCAGACACTTGAAACCTTGGGAAGATCTCTATTAATATCTTCTTGGTTGTCTCTCTGTATATACTCTAGGTTGTTCTCTCCTAGGTATTTTCTTATTTACTCTAAGTCTCATAGGCCTTTGGTTGCTGGCATACCTTACACTGTCTTATTATTTCTCTGGCCCAAAACCTGAGGTCCATTATATGCTTTAAATTTCTTGACTGCTTGGTTGCACTCATATCTCAAGAGTCCATCTGTGCATCTAGCCTAGTAAGTCTTTTGTTTTCTGGGGAGTATAGTTCTCCCTTCTTGTGTGCACCATTGCCTCTTTTCCTCTAGATAGTAGCTGGCAGGATGGTTAGCAATCTGAGTTCCTTCTTTTACTCTGTGTTTTAAGTGAGGCCATCTCTTAGGCCCATAACCGGGATAGGCTCTTGTATCAAGCAACTTGATCTGTCTGGTTATTGCCTCAGGCCACTATGCCTCCTCCCTTTTGGTGTCTTGGGCAATGAATACTCACAGCTGCTGGCTTCATCAGGGCATCTAAGAGATCTGAGTTTCTGATGTGAGCAGTCCTCTCTCTTGGTATATAGTCCTGTGGCCATGGACTGTGGCAAAAGCATACCTGTTGTTCATGCAGATGTTGATTTTCTTGTTGGCCCCAAGTTCCAAGGTTGCTCTCTGTACCAACAAGCCCAGGATTGGGGAGTCAGCCCAGATGACATTTGTGTCGTCCACCACAGTAGCTCTTGCTTTTCTCTGACCAGCATGGAGAAAACTGCTCCCGCCTGTAAAGCAGGTTGCCTCAGCTCCCGGCTGGGGTCAGTAGGAGAAGCCTTTCATCTACCTGTGAGTTCTTGTCAGTTAGTTGTAGCCCATCAGGTAGGAAGAGTATCTGGGCCCCCATCCTAGGGAGTAAGTTTCGACCTGACAGAGGGTAGGGACAGTCTAGGATGACCATAAATGAATGGGATACCCAGCCCATCTCTTGTTCCACCATTTTTTGGGTAGTCCATGAATACATTTTGGCCCATTGGCTTTGGAGGAGGACCCTGTTGGGTCTAAGCCCCATCTATCTCAATCACTGTCTTCACATATCTAACTGGCTCCTTTACTTGCAATGTGCACACTGGTCTTTTTAAAGGAGTTTCTTATCTCCCTTTGATTGGAGTCTCTATTCTCTGCTTTTTCTTAACTATTATAGCCAAGCTTTTCTGTAAATTCCTTTCCTGTCACCTTTCTTTTTCTTCACCTCTCTTTTACCTTTTTTCTTTCTCTGTTCTTTTCCTTTCTCCCTGATATGTATACTTCCTCAGCAACTTACACTAAATCTTTTAATGACTTATCTTGTAGTGTCTCTAGCCTCTGAAGCCTTGTCTATACTGACAGAATGTCTCTGTGAGCTAGTCTAGAAAGGCTGTGGGCAACTCATCTGATCCCTGTTTAACCTCATGTGCCTTGATCAAAATTAGTGGGGTCTCATGTAGCTCTGTCAAGATCTGTCAATGGGATCTGGCATGGGCTTTCAGATGTGGTGTCCCTTACCTTCTGCCACATGAAGGTCTCAGTCATATCTGGTCAGAAGTAACCCACTGTTGACCACAGCCTGATCAATTGATGGGGTCCCCATGTCTGAGGGAACATTCCTGAACCCTGAAAAGCACTCCTGGCAACCAGAACTAAGGGTCTTGGGGAAGAAAGGCTTTTATCCTATCTATTGCTTTGATCACCTGTAAAAGTAGTAAATGGTCTTCTAGAACTCTGTACAGACTGATGTATTTGTGAGGCTGCATGACTGCTGTTCACATCACATTAGAGATCACAGCCTAGTTCAGTGTGCAAACAGTACCTTGTCTACAGGTGTAATGTGAGCTCACCTCTAAAGCTTTAAGAAAGAAACCAAATCAGTTCACAGCAAGGACTGTTAAGATGTTGAAGGCTCACACAGTATTAACATTTTTTAAAAGGCAACTTGAGTTATATTTGGCACTTATTTGAATTTATCTATTAGGGACACACTTATAGACAATTTATTTGTATTCACAGGAGGCTGGTGAGAAGCCGCTGAGTTGTTGTGGGCAGGCCACCTGAACTGTGGTGGCCCTTGTCAAAAGACCCGCCCACCTCTCTGCTCTGTAGCAGCACTTTTGTACTGGCAGCTCTATCTCTTTCTCTGCCGGTGGTCATGTTATCTCTTTTTAACTCAGGATGTTTTACACAGTAGCTTTAGTACAAACAAAACAAAGCAAAATGTCAGTCAAAGTCCAAGAACATATAGCACAAACAACACAGACAGCTCACCCCTGCCATGGGTGGCACAGAGACTAAATTACACAGTCAGGTCATAGAAAGACTGTCAGAAAACCGCCTGCCTAGACACACTGTAATAACACAACAATCACCGCTCTGCTGTGCAACGGTGGCAGGGATGGCCGCCATTTTGGATGTAGTCGTCAGAGCCGCACGAACTGCTGGGAAACATAGTTCTCAGGCCAGCCGCCATCTTGGATGTAGTATAAAGGCAGTGGAAGAAACACAAAAACAGTATGAAGACACAGGACACTACCACATCCAAACACACTTGTCTGCATCTGGACTTAAACAGTCAGCCAAACTCGAGTCCCTATGGGGTAGGCATCCACACCCTCCCTTTTTGAAGGAGCTCTCTGTCTCCTTCATTGAAAAAGGGCAGTCAGGTTCTTCTGACCCCCATTCACCCATGGGATGTCTCCCTCCGGGGTGCAGCCTGCGGGCCTAGCACCTCTGCCTTTGTGACTGTTCAGACCTTATGGTCTCACAACAGCAGCTGCCAGAAACCAGAAACTAGAAACCAGAACACAAAACCAGCAGCACCACACACAAACACACCCCACAACACGTCTGCCGGTCACCCGTTTGTCTCCTGCTGAGACAGAAACAGTTTACTGTCTTTTACAAGACAGAAACAACTGCCAAACCAAACCACAAGTGCACATTTCAGAAACCAAAACAATTCAGATGGACAGACACACAAGACAGGAAGAGAACTGCAGGTGTGCCCTTACCTCCCAGTGGGGTTTTTGGAGATTAGGGTGGTTGCAAAATCCCAGCCGACCATCCCAATGAAGACCCCCTCTCTGGGGAGACACTCACTCAAGTCTTGGGAAGTCACAACCACCCAAAAACTCACAAGACACTGAATCTGGATGCAAACAGCAGAGGCTTTATTTGGGAGAGTTAGCCGGCTAATGGTCAATTTGTTTGCTCATGCAGGAGCTGAATTGACAAAGACTGACTGGCTGAGGGGCTTTTTAAAAGGAGAAAACCACAAGCCAGGGGAGTGAGGAGTGGGTGAGGGGTTGCTAAGGAAACAAACATAAAAATAGTGGAAAATTCCAGAGGAGCCCAACCTAAATGAGTCAGGGTCATGTGGAAAACACTGTATACTCATTCTTCTCAAAAAAATGTGGTCTTTCCATGTCATTGTGGCCTTGCCTTATCACTTGCTCAACTATTTCTCAGTTGCTCCGGACATGGCCCTGCCCTGTCATCGTGGTCACTAGTTTCTCAGCACCACCTAGATGACTTGTATTCCTCTTTTCCCTTGTGGCTAGCTGGTTCCTGAAACCAGCCAGTCTACATTTTTAGCTTGCTTCTGAGAAATTTTTCCATGTCCTTTAAAGTGAGGCTTAGAGAAAAGCCTATATACATTTTATAAAATGATTTTTTATAATTTTTCACTCTACAATGGTTGTTTATCTCATAAAGCAAGATACAGATAAAATGTGCAATTACTCTGGTAGTTAAGTCTAATTTTCTACCACAACCCAGTGGTCATTTGTTACAATAATCATGCAGGGATGGCATAGGAGTGGTAAAGATATTTTATTTCTGGTCTGAGCTTTTCCTGACAAAGTCTATTATTGCATTAGACAAATTATTTGACTAATAATTTACTAAAAAATTGACCAGAAATATGGAAATGTAAAATGTATTCATTGTCAACTGAACATACATATATACACAGTGAGGTTTCCTACATAAGGAACAAGATAATTTCACTAGATCATCTCTACCATTTCCAATTCTGTGTTTCTATGAATCTTTGATAATAGATCTACTCATAAAGACTTTCTATGATATTCACACTGGGCTTAAGCTACAACTCTGTCAACCTTAGCTTCCCGAGTATCTGAGATGAGAAGTGTGCCTTACCATGCTGTGATTCCAAAATTGTATTATTTGAATTATTTATATTGAACTAGGAGGAGTATAGTATTAAATACTTAAAATCCTGAGCCTGGGGCTCCTACCCTGCCTTGGTCATTGAGTTCCTGGGTGAAAGACACACAGCCTTTATATATTTAATTGCCTTAAGCAACATGAAAGCTGGGTAGCTGCCTACCTTCGGTGCTGTTAAAATCTATTTTCCTATTGATAACCCCTAGTTATTACTTACTATTTTCTATGTTGGGGAGCCCTCAGGGCCACATTTTTTATAGCTTAGCTAACTCATGACAGCTCTCCTTTCTCTTCTCCTGCATGTTCTTTTTCTTCCTCCTCTTCTCTGACCCCAAGCACTCAAAACCTAAACCCTACTTATGTCTTTTCTGCTCAACTATTGGCTGTTGATATCTCTATTTACCAATCACAATTAAACTGGGGCCAGGCTCACAGGTCTTGGAGGCATTAAAGGACAAAACCTCAACAGGGGACAAGTGAAGTGGAAACTTAAGGGTTCTTTGGAAAGTCAGTTGGTTGGTGTTTGCTGGGGCAAACGCTGGAAAGTGGACACAGGTGTGAAAGGTTCAGGCTGCCTATGAAGGAACATTTTACTGAAGCAGACAAAGAAGAGAGGATATTCTGCTAAGGCAACCATGTGAAAGGACACGTGATGAAGGATTCTTTGCTAATGACACACATGTGTTGGCCTGTCTTGCATTTCATAGTTGAGCCACATTTATTGGGACTCCATAGAGAGAAATGCACCAAAAAACTTCTGGTGGTGTACTGCAGTTTCTTGCTGCTTCTGTGCATTCTGGTTGATTAAATGCATGTTGTTGTAAGGCACATGGAGGACACATGATGTTTGGAGGGTATAAATAGAACTCCAAAGAGCAATGGAGACAGAGCTTGGCTCGCTGGTACAGCTAACTTTACATTGCTTGTGGCTCTCCTGTCTTCACTGATCTTCACTTCTCTGAGAGAGGCACAGCTGAGAACTTCTCCTTGTGTTCCTGTTGGTCCCTCCAGCTGCCTTGAGCCGAGGCTGATGCCTGGCTTTGCTAGGTTTTGTCACCATTATTGCTAACCCAACTCTACCGATCTGAACTGCTGGTGTAGCCGTGAGAGTGGATCTAGCTGCCGCTGCTATACAGTGAACTGGATGGTTGGTTTCCTGACAACACAAACAGGAGTTGTTCCAAAGATCCTTTCTAAACAGATTCACTTTCCCTGTATCCTTTCTTTTCTATTACCTCTGGTGGGTGGTTACAAGGGAGGTTAAAGCATTTAAGAACCAGCATTAAAAATAGGTTTAAAAAAATAAAGTTACAGAGAAGCATTTTCTTTTACTTGAAATCTCATCTTTTGCTGTAGATGCAGGTAATAGCTGCTAGCTAGGAGGGACATAAAGTTTGGCCAGCTCTTGTCTTGAATATACTCTGCAGATGTACTGTTCTGGAGTTACATAGCATCTTTATACTCAACAGTACACTGTTTGGCATAGATATAGAGGGTTAGGATGGAAAGGTATTCCGGGCCTCTTCCGTGTCCCCTTCGCCCTCGAAAGAGACATGTGAGGCAGTGTTTGGGTGGTTACTACAGTGAGGCTTTATTATTGTATCAGCAGAAGCGGAAAGACCCCAAGCCCGGGAAAGGCACTGCTATATGTACCCTAGAGTGGTGTGTTCACTTCTGATTGGCTGTTCACTCATTACCCCATATTACGCCCCGGGATGGGCAGTGACTTTGGCACGCTTTTGCCTTTTACACCTGCGCAGTTAGTTGTTTACTTGTGGGAGCACAGGATGCCCGCGCCATCTTGTAATGGCGAATGCTGTCATGCTCACCGTGGCTCTTAACATCTTCCCCTATCAATTTTATTAAGATGGAACAGCCTTTTGCCCATCAAGTGCTGATGGGATCTAGGTGGAGTTACCCACCTTGGCTGTCCAGAACACAGCAGAACTGCCCCTGGGCTTGCCTTGAGACATCTCCGGCCGTGACCTGGAACAGACTATGGATTATCCCACCCATCTGAAACCAGGAGGGGTTGTGGGTTGGGTCTTCCCCTTTAAATTGAGAGCTGAACATTAAAGCTTGGGGCCTTGATCAGAGAACTTTGTCTTGGCCTCATCTCTTCTCGCCCTCCTTCCCCTTTCATTCCCAGCCCCCCTTTCAGGTGAATCCAGTTGACTTGTGGCCGCGGGCAGCTACAAAGTGCGGCACCAACTTAGTGAGGGAAAGCAGAGGCCTAATCCCCTGTGCAAAAAGAGATATTGTAATGGGTTTCTTCTCTTGTCATCGTGCAATGAGGAATACTTCCCATACCCATCTCGATGCCTTTTGACGGGGAAAGGGAGCCTCCACCCTGGGGCACCACCAGGGGAGGTTTCTTGGCATCAAACCTTTGTGCAATCAGGCACACTTTCAGGAAATCTATCCACACTCGTGAAACATTCCCTGTTGAGTACCCACTCGGAAACACCTCTAAATATTCAGGTACCACAGTTATTCAGGCAAGGGCTGGCTGGACTTAGACCTCTCATCGACCCAGTGCAATGGGCTGAACCCTTGGGGTGCATCGACGGAGGGTCTCAGTCATCAGCTACTTTCTTAGCCTAGATAGCCAAATTTCAGGGGGAGATGCTTGCTCAAGGCTACAAGTGCTTGGGCGATAGCGACCTTGTCACGTTTTTGTTGGGCTCTGAGCTTACAGACCAACCATCATGAACACTAATCCACAACATAGGGCTGCACCAAACAGGCCTATCCCCACCCTTTAAGAAAGAAAGAAAAGGCAGAGGTAAGCCAAGAAGTAAAATCGCCAGGGGTAACAGGGTCCACTTGTGTTCCATCAAGGCTCAAGATCCGGATCTGCAATTGCTGCTGCATCTGGTCCAGCTCCCTAGTCCAATTCCCTTGTAACTAAGCAGAAAGGTTATGGTTTTGAATAAATGTATCATTTACAAATCTCAGAGGTGTAATACATAGATGTGGGGTTGCTGACATGCAGCTCATTTGAACCACATCTGTGAGTTGTTCTACATGGGCTTGGAGCAAATCAACTCTCTGATTGACCAACAGAATGTCTGATGCCAAGTGTGCATCCACTTTCTGTAGAGTGGTCAAAGCCTCAGAAGTCTTTTCTGAAATTTGATTAACAACAGTAGCTGCTGTAACTTGATTAGCCAGGGCTATGCTGGCTGTCACAGCTGCAGCTGCAGAGATGGTAACAGCAGTGATAATGGCTGCAGTTATATCAAAATCTCTCTTCTGTCGAAATAAGGTCAAGGTCCCAGACGTCTGAACGGGGATAGGGATACATAGTGGTATACTGGCTATTAGGGCCTGCTTATAGACAAGAGCAGACCAGCACTGGGACAGAAAGCAAGTTACATAGGTAGAAGTATTAAAGGAGTTGTTGGATAGGATGAAAGGAAATGGAGGATACACACAAACTGGAGTGAGGCATTACAGTTAAGGGTATAGGAGAAATTCTGTTTAGCAGAAGCGGCGCCTTTTAATAAGGCAAGGGCATAGGTTTTAGAAAAGCAGAAAGGATAGCCATCTAAATTCACTATATATACTAGGAACCCAATTTAGGAGAGTCCGAGTGAGAACTGAGAGCGTCTGCAGATGAATCCTTAGGGGTCATTTTCAGGAACCACGAGCCGCCGCGTCAGTCGCTCCGGCAGCCAAAATGGGTTGTCTTCTTCCTGTGGAAAAATACAAACCGCTCCCCTGGATCTTATTAAAATAGGATCTGGGCCTTTCCATTGACCAGTCAAAACATCTTTCCATTTTACCATTTCTTTTGGCCTAGTTGGTTCCAGGCAATGGCGATCAGCTGTATTGCCCTGACTGTCCAAATTCAAAAAGTTGAGGGTAAAAAGTGCCAGAGAAACAGTAGCTCGTGGCACTGTGGGCAGAGCTTCCTCAACTTCTCCTTTTTGTTTTATCAAATAAGTTTTAAGGGTATGATGAGCACGCTCAATGATGCCCTGTCCCTGAGGGTTGTAAGGAAGACCCATCAGGTGTGTCACCTCCATTTGGCAACAAAATTGTTGAAATTTTTGAGAAGTGTAGGCTGGTCCATTGTCCGTTTTAAGGATTTTAGGCTTTCCCCAGGCACTCCAAGCCTCAAGACAATGTTGAATAACATGGGCCACCTTTTCTCCGGTGAGTGGAGAGGCGACCATAACTCCAGAACAGGTATCAATGGAGACATGCAAATATTGTAATTTGCTAAAGGATGGGATGTGAGTAACATCCATTTGCCAGATCTGTAATGGCGTAATTCCCCGAGGGTTAATTCCTGTATGGGGAACAGGTAGGAATTGACAGCAGTTTTGACATTGAGTCACGATATCTCTAGCCTCCTTTCTAGTAATGTTAAATCGACCTCGTAGCATCTCAGCTGTCACATGAAACCTTTTATGAAAGGCTTTAGCCAAATCTAATTTTGGCGAAAGGGCAATTGCAATCAACTTTGTGGCTTGATCTGCCAGGTCATTTCCACGGGACATAGGTCCCTGTAAGCCTGAGTGAGCCCTAATATGAGTTATAAAGACAGGGAATCTTCGCTTAGCCAGGGTAAGCTGAATCTTTTGAAAAACTTCTACAAGTCTGCTAGATGTCTTAATTAACCCAGCAACTTCTAATGCTTTCACTGCATTAACCACATAGAAGGAATCTGAAACAATATTTAAGGGACCTGGAAAGATTTCCAGAACCTCTGACACCACTAAGCATTCCAGAATTTGAGGTGAGGTTTCATGGTATTGTTTGGATGTAACCTTATCATTAACCACATAGGCATCCACTCCTGTTTTAGACCCATCTGTATAAACTACCATTCTATCTGGGAGTGGCTCCTGAGACACAGTATGTGGAAATATGATAGCTTGAGTTAAGGCAAATTGTAAGAGGGGATGCTTAGGATAATGATTATCTATTTGACCATTGAAGGAGGTAACCAGCACTGCCCAAACATCAGAGGTCGCCGTTAATATTTGGACTTGATGGGCAGTATAAGGCACTATCAAAACCTTAGGCTCCCTTCCAAAATGGGTAATGGCTGCTTTTAGTCCACAAAGGGCAAGCTGAGCGACTGAATCTGGATACCTTTTAATAATCTTTGCGGGAGAAGCATTGGGATGAATCCATAACAAAGGCCCCTCTTGCCATAATACAGCAGTTGGTAAGTGTCTAGTTTTAAAAACACATAAGTCAAAGGTTTTGGTTTCATCTATGTGTTTCAACTGGGCATCTTGTAAAGCGTTTTCTATTACTTGTAGAGCACGGCTCACAGCTGGTGTTAAGGCCCTCGGTGAGGAAATATGAGCATCCCCTTCCAAAATATCAAATAAAGGTTTTAGCTCGGCCAAGGGAATTTTTAAAAATGGTCTTAACCAATTTATATCACCTAATAATTTCTGAAAATCATTCAAAGTATGTAAATGGTCTCTACGAATCTCCAATTTCTGAGGAATTATCTTTTCTGGATAGATAACTGTCCCTAAAAAGGAACCAATTTTTGAAAATTGAACTTTCTCAGTAGCAACATGTAGACCCCACTGTTCCAAGGTGTTTAATAATAAGGGGTATGAGGTCTGTAAAGTAATTAAATCCTTATGACACATAATAATGTCATCTGTGTAATGGGCCAGCAGCAGAGAGGGGAATTGTTTCTTAATTGGCTCGAGGGCCATTTGTACATACAGCTGACATGTAGTGGGGCTGTTGGCCATGCCCTGAGGCAGAACTTTCTACTGATATCTTTTATCAGGTTCAAAATGATTAATAGTAGGTAGTGTAAATGCAAATCTTGGTCTATCTTGTGAACACAAAGGAATAGAGAAAAAACAATCTTTAATATCTATAATTATGATTTTCCACTGCTTAGGCAAGGCAGAGAGTAAAGGCAAGCTTCGTTCCACAGAGCCAAATAGTTGCATCTGTGCATTGACGGCTCTTAAATCATGTAACAGTCTCCACTTTCCGGATTTCTTTTTAATGACAAATATGGGCGTATTCCAGGGAGAGGGAGAAGGTTCTAAATGACCGAGCTGCACTTGTTCTTTAATTAGTCATGTAGCAGCTTCCAATTTTTCAGAGGATAGGGACCACTGAGGAACCCACACGGTCTCCTCTGTGAGCCAGGGTATGGGCATAGAACCCTCAATGGCAACTAGGGAAAACCCAGGCCTTATCTTCCTGTGTTTGATTCTTGTGAGACAGGATCTAATCTTCCTTGTTCGTTCCTGTCAAGACCCTTCCCTTCGTTAAATCCCATGCTCTTCATAATGTTTATAGCTTGTGGGGAGTATTCACTAGTCAGAACTAGCCCTAGGTCTTGTAAGATGTCTCTTCCCCAGAGATTGACAGGGAGAGGAAGCACATAAGGTATAAAACTTCCTGTTTGACCCTCTGGTGCCTGCCAAGTCAACGAGCGAGAACTGACTGCGGGACTGGCCTCATATCCCAATCCTTGTAGGGAGTGGGACGATCATTTTACAGGCCATGCCTTAGGCCACCAATTAGAAGAAATAATACTTTTATCCGCTTCCGAGCCCAGAATTCCAGTAAAGTTCTTCCCCTTTATTGCTAACTGCAAGGTGGGTCTAGTTTTAAGGTCAACCACCAGATGAGCAATGTCAGTTCCTGAGGAACCAAGCCCTGGAGCACCTGTAAGCTTCTCGGTGGATGGAAAACAATGATGTAAGCTTGGAAAGACAACCAATTGAGCAATCCTGTCCCCAGGGAAGATGGAGAATACGCCTTGTGGGCTAGAACAGAGAACTTGAAGTTCTCTGGTATAATCCTGATCTATTACACTGGGGTGTACCACGAGTCCTTTTAAAGTAAGAAAGGAGCAGCCTAAAATAAGGCCGACACTTCTTTCTGGCAGGGGGCCTCTATAATCAACTGGGATTGGCTGCATCCCCACGTGTGGCATTCGTAGGACTCGGGAGGTGGAACGGAGGTCCATTCCTGCAGAACCCCTTGTGGCTCTGCAGCGAGAAGGTTCCCCTGAGTGTTCAGCAGTGTTCCATATCTTTTGGGGCCCTGGGATCTTGGGCCTGTATATCCGTTTTTTGAAAAATATCCTTCCTTAATGGCTGAGGGATTTGGAGGGAGGATCTGACCTCTTATATCTCTAACAGAGCGGTAATTCCGAGCCAGATGATAGACCTTTCCACACCTGGTGCACAGTTTTGATGGTATTTGATTATTTGGGCACTCTTTCTTCATATGTCCCGCCTTCCCACAGGCAAAGCATCGGGCCATATGTTTTGAAGGGAATTTTCCATGATTCTGCCCTTTAAGGAGGACTGCAGCCATTTCTAAGTTAGCTGCTGCAAGTCCGGCATTAGTAAGGGGACCTCCCAAGCCTCGACAGACTCTTAACCAGTCTTCTAGCCCCTTGGCTCTCCGAGGAGCAATGGTTGCACGGCATTCAGCTGTGGCATTTTCAAAGATCATCTGTTCAATTAATGGCATTACTTGCTCTGGTTCCCCAATGATTTTGCCAGCGGCCTCAGTCATGCAGGCCACAAAGTCAGAGAAGGACTCACTGGTCCCCTAAGTTATTTTGGACAAATAAAGATTACTGCCTTCCTTCCTAGGGAGAGACTTCCATGCCTTTATTGCAGCTGATGCTATCTGTGTGTAGACCTGCCCGGGATGAGTGGTCTGGTTGTTCGAGTGTTTGCCAACTCCAGCCAGCATGTCAAAAGTCCATAATTGCTGTCCCTCAGTGTTTGCATTAATCCTGGCTTGTGCTTGCAGTGCTTTGTGCCACAAGGCCTTCCACTCTAGGTATTGGACCATATTGTTAAGTACCGCCTTCACTGTGTCCTGCCAGTCTCCTGGCATCATAGCAGCTGCACTTAACCTCTCCACTTGGGATACGGTAAAATTAGCCCCAATTCCATATGTACGTACTGCCTCAGCGAATTCTTTGACCTGCCTATACTCTACTGGGGCATGAACACGTGCTCCTTCTGCCACTTCAAAGACCGGAAATGCAAGCTGTAGCTGTCTCCGATCTCCTGGGCTGAGAAATGAATTAGAGACGCTGCCTGGGGCATAGGCTGGAGGCAAGGGTGGGGCTGAGGGGCTCAAGGTCTTTCTTAGTCTTATCTCAGAACGGCTATCCTTTGCACAGACGGCTGCCTCCTCCTCTAGGCTCTCCTCCTCGGAGCTGCCAAGGTCTATGGAGGCAAGCTCCTTAATGGGCTACAGGGGGGTCCCCCCTGAACTCCACTCTCTCTTCACCAGCCGGTGAAGGGTCTTTAACCTTAACAGGCCCTGCAGTGGCCCCTGTTCCTTTTGAGTACTCTTTTCTTTGACCAGGCTCCTTGGCCTGTCTCTGCTGCCCAGGCTTTTTTTGCCTGCTTCTCCTTTCCAGGCTCCTTGGCCTGATCTTTTTCCCCAGGCTCCTTGGCCTGATCTCCAGGCTCCTTGGCCTGATCTTTTCCCCCAGGGTCCTTGGCCTGATGCCGGCTAACACGCTCTGTTTCTGATACCCTGAAACCTCTTGACTTGCCCTAATAGCTGTGCTGCGAGCTGGATCCCCACAACACAAATAAGCTAAAAACAAAAGCAACACAAGCAAGAGGCCAACTAGTGCAGCGGCGGCAATGGGTGAGAATCCGCTCGCAACGAAGGCTTCCACCCCAAACATATCTCTAAGAGACATACCTCGATCCTGTAGTCTTTTAACCCGCCCCGAATCTCGGAGGGTCTCCCGCGGCACCTTGAAAATCCTGGGTTTCGGCACCAGATATTCCGGGCCTCTTCCGTGTCCCCTTCGCCCGCGAAAGAGACACGCGAAAGAGACAGTGTTTGGGTGGTTACTACAGCGAGGCTTTATTCTTGTATCAGCAGAAGCGGAAAGACCCCAAAGCCCAGGAAAGGCACTGCTATATGTACCCTAGAGTGGTGTGTTCACTTCTGATTGGCTGTTCACTCATTACCCCATATTACGCCCCAGGATGGGCAGTGACTTTGGTGTGCTTTTGCCTTTTGCACCTGCGCAGTTAGTTGTTTACTTGTGGGAGCACAGGATGCCCGCGCCATCTTGTAATGGCGAATGTTGTCAAGCTCACCGAGGCTCCTAACAGAAAGGGACCTGGAAACAGTTGGCCTTTTCTCCTCCCACTTTTAAAATACACAGGTGCAAGCTCATAACCTCCTTGTGGTAGAGGCCATAGGAGAAACAGACCCACCTGAGAGACACTGCTGTCTCTGTATCTCTGAACATTGCCTCTCTGACCCCACCTTTGTCCCTTGGGCTTTCCCACATCTGCCTGTTTCCTAGGACATCCTCAGGCTTATTTCTAAGTATTGTAAAAGATTCACTACATTTGTGATTGTAGGTGCCTTCAAATAAATGATTGGACAATTTTCTTTTTTCAGTTTAAAGAAGCAGTGATTCTTATAAACATTCAGCAAAATGTTCCTCAAAAATGTTCTGGCTTGAACACCTGTTGTCTGCTGGGTTAGTGTCTGGAAGTTGTTAGAGAGCACAAAGTATTCCATGGTTGAAGTGATTTACCTGACTGTATGTGTTCACTCACTTGCTCTATTTATACAGCCAGTCTGGGAGAAGAACAGTGTTTCTACCTCCTCCAAGAATTTCCTCCCTGCTCCCACTCTTCTCTCTGCTTCCTGGCCCTCGCCAGTCTGCCTCTCTCCTTCTCTGCCCCAGAGAGATAGCCATGGTGCTTTGGACTTTCCTAAAAGGCCTCTAGCTATTCCCTCCCTCATATCTATAATCAAAACCTTTTTCCCATCCATGGATTGGTCTGTTCTGTGCTCTCTGTTTCCTTGCTGGACTGTGATTGACCTACCAAGGTCCACACCTTTAAAGGACGTTGACTCTTCCTTTTCCAGAAGCCCATCAACTATTAATAGCTTCTCATCTAGGAGTCAGGGTTCATAAGCACCCAGCTTGCTGGATTTGTTGACTAGATTGATCTTTTGCAGGTCTTGTATGGTCAGTCACAGATGTGACTTCATGTGTGCAGAGGTCTTGGCATGTCCAGAAAGACATGTTTTTTTCTGGTCCTCTGATCTCTAGCTCTTAGTCCTTTTGTCCTCTCTTTCTCAATGGTTCCTGAGCCTTTGAGAGAGGAGGTAAGATGCAAATATCCCATTTGTGACTGAATACTCCACAGACACTTAATGCTCTGTCCATTGCCCAGTTGTGAACGTCTGTGTTAACCACTGCCCATTGTACAAAGTTTTCTGATGAGGTTTGAGAACATGAATATAAAGATAAAAATCTAGAGAACAACTTGGTACTGTGTCCATTTAGCCAAATAATACTAGTAGCTCCATACTTGGGGCCTGTAAACTCCTGAGGAGCCACAGCTGCTGCTGAGATTATAGTACCAAGCATATGTTTTGTCCTGTGGAACTGGCCCTAAGTCAAAAGCAGTTGGTTACTCCCATAACATTTGTGATACCATTACACTCATGGATATATTTTTCCAGACTGGTCCTTATTGTAGTTTTCAGTGTTAATGGCTTGGTAAGACTGTTGGTGTCCTGTCCTTCATCCTGCACATCAACTTTTGGTACTATGAAATGTTAGACAACAGGGAGGAAGCATCTTAGTCAGTACCAGCTTGAATTCTGTATGTCCTATTGCTAAAATACATGGTATCTTCAGCAATAGTATCTTGACATACAGTTCTGGTGGGCAGCCAAGAGCAATGAAAATAACCTGTATTGTTTGGGTTTCTCTAGGATACCTCTGAATAATGACTTGAGGAGTATTTTACACTTGGCATTGGACTTTTATTGGGCGACTTATGGCTTCTGGGAGGATCACTCTCCCCTATGTAGGGTAATTTAAATCACACTCTTTTATATGAATACATAACATATGTAAATATATACATATATTTTATAAGCTTCCTAAACCCATATGCACATATTACATATATTAGCAAAAGCTTATATAATAGTAGGCTTCCATATAGCATTCCCAAACATCCTTAGTGTTAGTCAGTCTTTCATCAGATCCTCTTCCATTCCACCATACCATTCCTGCCCACACCTACCTCCTCTTAGTGTCTTATTACTCCCCTTTCCACCAGTGATTCATTTCTAGTTTCCTGGCTTGTATGGGAACTCCAAGTTAGATATACATATCTAAGGATTCAATGCCAAGACCCACATATCATGGAATGTTTGACCTACTGGGTCTGAGTTAACCTCACTCAGGAAAATAAGAAACAAAATGTGAAGTTTCAAAGTTATGACATTGTTTTTGTTGTTGTTGTTGTTGTTGTTTTTTTTGTTTTTTGGGACAGGGTTTCTCTGTATAGCTTTGGCTGTCCTGGAACTCACTCGGTAGACCAGGCTGGCCTCGAACTCAGAAATCCGCCTGCCTCTGCCTCCCAAGTGCTGGGATTAAAGGCATGCGCCACCACTGCCCGGCAAGTTATGACATTGTAAATTAAAAAGGAATAATGGATGTGGCGTCACATACCTGTAATTCTAACACATGAGAGGCCGTGTAAGGAGGAGCCTGAGATCAAGACCAGTGTCAAAAACCAGCAAATAAGCAAGCAAACAATAATCCATACTCAGCAAGTAAATATTCCATTACTTTATACTTTTGTGTCATCACTAAACTTCAGTTATGCTTTGAAAACTTCTATACCAAGGAATCACTTTTGCTTTATATTTTATTTACATTGTATTCATCACCATTTAAAAAATTATTGGTTCATAGTTACCAGTAGACGAATAACTTCTTGTGTTCCTTTCAGACTTTTGATAAACTTATAACTAGAATTAATGTTGGCTCCACTTTGGTGAGTGATCGCTACAGCTGAGAGATAAACACAACTTTGCTAGTTTCAAATCACTAAGAATAGCTATAGTAGCAGATCCATATTGGATTCAGTAATATTAATCAGAAAATAGCCTTCTTTCCTGGTACTCTGCCCTACACCTGGGCTTTAGACTTCACTGTCACTATTATTAGTCTTTTAAATATGAAGCAGGTTAAGGGTAAGCAGGTTAGGGGTAAAGAAAGGTTCATTCTAAGCTACTATTCTAATCTTGTCTCTTATAATTTAACATAGCCGCCTCACCTCTCCCCCCTTAAGCTCTGTCCCTGTTTGTTTTAGAGATTACTGTTGTGTGTTGGCTGGGGTTGTTAATTTTTCTTTGATCTTCTTATTTCAAATCTCTTCCACTCCCTGGCTACTGCTGTGTCTTGTCCTTCACTGACTTGGGTGGATAGGGGGTTTGTGAGAACTACAGTGTTCAAACAGGAATCAGGAAAGGACACTGTGGTATCATGGACCTTGGAATTAGATAGCTGATTATGTCAGCTTTCTATGGCTGTAACAGAATACCTGAGGTCATTGATGAAGAAACTTTGTTTTTATTCAGTTTCCAAGGTTCAATCCATGGTTACTTGATCTTATGCCCCTGAGCCTGTGGTGGCATATCACAGTGAAATGCATTAGAGAGAGAGAGAGAGAGAGAGAGAGAGAGAGAGAGAGAGAGAGAGAACCTCATGATGGTTAGTTAAGCAGACACAGGAAGGGGATGGGGTCTCAACATACTCTTCACAGACACCATCCCACTGCTCTTCCTTCCGCAAAGCCTCTCTTCCTTAAAGTTCCAATACCTCACAATAACACCATGAGCCAGGACCAGGCTTCGAGCATACTGGCTTTTGGGGAAGACTCAAAATCCATTCTATTGCTCCTGGGGCTAGATTCCCTCACTACCAACAAGTTTTAAAAATTTTCATATAAAAGCAGAATGAATTTTCCTCACCTGTAAATACTGTTATAATTTTATCTTAACAAAGATTTATTGTTATGACTATTAAATGAGTTAATTTATGTAGAACATTTACTCATTTTTTAGCTGTTACAGAAATTTTAAACTGGATATATCTGTATTTTTTTCTAAGACAGGTTTCCTTTTTTTTTTTTTTTTTTTTTTAAAGAGATGACTATGAAACTCGGCTCCACATATACTAGACAAATGTTCTATTACTAAGTGTTGTAGTTATGGTTTCTATTACTGTGAAGAGACACAGCAACTCTTATAAAGGAAAATATTTAATTGGTGCTAGCTTACAGTTTTTTAGGTTTAATCCATTATTATCATGTTGGGAAACAAGGCAGTGTGCAGGCAGACATGGTGCTGGAGAAGGAGCTGAGGTTTCTAGATCTGGATTGTCAGGCAGCAGGAAACAAGTGGCTTGAACTTCTGAGATCTCAAAGATCACCCTTTAGTCACATACCTCCTCCAGCAAAGCCACACACACCTCCTAAAAGTGCCACACCTTATGGGACTATTGGGGGTTCTAACTACCATACTAGTGACAACCCAGACATTTTGCTTTTGTTTTTTTAAAGACAAGATCTTTTGTAGACTAGGTTGTGGTGGTTTGAATATGCTTGGCCCAGAGAGTGGCACTCTTAGGAGGAGTGGCCTTGTTGGAGTAGGTGTGGCCTGAAGTGGAAATTTCTGGTTTCTCTGTAACTCAGTTGTGTCATAAGATGTTTTTCTAGAAACTGACTTATGAGAGGATATTTTTGCTGAAGAAGACACATGGGAAGTTGTTTTGCAACAGACAGGTGGTGTTTTTCTGGAAGCAGCCTGGAAAAAGGACATGTGATGTTTTGCTAGAGCAGACACTTGAGAAGACACGTGATGTTTGGGAAGTGTATAAAATATAACACAACAACAGTGGATGATTCTGTGTGGTATTGGTTTGCCTTGCCACTCTTTGCTGGTCATCATTTGTCATGACTTTAAAGAAAGAAATATCACCAAAGAACTTCTGTAGCAGTATAATTCCCGCTATATTAAACTCAGTATTTTGGGTGGAGCTAATGTAGCTGCCTGCAGCCATGGATCAACTGAGGTCACCTGAAAGGGGGTCTGGAAATGAAGAAGGGATGGAGGTTGAGAAAAGATGGAGCCAAGACAAAGTTCTCTGATCAAGGCTGGAAGTTTAATGTTCAACTCTCAATTTAAAGGGAAAGCCCCACCACCACACCCCTTCTTGCTTCAGCCAGTGTGGGTGAGGGGAACCCATCCTTAGTCACAACTAGAGGTGTCTCAAGGCAAGCTCAGAGGGCAGTCTATTCTTCTAAGTTCCTGTAGCAAGCTGTACACAGCCAAGATGGGGATTGCCACCTGGGTCCTATTATTTTTGGTCTATTGTGGTAAATAAGGTCTTTCAGGCCTGTTCAAGGCTGGGGGGAGGGCACAAGCTAATGTGGGAGGAGTAAGGAGAAGAAAGAGGAGGAGCTAGGAGGAAGGAAAATAAAACAGAGAGGAGAAAATGGCAGCAGATGTACTCGTGTCTCCAGCAGTCTAAGGTAGTTGTAATATTTAGGTTAGGTATTGGGTAATACCTCTAATTGTGTGGTCTTCTTGTTATTTAAGCATTTCCAAATATATAAAGCTATTGAATAATCTTTAAACATTAGAGTTTCATTTCTACCGGGTACTTCATGGATGGTGGGATGGTCTGGATTCAGCCCAGCCTTGTGGAGACAGTGTGAAAGATTAGTGGAGCCATCTCCCATGCTGGAGTCTTGTGGGTGGCAGGACTGGTGTCTCTGGCCACAGCAGCCTGAGTTGAGCAGCTGAGAGAACATGCCACTGCTTGTGGCCTCAGGCCTAGTCAGAAACATGGCGGCTCTGTAACTACAAGCCAGATTGGGTGCTGCTGTTTTAAATATTACCAGTAACATACTTCTGGTGGTATTCTGGTGGCTTCTTGTGGCTTCCTCAGATTCAGGCTGATTGGCAGAGACTCTCAGTTTCTTCTGGATCAAACTGCTGTGAATGGTGTTTGTGAGTGGAATGAACTACTACTGCTGATTTTGTAAGAACTAAATGTGAATTTAGAGTTATATAGATTTGTTCCTTTTGCAATTTCACTTTATTATGTATGTGAATGTAAGTGTATGTGGGCAACTGTGTGCCACAGGATGTATGTATAAGTCAGAGGGCAACTTTGGAAGTGTGTTTAAAAGGAATAGAAAATTTTTGAGATCCCTAGCCGATAGAATGGAGCCTAAGACCACTAGCAGATAAAGTGGACCCAGGCTGGCTATGTTCCAGGAACTTAGCTGACCACAAAAAGGTGGAACCAAGAGTGCAGGTCAGCCCGTTCACAAGCTCTAGGTTCTAAGAACTGGCTAACCACAAAGTAGATAGTCAAGCAAGATTAAATTCCTGAGAAAAGCATGTATAGGGTGTTCCCCACATGACTGACTGAATAATTGTTGCGGCCTGAGCTGCCCCATGCTTAGGACCAGAAATGTTGAGAACTGCACTACCCCAAGTTTGGGGTCCAAAATGTCTTGGACCACTCTATCAATGTTGGAACCTGCACTGCCAGAAACCTTGGGGGCTAAACTGTTAGAGCCTGCACTTCCCCAAGCTGCTCCAGTCTGCGGGTTGGGGTTCAGCAAGAGAGAGTGAGGACAGACTCGAATGGAGACCAGAGTGTGATTCAATCCCATTTATTCTTCAGTCTCTCTTCTTCTCTCCAAGTCCCAAGTCTTGAGTTCCTAGTCCCTAGTTTCTAGTCCCTAGTGCCTCCAAGTTCCAAGTTACTTCTTCCAAGTGCTAAGTGCCTAATGCCTAATAATTATTCTTCTGAGTTCTCTAGTCCAAGTGTCTTCTTCCTCAATGCCTAATTCCTACTCCAAGTTGTACTCTCTAACCTAATTCCTAGTTCCAAGTTGTACTTCTGAGTGCCTAATAATCTGTTGCTTTCTTCTGTCTGCCTCTCACCTTTTATATGTCTCACTTCTAAGCCGCGCCTCTAAGTCACGCCTTTAAGTCATGCCCTTAAGTCTTGTCTCTAAATCTGATCTCTAAGTCACACCCTTAAGTCACATACCTTTAAGTCTCACACACCCAAGGGAAGGTCCTGGGTATCTAAAGCAAGATGTTATCAGAATGTGCTCAGCTGTTGTAGGCTGATGTAATCAAGTCTCTTGTTAGGGTATATGGCTCAAAATGGCTTCAAGGATGATAGCTGCCTTCTGTCGGCTCCCCACAAATAATGGGTTGGGACTTTTCACTGTTTTAATGGTATTCTTCCTTGGTTTCCCCCTCACTCCCCTGTTTTGTGTTTTTTTCCTTTAAATACCCTTCTCCCCCTGGCCTCGTGGTCGACACTCCTCTACCCCTGTGTGGGTAATGACTCTCAACCTCAGCCGGCTGATCCTGAAATAAACCTCTTGCTGTTTGCATCAAGATCAGTGTCTTGCGAGTTATTGGGTGGCCATGATATCCTGAGTCTTGAGTTAGGATCTCCCCTCTCAGGGGTCTTTCAATTCATATGAACTAAACTACTGGTATTCTAACAATGAAGATTAGATTCACTACAAAGAACTATTTCTAAACAGGTCCACAACCTTCTTTTGCTCTATTAACTTTTCCTTTCCACTACCTCTGGTGGGTGGTGAACTAGAAGGGAGGTTAAAGCATTTAAGTACACTTACTAAAGTAGGTAAAATATAACCCTACAGTGGCCTTGTTGGAGGAAGTATGTCCCTGTGGGGGTGGGCTTTAGGGGCCTCATCCTAGCTGCCTGGAAGCCAGTCTTCTCCTATTTGCCTAAGCATAATATGTAGAACTCTCAGCTCCTCCAGCACCATGCCTATCTGGACCCTGCTATGGTTCCCATCATGAAACGGACTGAATTCTGAACCTGTAAGCCAACCCCGATTAAGTGTTGTCCTTTATAAGAGTTGCTTTGGTCATGGTGTTTGTTCACAACAGTAAAACCCTAAGACATAGGCTGACCTCAAAGGGGACTATAAAGCTGAAAAAATGACCTTGAATTCCTTGCCCTCCTGCTTCTGCCTCCTAAGTCCTAGGGTCTTTGGTTTGGCACAAATCCATTGTAATTTCTCTTTCCTGGGATGATTCTGTGTGAGGAAACCCTGCTAATTAAGCCATGACCAGATAGTTCCTCTGAACTTGCTGCAAAATAGAGGACTCCTTTCACCACCAGGGCTTCCTCTTCTCTGACTTTGGGAATCCTGATCTCCTGTGGGGAGCTGACAGAAGGGGCTATCATCTTTGCAGCCATCTTGAGCCTATACCCTGACAAGAGACTTGATTACAATAGCCTACAACAGCTGAGCACACTCTGATAACACCTTGTTTTAGATACCCAGAATTTTCCCTTGGGTGTGTGAGACTTAAAGGTGTGTGACTTAAGGGTGTGACTTAGAGATCAGATTTAGAGACAAGACCTAAAGGAATGACTTAAAGGCGTGACTTAAAGGTGTAGCTTAGAAGTGAGACATATAAAAGGTGAGAGGCAGACAGAAGAAATTATTATTAGGTATTAGGCACTTGGCACTTGGAGGAAGAACTTGGATTTAGACAGGCACTAGAACTTGGTAACTGGAAACTTGGAACTTGGAGGCACTAGGAACTAGGAACTAGGGACTAGGAGCTCAAGACTTGGGACTTGGAGAGAAGAAGAGAGACTGAAGAATAAACGGGATTGAATCACACTCTGTCTGGTCTCCATTCCTCACTCTCTCTCTTGCTGAACCCTGACCCGCGGACTGGAGCATCTTGGGGCAGTGTGGGCTCTAACAATTTAGTCCCCAAGGCTTTTGGCAATGTGGGTTCCAACACTGACAGAGCAGTCCCTGATATTTTGGCCCCCAAATGTGGGGCAGGGCGGTTCTCAACACTTTTGGTGCCTAATGTGGGGCAATACAGCCGCAACAATCTCCTACAACCCCTTCTTGGGAAAGGTTGAGTAGTTCTTGGCAAACCTACAAGTTCAATTTCCTCTTTCCTGATAAGAACCCATGCAGCAAGTACCTGGAATTCCTGAAATACCTCTCCATACAAATGAGGCATTCACTTTAAACACTAAACACTGGCCAATAATTTTCATTTATTTTGAAAACGTTCTCACTCTCCAAAGTTCATATATAGCCCTTTTCCATCTCAAATAAATGTGGTGTATTTATACAAGCCAATCATGAATGTGCACAAGCTAAGATCATCCAGGAGAGTTGTTTCACTGAAGATTGTTGGAAAAGGTCTTCATTTAAAAGAGAGTAAGATCTAAGATCAGAGAAGGCCTTCTCTCTCCTCCCCTCCCTGAACACTCACTTCCAGCTGGGTTTGGATGCTGCAAACCATACCCATTCCAGACTCTGCTTAATCCTTTCATTCTTCGTACAGTGGCATCTGGATATCTTGAGAGGGAAGAAGCAGAAAACATGGAAGTACAGCTGGACCCCAACATGCATACCATGATTTTGCATATTCTCTGTTTCCTTTCCACTCAGGGACTTATTCAAAACAATTGCTTCATATTTGCCAGATAGTTGACTGATGCCTCCCAGTCTCGCCTCTTGTCCTAACATTTATGAGGTTTGATTCTCTAGCAGATAGAGAAATGAAAATGATAAAACTCATGTATCCAGAGTCAGGTTAATACTGGAAGTACATACTACTTACTTGCTTGTTGTACCAATGAGCAATTTCTTGCTCTACCATTTGGGGTCATCCTGGCTAATGGTATGTTTAAAATTTAATCCCTGTGTTTGAGAGATATGAAAAATAAAAATGCTTCTAGCCTATAAAGCTTCTAACCTATACAAGGCTGTTTTCTGTCAGCTTGTTTACAGAAGCAGAAACACAGAGTTAGCATTGTGACTTGTTTATTATCTGCATGAACAGAAATCATACGAGGCCAGGCAGTTAAAAGAATAGCCGTTAACATTTCAGGAATTTATCTTCTTTGGGCAATCTGGTAGACTTTTCCTTTGATGAATATGTCATATTCTTCTCTATGTCTTCTCAGTAGTTTTGATTATTGTCTAGTTCATCAGATGTTAAAATGGCTATACTGGTTTCTTGTTTAGGTTCACAATATCTTTTACCCTGAGGTGATGTCTATCCTTGATCTTGAGGTGTGTCTTTTGGAGGCAGTAGTCTGTTTCTTTTAATTGGGGAATTTAAATCATCAATGTTGAGAATTACCTATGAGCAGTGTTTTGTTTATTTCTGTTATTTTGTTCTTCTGTTGTGGTATTTTCCTACCTCTTTTGTTTAACTGGTCTGTTATTATTTATTCCATGTGTTTTCTTGATTGTGGTTAACCTCTTTAGGCTGGAGTTTTCCTTCTAGCACCTTCTGTAGGTATGGATTTGCAGATAAATACTACTTGATTTTTTTTTTTTTATATATTTTAATCATGGAATGTCTTTGTTTTCCAATTTATTATGATTGAAAGTTTTGCTAGGTATAGTAATCTGGGCAGGTATCTATGGTCTCTTGGAGCTTGTAGAACATCTATTAGCAGCTTTATTGGAAAGTCAGATGTTATTCTAAATAGGTTTGGTTTTACATTAATTGGTCATTTCCCTTTGTAGCTTTTAACACTTTTTTTGTTGTTCTGTATGCTAGTATTTTGATTATTATGTACTGTGGAGAGTTTGTTTTCTGGTTCAGCCTTTTTGGTGTTCTGTTTGCTTCTTGTAACTTGACAGGTACCCCCTTCTTTAGGTTAGGGAAATTTTCTTCTATGATTTTGTTGAAAATATTTTCTGTGCCTTTGATCTGGGTTTCTTTTCCTTCCTGTATTCCTATTATTCTTAGACTTGATCTTTTCATAGTGTAAAAGATTTTCTGAATGTTTTGTACCTGAATTTCTTTGGCATATCAATTTTTTCTATCTTGTCTTTGATGCCTGAGGTTCTTTTTCATCTCTTGTATTCTGATGGTGAGGTTTGCCTATGAGGTTCTTCTTTTTTTGTATTTTTTATTCAATATTTTATTTATTTACATTTTAGATGCCATTCCTTTTCCCCGTTTCCCCCCACCCATTAATCCCCTATCCCATTCCTCCTCATCATTTTTTGCCTTTATACTGTTTAAATTACATGCAAGTATTGAGGTCAGTTCTAGGTTGAGGAACTAGCGATACAATCGATGCAAATAGTCCAGGAACAAGAAAGACAATAAACCCAGATAATCAAAGAACATGCACAGCAATAATAAATTACAGGAGTCCTATAATTACTCCTGTGATCACTATTTCTAAGGGCTTATCAGGATGATCAAAATATTTGAGCATACTTCCCTGTCCTAGCCCAAGGTCATTTTCATGCCTGAAGCCTATTTCTTTGTTCTAGCCTGAGATTTAGATTCCTACCTGAAATTTTTTCTTTGTTCTAGCCTAGGATGCCTTTGAGGTTCTTGTTTAAGTTCCTAAATGTTCACTTCCACTTTCTTCTAGTTTGGGTTCTCTTTATTGATTCTATTTCTTTATTGATTTTTATCTTATGGTTTCAATGGTTTTCTTCATTTCATTCCACTGTTTGTATTTTCATAGATTTTATTAGTAGATTTATTCATATCATCTTTTAGGACCTTCAATATATTCATAAAGGATATTTTAAAGTCTAGTATAGCTTTTGTTATTTTGTATTTCTCAGGGCCTGTAGTAGGGTTGTTGGGATCTAGTGGAGAAATATTATCCTGGCTGTTACTGGTTATGGTTTTTTGTTTTGGTTTTGGTTTTGGTTTTTTTTTTTTTTTTTTTTTTTTTTTTTTTTTTTTTCTGGTATGTAGGCATCAGTTTTTGGGATGATTGTAATTCTTGGTGCTGATATTTTTTTTGGTCTTATCTTTGTTGGGCAGACTTTTCGTTTGTTTCTGTTGCTCCTTCTGGTTATTATGAGGTTGTAGTAGCTATGGGTTACCTCATAGGGAATGTTTTTGAAATCCTTCTAAGTGTCACCACTGGGGGTTCTGGGAAGAATGTGTTTATAGATATTGAAAGCTGAAACTTAGAAATGGGGATGGGCTAAAAGGGTGATGGGATCTATAGGAGGAAGGAAATTTGGGTGTGCCTCCAGGATTTGCCTAGATTCCTGAAAATGGGGCCAAAGATGGAGAGGCCACAACAGGTATTCTGATATAGAGCTGGGGATGAGTCTTGTGGATTGAATTTGGAGGAAGGGAGGGAAAGTGAAGATTGTTTACCTTCATAGCCATCATGACTGGTGGGTTCCCAGGGAATGTCTCTTGTGTTTCTTGTCTGAGACAAAGGGATGGAGTGGTGGGGAAGGTTGTAGAAATAGATTTGTGTGATCTGTTGGGGATGGGGGCAGTGAGGAAGTAGTGGTCACAGCAGCTGGTCTACAGAACTGGGGACGAGGCTAGGGGATTGGATTGGGTAAAGGGGGAGAGTAAAGATCATCTTTTAAAAATAAGTTAATATATGTATATCATATATTCAGATTGTATTTATCCTCAGATTTCTCCTCACCTTAGCTCCCAGATCTACCCCTCTCTAACTTTATGTCTAGTTTTTTAATAGCCCATGGTATTCCATGTTCTGCTGCCTATATACTCATGGGTATAGGGTCATCCACTGGAGCACAGCTGACCTGCCTGGGATCACACCATTAAAGAAAACAGACTTGTTTCCTCAGAAGCCTTCACTGTCTATAGCATCTCAGTTATACATGCTAGGCTTATTATTTATTGTGAAGGTGTTTTAAATGAGGTTAATTAAAAAAAATGGGACCTTCCTATGTAGTCCAGGTTGGACTTAAACTCAAGATCCTTCTGCATCAGCATCTGGACTACACAGCCAAGATCATAAGTGTATACCACTTTATCTAACAAAGATGCTGTTTTGTTTTGTTTTTGATACACTTTGAGTACACAGTTTAAGCTGGCCTCAAACTCTTAGGGATTCTCCTGCCTGAGCCTCTCAAGTGCTGGGAAAACTACCATTTACCAAAAATATATTTCTTTTTAAAAAATTTTTTTATTGGATATTTTATTTACATTTCAGATGTAATCCCCTTTACCCCCCACCCAAGAATCCCCTATCCAATCCCCCTTCCTCCTGCTTCTATGAGGATATGCCCTCACCTACCCTACCACTCTCACCTCCCCACCCACAATTTTCTCTGTTGCGGCCTGCTCTGCTCTGCCTGGCTAGAGACAAAAGACTTAACAATGCCTGAATAGTTACTATAACAAAAATGTTGCGACCTGCTCTGCTCTGCCTGGCTTGGCCTCCCAAGTGCTGGGATTAAAGGCGTGGGCCACCACTGCTCGGCTCAAACTGCCTCTCTGGTCTTCTGTCTTTGGGTCAGGGTCGAGAGAGAGAGAGAGAGAGAGAGAGAGAGAGAGAGAGAGAGAGAGAGAGTGGGGATAAGGGAAAGAGACGCACAGAATGGAGACAAGACAGAGGTTCTGATCAAGTCTCATTTATTGAAGGGAAATCTGGGGCATTTATACACTTTTGCCACGTGCCTTGTAGGTGCGTGGATATGACGTAAGCCTTACAGACATGGGTAGAACGTGCACTGTGCGCCTTGCAGGCATAGATGCCACGTGCGCCTTGCAGGCATGTATGGCTTGGAGAGCATGTGGATAACTGCTTTCTAGCCGCTTTCTGCTAAAAGTCGGCTCCCAACATTTCCCCACACTGGGGTGTCCAGCCTTCACTGGACCAAGGACTTCCTCACCCACCTATGCCTGACACTGTCATCCTCCACTACATATACAGCTGGAGCCATGAGTACTCCCTATGTACTCCCAGGCTGGTGGTTTAGACCCTGGAAGCTCTGGTTGGGTTGGTATTGTTGCTCTCCTCATAGGGCTGCAAACCCTTTCAGCTCCTTCAGTCTTCTCTCTCACTCCTCCATTGAGAACCCCATGATCAGTTCTATGGTTAGCTGTGAGCTTCCACCTCTGTATATTTCAGGCTCTGGCAGGCCTCTAAGGAGACAGCTATATCAGGCTCCTGTCAGCATGTACTTCCTGACATCCACATCAGCATCTACCTTTGGTGCATGCACAAAGAATGGATACCCACATGGAGCAGTCTCTGGATGGCCCCTCCTTCAGTTTTTGTCCCATGCTTTGTCTCCATATTTGCTCCCTTGAGTATTTTGTTACCCCTTCAAAGAATGGCCAAAGCACACACACTTTGGTCTTTCTTCTTCATGAGCTTCATGTGGTTTGTGAGTTGTATCTTGGATATTTCGAGCTTTTGGACTAATATCCACCTATCAGTGAGTATGTATCATGTGTGTACTTTTGTAATTGGGTTACCTCACTCAGGATGATATTTTCTAGTTCCATCCATTTACCTAAATATTTCTCAAATTCATTGTTTTTTAACAGCTGAGTAATACTCCATTGTGTAAATGTACCACATTTTCTGTATCCATTCCTCTGTTGAAGGACATCTGGGTTCTTTCCAGCTTCTGGCTATTATAAATAAGGCTGTTATGAACATAGTGGAGCATATGTCCTTGTTATATGTTGGAGCATCTTCTGGGTTTTATGCCCAGGAGTGGTATAGCTGGATCCTCAGGTAATGCTATGTCCAATTTTCTGAGGAATCGCCAGACTATTTCCGGAGTGGTTGCATCAGCTTGCAATCCCACCAACAGTAGAGGAGTGTTCCTCTTTCTCCACATCCTCACCAGCATCTGCTATCATCCGAGTTTTCATTCATAGAATTCATAGAATGAATTGGGTAGTGTTCCTTCTATTTCTATTTTGTGGAATAGTTTGAAGAGAATTGGTATTAGGTCTTCCTTGAAGGTCTGATAGAATTCTGCACTAAAACCATCTGGTCCTGAGATTTTTTGGTGGGGAGACTTTAAATGACTGCTGCTATTTCTTTAGGGGTTATGGGACTGTGTAGATGGTTTATCTGCTCCTGATTTAACTTTGGTACCTGTTATCTGCCTAGAAAGTTGTCCATTTCATCTAGATTTTCCAGTTTTGTTGAGTATAGGCTTTTGTAGTGGATCTGATAATTTTTTGATTTTCCTCAGTTTCTGTTGTTATGTCTCTCTTTCCAGTTCTAATTTTATTAATTTGGATACTGTCTCTGTACCCTGTGGTTAGTCTGGCTAAGGGTTTATCTATCTTGTTGATTTTCTCAAAAAAAAAAAACAAAAACAAAAAACAAAAAACAAAAAACAAAAAAAACAACCCAGCTCCTGGTTTTATTGATTCTTTGTATAGTTCTTTTTGTTTCTACTTGGTTGATTTTAGCCCTGAGTTCGATTATTTCCTGCTGTCTACTCCTCTTGGGCATATTTGCCTCTTTTTCTTCTAGAGCTTTCAGGTGTGCTGTCAAGTTGCTAGTGTATGCGCTTTCCAGTTTCTTTTTGTAAGCACTTAGAACTATGAGTTTTCCTCTTAGCTCTGCTTTCATGGAGTCCTACAAGTTTTGGTATGATGTGTCCTTATTTTCATTAAATTCTAAAAAGTCTTTAATTTCTTTCTTTATTTTTTCCTTGACAAAGTCATCATTGAGTAGAGCGTTGTTCAGTTTCCATGTGTATGTGGGCTTTCCATTGTTTTTGTCATTATTGAAGACCAGTGTTTTCTGTGGTGATCTGATAGGATACAAGGGATTATTTCAATCTTTTGTATCTGTTGAGGCCTGTTTTGTGACCAGTTATATGGTCAATTTTGGAGAAGGTACCATGAGGTGCTGAGAAATACATATATTCTTTTGTTTTAGGATGAAACGTCCTATAGATATTTGTTAAATTCATTTGGTTTATAACTTCTGTTATTTTTACTGTGTGTCTGTTTAGTTTCTGTTTCCATAATCTCTCCACTGATGAGAGTGGGATGTTTAAATCCCTCACTATTATTGTGTAAGGTGCAATGTGTGCTTTGAGCTTTAGTAAAGTTTCTTTTATATATGTGGGTACCCTTGCATTTGGAGCATAGATATTCAGAACTGAGAGTTCATTTTGGTAGATTTTTCATTTAATGAGTATGAAGCGTCCTTCCTTATGTTTTTTTAATACTTTTGGTTGAAAGTCAATTTTATTTGATATTAGAATAGCTACTCCAGCTTGTTTCTTGGGGCCATTTGCTTGGAAAATTGTTTTCCATTCTTTTACTCTGAGGTTGTGTCTGTCTTTGTCACCGAGGTGTGTTTCCTGTATGCAGCAAAATTCTGGGTCCTGTTTATGTGTCCAATCTGATAGTCTATGTCTTTTTATTGGGGAGTTGAGTCCATTGATGTTAAGAGATATTAAGGAAAAGTGATTCTTGCTTCCTATTATTTTTGTTATTAGAGGTGAAATTATGTTTGTGTATCTAACTTCTTTTCACGTTGTTGGAAGATTACTTTCTTGCTTTTTCTAGGTTGTAGTTTCCCTCCTTGTGTTGGAGTTTTCTATCATCCTTTGTAGGGCTGGATTTGTGGGAAGATATTGTGTAAATTGGTTTTGTCATGGAATATCTTGGTTTCTCCATCTATGGTAATTGATAATTTTGCTGGGTATAGTAATCTGAGCTGGCATTTGTGTTCTCTTAGGGTCTGTACGATATCTGTTGAGGATCTTCTGGCTTTTATAGTCTCTGGTGAGAAGTATAGTGTAATTCTTATAGGTCTGCCTTTATATGTTACTTGACCTTTTTCCCTTACTGCTTTTAGTATTTTTTCTTTGTTTTGTGCATTTGATATTTTGATTATTATGTGACAGGAGGAATTTCTTTTTTGGTCTATTCTATTTGGAGTTCTGCAGGCTTCTTGTATATTCATCGGCATCTCTTTCTTTAGGTTACGGAAGTTTTTCTCTATAATTTTGTTGCAGATGTTTACTGGTCCTTTAAGTTGGGAATCTTCACTCTCATCTATACCTATTATCCTTAGGTTTGGTCTTCTTATTGTGTCCTGGATTTCCTGGATGTTTTGGGTTAGGACCTTTTTGCATTTTGTATTTTCTTTGACAGTTGTGTCAATATTTTCTGTAGTATCTTCTGTACCTGAGATTCTCTCTTCTGTCTCTTGTATCCTGTTGGTGATGCTTGCATCTATGACTCCTGATTTCTTTTCTAGGTTTTCTATATGCAGGGTAGTCTCCCTTTGAGATTACTTTATTGTTTCCACTTCCATTATTAGATTCTGGGTGGTTTTGTTTAATTTTTTCACCTGTTTTGTTGTGTTTTCTTGTAGTTTTTTAAGGGATTTTTGTTTCCTCTTTGAGGGCTTCTACCTGTTTACTTGTGTTCTCCTGTATTTCTTCAAGGGAGTTGTTTATGTTCTTCTTAAAGTCCTCTATCATCATCATGAGAAGCAATTTTAATTCTGATTCCTGCTTTTTGGGTGTGATGGGGTGTCCAGGGCTTGCTATGGTGGGAGAACTGGGTTCTGATGATGCCAAGTATTTTTGGTTTCTGTTGCTTATGTTCTTTCATTTGCCTTTCACCACCTGGTTAACTCTAGTGCTACCTGCACTCACTGTCTCTGACTGGAGCCTGTCTTTTCAGTTATCTTGCTTGTGTCAGAACTCCTCAGAGTCCAGATGTCTCTGTGACCCTGAGCTCCTGGGTGAAAGAACTCCTGGGACTCAGGCTGCCTCTGGGATCCTGAAATCCTGCTGCTCTGAGTGCAGTGGTTCCTTCTCTGCTCTGAGTGTGGTAGTTCCTCTAGGATGGCTCAGGATATGGTGTCTTCACAGGAGCAGACCAGCTAGGTGTCTGCCCCAGCCAAAAGGACCAAGCGAGGGGGTGTAAGGGGAGTGGTATTTTGGAGGGGCAAGGTTTGGGTGGCTGATGGGTCCTGAGTAGCCCTGGCTCCCAGTTGTAGGTCTGGGGCATAGGGTAGTGGGAGAGGGTTCTTACCCATTGCTCTGAGTGCAGTGGTTCCTCTAGGATGGCTCAGGATATGTTGTTTTTACGGGAGCAGACCAGCTAGATGTCTGCCCCAGCCAAAAGGACCAAGCGAGGGATGTAAGTGGAGTGGTATTCTGAAGGGGTGGGGTTTGCAAAGATATATTTCTGAAAGTCATTCTTATACTGGGATGATTGCCAACAACCTCAATATAATATAATATATCCCATAAAGTCCCAAATAAGTGTATCTTTGATTTAAATGATGCAGTAGAGGAGGAGAATTTAGAATGAAAAGAGGTTTAAGATTATACACACACACACACACACACACACACACACACACACACACACACATATATATATTGCACTGTACAAAAGTATTTAATTATATAATTATATCCTTAGAAAAGCTTTGGGTAAATAAAAATACCCAAAGTAAATTTCTGTCCATCATAGTGATACAACATCCCATTCTTTGCCCACTTAAAAATTATATTTTATGGAGCTAATGAGATGGCTTAGCAATTTAGAGCACTTGTGATGGGTTCATTGGCTTTTTTTTTGGACATGAGATTAGACAAGAGCTAAGATATCTCTTTGCTGTAAACACCTGTGATATTTACATTTTGTAAGAATTTTGGCTCTCCTTACTGTGGTTGGTGATAAAGGAAGATGCTAGGTTGTGAGCTACTCTATGGTTATGATGGTAGAATGCAGGCAACAGGGAAGAACTGATCCCTCTGTCATAAGCCTGCCAAGCACTCACCACATCCTGCCAGCACTCACCAGAGTGAGCATAGGAATGCTTTCCATTCCATTCTTGCTAAAGATGATGGCAGACTCAGTTGATAGTTTGACTGAAGCCTTGGGAGCTACAGAGCCAGAGGGTCCAGCTGCACCTGGACTCCTGACTTGCAGAAACAGTGAATAAGTTGGCCTCTTGCCTTTGTGGGTTCTACCAACCTTGAGTTGAAGAGTATTTTGGAAAAAAAATTCCAAAGAGTTCCAAAATGCAAAACCTGAACACTCTGCCAAGTAAATATTAGTTTTTTTTTTTTTTTTTTTTTTTTTTTTTTTGGTATACTATGTAGTTTGTCCCATGATGGCTATATCTATGTGGAATATGTACAGTTTGTTTGTTTCTATTTCTAAATATAGTATTATACCTATCTACACCCCATTGTATACTATTTACATGTTATTTAGTTTACATTATGCATTATAAGTCATCTAGAGGTGGTTTTAAAAGACAAAAGGTAACATAAAAGTTAAATGAATTATTTATAGGTTATATACAAATACTGTGCTATCTTTTGAGGAACTCAAGCGTTGGCAGTTTTCGGTATCCACAAGGGTCCTGCTGGTGTATCTATAGAGTATTTACAAATGGATTGAGCTGACACTGCCAGCTAACCTATAAACTGAACTGCTGATTTTGAGACAGCACAGATGGAAATTGCTTAAAAAAAAAAACCTTTCTAAACAGGTCCACTTCCCCTATATCCTTTCTTTTCCACTACCTCTGATGGGTGGTGGGCTACAAGAGAAGTTAAAACATTTAAAAGCCATCATTAAAAATGAAGTTAAAAAATTAAAACTATAAGTCTATTTATCAGAGTCTGGCTTGTTGTGTTTAACACAATAACTTCTATTTCAATCATTTTCCAGGAAAATGATGTTTCACTCTTTATAGCTGAATAAAACTCCAGTATGTATATATGCCACATCCCTTAACCATTCATGCATTGTCAGACATACAGGTTAGGTTGATTCCAATCTCAACTATGGTAAAATGTTAAGTAACAGACTCATGGATATGCAGGCAGCTCTGTTGGATGAAGAGGTATAAACCTAGGCATGGTGTCTCCATGTTATATAGTAGGTTTAATTTTAGTGTCTTGAGGATCCTCCACAGAGATTTTCATGCTGGTGGTACTAGTTCACATTTCCATTAGCAGTATGTCATCAGATTTTCTCTTTCTCAGAATATTTGCCAGGATAGCTCCATGCCTCATGAGGCTCTCACAGATATACTTGTGTGCATGTCTGAGCTTACTGGAGAAAGCAGGGACATGGACTGTAACCATCCTTGCCATCATCAATTACTTGTTGTATGGAATGCTTTTCTAAATTAATATTTACACTCTTAGGATCTTATTTTTATTTTCATGACTTATAAAACACACATCACATACACAGACACTATATGAATATATACATGTATTTACATGTATAGAATTTTAAAATCTAAATTCCACAGGGTGTTTGTCTTTTGAGTCTGGCATCTTTTGCTTAATGTAATGATCTGCAGTTACTTCCATTTTCTTGCAAATGCCATGACTTAATTTTTCTTTATGGCTACATAAAATTTATCTGTGTACTTTCTTTATCCATTTTCCTGCTAATGGACATCTAGGCTGGTTCTGTCTCCTGGCTATTATGAGTATTGTGACTATAAATACAAATGTACAAGGTTTTTTTTTTTTTTTTTTTTTTTTTTACTATCTTGACTTAAGAGTCCTTGAGATATACCCAGGAAGTGATTCTGGTGGGTCATATGGTGGTTTTATTTTCAGTTGTTTGAGCAATGTCCATACTGGTTTCCACAGTGGCTGTACATATTTAAATTTTCAAATGGAGAGCTCTATCTCCTTTGATTTGGTGTGCCTGATCTTCATATATGGAGTGGGATTAAAGTGTTAACATTTCCCAGACCAAAGCTGGTTGTGCTCATAATGGCTGTCATCACATTTTACACTCCTTTTAGAGTCTAAGTGTCTTCATGACCTTATTTGTCCCACTTAAAAATTGTATCATCATAACTAAATCTATGAAATGTTCTGTGACTGCGTATGTTGTCTCTGACACCAAATGTTTTGAATATTTAATTATAGTAAGAAAATTGCAGCAAAAGTTCTGGAAGTAAGCCAATATTATATTATTTTTTCTTTTTCTTTTCCTTCTTCCTTCCTTCATTTCTTTCTTTTTACTTGGTTTTTCAAGACAGTATTTCTCTGTGTAGCTCTGGGAGTCTTGGAACTCACTCTGTAGACTAGGCTTGACCTCAAATTCAAAGAGATCTACCTGCCTCTGCCTCCTGAGTGCTGTGATATGCCTGGCTTTTTAAAATTTAAATTAAAATTTTTTATTTAAATTTTTTCTTATAAGTATAATGTCTAAATAATAGTTGCTAGCTGTATTGATTAAAAAAAAAAAACCAACCCAGGAGCTTCTATTTGTGCAAGAGGTATTGGGTGTTGAGGGAGTTAAGTTGGTGCTAAGGGAAGATGTCTGGTACTTGTCTATTCATATCTGACATCCTCAACCTCTACCCATAAGTCATCAGGAGATTTATGGGATGTTTTCCCTGTGCATTATTCTCACCTAAATTCAGAGACTCTAGGTCCTATTTAACACACTGGGACACTTAGCTCATGGTCTGGTCAGCTTCTGTAATATAGATTACAGAAGCTGATTATTAGATGGGGTAGGGTAGCCAATTCATAAGTAATAGCCATTACAAGTAGTGGGTTGCATATGCCATTGTGACAGATGGTATCTGATGATCCTTGTCTAGACTCTATCTCCTTCACCCATCTCCTCTCATGTCATTCAGGGCAGGGCTGGTCTGCATCACTAGCAGAGAACAGCAAAAGTGGTGGTTTATATCTTCAAAGCCTAGGTCATAAGAGACATTGAAGCACTGGCCAACTCATTCTAGAAAAGAACAAAGCAGCCCTGTGAGAAAATTCATGTGGAGCAACTGGGGCAAAAGCCTAAAGCTACCACTCACTTGCCAAATAAATACGTGATCCACCCTGGAAGCAGTTCTTGAAGTAACAGGCAAACCTGGATAATTTTAACAGCAAACAACCTATGGCTCCATTTAATAAAGGACCTGGGAGAGCCACCCAATGGGACTGCCCCAAAATCTGACTTACAGAAACTATGAAATATAGGATGGGGTTGGAGAGATGGCTCAGTGGTTAAAAGCACTGACTGCTCTGCCAGAGGTCCTGAGTTTAATTCTCAGCAACCACATGGTGGCTCACAACCATCTGTAATGGGATCTGATGCACTCTTCCAGGGTGTGTCTGAAGACAGCTGCAGTGTACTCATATAAATAAAAAAACCAAATACATCTTTTAAAAAAAGAAATATAGGATGTTCTTTCTTTGAGCTTTTGAATTTTGGAATCATCTGTCCTAATGCCTTAAATGTTTATGTAGCTGGCTATCCCTCGTCTATCTGAAATACAGTCATCTAACTTGCAAACATGATCTTTGGTATACTTGGGTTATAGTAGGTGCTTAAAAACAATTATCTGGATGAATTAATTTCAGTGGAATCAGGTGAAGATATAACTCTAGAATTTAGCTAAGACTTCAGAAATAAATTAGCATATAAATGACCAGATTAATTTTTTTAAATAAAAGTTTTTAATTAATTTATTCTCTCATATTTTACATCCTGACTGCAGTTTTCCCTCCCTCTAGTCCCACCTCCTCCGCCCTCCCAATTCTTCTCCATCCACTCCTCCTCATTTCCCTTCAGAAAAGGGCAGGCCTCCCAGGGATATCAACCAAACATGGCATATCAAGTTGCAATAAGATGAGGCGGCTTCTTTTCTATTAAGACTGGACAAGGCAACCCAGCAGGAGGACAAGGGTCTCAAAAGTAGATAAAAACATCAGAAACAGCCCTGCTCCCTCTGCAAGGAGTTCCACAAAAATGCCAAGCTACACACTGTAATATATATATATATATATATATACAGATAGCCTAGGTTAGACCCATGCAGGCTTTCTGATGGTTGGTTCTGTCTCAGTGAGTTCCTGAGAGTCCATGTTTGTTGATTCTGTGGGTTTTCTTGTGGTGTCTTTGTCCCATCTGGCTACTACAAATCCTCCTTCTCTTTAGTAGGACTCCTGGAACTCTGCCTAATGTGTGACTGTGGATCTCTGCATCTGTTTCCATCAGTTGCTGAGCGAATTCTCTCGGAGTACAATTGGGCCAGATGCCAATCTGTGAGTATAGCAAAATATCATTAGGAATCATTTCATTGTCCCCTCCCTCCTTTGTGCCAGTCCTGCTTGGTTCTATCCTAAGTCTCTGTGCTATCCAGCCTCTGGTTTCTCATCCTTCAGGAAGTGCAATGGAAAGCTCCCAGGAATCTCTTAGGGTGACCCTAGCTAAGACTCTTAATAATGGGGGATGCAGAGCCTGAATTGGCCATCACCTACAACCAGGCTTCTAGTGGAAGGTTTGAGACACCAACCCATTCATAGAACCTTGAACCTATAATTTGTCCTGCCAGCATGGTACGCCATGGTACAGGTGGCACAGCAATTGTGGGAGTGGCTGACCACTGACTGGTCCAGTTTGAGACCCATGCTATGAGAGACCAAATTAATTTTTGAAAAAGCTTTGTAATATTAGAACAATAGCCCCATCATATGCTAGATGTATAGAATTTGCTCAGCAACCATGTGACTCAAATCTTTTACTCTACTGCAAAGAAGTATATATTAATAGCTATATTGTATATCTGATTTGTGGTGAGACAGCATGGTGGTAACTTGCATGTGTCAGATTTGCTTGGTTACAGCTCATGCTCATCAAATAGCAATCTAGGTATTACTATGCAAGGCTTAATAACTGTTAATCAATAAACTTTAAGTAATATGGCTAGGTCCTATACAATCAATCAAGGGCTTGTAGGAAGCCGCGGTTAGCGGTGATACATTCCGCCATTCCAAGATGGCACGGGCATCCTGTCCTCCCACTAGTAAACAACTGACTGCGCAGGTGCAAAAGGCAAAAAGCACACCAAAAGTCACTGCCCATCCCCGGGGCGTATTATGGGTAATGAGTGAACAGCCAATCAGAAGTGAACACGTCACTCTAGGGTGTATTTAAGCAGTGCCTCTTCCGGTCTTTCCGTCTTTCCGCTTCTGCTTATACAAGAAGTAAAGCCTCATTGTAGTAACCACCCGAACACTGCCTCACGTGTCTCTTTTCGCAGGTGAAGGGGACGCGGAGGGGCTCGGAACATCTGGCGTCGAAACCCGGGAATTTCAAGGCGCCACGGAGAGACCCCCCAAGTTTTGGGGCGGGTTAAAAGACTACAGGATCGAGGTACGTCTCTGAGAGGTATGCTTGGGGTGGAAGCCTTCGTTGCGAGCAGATATTCACTCATTGCAGTAGTTGGCCTCTTGCTTGTGTTTTCACTTTTAGCTTATTTGTGTTGTGAGGATCCAGCTGGCAGCACAGCTATTAGGGCAAGTCAAGAGGTTTCAAGAGAGGTCCGCTCCAGGCTATCAGAAACAAGGCGTGTTAGCCGGCATCAGGCCAAGGAGCCTGGAGATCAGGCCAAAGAGCCTGGAGATCAGGCCAAAGAGTCTGGAGAAACAGATAAGGCCAAAGAGCCTGGAGAAAGGAAAGAGTACTCAAGAGGAACAAGAGCTACTGCAGAGCTTGTTAAGCTTAAGGACCCTCCACCGATTGGTGGAGAGAGAGTGGAGGTCAATAGGACTCCCCTTCACCCCATTAAGGAGCTTGAGGCCATAGACCTTAGCAGCTCCGAAGAAGACCTAATGCTAGGAGAGGAACAGGAGACAGCTGCCTATGCAAAAAATAACCGTTCTGAGATAAGACTAAGAAAGACCTTGAGTCACTCAGCCCAGCCCCATCACCCTTGGCTGGTGCCGGCGGCTTGCTCGGGCTCGAGGGTCCCCTGCCATGCTTCCCAGCTTGGGCTGTGGGAACAGAGGCGCTGCGAAGGGGCCCAGGCCAGACCGGTTACAGGGGCGTCTGCACTCTGCTATCTACAGCGGCTTGCAGCCCGGCAGAGCGAGAGCAAGGGAGCGTGGCGCAAAAGACCACCAAAGGAGGGAGACAGTCTGCGCTGGGAAGCGGCCTCCCGCTGGCGGGCACACGAGGAGTGCCCCGCGAGCTTAGAGCAAGCAATGCCATTAATTGAACAGATGATCTTTGAAAATGCCACAACTAAATGCGGTTTGGGAGACACCCTTACTAATGCAGGACTATCGGCAGCTAATTTACAGATGGCTGCGGTCCTTCTCCAAGGTCAGGGACGAGATAGGTCCGAGCCATGGCTGGGGAGGGGAGATGTTTGTGCTTATTCCACAGGTGAAGACAATTCAATTTGGGTCCCTACGTGGCTGGTGCAGATTGTGAAGAATGAAGCTATGTTGCAAGATTACAGCTCTGATTCTCCTGATACTGATGTTCGATTTGGGGATAAGTATACCACTATGGGCCATAGTTAGATCTTGGCCTGTTCCCATGCCAGTATATTCAAATTCTGCAGTGCTGCCGTTGTTTACAGCTATTGAGTGTTACTTGGTTGCCCGTCCTCACGGCGGCCCACCCACCAACAGCCTGAGTTATATAATGCTACAAGTTTTCCATTAAATTTTACTTTGTTTTGTGACAGCAAAACTTTATAGCGTAAAAGTAATCTACTTGGTGTTGATTTTAGAGAAAATAGATTGCTTACATTGTTAAAGATTGGTTTTGTTTCTCAAAAATATGGTTATACTCTAATATTACAAAAGAGGCTTAAAAACATAGTTAAACTGCCAATATTCCATTGGCTACAGTTGGTAGTTCAACCGAGAGTTTGAAAATTTTTGATTTGCCTATGTTTATAGAGAAAAGATACAACACGTGTCTTTTAAAGTTTACAGTTTAAATTTAAGGTTTAAAGTTAAAGTTAAAGTTAAAGTCAAAATCACACAGTTCAGGCGTAGCCAAGCCTCAGAGAACAGGCTGGAGGGAGGTTAAGCGCATTTACATTTGAATTAAGACAATGCAGACTGAGCTGCAGCAGCCCAGGTGCTAAAAGCTCCTTTTGTCCTGGGTCTGCAGGACCTGGTCCTAGAAATGTGCTTACCGGGATTCGTCTTTTGTCTTCATTGTTTCTTGTGAGAAGAGGGATAAATCTAAGACCCAAAGACTTTACAACAGTCTGTGGGCTGAGAGTTATAATTATGCTGCAGAAATTAAAATTATGCCTACTTCCCTCCATGAGTATAACTGTACCTGCTGATAAAATATTGTTCAAATTGTTCTAATTCCTTTATATTCAAAGCTGTTAAAAAAGAGATGCTTTGGATTCCTCTAATATATGTAACAATTATTAGAGAATAAGGTTGGCTTTTATTTGATATATTCATTGGACTAAAAAAGATTGGTTATTAAATTAATCCAAAATAAAGTTCAAATTTAAGATTTATACAGCCTAACTTGCCTACTCAAGCTGCCATTTCAGTAAATGCTTATAGAATTATTATAGATATAAAAGATGTTTTTATACCATCCCTTTACATTCTGGTAAAGGTGAGAGGTTTACAGGCAATAAATTTATTCATAATTTTTAAGAGCCCATGAAGCAATATTTGTTAAAAATAATTACTTCAGAAAATGGTTAATTGTTTTACATTTTATATATATAAATATTGTTGTTGCTTTAATACAAAAAATTAAGAGGTTAAATCTTTTAGTGTATATTATTTATTGTGTGATACTTTATTAGTGGATTTCTCTAAAGAAGTTTTTTCCACAAGCCTTTGCTCCAATATAACGAGCTTTAAAAATTTTTTTAGAGTACTTGTTGCTCCAGAAAGGATTCAAAGACAGTGTCTTTCAATATTTGAGACCTCAGTTATATCCTAATAAAAATAAATAGTTGGGGCTAGAGAAATGGCTCAGCTGTTTAAGGCTAGACTTAATTTAAAATATAAAAGCTGAACTCCCAGCAACCACATGGTGGCTCACAACCATTTGTGGTGGGGATCTAACACCATCTTCTGGCTTGTGAATGTACATGCAAAAAGAAAATGGTTTACTTTTAATCTTGATTTGCTCTTAGTGATTTTTAAAAGTTGTTTAGAGATATTAATTGGCTAAAACCTCATCTTAAGCTTACCATAGGAGGATTTAAACCTCTGTTTGATATTTTCAAAGCGATGCAAGTCCTAATTCTCCTTGTCAATTAACTATAAAGGAGAGATAGCTTTGCTGAAAATAATATAAGCTGTTAGTTATCAACAGATAAATTATATGGACTATGATAAATTGTTGGCTGTTTGTGTTGTTACTACTCATATGTCCACAGCAGCCCTTTGATAA
Organism: Arvicanthis niloticus; assembly: GCF_011762505.2. Classification (NCBI taxonomy): domain Eukaryota; kingdom Metazoa; phylum Chordata; class Mammalia; order Rodentia; family Muridae; genus Arvicanthis; species Arvicanthis niloticus. The sequence continues at coordinate 11,335,231 of NC_047674.1, read as the reverse complement.
AAGAAACCATTAATGTGGATTTATACAAGATTATATGATAAAATCCTAAAAACATTTTGGATGAAAGGTTTATTCTTTATTCCACATAACAATTAAATTGGTATTGAATTATTAAATTTGGCCTATTACATGACAAACATTTTAGACAAATTTGATAATCATGTTACAGTTTTTCTCTATACATGCTTTTATATTTCCTAAAATTTACTATGCATACAGACCATAGAAAAGATGTTTGCTATATTTACTATATTTACAGATGCCTCATCTATTGAGAAGACAGTATATGTAATTAAATCATATGTGTATTTTCTTGAGTTTACCCTGCTTCAACACAATTAAATTATGTGTTGTAGCCACTGTTTAGAATGTTAAAAAGGGTATATCTGCCTTTGTCTTGTTGAATGGTATATTTCATGAAATATAAAATGTTTCAGCTACACGATCTAATATCTCTAGCCATTTGAATAACATTAAAATTAATAAGGTATTTAGGAATGCATCTGCACAACCGGTGTCGGTGTGTGTGGACCCCCCATTTTTCTTTATGTGATCCAACTTTCAGAATAATTCTGATATCTTGGATTGTAAGAATGTTACATGCTTTTGGCACAATGCTGGAATGGATCACTAGACCTAGCCTTGGTTGTGCATGTGCCTACCTTTGTGCCCATCCCAGTAGAAGCTGATCCTGAAACTCTCCCTACTACATCATTATTGAGACATAAAAGAGACTTTGGCATTACTGCAGCCATTGTCACTGCTATTACCATCTCTGCAGCTGCAACTGTGACAGCCGGCACAGCCATGGCTAATCAAGTTACAGCAGCTACTGTTGTTAATCAAATTTCAGAAAAGACCTCTGAGGCTTTGACCATTCTACAGAAAGTGGATGCATATCAGGCATCCTGTTGGTCAATCAGAGAGTTGATTTGCTCCAAGCCCATGTGGAGCAGCTCACGGATGTGGTTCAAATGAGCTGCGTGTCAGCAACCCCACATCCAGGTATTACACCTCTGAGATTTATGAATGATACATTTATTCAAAGCCATAATCTTTCTGCTTATTTAAAAGGGAATTGGACTGGGGAGTTGGAACAGGTGCAGCAGCAATTGCAGATCCGGATCTTGAGCCTTGATGGAACACAAGTGGACTCTGTTACCCCTGGCGATTTTACTTCTTGGCTTACCTCTGCCTTTTCCTTCTTTCTTAAAGGGTGGGGATAGGCCTGTTTGGTGCAGCCCTATGTTGTGGATTAGTGTTCATGATGGTTGGTCTGTAAGCTCAGAGCCCAACAAAAACGTGACAAGGTCGCTATCGCCCAAGCACTCGCAGCCTTGGAGCAAGCATCTCCCCCTGAAATTTGGCTATCTAGGCTAAGAAAGTAGCCGATGACTGAGACCTTCAGTCGATGCACCCCAAGGGTTCAGCCCATTGCACTGGGTCGATGAGAGGTCTAAGTCCAGCCAGCCTTTGCCTGAATAACTGTGGTACCTGAATATTTAGAGGTGTTTGCAAGTGGGTACTCATCCACGAGTGTGGATAGATTTCCCGAAAGTATGCCTGATTGCACAAAGGTTTGATGCCAAGAAACCTCCCCTGGTGGCGCCCCAGGGTGGAGGCTCCCTTTCCCCGTCAAAAGGCATCGAGATGGGTATGGGAAGTAAACCTATTACAATATCTCATTTTGTACAGGGGGTCAGGCCTCTGCTTTCCCTCACTGAGTTGGTGCCGTGCTTGATAGGCAAAAGGCTCTTCCATATTAATAATTTAAACAGGGGGAGATGTAGGAAGCCGTGGTTAGCAGTGATACATTCCGCCATTCCAAGATGGCGCGGGCATCCTGTCCTCCCTCTAGTAAACAACTAACTATGCAGGTGCAAAAGGCAAAAGTGCGCCAAAGTCACTGCCCATCCCGGGGCATAATATGGGTAATGAGTGAACAGCCAATCAGAAGTGAACACGCCACTCTAGGGTGTATTTAAGCAGTGCCTCTTCCGGTCTTTACATCTTTCCGCTTCTGCTTATACAAGAAGTAAAGTCTCGTTGTAGTAACCACCCGAACACTGCCTCTCGTGTCTCTTTTTGCGGGCGAAGGGGACGCGGAGGGGCTCGGAACAAGGGCTTATGAATAAGAACTAGTTTTTAAGAATATTTATTTTTATATGTGTATGTGTGAGTGTCTATAAGCATTTATGTGCACCGTATGTGTGCTTAGTGCCAGAAAAGGGCACCAGGTCCCCTGGAGCAGAAGTTACCATGTGGCTGTTGAGAAATAAACCTGAATTACCTTTAAGAACAGCAAGTGCTCTTAACCACTGAGCCATCCCTCCAGCCCTAAAGCTAGTTTTAAAAAGAGTTTCTCCTCTACAACAATAGTACCAATTCCTGCTATGATTCCAGCCTATAGGACTTAGGAATTTAGATTTACAAACCCTCATAAACAAGTGATCCAATTTTTTGACATACTCTCCCTCCCTCCCTCCCTCCCTCCCTCCCTCCCTCTCTTTCTCCTCCCTCTTTTTTCCCTTCCCTGTTTGTCTTTCTCCTCCCTTTGTATCTCTCACTTTTTCTTTTATAACTTTTTGTGCCTTGGGTTCTTTCTTCTGGAGACTTCTGTCTGATACAGGCTTACTGCCAAATAAGGATAGAGACACCTCCCTGAATTTTTCAAGATATTCCTGAGATTAATTTTATGCCAAGTGATGGAACTGGACAATGGCTGTGAGCATTAGTGACTTGTACCACCTTTAGTTCAAAATGGAGAGGGTGCCTTCTCCTCTCCATCTCAGATGGTAAGGACTTTGGGAGTCAGCTTCTCAGAGGTTATACCCATGACATAGAGGAAAGCAGATCAACCAATATTGTTCCATGACAGAATTTATTTTATTCTGACCAAAGCACTGTCCAAATGGAATATATTTTCAGGTTCTAGGAACACTTAACAAGAACATTTTTGGAATCATATGCACAAATTATTCATTATTTAGATAGCAACTTATCCAGAATTTTGTTTTTGAAGGAGTAAATGCATGAAAAATCTATTCTATAGTGAAAATATAAAATCTAATGTGAAGATCCATAGCTTGATAACTGCTGGTCCAACTGTTCACTGAGACACAAAGACTTTGGGTCTGGTTAATTTTGGTGTGAGATTTTCATTAATTTTCAGGACTTTTAATCATAAAGTTTATAAAAACAAACAAGCAAGCAAACAACAAAACAAGAGCTTTTTTTTGGCTGCAAGTGAATGTAATGGATAGTTCAGGAGTGAATCTTTATAGACTTATTCTGTTGAATTTAAGAATCAAATAATGAAGCAAGATTGGAGTCTTCACTCCTTGTCTCTTTTCAAGGATAAAGTCTAATGGATGACTGTAATCTATACACCTGGCCGTCCCACTAACCCAAAGCTTTCCTTGTAGCTTGGGGACAGATAGCTTTATTTATTTTTCCTGTGTGTTGAGATGGGACAGTTGGAAGGCCAGCATGATCATGTTCTCTTGTTCAGTAGGAATTGGGAATGCCCTGTGGATGTTCTCCAAAGGAAGCTGTGTGAACAGATGTGGTCAGGGAGAGTGACAAAGGCCATTGAGCTCCATGGCGTGCGGGCAGACATGGTAAATCAGGAGGAAGCTGCCTTGCAAATATGGAAATGCACTTATATTCACTGAACATTGCTTTTAAAAGTCAAAATGCTAAGTGAGCACTCAGATGGGCATGGCACTTACAACTGGGAGACTAGCTGTTGCATGGTGATAATTCATTTTAATCAAAGAAAGAAACCAGTTTGTCATATCAAGACTGTGCATATTGAAAACACGTGTATCCACATACAAACCATGTCACATCTGACTGAAAGCAATTGAAATGATATATTTCTCCAGACACTAAAGCCAATGGTAAATTATTTTATCCTGAAGTCACATGTACAATTGCTCATTATTTAGGTAGTGACAACTCCTTCAGAATTTGCTCAGAGAGCAAGTTGGCTGTATAGACACAACACAACCTAGTTTACATATTGTGAATAAAATTAGTTAAAGGAAAAATGAATCAAACACAAAGCTCTTTGCTTTTCAATTATATTAATCAGCCTCTCTCTCTCCCTCTCTCTCTCTATATATATATTATATACTCACATATACATACATATGCAAGTTACTGATATTCTTTCAGGGTGTTATTTATTCATATACTTGATTCTATTTCAGATGATGTAATATGTTTCTAATTTATTTATTGTAGGACATGAAAAGAATATACTGGATTTTCCTGTTCAGCTCAGGCAGGCCTTGAACTCACGATCCTCCTGCCTCAACTTTATACATTTCTCTTATGGGCCTCACATTTTAAAAATTGTGACATTGAAAATTCTGTGTTAGATGTGTTACTGTTTATTAGAAAAGCAGTGGTCCTCAGTAGCATCATTAGCTGCAGGTAGAGAAAACATATTTTACCTCATGCTCTTCTCCGTTTTTGTCCCTGCCACTCCTTCAGACAGGAACAGTTCTGGGTTAGAGCTTTTGACTGTGGAATGGCAACTCTATCCCTCCACTTGATGTCCTGTCCCTCCACTGGAGGTGGGCTTTACAAGTTCCCCCTCCCCACTGTAGAGCACATTGTTTTATTAATCATTCTATTGTATACATCTCAAATGATATCCCACTTCCTGGTTATCTCTCCTCCAACCCCCCATCTCACATCTGTCCTCTCCCCTCCCCTTTGTCTGTATGTGGGTACTGCCCCCAACACTCTCCTGCCCTACCACTCGAGCATTCCCCTACGCTGGGGTGTCAAACCTCCCCAGGACCAAGGGCCTCCCCTCCCATTGCTGTCAGGCAAGGCCATCCTCTGCTACATATGTATCTGGAGCCTTGGATCCCTCCAGGTATGCTCCATGGTTGGTGGTCTAGTCTCTGGGAGCACTGGGTAATCAGGCCAGCCTATGTTGTTCTTTCAGTGGGGTTGCAATCTCCTTCTGCTCCTCCAGTCCTTCTGCCAGCTCCCTCACCAGGTTCTCTGAGCTCAGTCTGATGGTTGGCTCCAATCACCGACATCTGCATTGGTCAGTTGCTGGTAGGACCCCCCAAGGAGCAGCCACACTAGATTCCTGTCATCAAGTGCCTCTTGATCACAGCAATAGTGTTAGGTTTGGTGTCTGCAGACATGATGGATCTCCAGGTGGGGCAGTCCTGGGTTGGCCCTTCCTTCAGTCTCTGTTTCATTTTTTGTCCCTGTTCTTCCTTTGAACAGGAACATTTCTGAGTAACAAAACTTTGAGATGGGTGAGTGATCCCATTCCTCAACCGAGGGCCATGCCTATTTACAGGAGGTGGTCTCTACAGGTTCTATCTTCTCCTCCTCTGCACATTTTGGTTAAAGTCATCCCAGTTGGGTCCCGAGAACCTCATGTTTCTCTGGTGTCTGGGACATTGCCAGTTCCTCACCCACCTTGCTACATATTTTTGTTCAATTTCCTGACCCTCTGTACCTCTCTTACATTTCCTCCAGTTCCTGATACTGCCCCCTTATTTCCTCCCCCTTTTCTCTCCCTCCTAGGTCCCCCTCTGTAGAGCACCTTATCCAAGGTCCCTCCCTTTGAGTCCTGAGAGTGTCTCATCTCCCAGGTCTCCAGTACATTCTAGAGGGTTCCCCACATCCTACCTCCTGAGGTTGCCTGTTTCCATTCTTTCTGCTGGCCCTCAGGGCTTCAGTTCTGTTCCCCCCAATACCTGATCATGTTCTCCCTTCCCTTCCCTGCCCCCTGTTCCACCCAGATCCTTCTCTCCCTCTGCCCCCGTGACTGCTTTCTTGTTATGAGCTAAAATATTTATTTTATTTATTTGTATGTGTCTGTGTCTGCTCCTATCATCAGGGCTAAAAAAGGGCATTGAATCCCTTGAAGCTGGAGTTACAAGCAATTGTAAGTTGCCTGATGTGTGTTCTGGGATTTGAAGAAGCATCCTTTGGAAGAGCAACATGTTATCTCAACCATTGAACCATTTCTTCAGCCCCTCAGAACTTTCTAATATCCTGTGGGACCATGAAAGGATAAGTTGGTTTCTGGTGTGGCACAGGCCTTGAACCCCGGACCCCAGTGGGACAACAGCAGGTGTTTGGCCACACCCCCAGACCCCAGGCTCTTGACACACCATTGACCCACAATTTTCAGTCCCGTGGGGCAATACAGCCCCTCCCTAAGAGAGGTTTGCATTACCCAGCACAGGTAGAGGGCATGAATACAACCCTCAGCCTCAAGAGATTTACATACTAATGAGATACCTAAAGGCCAGAGGGCATAGACAATTAAACATTCTTCCCCAGACCCTCCTCCCTCCTCTCTCTCTATTTAAGTCAGGTCCACCCTGACCTAAGTGGCAGTACTGCCAGACCATCTACATCCCACCATGAAAATAAAGCTTTGGAAACCCACGGATTTTCATGTGCCTTTTGGCACATGTCAGAGAGGCCCGACTCTTCAAGCAAGTTAATTGACCTCCCAGTCTGCCAAGCGAGTATGGTAACCAAGAGTCTCTCACCCCATGAGGGGCAGGGAGCCCAGGAGTCTGAGACCAGTCGATCACTGCAAGCCTTCTTGTTGGGGGTCCCCATCCAAGAGCTCTGCCCCTGCAGAACTTCAGACAGAGTGAGAACCCCCGCCAGGCAGGGCCCCTGTAGCGCCCACCTGGTGCTGTGCACTGAGTGAACTCAGTCAAGATTCCTGAGCTCCAGTCTCTTCGGAGCTGTGGAAACACAGCACAGCCCAACACAATGCCACGCCCGCAACCATGCATGAGCTAATCATTTCCTGCAATATCCAATATTCCATTTCTTTTCAGGAAGAAGTGCATACTAAATTCAAACAAAACAAAACTTTTGAATAGTAAAATACATTGTAAACATTCATTTAAATATGATTATTTTTACATTTTAAAATTTAAAGTTTATATTCACTTTGAGTTAAAAACAGACCTTTCAGATACCTGAAGGCCAGAGATTATGTGTTTTAATGCCCTTTACCAAAACTGAAGATCCTCTGCAGGAGTCACACCTGGCTAGACTGTCTCCCAGACAGCAATCTCCTTGGATGGGGCAGTGTCTTAAGTTAGGGTTTCCATTGCTGTGAAGAGACACTATGACCAAGGCAACTTTTATAAAGGATGACATTTAATTGGGGAGAGCTTACAGGTTCAGAAGTTCAGTCCATTATCATCAAGGTGGGAAACATAGAAGTGTCCAGACAGACATGGTGCTGGAGGAGCTGAGAGTTCCACATCTTGATTGTAAGGCAGCCAGGAGAAGACTGGCTTCCAGGCAGCTAAGAGAAGGGTCTCAAAGTTCACCCCCACAGTGACACTCTTCCTCCAACAAGGTTACACATCCTAGTAGTGCCACTTCCTGGGCTAAGCATATTCAAACTACCGAGACCCTTGCTTGTTGGGAGCCACAGTGAGCATGTCAGCATTCGCCATTACAAGATGGCACGGACATCCTGTCCTCCCACTAGTAAACAACTGACTGCGCAGGTGCAAAAGGCTGAAATCGCGCCAAAGTCACTGCCCATCCCGGGGCGTAATATGGGGTGATGAGTGAACAGCCAATCAGAAGTGAACACGCCACTCTAGGGTACATATAGCAGTGCCTTTCCCGGGCTTTGGGTCTTTCCGCTTCTGCTTATACAAGAAGTAAAGCCTTGTTGTAGTAACCACCTGAACATTGCCTCACGTGTCCTTTTTCGCGGGTGAAAGGGACACGGAGGGGCTCGGAACACTTGCTGTCTTTGTTATAACATAACATTAGTTATGTTGTGCCTAGGACACATTGCTTCCTTGGTGTGTCATCCATATCATCTGGTTCTTACGGTCTTTTCTAATTTTCCACATAGATTCTTGAGACATGAGGGGAAAGAGTTGTTTTTTTTCATCCCAATTAGTATCAAGGTCTCTCACTCTCTGCATATTGTCCCATTGTGTGGGTCTCTGCATTAGCTCTCATTTACTGCAAGAGGAAGCTTCTCTGGTGATATCTGAATGAAGCATTGGTCTATGGGTATAGTGAAATGTAGGGGTGGTTCTGATGCTAAAGTCCTGTTCCCCAATTGGTTCTTGATCTATCAATAAAGATGCTAGTGGCCAATGAGCTAGGTGGAATAGGTAGGGCTTGTAGTCCCCCTCAGGCAAGCTAGCAGATGGAGGAGAAGCAAGAATGGCAGCAAGAGATAACACCAACTAGCTGAGTTATGTGAGTTTTCAGTTGGGGTGGCCATTGGCCAGTCTATCTGATTATGCTGTGAGGCACGGGTAAGGGCACCCAGCAATTGTGGCAATGAGGTACATTGAAATTGAACAACTATGTGTATCTGTGTTTTTCATCTGTGGCTTCAATAATCTCTGGGTGGGGATTGGTAGTGTGGATCGGGGTAGCAAAAGCTACATGCAACAGCAAAATGTTGTTAGGAGTCATTTTATTATTTATTATTTTATTGTTTATTGTTGTTCCATGAGCAGAACCACAGCATTTTGTTTTCCTCTAAGCTTATGGCTTATCTAGTTTTAGGTCCTTCCAGCTCATTGACCTGAAATCCAACTAGAGAGTGGTTGGTTACTTCCACAACTTTTCTGCCACTATTGCATCAGCATGCCTTATAGGTTGTGCAATCTAACTTCCATGGTTCCTGAAAATCCTATGCAAACTGCCAAGGGAGGGAAGCAATGAAATAGTTCTACCAAACTGCAACAACAAAATATGCATAAAAGTACAATAAGTGACTCTCACATCTTGGTGGCTGCCTAATTGGACTTAAAGCCCAGTCAACCAGAGAGAAATCATACCTATTACTGGAAACCTAGCCAGCTTTCTAGGGATAATGAGGTCATGGACCTTAGAAAACAATTTACTGCCTCCACTTAATAAGACCAGCATAATTTCTTACTACATTCTGAATTTTATGCTTATGCCCATGGATAAGTGAACTTACATTCCTAACCAAAAGAAGTCTCTCATTATAGCAAATGGAGACCATTGTAGAAAACCACAACTGGACACCATTGAGAGATCAACAGATTGTGAGAATACAGTTCCAATGGATAAATCCACTTTACAGCTACTGCATCTATGGCTCAGAAAATATCATGGAAGGTCAGGGAGGAGAACATGGAAAGAGCTAGAATACCAGGAACTCTAAAACTTTCTGAAATGGCTGTATAAATAAGACCAGAACAAGGACAATATCAATAAACATGTTAACATGGAAGGGTCAAAATTTCAAGAAATTCTACCCCTGGACAAAGAACTATAATGGACAACTAATGACTGTTGGGAGTAGGAGAACCAGCCTCTCCCAGCAATTAGCCATCATTGGTTGTCTAGTGCAGAGAGGTTAGCCTTGAAGCCATGTACACACAAAGAACCAAAATGAATTCTGCTGGTTTTATTTATATATATATTTGTGCATGTACATATATATAGGCTTGTGTGTATGTAACAATAATCCAAGAATTAGAAGCTGTCAGCTCAAGAGTTGGGGTACAAGGGGGTTGAAAGCATAGCTGGGAGAGGCTGGAAGGAGCAAAGATGGAGGGTTAGTGATGTGATTCTATTTCAATTAAAACATATTCAAAAAGTATCAGAGTCTAGTGTGCTGTGGGATTTATACTCTGTTTCCAGAACTTGCCTCGTTGTATACAGTATTTCTAGTGCATATCCTCATAAGCCGGCTACTCAGCCGTAGAGATTTTGCTTTGTTGAAACCCAAGAACAATTTTATTAGAGTTTAAAAGAAAATCTTCAGGACAGGCAAGCTGTATCTTGGTGGCTGCCTGGCAAAGAATGAAACAGAGAAGCAGAGAAAGCCACGTTTGACTTAAGCTTGCATGGAGGTCAGCCATTTGGCAGCAGGCAGCCACATGGCAGCAGGCAGGCTCATGGCAGGAAGACAAAGAAAGGAAGCCCAGAGCTCTTGAAAATGCAAACGTAGGTTCAGGACAGCACCCAAGAGAAGGAGACAAAGAAAAGAGGAAATATTGCACCCAAAAGGTAGGCAGAGTCAACAGAAGTTCATCATGGCATCCAGGGACTGTGAGGTTTGTCTTTATGAGATGATACGGATGAGAGGTGCAGCTCAGCGTTGAAGCATTTGTCTAATATGTGCAAATCCATGGGTTTAGTTTATACCATCACCAAAACGCAGATCAAAACTGAAACCAAAGGAGAGCCAGACAAGTACAATGATTGTGTGGGAACACTTTTGTTTCTTCTTTTGTATAAGAGGCATGTAAATTAACTCCCACTGGCAAAGATAAATTAGGGAAATAATAAAAATGATAAAACCAGTCATCATAGCTGTGTACCTCTCTTTCTAAGCGGGCATACCATTTGAATAAGATTCAGTTTCGCTGTGATGTCTTCATACATGTATCAACAGTTATTATGTTCTCTTTCCAGTGCGCTCCTGTTCCTTGCTCATGTCTGACTCACTTCTAAGCAGTACCCATCGACCTTTTCTGTCTTCTTGTAAAATCTGGATTTCACGTATGAAAGGACTTTGAGATTTTTGTCTTTCTGAGTCCCACTTATTGGCTTATGATGTTTCCAGTTTCATCCATTTCCCTGAAATTTGTTCTTCTTTGTGGCTGTATAAATGTGTGTGTGTGATTAAGTTTTATACATATATATATGTATATATATCTTAATCCAGGAAATGTATATATGTGTTACATTTCCTGTATTATTCATATGTTAATAGATATCAAGGCTATCCATAAGTTAACTGTTTTGAATTCTACTGCAATAAATATTGGGTGTGCAAGTATTTTGTGGTATGTTGACTTACAAGTTTTGGGTACATACCCAGGAATAGTATAGCTGGGACATATGGTAGTCTTATTTTTAGCATTTTTAGGAACATCCTTACTGATTTTCATACTAGCTGCACTAGTTTATAGTTCTACTAGCAGTGCACAAGGATTCTACCATGCTCATAACATTTCATTCAAATGGTAGGTAGAATCTTAATGCAGTTCTAGTCAACATTTTCCTGTTGTTTAAACTTTTAAATACATTTATTTAAAAGTAATGGTATTTTTTTTTTAAAAAAAGAATTGTCTTCTAAATATATTTGTTCATTTATCGATCATATGATGTTTTTGGTATTTAATCTGAGTTCCTTGCCTAGAAATTTGTGGGTAGTAATCCTTCACTGGGTGAGTAGTTGGTACATTTTCTCCCACTATGTGGCTTTCTTTTCCTCACTCTCTCTTTCCCATCTCACTTGTCTTGGGGAAAGCCATGTTGTGTGTAATCCTACAGAGAAACTCATGTAGTGTGGAGCAGAAGCTCCTTGCCACAGCTCTGTGGAATGGCTTGAAAGCAAATCTTGGCCCCAGTTGAGCCTCAGGTAAACACAGTCTCATCTGACACTTGAGCGGGAACCACTGAATTAAACCACCTCTCATTTCCTGAACTCTTCAGACTATGAAATAAAGACTTAAGTTACTGAACTTGGGTAACTATGTATATCTGGTAACTAATGGCCATACATACCAGTCATTTTGAAGGTTAGGAAAGTGAACGCTAGGTTGGGGCCAGTACCTTTGAGGCAGAGGGTTTTGTTTTTGTTTTTGTTTTTCGGGACACACAGGGACTGTAGACCATGCTGGCCTCGAATTCAGAGATCCACCTGCCTCTGCTTCCCCAATGGTGAGATAAAATCCCTGAGCCACCATGAGGAGTGTCTTTACCTTAATTTTATTTTATCATTGTTTGGAGGAGCTAAAATCAGGCTTTCAAATGATGCAGTGTGAATCGGACAGATACTTTGTACCTATTGTTTTCCCACAGTTTCTCAGGTGGATTGAAGTTTAGTGATGCTGGATTAGGGTTAGATATCATGACTTCTAAGGTCTGTCTCAGCAGTAATCATCTTTTAATTTATATATTGGGGCCAGAGTAACAAAGGAGTTGTGCGATGGGGTAACCAGTGTGATTGCATTCCCAAGTTTAAACATGTCTAATTGACATGATAGCTGTACATAGTCTTCAAGCTTTACATGATTGCCATAGGCATTTAGACAAAATTTTGGCTCCCAATGCTAGGTAGAGTAGATCACATAGAAATAACCCTAGATTCCAGGAAAGCGAGGAATATCTTTGATTATGCTCATAACATTTCATTCAATGTTTTATTAAGCTCCATGTCCCATGTTTTGAGAAGTTACCTGTGTCTTCTATTTATCTGAACCTATCCATACATTTCCATATGCAAATATACAAGCATGTATATATGTTAAGGAAAAATTTAGGCATTTTATATGAACAAATTTAACTTATTTTAAAAAAGATTAATAATATTAAAACGCATTTTTGCCTAATAGGATTTCTTTCATGCAAGTAAAACAATTATTGTGGGATGTAAAACTCAAATTGTTGAAAATGTGGCAGGATCAATCTGCCTCTCAGAAGCCAATTAGAGGATTCTAAGTAAAAAGGATTAGTTCAGATTAAGTAGGTAACCTCATCTCTTCCAGCAACTTAAAATAATAAAAAAAAACATCATGTATAGCTACAAGATGGCCAGCAGAGGTCCTCAGCTCCATAGTCTATAGGGTAAAAAATCTCTGCCAAATGTGTAACAAACTGATTTCAGGCATTCAGTTTCCTTACTTCAGACTTTGAATCAAAGCATGCAGTTTTAAACTATTAATGGAAAACAGTTGAAATTAAAAGCGCAATTAGTATAAAGGACAGTGTTTGCTGTCCTGAAAAACACACAGGTGAAAAAATGAAGGGAACAACTGTGCAAGGCACAGGCTTAAAATGGTGTGTATGTGTGTATAACATATATAACATATATATAATATATGTGTATGTATACATACATATTATATATATAATATGTATGTATACATATATGTATACATACATATATATTATATATATGTTATATATGTTGTGACTTGAAGTGACTGTATAAATAAGACCAGAACAAGGGTAATACCAATGTACATGTTAACATGGAAGGGTCAAGTTTTCAAGGAGTTCCATATATATATATATATATATATATATATATATATATATATATATATATATGAATGATTTTTTTTCCCCAGAAAAGTTAGCAGGTGAAGGTGAAGACTGAGAAGAAAACAGAGCCACATGGACATGTATTAGTCTTATTTGTGACCTTTGTAGGTTTTGGGGGTCTCAGGTTTTTGGGGGTCAGGTGTCTCAGTTTGAATAGCTGTTCTGCTGTGAGAAAATGAATAAAAAACCCCAAAGAGATTCATATAGGATTTTCTTTGAAAAAAATCCTGAAAACTTGAAAAGTGTGTTTTTGTAATAAAAATGAACTCTAAAGAGAGAAAAAAAATCATAAATATAAATAACAAACTATAAGCTATTAACTGGTGACATACTGCCTTTGAATTGACTATCCTCATCCTTATATACACACACATGTGTACATTATATATATTTATTTTTACACTGATATGTCTTCCCTCCCTCCTCTCCTTTTCTTTCTTTTTCTTCCTTTTGACTTTTCAAGATAGTGTCTCAGTACATAGCCCAGGATGGCTGCCAAGTCTCTACCATCCTTCTGCTGTGTCCTGAGTGTTGGGCTTGCAAGTGAAAACCACCATAACCAAGCTTTCATTGTAAATTTTCTTAAAAGGAAGTGCTCAGAGAGATGAGCACCAGAGAACCGGGGCATTACTTGTTTCCTGGCATTGCATTAGGGTTATTTGACATGATGTGCAAAGAGTCCTAAAGGTCATCTTATCCAGAAAAGGAAAATCAAGTTCTAGGACAATGGTGGAGTCTCTCTGGATTCCACTTTTCTAATCTGCACAACGCCCAGGATGTGGCTGCTCCTCAGAAAGTGTGCCAAGGAGGGTGGAGGGATGGATGTAAATGAACGACCCCTTATGCACATACATGCTGGGCGGACCTGGTTAGGAATCCCTCTGAGCCATGAAGTGCATGGGAAAGTGGATTCTCAAGAGTGAATATGTGCAATCTCAAGGTAAAAGAAACAGGATGGCGTTTCTAGATAAATGTCCTTTTGTCCAAGTTAACTCTTTTTTTTAAATTATTGGATATTTTATTTACATTTCACATATTATCCCCTTACCCCATTTCCCCCCATGTTCAGTAACCCCCTATCCCATCCTCCTCCTCTGGCTTCTATGAGGATGTGCCCCCACCCCACCCCACTTACCCACTCCCACATCCCCACCCTTGAATTCCCCCCCAGTTGGTGTCCAGCCTTCATGGGATCAAGGATCTCCTCTCCCACCTATGCCCGACAAGGCCATCCTCATCTATATATACAGCTGGAGCCATGGGTCCCTCTCTATGTCTTCCCAGGCCGGATGTTTAGACCCTGGGAGCTCTGGTTGGTTGGTATTGTTGCTTTCCTCATGGGGCCACAAACCCTTTCAGCTCCTTCAGTCTTCTCTCTAACTCATCCATTGGGAACCCCTTGATCAGTTCTATGGTTAGCTGTGAGCTTCTGCCCCTGAATATGTCAGACTCTGGCAAGACCTCTAAGGACACAGCTATATCAGGCTGTTGTCAATAGCCTGACATCCACATCAGCTTCTACTTTTGGTGACTGCACATGGGATGGATACCCAGGTGGAATGGTCTCTAGACTGCCCCTCCTTCAGTTTATATCCCACACTTTGTCTTCATATTTGCTCCCTTGAGTATTTTTTTTGTTGCTCCTTCTAAGTAGGACTGAGGCACCCACACTTGGTCTTTCTTCTTCATGAGCTTCATGTGGTCTGTCAGTTGAATCTTGGCTATTTCAAGCTTTTGGACTAATATCCACTTATCAGTGAGTAAATACTATGTGTGTTCTTTTGTGATTGGGTTACCTCACTCAGGATGATATTTTCTAGTTCCATCCATTTACCTAAGAATTTCTTGAATTCATTGTTTTTTAATAGCTGAGTAATACTCCATTGTGTAAATGTACCACATTTTTTTTTTTTTGTATCCATTCCTCTGTTGAAGGACATCTGGGTTCTTTCCAGCTTCTGCCTATTGTAAATAAGGCTGCTATGAACAAAGTGGAGCATATGTCCTTGTTATATGTTGGAGCATCTTCTGGGTATATGCCCAGGAGTGGTATAGCTGGGTCCTCAGGTAATGCTATATCCAATTTTCTGAGGAACCATCAGACTGGTTGTATCAGCTTGCAATCCCACCAACAGTGGAGGAGTGTTCCCCTTTCTCCACATCCTCGCCAGCATCTACTATCACCTGAGTTTTTGATCTTAGCCATTCTGACTGGTGTGAGGTGGTATCTCAGGGTTGTTTTGATTTACATTTCCCTGATGGCTAAGGATGTTGAACATTTCTTAAGGTGCTTTTGGGCCATTGGAGTTTCTTCAGTTGAGAATTCTTTGTTTAGCTCTGTACCCCATCTTTAAAATAGGGTTATTTTGTTGTCTGGAGTCTAATTTCTTGAGTTCTTTGTATATATTGGATTTAGCCTTCTATTGGTGGGAAAGACCCTCGAATACCTAGGCACAGGGGAAAAGTTCTTGAACAGAACACCAATGGCTTATGTTAAGATCAAGAATTGACAAGTGGGACCTCATAAAATTGCAAAGCTTTTGTAAGGCACAGGACACTGTCAATAGGACAAAACGGCAACCAACAGATTGGGAAAAGATCATTACCAATCCTGCACTGCTTTTAAATCACCTTTCTTTTCTGTTTGTTGGGCGTATCATATCTCTGACTTATTCTGTCAGATCTTTCTGTGATTTGTAACTTTATCCTCCAGTTTGGAATTAAAAGTGTGTACTAAAGACTTGTCTGTAATCTAGCCATGGGCATAAAGGTGTGTGGTGAGTCTGCATTCCAGCCAGATCACACAGACCTAGAAGGCCTTTGGAGGTGATCTCTTGTTGGAACAGCCATGTTGCAGGATTAAAATTCCTCTGTAATAGTCGACTGATTATATCTGCCTAGACAGAGTAATCAGCCTTTAATAATTCTGCAGCACTAAGGTCTGTCAGATGACCCTGGGCCAGAAGGCTGAAGATCAGATGCTCCAATGTTTTGTAGTAGAGGGAGTGTCCAGGTGTTCAGAGGTCTCTATAAATTCTAAGTTTTAGAAGCTATGCTTTGTGCTTCTCACAATTATAGTTAACTCAGTCATTCTGGATTTCTGATGGGATTGAAAACTTATAGCCTCATAGCCAATCCTGGCTATTTACCTTGAGAGAAAAGATTTGAGTGGATGGTTTTCAGCTGACATTCATCCTAAAGCCAAGGAAAAAGCCAGGTTCAGAACTAAGTGTTTTAGTTAGGATAGATGACAGAGGTTCTGGTTAGTCAGCAAAATGATGACTGGGTATTAGGTCTGTCTTGTACCTTACTGACCCAAATAGGTATAGTTATGCTCTAATTGTATTCTAAGAGAAAGGTTTTATTTTAACAGGAAGGGTGATATGTAGGAGGAGCTAAGGTGGGAGGAGTAAGGAGAGGAGGAGAAGAAGGAGAGGAGAAGCTAGGAGATGAGAGAGAGAAAGAGAGGGGAGACAGGGAGGCAGATGTTCATGTATCTCCACCAGTCAAAAATAGTTGATATATCTAGGTTGGGTAGTGGGTTACACCTCTGATTGAGAATTACCAAACTTATAAAGCCTTTGATTAACATTTAAAAAAAAGTGTATAAATGCAAAAAGGAAAAGGGGGTATGGGATAGGGGTTTTCTAAGGAGGGGGGAATGGGGAAAGGGGTTGGCATCTGAAGTGTAAATAAAACATCCAATAAAAAAATGGAAAAAAATTTCTCTGCAGCCTCTAGCTTGTGTCAAGTTGACATAAAAACAGTCAGTACAAATATACATGCAAGTATATTACAATACCCTTATAGTAATGCTTGATAGAAACCAGAAATTCTGTGTTCTTTTACCATTATATATCCTTAGCTTCTCTCCATGTAGTAAATGAATCTATAAATCTACACTTTACCTTGTGAGGGTGGCCAGATCTTTGGCTAGTGTCCTGTGTTTTGGTGGCCTTATGTGGCTTGTTAAGGTTGAGGGAGCCAATATTATTGTTTGTATTTTATTTTTAATCTTTGAACTTGAGCAAGTGTGTTTAAATGTATTCACAGAGTAGAGCCACTTGTTTTCATTTTGTCAAAAGGCTTTCCCCCACTTATTTGCTCCCACTTAGTTCTCAGGTGATGTGTTACTTACATGCTCTCTCTTGTTTCTACCTCACTAGCTTTCAAGCTCAGTCTTGAACTGCTTTAAGTGTAACCAACTTAGCTCTGCAGCAAAATGCCAAGGAGCTCCAGATACATCATAGAAGAAAGTGAAAGGAATCAGAGAAGAAAGTCAGAAATCTCCTCCCCAGAGGATTTGCCTTTCCTGGGCAAATAGAAAGATTCATCTCAGAGTTTCACATGAGAGTAAGAAGATATTAGCATTCCAAAGAGAATGTGATTCTTGGCAGGGAGAGAAGGCCACTGTCTACGGTAAAGAGAGTTGAATTTTAAAATTAACTTTGCACTTCTATTATCTATATTAATACCTTACTCATGGACCTTCTTCTACCAAGTTATTAAGAAACAGTATTTTAAAATGAAATCAAGCAAAATAGACTACATGCAAAGAGTTACAATCATTTGTGGTTGTCTTACATTTTACAATGAGATCGAGACAAATATTTTGGACTAGTCACTAAGCCAGACTTTGTAATTTTTTGTTATTTTGCCGTATATTCTTGTTATCCACTCATTATCTCAACATAGGCATATGAACAGGCAAGTACACAATCTACAAAATTCCCCAGATCACCAAATTATATTACCTCCTTATGAGTATTTATGATCTCTATTTTGTAACCAAAGTGGGAATCAAAATTTCTTTCCAAGCCATATTCACTTTCTCAGACTGTAAATAGGATTGAATCCAAGGAAAATTAAAAAAACAGTTCAACACTTCAGATAAGATGTGTTAAAGTAGGGATGAGGTAAGCTTTAGTAGAACCCATTGATTCTGTTTTTATTCAGAATTTATTCTGTTTTTAAACCAAATATTCATAGCAACAGTGAATCCTCTCTCTCTTTCTCTCTCTCTCTCTATTTTGGAGTGGGTGTGAAGAAGGATCTGATCAATCTTATGATAAATGTACCTTGGGTGATAATATAAAGTAGACAAATAGTGATAAAGTAAGAAAATTGTAAAAGGTGCTGGTGGCAGTGACAGATGGGCACCTCATCATTACCCACGCTCTGCTTGCCTTGCTGTGTGGTTTTGCTTTCCTAGCTTTTAATCTCAGCACTTGGGAGGCAGAGGCAGGAAGATTACTAAGTTTGAGACCAGCCTGGTCTACAGAGTGAGTTCCAGGACAACCAGGGCTACACAAAGAAACATTTTGAAAAACAAAAACAAACACAAACAAACAAACAAGAATAGGAAAAATTATCTGGAGCAGAATAATGATGGATCCATTTCTAAATTGACAGCTTTCAATGCTGGATCTTGGAGCTTCAAAAGTAGAGTTGAAAAAAGCTAATGGAATAGGAATTTTTGTTTATGTTTATCTATCTATTATCTATCATCTATCTATCTATCATCCATCAATCACTATCATCTATCTATCATCTATTTGTCATCTATCAATCACTATTATTTATCTATCATTTATGTATCTGTCTATGATCTATTTAATCTGTTTTGTTGGGTCTTACTTGTCTCAGGCTGGATGTGAACTTGCTCTGTAGCTGAGGATGAATTTGAAGTTCTCGTTGTTCTCATTCCTCTACCTCCTGATTACTGGAATCACAGGCTTGTGGTTCCATGACCAGTTTACTCAGTGGTAGGAATGGAGACCAGGACTTTGTGTATGCTACACAGGAAGTCTACCAATTTAGCTACATTGCAAGCCTCTTCCTTTGCACACTTTAATGAGAAAGGGTCTGAGTCTACAGCCTAGATCCTCTAACTTAAGCCTTTGAGAGCTGGGGTTATAGAAGTGAACCTGCCTGCATAAGATATGTTAGGTTTCTAACTTTTTGCCTTTTAGATAAAATCAGAATAACTTCTTTTCTATAGACTTATTTTTCCTCATTTAAGTGTTCTCACTGTTAATATATGAATATTTTAGAATTTCATAAATTATAAATTTACATTTAAGTAAGGGCCTAAATAAAATTCATCTTTATGATTTTAGTTGCAAAAGTTTGCTAAGAAATTAGCTGCAAGTGAAATTTTAATGGCACATTCACATAATTAGGTAAATTAATTGTTTTTACCTTGCTTAGAAATACTTTAGACATACAGTATGATGTAATTGCTATTTATAAATACATAAATTAGATTTGAGGTATTTCAGGAATAAAAAATAATTCCTTTGTATTCATTAAAGCAAGACTTTAAGGCAGTTCAGGTAATGTATGCATCTAACATAATGAAATTACCACTTAAAATTGCTTTATATTTAATATAATATTAATTATACAAGCATGAATACTTTTCCTTAGGTAAGACTATTTCTTTTTGATAAAATGATAAAGTTATAAACCATCAGTTTTTTTCAAAGAACAGTAAAAGGTCAAGGGAGATTTTGAAGCAGTCAAGAGACCAATTTATTCTATTAAGCTTTTTATAGCTAGAATGAATACTTTAGAATGTAACTGCTCCATGCTGCAGCATTATCTTGGCAAAAGATTAAAAATCCCTTAGAGTTTAGGATACTGATCATGGAAATATTCGGAAGTAGTTTCTCAAGTAGGGGCACTGGGATTATTTTAGAAAGAAAATATTGCACAGTGTGAAAATAGAGTCAATGGTGGCTTTATTTGAGCTCTTGACATCTGAATCTCATCTTTATACTGTGAAGAGCTTGGACCGGATAATCTTTAGTGTTAGTTCTGTTTCTAAAATGGCCTGTGGGTGAAATATTACTATCCAAGTGCTCAAAGAAGCCGATATCATGTACTCTTGCAGATTATGTTTACTAAAAACACTAAGACCTTTGAGATATGAGTTTATTTCTAAGGTTAGTTTATTACAGCATTTTATTCCAAGAAAGCTTGCAAGATTGTTAACATTTAAGGAGAGGCTACTTTATTCCCTGGCTGAAGACATGAAGTGTTACTTCCAAGTTCCATTCTGTTGGCACTTGAATTTCAGGGAAGACTCAAAGACTCAAAGCAGCTTTTGCTGTTGGACACATTTGGTACTGATGACTCTGGAGGAGGTTATCAGTTACATAGAGTGAGATGTTCAAGACTTTCCTTCCTGTGCACAACAGTTTTAAAACCTTGCCTGGAAGAGAAGTTTATTTTTCATACCAGAGTTGGCAATCCTTCTGTAAGGAAATTAGGTTCTTGTTGTCATGGCAACACTGGATTCTACACACCTGCTTTTCTTAGTTGGAGGTGTTGGAGAGCAGTTTGCTTATTGGAAGTGTGTGGTTACTGACATCAAGAAACTACAGCAGCCAGATAACTTCTACAATGCCAATTAACTTTAAATTTTAACACACTTTAAGCAAGGCTGAAGAGGTGGGTTATTGAGCAAAGCTCTTGCTTCCACCCCAGGAACCTGGATTTTATTCCTGAATCCATAAGAAAAAGCTGGTGACAGTGGTAGGAGGCTTGTAACACAGGGGAGGCAGAGACAGGATGCTCTCTAGAGGCTTGCTGGAAAGCATCTGTAAACTCCAGGTTCAGCATGAGATCCAGCCACCAAAACCCAATGATTGAGGAAAACACTTGATACTGACCTGATGCTCCTGAGGTCCAGAAAGGGAAAACAGCATGCAGCCTGTCTCTGCCTTTTTGTTTGCAAATGTTTTATGCTTAATTGGAATATCTTTGGGGAAATAAGTTCTCTGTATTTAAGATTCACATTGAATCATGATCAGGTGGTGGCTTATGTATTAGTTTAATTTCTCCTCATTGCCTTTTTCTTCCTTCTCTTTTCTCCTCCTCTCTCTCTCTCTCTCTCTCTCTCTCTTTACAACTTAGGGTCTTATATATGCAATTATTACATTTTTATTTTTTATATTTATTTCTGCCTTAGGATCTCACTTTAATTATCAAGCTTTTTGCTTCTGTTGAAGAGAACCCCATAACTTACAAAGTAATCATCACAATGGAACTTAAAAAAAAAATTCCTTAGAAACTAGAGGAACTTCATTTACAGTAATTTAAAATCAATTATTTTGTAGTGAAATATAACTTTTAGTTCAATTATCTTGCAATTAAATGATCAGTGCTTTAAAAAAATCTTTAGTGAGTATATAGCTACAAGTGATCAATTAAATGTGTCCATAAATTCCTTAATACTTCTCCATCAGTAAGTAGAGGCATGGCCGTCCTCTTGTGTCCAGGTGGGTTCTGTGATTGTTTCGATGATAGGACTTGGGCAGGTCACACTCTACTTGTTTTCAGACTTGGATCTTGGAGGAGAATGGTTATTTCCAATATCTGGTTTCTATGAGTAGATAGAAGTAAGATTCAGCAGATGTCCTGCCCTGAAGCCAGTGCCACATGCCAGGTATGGGTGTGCCATCTCAGAAGTCAGCTCAGTAGAGACTCTAAAAAATCCTTATGGCTAATTCATATCAGGTCTGAAATGTGAGATTACAGAATAAATTGCTGTTTTATGGTACAGTAAAAAGCTGTAATACATTTTTTTCCATGGCAAGATTTTATTCCAAAATCTTTCTAGCACCATCACAGCAAGTTTTTACCCATCTTTTGAACGCGGGTCCATTTCTTGGGATTTAGAGACAATCACCTTTCTTTCTATGTCTCTGTCTTTATGTCTATCCATTTACATTACTCACAACTTGCTGTTGCTGGACAAGTGGGCAGACTGAAATATTTGGGTATGAGTGATATTACCCAGGGTTGGGTTCAATAAGATAGGCTTCTCAAAGTTGGTAGCCAGTGATATTTTTATAGTTTCATGGGTCATCACCATGATCTAAAATTCAAAGAGTATAATAGTTTAATCTAAGGGAATACCAAACTCAGTACTTTGTTAGCAAAGTGGTTGCAGTGTGAGCATGTGGACAATAGGAAAGCTTTTTGGAAAACTGTACACTCACAGATGTGCAAAAATTCAAACATGGGCAGGAAAACACTCACCACAGGGAGGCCAGGCTGTGTGCTGACTGCACAGAGACTGTCACATGACTTGGAAGACATAGGAAGGCTCAGATTATTTTAATGGGTCCTTTAAACAGAATCTCAATCCTGAAATGCTGTTATTATGCATTCAGTCCTTTTGAGTGATTTTTCTCAGCAAACCTGCATTAAATATACATATTCCTTTGCAGATTCTTACTTGGAAAAAGTAATAAATCCTCAGCCTTTTCAGGCATAATTCCTCTTTTAAGGAGAGAAAATCCATTAAGGATAGTTGGAATTATTCTTGAAAAATACTGAGTGCTCAAGTAGAGACATGTGATGAAGTGGATCACATCCTTCCTCCTCTTTGTGGGCCAACTTTGACACTCCGGAACCTACGATTCTATGTACACAGTATTCTGATCATCGCTTGGGAGAGATGTTTTTAAGGTTGCCCATTCCTTGTACATATTTTACCAGACAGTAAGACAGTGAGTCAGCAGCAGCTCGTATTACATAGTGGATGGTGGCAAGCATTGCTTTCACCAGCCTCCTTTCAGAGCATTTATACATCCTTGAGAAGGACTTCTGAACATAGTGTGATAGTGTTCCATCATAGGCAAATGCTCAGAGTTATATATCTCTTTTGCTAGTGTCTTACAGATAAATGGACTGAGCATCAGTGTGTTTCTGCAGCACAGCTTAAGTAAAAAAAAATTAAAAAAAATTTTCTTCTACCATTTCAATCTTTCTCTCTGTAAGCATAGTTCACTAAGATAAATACTACATTTTCTAAAACTTCTGGTCTTTGATCCTCTCAGATTAAGTTATTACCAATGAAATGGAAACAGAAGTGCTCTGGACAATCTCTGCCTCATTTGCTAAGAAATTTTATACAGACTGTATTTAGGAATATCTATATATTATGCATATTTACACATATATACTGAAAGGGTTAAGAATTTTCACAAACTCCTAACAGCCTAAGCAGAACCAAGAGTGCAAGTCAACTTGGTCATGAGCTCTGTGTTTCAGGAACTTGGCTAACCACAAGATAGATAGTTGATTACAAATAGGCTCTTAGAGAATAGCCTATACAAAATGTTCCCCATGACTGTTCCTTGGACCCTGTCACAAACTGAATAATGGGCTGGAACTTTCCACAGGTACTCTCCAATAACCCTCCTTCACTTCCCCTGGGTTGTGGTTCCCCTCACTGAGTTGTGGTTTTTGGCTTTAAATTCTCTCTGTCTCCAAAGCCCCGGGGTCAGACCCCACTGCCCCTGCGTGGGCTACAGGTCTTAACCTCAACATGTTGATCGAAATATACCTCTTGCTGATTGCACCAAGTTTGGTGTCTTGTGAGTTAATGGGTGGCTGCGAATTCCTGAGGCTTGGGTGAAGTCCTCCCTTTGTGGGGGCCTTACAATACATGCATATACATGTTGAGGCCCACACTGCCCGGCTTGGGGGCCACTGTGTCCCACCTGAGCTCCTGCTCTGGTCCACGGGTCAAGGTCCTGGACAAAAGAGAAAGTGGGGATGAAGGGGAAGAGACTCAAAGAATGGAGACAAGACAGAGGTTCCGATCAAGTCTCAAGTCTCCTTTATTGAAGGGAAGCCAGTGGTATTTATACACTTTGCTACGCGTCTTGTAGGCATGGATACTACGTGCGCCTTGCAGGTGTGGATATCATGTGCCTTGCAGGTGTGGATACTGTGTGCACCTTGCAGCTGGGGGCACTAAACAGCAAAAACAAGATATGTGGGATAAACAAGATATTTATCAGAGTGTGCTCAGCTGTTGTAGGCTGTTGAAAATAAGTCTCTTGTCAGGGTATATGGGCTGAGATGGCTGCAAAGATGATAGCTGCTTTCTGCTACGAGTCGGCTCTCAACATATACACACACACATATATACATATATTATATGAAACATGTATATATCTGTATGTGCATGTATATACGTATAAGTACTGCATATAACAGCAACTAATGAATGAATTTGGAAAGAACAGGAGGGGTATAGGGGAGGGTTTGAAGGGAGGAAAGAAAAGGGGAGAATGATATAATTTAAAAGATAAAATAATTAAGAAAATAAAATGAAATCTCTGTAGTTACTTTCCAAATTCACGCGTTGATGATGCTCCTTGTTTTGGGTAGGTACCAGAGAAATAAAAGAAGTCTTGGATGTGACTGGAAGGAGCTTGTGCTGTTGCTGGTTTGTGGCTATCGTTTCCTGGACCTCAGAAAGAGTGTCTGCCATATGTATGATATGCCATACATATCATCATATATTTCATGATATGTGAGAAATGGGTGAAGAGAGGTTATGGGAAAAGTCCTAAAGAGAAACAACACTGGATAGTATCGAAGAGTCACATGGGCGTGCAAACAATGTGCATGCAGTGTAGGATACTGAAAATTGATAGTGGAGTAGAGATCAGAGAGTATGTCCCTGGGGACAGGAACAAATAGTACA
Organism: Arvicanthis niloticus; assembly: GCF_011762505.2. Classification (NCBI taxonomy): domain Eukaryota; kingdom Metazoa; phylum Chordata; class Mammalia; order Rodentia; family Muridae; genus Arvicanthis; species Arvicanthis niloticus. The sequence continues at coordinate 11,310,633 of NC_047674.1, read as the reverse complement.
CATAAAGATGAAGTCATCCTAGTCCATCTCATTCAGTGGAAATTATGTGATGATGGAAGACTTCTTTATCAGTATCTGTCAAGGGAAGAGCTGAGCCACACGATGCTACTGGTGACTTGATATGAAACAACTCAGAATAAGAAAAACTGAAATGAAAATTTCAAGTAAATTCAGTACAATAAAAAATGGGAAAGGCATATATGGATAAAGGCTAACATTTGAGAGGACAGTGATATGAGCAATTTATTTAGGGGCTGGGAGAGATTGACAGTGGTGAAGGGCATGTACAACTCTTGCAGAGGACATAAGTTCAGTTCCTATTGTTTACATAAGATGGCTATAAATGTAAATCCAGCTCCAGGCGCCTCTCCTCTCCCATGCACATCACCTCCCCAAGCATATAATTAATTAATTATATGATGTATATAATATAATTAATTATATTATATAATTTATTATACATTATATAATGTTATATAGTCTATGTAATATATGTAATATAATATATTATATGTATATGATATAAAATAATAATATAAATAATTAACAGGCCACCACTATGGTGAACAAATAGAAAAGATAAAGAAACAGATCAGGTGTGTGCTGTGGAGAGGGGTGGCACTAGAGACCTGATGGGGTGACAGGTAAGAGAGAAGTTGAGGTTGACTTGCTCTCATAGCCCAGGAGGGTTGGTGGGATGGTGTACACCAGCCTGAAGCTAAGTTAGCCGCCGAACATGGCTGTGTGATCACCCTGGCTCTGGGCAACAGTGGAGGCCTGAGATGTGGAAAGGTTCACTTTCTGGATTAGACCTTCTCGAAAGACCAGTGAGGTATGTGATGCCACCAGAGATTATGTTTAAGTCTGTGGTCCATGCTGCTGCCCCAGGCCACCATGAAGCCTAAAAGCCATGTGGACATATATGTGGTCTGTGCCACTGACCAATGCCTTAGTCATGTCTTGGGCTTTGCTGTCTTGGGGGTGAGCATGTAGATGTGAGTGGCATGTGTAGTCATCTGAGGCTTTGTTGAGGCCTGTCATTGTAGTATCCACTGAGGGCCATGAGTGGGTTGGTGGTCCTGATATGGGTCTCTGTTGATGTTTGTGGCCTATGTTATCATCAAAGACCATGCTGGTCCAAGATCTGGGCTGTCTCATGAAGCCATGTTGATGTCTGCAGGCCCCTTGCCAGCTGCCACAAAACTCTCCACAGTTGGTGGCTTCTGACAGTGGTGCAGGGGAGACAGATTCACCTTTCCTTGGTGGGCTGGCCACTGGGAGTTTGACCATGTTCGGTGAATATATGGACAACACAAAATTGACTTCTCTCTGCTCACCTCCATCTTTCTGTCTGTCTGTCTGTCTGTCTGTCTGTCTCCCTCTCTTTACTAATTTCTTGTGTGTGTGTGTGTGTGTGTGATGTCATGAGCGGGGATGTGGACATGGGAGGACTGAGAGGTGAGTGTGATTGGGGTTCATGATATGAGATTCCCAAATAATCAATAAAAAAGAATAACAATAAAGAAACCTCCTCAGCTGAGTTAGTAGTAAAGGAACAAAGGTTTTATTCATTGTGGTTATTCATGTACAAAACTTAAAGTAAGATTTTTACAAACTGTCATCAAGAACCATTTAGAAACCATTCAGTGTGTGTTGGATTTGCCCGAGTGAAACTTCAAATTGTGAACAATACACACATGCTCTCTCTCTCTCTCTCTCTCTCTCTCTCTCTCTTTCTCTCTCTCTCTCTTTCTCACATGCATATAAATTCACACTCACATGCACATATATACTCATACACACATATACACAGTCTTGAAGTAGGAGCTATTTGTCAAAAGACATTGAAAAACATCAAGGATACAGTCAAAATGACTTTTTAAAAAACATAAATATGTGTTTTCTTTATTTTTTTTAAGGTTTTAAAAATGTAATTTTATGATGCAATACATCAAACCATCTATTTTCCAGGACTTTTCTTCAAGTTATTTAGTGGTGGAATGACACAGTCTGCCAGCCTACAGCTTTCTCTCAGTTTAATTATTTTCTAGGAAATTATGAGACGTGAAAATGGAACTGAAAATGTTTTTGCATTTTGTATAATTAATTTGAAAGTTGTGCTGTATTTATGTCAACTCGCCTAGGAGAGATATATTTTATCTATAATGATAAATGATGGCAGTAAATATTTAGTGAATATAATTCTGAAATACATTATAGTAGATCAAATTCTGTAAATCTGTGTGAGAAAGAGAGAATTAAACCAGAAGGGAAAGATGGAGAGAGGGAGGAGAAAAGAAGGAAGGAAAGGAAACCATTTAGAAACCATCTAGTGTGCATTGGATTTGTCCAACTGCTGCTTCATATTGAGAGAGAGAGAGAAAGAGAGAGAGAGATAGAGAGAGAGAGAGACAGAGAGAGAGAGACAGAGACAGAGACAGAGAGACAGAGAGAGAATGGACACTGGCTGTGCCTATTAGAATATTTAGTTTTGTTAAACATTTGAGCATATGTTCTTTATGCTTAAGCTGAGTACAAGTGAAATGGAGCATTAAGAAGACCTCACTAGGCAGAGATCCTAGCAGTATGTGAGGAATCCCTCTCCTAGTGTCATGGAGTACTTCATAGTGATAAACAGGCACATTGAGGTAGCAGAGTTGAAGTGGCTGGGAAAATGATACTTTTTAATTACACATAACTTGGTCATTTATGAGCTGTAAGGAGTTTCTGAGGGACATTCTGCTCACTCCAAGAGAGTTTTCTTTTTAATTGATCCTATGTAAATAGTCAATTTCCTTTTTCACATGTAGAACTCCTGTTGAAAGCTGTGTTGGTTTGGATGAGAATAGCCCTCATAAGCTCATGTGTTTGAATGGTCTCTCTCTCTCTCTCTCTCTCTCTCTCTCTCTCTCTCTCTCTCTCTCTCTCTCTCTCTGCTGCCTGCTGACCAGGATGTAAAGCTCTCAGCTACTGCTTCAGCGCTATGCTTGTCTGTTTCCACCATAATGATCATAGACTAAGGATGTAGTCAAGATGACTTTAAAAAAAACCATAAATATGCATTTCTCTCTATTTTTTAAAAAGTGTAACTAAGTCCCAAATTAAATGCTTTCTTTTGTAAGAGTTGTCTTGGTCATGGTGTCTCTTCCTAGTGACTGAGCAGTGACTGAGACCAGGACAAAGGGGAAAAAACATATTACAGTCCAAAAAGAATGCTTTAGCTTGCATTTCCTAAGATGAATTTCAGCAGGAAAAATGTTAGCACAGAATACCAAGCCCGGAAGAGTCTTTCCGCACACATTGAAAACTCTGTAATACTTCTTTCCACTGCAGAATCTTGATCCACAATATTTTTTTGGAATTACTCTGGCCATCCATCTATCTTGGTTAGGGTTTTACTGCTGTGAACAAACACCATGACCAAGGCCAAGTCTTATAAGGGCAACATTTAACTGGGACTGGCTTACAGGTTCAGAGGTTCAGTTCATTATCATCAAGGTGGGAACAGGGCAGCATCTGAGCAGGCATGGTGCAGGAGGAGCTGAGAGTTCTACATCTTCATCTGAAGGCTGCTAGTGGAAGACTGACTTCCAGGCAGCTAGGTTGAGGGTCTTAAGCCCACATCCACAGTGACACACCTACTCCAACAGGGCCACACCTCCTGATAGTGCCACTCCCTGGGTCGACCATACACAAACCATCATACCATTTCATCACTAAAAATTTCCTTTATTGCCAAATACATCTGTTGAAGGACAAACGCAGAAAACAAAAATACCAACATGAAGACAGGAGCATTAAATTTGCAGACACGTATTTTACTATTAAGTTGTGACGGTTGAGTAGTTTTGGGGATAGCTTCATTACAACTTGCTAATAAATAATCAATCATCCTCAGCAGCCCTAGGTTGGGGATAGTGACCCATGTTTTTTGTTGGTGAAGGAGTTCCATAGGGATTTTGTGTTGTTGAGTTTTAAATAGGAAGTATAAATGGTCTAAATAAGGCTGCTGGTTAGCATCTATTGCCTGCTTTTTTCAATCTTTTTAATTATATTAGAAGAGTTTTGGGTCCTGAGAGGGCTAAAGATATTCTGTAAGGCCTAAGGTGAAGTAAATTTTATAACTGCTAAAAATTCTAAATAGATTTTTGGTTTATGGAGTAATTTTATTTTTCTTTTCTTTAAAAATTAAACAAAGATCTGTTTGTTTATTTTATGTGTGAATGTTTTGTTTTGCATGAATGTGTGTGTTGTGGTTGTTAGCTTGGTGTTTTTGTGAAGGCTGTTTCTGACTCTTTTGCCTGCTCTTGGAACCCTTTTCCTTGTGCTGGGTTGTCTTGGCCAGCTTTGATATAAGTGTTTGTGCCCTGTCTGATTGTAACTTGTTATGCTGTGTCTGGTTGATATCCCTGGAGGCCTGTTCTTTTCTGAAGGCAAATGGAGGAATAGATCTGGGAGAGAGGGAAGGTGAGGAGGGATCTGGGAAGAGTGGAGGGAGGTGAAACTGCAGTCGGGATGTGTACTGTATAAGAAAAGAATAAACACCATGCCACACCCCACAGCTGTATCTGCCTTCCAGGAGGCAAGCTCTAAGCTGACACATACAAGTGAGACACTCTCACCTCCTTGTCCCCATAACCCCACCTGTGGGGGTTCTAGCAGCCATGGGCTCTGTCCTGCCTGGCAAGAGCCCAATCTTTCTTCTGGTCTGTGCCCTCACCATTGGGCAGTCATGGAGCAGTGCACTGTGCCCCACCCCACAGTTGTACTTGTTTTCCAAGAGGTGGGATCTAATCTGACATACACAGAGTAGTTGTGGATCAGTATACAGTACTTCACCCCATAGCTCTACCTGCCTCTGGAAGGCCTACTCCAATGCTGCGCACTCAGGCCAACCAACACCAGAGACAACTAGGTAGTGAAAGGCAATCACAAGAAGAACGTAATCAACAGAAACCAATGCAATATGGCACCATCAAAACTCAGCTTTCCTATTACAGCAAATCCTGGATAGCCTAACATATCTGAAGAGCAAAACTGTGATCTTAAATCCAATCTCATGAAGATAATAGAGACCTTTAAAGAGGATATAAATAATTCACTTAAAAATACAGGACAACACAATCAAACAGGTAGAAGCCCTTAAAAGGAAAAAAAAAGTCCCTTAAAGAAATACAGGAAAATACATTCAAACAGGTGAAGGAAATGAATAAAACAGTTGAAGACCTAAAAATGTTAATAGATGTCGGGCCTTGGACGAGGTAACTCTATTTAACCTGTACCATCAGTCACTAACACACAGGTAGAGGGCGTGATTAGCAGGTCTCCACCTCCAGAGATTAAAATATTAATGAGTTATCTAAAGGTTGGGAGGCATAGCTAATTAAGTTATTCCCTCCCCTTTCCACCCTCCCTATAAAAGTCAGGCTCCCCTGGCTTTTTCGGGGAGTGCACACCATCTACACCCACTCACCACAACATGAACAATAAAAGCTTTGGAAAACCAGACTCCATGTGTTGCCTGGGCCTTCCTGTGCCTGCCGCCAGATTCTCAGCCTTTGGAACCCTGAACCTTCACGATACAGCTGCCTGCCCTGCTTCATGAATGTGGGATCCACCGCCGGCAGTGTGGGAAGCCCGCTGGGGACCTGCTGCCAGACAGCGCCTTGGGTTCCCACCCTGGACCGACCCCCCCCCCCCAGCATGAGTTTTTTTCCCCCACAAATAGAAGCAATAAAGAAATCACAAATGGAGGAAAAACTGGAGATGGAAAACCTAGGAAAGAAAACAAGAACTACAGATGCAAGCATCACCAACAGAATACAAGAGATGGAAGAGAGAATCTCAGGCATAGAAGATACCATAGAAGGAATGGATACATCAATTAAAAAATGTCAAATGTGAAAAGTTCCTAATTCAAAGCATCCAGGATATTTGGGACACTATGAAAAGGCCAAACCCAAGAATAATAGGCACAGAAGAGGGTGCAGATATCCAGATCAAAGGGCCAGAAAACATCTTCAACAAAATCATAGAAGAAAACTTCTCTCACCTAAAGAAAGAGATGACCATAAACATACAGGAAGCTTACAAAACACCAAATAGCCTGGACCAGAAAAGAAAATCTTCCCATCACCTAATAATCAAAGCACTAAATGTACAGAACAAAGAGTATTAAAAGTTGGAAGGGAAAAAAGCCAAGTAACACATAAAGGTAGACCTATCAGAATTATACCTGACTTCTCAACAGAGATGCTAAAAGCCAAAAGATCCTGGACAGATGTCTTACAGATCCTAACAGAGACCATAGATGTCATCCCAGGCTACTATACCCAGAAAAACTCTCAATCAACACTGATGGAGAAACCAAGATATTTCATGACAAAACCAAATTTAAATAGTATCTTTCAACTAATCCAGCCCTACAGAAGATAATAGAAGAAAACTCCAACAAAAGAGGTTAACTGCTATACTGGCTGGTTTTGTGTGTCAACTTGACACAGGCTGGAGTTATCACAGAGAAAGGAGCTTCTGTTGAGGAAATGCCTCCATGAGATCCAGCTGTAAGGCATTTTCTCAATTAGTGATCAAGGGGGAGGGCCCATTGTGGGTGGTGCCATCCTTGGGCTGGTAGTCTTGGGTTCTATAAGAAAGCAAGCTGAGCAAGGCAGAGGAAGCAATCCAGTAAGTAACATCCTTCCATGGCCTCTGCATCAGCTCCTGCTTTCTGACCTGCTTGAGTTCCAGTCCTGACTTCCTTTGTAATGAACAGCAACATGGAAGTGTAAGCTGAATAAACCCTTTCCTCTCCAAATTGCTTCTTGGTCATGATGTTTGTACAGGAATAGAAACCTCAACTAAGACAATTACACCCAAGAACACACAAGAAGTTAATCAATTCACAGAAAAAACAAAAGAAGAGAATCACACACATACACTCAGTAATACCTCCAACATCAAAATAACAGGAACTAACAATCATTGGTCATTAATATCTCTCAACATTAATGGTCTCAAATTCACCAATAAAAGACACATGCTAACAGACTGAATATGAAAACATGATCCATCATTCTGCTGCAAATAAGAAATACATGTCAGCAACAAAGATAGACACTAACCTCAGAGTAAAGGGCTGGAAAAGTTTTTATAAGCAATCAGTTTCAAGAGATAAGCTGGAGTAGCCATTTTAATATCTAATAAAATAGATTTTCAATCAAAAGTAATCAAGAGAGATGGGGTGGGACACTTCATACTCATCAAAGAAAAAAATCCACCAAGATGAAGTCTTAATTTGGAACATCTATGTCCCAAATGCAAGGGCACCCACGTTCATAAAAGAGACTTTACCAAAGCACAAAACACACACTGAACCCCACACAATAACAGTGGGAAACTTCAATACCTCACTCTTACCATAGACAGGTCATCAAAACAGAAAACATAGAAACACTGAGACTAACAGTTGTTATGAGCCAAAAGGATTTAAGAGATATCTACAGAATCTTTCTCCCGAAACCAAAAGAATACACCTTCTTCTCAGCATCTCATGGAACCCTCTCCAAAATTGGCCATATAATTGAACACAAAGCAAGGCTCAACAGATATAAGAATATTGAAATAACCCTTTGCATTATATCAGATCTCCATGAATTAAGGCTGGACTTCAACAACAGATACAACAGAAAGCCTACATACTCATGGAAGCTGAACAACTCTCTACTCAATGATAACTTGGTCAGGGGAGAAATAAAGAAAGAAATTAAAGACTTTCTAGAATTCAACAAAAATGAAGGCACAACATTCCCAAAGTTATGGGACACAATGAAAGCAGCATTAAGAGGAGAGCTCATAGCACTAAGTGCTTTCATAAAGAAATTGGAGAGATCTCATACTAACAACTGAACAATGTTAGTGTGAAAGCTCTATAACAAAATAGAAGCAAATACTCCCAAGAGGAGTAGAAGGCAGGATACAGTCAAACTCAGGGCTGAAATCAATCAAATAGAAAGAAAGAGAACAATAAAAAGAATCAACAAACCAAGAGTTGATTCATTGAGAAAATCAACAATATAGACAAACTCTTAGCTAAACTAACTAAAAGGCACAGAGACAGTATTCAAATTAACAAAATCAGAACTGAAAAGGAAGACATAACAACAGACACTGAGGAAATAAAAAAATCATTAGTCTTACTTCAAAGACCTGTACTCCACAAAACTGGAAAATCTAAATGAAGTGGATGATTTTCTAAGCAGATACCACATACCAAAGTTAAATCAAGAGCAGGTAAACTATCTAAACAGGCCCATATTCTGTAAGTAAATAGAAGAAATCATTAAAAAACTTCCTACAAAACTATCCCAAGGCCAAATGGTTTTAGTGCAGAGTTTTACCAGATTTTCAAAGAAGAGCTAATACCAGTATTCCTCAAACTATTCCACAAAATAGAAACAGGAGGAACACTACCTAATTCATTCTATGAAGCCACAGTTACTCTGATATCTAAACCACACAAAGACTCAAGAATGAAAGAGAACTTCAAACCAATTTCACTTATGAACACTGATGCAAAAATACTCAATAAAATTCTTGCAAAATGAATCCAAGAATACATCAAAAACATCATTCACCATGATCAAGTAGGCTTCATCCCAGGGATTCAGGAATGGTTCAATATATGAAAATCCAACATAATCCACTATATAAACATATTCAAAGAAAAAACCCACATGATCATTTAATTAGATGCTGAAAAAGCTTTTGACAAAATCCAACACCCCTTCCTTCATGTTAAAAATCTTGGGGAGATCATGGATTTAAGGCACATACCGAAACATAATTAAAGCAACATACGGCAAGCCAATAGCCAACATCAAATTAAATGGAGAGAAACTTAAAGCAATTCTACTAAAATCAGGGATTATATAAGACTGACCACTCTTCCCCTGTTTATTTAATATAGTACTTGAAGTTATAGCTAGAACAGTAAGCCAGTAAAAGGAGATCAGAGGAATACAAATTGGAAAGTAAGAAGTCTAGTTATCACTATTTGCAGATGGTATGATAGTATACATAAGTGATCCACCAAAGTTCTACCAAAGAACTATTACAGCTTATAAAAACCTTCAGCAAAGTAGTTAGAAGAATTATTCTGAATGAAAGAACTCATTTTTTACCACTAATTTTTAGTTATTGATATACTTTTGTTCTTTTTTTTTTTTTACTTTGTATAAAGAATTTTATAGCGAGGCACAATCACACCTATGGTTTGCATTTTGAGGATGTAATGACTTCTCAGGCATCTGTAAATCTATAGAGAATACTGCTGGGGATGGAATGAGACTCGGGAAAGCTTTGTGCGTTGCTTAGCATGTGCACAGAGGTGGATTCACTGAGGGGGAACTCTAGCTGTTGTGCAGGGTCTGCTTTGCCCATTCAGTTCCACTGTCATCCACTGGCTATCTTTCTGCCATACTGCATGCCGTGAGAAGTTGAGCTAGAGGGACCACATTGATGGGACATCCTGTCTTATGGCTTCTTTCTGGTTTATTACTGTGACAGTGCACCAGGACAGAGGGGTAGAGCAACAAATGTACTTCAGTTTCTGTGATGGTTTGTCTATGTGCCCAGGAAGTGGCACTATTTGGAGGTGTGGCCTTGTTGAAGTAGGTGTGGCCTTGGATCCAGTAGGTGTTTCACTATGGGCATGGGCTTTAATACCCTCATCCTAGCTGCCTGGAAGCCAGTGCTCTGCTAGCAGCCTTCAGATGAAGATGTGGAACTCTCAGCCCCTCCTGCACCATGCCTGCCAGGATGCTACCTTGATGATAATGGACTGAAACCCTGAACCTTTAAGCCAGGCCCAATTAAATGTTGTCCTTTTAACAGTTGCCTTGGTCATGGTGTTTGTTCACAGCAGTAAAACCCTAACTAGGACAGCTTTCATTTTACATTTCCATAAGCCCCATGCAGTCTTGGCTTAAAATGTTTGCTCTTCTTAAGGGATACCCCCTCTCTCCCTCACTTATTTGGTCCCTCCCTGCCTTCTTTTATTCTTTTGTCTCTCTACTTAGGTGTGTGTTCCTTCTGTCTCTAGTTTCATCCAGCCTCCAAAAGTGACTTCATAAAGGCTTATTGATGCCACTCAGGAGTGTGTGCCCCCATTTCCCTCATATGTTTATGTTGACATGTAGAATCTCTCTTTAATCTTATTCTGCCAAAAGCCTTGTAATGACTGTGTGTACTCCCCCATGAGGTATGCAGTACCAAACATTGTCTCATTATGGAAGAACTGACAAATGTTTTGTATCCTACAGTGATTCTCTATTTCAGAAATAAGGTTAATCACTGCATATTTCCTTGTAAAACATCTCTCTTTCATTGATTATATTAGCAGGACTAATGTTGGGGGAGTTTTAAAGGGCTTGGTCCCAAATATCAAACTCCATATTGTGTTCATACAAATTTTCTCCTTTTGGTGGAGTGGGATTGGAGAGCGGGTTGTCTTGTGTTGGTAGCACCTACTTATGAGGCTACAAATCACAGGCCCAAGTTTTGTTAGTTTTTATAGCAAAAAGAGATTTTTATCTAAAATGACATTATTATATCTGCCCTGTTTTAGACATAAACTGGAAATGTTTGAGTCCTAATGCTGAAAGCCCAGAGGCAGTAGAGGACACATTGTACTTATCATTTCAGAAAGATGCCACCACATGAATCGTGCATAGTAACAGAAATTTGAAGATTTTTAGAAAACTATGTATTAACATAATCCCTGCAGCGCATATTGTAGGCATTTGTACAAGTCACCAGTCTCTGTTGCCACTCCATACTTTTGGAACCTATTGGTTCTGGGTGGAGCCTTGATGAAGACCCAACTTAAGCAGCTCCAAGCTGACAAATAATATATGTTCCAATTAAAACAAGATGCAATCATCAGTGCTTGTTTCTCTGTGGAGCTCTTTGGCATTGTGTCTTTATTCCACTCTCCCTTTAGCTTAAAATATTCTTCTAACTCCTTCCTTTATTTGGCATGTTTTATCCAGGAAATGCATTCCCCAGTAGCTCCAGTCTGTGGTAGGGGTTCACTCAATGTGGCATCACGGCATGCATCTATTATCTATTTTGCAGTTGGTAAAATCTTATGTTCCATGAGGGGGATGTTGTATTTGCTTAGGCTTGTGTGTTTCCTGATTCACATCAACCATTGTGAATATCACATTTGTTACCCAAAAGACCTTAGTTCCAGTTCCAGCTTTCCCATTCATCAGACTCATTATCCTGAATGAGTCATTTACATCTCTAAATTTCCAGTTCTTTCATTTGCACAGCGGAAAATTATATTAATGAATTAAAGTGTTTTGAGAAAGAAATAACATACTGTATGTACAAAATGTTTAGTATAGGACCTGGAGAATGCAATCACATACATTATATAAAGTGATTAGCATAGACCATGGAAGATGCCTTGTGCTCAACCATTGCTAGATAATATGAACAACAAACGTGGAGTCAATCTTCCAGTTGTCATATGGGGCTGCTGGATTTGGATATTTAAACAAAGCAGAATTGTGTGTTTGTAGTGAATTTTTAACCCATAAGAAATTACAGTAATTGTGCAGCAACTGTCCAGGGCAGTGAGTGATGTCTGACAATCATTTCATGTTTGGGCACTCACATTGGTAAGATTTTATGGATGTAGCTTCTGTGGCTTGATACAATCTCATAGAAAACTAATCGATCCTCAGGCTTTTGAAATATATCTGCCCCCTTTTGCACAGTATTCTCTGAGTCTTAGGTACAGAGTTGGTTTGCAGATGTATCTGTTGGGACTGGGTTCCCCAGCTCTGTTGACTCCTTGTGGCTTTCTGGATAATAATGACCAGCCTAGCATTGTAACTAAAGGGCGCATTGGTGACATGCATACTTCACAGTAATCAACAGCTCTCTAATTGGACTTAAAACTAGCTCAACAGGAGGGAAATTCTGCCTGGCATTGGAAACCTGGATAATTACCCAGAACCGGTGAAGTGGATTTTGGAGAACCTATAACCACTACTTTACTAAATCAGCACAGTCCCTAACTACCTTCTAAATATTTGTTGTGATGGTATAGATAGGTGCAGTCCCCACCCCTTATCAAGGAAAATTTACTTTGCAATAGATAATTGTTCGTTTACCCATGACACTATGGACAAACTTTGTTGTATTTATTTATCATTGAAAGTTGTTAACTGCTAAGCTGCTCTTGCCTGACAATACCTAATACCTAGCTAAACCTTGTTTGTCCAAGTTCTACTGTGGACAAAGTAACAAATCTAGAACTGATCTCCACTTTCCTTCAGGCCTACAGAGCCTCCTTCAGCAGGTACTCAGGACTTTCAAAAAGCCTTTTCCAAGCTAGGCATGAGGAAGACACCCTGCAGTAGCTGTGGGGAAAATCACGTTTGTAATCCCAGAACTCAGGGGAGAGCACCGTGATTGCTTACATTGTAGGGTGTCCTAGCAAGACCCTGCCTCAAAAACAAAAGGAAAAGGAAATAAAAGTCAGAAACCACAACATACACTTTCCTCCTACTGCTGGAAGCTGTACTCCATGTTGTCTGTGGAAGACAATTCTTTGTTGCACCAATGCATCTGATTCTCCAGCATCACAGACAGTTTTCTTTTGGGGAAGGGGGCAAAGACTGACTAGGCTTTAATATCAATTACTGAGAAATTCCCTCTTGTCATTTAACACGATTTTCATAACACTGTCATTGTTTAAACTGACTCTGGGCACTTTTGCTCTGCCGTCTAAGGACAAAGACATGCTCTTTCACACTCTTTATACCACTGGCCCGTGGGCAGTAGATGTCCTCTGCTGATTCCTGATCTCTCCTTCCTCTTCTCCTTGCAAATGTTGTCTTTAATGCTATTTTGCCAGACTGTATTATCGTACCCAGACTCTTTGTCTTTGTGAACATTAAATGTCTTCTGCCTGAACCTCATCCCATGCCTTTTCCAAATCTTCAGCTCCTGGACCGTAGACATTTTAACCAGTGTTGTTATTTGCAGTGATGTTAGAACCTGTGTGGATGATACTTCCAGCATCCTAGTGTGTGTGTGTTACAGATCAGATGGGAATGTATCCTGGTAGTTGGGAGTCAAGGAATACCAAAAGTCACAGTGCACAGCAAACCTCACACAAGAGATTTATTAAGAGGGGAAAACTGGGAGGGTTGTTGCCTCCGTTCTGGTGAGAAGCAGCAGAGAATGGACCAGAAGACAACATTTGTATAGGGTTTCTTATGGTGGTGGGGGCTGCTTTCCAAGGTGGAGATTTCCAGGGTAGGGGTTGGTGGGATTTAGAGCTTGGGCTTTTTGTTCTGTAGTGTGGGGTCTGGTCTGGCTGTTAGGGCAGTTAGAGTGTTCTGTGTGTGAAACCTAGTGGTTGGAGGTCCTCAGGGAAGAGGCCAGGCCACTTGTGTGCCTCAAGGGGCTTACAGTCTGTTATAATTCACTGTGGATCCAATACTGGCCTACAAGACACTTCTAATACTTGGCATTTCTGTTCTTGAAGTTTCTATTTTGGTCTCCATCCAACCCCAAATCATTTATTTACTCCCAAATAATATCTTCAGCTTTGTCAGCACACAGGATTTTAACCCCTTTATAACCTCAGCTTCAAGCATCCTTCTCTTTCAATATTTTATTGCTTTCCAGTTCATGTCCTCTCATATTGCAGCTCAATAATCTTATCCAAACAGGTATGGTTTCACCAACCTATTAGTATCTGTAACTCTTGCTACCTTCAGCTATATAATTTTTCTTTTAAAAATGATACAACCAATTGTTTTAGTGACTTATTACTTGACTATGAACAGCATAAAGGCAATGCTATTTAAATATAATACGTCATTTACTCTCTCACATAGATAAACATGGCTAGAGGAAAGTACATCACATACAATCCAATTCCCTTTTTCTGTTTGTTTTTAGTTTGACAAATTACCTTAAATATTTTTAAAAAATGTATTTATCCACTTTACATCCCAGTATCACCTTCCTCTCTCCTCCCAGTACTCCCTCATGCAAGTCCTCCCCCATTCCACCTTCCTCTTCTGTTTTGAGAAGGTCCCCCCCCCCCCACCCCATACAGGACTAGGTACATCCTCTCCCACTGAGGCCAGACAGGTGGTCCATTTAGGGGCCCAGGATCCATAGGCAGGCAGATAACAGGCTCAGAGACAGCCCCTGCTCCAGTTGTTAGGGGAACTACACGAATACCAAGCTGTTCTTCTGCTATGTATGTCGAGGGTTGGTGATTCAGTCTCTGGGAGCCCACATGGGTCCAGGTTATTTGACTGTTAGTATTTCTCTGGAGTCCCTGTCCTCTTTGGGTCCCTTGATCCTTCCCCCAACTCTTCTGTAAGATTCCCTGAGCTCCGTGTAATGTTTGATTGTGAGTCTCTGCATCTCTTTCTCATTGGCTGTTGAAGATGCTTTGTATTTTCCATTGTGTGGTTTTTGCTTATTTGTCAAAAATCACATTTCCTAGGTGTGTGGGTTTATTTCTGGGTCTTCAATTTGATTCCACTGATCAACCCATTTGTTTCTATACCAATACCAGTTTTTATTACTATTGCTCCATAGTAGAACTTGAAGTCAGGGATGGTAATACCTTCAGAAATTCATCTATTGTACAGGTTTGTTTTACCTAACCACATACAATCCAATTTCCCCTTTTTTGTTTTGTTTTTAGTTTGACAAATTACTTTAAATATTTCAAAATATAATATAATATCTACCAGTGTAGAGTTTATTGGTGTTGTAAGCATTCCCACTATTCATTTGTGGAGTTTTTAGCCTTTCCAATTTTTAATTCCTATTGAATAGTAACCCTTCATTCCTCCTTCATCTCCAGCTCCCAGCAATCATTTTTCTACTGCCTATGTCTATGAATTTGAGCTCTTTACATTTTTCATGTAAGTGGAACAGGGCTTGTCTTTTTGTGACTTGTTTATCTTACTCAGTACAATGTCTTCAAGGCTCACTCATATGTCAGAACATTATTTCATTTTAGAGCTATACATATATACCACATTTGGTGTATCAGTTCATAATTAGAATTTGATTTTTTGATCACTTATCCCTATTGGAGTCTCAATACTGCAGGTTTATTCTATCCCCACATTAATTTTACTTTCTCACTCTATGAAATAGATCATCTTGTACCCAATTCTCTTTTCTCACACCCACTGAACACGGATCTGAACTATTGATGTTGTTTTGTATGTCACTGTGAAGTTGGAAATAATGAGAGGGAATTCTTGGGAGACTCTACTGCTGTGCATACTGTTAGTGAATGTCTGAGCCGTACACAGTACTTTCCCATCTCATCACTGGTCTGCCTTTCACCATCTATCCCTCATTTTTCTCATAGCTCAAATTAATTACTCTCACAGGCTCCCTTCTACATCACCAGCTTTCCTTATTGATTAAACCTTTATCAGTACACAACAGGCGGGAACTTCTATCATTATAAAAATGACAGAAGCAACCACCCCCGTCAAACCCTTTCTGATTTACATTCCTTTCCATTGCCGCCAATACTGCTCTTTCTCAGTGAGATTCCACAGGAACTCTCTATGGTTGCTGCCTCAGTTTCTGTTTAAGTCACAGTATCTGCTTTTGATCGTGCTACTTCAATGCGGCATATCTTACCGAGGTTATTGATAACTTTAGCTTGTTGGGATGTTACCCCATTGTAAGCCAAAGGTCATCTGTAGTTAAAGGTGATGGGTACCTCTCTGACCTGATGATAGCTGACTCACCAAACCTACCAAACAACACTTATCTCCTTCTCTTGTCTTCTTGAACAATGAATTCTAATTTCCCCTATTACCTCACTATTCCTTGCCTATGAAGTTTAATCCCCTTTTCTTAGTCTACGAATCTCTTAATTTTTCTATATCACAGCTCTGTTATGTAAGATATGTATACAAATAAAATATTTACTGATAATAATCACAAAGAAGTGTGTTTTAAAGCAATTCTCTGGTATGCATATTACTTTTCATGTGTTAAAAATCAAATTTGCATATGAATGAGCTGATGTGTTTATTTATTTTTATATAAGTAATTATATCTTGGCTGAATATTTGATATTTCATGGCTTGGATCAATTTCAACATTTTTAGAGTTGATTGATATTTTGATTTTATAACTGCCAGCTTTGAATATACTGCTTCACAAAAACATGTAGGACAAAGCAGCAGAATTATATTTTGGGCCATTTCAGAAATGGTTGGAAAATTTGTCCTAATCCCAAGCCAGAATTCATTAAAAATTTTTGTTTTAAAACTCAGGTCAAAGAGTAATTTTTAAAGTCAAATGTTCCAACACAATACAATATTCTGATTTTACTTAATTGCTGATGAATGATAGAAAAATATTAGCAGTCTTTGTTTCCTGTGATTAAACCATTATGTTTTCTTGGCTTCAGACAACTTTGTGTGTACAATAAGAAGCAGCACTGGAATTCATAACATGGAAAACATGAGCCAGAGTGTTTCAGGCAGTGTCCATCAGCATCGTATGTTCAGTGAGTGTGTGCAGTGCACATGTATGTTTTATATGTACAGAACAAAACCACAGTGCAGTTTCATGATGCCACATGGTTGCCTGTGGTTAGATGCACTTAGGATTCATCACACAATTGATTTGGAATGGGTTCTAAACCTCTATGCATCCAGACAGCTTTTATTGTTGCTGAATTTTCATGATGCCTTCATTCAGACATGTGGATTACGACCACAGTTTAAGACACTATGCTCTATGCAATCAATTCCTGATGAGTCCCATAGTTGTATGTTCTTAGAAGTTCTAGGATGCCCATTTTCTGTAATGATTAACCATCTATCTCAAATCTTGCATATATATCTAATATTTTCTCAAATTTATATTCCAAATGGACATATCAGTATGTTTTGCCCATTTCCCACATTTATAATAGTTCCCTTCTTAGCAACGTCAACTGCATTGTTCTAATTGTTCAGTTAAAAAAATATCATGGATGTCTTTAGTATGTTTTTCTTTTAATTAGTTATTTTTCAGATGGCCCCCCTGACTTTTGCTTTAAAAAGCTCCATATTTATTTCGTTTCCTGACTCTGTGGTTGTGCCTTCACCACTTTCCTAATAAGGAAAGCCCCTTTATCCTGTCATGTACACATTTTGCACACACGAAGCTACTATAGGCCCCATTGACGAGCTTTGTCTTAGACACTCTTACAAGGACTTTAGGTTTTACAGCAGGAAGCTTGCAAGGTCTGCCTGGGTGCACATCACATGTAGACTTTGAAGTTTTCTAACCTTCTTGGTCTTAAGGAAACGATCTTATTGGCACTGGCTTGAGACAGCCTAGTTGTGTTAGAGACTGTATGGTAGGAAAGCCTATGATGCAGTATGACAGCCTCTGAGTGTGTCTGGGAGCCATCTTCGAAAAGCCCATTTCATGTATAAATAGCCTATATTCAACCCCTTAAAAAAATCTTACTGGCTTCGATCACGTGACTGCAGTTTCCTCCAAACGAAGCATGATGTAACTGCTTTACCTGGCTTTCTCTTGTACCTTCCCTTAAACCTCACTACTCAGATGCCAGTAGAGGACAGGCTGCCTCCAAATACAGTGCTTTGCTTTTTCTCTTCAGCTTTGGTTTTCATTTAGTTCACTTTATGTTTCACTCAGCCTTCCAGATTGAACACCCTGCCAGGATCCAAATTCCACCAACACAAAGAATTTTGTTTCTTTTACTATTGTGTGACATTAAAAAAAAATCGACTGACATATCGTTGTAATTGACTAAATGTTTGCTGAGTGAACAAACAAATCAGTACTGAAAACATGTAAAAGCTACTGTATGACCATGTATTGAAAGAGAAGTGTCCTTGGTTGTTATTCCAGTGTTTCTGTGAGTAAAATGTAAGTTTTATGAAGCTACAGCTTAACAGCAATACAAACGATGGTAACAACAACACTAACAATTAAGTAACTGCTGTATACAGAACAGGAATGCCCCATTTATTTCCGTCCTTAAGCGGATGAAACAGCTATCATTATGTTTCATGTAGCTAGGACCAAGCAATTTGCTTGAGATCATCTTACTATCAACTGATTTTGCTGGGTTAAATCAGTTCCACATAGGGGGATGCTAGAGTGGTGAGGCGGGAGTAGGTGAGTGGCTGGAGGAACACCTTCATAGAGGCAAAGGAGATGGGGGAGGGGGGAGGAGAAAATGGAATGGGGGTTTGTGGAGGGGAAACTGGGAAGGGGGATATCATTTGAAATATAAATGAGTAAAATGATAAATAAAAAAGACCATTTCCACATGTCTTCAGAGTTATTCCTATTTTAATACATAGATTACATTTGGCTTTTGGCTGGTGTCTTGGTTAATGGGATTATTACTAGTAACAATAAACCAATCAGAAAAAAAAAAAACCCTGAATGATAATACTCCATGAAGCTGCCTGAGTCCATCATTTCTTTTATTACACACACTGGAATATAGTGCAATTTTAGTATCATTTTTAGTTGTAGAGAAATCCAAGTAGCCAAAATGTAAGGCAATTTTCACTTTTAATTGAAAATTAAAGGTTACATTGTATCAAAAGTTGTATGCAAATAATATTAGGTCTATACTATAAGTATGTGCTTTAGCTGTAAGTATAGTATTTAGTTGTTAGAAGCTAAATTTTATTTGATTTGGATATTTCTCTTGCAAAAGAGAAGTAATTAAAAAAAACCCTCCTCTGGCTAATTTAGTAAAAGCAAATTCTCACAGATGTGTTGCAAGTATCCGTGTAAGCAAAGCTTGCTTCATTTTGTTTTCTTTTGCTTTTTGTCTCAGCATTTGTTACATTGATTGCACTGTAATGGGATACAGAGACTAACAATGGAAAAAGGAAATTGGATAGGTGTATGTGTGAGAGAATCAGTGAGCCGTTTGCCCTGCATTCTCGCTGGAGGTGGTGATACTGATTTGGACTTGCAGTGTATTCACTTTGTAACCATAATAAGGAATGTAGATCTCACTCAGTGTTTGAGATGTAATTTGGAACAGTTTTTCTCTTTTGTCACATTTTTAGTCGCAGGGTAAAATGTGTTGATGGATTAATATTAGTTCATAAATAAAAATTCAGCTTCTAGATAAAACGCTTACTATAAACTACTCAAACTCATGTCATCACTCAGGCATTGCAAGAACTGATTTCTAAAAAATAAAATAAAAGAAAATAAAAGAAAAGAAAAAAGAAAAGAAAAAAATTGGTTTCTAAATTCAGCTTTTACATTTGCCTAATATCTCTGTCCCTTCATATTTTCCTGTGATTATGGATCAAAGTATTCATTTTGTTCTCTTGTGAGCATATTGAAAATTTGAGGAAGATTTAAAAGATGAGCGCTCATTTTTTCTTTGATGAGTATGTAGTGTCCTTCACTATCTTCTCTGATTAGTTTTAGTTGGAAGTCTATTTTGTCAGATATTAAAATGGCTATGCCAACTTGCTTCTTTGCTTCATTTGCTGGAAATATTTTTTCCATCCTTTACCCTGAGGTGGTATCTATCCTTGATGTTAAGGTGTGTTTCTTGGGTGGAGCAGAAGGATGGATCTTTTTTCTTTTAATCCATTCTGTTAGTCTGTATCTGTATCTTTTTATTTGGGAATTGAGACCATTCTGTTAGTCTGTATCTGTATATTTTTTATTTGGGAATTGAGACCATTCTGTTAGTCTGTATCTGTATATTTTTATTTGGGAATTGAGACCATTCTGTTAGTCTATTTTTAACTATTTTTAACTATTTTTAAACAGGTCCACTTCCTCATATCCTAATAACCTTTCTTTCCCACTACCTCTGGTGGATGGTGGGTTGGAGGAGAGGTTGCATCCTTATTATAAAGTAGACTGTAAAAAATATATGCCTATGGATAGTGTTAAATTTGTTTTTTTTTAATGGAATATTTTGTTTTCTTCATCTATTGTTATTGAATATTTTTCTGAGCATAGTACTCTTAGCTGTAATCTCTGGTTGTTTAGAATTTGTAGAACATCTGTCCAGGCCTTTCTGGCTTTTAGAGTCTCCATTGAAAAGTCAGGTAACACGCTAGTTACTTTCCTTTTGCTGGAAGTGTTCCCAGTGTTCACATGCCTGCTGGTATGATCCACTGGAGATGTGGGAATAGGAGAGGGAGGACACAGCAGGTGGTCTGCTACAGAATTGGGGACTGGATTTGGAGAAAAGAAGGATGCAAGGAAGATAGGAAGATAGGGTACCTGCTTCCTATCTTCCTCTACCTATCTACCTCTTCCTAAGGCTGGTGTTGTAAGGCCCCTATGAAGGGAGGACCTCACCCAAGTCTCAGGAATTCACAGCCACCCAATAACTCACAAGACACAGAACTCGATGCAATCACCAAGAGGCATATTTTGATCAGCATGCTGAGGTCAAGACCCTTGACCCACGCAGGGGCAGTGGGGTCTGACCCTGGGCTTTGGAGGCAAAGAAAATTTAAAGGCAAAAACCACAACCCAGGGAGAAAACCACAACCCAGGGGGAGGGAAGTGGGGGTTATTGGAGAGTAACTGTTGAAAGTCTCAGCCCATTATTCAGTTTGTGACAGAGTCCAAGGAACAGTCATGGGGAACATTTTGTATAGGCTATTCTCAAAGAGCCTATTTGTAATCAACCATCTATCTTGTGGTCAGCCAAGTTTCTGAAACACTAAGCTCACAACCAAGCTGACCTGCACTCTTGGTTCTGCTCAGCCTGTTAGGAGTTTTTGAAAAATTTAACCCTTTCAGTGTGGCCTTCAGGTTCCCAAAAAATGCCTGCTGGAGTTCAGGACTGGGATAATGAGATGATCAGGGAGTAAGAAAATGCTAGGAAAAGATATGGAGGTGGTGGAACAAAGGAAGGAAAGACCAAATTGGGTGGTCTGCTACAGAGCTGAGGATGAGACTGGGGGATTGGAGGAAAGGAGGGAAAGGTCAAGCTCTACAGTTGGTCTACCTGCTTCTCTGGACAGAGTTGCTTGCATACTTCTCATTATTCACAGAGCCAAAGTGTTTCTGAGGGAGTGTGCTGCCTGGCCCTATGAATGTCACAATGGCAGCTCTGCTGCAGCTGTCACATACTGTAGCAGATGATTTTCTTGTAGGTTCTCCTGGGTTCTCTAATGGTGAGGCAAAAACCTGTCTAATTCTCAACTACATTGTCTCTAATATTTGGATGTCATTGTTTCTTGTTCATAAAGGTTATGGGGGAAATCAGTCAGGCAGGTGTTTTTTCTTTGCAGTGGACACCTGTTGCCCTCTTCACCTGTTTTTTTCCCCCAATCTTTTTTTTCTTCAGTTGAATAGGTACATCTTATGGCATAAACTTTTTCTTTTAACACATCTTATGAGTCCACTGTCTTAGGGTTTTACTGCTGTGAAAAGACACCATGACCAAGGCAACTCTTATAAAGAACAACATTTAATTGGGGCTCACTTAGAGGTTCTAAGGTTCAGTCCATTATCATCAAGGTGGGAACATGGCAGCACCTAGGCAGGCATGGTACAGGAGGAGCTGAGAGTTCTACATCTTCATGTGCCCTTCCCCAGCCTTGAGCAGACTGGAAAGACCTTGTTTACCACAATAGGACCTAGGTGGAGTTATCAGCCCTGGCTGCATGTACAACTTCCTACAGGAACTTAGAAGTATAGACTGCCCACTGAGCTTGCCTTGTGACATAATCCAGCTGAAACAAAGGATGGGTTTGGTGGGGCTTTCCCTATATATACAAGAGCTGAATATTAAACTTTGAGCCTTGATCAGGAAACTTGTCTTGGTTCCATGCTTTTCTTGCCCCCCTGTCTCTTTTTCATTTCTAGTCCCCCTTTCAGGTCAACCCAGTTCTTCTGTGACCTCTGGGTGGCTGCATCTTTATTTGAAGGCTGCCAGGAGAAGACTGGTTTCCTGGCAATAGGATGAGAGTCTTAAAGCACATGTCCACAGTGACACACCTACTCCACAAGTCCACATCTACTCCTAAAAGTGCCACTCCCTGGACCAAGCATATACAAACCATCACACCCATGATTGGCTTTTGGCTACAGTGAAACTCAAAAGGGAAATAACTAGTCACTCCCTCCCATGGGGAACATGAACCACTTACCATTGTAATGTTTTTGAAAGAATCATCTGCATCATGCAAACCAAAACTACTAACAAATGGAGTCTCCCGATTGGGATAAGATAGTGTCCCAATCTTACTGACAGTACATGCAGAGCTACTAGAGCTGGATGGAGTTGCAGAGGGTGAAGAGGAACTTTGGAACACTTGTCTCTCCTCCCCACCCCCTCATTGGAGAGGCTAATTAACATTCTTTGGTCAGAGGACACTTGCTGGATTAACAGTCAGAGGATGAGGGAGAGGCTGATTAATATTCCTCAGACCACATGGAAGGGAACCCACCTGCTTGTGGGGAAGGCCCAGAGCACATTCTGCAGGATGGAACAACTCTTGCCACCTACAGACAAGGAAGGTCCTTGCCGCTTCATTCCCTAAAGACCAATTAGTTTAAAAGTCACTGTTCTGCCAATCACAGTGTACCTAATGGCTGCTATCCCTAGAGACTGTATAAATGTCAGCTGAACAAACTGTGTGGGGTCACCTCTCCTTTTGGGATGCAGGATGGCCCCAGCATGCTGGAACATTAAAAAATTCCTCTTGCATTTTGCAACGATCTCTTGTCTTCGCGTGGTTCACTCAGGGGATCTCTGGTAAACTAAGGCTCTTCTGGCTAGAGTCTTACAAGGTAAGCTAGCAATTATTGCAACATTGTTTAAGGAGGGAATGGTGGAGAGTGATGAGAAAGTCCAGGATAACTAAAGGGTCATGTGAACTCACTCTATGCCTAAGATAGCCAACTTTACATAAGCTTTTCACTAATTTTTAAAATCACAGAGAAGAAAGCTTCAAATAATTTTTACCAGGCACTGCATATGGCTCACAAATCCTCATTTTATGAATACCAAACTTGTGTTAATTCTGTTAAATATTTTACAGGGGCTGGAGAAGGGCCAAAACACAGCCTACAAAGACTACGGTATACCTCACTCACACAAATGCAGAGATATACATAGGCTGTTATGCCCAGTGTGAAAAGTTGCCTGTTAAGTCATAACTGTTCATATTCTTGTTTGATTAAAATCTTGTCAATACACACATGATATTTACTCACTTATAAGTGGATATTAGAAATAAAATACAGGTTCCATGTTAGATACCACAGACCCAAAGAAGCTAAACAAGAATAAAGGCCCTAATAAGGAGGCTTGAATTTCACTCAGAAGGGGGAATAAAATAGTCATAAGGGGCAGATGGAGGGAAGGAACAAAGAGGGAGGGGACATGAGGAGGGGAATGGGGGTTCAGGGTCAGGTGTGGGGAAGGACAGGAGAGATGGCTAGACGGCCATAGAATGAATGGAAATCTGCAACTGATGGGGGTGAGGGGGTGGGGGGAATCTTTAGGACAAGAAAGAGATCTGGGATAAGGGAAGCATCTAAGAATCAATGGGGGTGACCTTAGCTGTGACTCGCTTAGGGGATATGGAGCCTAAAGAGGCTACCTCCTGTATCCAGGCAGGGATCGATCCCAGTGGAGCAATAGAGGTACCAACCCACCCACAAAACTTTTCATCCAAAATTTATCCTGTCTATAAGCAATGTAGGTATGGGGGATGGAGCAGAGACTGAAGGAATGGCCAACCAATAACCCACCCAACTTGCAACACATCTCATGGGTAAGCACCAGTCTTTAATACTATTAATGATGCTCTGTTATGTTTGAGGACAGGAGCATGTTGTTCTCTGAAAGGCTCCATCCAGCAGCTGACTCAAACAGATACAGACACTGACAGCCAAACAGCGGATGGAACTTGGGGACTGTTATGGAAGGATTACAGGCCCTGAAGAAGATAGGAATTCCACAGAAAGATCAACAGAGACAACTAACCTGGATTCTTGGGACTCTCAGAGTCTGAACCATCAACCAAAGCACAGATATGGGATGGACTTAGGCCTCCCCGCTCATGTGTATCAGATGTACAGCTTGACTTTCATGTGGGTCCTGAACGACTGAAACAGGCTATCCCAAAAGTCGTTGCCTGTATGTGGTATATCTTTTACTAGCTGGGCTGCCTTATCTGGCCTCAGTGGGAGAGGAAGTGGTTAACATTACAGAGACTTGAAGTGCCAGCATGGGATGGGATATCCAGGGGGAACTTTACCCACTCAGAGGAGGAGGGGAAGGGGAGATGTGGGAAGGATTGTGAGAGGGGGTGACCAGGAGGGAGGTAGTGAGAGGGATGTAAAGTGAAAAGTAAAAAAAAAAAGTAAATTGAAAAATTATTAAAAATAGAACAAGTAAGGAAGGTAAAAAAAATCCTGTAAATAGACATATAGGCATAGTGATTATTCCTTATTCTTCACCCTTTTAGAAAACCAAACCTACAAGCAAGATAAATCTACAAGTGTACAGCAGTGTTTTGGGAGAAACAAAACATATTTTAGCAAAAGGCTTAGGGATATGATACCATAAAAGCTTAAATTGGGCTTAGTAATTCTTGGAACTTTGATCTAAATCAAAGGCATTTGGGTAGCCCACGGAGTTTTTTTTTTTTTTTTTTTTCCTTCCCTGGTCTGCTGCAAGCCATAGGTTTGAAAGAAATTTCACACAAATATGAATATTGAAGTGCTGATAAACTGTTCTCCCTCTTGCGCAGCAGTCTGTAAGTCAGTGTTTCATGCAAACAGCTTACTCAGCCTTAGTGATACCAGAGGCTAATGTGACAAAGTAGACCTCAAAATGTGGGAGTGGGGTGGATGGGGAGTTTACAGGTGCTCATGAGAAAGTCTTACCAACACAAACCACATCAAGTTATTTACATGCAAGAAGGATGGTTTTATATTGAATGGCTTGGAAAAGGGAGTTTTGACTGCCACTCCTTGTTTTTAACTGAAGGATAAAACAAACTAAATATGTCATATTTGTCATATCATATGTCATATTTAATATGTCATAATCACGTTTTCCCCAATTGTACCTCTCACTAGTAAATCGTTAAAAATCTTACATCTACAAATTATTTTACTTTTAATTTATTCTAAATCTATATAGCACATTTGCAGTGGAAACTTAAGCGTTCTTTGGAAAGTCAGTTGGATGGTGTTTTGCTGGGGCAAACACGTGAAGAGTGTTTTCCTGAAGTGGACACAGGTAAAAGGCTGAAGCAGACTCATGAAGGAATCCTTCATTGAAGCAGACACAGTGAAAGGATGTTCTGCTAAAGCAAGCACGTGAAAGGACATGTGATGAGAAACTCTTTGCTAATGACACGCATGTATTGGTCTGCCTTATATTGTGTAGTTGAGCTGCATTTGTCAGGACTCCATAGAGAGAAATACACTAAAAAACTTTTGGTGGTGTACTGCAGTTTCTAACTGCTTCCATGGACTCTGGTTGACTGACAGAGCGATGTCAGCTGAGATATACACACATGCTGAGGCAAGACTCAATGTTTAGAGGATATAAATAGGACTTGATAGACAGTGATGGAGACTGAACTTAGCTTGCTGGTACAGCAACAGCAATACTTGTTGATCTTGAGTCTTCACTTTGTTGATCTTTGCTTTGCTGGGAGAGGCACAGCCTAGAACTTTTCCTGGAGTTCCTCTTGGTTCCTCCTGCTGCTGACTTGTGCTGAGGTGGAGATCTGGCTGTCTCTGCTAGGTTGTGCCAACACTGCTGATTTGTGTTTGCTATCCCAACTCTTCCGAAATGGACCACTGGTATATCCATGAAGAGTCTGAATGTCTCAAGCTACAGCTGCTGACCTGTGAACTGAACTGTTGATTTCCAGAAAACAGATGGGTGTTGCTCCAAAAAAAATCTTTCTTAAACAGGTCCACTCCCCCATATCCTTTGTTTTCCACTACCTTTGATGGGTGGGGGGCTACAAGGGAGGTTAAAGCATTTAAGAACCATCATTAAAAATAGGATTTAACAAAATTAAAGTTACACACGTTATTGTACATTATAAAAAGATATGCAAATAGAAACTGTGTTGGCTAGTTTTATGTCTACTCGACACAAACTAGAGTCATCAGAGAAGGAAGCCTCAATTAAGAAAATGACTCTGTAAGATCAGGCTGTAGGCAACCCTGTAGGACATTTTCTCAATTGGTGATTTATAGGGGAGGATCCTGCCCATAGTAGGCGGTGTCATCCCTGGGTTGGTGGTCCCGGGTTCTATAAAAAAGCAATCTGAGAAAGCTATGGGAAGCAAGCCAGTAAGCACACTCTCCATGGCCTCTGCATCAGTTCCTGCCTCCAGGATCTTTCCCTATTTGAGTTTCTGTCTTGACTTTCTTCAAAGATGAACAGGGACATGGAAGTGTAAGCTAAGTAAGTCATTTCTTTCCCAACTTGCTTTCAGTCATGGTGTTTCATTAGAGCGCCCCTCCATGGCCTCTGCATTGGCTTCTTGCTCCAGGTTCCTGCCATGCTCAGAGTTCCTGTCCTGATCTCCTTTGATGATGAACTGATGTGGAAATATAAGCTGAACAAACCCTTTCCTTCCCAAGTTACTTTGGTCATGGTGTTTTATGAAAGCGATTGTTGTCCTACCTAAGACAGAAACTTAGGGTAGAAATCAAAATGAAATAAACATTAAAAATATTTTCTTCTACTGTAAATAATAGTATTATTATCAGATATGGAATGTATTTCATTAAAAGTGAAAAGTTTGGTTAACCTTGTAGTATTGTTATCTTAAACTCTGATCCTAAGTTGAATTTATTTGAAAATAGACTTTAATAGGCTAATAGCTCATAAAGGTTTCTCCCAAAGATAAGAAATGATTCCTTGACTGTGTTTATTAATCATAGAAGTCATAAAAATTCACTATAAATTTCACATGCTTTTGAATTAAAAAGCACTAAGTTTAGGTATTTTTAAAATTAGAATACTTTTTGTTTACCTACTAAGAACTTAAAAATATTATTCTATAGGAAGACAAAAATATCTATGAAATCTTCTCAGATGTTTTATTTGCTGAATTTCAAAATATGTTAGAAATTCTTAGACTGTTTTGAATATAAAGATGTGAAACTCTTGCCCATCATTTTAGAGCAAGAGATAACATAATGAAAACATCAAGCATTCATTCTTCAAAGTATTCTGTTTTATTTGGTAAACAAGTTGGGTTCTGACTTCCTAAAAATTTCATGAAACACTAAAAGGATTTATTAAATGTGTTTGCTCCCTCGCTTTCAGTGATGAAGGGAAATTCCTCTTGCAAATGCTAAGATATAATCTTTCATTTGAGCCCTTCTTTGTGCTGGAACATTTTTATACACTTAAAAAAATAGGCAGATTGTGTTCTATTTCTGTGCCTAGATCTGTTTTCCATTCTCCCCCTTCTGCCACATGCCTCAGGAATGTCATCTACGTGGGTTGTATCAATGGTCTCCTTGCTGTCTGTGTTTTCATTGAGCTTGGCCGTTACAAGCTCTCAGCCCAGATGGTACAGATGGTGTTTTCTTCTTTATTTTTATTTCACCTTTTCTCACTGTTTTCTTCCCAGTGGAGAGGAACGCCCGAGTTCATGGCTCTTTCTCTCCAGTCTGTTGCTGTAGGTGGCTCACTGAGTGATTGGGCCCAAATCATTTCTGTAATGGAGTTATCCATTAGGGGTGGGTACCCTTCATACCAGGCTATGATTATTTGGCTATTACTTATTTTGTTATTTCTCTTTCTTTCTTTCTTTCTTTCTTTCTTTCTTTCTTTCTTTCTTTCTTTCTTTCTTTCTTTCTTTTCGTATATTTGAAGATGCCAGACTGTGCTTTTGAAAATCTGTTGTGTGCTGTGCTTGGACTTGCAGGTTTCCCTTTCATGAAAAAAATACTGTGCTGGTTCTTTATTGCATTTTGTTTTAGTTGACTTTGAAAAGGGCATCGTTACAATTGCACTTGGCAGAAAGTGTAAGTTAGAGCCCCACATTTACAAATTATAAGGAGAAATGTTAAGAAACATATCAATGGATCTTGGATCCTGTGGTCTGATGAAAGATACAGACAGAGGTCAGAACAGCAAGATAGATTTTGGGAGAATTTTTTTTTTTATAAACAGCTATTAGGATTTTGTTGCAAACTTTGTGCATGATTACAGTGAAACACGAGAATCAAGGGTTTTGATTGCCTCAAACCTGGCAGAGATAGCCAATGATGTCATGGTTGATATATTTGCCTAATGCCTTTTTTAAAAAATTTATTTTTATTATTATTATTTTTTATTTTTAATTTATTTTTTATTGGATATTTTATTTACATTTCAGATGCCATCCCCTTTCCCCATTTTCCCTCCCTAGAAAACCCCTATTCCATGCTCTTCTCCTTTTTGCTTTTATACAATTTTTTAAATGTTAATCAAAGGCTTTATAAGTTTGGTAATGCTCAATATCAATCAGAAGTATAACCTAATACCCAACCTAGATATATCAACTATCTTTGACTGGCAGAGACATGTGAACATCCGCCTCCATGTCCCCCCCCACCTCTCTTTCTCTATCTCATCACCTAGCTCCTCCTTTCCTTCTCCTCCTCCTTTCCTTACTCCTCCCACCTTAGCTCCTCCTACATATCATCCTTCCTGTTAAAATAAAACTTTTCTCTCAAAATACAATTAGAGCAAAACTATACCAATTTGTGTCAGTAAGGTGCAAGATAGACCTAATACCCAGTCCATCATTTTGTTGACTAACCATAACCTCTGTCATCTCTCCTAAATAAAAGACTTAGTTCTAAACCTGGCTTTTTTCTTGGCTTTAGAATGAATGTCAGCTGAAAACCATCCTCTCAAATCTTTTCTCTCAAAGTAAATAGCTGGGATTGGCTATGAGGTGATAAGTGTTCAACCTTGTCAGAAATCCAGAATGACAGAGTTAACTGAAATTATGGGAAACACAAAGCATAGCTTCTAAAATTTAGCCAATTTATAGAGACTGCTGAACACTGGACAGTCCCTATACTACAAAACGTTGGAGCATCTGATTTTCAGCCTTCTGGCCCAGGATCATCTGACAGACCTAGTGATGCAGAATTATTAAGGGCGGATTACTCTGTCGTGGCAGATATAATCAGTCAACTATTCTGCAAGTGTGTCCTTTTCTGGACAGTAATTTGTCTGTAGATGGAAAGAGGTAATTCTTGCCTAGTGTCTGTCTCACCACAACTGGAGTAACTCCAAAGATGCTCAGTTTCTTCTTAGAATCCAAGACAGGAAGCTGTCAGTAGCTGACAAGTCTCTAATCAAAATGGAGATTAATACGGAAATGTTTGTCACGTCAATTCTGTGGACTTCTGATGTTTTGAAAACCAACTATCCATGTAAGGTAATCTGGACTGTTGTCTGTTAACTCCTCTCAGCTATATCTAAATAAAATATAGAAAACACCCTAACATTAAACTCCAAACCATGAATTTGCTATAGTCACTTAACTCACAGGGTAACCATCTCAAATCTGTTAAAAAAAGTTAAAGAAAGACTGGGTCTAAGCCTTGTATTCCTAAATGTGTTATACAGGTACAATGCCTATGAGAGTATCAATATTCATCTCACTTTTATATCAATAAGAAGCTTGTACCAATGAAAACCTTAAAATTTGTAATCAAAGTAAATTGGTGCCATTTAAGAATTTATGTCTTAATCTTGATAATAATTGTACAGATTTCTACCAATAGGTTATGGCTATGCAATAAATCCTAGCTAATCCTCTCTATTCCCACAAAACCACTACTTTTCCCTAGAAAGACAGCCCAACATTTACCACCTTAGTCCCCAAGCCCAGGGAATAGGGGTGCTGACTCTTCATTAACTTCTTCAAGCTGATTATGGGCATTGAGCTATTAGAAGAGGGGTAGGGGGAAGAGTAAATTGATAAGCCTCTGATGCTGTGTCTTCACTGCATCCAGCTGAAATTACAGGACATCAGAGGTTCAAGCAGGTCTGCTCAGCTTGGTTGATGAGTAGATACACCAAGGCTGTGTATTCTGCAATATACAATTCTCAAAACAAATTCTAGTATCAAGATAATTTTTTGTTTAAATTCTGGAATGTAGTCTTCTGGCACCCTGCCTCTGTCATGTCTAATCCATATAATTCTGGGAGTTTCTATGAGGGTGTGCTCCCACCATCCTCTCATTCCCGCCTCCCTGCTCTCAAATTCCCCAACACTAGGGAATCCAAACTTTCAGGCACCAAGTCCACTTCTACTGATGCCTGGCAAGGCCACTCTCTACTACCCATACAGGTGGAGCCATGAGTCCCTTTGTGTTCTTGGGCTGGAGATTTTAGAATGGTTACTTCAGCTTGTTTCTTAGGACCATTTGCTTGAAAATTGTTTTCCAGCTTTTTACTGTAAGGTAGAGTCTGTCTTTGTCACCGAGGTGAGTTTCCTGTATGCAGCAAAATGCTGGGTCTTGTATATGTATCCAGTCCGTTCACCTATGTCTTTTAATTGGGGAATTGAGTCCATTGATGTTAAGAGATATTAAGGAACAGTGATTGTTGCTTCCTGTTATCTTTGTTATTAGAGGTGGAATTATCTGTTTGGCTGTCTTCTTTTGGATTTGTTAGAAGAGGATTACTTTCTTGCTCTTTCTAGGGTATAATTTCCCTTCTTGTATTGGAGCTTTCCTGCTATTATCCTTTGCAATCCTGGGTTTGTGGAAAGATATTGTGTAAATTTGGTTTTGTCATGGAATATCTCGGTTTTGTCCATCTATGGTAATTGAGAGTTTTACTGGGAATAGTAGCCTAGGCTGGCATTTGTGTTTTCTTAGGGTCTGTATGACATCTGTCCAGCATCTTCTAGCTTTTATAGTATCTGGTGAGAAGTCTGGTGTAATTCTGATAGGTCTGCCTTTATATGTTACTTGGCTTTTTTCCCTTACTGCATTTAATATTCTTTCTTTGTTTTGTGCATTTGGTGTTTTGATTATTATGTGATGGGAGGTATTTTTTTTTTTCTGGTCTAGTCTATTTGGTGTTCTGTAGGCTTCTTGTATGTTTATGGGCATCTCTTTCTTTAGATTAGGGACGTTTTCTTCTATAATTTTGTTGAAGGTATTTATTGGCCCTTTAAGTTGGGAATCTTCATTCTCATTTATACCTATTATCCTTAGGTTTGGTCTTCTCATTGTGTCCTGGATTTCCTGGATATTTTGTGTTAAGAACTTTTTGCATTTTGCATTTTCTTTGACAGCTGTGTCAATATTTTCTGTGGTATCTTCTGAACCTGAGATTTTCTTTTCTAGCTCTTGTATTCTATTGGTGATGCTTGTGTCTATGACTCCTAATTTCTTTCCTAGGTTGTCTATCTCCAGGGTAGTCTCCCTTTGTGATTTCTTTATTCTTTCTATTTCCATTTTTATGTCCTGGATGGTTTTGTTCAATTCCTTTACCTGTTTGGTTGTGTTCTGTTGTCATTCTTTAAAGGATTTTTGTGGTTTCTCTTTAAGGGCTCCTACCTGTTTACCTGTGTTCTCAAATTCTTTGAGAGTGTTATTTATGTCCTTCTTAAAGTCCTCTATCATCATCATGAGGAGTGATTTTAAATCTGAATCTTGCTTTCCTAGTAATATGGGAAATTCAGGACTTTCTTGTGTGGGAGAACTAGGTTCTAATGATGCCAAGTACCCTGGGTTGCTGATGCTTATGTTCTTGCCCTTGCCTTTCACCATCTGTATCGCCTTAGTGCTACCTGCCCTGTCTCTGACTGGAGCCTGTCTTTCCTATTATCTTTCCTATTATCTTGGTTGTGTTAGAACTGTGTAGTGTGGGTGTTACTACTGGGGTAAGAGCTGCTGCCTGGGATCTGCTCAGTGCAGACAGGAAAGAACCAGTGCTCCAGACCAGGAGTGACTTCCTGGGTCCTAGTGGGTCCCAGTTACTCCCTGTTTGGGGCAGGCATTGCTATTTATGTACCTAAGATAATGCCTGGGTTAGAGCTCCTGGGAGCCCTGCTTCCTCTGGGTTCTATGAGATTCTGCCTAATGCTTTAATAGAACACAGGAATTGTCAGTGTTCTTATGAAAAGAAAGTAGGTACCTTAAGACAGCAAGCCAGACCATGTCAGCTTGTGGTGTGGTCTAAATCAGAGACTGAGATTAGCAATGGTCAACATTTATATAGATTGATAAGCAGATGACATGGAACAGAACAGTGGAGAATGTTACTCATATTACAGAACTTGCAGTTAAGAGGGTTCAGTGAAGGAACCTCTGATAGACTCAAGAATGCTTCTGTGGGGAATGGGGGGAATCTGCTCAAAACATATATCACGCATGCTGTGGTCTGCAACACAGTACAGTATAAAGTATTTTATGGGCATTTTATTACAGGGGAATAACATTTAATTCTTTTTATTACTGACTTCCATTTTCTAATTTTTTTATTTACTTGGAATAAGATAATTGAAAATTAAAGTATTCCTTTGAAATTGAGCTTCTTTTTTAGAATTTTTTCACTAGTTTACATTACGATTTGTGTTTATGTGATTGGGTGCACAAATGTTCGCAGTTATCCTGTCTTCATTGTAAGAGGCACTAAGATATCAAAAGATAATTGGTAAAACATAAAATAATATAAAAACATAATATAGAAATTAGCACAAATGAAGTAATAAAGCCCAAAAAGCAAAAATGCTAGCTGTAACTAATATCTAACAACTAACTCTCAGCATATTGTTATATTTATTTAAGAATATCCACGTAACAAATATATCTATTTTGTATCTTGCACCTACTAGGCCCTGAAACTATAATAACAGTAAACTTGACCCTTGTTCTTATATAAGTAAACAATAATTATAAAAACTAATATTTTTGAGATACTTCTGCTTTGCTATTAAATTAACAAATGTGTAAAGCATGGATGCCAACTGGTAAGCTGATGACCCCACAATTTACATAACTATTTAGCAATAAAAAGATATTACAGTTATAGTTTTGACCAAGTTGTAGCATTTCTAAAGATGTCTTCTAAGAATATTATTAGAGATGATAAAATAAAAATCATTGAAAATAACAAAGCACATTGAAAACTTATGAGTGTTTTTTTCAGCTTTATTTATAGTGCTGGAAATTAGATGTCCTTGAGTAAGTAAATGGAGAAATAGACTATGGTCTATACAAAAAAGGAGAATATTTTATTCTAAAAAAAAGTGAGCTATCAAGTCCTTAACATCAGTGAAAGAAATGTAAACACATATAGCTAAATGAAAGAAACCATTATAAAAGGTCCATATGCTGAGGTTGGGAATGTGGCTCAGTTGGTAGAGTGCTTGCTTGTCATGCATCTGTAATCCCAGGATTTGGGAGGTGGAAGGAGGACCAAAAGTTTATGGTAATGATCAACTGCATATTGAGTCATAGTGAGTTTGAGACCAATATGGACTACATAAGACTCTGTCACAACAGACAAATCTACATACTATATGATTTCAACTTTTTGTTATTCTTTTGAGAACTCACTATTGTAATCAAGATTGGCCCTGAAATCCTAATCTTCCCAAAGTGGTCTTCCATCTCCCAAGTGCTTAGATGCAGGTATGTGCCATCATACCTGGATCAAATTGTTTGACATTCTGGGAAAGGCAAATATAGGAAGATGGGAAAACAGATCGATGGTTTCTTGGGCTTATTGAGGATGGAGGAGTGAACCATTATGCAATCAATGGGCATTAGGAATGATAATAATAATAATAATAATAATAATAATAATAATAATTTAATGTATTTCCAATCACTAATTGTAACCCATGTACTATTCTGGCAGGATGTTGAAATGATGGAGTGTAAGCACAGGGTATATGAGAAATGTTTGCCTTCTGCTCACTTTGCCGTGAACTTAAAATTATCAGCAAAGTATCGTGATGGAAGAAGGCCTGTTTTTGATGCATCTTATTTACTTGCAGAATTGACCTGCTATTCTAACTATTTTCAGACTTCACTAGGTTATGAGACTATTTTTTAAAAATTTATCTTTTCATATTTATGTACACTGGTGTCTGTGTTTGCCTGCACGTCTGTGAGAGAGTACGATTCACTAGAACTTGAGTTATAGACAGCTATGAGCTACCATGTGGGCACTGGGGATTGAACTTGCGTCCTCTGGAAGAGCAGCCAATGCTCCCAACTGCTAGGCCATTTCTTCAGCCCCAGTTGTGAGACTTTTAGTGTAAGTTTATTATCAGCTTTGGAGCCAATTTATTTCTGAGCCAAGTAAAGTGTTTATTTGATATTTCATTACAGAAATATTACAGGAGTCAATTTTAAAAGCCATTTATCTTCCTTTAATATATATTTTTGGTTAAGATAAATAAAATAATCTGTAATCATAATCATAATAAGCCCATTGCTGAGCCTGGACAAACCACAGTGCATCCCTCTAAACTGTGAACTGGTGTTCACTGTGAGCTCTCTGAGTCTGAGGATCCTACCATTTTCTCTGGATATTTAGAATACACTTTGTAATTGTGGGTCATAACACTATGGTCAAGTTAGAGCACCACTGCTTATTGATCTGAGAGACACTAGCCAAGTTAATTTTGTTGTTTTTTTTTTTTCACCTTAAAAATAAAGACATGTGAGAAGAGTTGGCTTTTTCTTCCTGTACTATTGTGGCTAATTACTACTTTATTCCTTAACAAATATACATGTAGATATAACAGGTAGGAAATCTGGCTGAAAGGTCAAGAAACATGGGAACCAGAAATTTAGCAAATGGGGAGATGTAGTCATTTTACAGCTGTCTCCTGAGAGGCTCTGCCAGAGCCTTACCAATATAAATGTGAATGCTTGCAGCCAACCATTGGACTGAGCATAGGGTCCCCAAAGGAGGAGTTAGGGGAAGGACTGAAAGAGCTAAAGGGGTTTGCAACCTTATAGGAAGAACAATATCAACCAACCAGACCGCCCAAAGCTTCCAGGGACTAAACCACCAACATGGAGGGACGCATGGCTCCGGCTGGATAGGTAGCAGAGGATGGCCTTATCTGGCATCAATGGGAGGGGAAGCCTTTGGTCCTGTGAAGGTTTGATGCCTCAGTGTAGGGGAATGTTAGGGTGGTGTGGCAGGAGTGGGTGGGTGGGTAAACACCCTCACAGAAGCAGGGGGTGTAGGGGATGGAATAGGGGTTTGTGGAGGGGAAACTGGGAAGGGGGATAACATTTGAAATCTAAATAAGTAAAATAACCAATAAAAAATTAAAGAAAAAAGACTAAGTGGAACAGAGGGCACAAAACACGTTGAAAGAGTAGAGGGAAGACTGACGTAAAAAGTCATTTCTGTTAGGGGCATTTCCTGTGCATAGAAAGTGACAAAGTGTACCAGTAGTTAGGAGGGATATGAGAGGTTCAAAGATTTTATTTTTGAAAGATGTTTGAGATTCGTGCATGCATATGCATTTATGCATCTATCCTCCATATTCCATCTTTGTAACCTATTTGAAAAATAGCCCGAGCTTCCAGCTGACTGTAGTGTGTGTCATGTAACCAAGATGACTAGGATAGCAAAACCCTTATAATGATCAGTTTCAATTTCAAATGCTATTGGATTAGGCTTTATTCTGTGTCCTCATCTGTCTCCATATGTGTATAATTTACATATAAATTACTATTTTGACAGGGCTTTTAGGATTGTTTGATCCATTCTCAGGGTCAAAAGAAACTGGGCAAAAGCCTCTTTTTCTATGCCAGTAGCATGGTAAATAGGTCCATGACTAGAAGAAATAATAGGGGTGCCCTTGTCAGCTAAATGATAACACAAAATTGTGTCCACCACGTTCAGCTGGCTTGCATACATATTTTAGCTGAGGACAGCGGACTCAATGGGATGATGTTGTATAGATGCAACTTTCCCTGAATAGTGGGATGCCTGAAACAACTGCTTTGATTTATCTGGGTTAGAATAATTTTTCCTGAATTCTAGACACAGAATTTAGGCTTGTACTTAATTTGTTCACTCCAGTAGGTCCTAAAATGTGCATAGATTCAGAAAGGCTCCATCTAGCCATTGGGACTCTCTGGATTGCTCTAGGATGCAAAATCGACAGATATACAAATACAGAGCTAGCTTGCATCATATGCCGAAATAGAAATTAGCTCTGCAATTTTGGTCATTATAGCATTGAGAAATTGCTTTGTAGATATGTCAGAAAGCAATATAGCCCCGTGGAAAATACAATTACTATGCTATTGCAACAATTACTAGAGAGAAGGAACTTCATTTATTGCTGTACATCAGTAAGAAAAATGATACAAAGTCAAGATGATAGTGGGGCTAACATATAACTCGACAGTGAGCTCCAGAAGCCAGGAGTTACAGTTTCCTCAATACTTAGTTCCTTTTCAACTGTTTGTCTCACTTTACTGACTAGTGAATATCATCGAAAGAAGAAATGGGAGCAAAATGGAAATAGAAGATAAGTTGAATGAGTAGCAGATGGAAAAATGTATTTCTGCTTTATAGAATATGTGAAGATGCATTTATGGTTCATATCAAAATTATTAATCTTTTCAAAATTCCTAGACTGCTTATTTAATTATACAACATGTATTTAAGTGCAACAAATTGTATCAAGATGGATTTATCTGCGTCCCATCAAGTAGCTCTGAGCCCCATCTGCTGGCCTACTTGTATTTAAAAAAAAAACATTGAGAGCAAACATATTTGTTTTTTTTCCAAATCAATATTTTAATAATTTACATGACAAGGCATTTGTAACAAAACAAATCAAAAGTAAAAAAGAAACAAAAATTTATTCGCTACCTTTAGTAAGCTGGGGAGGTATTCCTGTGCTCATGAGAATAGCAGAGATTTCCCTACCTCTCCCTGACTGTAGCACTCGTGAAAGAACCTGCACTTCACATGAGTAGCCCTGTAGAGATGATGCTGGCAAACACAGTCTTAAGAGAGGCTAAGACAGGTGGCTCTTCCAGGTTTACTTTACTGTGATATAACAGGGAGCTAAGATTAAATCTCTCCTTAGTTGCTGGCCATAACATTGAGAATTATGGCCTTACTGAAACAACAGACAGAGCAGTGACTGAAAACAAGGATGTGCTGGGAGAACCCGTAAGGGAACACTACTGAGACTGAGTCCATGAAGGATCAGCTGATCAGCTGAGGATGCTATCCAGGTAAGGATTTCTAAATGTGTCACTTGGAGGCCTGGTGTGATGGCTGATCTTGGTTGTCACCTTGACTACATCTGAAATTAGCCAAGAGTACAAGCAGTCTGGCATTTCTCTTTTTTCTTTTTCTGTTTCTCTTTTAGTGAAAATAAATCTTTTTCATACAATATATTCTGATTAAGGTTTCCCTTGCCCTAATTCCTCTGAGATCTACCCTACTGTCCCTCTCATCCTAACCCACACCCTTCTGTCTCTCTTTAGAAAACAAATAGGCATCCAAAGAATAATAGTAAAATAAAAAATAAGATAAACCCAAACAAACAAATTGGAATAGGAAAAAAACAGACAGAAGAAAATGGCCCAAAGAAAAAACATAAGAAATACATGTAGATATGTAGACTCAGAGACACATGTTCATACTCACAGGGACTTACAAGGAAATAGAACCAGCAACTATAATATATATATACAAAGGACCTGTAAGATCAAAAATAAAGTTAAAAATAAAACATAAAGATAAATGACTAAACATTATGAGACAAGGAAGCGCCAAAGATGCCATTGAGGCCATTTTATGTTGGCCATCTACTGACGGGCATGAGGCCTGCTGTTAAGAATGGTTTGTAACCTCAGTGAGACTTCTTTGGAAAAAAAATCAAATTTTCATTTGTGAGGGATTTTCATTTGGAGATAGCTCCTGAGTTATGGATGGGGGCTTGTGCCCACTTTTCTTGCCCCCTGACCCCATCTGGCACAGACCTGTGGAGGCTCTGTGCATGTAGCTGAAGTCTCTGTGAGTTCATACGTTTCTCAATCATGCTGTGTTTAGACGGTTTTGTTTCCTTGATGTCTTCCATCCCCTCTGGCTCTTAAAATCTTTCACCTTTTCTTCACAGGGTTCACTGAGAAAGGGCTTTGATGGAGACATCCGCTTAGGACTGAGTGTTCCATTGTCTGGCTGCAGATCTCTGCATTTGTCTGCTGAGGCAGATGCTGCTCTGATGATGGCTGAGCAAGGAGTGATGCACGGATCTGTGAGTAAAACAGAGTATCATTAGGAATCTTTTTAGTAGAACAATAATATTTGGTTTTTGCCTAGGTCACTGGCCTATGTAGTCTCAGGTTTTTGGCCACCTAAGCCTTGTTGGGAATGGGTTCCATTTCTTTTAGTGGGCATTTATTCCAGTCATATATTGGCGAGTTATTCCCACAAACTTTGTGCCACTATAAACTTTGTCTGATGGTGTCTTTTGCCATGTAGAAGCTTCTCAGTTTCATATTTTAGTGCCTGCAGTATCAATGTTCTGTTCAGAGAGTATTTTCCTGTGCCAATGAGTTCAAGGCTAGTCCCCACTTTCTTTTCTGCCAGGTTCAGTGTATATGGTTTTATGCTTAGGCTTTTGATCCACTTGAAGTTGAATTTTGTTCAGGGTGGTAAGAACGCATCTATTTGATTTCTTCTACATGAAGTCTTTCAAGTTGACTAGTGCTGTTTGGTGAAGATGTTGTCTTTTTTTCTAGTGTGCATTTCAGGCCTCTTTATCAGAAAACTAGGTGTCCAAACATGCATGGACTTATTTTTGGGTTTTCAGTTTGATTCCATTGGTCAATGTGTCTGATTTTGTGACAGTATCATGCTGTTTTTATTACTTTAGCTCTAGGTACAATTTGAGATGGAAGATGGTGATATCTCCAGCAGTTCTTTTATTATTCAAGAATATTTTAGCTAGTGTGTGTGTGTGTGTGTGTGTGCGAGTGTGTGTATTTTCTATATGAAGCTGAAAATTCTGAAAATTAGATATATCTCAATCTGGGGACTGGAAACTTCATTTTGATGAACAATGGATGGCTAGTATCTTACGTAGGCATAATTTTTTTGCCACTTATTTTAGTAAGAATTCAACCTCCCCCTTGCTCACTACCCAGAGGTAGTGAAAGAGAAAAGCTATTAGGATATGTTAGGACAAAGTGGGTCTGTTTAGCAATAGTTCTTTTGGGGGCAAGCTTAATGTTTTTTGGCAGCAGTTCAGTCCCATAGCATACATCTCAGCAGCTGCAGACCAGTCCTCTCAGGCAGACACCACATATAAACCAGCAGCTCCAGGCCAGTGTTCTCAGTAGGCAGACACCATGCATAAACCAATATTAATCTCACAAGCAGTTCTTGGGTGAGTTTCTTTCAGTGTTGGTTACCACAAGCTGAACTTAATAATGCTATGTAAGGCAAACCAATACATGAGTGTTGTCAGCAAAGAATAGCAAAGCAGAGCAAACCCAACCAATGCTTCCCTCTTGCCATCTGTGGGATCATATTTATACTCCTTCATCAAGGGTCCTTTCACATGTTTGCTTCAGGAAAACATTCTTTCATGTGTCTGCTTTAGAAAGACGTCCTTTCACCTATGCACCTCAGCAAAACATCATTTGATATAACTGACTTTCCAAACAAACTAGAAGTTTCCATTTCAATCTTGGTTGGGGTTTACATTACTTACATTATGTTTGTCTTCATAGAGTATACAAAATTCTTTTTTACGAATGGTTCTTTATCATTATAAAAATGAAACCATGTAGTATTTATTTAGACTCTTACAATGCTTAGCACAAATTAGACCCCTCACCTTTGGATTACTCCATGGGGGGACTGTTTAAAATTTCTGGAGATGTACATGAGAAGAAGATACTTGGGTGTAAGGTCCTCATCTGCAGGGTGGAGTGGTGACTTCTCTATCACATTTTTTTTTCTCCTGAAACAATATCTTTAGCTTATATCAGAAGACAAGAGAGGATTCCAATTTAAGCGTGTGAAAAATCAGTTAATTAGAACTGGAAATGTAGTTCAGTGGCAGAGCACTTACCTATGTGCAAGACGCTAGAATCGGTTCCTTCCCCAACATTAAAAAAAGAAGAAAGTAATTTTTATATCACTATGAAGTAAGGGTATTGACACTTTGATTTCTTACACAAAAATTAGAACCAACACAAACAAGTGAAGGTATGCATAAGTGTATATATACACAGAAACACATAATCAAACTAGTTGAGCAAGTAATCTAATTTGGTTGATGTAACTAATTTTTTCAATGCCTATTTTTACCAATGGTTCTTAATTGCTTTAATCTCTCTTCTAGCCCACCACCCACCAGAGGTAGTGAAAAAGAAAGGTTATTATGATACAGAAGTGGACCTGTTTAGAAATGGTCCTTTGAGGCAATTTCCATCTGCGTGGTCAGGAAATCAGCACACGTGCAAACACTTCACAGATATACTAGCAGTCCAGTTCAGTAGAGTCAGGATAGCAGCAGCGGTGGCATGACCCAGCAGGAACAGCCAGGCCTCAGCGGAATTGGCCCGAGTCAGCAGGAGGGAGCAGCAGGAATGCCAGGAGAAGTTCTTTGCTGTGCTTCTCTCAATGAAGTGAAGATCAGTGAAGACTGAGGACCAAGAAGTGTTGTAGAGCTAGCTGTACCAGCAAGTCCCTCTCACAGTCTGTTGAGTCCTATTTATACTCCTTCTATCACATGTCCTCCACAGGTCTTGCCTCACCACAGCTCTTGCTTCAGCATGTGAGTCTGTCCTAGAAAGACTCCATGTGAATTGAATCTGTCTCAGAGGACATCACTCTGCCAATTGGCCCAAGTTCATGGGAGTGGCAAGAAGCTGAAGCATTAGAAGTTTTTTGGTGTATTTCTTTCTACAGAGTCCTAACAAGTGGAGCTCAACTACACAATGTAAGGTGGACTAATACATGCATGTCGTTAGCCAAGAATCCTACATCATGTGTCCTTTCACGTGCTTATTTTAATAGAACATCCCTTCACCTGTGTCTGCTTCAGTGAAACATTCCTTCACGAGTCTGTCTTAGCAAAACATCCTTTCACCTTTGTCCTCTTCAGGAAATACTCCGTCACAGGTTTGCCCCAGCAAAACACCATCTGACACAACTGACTTTCCAAAGAACCCTTAAGTTTCCACTTCAGGTTGATGTGGTGGTTAGTTTTTTGTCAGTTTGACACAAACCAGAGAAACCCGGGAAGAGAGAACCTCAGAAATTGTCTCCGTCGGATTAGTCTATGGGCAAACATGTAGGGGTTTAGTGACTGACGTGGTAGAGCCCAGTTAATTGCATGCAGTGCCATGCCAGGTTAGGTGCTCCTGGTTTGTACAAGCAAGCAACTGAGCAAGCCATGACGAGTAAGACAGCAAGCAGTACTTTGTGGGTCTGCTTCAGCAGCTGTTCCCTGTTTGTGCTTCTCCTCTGACTTTCCT
Organism: Arvicanthis niloticus; assembly: GCF_011762505.2. Classification (NCBI taxonomy): domain Eukaryota; kingdom Metazoa; phylum Chordata; class Mammalia; order Rodentia; family Muridae; genus Arvicanthis; species Arvicanthis niloticus. The sequence goes on along the minus strand of NC_047674.1, from coordinate 11,269,077 downwards.
CAATAATGTACTGTGAAAGTGGAAACTGCAAGCCAAATAAATAATTTCTTCCCCAGGTCAATTTTGTTCAGTGTTTCATCAGCAAACTAGCAAACTAGGACAGTTGAGAAATACATATTCTGTGCTTTGTGAAATAAAAGCAGAGATCTTAAGTTTCTTTAAAATGGTTTTGTTCTTTTTTAAAATTATTTTTTATTAGTAACTTTTTAAAAAATGTTAATCAAAGGCTTTATAAGTTTGGTAATGCTCAACAACAAGATGCCCATACAATCAGAAGTGTAACCCAATACCCAACCTAGATATACCAACTGCCTTTGACTGGCTTAGACATTTGAACATCTTCCTCCATGTCCCCCATCCGCCCTCCCCTCTCTCTTCTCCTAACTCCTCCTCTCCTCCTCTTCCTCTCCTTACTCCTCCCACCTTAGCTCCTCCTACATATCACCCTTCCTGTTAAAATAAAAAAACCCTTTTCTCTCAAAATACAATTAGAGCATAACTATACCAATTAAATGGTTTTGTTCTTAATTTCAGACTTTTAGTGTTTAAGTATATGTGTTATTATTTTAGTAGAATATATTAATGTTCAGTTATAAGCAAGCGAGAGGAAGAAAATGTTAATTTGATATTGAACAAGCCATTTTGAACTAAATGATAAATACTATTAAACTTTCCCTTGAAGAGAAAGTTATCTTTAGATCACAGCAGACTTTGAGCTTTTCTATATCAACTCAAAACATCTGAAACTGAAACGTATGAGGTGTATCCTGGGTACTTTTGTCAATTTGTCACAAGCGAGAGTCATTTGGGAAGAGGGAACTTGGACGGATAAAATGCCCCGCCAGCCTGACCCTTGCCCAGGCTTGTTGGGCATTTTCTTGATTAAAAATTAATGTGGAAGAGTCCAGCTCATTGGCACAGGGCCACTCCTGGTGGCCTGGATAGATAAGAAAGCAAACCAAGCTGAGAAAGTGTGGAGAGAAAGCCAGTAAGCAGCAAGCGTTCTTCCACCTTCTGGTTTCTGCCCTAACTTCCGTGGATGACGGACTCAAAATTGTAGGGCTAAACGCACCCTTTTCTCTCTGAGTTCATTTTGGTCATGGCGTTTTATCGAAGCAACAGAAACCCTAACTTTAAGACAAGGTATTAAAAATGATTCTCTATCCTGCGAATTCCTTCCTGCTGTGAACATCAGGCCTCTGCTTTCTAGCCACCCCCTTGCGCCATTGCTTAGAAGCAGCAATCTGTGATCCTGTCTCAGCCCAAGAAACCCGGACCAGCTGCTGCACTGAAACTGGGGACAGGCCTCCCCCAGCCTGCTGAAGGGAGAAAAAAGAACAGCAAGAAGCAATTGATGAAGTACAAAATGAAACAGACAGACTTAATGAACAAGCCAGTGAGGAAATTTTGGAAGCAGAACAAAAATATAACAAACTGCACCAGCCATTTTTTTCAGAAGAGATCAGAACTGATCTCCAAAATCCCAGGGTTTTTTTGGATAACATTTGTCAACCATCCACAAGTGTCTGCACTGCTTGGGGTGGAAGGCAAGGAGGCTCTGCATTATTTGACCGGAGTTGAGTGACAGAATTTGAAGACATTTAATCAGGTTACAGAATAGATTTTTATTTTGATGGAAATCCTTATTTTGGAAGTAAAAGTTCTCTCCAAAGAATTTCATCTGAATGAGAGTGGTGACCCTATCTTCAAAGTCCACAGGAAATCAAATGGAAATCTGGAAAGGATTCGATAAAATGATAAAGTCAAACACAGACTAAGGCCAGCAGGAAGAGGCAGCATGAGGAGACAGAGAGCTACTCTACCTGGTTTACTGACTGTTCTGATGCGAGTGCAGCCATGTCAGGAGAGGCCATCAAAGGTGGTATTTGGACGAATCTCTTGCAGGACTATTTGGTTCCTGATATGGGTAGTGAAGAAGGATAGGCAGAAGATGATGGTGATGATGGTGATGATGATGATGATGATGAGGAGGAACGGTTGGAAGATATTGATGAAGGAGATGAAGATGAAGGTGAAGAAGATGAAGGGAGGAGAGGAGGATGAAGGAGAGGATGACACAGAAGACTGATGGATTCAACCTTCCCTTCCCTTCCCTCCCCCCTCCCTTCCCTTCCCTTCCCTCCCCCCTCCCCTCCCCCTCCCCTCCCCTCCCCCCTCCCCTCCCCTCCCTTCCCCCTCCCCTCCCTTCCCTTCCCCCCTCCCCTCCCCTCCCTTCCCTTCCCCCTCCCCTCCCCTCCCTTCCCCCTCCCCTCCCCTCCCTTCCCTTCCCCCTCCCCTCCCCTCCCCCTCCCCCTCCCCTCCCCTCCCCTCCCCTCCCCCCTTCCCCCCTCCCCTCCCCCTCCCCCTCCCCTCCCCTCCCGTCCCTTCCCTTCCCCCTCCCCTCCCCTCCCCTCCCTTCCCTCCTCCCCTCCCTTCCCTCCTCCCCTCCCCTCCCCTCCTCCCCTCCCCTCCCCTCCCCTCCCCTCCCTTCCCTCCTCCCCTCCCCTCCCCTCCCCTCCTCCCCTCCCCCCCTTCCCCCCTCCCCTCCCCCTCCCCCCTCCCCCTTCCCCTCCCCTCCCCTCCCTTCCCCTCCCCTCCTCTCCCCTCCCCTCCCCTCCCCTCCCCTCCCTTTTCTTTTCCTTTTAAAAATTTCCCCAGTCCCTAGGAGCAAGTTGCAGTCATTTTTCTCCCCGACCTGTCCCTCTGTGCTCTGTCTCGCTGTTTTTGAGGTCTTTCAACATCATGGTTCTCAGTGAATTTGGGGGAAAAATACCTCAAACGAAACACAACAGGAAAAGAATCTCCACACTTTTCTGTTCTAAATTAATTTCATCTTTTCTTGTCTCAAAAACTGTGGATTCAACACTTCCACTGTGATCTGTGGGAAAAAAGAAAAGCCCTACCCATTCCCTTGGCTCTGCTGGAGGGTGCTAGGCCCTGTGTAGTAGTGCTTAGATCTAGCTTTTTTCCTTTCTCTGTATACTGGGCTCAGAGATTACACTGTGTCTCTATGGGAATACAGACAGCATTTACCAATATGTATCTGTCTACTTTCTCTTGTTTAATAAAAACAAAAATGTTAAGGGAGGGTATGTTAAGGGTAGGTTTGAGGTGTCTGGGGGGTTAAGAGGGCATCTGACAACATGGCTTCTCCTTTGGCATGTTTGATTGTGATGTTTAACAGACATCCTTGCAGTTTAAGATGACACTTTTAAAATAAAATTCTCTCCTAATGATGACTTGAGCCCTGCCACTCAGTGGGAGAGTCAGCAGAACCTGTAGGGTTTTATTTGGAGTTGGCATTTTCTGTTGTAACTTTATCTTTAAATATTTTGTTAAAATTTTTTTGTTTGTTTTCACTGGAAGGGAAAAGATGCTCACTTTAAATGTTGAAGTGTACGAGTTGCCTTGTTACAATAAAATCAATGTGTACGCAAAGAAAAAAAAAATTCTCCACACCCTTTACAGAGTGATGGATTCACTTCTGTGGACTAAACTTTGAGAATAATTTTATGACCTGATCTTTTACATTTAAAATTTGTCATGAAAATGTATCACCAAATTGAGATGAATTAATTTGATGGCACAGATAATTTTCTAAAGTTTTTTTTTTTTTTTTTTTTTTTTTTAGGTCTGATGCCAAATGTTGAAATTTTAAAGCACAAGTTTTACGTTTAGGGGTATTGACGGAGACAGAATTCTCATTCAAGTGCAAGCTGCTTAGAGAACTCCGCACACACGTTTAAAGGCTCAAGTAATTGAACCCTCCGTCTGTAGCTACCTGAACGCTGAGATTTCTAATCTTTGACTTCTGTTTGCTCTAGGGCTTGAACATTCACATTTGTGACTTCCATCTCAACAACAGATTCCAATTCAGATTGTCCTCGGGGCGATCACGTGGCTGGCGTGGTGTTCTGGCTCCTTGCTCTTCCACTTTCCTCTCTGTTGTTTTCACTACTGTTCTGTGAAATAGTTATAGTAGAAAAACTGTAGTTTTGTTGCACTAATTTGCATATTTACTGTGTTATAATTGAGAAATGCATGATGCAGTAATGTTAAGTTTATTTTAGGAAAATTATGAACAACTACAATAGCTGTCGGCAAAAGTTTCTACATTTATCATCTACCTGCGGGTTTTTTTTTTTTTTTTCCACTTGGACAGTCATCGTATCTTTAGAGAGGAGGCTGAACAGGTGGGAGGTGAGAAACCTGTCAGGAACGGAAGGGACCCATGAGAACTGCTCTGGCCGTCTCTCCTGTAGTGTCCAACCATGGAGCTGCATGCGTTTATTCTTTTGGATCTCTGGAAAACAGCAGTGGAGGTAAAGAGTTAGGTGAGGTGGTCTGTAAAGTGAAGTCAGGATTCAAAAGTGAAGAAACAAAGATTGAAGAGAGCAGAAAAGGTTCGCACAGGGCACATTGTGGGAATGGCTTTCAAGCTCGCAGGTGCTTGTCTATTCATCTGCTTGGAAGTCAGGGAGACAAAGCCTCTCTGTCCGTGATGTTCTGTTCTCTCCTTCTTGCCTCTTCTCAGTTTTGCTAGGGAGGTTTCAGATGTTTCCCCAATAATGAGAAGATTTTAGGGTTCGGTAGTAACTGCCAAGTGTCAGGTGTCTAAACTCTGTCCACATTTATTGGTTAAACAGAACATCACATTGGACCTAAGTCAGTCTTTCATACCTGACTGGAGAAGTCATAACTTTCTAACTGGGATAAGTGGGCATATTTTGGGTGAAGGATGGAAAGCAGACACTTTTAGTTTATTTTCATTGGCTATTTTTTTTTCCTTTCGGAAGTGCAGGGTACAGGAGTAGTTTCACACCGTGAACATTGTATCTTATTTCTACTACGTAGGTTTGACGTAAATTCATCTACTTCTATATTGGGCCTTCTCAAATGAACTGTTTTTCAGTCAGGAAAGATGCGAAAGACAACGAAATGAGTCCGTTAAGGTTGAGTTTGGCGGAGCCAGCGCTAGCACGCCCCGTCCACTGCTCGCCCCTCCTGCAGTCTGAGGCCTGCGAGAGAGTGCACCTAGGAGCCCCCCAGACACATTCTGGGGGATCCATAGAACCCATAGCCAGCGCTAGCACGCCCCGTCTGCCGCTCGCCCCTCCTGCAGTCTGAGGCCTGCGGGTAAGTGCACCCAGGAGCCCCCCAGACACATTCTGGGGGATCCATAGAACACATAGCCAGTGCTAGCACGCCCCTTCCGACGCTCGCCCCTCCTCCAGTCTGAGGCCTGCGGGTAAGTGCACCCAGGAGCCCCCCAGACACATTCTGGGGGATCCATAGAACCCATAGCCAGCGCTAGCACGCCCCGTCCGCCGCTCGCCCCTCCTGCAGTCTGAGGCCTGCGGGTAAGTGCACCCAGGAACCCCCAGACACATTCTGGGGGATCCATAGAACACATAGCCAGCGCTAGCACGCCCCTTCCGCCGCTCGCCCCTCCTCCAGTCTGAGGCCTGCGGGTAAGTGCACCCAGGAGCCCCCCAGACACATTCTGGGGGATCCATAGAACCCATAGCCAGCGCTAGCACGCCCCTTCCCCTGCTCGCCCCTCTTGCAGTCTGAGGCCTGCGGATAAGTGCACCCAGGAGTCCCCCAGACACATTCTGGGGGATCCATAGAACCCATAGCCAGCACTAGCATGCTCCTTCTGCTGCTCGCCCCCCCTCCGGTCTGAGGCCTGCAGGGTCTGAGTCCCAGACCAGACCTCTACCAGGTCTGCAGTTGTGTGGACCCCGGATTCCACCTGAGACATACTGGAAGGTCCACTCAACCCAGAGCCACAGAGGAACAACTGAACTCAGAGTGTCAGACAACATACCCTGAGATATCCAAGAGGAGACACTGCACCCAGAACAGCAGACATCTAGCTGGACTGCTACCTTGGAGGCACCATATCCTGAGGCATCCTAGAGATACCACTGTAATCAGGGCAGCTGGAAAAAAACCACAAAGACATCTGGACTCCTAGAAGACCAAACAAAAGCGAGACAACTGGAAAGACAGGCTTCAATCAGAGACAGAAGTACAGGTAGCACTAGAATTAACCAGATGGCAAAAGGCAGGCGCAAGAACGTAAGCAACAGAAACCAAAGTTACATGGCATCATCAGAACCCAGTTCCCCCATCATAGCAAGCCCTGAACACCCCATCACACCAGAAAAGCAGGATTCAGAATTAAAATCACTTCTCATGATGATGATAGAGGACTTTAAGAAAGACATAAATAACACTCTCAAAGAACAGATAGAAACCCTTAGAGAGGAAACACAAAAATCCCTTAAGGAATTACAAGAAAATGCAACCAAACAGGAGAAGGAATTAAACAAAACCATGCAGGATCTAAAAACGGAAGTAGAAACAATAAAGAAATCACAAAGGGAGAACACCCTGGAGATAGAAAAGTTAAAAAAACGATCAGGAGTCATAGATACAAGTATTACCAACAGAATACAAGAGATGGAAGAGAGAATCTCATGTGCAGAAGATACCATGGAAAACATAGACACAACTGTCAAAGAAAATGCAAAATACAAAAGGCTACTAACCCAAAATATACAAGAAATCCAAGACACAATGAGAAGGCCAAACCTAAGGATAATAGGAATAGATGAGGGGGAAGACTCCCAACTTAAAGGACCAGTAAATATTCTCAACAAAATTATAGAGGAAAACTTCCCTAACCTAAAGAAAGAGATGTCCATAAATATACAAGAAGCCTACAGAACTCCAAATAGTTTAGACCAGAAAAGAAATACTTCCCGCCACATAATAGTCAAAACATCAAATGTACAAAACAAAGAAAAAATACTAAAAGCAGTAAGGGAAAAAGGCAAAGTAACATATAAAGGCAGACCTATAAGAATTACACCAGACTTCTCACCAGAGACCATAAAAGCCAGAAGATCCTGGACTGATATCATACAGACCCTAAAAGAACATAAATGTCAGCCCAGACTACTATACCCAGCAAAACTGTCAATCATTATTGATGGAGAAACCAAAATATTCCATGACAAATCCAAATTTACACAGTATCTCAACACAAACCCAGCACTTCAAAGGATAATTGGTGGAAAACTCCATCACAAGGAGGGAAACTACAACCTGGAAAAAGCAGGAAAGTAATCTTCCAAAAACCGTAAAAGAAGGTAGCTACACAAACATATCCCCACTGCCAATAACAAAAATAACAGGAAACAACACTCATTTTTCCTTAATATCTCTTAATATCAATGGACTCAATTCTCCAGTAAAAAGACATAGACTATCAGACTGGATACATAAACAGGACCCAACATTTTGCTGCATTCAGGAAACGCACCTCTGTGGAAAGGACAGACACTACCTCAGAGTAAAAGGTTGGAAAACAATCTACCAAGCAAATGGTCCCAAGAAACAAGCTGGAGTAGTGATTCTAATATCAAATAAAATCAGTTTTCAACCAGAAGTAATCAAAAAAGATAAAGAAGGACACTTCATATTCATGAAAGGAAAAATGTACCAAGAGGAACTTGCAATTCTCAACATCTATGCCCCAAATGTAAGGGCACCCGCATACATAAAAGACACTTTACTAAAACTTAAAGCATACATTGCACCCTACACAATAATAGTGGGAGATTTCAACACCCCACTCTCAGCTATGGACAGGTCATGGAAACAGAAACTAAATCGAGACACAATGAAACTAACAGAAGTTATGAACCAATTGGACTTAACTGACATCTATAGAACATTTCACCCTAAAACAAAAGAATACACCTTCTTCTCAGCACCTCATGGTACCTTCTCGAAAATAGACCATATAATTGGTCACAAACAGGCCTCAACAGATACAAAAAGATTGAAATAATCCCCAGCACCTTATCAGACCACCATGGATTAAGACTTGTCTTTGACATGGACAAAAACATCAGAAAACCAACATACACTTGGCAACTGAACAATGCTCTACTCAATGACAACTTGGTCAAGGAAGAAATTAAGAAAGAAATTAAAGACTTTTTAGATTTAAATGAAAATGAGGACACATCATATCAAAACATGTGGGACTCATTGAAAGCAGTACTAAGAGGAAAAATCATAGCTCTAAGTGCTCACAAAAAGAAAGTGGAAAGAGCATACATCAACAACTTGACAGCAAACCTGAAAGCATTAGAACAAAAAGAAGCTAGTATACCCAAGAGGAGTAGACGGCAGGAAATAATCAAACTCAGGGCTGAAATCAACCAAGTTGAAACAAAAAGAACTATACAAAATATCAACAAAACCAGGAGCTGGTTCTTTGAGAAAATCAACAAGATAGACAAACCCTTAGCCAGACTAACCAAAGGGCGCAGAGACAGCATTCAAATTAATAAAATCAGAACTGAAAAGGGAGACATAACAACAGAAACAGAGGAAATTAAAAAAATTATCAGATCCTACTACAAAGGCCTATACTCAACAAAATTGGAAAATCTGGAGGAAATGGACAATTTTCTAGATAGATACCAGGTACCAAAGTTAAATGAGGAGCAGATAAACCATGTAAACAGTCCCATAACGCCTAAAGAAATAGACACAGTCATTAAAAATCTTCCCACCAAAAAATGTCCGGGGCCAGATGGTTTCAGTGCAGAATTCTTTCAGACCTTCAAGGAAGACCTAATACCAATCCTCTTCAAGTTATTCCATCGAATAGAAACAGAAGGAACACTACCCAATTCATTCTATGAAGCTACCATTACACTCATACCTAAACCACAGAAAGACCCAACAAAGAAAGAGAACTACAGACCAATCTCTCTTATGAATATTGATGCAAAAATACTCAATAAAATTCTCGCAAACCGAATCCAACAACACATCAAAACAATTATCCATCAAGATCAAGTAGGCTTTATCCCAGGAATGCAGGGATGGTTCAATATTCGGAAATCCATCAATGTAATCCACTACATAAATAAACTCAGAGAGAAAAACCACATGGTCATATCACTAGATGCTGAGAAAGCATTTGACAAAATTCAACATCCCTTCATGTTAAAAGTCTTGGAAAGATCAGGAATACAAGGCCCATATCTAAACATAGTAAAAGCAATATACAGCAAGCCAGTAGCCAACATCAAACTAAATGGAGAGAAACTGGAAGCAATCCCACTAAGATCAGGGACTAGGCAAGGCTGCCCACTCTCACCTTACCTATTCAATATAGTACTGGAAGTCTTAGCTAGAGCAATTAGACAACAAAAGGAAGTCAAAGGGATACAAATAGGAAAGGAAGAAGTCAAAATTTCACTATTTGCGGATGACATGATAGTATACTTAAGTGAACCTAAAACTTCCACCAGAGAACTCCTAAACCTGATAAACAACTTTAGCAATGTGGCTGGATATAAAATCAACTCAAACAAATCAGTAGCCTTCCTCTACTCAAAGGATAAACAGGCAGAGAAAGAAATCAGGGAAATGACACCCTTCACAATAGCCACGAATAAAATAAATTATCTTGGAGTGAATCTAACAAAGCAAGTGAAAGATCTGTATGACAAGAACTTCAAGTCTCTCAAGAAAGAAATTGAAGAACATCTCAGAAGATGGAAAGATCTCCCATGCTCCTGGATTGGCAAGATTAATTTAGTAAAAATGGCTATCCTGCCAAAAGCAATCTACAGATTCAATGCAATACCCATCAAAATTCCAAATCAATTCTTCATAGAGATAGAAAAAGCAATTTACAAATTCATTTGGAATAACAAAAAACCTAGGATAGCGAGAACTATTCTCAACAATAAAAGAACCTCTGGGGGAATCACCATTCCGGACCTCAAACTGTACTACAGAACAGTAGTGATAAAAACTGCTTGGTATTGGTACAGAGACAGAAAGGACGATCAATGGAACAGAATTGAAGACCCAGAAATGAACCCGAATACCTATGGTCACTTGATATTTGACAAGGGAGCTAAATTCATCCAGTGGAAAAAGGACAGCATTTTCAACAAGTGGTGCTGGCTCAACTGGAGGTCAACATGTAGAGGAATGCAAATTAATCCATTCTTATCTCCTTGCACAAAGCTCAAGTCCAAGTGGATAAAGGACCTTCACATAAAGCCAGGTACACTGAAAATATTAGAAGAGAAGTTGGGGAAGACCCTCGAATACCTAGGCACAGGGGAAAAGTTCCTGAACAGAACACCAATGGCTTATGCTCTAAGATCAAGAATCGACAAATGGGACCTCATCAAATTGCAAAGCTTCTGTAAGGCAAAGGACACTGTCAACAAGACAAAACGGCAACCAACAGATTGGGAAAAGATCATTACCAATCCTACATCTGATAGGGGGCTAATATCTAATATTTACAAAGAACTCAAGAAATTAGACGCCAAACAACAAAATAACCCCATTAAAAAATGGGGTACAGAGCTAAACAAAGAATTCTCAACTGAGGAAACTCGAATGGCCGAGAAGCACCTTAAGAAATGCTCAACATCCTTAGTCATCAGGGAAATGCAAATCAAAACAACACTGAGATACCACCTCACACCAGTCAGAATGGCTAAGATCAAAAACTCAGGTGATAGTAGATGCTGGCGAGGATGTGAAGAAAGAGGAACACTCCTGCATTGTTGGTGGGGTTGCAAGCTGGTACAACCACTTTGGAAGTCAGTCTGGCGGTTCCTCAGAAAATTGGACATAGCACTACCTGAGGACCCAGCTATACCACTTCTGGGTATATACCCAGAAAATGCCTCAACAAATAACAAAGACATATGCTCCACTATGTTCATAGCAGCCCTATTTATAATAGCCAGAAGCTGGAAAGAACCCAGATGCCCTTCAACAGAGGAATGGATACAAAAAATGTGGTACATTTACACAATGGAATATTACTCAGCTATTAAAAATAATGAATTCGAGAAATTCTTAGGTAAATGGATGGATCTAGAAAATATCATCCTGAGTGAGGTAACCCAATCACAAAAGAACACACATGGTATTTACTCACTGATAAGCGGAGATTAGCCCAAAAGTTTGAAACAACAAAGATTCAACTACCAGAAGACACGAAGCCCATGAAGAAGAAAGAACAAGTGAGGATGCCTAGGTCTTTCTTAGAAGGAGTAACTAAATAACCAAGGGAGCAAATATGGAGACACAGTGTGGGTCAGAATCATAAGGGGGGGTTGTAGGGAGACCATTGTGTCTGGGTATTCATTCCATAGGCAGTCACCAAAAATAGACGCTGATAGGGATGTCAGGATGGGAAAGCTGACAGCAGCCTGATAAGGCTGTCTCCTTAGAGGTCTCTCAGAGTCGGACATACCCAGAGACAGATACCCACAGCTATCCATTAATCTGATCAAAGTTCCCAATGGAGGAGTTAGAGAGTAAATTGAGGGAACCGTGAACCATACGGGCTGGTGGCCCTGTGAGGAGAGCAAGAATACCAACCAGCCAGAGCTCCCCAGGGTCTAAACCACCAGCCCAGGTGCACATAGGGAGAGATACATGACTCCAGCTGTATATGTAGGGGAGGATGGCCCTGTTGGGCATAGGTGGGAGACAAGATCATTGGTACCCTGAAGGCTGAGCACTGAGGGGGGGAATCTGAGGGTGGGGAGGGAGGCTGGGGGTAGGTGGGTAACACCTTCATAGAGGCAGGAGGAGGGGGGATGGGATAAGGGGTTCCTGGGTGGTGGGGGAAATATGGTAAGGGGATAAAATTTGAAATGTAAATATTATATCCAATAAAAGAGGGGAAAAATAGAAAAGCAGTTAGAACCAACATTCTTAATAAAATGTCAGCCCTCTTTAAAAAAAAAAACTATCTTGATACTAAAATTTGTTTTGAGAATTGTATATTGCAGAATGATCAGCCTTGGTGTATCTACTCAACAAGCAAGCTGGGCAGACCTGCTCAAACCTCTGAGGTCCGTGAATTCCATCTGGAGGCAGCGAAGACACAGCATCAGAGGATTGTCAACTTGCTCTCCCCCCCACTCCTCTTCTAATATCTCAACGCCCATAATCAGCTTGAAGAAGCTAATGATGAGTCAGCGCCCCTATTCCCTGGGCATGGGGACTAAGGTGGCAAATGTTGGGCTGTCTCCCTAGGGAAAAGTAGTGGTTTTGTCGGAATAGAGAGGATTAGCTAGGGTTTATTGCATAGCCATAACCTATTAGTAGAAATCTGTATAATTAATATCAAGATGAAGATATAAATTCTTAAATGGCACCAATTTACTTTATTTACAAATTTTAAGGTTTTCATTGGCATGAGCTTCTTAGTGATATAAGAGTGAGATGAATATTGTTACTCTCATAGGCATTGTACCAGTATAACACACTTAGGAATACAAAGCTTAGACCCAGTCCTTCTTTAACTTTTTTAACTGATTTGAGATGGTCAGCCTGTGAGTTAAGGGACTATAGCAAATTCATGACTTGGAGTTTATTATAAGGGTGTTCTCTATGTTTTATTTAGAAATAGCTGAGTGGAGTTAACAGGCAACAGTCCAGATTACCTTACATGGATAGCTGGTTTTCAAAACATCAGAAATCCTTAGAATTGACATGACAAACATTTCAGTATTAATGTTCATTTTCATTAGAGACCTGTCTGCTCCGGACAGCTTCCTATGTTAAATTCTAAGAAGAAATTGAGTATCCTTGGAGTTACTCCAGTTGTGGTGAGACAGCCACTAGGCAAGAATTGCCACTTTCCTTCTACAGACAAATTACTGTCCAGAAAAGGACACACTTGCAGAATAGTCGACTGATTATATGTGCCTAGACAGAGTAATCAGCCCTTAATAATTCTGCAGCACTAAGGTCTGTCAGATGATCCTGGGCCAGAAGGCAGAAGAACAGATGCTCCAACGTTTTGAAGTAGAGCGAGTGTCCAGGTGTTCAGAGGTCTCTATAAATTGGCTAAGTTTTAGAAGCTATGCTTTGTGCTTCCCACAATTATAGTCAACTCAGTCATTCTGGATTTCTGATGGGGTTGAAAACTTATAGCTATTTACTTTGAGAGAAAAGATCTGAGTGTATGGTCATCAGCTGACATTCATCCTAAAGCCAAGGAAAAAGCCAGGTTCAGAACTAAGTGTTTTAGTTAGGATAGATGACAGAGGTGCTGGTTAGTCAACAAAAGGATGGACTGGGTATTAGGACTATCTTGTACCTCACTGGTACAAATAGGCATAATTATGCTCTAATTGTATTTTGAGAGAAAAGTTTCCTTTTAACAGGAAGGGTGATGTGTAGGAGGAGCTAAGGTGGGAGGAGTACTGAGAGGAAGAAAAGGAGTAAGAAGAGGAGAAGAAGAAGGAGAGGAGAAGCTAGGTGATGAAAGAGAGATAGAGGGGGGAGACAGGGAAGCAGATGTTCATGTATCTCCACCAGTCAAAGATAGTTGATATATCTAGGTTGGGTAGTGGGTTACACCTCTGATTGAACAATACCAAACTTATAAAGCCTATGATTAACATTTCTTAAAAAAATGTATAAATGCAAAATGAAAACGGGGCATGGGATAGGGGTTTTCTAAGGGGGGGGGAATGGGGAAACAGGATGGTATCTGAAGTGTAAATGAAAGATCTAATAAAAAAAAAAAAAAAAAAAGGTTGAGTTTGGCGTATAAGCTTGTGCTCTACCAGGTGGCGACTGCATCGATGTTAGGCAGGTTACTGATTCTCATTGTCACATGCTCCGATGTTTACCTGTGTCCCACGAGAGATGTGAATACAGTCTGAGATGATGTGTGAAAAGGGATTAGCACAGAGCCTGTCCAGGAGCTAACCCTGCGGAAACCATGATGGGATGCCCTGAAAATGAGAGGAGAAATGTAAGGCCTGGGGAGATCTGTGGGTGACAGCATCAAGACAGAGAAAAAGGGAAGCCCCCAGTATATTCATTAGGAGCTGCTCTTTGCCTGGGAGTTGCACTGAAAATAGGTGTCTAAGTTAGGGATATTTACAAAGTCAATTATTATAGATGTCTGTAATAGCATTGCATTGTATTGCCCCTTCAAATACTGGAATGGTTGTTAAGATTCAAATCTCTGCACAGTTTCTCTGGAAGGGGCTTACTTGCAGCTGGTGAATAAAATTCTTCATGGTATGTTGATGGTTGTACAGCCAGGTTCCATAATGCTTAACAAATGTTTTTGGCTTTGAGTCTGTATTTGCTGTATTCAGTTTCATTTCGTGTCATTTGCAATTTCTTCCTGATTATTCTACATACACGAACTCTTTTGGACAAAATGGCTAAGACAGTGGTTTTGAATACTAAACCTGGGTTTAGATGTAAATATTTAATAATGCTTTAAAAGTTTTATCTTTAAGTGTTCCTTTCATTTCTTAGATTTTTGGACTGGCAGCTATAATTTGTGTTTCCTAGATTTCTTGTATTAACTAGAGTGTAAGGTTTTTTTTTTTTTTTTTTTTTTTCCTTTTAAATTTAAAGGAAACTATAAAATGCATCTCTCAGACACTGAACCGCCAACCAGGCAGCATACAGGAGCTTGGTCCAAGGCCCCTGACACATATACAGTAGAGTATTGCTTAGTCAGTTGGAGAAGACTTGCCTAACCCTTGAGAGACTTGAGGCTCCAGGGAGCAGGGAGGCCTGGTGTGGGTTAGGGGGAGATCCTCTTGGAGACAGGGGGGAAGAGGAATGGGATGAGGAACTGTGGGAGGGCAGACTGGGAGAGGGGCAAGTGGATTGTAAGACAAAAATTAAAGTAATAAACATTATTTTATGAACTGAAGGGCAAAGGTGAATTATTTTCCAATAAAAAATAAAATGTATTGTCTTGAATTGGGGTAATGCATAAAAAGAAAATTGATTTATAAAAATGTTTCTATTAAGTATAATAATATACATATAACAAACCATTTATTGCTGCAATTATGAATGGCTTTGTAAATATGAGAGACCCAGATTGCATTATGAGTATTTGGAAAGATGAGGAACTAAGAGGCAGCTGCTCACGTGGTGTGCTTTAGTATATACTTCTGTATCTATTCTATCTGATTTGTGCAGTTAACTATGTATTATCTCATTAATACATCACCTATACAATTGGGTTTAATTAATTTATCTATATATAAAAAGGGAAATATGGTTCTGTGAAGGCTGGATGCCCCAGTGTAGGAGAATGCCAAGATGGGAAGGCGGGAGTGGGTGTGTGTGTGTGGGAGAGCACCCTCACAGAAGCAGGGGGTGGGGAATGGGATAAGGAGTTTGTGGAGGGGAAACCAAGAAGGGGGATAATATTTGAAATGTAAATAAATAAAACAACCAATAAAAATAAAAAAAGAAGAAAAAAGAAATATGAAGATATAAAAGGAAATAATGTTATGAAGGATAAAGTAATCCAGTGTAACACTGATAGTATGTAGTAAAGAAGTTTGAACCTTAGTCTGCCTGAGCAGTGTGATACACATCTGTAAATAAGAAGGCATTGGATTTGAAAACCATATCTCTAATAATTCTTAGATCATGTTGCTACAAATATTCAAATTAATATTCTGTTACTTTATTTTCTTATAACCATGCTGATTTACTCTGTGTGTGGAATCTGTATATGTATGAAATCTCTGACATTAGAGTATGTCAGTCTGGGGAGAAGCTTTACACTGCAACACCATAAGCACTTACTCATTAAGGGATCATCTGTCAAGTACTTGCTGCATTAGCGACTGCTGGGGATGTGAAGGCAACAGGTATCTTATTTGCCTTAAGATTTCACAGTTCAGTGAGGGATGTAGTGAGAAAAGGAGCCGGATCATAGTACTGTAAGTGGCGAAATCTATGACAAAAGGATGCATGGTTCTCAAATACACATAAGGATGAGACAGATCCTTTACAATTGCTTCTCACAGGAAGCACTGGTATAATGTGTGTAATTCAGTACAGTCTAGTGCAGGGGACACATGACTTCCCTGTGGGGTGTCACAAAGGGACAGGTGGTAAAGTTCAGAAAACTAAGGGGAAAGTAAATTATGCCACTTGTGGCAGATCTAAGGGATTGGTGGGGTGTCCTCTAGAGCAGCTAACTTGCCTCTATCACAGCCAAGTGATGCATGGTCTGTAGGTCTTGTGTGTACTTACACAAATTTCCCTGCTGTGGAAGAGGAGCAGTGCTGATAGTTTCATTGCTAATGGGTTCTCTTGTCCCACCAGGCTTAGTGGCCTGGTTCTAAGTCTCAGGATCCCTGAAAGCTCAAATTTCTCCTTCTAGACAGAAAGAAAAGGGGTTTAACCTCTTGTGCAAAGGCTTGTTTATTTTGTCGTCAGATTCTTTTCAGGTACGTTTTATGGCAAAAATAAGCTAGTAGTGCCAAGCTTTTGCAGTGCCCCCTCCTTAGACCCAAGGGACTTTTTTTTCAGTCAGCACAAAGCATATGTCTTACAAATCAAAAGCTATGTATCAACAACTCTTGTTTTGACAATGGCTTCAGAAGCCTGTTGGTGTAGGCTTCTGATAGGTACCAAAGCTAGAAGGGAAGAGAAACAGCACTACAGAATTTGTTATTGCTCTTTTATGATATCAATTAGTGTGCATGATTTATAATACGAGATAATTCTATGCTTCGGATAGAAACTATAGAAGTCTCTTCTTCCTATTTCCAAAGTGATCTCTGTAGAAGGCACCCAACCTTTCAGCAATTTCTGCAGGCATTCAAAGGTTTCAAAATACTGTGTTAGTTTTTCAGTTTTGCACACCATGGTAGGTAGATTAATGGTCTCTAAATACATCTACTTTCTTGTGCTTAGGATTTGTGAATACCTTTTGCTGCATGGTAAGTTAATAGATGAACTTATAGCTTTCAGTCAGCTCTTCTTAATAGAAGGAGGTGAGCCGAGGTTGTCTATCCATGGATTCTTGAGCGTTCATAAGCTTCCTTTAAGCCCAGAAGAATCAGAATAAAAGTAGTAGCAGAAAGACCCAAGGGTTTCACTAGCTAAGAACTGGTGGCATCCTTGAAAGCTGGAAAAAACTAGAGCAAAGAACAGTCCTGTCGTGTATCTTGGACTTTGTCCAACGAGACACATTTGTTTTTCTGGTCCCCAGGGCCATCAGATACTCTGTTTACATTCATAGTGCCTCATGTTTTCCAAGTATTTTGCTGAGTACAGAAATTCATGCTGGAAAATACACTTTACATAATTTTGAGTTCACTGGTCCAGCATCTTCTAATTTATAACCTGTACATGGTGGTAGGGCATTGCTACTTTCGTCCCGAGAACCTGCCTTTTACTGTAAATGAATTTCATTTTATGATTTATTTGGCAATATCAACTTGTCTGCCTTTTAATAATTTGTGTATTTGAAATAATTTTGTTCAGATGTTTAAAGTCCTCAAGTGGCCCCATTTGTTTTCCTTATCATCTTTAGTTTTTTTTGTGTTTTGTTGTCTGGGAGATTTCAACTTTTATATTACATTTTATAGTCAATGATTTCTGTAATTTTAATTTTATCAATCATGTATTTTTAAAAGACCTTTACTGAAGTCTTTATGCAAAAATTCTCTCCCCTTTGTGTCATATGAATATTCTTTTTCTCTCTTTCTCTGAAAATACATACAGGTGTTATAATTTTCACCCGTTTTTAATGATCTTAGTTTCCTTCTCTGATAGGTTTCTCTAGAGCAGTGGTTCTCAACCTTCCTAAGACTTCAACCCTTTAATACAGTTCCTCATGTTGTGGTGACCCCTATACATAAAATTATTTCATTGCTACTTCATACTGTAATTTTGCTACTGCTATGAGTCATAATGTAAGTTTTGGATACATAGGGCATCTGACATGTGACTCCTGTGAAAGTGTCATTTGACCCTCGAAGGGGTTGTGACCCACAGCTTGAGAACCACTGCTCTAGAGAGACAGAATATTATAGAAGGAATATGGATTACAAAGGCAATTCATTAGATTGGCTTACATGGTGCATTCTGGGTTGTTTAACAGTGGTTGTCTATACTTGTTGGCAAGGCTGAGAAGTCACTCCTCAGTCTACCCTTCAGCTTTCCTAGTCTGGCACTGAAGGCCTAGAGAACTCCTGGAACAGTGTCGTTTTTCATTGTCATTGTTGAAGAAGTTCAGTTCTAGTGTTAGTAAAAGATGACAACCATTGCAGGGACAACAGAGACACTTCTGGCAGCCAAGGAAGCACCGCCTTTCTCTTAGAACAGCTTACCTCTAGATGGCCACTGCGAAGTGCCACCACTTTGGAGGGAGGTCGAACTTCCTCAGTTAATCCTTTTAGAAAATGTCACCACAGACCCTCTGAGAGACATGTTTCTTACTTGATTTCAGATTAAATCAGATTGACAACCAGTATTAACCATCACGATCTCTGAGGTAGGTGTATGTGTGTGTCCAGAGGCGTGTGTGTATATGTGTGTCTGTATGTGCATGTGTGTATGTGTCTGTGTGTATGTATGATGTGTGTGCACATGTATATGTGTGCATGCATGTGCATGTGTGTGTACTATGTATATAAGTAGAGACAACCATTGCTAATTTGCTTTGCATTAATATTTTCTTTTAGAAGGATTTTTTTTGAAATCTCTGAATATCTTTAGTAATTGCTAAGTATCATTGCCTAGAACACTGAGTAGGAGTTGTGATCCTTATGTAGAGCATGACTAGGGTGATTGACAGGGAGCATCTATTTTGTTGAAGACCCTGACTCCATATCTCAGTATTTTCTTTCATTCTATAAATTTCCCAAGCTTCCTGCTTGTATAGGGAGGTGATGTAGGAGTCAAGTTGAGGCAGGGGATTGATAAGTAGATTTCCCTTCAGTTAATGTTATTGCTCTGGCCCAAGCTCATCATCAATAATTTTTGCCCTCTGGCCCATAGCTTGTTTATCCAGTCTTTAGTCCTCGGATCAGCAAAGCAGAGAAGTCATGAGGCTACTGGGGTAGATGTGGACTTTAGCGTCTTACTAGTTTTCCTATAGATAGTCACCTAATCATGTTTGAATTTCCCCCTCACTCCTATCTTCCAAAGTACCAGATATGTTCACTTCCTGAGTCCAGGATGTGCATAAAGTCAGGCTGGCATTTTAGCTTCCTCTCTCTCTCTGCTCCTCAGTCAGCGGGCTTTCAGTTTGCGTTGGCTTGTTGCATTTATCATCACCTGTCTGTCGCTTTTGCTTTTAGCCTTTAAGTAATGACTCCAACCACAGAAAGGAAAGGGGCATGAAGTACACAATGTAACAGAATAAATAATCTTAAAGTGACAGGAGTCTAGCCACTGTTCTTGTCAATATAGAGCACGCATAGGCCTTTGTGATTTCATACTTGCTTTTAAGGATACCTATGATCCAAAATTTGTGTTGATCATGGTTATTTTTGTATTTTAATTCTTCCTCAGTGCCTCTTTTAAGAACATGTTTTACTTTCTCCCTTTTTACAAGCTTGGCATCAGTAGAAATAGATTAGGCACATTTGTATGTCTCTGAGTGATTATTAGACTTTTGCATGTTGCAAGTGACTGAAGCCAGTTTTATCCACTTTATTGCACAGAGAATATGGCATGACTTAGACCATAGTTTGAAAAGTTTTGTTATCAGTGGGCAGTTTTCCATGTATTTCTGCTTTTTAACTTCTGAACTCTCTTCAGTTCCTTGGCTGCTGTACCCTTTCTCATTCTCTTTAGGTTTGCATCTTAAATAAAATCAGATGCAACTCCTTCTTTCTTTTTTAAAACCACAGGAAGAAGCTTCTATTGACAGATTGTCTCCAGATACCAAAACTCTATAAACTGTCAGATACCCCACAAACTCCAAGATTGAAGTTTCCATTGTTCTACCTGCAAAGGGGATAAAAATTGTCTATTTGTTTTTTTTTTAAGTTGAAAATAGATTTTTTTCACACAATATATTTGGATAATGGTATCCCCTCTTCCAACTCCTCTCAGATTCTCTCTAGTTCCTCATCCACTCAAATCCACATCCTTTCTCTCATTAGAATACAAACAGACATCTAAATAATAAAATAAAAACAAACCGACCAGAATAGGAGTAAACAGTCTTAAAGCAAAAAAAGAGCCAAAGGAAAAGCACGAGAAACACATACAGACTCTCTCTCTCTCTCTCTCTCTCTCTCTCTCTCTCTCTCTCTCTCTCTCACACACACACACACACACACATATTTACACACATAGAAAACCCATGAATGCAAAATAGGAAACCATAATACATAAACAATGAAAAAAAAATCCCAGAGAAAGCATTGTGAAACAAAAATGCTCCAAAAATATAATTGAATTCATTTTGTGTTAGTTACTTACTGCTGGGCATGGGACCTGCCCTTAAGTGTGGTTTGTGTACCCAGTGGGTCTCCGTTGGAAAAAATGAATTTTTCCTTTTTTAAACTGTTATCAATTAGAGATAGCCTCTGGGTTAGGTGTTGGGGGCCAACTTTTAGCAGAAATCGGATATCAGCTTTGCAGCCATCTTGAGCCATATACCCTGACATGAGACTTGGATTACAATAGCCTACAACAGCTGAGCACACTCCAATAATCTTGGTTTGGATACCTTGGGTGTGTGAGATTAAAGGTGTGTGAGATTAAAGGTGTGTGAGATTAAGGGTGCATGACTTAAGAGTATGACTTAGAAGTATAGAGATCAGAGTTAGAGACAAGACCTAAGGGCATGATTAAAGGTGTAACTTAGAGGCATGGTTTAGAAGTAAGACACAGCAGACAGAGGAGACAGAGAAGGAGACACTTAGAGGAAGAGAGACTGAAGAATAAACGGGATTGAATCATACTCTGTCTGATCTCCATTCTTTGAGTCTGTCCTCACCCTCGCTCTTGCTGAACCCCGACCCGCAGACCAGAGCAGCAGCTTGGGCCGGGATACAGTGGCCGCCCAAACGTGGGTTGGCCCAGGCCTCAACATTTTGCCTGTGCTGCAACATTTATTTTGGACGCCCCAACGTAGGGCTAGTGTGGACCCCAACATTTTGGCGCCCGAACAGGGACTCAAGCTTGGGCCTCAACAGTTAGGTGTGAGGGCTTGTGTCTATTTGCCTTCTCAGTGCTGGGGCTCCATCTGGCTTAGATTTGTGCAGGCCTCTGTATGCTACCACAGTCTCTGTGGGTTCATATGTGTGTTGGTCCTGTTGTATCAAAAAGGCCTTTGCTTCTTGGTGTCCTCCATCCCCATTTGCTCTTAAGTTCTTTCCAGATCCTCTTTTATAGAGACATCTTAGCACAGAGTGAAGGAATTTGATGGAGACCTCCCATTTAAGGCTGAATGTTCTAAGGTCTCTTACTCTCTGCATATTGTCCAGTTGTGGGTCTCTGGGTTTGTTCCTGTCTTCTGAGGAGGAAGCTTTCGATGATGGCTGAGTAAGGCACTTATCTATGAGTATAGCAGAATGTCGTTAGAAGTCATTTTATTGCTACACATTCCTTTAGCAGAACTGTAGTATTTAGTTTTACTCTAGGTCCCTGACCTAACTACTCTCAGGTTCTTGGTCACCTGATCAGTGTTGGCCGTGGATTCCATCTCATGGAGTGGGCCTTAATTCCAATCAGATGATGGTTTGTTATTCTCACAATTTTTTGTGCCACTATTGTACTATTATAGATGGGTTGGTGTTTACCTTTCTCTGGTAGTGTGCACAGCACTATGAACACTAGTCAGTATTGGTGAAGGCTCTAGGTAGGCACCTGCTTCACTGTGCTCTGTTCAGTGAGTGTAGGTGTGGTTTTCAGCAATAGGACATTTCCACCAATTTTTGTGTGTGTGTATTGGGGATTAGTAGGTAAGTCCCATGTTTACCTCAGCCTATAATTATGACGCTATGATCTGGCCAGTTGTGGTGGTATACACTTATAATCCCCAGGCACAAAACAATACACGGGCAATTACGATTGTAAAACCATTGGTCACATTGATATGCTATTGGCTGTTCTGTTCTCAAATCTTTGGTGTACAATAGTGTCTCGTGTTTCCAGGGGGCAAGGACCTGTTTGTCCTTTGCAATTCCACTGCAGGGACCAGTGGATGCTCTACACTCTTTATCAGTCAAGAGCTGGAGTGCAGATCTAGACATCATAAGATTAAAAATTATAGAAACACCTTGCTATTTCTAGGCATCAAAAGGAGAGTACAATTGAATACAAATGATATACACACATTCTTCATTCTTTTGTTGCCACATTTAATTATATTGTGCTTTATTATTGAAAGTTTTGTTTTTGAATAGAATAAGCTAATTATTTCTAGAGGTTTTATGTGACCTCAGTCATGCCCTTAGTTTTCACCCATGTGAGCGAGCTGTATTTGAAAAAGGGATTCATGGAAGGGACATTTTCTACTAGTACACTATGGTGAATATACAGCACTTTCCCCCTTTCAAGTTACATGAGACCATGGTAAATAACCCTCCTTGATTAAAGGCATCAGTGGCGGATTCAAGACTAAAGCTGAACTCCAGGAAATGTGAATGGTTGTTTTCCAATCAGATATGTTCAATAGAGATAAAAGAAAAGACAGAGTCAGGAAGAAAGAGTGACCATCTGATCTGGAAAGCAAGATACTGTCTTCTTTTCTTTTATTTACAGAAAACAGTAGTTATATGAGATCACAATAGTTGTATAACAAAGAAATTACTTGTTGCAGGAAATATTTAAAAAAAAAAAAACCAAAAACCAAAACAACGGCAAATTCCCACACTACACCAGGCTCCAGCGGGCCACATGGCACCAGTGGGGTGTTCTTATCTCAACAGACTTTCTGGCCTGGTGGTTCCTGAAACATCTCCACCCAGCTTGCTAAGTTCCTACTGCTGGGTTGCTACCACGCTAGCCCCATGCTTCAAAACCCCCACAGCCTTTGTGGTGAACATCGGGCAAACTCATGCTTTGGTGGTGTACCTTTCTCTGGAACCCCGTAGAACAGCTGTGGGAAGGAAAACACCACATAAACTTAGTTTAGAAACAATGGTAACTTAATCTCTGGGCACAACAACTGAAATTCTAATCTTGTATCTATATTAACTCTAAATCCTCCGGTGGGGAATCCTGGTGGATCCTCCATAGAAACTGGGCGATACTAGTAGTTACATCTTGTCCTCTCACTGTCCCTCTCCAAAAGGGCCCTAACTCTCTCCGCTTCCTCTCTTTCCCTATCCAACCTGGAAGTCCCTCCTACTGGCCCACTGATTGTCTCCTTTATTCATTAGGGGATTGGTTCACAAGCACTCACCTGAGTATGTGACTCATTCCTTGTCTGCAGCCCCTCCCAGGAAAGCAGAATTTATGTCAAAATTAAAAACAGCACCAGGCTCATCCATAACAATTACTATCCTTAGACATCAAGAATTTATATATTTTTTTGTATTAGTATATATTTTTTTCTTTTTACAATAGAGGCTATCTGGAAGTTTTCAATAACTCCAGGAAGATCTTTGCTGAAGTCTGAGACATGATTACTCTTTCTTTTCTTTTCTCTTACTCTTTCTTTCTTTCTTTCTTTCTTTCTTTCTTTCTTTCTTTCTTCCTTCCTTCCTTTCTCTCTCTCTCTCTCTCTCTCTCTCTCTCTCTCTCTCTCTCTCTCTCTCTTTCTTTCTAACTCTCTCTCTTTCCCCTTTATTTTGGGAAAAAAGAACCCAGGATTTCTGTGGAGGACAGAAGGTGGCAGTCTTCCTTCTATCTTGTGCTGTTTTCCATGGGAGTGTTTATTTTAATTCTCTGTTAAGGTTCAGAGCAGCATTCTTTTGGTGACCCTATTGCTTCTTTGTGGTTAATGGCCACTCTTGCTCTTATGGAGAGGCCTGGACACCTTCTGTGAGGTGTGGTGTTGCATGCTGGGCACAGACTGTCCTTGGTAATTCTCTAACAAGCAGTGGTTAAAGTTTGACAAAGTCCTTTACAGTTTATTTCCTTGCTTGTGTGAGCAACCTTCCCAAGTAATTTTCAACTCATTTGTTTTACAGGCATGGGGAATAAAAATCAGCTAATTATTTGAGATCTCTTTGGAGAGATTTTTCTTTTAACTGCTTCCATGTGCTCTAAGCACATCTGCTGAGGAAGTTAACAGACTGATGTACTCTCTACCCTCTCAGCCTGTTCTAAGACTTAAACTGAACTCTGTTTAAAACCGTACTTGGTATGTAATCTTGGTTAGTTCATGTCAGTACAGATCAGGCTATCTCATAGATGGCGCTAAGGTCAGCTTGCTTGCTTTTCTTCAGCTACAACTTTTCCTAAGGACATTTAAGTAATTACAAACTCTCATCAAGTAATGTCTAACAGTTATTACCTCCTTAGAGTTAATACACACCATTTCTTTTTAGAAGCTCTTCTGTTTTGTTATGTGTCTAAAGTTAGTCTGGTAGATATTCTTAGTGGTATCTATGTTTTAGTTTTTTTTTGTGGCAAAAGGCAAAAATCAAAGACTGTGTGGACGCTCTTATAACCATTTACAACAGAACCACTTAAACACGTGAATGCCTTTCTTAGCTGAATATATCAAAATAGGCTGCAAACTTGATTTGGTTTGCAGCTCACACTTGCTTATTCCATCCAGGGTTCAAACACTGTATTGTATATTTCCACTAGATTTTAATAATTTAGGCTAGTGTTCAAATATTTGTTTAGTTAGATATATAAACATACCAATATTAGAACACAGAAGGTTTGAATTTTATAAAAGACTTCAAGCTGGTTGAACAGCTTACAATTTTGGCCCATCTGTTTTGCCTGTGTGGGAACACAGAAAGTTCCTCTGAAAGATAGAAAAATCATAAGTTGATCCCCTGAACCCTACTCTTAAAAGCAAAGACATAAAAACCTGTAAGTCAAACACTGTGTTGCCTCAGTCCCAGGAAATTAGCTGACCATTTGAACAGATGGCCCTAACTAAACAAACCTTAAGATTCATGGTGTCAGGATGCTATGGGCCCGAGATTAGCCTGGCCACGCTTTGAACTAACAGCCCTGAGACAGTTGGTGCCAGGATGCTAAAAGTTTGAGATAAGCCTGACCCCCTTGAACTGGAGCTCATGATATATGGTGTGAAACTACTTCGAAATAGCCAATTATAAAGTGACACACCATGCATCTTAAGAATTTGAGATCAAATGTATCGATGACCTAGTGACCTGTTCCCCCTCCTTTCCCCTTCCCTAACTCCACTCTCAGCCTTCCCCCTTCCCTAACTCCACCCCCACCTGGTTTGTAGATTCACCCTTAAAAGCTGTAAACTTCTTTTGTTCGGTGCTGCGGAATCCCTCGGGCCCCTGCGCGGGCTGGAAGGGAGGACAGCCCTGGCTAGCCAGTAAACCTCTTGCGTTTGCATCAAGATGTGTTTCTCGTGAGTGATTTGGGGTGCGTCTGCAGTTCTCCACGGATCGTGAGTTCTTTTTCTAGTGGGCCTTACACCTCCAGGCGGGAAGTTAGCCCCAGCGGCTGCGGTTACAGCATCTCACTAAAGGCCTTCTCCATGGTTCCTCATGGAGTGGCCCCAATGACATGAGAAAGTCTATGAGTTTTACAGGCTTTATTTTCATGGTGGATGGTAGCTGGATCTGGATGCACTCCCCACCCCCACCCCCCCACCTGTGAAACTCAGGGCAGACCTGAGTTAAATAGGGAGGGAAAAGGGGGGGAGGGTCTGGGGAAGAATGTTTAATTGGCTATGCCCTCTGGCCTTCAGGTATTTCATTAGTATGTAAATCTTTTGAGGCTGAGGCCTGTAGTCACGCCCTCTACCTGTGCCCTTTGGGAGAGGCTGCATCCTACTTGACTGAACAGTGTAGGTTAATGGAGTTCCGTGCTATGTGTTAGGAGCCTAGATTCTGGGAATGAGTCCGAATAGATGCCCATCCCTTGCAGGGTCTCCCGGCTACTTCCAGCCAGTGCTTCTACCAAAACCCAAGACCCCTTTCACGTCCCTACATGCCTGCACTAATAAGGACAAATTTACATCCCTCAAACTTAAAGGCAGGTCCTCGACAATCTAGTGTCATTTACTTACACCATTATAGAAATGTCAAAAGTCTCGCCAGAGACAAAGAGTCATTATGGCAAGTAGTTCCTGAAGTTTTAACTGCATATGGGAAATAACTGAGTTAATTTAACAAGTAAAATAAATCAGCTAGGAAGATATGCAATATGATTTATTGGGATGGAAATATATAAATGCATGATTCAGTGGTATATTTGTATTACAGCTGCAGAGACTTTTAAACAGCTCCTCAGTCAGTGTCAAACATTTCAGAGTTTGATTCCTATGTTATTTGAAGGAAAACTTTCAGCATACGGGCTAAAGGCCTTGCCTAGCAATTGAGAAAATTGTTAGCCTAAGGAGAAACCAGGTCACCCAATTGAGGGAGCCCATTTTCTTGAGGTTTGGCACAATAGTGTCTCTGGATGGTAGATAATTATCAGGCCATATGGGGCTTTTAGTGTTTGGCTGACCTCCAGGAAGACTCCAGTAAGTTTGGTCTACTGCATTTAGGCTAAATCTTCCAATGTTTATATACTTTCAACTTATAGCAAATACTATTCCTTATTGGGGAATAACGCTTAGAGCCATCAGGGTAATCCATTTATATGGCAGCAAAGATAATGAAAATTGATATACAATTTAGTAAGTGCTTCATTAACAAAAGCAAGCTGGACTTTTTTTTTTTTCTGGAGCATGGAGTCCAATCCTAGTTACTTTGTAAATGTTACGAAGAAGTTTGCTCTGATTATCATTAAACAGCAATTACCAATCGCTCAGCAAAATGTCTCAAGCATGGTAATTTGATTTAACACTATATATTAATTAGTGCTTCATAAATTGTCTTAGTTTAACTCTGAGATACTAACACAAGGTTGGAGCCCTTAAAAATAATTTTCTCCATGAATATACATTTTATTTAGGAAGTGTAGAGTGAAAAATTATAAAAACTATTTTATGAAATATGTAGATTTTTTCTTTGCCCCTAGACCTGGGCAGAAAAAGTGCAGGTTCCAGAACTCGGAACTGAAAATAAAATTTCAGACCTTTGCTGCCCCAGGACACATTCTGGGTGGAGGACATTATCCCTGAATCAGAGGACACTTACTGGATTACATTCCTCAAGCCTCAGGGAATAGACCCCACCTGTGAGTGGAAAAAGCCCAAGGCAGGAAGACACATTCCTGACCACAGAGAAAGATGCAAGCCATCTAGGTGGGGCTATAGCAGGAAGAAGTGAAAAATAGTTTACCTGAAATAGTTGGTAATGGTCGTTTAGGGTAGGTTCCTCTGTAATGTTCCACTATTCTGGGTTACCACCCTCCCCCCCACTTGGTCTTTCCAGTGTTACAACCTGTTGGTGTTCAAACTTTGTAAAGCAACCAATCATGTGTAACCACGCGAAAATTCCTCCCTTTCCCTATAAAAGAAACCCGTCAGCTTGCTGGCCTTTTGTCAAAATTCTGTTCCTTCGTGGACGAGCAGTTTTGACCTTGGCTAGCCGACTCCCCAATAAACCTCTGCTGATTGCATCCAGGTATGGTTTCTTGTGATTCTTGGGTGGTCGTGATTTCCTGAGACTTGAGAAAGGGTCTCCCGAGTTTGGGGGTCTTCAGAAGGAGTCTTTTAAATTTTACTGATAATGAAAACTAATAAGTTCTCAATAATTTGTGACAAAATATCTCTTTAACAGTTACTTTTTTGGTTGTTTGTTTCAAGACAAAGGCTGATTCTGCAGTGAAAACTGGCCTAGAACTTATTATTAGCTCAAGCTAGCCCTGAAGTCACAACTCTTCTCCTGTGGCAGCCCAAGTGCTGGGATTGTAGATGTAAGCTGTGACAGTTGGTAAGGGATAGTTTCTCTGAAAAAAAAAAGATTTTTCTGTCTGTCTGTCTGTCTGTCTGTCTGTCTGCCTGCCTGCCTGCCTGCCTGCCTGCCTGTCTGCCTGCCTGCCTGTGGAGGTCAGAAGAAGGCATCAGAGCTCTTGGAACTGGAGTCAGAAGAATTTGTGAGCAGTCTGACATGGGTACTAGGAATAGAACTTGGGCCATCTGGAAGATCAGTGAGTGGTCTGAACCACATAGCCTCTTCTCCATCCCTGCTTTTGCTTGGAATATATGTTTGGAACTCAGGACGAAGAAATATGAAACATACATAGTTTATCTCTATGACAAGTATTAAAAAAGAATGTTGCTCCATTTATTTGTCTGTGTATGTATGTACATGCACACAGGTAATAGATAGCTTCTGGGTTAGGGATGAGGCTCATGTCCAGTTTCTTAGCACTGGACCCCATCTGGCTTCGACCTGTGCAGGCCTTGTGGATGCTGCCACAGTCTCTGTGAGTTCATATGTTCATCAAATCTGTTCTGTCTGGAGGGCACCATCTCCTTGGTGTCTTCTATCTTCACTGGCTCTTACAACCTTTCTACCCCCTCTTCTGGATAGTTCCCTGAATGTTGAGGGGAGGGTTGTGATGAAGACATCCCATTTAGGACCAAGTATTTCAAGATCCTTTATTCTCTGTACCTTGTCCAGTCTTTAGTTTTGGTACTAGTTCCTATGTATTGTAGGAAGAAATTTCTCTAATGTTGGCTGAATAAGACACTAATCTTTGCATTAGCAAAATGTTAGGGGTAATTTTATGTCTATGTTCAGTTATCAGAGAAACAGTATCTCCTTAGCAGAGCAATATGTCCATGTGCTATTCAGGTGCAGGGTTTTGGCCACCTAAGCGGGGTTGGACATCTGTAATTGAGCAGGACTTCCAAGGGAGGGATTGGGACACCAATCTAGCCACAAAACCTTAGACCCACAATTTGTCCTGCCTACAAGATGTTCAAGGGTACAATACGGAGCAGAAATAGAGGAAAGGGCCAAGACTGGCCCAGCTTGAGACCCATGCCATGAGAGGCAGCCTACCCCTGACACTATTAATTATATTCTGCTATACTTGCAGACAAGAGCCCAGTATAACTGTCATTAGAGAGACTTCACTCAGCAACTGATGGACACCGTTGTAGAGACCCACAGCCAAACATTAAGTAGAGCTTGGGGAATCCTGTAGAAGAAAGGGAGGAAAGATTGAAGGAGCCAGAGGCATCAAGGACACCACAAGAAAACCTACAGAATTAACTAACCTGAGCCCATAGAGGCTCCTAGAGACTGAACTACCAACCAGGGAGCCTGCATGGGACAGACCTAGGCCCTCTGCACATAAGTAAAAGTTGTGCAGTTGGGTCTTCATGTGGAACTCCTAAAGTGGGATCAGGGCTTCTCTCTGACTATAGTGCCTGCCTTTGGATCCCTTTCCCCCTAACTAGGCTGCCTGGTCTGGCGTCACTAGAAAATGAGCCTGGTCTTACTGCAACTTGCTATGCCAAGGCTGGTTGATATTCATGGGAGGCCTCTTTTTTTTTTTTTTTTTTTTTTTTAGAAGAAGGGAAGGAGGGGTGGATGGATGAGGTGAGGGGAGAGGAAGAGACTGGCAGGAGAGGAGGGAGGGGAACCTGTGACCAGGATGTAAAGTAACTAAATAAATAAAAAAGAAAAAAGAAGTGGGTCTTTCTACTTCATTTTCCCCTACTTCATTCAATTAAATTATTTAATTAAGGAAAATTCCCTTGCAGGTATGTCCAGCTACTTGGGTTTTAGTAAATTTCAGATATAGTCAAGTTGAGAACCATCATAATTACTCCCACAACTTTTTGTGTCATTATTACACCATATATTATTACACAGTAGACCAGAGGGTCTGCAGCAGGGTTGGTGTTTAGCTTTCTTCTCTGGTACCATGAACTGTATGCATTCACATTTCTGATTGTCCAGGAAAATTTCTAAGACCCAATGAGAACAGTTCTTTGCTTTCTGTCCTTTGTCTCTTCCTAGCTACAACCTAGAATCAAAATCCAAATAAAAGTTATTTATGGTATTCTCTTAATGTAAAACTATCTTAATTAGTTATTTGACAATTTGGTATAATAAGCATGAGTCACCCAATTCTTCCTATATCTAGTCCCTTTCATGTCACACTCAACTTTGTATCTTTTTAAACTCCCATTAAGGTAAATTTCTCTCACCCAAATATTTTTGGTTGTGTGGCCTCCCATGACAGCATGGTAATTTGTTTTCTTTGCTTCTTGGTTTGTTTTGAGACAGGCTTTCTCTATGTAGCCCTGGCTGTCCTGGAACTCACTATGTAGCCATCCTGGTCTTGAATTCACAGATATTCACCTGCCTTTATCTCCCAAGTACTGTTGTTAAAGGAGTGCATCATCATACACAACAGGAACAAGATAATTTGTCAAATTTATTTCCTTTTTTTGTGTATTTGTATGTACATGGCTGTGTGTGTGTGTGTGTGTGTGTGTGTGTGTGTGTGTGTGTATAGGTCAGAGAACAATTTGTGTGGGTTATCTCAGTCTACACTTTGGGTTCAGAGGATTGAATTCAGTCTGTTAGGTTTGACAACAAGAACCTTTAGGTGCTACATCATTTAAATGGCCCCATTTATTATATTATTTTGGACTCCCCTAAATTACAATTTAAGGAAATTTGTCTTCTTGTCTACAATTTCAGTAAATATCTGATTTGTCATGTGCTAAGGGGGCAACTGTAGGACAGATTTTCCCTTATTGTTATGAGTTGAGAATTTCATATGATATATTTTAATCTTTTTTATTAAAAAGCTCATCATGTTCAATTTGTGCTGTTCATGTAGTCTTGGATGTGATTAGAGCACAGATGTAGTTAATCTACTAGAGGCATACCCTAAAAGAAAACCAACTCTCTCTCTCCCTTTGCTGATAGTTATCAATTACCAATATTCATGTCCACCTTGTCTTCATGCTAGTCTTTTTTTATGGCTTTGAACTTGTACAGGTCTTGTGCATGCTGTAATACCTGCTATGAGTTCACATGAACAACTTCCCTGTTGTGTCTACAAACACTGTTTAATTATAGTCAACTACCACCTCTGGATGTTATAGTTCTTCTTCCTCTTCTACAATTCTATGAGCCCTGGGAAGTATGTGAGTATATATGTATTCTATAATACATGTAATTATAGAATTATAATAATATATAATATAATATATAATTAAAAATATATAAATAAATAGAATATGTATATTATATTTGCTGGTGTGGCATAGGCCACAAACACACACAGAGTAAGGTCACAGTCCCAAATTCTGGGTCTGACCTGGCAGTGTTTCAGGGCAGAAAATGATGAAACAAAGGTTCATTACAGTCAGCAGGAAAGGGCCTTCAAGGTAGCTGCTTTTCTCTACTCAGGGGACTGTTCCTCAGGGAGCCTTGAGGCCAGAGAGGCCTGAGGTTCAGGAAGCAAATTTGCAGCAGCCAGCACTTTCTAGCCTGCTCTGGGCATCAGTGGGATGGAAAGAGCCCAAAGGAACCTTGGTGGCTAATATATAATATATATTATAACATTATATATTATATTATTATATATTATGTTACATGCTAATATATCTACATTCTATTTAGGGCTAAGAATTATTCAGTCTTTTGTTCTCTGCACCTTGGTCAGATATGGGTCTCTGTGTTAACCATCATCTACTGTGGAAAGAAGCTTTTCTGATGAGCACTGAGAAATGCACTAATCTATGAACATAGTGAGAAGTAATTAGAAGTCAGTTTAATACTATGTCTATTTATCAGAATGATAGCAGGAGGGTTTCCCATAGAGTGCTTGACATGTATAGTCAAGGTTCTTGGCCCCAGAAATGGTACCAGGCATGGGTTTTTTCTTACGAAACAAATCTTTTCTTTAAAAATATTTATAATTTTCAAAAAATTTTACATTTCAGATGTTATCCCCTTTCCCCATTTCTCCCCTCCGAAGCCTGCTATCCTATCCCCCCTCCTCCTGCTTCTATGAGGATGTGCCCCACCCATCCACCCATTCCCACCTCCCCACCCTCGAATTCTCCCACACTGGGCCATCCAGCCTTCATGGGACCAAGAACTTCCTTTCCCACCTATGCCTGACAAGGCCATCCTCCCCTACATATACAGCTAGAGCCATGGGTCCCTCCCTATGTGCTCCCAGGCTGGTGGTTTAGACTCTAAGAGCTCTGGTTGTTGGTATTGTCACTCTCCCCATGGGGCCATAAACCTTTTCAGCTCCTTCAGTCTTCTCTCTAACTCCTCCATTGGGAAATGGTTAGTTGTGAGCATCTGCCTCTGTATATGTCAGCATGCACTTCCAGGCATCCACATCAGCGTCTGCCTTGGTGACTGCACATGGGATAGATACCCAGGTGGAGCAGTCTTCGGACACCTCCTCCATCAGTTTCTGTCCCAGACTTTGTCTACATATTTGCTCCCATGAGTATTTTGTTACTCCTTCTAAGAAGGACCGAAATACCCACACTTTGGTCTTTCTTCTTCATGAGCTTCAGGTGGTCTGTGAGTTGTATCTTGGGTATTGCCAACTTTTGGGCTAATATTCATTTATCAGTGAGTGAATACCATATGTGTTCTTTTGTGATTGGGTTACCTCACTCAGGATGATATTTTCTAGTTCCATCTATTTGCCTAAGAATTTCATGAATTCATTGTTTTTAATAGCTCAATAATACTCCATTGTGTAACTGTACCACATTATTTTTATCCATTCCTCTGTTGAAGGAAGGATATCTGGGTTCTTTCCAGCTTCTGTCTATTATAAATAAGGCTGCTATGAACATAGTGGAGCATATGTCCTTGTTATAAGTTGGAGCATCTTCTGGGTAGATGCCCAGGAGTGGTATAGCTGGGTCCTCAGGTAATGCTATGTCCAGTTTTCTGAGGAACTGCCAGACTGATTTCCAGAGTGTTTGTATCAGCTTGCAATCCTACCAACAATGGAGGAGTGTTCCTCTTTCTCCACATCCTCGCCAGCATCTACTATCACCTGAATTTTTGATCTTAGCCATTCCGACTGGTGTGAGGTGGAATCTCTGGGTTGTTTTGTTTTGCATTTTTATGGAACAAATCTTAAGTCCAGGCTTAAGGTGGTTGGTTTTTCTCTTAATAGTCAAACCAATCTGCACCAGTGTGCAAGTCTCATGAGACTTGCCCTTATTGTAGCTCATAGTGTTCATAGCTGGGTATGAATGATTACTTTTCTCTTGTGGTAATGCACACTGTATTTTTCAACATTGTGAGAGGTAGCCATCAGTGATGAAGCTTCCAGGTCAGTATCATCTTAATTTCTCTATATCTATGATTCAAGTATAAGGTGTCTTCAGAAATTGTGTCATATTGTCAAGGACAATAAGAGGACCACAAGAAACATTGTCGAAAGCCTATAATGATCGGGCGTTTCTGGGTTTTTTCTTGGAAACAACTAAGAAAGGCCATTTTTAGCATTAGCTTTTTATTTGGTAGCCTGTGGTGTCCAGTATGGGTACTTTCTCCATGTCATAGGGGATCTCTATTGTAGCCCTCTTTATATACGTGTATTCATGTATATAAAACTGCTTCTACAGTAGTAGGTTTCTATATGACTTTTAGGAAAAATCTTAAGTGTCCCCTAGCTCTAACTGCTAATCTAACCTCTGGAAACAGTTAACAGTTCTGTATGGGAGATTTGAGCCTTTTGCTCAGTTACATACTTTCCCCTCTCTTTTATTGAAAATAGACTTTTCTCTCACATAATGCATTCTGGTTGTGCTTTTCCCTCCTCCCTTATTATGTCAAAACATAGTAAGACAAAACCATCACCACCAACAAAACAAAAACAACAAGAACAACCACAACAACAACACCCCAACACACTAGATCTGGGCAAACCAAACATAGTTCAAGGAGCCCAAGAGAAGGCACAAGAAACAGATACACCATTCCTTCATACACTCAGGCAGGAGTCCCATAAAAACATTAAACTGGAAGCCATAATATATACTCAAAGGACCTACTGTAGGGTAAAAAGAAGAAAAAAATTAAAAAAGAAGGAGAAGGTAAAGCCCTGATATGACATTAGGAGACAAGAAACCTCTGAAGATGTTGAGTTTATTTTCTGTTAGTCATCAACTGCTAGGTGTGCCACCTACTCTTAAGCATAGTTTGTTTTCCCAGTGAGACTCCCTTGGAGGAAACTAAATTTTCATTTGCAAATGGTTGGTTATCAATTTGAAATTGATTCTGGGTTAAAAAATGGGGTCATGTAGGCATGTATCCATTTATCCTTTCAGTTCTAGGGCTCCAATCTGGTGCAGATCTGTGCAGGCCCTGTGCTTGGGGCCCCAGTCACTAAGACTTTGTATGTGCATGGATCACATTCAGTTAGAAGGCCTTGTTTTCCTGGTGTCCTCCATTTCCTCTGGCTTTTCCATTCTTTATACCTCCTCCTCAGTGGGGTTCCCTGAGACCTGAGGGGAGGAACTTGATGGAGACATCAAATGTTTGGGGCTAGGTATTCTAAGATCTGTCATTGTCTGCCTAATGTTTGGCTGTGGGTCTCCATATTTTTTCCCATCTGCTGCAGGAGACTGGTGTCTGAGCAAAGCACTGATTTGTTTCCCCGCTGGAGTGCCTCCCTGACATCCTTAATAGATGTTCTATTTTGGTTGATGGCGATCAATAAAGGTGAGCCCTTATCAAGTTATTTTGACTCTTGCGTTACCTTTGTTCTTACCATCTCAGCTTGGAAATAACCAGATTGATTTGGTAGATACCATCCTAAGAAAATGTGTTTTACTAAGGTCTGTGATGATTACATGTCAAGTTTATATCTTTTAAGTGTGAAAAGCACATTATGCTACTTATATTTAATTAGAACACCCAAATTGACATTGATGGAGGATGTCTCTGAATCCAGTGGTTTCTTTTCCCCCATCAAGTTCCTAGCATTTGAATAAAATAATTTCCCTTTAATTACTGTGGCTGATAAAGATTTTTTCATTGCTCTTTTAAGTCAAAATTTCTTCCAGTAAATTTGAAGGAAGAGAAAAACACCATCCAATAAATTTAGCAAAATTAGAAATGTATTGGCCGTATGAAATATAGTTTCAGAAGTTCAATTCATGCTATAAATATTCTGCTTATCCTGGAGGGCATGAACATGGGAGAGCTGGCCATAACACTCTTTTGCCATGAGGTAGCATGGGCACAGGAGAAATGATCTCCTCATCTCACCTGCCCCTCACCAGCTGCTATATCTGACTCCAAGTTCATGAGAGTGGGAGGGCTGACTCCACTCATTACCTGCTGCAACACTCTGGAGAGCAGTCCCTACACCTTGCCAGCTAAGGCATTGGGTGAACTAGCTGGGACAGTGCTGGAGAGCTTGTACTGGTGATGTGGGTATGGAAGAGCTGTAGGGAATGACCAACTCAGCTAGCATGTAGGCCCAGATCCAGAAATTCGAGTTAGCCCACCTCCAAATCTATCCCATCTATGAATGGCTGGAGCATGTGAAAGGACTGGTCTTGCTGATTCAAAGCGGCAGAATATCCACGACACAGGGCAACAGTGAGGTACTAGTATAGTATAGATAGTGTACCAGAAGCCAGAGGCCTCGAACAAGACCAATGAATCATTGAAATGAACATTTGCAGGTAAAGGGTATACAGTATGACACACTGTGACATAATACAGCTTCCATAATGAGATGGTTTATCTATGTATTTTCCTTATTTTCTTTTTTGGCTTTTAGACCATTTTAGTTACATGCATGTATTAAGGTCAGTTCTAGGTTGAGGAACTAGCAATACAATAGATGAACATAGTCAAGGAACAAGCAAGACAATAAACACAAATAGCCAAAGAACAAGCAAGGCAATGACTAAAGTCCCATGATCACTCCCATGATCACTGTTTCTAAGGGCTTATCAGGATGACCAAAATATCTGAGCCTACTTCCCTGTCCTAGTCCAAAGTCATTTTCATGCTTGAAGTCTACTTCTTTGTTCTAGCCTAAAATTGAATTCCTGCCTGAAATTACTTTTCTGTTCTAGCCTAAGATTTAGATTCCTGCCTGAAATTATTTCTTTGTTCTAGACTAATGTCCGATTTCTGCCTGAAGCCCATTTCCTTGTCCTTGGCCAATGTCAGATTCATGCTAAGCAGCCCCCAAATCTCTCCACATCTCCCCCTTTTTTATTTCATAAATAAGACTGAGCCTGTCTTAGGTCCTTCTGGCAAGAATGCCTTCTTTACCTGTTGTGGAATGTGCATTATCAAAAGCAATACACTTATGTCTTAGGTTGGTAAGTCTCTGTGCAGAATCTTACCTGTCCTTGGCTTGCCAGCCTGTTAATTTAATAACTCTGTCTGGGGGTCCATTTTCAGTTTCAAGTCATGTACTGTGGGAAAAAACTCTCTCCCGGGGGGAGTCTGGAGGTGGGGGTTCCATGGTGGTCCGGCAGCAGGGTCCTGGGCAGGCTTCCCACACCGCCGGTGGAGGGTCCCATATTCATGCAGCTGCTGCAGGTGGGCCGGCAGCTGTATCGGGAAGGTTCAGGGTTCCAAAGGCTGGGAATCTGGTGGCAGGTGCAGGAAGGCCCAGGTGACACGTGGAGTCTGGTTTTCCAAAGCTTTTATTGTTCATGGTGTGGTGAATGGGTGTAGATGATTCGTGCTCCCCCCAAAAGCCAGGGGAGCCTGACTTTTATAGAGAAGGAGAAAAGGGGAGGGAATAATTTAATTAGCTATGCCCCCAAGCCTTTAGATAACTCATTAACATTTTAATCTCTGGAGGTGGATACCTGCTAATCACGCCCTCTACCTGTGTGTTACGTGATGGTGCAGGTTAAATGGAGTTACCTCATCCAAGGCCTGACAATGTACTTTGGCTGCCAACATGTTGATGTTGTTGAAGACAAGCTTTCACATGATGGGCAGGAATAAAAGTATTCCCAGAACAAAAAGCTATATATACCATTCTTGAAGCTTGACCAAAATGGAAATACTGACCTCAAGCAATGGATAATTTTATCAGCAGTATCTGCAGCATCCAAGCTCAGCAGAGCATCATTCTTTAAATTCATAATGTCACTACGCAAAGTTAAAACATCTAGAGAAGTGTTAGACTTATGCCAGATATCCTGCAAGTGTCTTTGAACTTTTCCTAATTATAATGACTATCATTGTAAATTATAGAAGTAACACAAGTCCATTGGTATTTGGCATGATACTCGAGATGGATCCTTACTCTTAAACTCTGAACCTCCTTCTAATAATTTGAATAGGATAAATAACATCAATTTCTTGTTCCAAATGCCTATCTTGTATACTCAACACATTAGTAACATTTTTTGCTAAATGATTAACAAAAGTAGCTGTCTTAACTTCTTGTGTCAAAGAAATTGAAGAAGCAGTGGTGCTAGCAATCAATGTAATTAAAGCTGTTATACCAGCAATACTCAAGCCCACTACCCTATTGTTTCTGCCTAAAGCCTGAGTCATGTCTTCCAGTACTTGCAAGCTTTTTTCAGAAAGTCAAGGTTTTGTAATACTCAGGGCAATAAAACAAAAGCTGGTTGATAGACCCCTGTAACAGACATGCCAGTTTTCAACACACTAGCACAATTAGAAAGTGTACAATCAATGCAACTTACATTAAATACTGTAGAAGAAACAAAAGTAAGTTTAATTTGGAAATTAAAAGAGCCTTATCACATGCACTAACACTTGTTTGAAATCCAGATCCTGTCCCAACTTTATCTCTTGCTAACATAACATCACAGCTAACTTCCAAATGTGACTCTGAAAATGTCCAGATCCAGCCTTCCAAATGAAGGCTGTTATTTCCAATACTGGATTGATTTCTAGACCAGTCCATGATCGAGTCTGAATAACTGGTCACATTTAAGAACAATACAAGACTCAGTGTAACTTTTTTTTTTTGATTCTCTATCCCACAAGTTCTAAAAACTTGAGGCAAGGCAGCTTGTTCCCTCTGGTATATAGGAAAGCAAATGTGGGTCAAGAACATATGTCCAATACAGCTTCCCAGTCACCATTGTGAGGGCACTCAGCAAGCTTCTTTGTCCCAGCATCAGCATGTCTCAGCAATCACTCTGGCAGCCACCATTTTCCTTCAGCATTCTATGATCCTGGGTGTGTTAGAGTTCCTGGGAGTCCAGCCTCCTCTGGGTTTTGTGGGATTGGGTACACAGCTGGCGCTCAAGGTCTGCTGAGGGCACTGGCACAGAGCAGAAGGGACCTATTCCTTATTTTCTTTTAGGGGGTTTCAAGGGCAAAGGTTAGATATGAAGGAATGGGGAGATTAGTGGGGTTGATGTGCATGATGTGAAGTTCACAAAGAATCAATAAAAAGTTAAAAAAAAACCCCAAGCAGATTCTAGTTATCTCTATTTCTTCGGCCAGGTAATTTTGACCCTGTTATTCTGTTTGATTGTATGATATTTTCCTGATATTAGGCCTCAAACCTGGGACAAAGGTTAACTGAGGTACCTATTTAACTTATCAAGACCAACCTTGCCCCCAGGTTCTCCCAGCATCCCTCAGTCCTTAGTTGTTACAGAGTGTGGCTGGCATACCATTCCCCCTATCCTAAACTTCTCCAGCCTATGGGCTGGGCTGTCCTTCCCTCCAGCTGCCCTTCCCCATATAAGCCAGCCATTTCAGCTACACTTGTCCCTTTTCATCCTCTTTTACTGCGTATCTTCCTAGCCTCTTTGTTTCCTGGCTCCTGCTGACCCCATCTTCTCATACGGCCCCGGTCAGGTTGTGTTCATTCTGGATTCTCCCAGATGTTTCTGCCTCTAGCCATGCTTTTCTTCAAATTTACAACAAACCTAAGAACAGTCAAATCCACCTTTAAATTTTTTCCCCATTCACCTGGGAGCTTGCTTGGGATTTGTCTTGGACACAAATGTCTGACTTTTAATTGTAGGATCTTTCTAATTGTTGGCCACTGTTCTTATGCAGTCTTAAGGTGTGGTGGAGACAGCTTAAGTAATGCCAGCCTTAAATTATTAGTTAGTACTAGCATAGATCTCAGCATAGACTCTTCCTTTTAGGAGGGTCCTGAGCTTCCTGAATCGATTTCCTTGGTTGGATGTATGAAGTATATCCACCCGGAGATCTCTGCTTATGCATCATGATGATTAAGATTGGGATAAAGTGGCTCTTAAAGTAGAATCGCTTTCCTTTTAAAAATTACCTCTTTTTTGAGATTATAACATAATCATACCATTCCTCCCTTCCCCTTTCTCCCTCCAACCTCCTCATCCATCCCTCCTTGATCTCTCACACTTGTGCCTCTTTTTTCATTAACCGTGGTTACATGCACATATACATATTCCTGAATGCCTAAATATTTCTCCAAAAGTACTCTTCAGAGGAATTTGAAACTACAAATGGGGTAAGAGAAATCAATATTATTTCTTGGAAAATGAGTAGTTTTTCTCTTTTGGATAGGAAGTACCAAAGATAGATATTCTTTGTGTTTACAAACTTGGCTTTTTTTTTTTTTTTTCACAAAAAATAACGTTTTACATGATTCCCTTTGTTTTCGCAGATGTGTTTCTCGAATGCTCACTCTCTCTTCTGGTACTGCAAGGGTGCACAAACACTGGTTTTCTGCACTGTTATGCTACCCCCTTTTTTTGTAGCACTTTTCTCAGTTATCAGCACTTTTCAGTTGTTCACATGTTGGACTGGTTCACAGTCATCAGACTCTGAAGGGACTGATTTGTAAGTCAGAACCCAGCTAATTTGTCTAGGGAACTCCATCTAGTATAATCTATGATTAGCAACAGCTGTCTCCCTAGCACACTACACTCTAACATCAGTCTATGTGGGAAGCTCAATTTGTTGGTGCTAGATGGCCTTGGCAAACATACAATCAGCCAGATCAAAGAGAATTAGATGGATTTAAGGCAGGTCTTTAAGTTTCAGGATAGCCTGAGGGAATTATGCTTTGCACAGTAAGTATAGACCTGAGCAGCAATCAGTGCCTGCCATTCAGGCGTGGACTCTTTCTGTGGGCAGAAGTGAAGTTCCTATTTGGAGTTCCTATTCTCTTCCCAGCACTTTTGTTAGTATTAATGGATCTCATTTTTTTCTTCTAGAACTGATCTTAGGTAAAACTGGGACATAGACACAATCTTCTTAGCTTGTCATACATAATGTTTTTGCAGTCCAATTATTTAAACATTTTTATTGAAGAAAAACATACAATGGAAACTTCATAAATATATTTATATATCATTGAATTATTACAAACATTATATTTGCATATAGCACTTTTTATTTGTTAAAAAAGTAATTCCTTTTCATGCCAATGCTATTGGGTTTCTTTGTTCCTGTCTTTCAATTTTTTTTTTTTCAGAACAAATTCATAAAACAATATCAGTGCTCAGTTCAGGTTGATAAATTGATGAATGTGTAATGTGATGCTTGCTGTCAAAAGTAAAAAAAAAATCTGCAGATTTGTCCACATTTTCTTTTGCCTAACATATGGGGAAAAACGGGAGAAATAAAGTGTAAGAAGGCTGGAGAAATGTCACATAAAAGTTGACACAGAGTTTTGGATTAAGACTGTAATTTTCCCATTTGAAAGCAAGACTAGAAAGAGAGTGAGTGAAGATTGGGACTAGCAGAGTCTGACGCAGTACAGATTGTAAAGGAGTCAGGGGAATACCATAGTGTAACATAGCACAGTATAGATTGTAATGAAGCTCAGGAAGAGCCTGGGGATGAAGGTCATGCCACAGTAAAGAGTAAGGTTTCAAGGTAGAAGTCTGGAGAAAGGAAGTCTTGAGCAAATCAGAGAAGCTGGGTGACATCACTTTCAGTGAGGGTCAGAGCAGCACCTGCTTCTGGAATATATTGTGTGTTGAAGGTTGTTGAGAGAAAATGTAGGCCATGGGATGAATACTTAAATTATTTCTCTACCAAAGCATGAGCTGATTTTCATTTGAAATAGAGGAATGAAGGGAAAAAAGTAATGTAGATATTGTGAAATAAGAATTAATATAGAAGACACTGTATTGTCATGCAGTCAAGTTTTCTTTTAACCATTTGAAGCTGGTCATTTAACACAGATTCTTTTCATGTGTCAAGGCATGAAAAATATGTAACTACATCGAAAACATATAGGTTAATGGTAGGGAAAGGGAGAAAAGTTTCTTAATAACAGTTGCTTTTTCTGGCTTTCTCTCCTCCAGGAGTCAGAATGTGAAATCTGGGTTTAAATTTCTACTCTTGCTCCTGTTTAGGGTTTTTCCTCAGATGTCTGAAGTAATAACAGCAAACTCTTATACACGCAATTCACTCACATTTGTGTTTGACCACAGGATTCTGAGAAAGATGTTTGTAAGGATAAATACATAGCACTATTCAGTGGCCCAGTTTGCACCCCAGTGCTAATAGAGTAGCAGGAATGTGTGTGTATGTATATATGTGTATACACACATACACACCCATATATATGTATGTATATATGTATGTGTATATATGTGTATATATGTATGTGTATATATGTATGTGTATATATGTATGTATATATATATGTATATATATGTTACATATAACATTTGACAGTATTGAAAGAATCCATTTTTGGTATATAACAGGAAATTAAAACTAGGATTTTTTTTCTCTTTTAAATTTTTTATTTTTTTCATGATAAATCTTTTTTTATTGGATATTTTATTTACATTTCAGATGCCATCTCCTTTCCCCATCTCCTCTCCCTAGAAAACCCCTATCCCATGCCCCCTTTTCCTTTTTGCTTTTATACAATTTTTAAAAAAATGTTAATCAAAGGCTTTATAAGTTTGGTATTCCTCAATCAGAAGTGTAACCCAATACCCAACCTAGATATATCAACTATCTTTGACTGGTGGAGACACGTGAACATCTGCCTCCATGCCCCCTCCTCTTTCTCTCTCTTTCTCTCTCTCATCACCTAGCTTCTCCTCTCCTTCTTCTTCTACTCTCCTTACTCCTTCTCTTCCTCTCAGTACTCCTTCCCCCTTAGCTCCTCCTACATATCACTCTTCTTGTTAAAATAAAACTTTTCTCTCAAAATACAATTAGAGCATAATTATGCCTATTTGTATCAGTGAGGTACAAGATAGTCCTAATACCCAGTCCATCATCTTGTTGACTAACCAGAACCTCTGTCATCTCTCCCGTCAGAGATCCAGAATGACTGAGTTAACTGAAATTATGGGAAGCACAAAGCATAGCTTCTAAAACTTAGCCATTTATTTTATTTTTTATTGAAAATATTTCTTCAATGCCAAGCCTTTTTTTTTCTCTCATTAGAAAACAAATAGGCCAAAATAAACATTTTATGACTAAAACATAAAACAAAGCAAATAGAAGACAAAGGAAGAGAGAGAGAGAGAGAGAGAGAGAGAGAGAGAGAGAGAGAGAGGACATGAGAAACACACACAGAGAATGGTACATTTTTGTCAAAGGTGCTTCTGCATCTAATGAGATGATCATGTGGTTTTTGTCTTTTAGTTTGTTTATATGGTGAATTAAATTGATCTATTTATGTATGTTGAACCAACCCTGCATCTCTGGGATGAAGTTGACTTGATCATAGTAGATGGTCTTTTTGATGTGTTATTCAATTTGGTGTGTAAGTATTTGATCTTAGGTAGAAAGTGCTTTTAGGAATTGATGTCTTACATAATAGAACAGGAATGGGTTAGACGTGTGTGTGTGTGTGTGTGTGTGTGTGTGCACATGCGCATGCGCACGTGCATGAGCATGCACTGAGAGGATCCACAGGAAGGCAGAAAGCTTGGTCTACTGCATGGTATGGAGGGAATGAAGATTGAGTGAGAGTTCAGGGGCCCTTAAAAGTGATCAGCTGCCAGGCTGGATGTAAGACTGGGAAACCTGTAATGGAGAACATGAAGGGGAGGGAAAATGGCTTAACTGATTCCTAGGCAGTTATGGCTGCTGGGTTCCCAGGTAGAGAGTTGTCTTAGCTAAGGTTTTACTGCTGTGAACAGATACCATGACCAAGGCAACTCTTATAAGGACATTTAATTGGGGCTGGCTTATAGGTTCAGAGTCCATTATCATCAAGGTGGGAACATGGAACATCCAGGCATTGTGCAGGAGGAGCTGAGAGTTCTACATCTTCATCTGAAGGCTGCTAGCAGAATACTGGCAGCTAGGATGAGGGTCTTAAAGCCCATTCCTACAGTGTCACAACTCCAACAAGGCCACACCTATTCCAATGGGGCCACACCTTCTAGAAGTGCCACTTTCTGGGCTGAACATGTGCAAACCATTACAAGAGTGTTGCTAAGTGTTGCTAAGTACAGTATAGTTTGACGAGAGAAGAGAACTGGGTCAGCTGCAAAGTTTGGCAGAGCCCACAGGGAGTCTCTTTTTTGGATACATTTATTTGTATATATGAGGTTTTTTTGGCATGAAGGTACTTTATGTATATAAAAGAAGCAATAGTTACTATAATGGAGTGGACTAAATTATAACATCTCACATTGTTATACTTTCTTGCGACATGAAAGCTAAAATCTACTTACTTAATGCAAATCCCAATGCAATACACTTTTATTGACTTTATTCTTCATATTGCACATTAGTCCTCTAGACTGGTTCACCTGCTTTTTTTGTGTCCTTTGACTTCTACTTTTCACTCCCCCTCCCCTTCCTTCTGTTTCTGTCTTCTGTCCATGGTGACCATGGTTACATTCCCTATTTCTGTGTATTAGAGCTTGATTTTATACATACACATCCCACATGTTAACAAGATCATGCACTATTATGTCTGGCTTGTTTCACTTAGCAAAACTATTAATTTTCCAGGCCCTATACATGCTGTAGTAGAATATGACCATATTTCTTTCATTTGTAAATCTGAAGAGTATTTCAGTGGTTTATGTGTACGTCACATTTTTTTTATTCACTGATAAACACTTAGGTTGTCTCTATGCATTGGGTACTTTAATGCTGCAATGAAGGTATGATAAGGTATGGTTACTTATTAAGATATGAGACCCTTCTTAAATCATAATTAAAAGATAGATACATATATATCTTTTACATAAGCTATATATATCTTAGATATAAATTAAAATTACATATATATGATTAAAGCCAGTGCCTTATACATGCTAAGTATGCATTCCACTACTTGGCCACACACCTTATGTTTTCCAATTTGCGTGATAATTTTACTCAAGCAGTTGAGTTGTTTATTAATTGATATAAAACATTTTCCTTATACTATCAACGTATTTTTATGTGTGATTCTCTGCAATCTAGATTTTCTTTAAATATTAAAACTATGCTTAATGAAGAAGAACTAGGACACTTTTAATAGATAGGGTCTAATCTGGGTTGCTATAACTAAGAAGCCAAAAGTCATGACTCAAGTTAAGGAGACATTTCTTCTTTTCTGATGTACCAGAGCAGAGGTAGGCAAACCAGTGTGAGGAGGTAGATGCATTTGGTTTAGGACAGTGTTTAAGAACTAGGCCACCTCTGTCTCTGTTCTACCTTAGTTTAGGGCATTAACCTCATTTGTATGGGCAAAGTTATCTCACCCACCCTGCATCTTCATTGAAAACTAAAGGAGAACAATGAGGTTTCAAGTTACAATCATGTCTGCTCCTTTCCCAATTACTAAACTTAGTCTTATGAGACCTGATTTGAACGGGGATGGCTGGGAAGTACAACCATCCATCACTCTCAGGCCACCACACTGGAAACTCAAGATTTCTCTTTTGAAATACAGAAGGGAAATATGATGTTACACGACATTTAATAACCATCTCTAAAATGCACAGGTATATTCTTAAGGACTGAGAAGTTTCAAGAATGAGATGTAAAATCACCGGAGGCAAAGGAAAGAATTTGATTAAAGCAGGTAGCTTTAGGTAATTTTTTTTTTTTTTTACTACAAGACAATCTACCAAAGTTTTTATTG
Source organism: Arvicanthis niloticus (assembly GCF_011762505.2). Classification (NCBI taxonomy): domain Eukaryota; kingdom Metazoa; phylum Chordata; class Mammalia; order Rodentia; family Muridae; genus Arvicanthis; species Arvicanthis niloticus. The sequence goes on along the minus strand of NC_047674.1, from coordinate 11,224,197 downwards.
TTAAGCTATTTGAAACTTGGAGATATTTGTGAATCTATGTTTACAAGTTAAGTGGGGTGTGTGTGTGGGTATGTAAACACATGGCTTTCTGGCTTGTGGAAAAATACTAGTTTTTAAAAAGCAGGTGATTTTTACATACTCTCTTTGGCGCTTAAAACTAACAATCTTACTGTAATTTCCCTCTGTCTCTCGCTGGACCCTGCTTTCACTTGTTTCTGACCTATACAAATCCTAAGAACTTAGAAAGCATCCCCAGTCTTGTTCAATACCAAATAGAGAAGGAGTGATGATTCCGACAACTGAAACTTCAAAACTCAGTGAGCAGCCACCATGCACCAGTATCTACAATTAATACTGTTTATTACTTTACATAACAGAGCCATGATCAAGCCTGCAATGAAGTTGGAAAGGTCTTCCCTTAGGACTAATGAGTAAAAATGAGAATGTGGACAAAACACAAAGATAAGTCAACAACATGCACTTTCCTCTCCCTCCTTCCCTCCTTTCCTCCTTTCCCCCCTCTCGTTCTTCCTACCTTTTACACTAGTGACCCCCATACTTTATTGGCTTTTGCCATAGGTTTTGGAAATGTCCAAGGCTTATCTGGTAAAAAAGTGTACAACTTTGATGGATTATATTGTAGTCTTGTACTAAATTCCTTGGACTGTTAGGGTTAATGTCGTCTGTATTTCCTTTCATATTCTTACTAGATAGACATTTATATGCCCACACACTTTTACATCGGAATCTCAATACCAATAAAATGACTAATTAAAAGACCTTTCTTGGTTTATATTAACCTATTACATTATATTATTTAAATTTGGGTTTCTATGGTTTTTTTTTCCTTTGATGAGACTGAGGGCTGGAGGAATGGGCATTCAATATTTAGCTTTAGCCTTAGCTTTAGGTAATAATATTACCTAAAGCGCCATGATTAGAAACCCTGTGTATCATCACCTTGATTTATCTTCATAATGGCCAATATATTTTTATAGGAGGTGGAGGGCAAATACTCATATGAGAAATCCTAAGCAGGCATCACAAATAGACTGAGCCCGAGGCCACTGATCGCTAGTGATTTCCCGTTTTTTGAAACATATCCCACGTAATTACAGCAGTAGTCAGACACTCAGCAGCGCACAGACAGAGATGGATAACTTGATTACGTTTTATAATTTTCCTGACTTGACAAGTGTTGGCAAAGGCAATGCATTAGTCTCACAGTCTAGGGCATCAAATGTCATGGCGATAATGGGGTTTGGGATGGTGTGGTTTCCTTTGGTGACAGGCTGCCGCATGCTGTTCTGTGCCTTTAGACTGTGCTCGGAAGAGTTAAGAGAAGGTTGTGAGGAGGTGAGAAGTGAATGAATCAGTCTCTGGGTGTCCTGAGGCTCTGAAGAAAGTGACTTGAAACATTTCCAGCTCTCAGTTTTCCTTTCAATCAGTTCCCAGCTGGGGTGCAACAGAAGGTGGATGACGGAGAAGGAAGGGAGCGGTAAAGTGCAGCCTCTCCACAAGAGAAAAGTTTCCTAGAGGGAAGGGAGTGGAAGAGGAGAAAGGGAACAGAGCTTTCTCAGAGTGAGGAGATTACAACAAAACCTCTCGCTGCTCTAAACCTCAGCTGAGACTGCTGTTAAGGAGTTGGAGCAGGTAAAGCAGAGGCTGATGGGAAAGGGCTTCTCTACAGGCCACGTACTTGTGTTAGATTATGTCAGTCTTGGCTCATTGGAAATTGCCCTAGTGAGTTGAAAATAAAGATATAGGAATTGTTGGATACTTTTGTTGTTTGTTTGCTTGCTTTTTGTTTTTGGCATGCGCATGCATTTGTGTGTGTGTGTGTGTGTGTGTGTGTGTGTGTGTGTGTGTGTGTGAACTTGATGAAGTAGAGCCATCCATGAAGAGGGAAGCCCAATTGAGAATATGCTTTGATTAAATTGGCCTGAAAGCAAGTCTGTGAAGCTTTAAGTTTTTATTTTATAAACGATTAATGTTTGATGTGGGAGCAGCCACCCCTAGGAAGGAGATCCCGGTTGTACAATACCTGAGTAAGCTAGTGGGAGCGAGGCAGTAAGCATCATTCCTTCCTGGTTTCTGCTTCCATTCCTGCCTTGTGTTCCAGCCCAGCCTTTCCTTCATGATGGGTTGTGACATGGAAATATAAACCAAATAAACCCCTTTCTTCTCAAATTGCTTTTGGTTATAGTGTTTTATCTTAGCAATGGAAAGCAAAGTAGGACAGAAACTTGATGTGCTTGTTAGAAAACCGTGCGTGATTTCCCCATAAAGAAAGTCAGAGAGCAACCAAACACCACCAGAGGTTCTCCCTAGACTTAGCTCGGTTACAAAATGACAGCACAGGTTGATTTCCTTGAGTTCTTGGTTCTGTGTAATTTTTGGATAATGGCTTCACACATGAAGGCCACTTTGCAGGAACTAGCTTTCATGTATTTTTGAGGGGAGAAAACTAGAATGCTGCCCCCTTCCCAGGAACTGAGGCTTTGATGGACACGTATTGAAACTGATTAAGCACATTTGAAACACGGCCCAAATACAGATGTTCAGGAAATTGTGAGTATATAGACAAGCCATCTGCATTTTGGTCATTTTTCTGTGTCTTACAAGCAAAAGCAGTTTGAGAAGATATGAAATTTTTCCATAGAATTTTTGAAAAATAGGTTCTGTATTAAAGCTAAAATAAAGATACTAATAACAATAACTATCACCACCACCACCACAACAACAACAACAACAACAACATCATCTAATTAAAAGCAACCTAACAATAGTTAGAGAAATAGTTAGAGGATATCTTTTCAGTGCGTTACTAATGGAAGTGATTGTTTTGTTTTGTTTTGTTTTGAGACAGAGTTTCCTCTGTGTAATAGCCCTAGTTGTCCTGGAACTTGTTCTATAGACCAGGCTGGCCTTGAACCTTTTTCTGTGCTATATAGGCATCCACACAGATATGACATACATACACACAGACACACATCCACATAAATTGAAAATGAATCTTCTTTTTGAGACAGGTTTTCACTGTGTAGCCCTGGATGGCCTGGAACTACGTCGACTAAGCTGGTCCATTCTATGAGAAGGAATCCATACCTAAGACTGCTAGGAGAAACAGAAACCAGAAACTAGATAGTCCAGAGACCTCAGGTAAAACCAAACACTATTGGTCTAGAAAAATAATGTATCAATAAAATGACGACTAATGATATTCTACTATACTCACGGATCAGTGTCTTATCCAGCCATCACCAGAAAGCTGTCCTCTGCAACTTTATTTTTTTTCAAAACCTATTTTTAATGATGGTTCTTTTTTTTTTTTTATGATGGTTCTTAAATGTTTTTTTTTTTTTACCTCCCTTTTAGTTTACCACTCACAAGAAGTAGTGGAAAAGAAAGGATACAGGGGACGTGGACCTATTTAGAAATGGTTCTTTGGAGCAATTTAGTTCATGGGAGTCAGCAGCAGAAGCTCAATCCACATGCAAACACTTCACAGATAAACACACAGTCCAGTTCAGTAGAGTTGGGATAGCAAACAGGAATCAGCAGTGGTGGCACTACCTAGCAGAGACAGCCAGGCCTCAGCCTCAGCACCAGTCAGCAGGAGGAACCAACAGGAATGCCAGGAGATGTTCTTGACTGTGCCTCTCTTAGGAAGGTGAAGATCAGTAAAGACATGAGACCCTCAAGTGTTGTACAGCTAGCTCTACCAGCAAGCCTAGCTCAGCCTCTGCCACTGCCCATCAAGTCCTATTTATACCCTTCACACATCATGTTTTCACCATGGGTCTTGCCTCTGCATATGTGTTTGTCTCAGCAGATATCACTCTGCCAATCCTCCTGAGTCCTCAGAAGCACCAAGAAGCCAAGGCAGACCACCAGAAGTTTTATGGTGATTTCTCTCTATGGAGTCCAGACAACAGGAGCTCAACTATGCAGTGTGAGGCAGACCAATGCATGTATGTTGTTAGCAAAGAATCCTTCATCACATGTCCTTTCATGTGCTTGCTTTAGCAGAACATCCTCTCTCCCGTGTCTGCAAAACGTTCCTTCACCATTCTGCCTTAGTCTTTCACCTGTGTCCATTTCAGGAAATACTCCTTCATGTCTTTGCCCCAGCAAAACACATCCAACACAACTGACTTTTCAAAGAACCCTTAAGTTTCCATCCACTTCATTCCTCCAGCAGCATATGGGAACAGATGCAGAGACCCACAGACAGACATTATGTGGAGGAGAGAAAGTCTAAATGGGAGGTCTCCAGCAAATCCCCCAGAGCTCAGGGAATCCTACAGAATTTTGTTTTGTTTTGTTTTGTTTTTTAAAGAGCCACAGGAAAACATGGCCCTCTGACTCAACTAAACAAAGTACGTATGAGCTCACAGAGACGGAAGGAGCAGGCACGGGGGCTACACGACTCTCCACTCCAGCAGGCCCTCTGCATGTATATCACAGCGTTTAGATTAGTATTTTCACAAAACTGCTGACTGAGAGTGAGTAGGTGTGTTATTCTTGTGCCTGCTTTTGTGACTCTTCTCCTCCTTTTTGGATGTCAGATCCAACTTCGATATGATGGTTTTTACTTCATCTCATTAAATTTTATTCTGTAATGTTTAGTTGTTTTCTCTTAGAAGCCCGTTCTTTGCTAATGAGAGACAGAAGGGAGTGAATCTGGAGGGGCGGGGAGGTGCGAAGGAACAGGGAGTGTGAGTGGGAACTATAATTAGGACATATCATATGAGAAAGGAACCTGTTTTCAATAAAAGTAAAAATGAGGGAAAACCATGGGATATTTATATTTCTCTGAGTGACTTAATTTGTGCAATATGATTATATTTTATTGTCTACATTTTCCTGAAAATGACACTATTTCATTCTTTGTGGAAGAAAGATATTGTACTGTATATACATGGCAAAATTTTCTTTTCTCTTTTGACAGAGATAGATTGATTAGCTATTGTGGATAGTACTGCAATAAACATTGATGTGTAAGTGTCTTTGGGATATATATCGACTTGGAATCTTTTGGGTAAATACCGGAAGTGGTAGAGCTGGGTACTAAAGCAAATGTGTGTTCAGTTGTCTGCGAAGCCCCCATGTTGATTTCTACAGAGGCCACATTGCCTCATCTCTGCCTGTGTGCCAGGATTTGCTCTTAGCAGTTTTTTGAATGACTGCTCTTCTGACTAGAGATGGAATATCAGGGTAGTTCTAATTTACATTTTGAGAACTATCTGTTATATATAGCAGAGTAGGGTTCTAGTAAGTGGGTAAAGAAAATACATATTTTAGCAAGAGAATACTATACAGCCATAAAACGCAACCCTGTCAACTACAACACAAGGAGTCATTGCTTCAAGTGAAACAAAAACAGGAGATAGAAACAGAACTAAACCTTTTTAAAAAATTAATTCCTAAAAATCAGTGAGATAGAATCGCAGAAGAGTGAAGAGGAAGGTAAACAAAAGATACTAGGGAGAACATGGAGGAAGGAGAACTTAAGGGAGTTCTGCACAGGGCATCTGCATGAGAAGGCAGAGCGCAGAGAGAGCATTTCTGCTTCATCTTCAGCACAGTGGGGTAACTTTCACCATTGACAGATTTCAAAATGACAAGATCACAAAACTCCCAACACAAAAGTGACCAATGTTTAAAGAGATGGAAATTCTTGTTACCCTGGCTTGGTGACTACATTGTGTATTTGTGCACTGGACTATCATCATAGTGTACCCCATAAAGATGTACATTTAGAATGAACACTAAATGTGCTTCAAGGATGAAAAAAATATTTTCTTAAAAGTTAAGGTGGTTTTAAGTATGTATTCTAAACACGAAGTGCAAAGGCATTTGTAATATTTTTCAGTCTAATTTTACAACTCTGAGGAATCAGAAATGGAGGAAATTGGAAAGGTTACATTGTATTTTGAGAGCTAACATTATTTTTCTTCTGAAGATTTTATCTTATGTCAGGTAATTCTTTTGGTATCAAGGAAAAAAAATGAAACATTGTCCCTGTTGATTTTCATATTTCTAGATTGTTATCTTCCCATGCTTTTCATCTTTATTGACTGCAGAAAGATTTTTCTAGTGCTTTAAGCTTAAGATTTGCAAATATGATAGAGGGATAGAGATAATCTATGCAAATCCCATCCAACCCAGTGGTGATAGATACATTTTACCCTGTGTGAAGATATAAAACATTCTTAGTAAGACCAACGCTGGGGGATTTCTTTTCACAGTGTTAAGTCCAATTTCGCACATTACTTTCCTATATAATTGTATATCGGAATGTTTGTGAATAAAATAGGGCTTAAAAGCATTTCCTAGTTTCACACAGAATTTTCTTAACCTAGAGTCCTTTCATCTTCTTTGGAAACTCCATTTACTTATTCCATTACACAGATAATTCCCTTGTGTTTTCTTTAAACTGAGGTTGAATTATGACTCTATAAAATATTCCAATAAATGGCTATAAGAGAACAAAGCATAGAGAAGTTTCACATCTAAATGATATGACTGAGCAGACTGGCTGATGATAGCGTATACCTCAATGTACTTTTGGGGAAGAAATAAATCGCAGTACTCGGAATATTTCAGTACCACAAACCATGAAGAGCCACTGGGGTGGGGAAGAAGCAGTGGTCGTAATGAAAGCATTTATTATGCATGGATCAATTCTCTGACACTGTATCAGGAGGCTGTACTTCACAGTAGGGGACTGGTGGGAACTGGACTTTTTTTTTAATAGTCCTTTTCTGAAACTTGAGAGTAAATCAGAAGTTAAATGTGCTGTTCTCGTAGAGGAAAGTTCTAATTCTTATAACACAGCCCTCGAGGCCTGGCTCTTTTAAACCAACAGACAGAAACGTTTTCTTAGAGTCATTATGACTTCCTGAGAGTCAGGTTTATTCTCAGGTCCCTGGAGGCTGCTTCAGCAATGACAGACAAGCTTCACTGGGGATAACTTTCCGTTACGTTACAGCTATTTAGAAAGAAAACAATGACTGTGGTGCTTTTATTCTAAGTAAAAACTGCCTTCTACGAAACTCCAGTGGATTTTCCTATTCGCCCATTTGTCTGAACCCTCTCTGGACAGTTGCGTTACCACTTTGCTTGTTTGGGTTTCGTATGGCAGTCTTACGTGCAGCATCCACCTGTGGTTTTTCTACTCTAGTCCCACTCACAGGAATCTTCACTCAAAAACCACATGGTTTCTTCTCCTTATCTTTTTCTTATAGTACTTAGAATGAGTTGCCTTGAACCATGGGCGTTTATTCTGGACAGCATATTTATTCTCTTGCCTTCTCTTTTTGAGACAGGGTCTTGCCGTATGGCCTACGTTGGCCTTAAATTGGAGCCTCCCTAATGGTGGATACAGATATTATTTCTGTTGGGTAGCGTTGTGGATAAGCAACCTCCTCTTATTTTGTCTCCTACTTTTCTCTCATTCTCTTTCAAGCTATAAGGATACAAAGTGAGCCTGCTCTTCAGGAGACAAGGAAGGATCACAGACAAGAGGCAGAGATCCTTTCCAGGCTTCTCAAATGAAGTCATCTAGAGGCAGTAGTGAAATTTAAGGTTAAAAAAAAAAAAAGCAGAGTGTTTGAATAGGGAGCAATTCCACATTTACATCACTAGAAAAACGTTTCTTTTGGGAGACCAGCGAGGAACAATGTGGAAAAGGAAAGTGTTGCCTGTGCCTTAGACAGCTCACTGCCAGACCCTACCTGCCCTTGGGGGTTGGGAGTGAGATGGTGCAGTCATCAGACCCTGGGAGCAGGTGAGAAATCTGAGCACTGCTGCAAGCTCCTTTAATACCCTCCATCCATGCCCTCATTGGTCCCCAGGAAGCATCTCTTCTAAACAGCAGTTCCTGATTGGCTGGCATTGTTTGCACTGGGTCTCACAGGTAGTCCTCAATTAGGGCCTCCTGCAGGAGACGCTTTTGCAACTGCACAGCCCCCAGCGTTAGAATGGAGAAGGGGAATTGCTGTCACTGGAGGTAGAAAGGGAAGAACTTATAGTGGAATTTGTTGTCATCTCATGGAAAGTTCAGGGTGAGAAGCTGGGCAGAAGGAAAATAACTTCTTTTGTTAGTCTCAGTTAGTTCTAAGTAGTTGTCAGTGAGTAATATCATACATCTCCCCATTATCTTAACACAGACAAGAGGCAGAAATTCTTTCCAGGCTTTAAGAGCCGTGTAGACCAGAGGCTGGGTCTGTTTACTACTTGCTTGGAGTGCAGTGGTTCTCAACCTGTGGGTTGTGACCTGGGAATTGCATATCAGATAGTTACATTATGATTCATAACACTAGCACAATTACAGTTATGAAGTAGAAATAAAATAACTTTATGGTTAGGGTTCACCACAACCTGAGGAACTGTATTAAAGGGATGAAGCATTAGGAAGGTTGAGAACCACTGGACTAGAGATCGAGAAGAGAGATAAAGGACAATTTGGGAGAGGATGGAGAGCAGAGAAAATCATGCATTAACTCCTCAATCCCTGTCCAGGTGACTTGGCATTACTGTAACTCTTAAGAACTTAGATACAAATTCAGAGAACAATACTGGCCAGACAAAAGACTTCAAGTAAATTTGCTATTAGTGACCCATTTGGATGGGGAGAAACATGTTTCTTTTAATTTTAGTCAAACTGAAAGGAACATTTTGGGCTTTTACTTAACACATTTGTAGTGTAAGCTTCATTTCCTCTCATGGACATACAAAAATGACCACAGACATGACATATGCGAGTCTTTTCTGGGACTCCACAGATTTTAACTGACTAATCTTCATCTAGAAGAAGGTTCTTTCTTTGTGTTACCCCTTGTTTTAAAATGGGGGGGGGGGGAAACGGTGGCAGACATGATTATGTAGCTGGTATAAGAGTCAGGCCCAGACTGTTTGCTGCTGGGAGTCTCTCTCCTACTAACAATTATTTTTTATTGAAAAATTGTTTTCATACAATATATTCTGATCATATTTTTCTCCTCTTGCGACTGCTCCCAGATCTTCCCCACATCCCTACCCATCTAACTCCACACTCTCTTAAAAAACAACAAACCACAAACAAACAGAAAAAAAAACCCAAGAAACACAAACATAAATCCACAAACCAAAATACACATGCAAAAGGTCAAAAAGATAAAAGTCTGCGAAAACATCATTGCATTTGTTTTGTGTTGGCCAACTACTTCTGGGTATGGGGCCTGCCCTGAAATGTGGTTCATATGTCCAGTGAGACTCCTTTGGAGAATACTAATTTTTCTTTTGCATCCAGGTGCCAGTCACATATGGTTTCTTTGTTAGGGATGGGAGCCAGTGTCCACTCCCCATTTCAGCATTGTCTGGGTTGTCCCTGTGCAGTCCCGGTGCATGATGTCACAGGGTCTCAGTTGCTATGTGTGTCTCCCAGGCACTACTTTTCTGGAGTCATCCATCTGCTCTGTCTTACAACATCTCTGCCTCTTCTTCTGCCTATCTCCCTGAGCCTGGAGGGGAGGCTTTGATCCCATTTAGAACTGAGAGGGAGCTGCTCTTGACGGCTGGATCCTGTCACTTTTTCTACTTAGTGGCAGTTCTCTAAAAGGTAAGGCTGTATGAATCTGTTTGCTTTGCTTGGATTGCATGCCACACTATTTTGCTACGCATATATCAACACAAATTACTGTTAGCTTTAGAAACAGTTCAAGTAGCCAATATATACTTAATAAATATATAAAAACTGAAATAAAAATATGAACATAGGAAACTTGAAAGAATGCTGAAGCCTCTGGAGGAAGTATCCTGATTTCTTTATCTTGAATCAACTCCACATGGATGCTGTACCAAAATTGGGAGCAGAATTTAAACCCATTAATTACACAGCAAATAACATTTTTACCACATTTTTAATCAGTGAAAGTCTGTGCTGTACACTATTATGACTGTGTACACATGTTACCATTAGATTTGAATAAGGGCTGTAAGTGCCAGTAACCAAAGACAGGAGTCTCACTGAGGAGCCATGCTTAGTCAATGTGATAAATATTTCTCACACAACCTTCTGATGTCCTAACACCCTTACCTGCTTGTTTGTTTAAATGACTTTCATTTTCAGTTAATTCAGATGTTTGAAGAACCACAGTAATTAAGCCATTAAAACAGTTCACCGAATTGTTCCAAGCTGCTTGTAGTGAGATAGCATGGTGAATCATCTGTCATCCCCTCAGGCAATCAAATCAAATAATTAGCTTAGCCTGTCATGGTGCAAAGCCTGAAATAATTAGGACTTTGGTCAACCTTGATTGAAAGGATATGTTTAAAGCTGACTGGAATCAGCTTTTCTTCATCTCCTCAGAGGATGGCACAAGACATTGGGATTGTAGCATGAGAATTGAGATATGCAGTAGAAGTTTATAAATTACAGATATTATATACATGTAGTAGCTATTATATAATTATGGATATAGATTATAGATATTAAGTAGAAGACATAGACATGTATGGCTAAGAACATCAGGAGAGTTTCTTCCTTGAGATTCTTAAAGAAGAGTTCAGGGTGGGGCTAGGATTATCTTCAGCTAGTATTTTACTATATTACAGTTCTCTAGGTTACTGTGTTTGGCCTTTCTCAGTTGGATTTCTCTATCTGCTCTATCTTACTTGAAAGGACAAACATGGTGGCCCAGGGAGTGGCACTATAGAAGGTGTGACAGTGTTGGATAGGGGCGGCCTTGTTGGAGGATATGTGTCACTGTGAGGTTGGGATTTGAGTCTCTTATGCTCAAGCTCCAACCAGTGAGGAAGAAAGTCTCCTTTTGGCTGCCTTCAGATCAAGACATTGACCTCTCAGCTTCTTCTCCAGCATCATGTCTGCTTGGATGCTGCCATACTTCCTGCTATGATGATAATGGATGGAACCTCTGAAACTGTAAGCCAGCCCTGATTAAATGTTTGCCTTTATAAGAGTTGCCTTGGTCATGGTGTCTGTATCTTCAGAGTAATAAGACCCAAACTAGGACAATTTACAAGTTTTGCTACAAATGGTGACACATTCCATGCCTATAGTCCCAACACAAAAGGATTATGAGTTTCAGGCCAGCCTGGGTAACTTAAAAATAAATAAGTAAATAAAAGAAACAAGCCCCCCAAAAACTACAGTCAGAAATTTGTAAAACAGGAATGATTGACCACCTTATATTATTAGTACTCTGTTATCAAAAACTTACAAGAGAAAACATTTGGTGAAGATATTGAGAAAAGGGAACCCTCACATAATGCTGGTCAAATGAAAATTAGTGTAGTCATCATGGAAAGAAACGTACAGAATTTCCTAAAAGAATTAAAAGTACAGCTTTCATATGATTCAGAAATTCTACTCCTAGATATATGTATATATGTGTATACATGTATATATTCAATATATATATTGAAAATAAATTTCCTGATGAGCTATTGCATCACCATGTTTGTTGCAAAATTGTTCACATTTTACAAATTATTGAATTGCCTGATAGTCTAAAGATTGAAAAATAGATGAAATTGTTTTGTGTATGGATGTATATAACATATGTACATTGTTATATATACTTATATCTCAAATGGAATACCATTCTCAAATGGAGTGCCATTTGGCAATAATAATGAAATCTTGTCATTTTTGACATTACAAATAGGTCTCTAGAAAATTGTGCTAAATAAAATAATCCAGACACTAGTACTATATATATTTAATATGTGGAATCTGAAACATTTGAGATGATAGAGTTGAGTGGTGTTGCCAAGCCCCAGGATGTGGGGAAGACTGGGGAGACTTTGGTTCAAAGGTAATCAATTTCAATTAGGTAGAAAAGATTGGCTCAAAATATTAATTGCACATCATAGTGATTGTTCTAGTTTTACTTATGTTGCTATGGTAAACTGGATCTTGGAAGAGCTGGTTGAGGGGGAAAAGTGTGACCACAATATGAAATGAAAAAAATTTCAATATAGAAGATAAGACAAAAAATAACTTATGGGAAGTTTATTTCATTATATAATTTCAGGTTACAGTTTGTCATTGTATGGAAGTCAGGGCAGAGGTCACAAACAGCTAATAACATTTTTTCTACAGTAAAGAGCTGAAAGAAACAAATGCATGCACATGTGCTTGCTTGCTTGTGCTCAGCTCAGTTTCTCCATTATTGTACAGGTAAAGCTCCTGCCTAGAGAATGGTCCTTCCTACAGTGGACTGGGTCTTTCTACATTGTTAAATGTAATTGAGATAATACACCACACACATGTCTACTACAACCTGTACAACTTGATCCTTGAATCCTAGCTAGGGCAAGTTAGGGAATGAAGAAAAGACAGTGACAGGCACAGGGATATAAAAGAACTGGGATCACAGATGGGCTATGGGCACTCTTAGGGATCCATATCTAGACTACCTTTCAAACCCAGAACTTGAGTGTGTTTATTATTTACAGCATAAGGGGTGGGGCTATCTAGTCCTGGTATGAGGTATCTGTAGGCTGCAGTCTTGGGCTGCATGCAGCTAGGTGGAAAGACTTTGCCAATTTCCCATGGATCTGAGGCCTTTGTCCTTGTCATGGCTATGTCCAGGTCAACCATCCACATTCACTCAGGACTCCACTCAACTCAGGGCTTCTTCTGTTCCCTACCAACAAGGTGTAGACAATACATGATAAGACTCTTTTCCCAGGTGATTCTGGGTTGTGTCAAGGTGACAATTGAAGCTGACCTCCACAGTAACAGTATCTAGTTATGATAAAGGAAAAGTAAATTTCAAATAATGTTGCCATCAAATGATGTTATTAGGCAAGATATGTTAGTTAGCTTAATGTAGTTATGTAGATAATGAATGTATTAATTAGCTTGATTCTGCCATGTATGTCCTTCCTGTCATAGACAACAAATATAACCTTGTTAGTTAACATGAAAATACAGATTGTGTCTGTAAAAAGTGTTTTTTTTTCTTTTTGAGATGAGTTTTCTCTTTGTTGTTTACACTGCCCTGGATCTCACAGAAATCTTTCTTTCTTGGTCGCCTGAATGCTGTGGTGACAGCATAAGCCACCATGTCCAACTACAACATTTTCATTTCCCATATTTTTCTATTAAAAATAGTTCTTAGACATACAGCATCAGCCATCAATGATTTTGCCAGATATGCAGATTCTTGGGCTATTGCTGGACTCACTAAATTGAAGAGAGCACTTTACTTAAGCTTGGAAGTTAGCTGCCATCTAGAACTCTTGCCTAACATGTATGAGTCCCCAAGTTTGATCTCTGGTACTACAGAAAAAGTAAAACAAAACCAACCAGCCAACCAACCAACCAACCAACCAACCAGCCAGCCAGCCAGCCAGCTAACCAACCAGCCAACCAACCAGCCAGCCAGCCAGCCAGCCAGCCAGCCAGCCAGCCAGCCAGCCAACCAACCAACCAACCAACCAACCAACCAGCCAGCCAGCCAGCCAGCTAACCAACCAGCCAACCAACCAGCCAGCCAGCCAGCCAGCCAGCCAGCCAGCCAGCCAGCCAGCCAGCCAGCCAGCCAGCCAGCCAGCCAGCCAGCCAGCCAGCCAGCCAGCCAGCCAGCCAGCCAGCCAGCCAGCCAGCCAGCCAGCCAGCCAGCCAACCAGCCAGCCAGCCAGCCAGCCAGCCAGCCAGCCAGCCAGCCAGCCAGCCAGCCAGCCAGCCAGCCAGCCAGCCAGCTAGTCAACCAACCAACCAACCAACCAACCAACCAACCAACCAACCAACCAACCAGCCAGCCAGCCAACTATCCAGCCAGCCAGCTAGCCAGCCAGCCAGCCAGCCAACCAACCAAATAAGACCTTTAGTTGATTTATTTGCATATTGAAAATTTAGGAACTATTCAGTTCTTTGTTTCCCTTTCCTACACAATACCACAGGTAGTCTTGGAAGTGTCTCTTGTTTAAGGAGAGCAGAGGTAAATACTAGCAGTCCATTTCTGGATTTCTTTGCATTTTCCCTCTAATTTAATGATTTTTAAAAAAATTATCAAAAAGAATTGTTTTCTATCATTTTTATGCTTCTATTTCCTTCCACTAATCCTTCCTATGCAATCTCCTTGCTGTCTCTAAAATTCTGTAATTGTTGTGCTATATATATTTAATTTATATATTCTAAAATATATAAATACAGTCTTTTAAGTCTGTCTATATAATGTTACGTGTGTGTGTTTCCTTGCTGACCACTTAGTATTTGGCAACCAATTTTTCTCTTTCTCTTCTGGAAAAGACTATTTCTCCTAGTCTCAGCATCCATTAGTTGTCTTGTGACCCGTAAGACTTTCTGCATCTGTGTTAGCATGTCTAACAATGTTATTTTCTGAGGTCTTGTTTAGGCAGCCATGTTGATAAGACTTCATGGATGTAGCTTCTCTGACATTTCCAGGAAACATAACCTTATGTCAAACTCCCTGTTATTTTGGCTTTTACAATCTTTCCACCTTCTGTTTTGCTTTGCTTCTTGAGCCTTACATGCAGGAATTGTGTTGTAGATATAACAGTTTGAGTTGGGTACCACATGTTCACTTGTTCTCAGCATTTTGACAAGCTACATTTTTCTATAATGGTCTCCATCTGTTGCAAGGAAACATTTCTTTGATGAGGGTTGACTCTCTTTGTCTGTGGGTATAAGAATGTGAGAATACGACACATCTGCAGACACCATATCTGACACTGTTGCCATGGTTAAGAGGCACTTGCAGACAGAAACCAAGTGTGGCAGTTCCTGGGGAGGTCCAGCCAGCAACTGACCAATGCAGAGGTGGATGCTTGGAGCCAACCATCAGGCTGAATTCAGGGAACCTGGTGGGGGAGGATTACAACCCCATTGGAAGAACAACATAGGCTGGCCTGACCACCCAGTTCTCCCAGAGACTAAACTACCAACCAAAGAGTATACCAAAAGGGATCTTTGGCTCCAGATACATATGTAGCGGAGGATGGCCTTGCCTGACAGCAATGAGAGGGGATGCTCTTGGTCCCAGGAAGGTTTGATGCCCCAGAGTAGGGGGGGATGCTAGAACTGTGGGGCGAGAGAGTGTGAGTAGGTGAGTGGGGGAGCACTCTCATACAGACAAAAGGGAGAGAGGAGGGCAGATGTGGAATAGGGAGGTGGTAGAGGGGTAACTAGTAAGTGGGATATCATGGAATGGGGGATGGGTAGAAGGGGTAACTAGGAAGTGGGATATCATTTGAAGTGTAAATGAATGGAATAATTAATAAAAGTTTAAAACAATAAAAAAAATAAAATAAAAGAATGTAAACAACATGGTACTGGCAGAAAACCAGACATGAAGACCAACAGAACTACATCAAAGTACCAAGCACTTTAAGTGGAAACTTAAGAGTTCTTTGAAAAGTCAGTTGGATGGTGTTTTGCTGGTTCAAACACATGAAGGAACATTTGGTTAAAGTGGACACAGGTGTGAAAGGCTAAGGCAGATTTGTGAAGGAATGTTTCACTGAAGAAGACACAGGAGAGAGGATGTTCTGCTAAAGCAAGCATGTGAAAGGACACATGATGAAGGATTCTTTGCAAACAGCACACATGTATTTGTCTGTCTTACATTGCATAGTTGAGCTGTATTTGTCGGGACTCCATAGAGAGAAACAAACCAAAGAACTTCTGGTAGTGTGTTGCATATTGTTGCCGCTTCCAAGGACTCGGGCTGATTAGATGTATGTGCTGAGTCAAAACCTGTGCTGAGGCAAGGCAGGTGGAGGACATGTTATGTTTGGTGTGTATAGATAGCATTTCACGGAGTGATGGAGACAGAGCTTGGCTTGCTGGTATAGCTAGCTGTGTAACACTTGTGGGTCTCAAGCCTTTGCTGGTCTTCACTTCCCTGAGAGAGGCACAGCCAAGAACTTCTACTGGTGTTCTTGTTGGTCCCTCTTGTTGACTTGAGCTGAGGCTGAGGCCTGGCTGTCTCTGGTAGGTTGTGTCACCACTATTGCTAACCCAACTGTACCAAATTGGACTGCTGGTATATCTATGAAGAGTTTTCGAGTGGATCCAGCCTGCTAACCTGTGAACTGAACTGCCAATTTCCAGACAACACAGACAGGAGTTGCTCCAAAGAACCTTTCTAAACAGGTTCCCCCATATAATTTCTTTTCCATTACCTCTGGTGGGTGATGGGCTGTAAGGGAGATTGAAGCTTTTGAGAACCATTATTAAAAATAGGATTTTTAAAAATTAATGTTACAAGCAGTAGTACACAAAGTACAGCCATTTAATACTTGATAAGGATGCTAACTACATATACGAGAGAGAAGAGCATCTTCAACAAATAGAGCTGGGAAAGCTAGATGTTCACAAGCAGAAGGCTAGGATTCACAACCTTGTCCAGAAGCCAACTCCAGATGGATAAAATGCCTAAATGTGAAACTTGCAACACTGAAATTGCCAGAAGGACACAGAAGTATTGCTCTATACGATGTACTTGTAGAAAAGGATTCTCTGAACAGGAAGGACACCGTTTGCTAGGGAATTGAGGCTAACAACTGATAATTGGGAACTCATAAAACTATAATGATTCTCTATAGCAGAGGACACGATCAATCAAGTGAAGAGGAGGCCGACTGAACGGGAAAGAATCTTTGCCAGCTATACATCTGACAGAAGACTAATTTGCAGAATATATAAAGAACTAAAAAAAAAAAGAATCAATAAAATAAGTGACCTGTTTTAAAATGTGGGCTTGAGATCTGAAGGAAGAATTCCCAAAGATATAAAAATGGTTAGCAAATAGGTCTGGAAATGTCTGTTGTCCATAGCAGTTAAGGATATGTAAACCAAGACAACTCTGAGAACTCATTGTACTCCATTTAGAATGGCAAAGAGCAATGAAATAAATGACAACATGTGCCAGATAGGATGAGGAGAAAGGGAGCTCTCAGTCACTGTTGGCCACTATGGAAATCAGAGAATCCTCAAAAAACTAAAACCAAGCCAATCATATCAGCTATACAACTCCTTGGCATATGCACAAAGGACTCAACATCCTTCTCCACAGAGACTTGCTTAGCCATGTCCACTGATATTCTATTCACAATAGCTAGGGCAAAACAAACCAACCAACAAAAACCAAAACAACCCAACCAACCAACCAACCAACCAAACAACCAAACAAACAACCAACAACCCAAAAATCCAAAACACAAACCAAACATAAAACAAAACAAACAAAAATACCCCCAAACAAAACAAAACAAACAAAAATGTCCTTCAATAAAATAAAAATGTGGTACATATAAGGTTTATCCAGCCGGTCTAGGACATTTGTGAAGCAGAGTACTGACCCTTGGTTTATGTTAGTTCTAACTATTATATGTTACAAAACAATGAAAACAGTGTTGTGGGTCAGACAGTGACTGTACTGACTTTGGAACTGTAAGAAGTTGTTTAATCAGTTTGAGAATCAGTTTTCATATCTATAAAATAAGACATGAAGTATAAAATCAGAAAATGCACATAACAAGGCTAACTGTGGGCCTAGTACATAGTAAGTTATCCATGTGCACCATCTGCTGATGCTTTTCTTGTTGGATTTCATTGTATCTGAAGCTACCAGACAGGTCTGTTCTTGTTTTCCCTTCCTGAAGGCTTCAGCTACAGTCATTGACTTCTATCTGTTGATCCAGCAATAAGACCATTGGAGAACTTTCATGTCTGTTTTATATTTGTCTTGTTGGTAGACCTAGCATGAGAGTATCCTTATTCTATCTGGGTTTTCTTTGGTAATCCCTCAGTCAAACCATTCTGCGATAATTGGTCCCACATTTTTTTCTTCCCACTCTAATTTTTTTTTTTTGGTAAATTTAGTATTTTCTTCTCTATAATAACTGTACATTGTGAAGTATTGTATTGTTGAACTTACAGCATTGCTTCTAATTAATTGGTTAATTCATTTCATGATCACCTAGTCATTTATCTTTTCCTCTAGAGCATGTTTGTTAGTTATTTTAAAACTATCTTATTTTTATATTCTGAACATATATCACACTGCATGGACCATATTGAATATCCAGGGATTGGCAGGGACACAGTAGCCTATACAGTATTGTAGCATTTTTGTTTGGGGTTCTCTATCAGTAACTCGAGGGCAGGGTAAGTTGCAGGTTGAAATTGCAATGAATCAGTGAAAATACCTTTATGTGGCTTTACAATGAGCTAGGTCACTGTCTTCAAAGAATTCTGGTGAATATTGTTTTGAACATCATAACCAAAAGATACCTAATAGTTGAATGAAAATGATTGAGACATCAAATTTAAAATTTATTAATCAACCCATACAAAGACTCCCTCAATGAGCAATGTAGAGAATCATTTTCCAGATGCTTATTGTAAATTCACAACTCACACACCCCTACATTGAATTTCTTACTTAACACGTGACACATCACTGACCTGTAGATAAGATGAGGCAACAGAGATTTCAGAAATTTCAATGACATTTTCAGTGTTGAAATGGAATGCATAATGTGAACAGACTTCCTGAACTCTCAAATCTCTAGACTTAAAAGATGATGTAAATTTGATCATATACAGATAGAAACGACAGACTAAGCACTTTCCACAATGCACAAGTTATGGTGGCTATAAAATGCTTTGACAGAAACAGTAGCAAAATGGCATTACGCATTTTAGAAGTAGTCTGTCTGACTCAAGGCCAATTAAAAAACATTCATCTTGAGAAGTTGATAAAAATCCCTAGAATTGACTTGAGAGAGAGTAAGTAAAAGAATTATCTCTGGAAGGAAAGATTTCTCCTTTTATTACCTGTGAACTTGGGAAACTTCATATTTTTCCAAGCACTTATCTAACTGAAACAGCCATGATTATCCTTTATCAAGAAACACATTGAAATTTCAGATTAATCTTTCTTCATAGGTGTGAAAGAGTCATGTACCATCAAAGCACAATCAATATTGTTTCCTTACTGATTTTTTCCTCCTTTGAAGTTATAATTTTGTCTGTTATTTTTGCTTGCTTGCTGTTTTGCTTGTTTTTGAAGAACTACAAAGGAAGTCCTATGATAATTCTTCTTTAAATGTGGAACTTGAAATGAGTTTTTGGGAAAAAGAAAAATTTCTAGTAAGCTCAAGTGCAAACTTTCCACAGGGATGGAGCGAGCCCAGATCCAAATTTAGAAATGAATGAGAACAACTGTTTTTTCAGTGCTTCATACATGGGAGGTGATTTTCTTCTTTGCTTTGCTGTTGCCCAGCATTCTATACTCTTGTGCTTTTGGTCATAAGCTGAGCCATCTCTTCGGCCTTAGTTCTCTAAACCTTTAAAAAAAAATCCACTTTTCTGTGTTTGAAAAAAAAAAAAAACCCTGCTTTTGTGCCTGAATTACACAGTTGAAGCTGAGTGCTATGTGCCATGAATGCCCACTCTTGATAGACACTAAGTTAAAGTTTATTGCATCAATGAACTATGCATTCCTGATTGTCTCCTACAGCACCAGAGCGACACAGTGGTACTAAAGATTTAACACTTTTCTTATTATTATACTATAAAGTGTTTTTAAATTTGGCCCAACCTAGAAATAGATACAAATCTCCTAAGCCAGTGCAATTACTGGCATTTTGTAACTACAATTATAGCAATATTTAGTGCTTGGAGTTGAAAATGAGGGTCATTTTTTTGAAGAATGTGTCGCGATGCAAGGTCTTATGGATGCATGGTTACATTAGTACATTCTTTGCATCCTTGTTTTTAACAGCCTTTGCACTTTCTAGATCACTGCCTGTGACCTTAACAAACTACTTTGGTAATGACATTTCCACCTTTTGCCCTTCCTAAATTGATGGTATTGCATTTTAAATTAGGGATCACGGCATCTCCTGCTAGAGAAACGTTGCCCAGTACAAATGCTTAAGAAGAAATAGCGTTCTTTCAAAAAATGAATGGTTTCCATGTGGTAATCAGTCCAGTTCTAAACAATCAAAAAGCAGTGGTTATCCTTGTAATTACCTGATTTCATGAATATTTATGTCCAGTCATTATACTCATTTACTACTTTGTTCTCTAGGTGATATAAGACAGCATTTACCATGTCCCTCTGGTAGAAAATACTTTGTTAAGCAAGGACAATTTGATATTCAGGATAGAAAGTCAGCAAGCAATATACCCTTCCTGTTTTCTGAGCTTCCTGCAATTTTCTTTCTTCAAAATGGAGACTGTGTAGCCTTGCTCTGCAGTTGGTGCCTTGCCTTGCTTCCTTTTCTTTTCCCTTGGAAATACTCCTCATTACAATCTCATACGAAGTCAGGTGAGTTTTAACCCAGCTCCTGTCTTCTGGTGAGAGACAGAAAATGTAATTAATGTAGAGTGAGTCAGTGTGGTTCTTTTGTCTCCTTTCATCCCATCAGAAGAGGTCCTTTTGAGCTTCCTGGGGGAGATACTCAATGTTTTGAACATAAATCAAAGGTCATTTTCTTTTCTCCCTTCATTCAAGAGAAGAAAGAAAATAATTTTTGAAATCATAGCAGCAAAGGACTGAAACATTAAGTTCATGAGTGATGAATGTTGATGAAGCATGTCTCAATCACATAACTTTAATTCAGTTTTAAAATAAAGACAAATACATTCATTACATTGGCGGTCTAGAAATGACTGTGTATGAAAAGGGTTGAAGGAAAAGATTTATCACAAGTAAACATCAGACATTTGTGCACATGAGTCCCCTACTACTTGTGTACACATAACAAACACTCAATGTACTTTTTTCTGCAAGTCAATGTTGTGATGGTTTTCCTCTCTAGACCAATGATTTGTAGGCATTTTAAAACTAATGAAATTTTAATAACATTGTAAACTGACTCCAAACTCACTTTGTAATAGCAATGCTGCCATAGTTAGATTTACCTGTCATGACACAGCCTAGAGTCAACCAAGAGGAATTATTCAACTGAAGAATTACCTAGATCATGTTGGCCTGTGGACACTCTCTTGATTATTACTTGATGTGGGTGGGCCCATGTTATTGTGGATGGCACCATTTACAGAAAGATGGTCTTGGATTGTAAAAGAAAGCAGGCCGAGCATGAGCCTGTGAGTCAGCAAGCAGCATGCCTTCATGGCTTCTGCTTCATGATTCTGTCCTGACTTCCTTCATTGATACACTGTGACATAAAAGAGCAAGTCAAAGAAAATCTCTCCTCTCTTAAGTTGCTTTTGGTCGGAATATTTTTATTACAACTGCAGAAATCAAGCTAGAGCAGGTATTTTTAGTATCTATTAGCCAAAAGACAGCATTTAA
Source organism: Arvicanthis niloticus (assembly GCF_011762505.2). Lineage (NCBI taxonomy): Eukaryota > Metazoa > Chordata > Mammalia > Rodentia > Muridae > Arvicanthis > Arvicanthis niloticus. Next base: position 11,202,886 of record NC_047674.1, on the reverse strand, counting down.
TTGTGAAACATTATGTTACTTATATAATGTCAACTAAAAAGCAATATATGTTACCTATATATGTTATAAGTTATATATGTTATCTATATTACACTTGGATAGCTGGAATCTACAAAATTGTTAGCTCAGCATTAGCATTACAGTATTTTTTATATATGATGATAATGAGGCATAGACATATTTGTAATATTCTCCAGACTATACAAAAGTGATGTAGTTGGAACTCAAACTCACTTATTTAAAAATTTACCTTCATATTACACTGTACCGTAATGAATTCAGTAGCACCTTAAAACTAATTTGTATTTTATTCATTATAATATTTTGTTTGGAAAATGTAAATTTTAGTGTGTCTCTGTGCGTGTTGGTGGATGTACGCTCTGGAACAAGTCTGGGAATTGGTTTTCTCCTTCCTTGTAGGTTCTAGGGATCAAATTCAGGTCATCAGGCTACAGCAACAGAACATTTACCCACTGTGAAATCTTACCAGTCCACAAAACACCTATACATATATTTTAAAATATGTGAGAAGTGATGATCTCGTCCATTTGCTACTAATATTTAATGTACCATTTTTTAGTGTATTTTTACATTTCAGCTGATGTTGACTGAACTTGAATGAAGTCTTTCAGAGAGTAAAACATAACCCAAACCTTAGGCTAAACATGTATTTAACACTTGTTACTAAATCTCCTCTTGGAGGAGATGTGAGCACATATACCCATCTTCCTAAGGTGTATGTTCCTTCTTAAGTTCCTAGCAACAAAGCAAAGTAGGAGTCCACCACTGTTTACTCTAGAGAACCAATGATTTTATTTGGTTTCCTTACATAGCATAGGTCAGGAATTACTGGAGTCCCATTGACCCCTGCCCAAAGCCCACACCAGAGAGTCTTTACCCAAAGGAATAAGGGCATCTCCATAGAAGGAGACCCACCTACTCATTTAGTCTGCTCTGGCCTGTCCCACCATGCTGGTCACCACTGTAGGTCATAGGGTACGTATCTGGGTAAGAATGTTAATGATTTTTCTCTCTAGCAACCCATATAACATTTTCCAGAAATATGAAAGAATGGGTAGGAGGCTTCCTGCATCAGTGCCAATTTGATATCTCTATGTTCTGAGCAGTGGGGTTTTACCAAAAAATTCTCGTGGCCAACAAGATCAATGTCAATAGTCTGCAGTGTATTGGATCTCTCCAGGACACTCCTGAGCAGTAACTCAAGGGGAGGCATTTCACACCTAGTACTGGGATTTTCTGTAATATTATCCGTTGTATAGGGTAACTCCAATTAAATGCCTTTGTATCTATATGTATCTATATACATATTCATAAAGAATGTTACATAATTTATGCTGCCTAATTTGTTCTTGAGGCTGTGGCTATCCACTGGGATCACGAGTGACCTCCCATGGACCATACACCTAAATAAAACTAACTCTCCCTCTCTTAGCAGCTATAAGTTGCAATAACTCCACTGCTAGGCATGAACTTTATGCCCACTTTTCCTCCCATCCTGGGATGTTCTCTGGCTTGTATTCATGTGGCTCTTGTGCAAGTTGTCACAGCTCTAGTCAGCTCATAGGTATAGCTTCCCTGCTATGACCTAAAAACACTATTTTCTTGTAATATTTCACTGCCATTGGATCTTACTGTACATCCACTCCCTTTTCACACTGATCTCTGAGTCCTGGAGGAGAAGGAGGTATGACATAGATGTCGCCAAGTTTTTTCTTTCTTTTTAAAGAAGCTTTTCACAGTCTCTTATTCTCTGCACCTTGACAAGCTGCAGAAAGAAGATTATGTGGTGAGGGTTGGTAGACATACTAATTTATGGGTATAATTATAAGTCATTACAAGTCAGTTTAATATTTAGTCCATTTAGCAGAATAACAGTAGGTATACAGTCTACTCCTTCTCTTAAACCTCTTTCCCTTCTTTACTCTGCTGCTTTCCTTAAAAGCCACGGGAATCTCCCAATTTTAATTTGTTTCTACAATTATATTATATTAAAATATAATATAACATATATTATATTAAAATATATAAAAATTTCATGGAAGTATATTATTGTACACTAAATAGTAACCTGTGTTGACTCTGTCTGGCCCTGGAGATTTTTCAGTTGGGAGATTTTTAGTTACTATTTCTACCTTATTAGTGGTTATGGGTCTATTTCTTTAATTATTTACTTGGTGTTGGTTTAGCTTTGGTAGAATATTTACATCTAGAGAATCACTCATTTCTTTTAGTGTTTGAATTAGGTATAATATACAATTTGAAAGAATGTTCTTATTATTCTATGAACTTTTGCAATATCTGTTAAAATGTCTCCTTTTTTCATTTCTAATTTTGTTAGTTTAGATCTTATCTTTCTTTTGGGTAACTTGGATAAAGTTTTGTATTTAAAATTTTTTTACTTTTTGAGACTCTCATACATGCGTATTATATTTATAGCATTTATAGCTCTTTCTCTTCACATTCAGCTCCTTTGTGTTTTGCTCTCTCAAATTTATGACCTCATCTTTTTTTATTACTTTTACACATAGATACACATGCACACAATACACATATACACATGTATATACATACATACATACATATATATGTACATGTGTGTGTATGTGTATATATACCTATATTACTTGTTGAGTTAATGTTGCTCATATGTATACATGTTTAGGGTTGATTATTTAGAATTGGACAACATAAAACAGTTCTAACTCTAAGCAGGCTGACATACCAATCATGCAAACCATGCCATCTCATGTTCTTTGGGAAAGCCTAGTAAAAGGAAGAAGAAGAAGAAGAAGAAGAAGAAGAAGAAGAAGAAGAAGAAGAAGAAGAAGAAGAAGAAGAAGAAGAAGAAGAAGAAGAAGAAGGAGGAGGAGGAGGAGGAGGAGTAGGAGGAGGAGGAGGAGGAGGAGGAGGAGGAAGAAGAAGAGGAGGAGGAGGAAGAGGAGGAGGAGGAGGAAGAGGAAGAAGAGAGGGAGGAAGAGGAGGAGGAGGAGGAAAGAAAGAAGGCAAAAGAAAAAACATAGAAGGAAAAAAGATACAGAGGGACAAGACCAGAACAGGCAGGGCCTACTAAATCACATTGACTATTTAGTAAGTGAGGGACAAGTGACAAAGATAATGGCAGAGAGCTGGATGAGGTAAGGACTAAGGTATGAATGAAGACTATCTTCCTTGCTGGTTCCAGGCTCAAACCTTTCAGCTTTCCTTTTCTGGCTCCTAGATATTTGTGACACCCCTAGGGATTCCTTTTTGATGTTAGGTCACAGATGTTGGTCACATCTTCAGGGGTAGGGTTGAAAATGTAAGTTCTATTTCTGGGATATCATTGGGAAACTGGTTTGTAGATGCCGGTCCAGTCAATGTGTGGGTTTTCACAGGTCAAGTCATAGATGCTGGCTGGCCACCCATTTGGGTGGTTCTTCAGAAGTCTTGTTGGCAGTTGTGGCACCCCCATGGGCATTCCTTTACTAAGGTCCCATCTGCATAATTTTTTGATAGCGTACTTGATAGATTTTGACTTAACTTGATAGAAATCTACCCTGTGATTAACTTAACAGAAAAATTGACCTGCCAAAATGCAAAAAAGTGATGTAAAAAAGGAGGCTTCAATTTCTTTTTTGAGTTAGGGTCTTACCATGTTGCTTATGATGGTCTTAAATTCTTTGGGTTGTGTTCTCTTGCCTCAGTCTCTGGAGAAGGTGGGACTGTGTTTACTTCTGTACCCAGCTTGGAAGGTGTATCCTTCGTCTATTACAGTATTCATGAAGGCATCCAAAATGTGCTTGCCAATGGGATGATAGTTTTCAGATTTTGACAATGTGACAAATGATAGCTGCTAAGGTTTTAGGTGAGATTCTGACTAGAGAGGATGATATATAAGATATTCTGAACCTCTTCCATGTCTAGGAAGATATTTTGTAGGAGCCAGTGAAGATACAAGTGATAGCAACATGAGTGAGTTCTCCTCACAGGTATTGAGGAAGTGTCAAGCATATACAGATGGTTAATGATGGCAGTTAAGGAAATCTTTGATTAACTGTAACAATGAAACAAAATATGACTGCTGAGCAGTAATTGAAGCTCCACTAAGGTTTTAAATGTCTAGAAAAAAATGTATTATAAGCTGAGTTAAGAAAATAATGTTTACTAAGAAAGCTCTAACATTTGTATGCATACTTTCAAAAGCTGAAGAAACTTATTGTTCTTGACAAAAATATCATTATAGGGACTAAATCATTCTAAATATTTCATGTAGCTCTCATGTAAATCATCTCTGCCTACAAAGTCACACTATTTTAGGAATGAGAGCTGCCAACAGGAGAACAGCAATGGGCTTCAAGTTAACTTTTAGTCATATTAGCATTCAAAAGCAAATAAAAAATTGTCTTGAAAAGTTAATTTTCAGCACAAAAATATGAATTGCAGTCAATTATTTTATCTGTTTACTACTAATACTTGATCTAAACACACACACACACACACACACACACACACACACACACACACACACAAGCACATGGCAGAGGGCAGGGAGACAGACAGAGGGGGGAAGAATGACTCCTTTAGATTACTTTTAGATAAGGTTCTGTTATGAAGTCTAAACTTGTCTCAACTATGGCAATTCTGCTTTGTCACTTGAATGCTGGAATTACAGACATCTCCCACCATTTTTGCTTAAAATTAATTAAAACAGGTGTATGATGATTGGTTTTTTTGTGTCATTGTAGTCAGGCCACAGTGTTCATTAACATTCCTCCGGATGCTTCTGTAGATGAGAATAACATTGAAGTATATAGTACTTTATTATTTTTAAAACATTTTACTCTTTGTGAATTTCACATCATGCATCCAATCCCACTCATCTCCCCATCTCTCTGTATCCTCCCTCTGCCCTTGCAACCTTCCTTCAAAAGAAAACAAACAAAATAAACAAAAACAAACAAACAAGCACATCTTCCTATGGAACCTGTGGTGTGTCACACCCTTTTGCCCAAACAGCTTTACTTGCAAATGTTCAATGAAGAGTCATTAGTTTGAGGCCTCTGGCTTCTATTATGCTCTCAGTACTAGATTTTCAATGGGACTCGTCTCAGATATCCTGTTGTAACTCTGTGTCATGGAGATTCTTCAGCTTTGGTTTTGTAGGACTGCCCCCTTTCAAATGCTCCAGCAGTTCATAGATGGGGTAGATGTTGGAGTGGGCCAGCTCAAAGCCCTGGATCTGGGTCTGGGTGGTAGCTGAGCTGGTGAGCCCACCAGCTTTTCTGTGTTGCCCAAGTGAGTGGCACAGCTGGCTCTCCCTGCACCCAGACCAGGAGAGGCAGCTCTTTAGCACTGCTCAGGCAAGGGGCAGCGCCAGATCTTTTGTTCTTACTCTCTCAGAGCCAACTTTCCCTTGCCCATGCCACCAGGGCCAGCTCTCCTGAGCTGCCACACAGGCAAGGTGTGGGGCCAGTTCTTCTGAGTGCTCCTGCTTGCAGGGGACAGGGCCGGCTAAATAGAGTAAACTTCTCTGGATGATGTGGATGAGATTCATTCAATTAAGATGACGGCCTTTGTGAGCAAATCCTGATCACTCTTTGAATATGAGAAATGCTGACAAAGGATGATCTTTCAAATGGAATTGCAACATAACTTGTTCTGGGGTCAGACTTGTTGGTCTATCCGGTGCCTCTGCATTTGTGAGCCAGTTTCTCTCTTTCCTCTTAAATTATCTCTGCAAATAATGTTATACAATCTCTCTCTTTCTCTGTTCATCAACCTGTCCTGGTCTTTACTTCTCCTGGCCTCATGCTCATGATCCAACCTCCTCTCTTCATCTTCTCTCTCCTTCTTCCTCTGGTCCCTCCTGAGACTCCTCACTTGATTCTCAAGTCCCGCCTTTCTCTCTCTACTGCCCAGTCACAGGCTCAATCTTTTTATTAACCAATTAACTTTAAGTTCAGGAGCAAGGTTTAGACAACAAAGGTGTGTACGGGAGAATTCTCTCATCTGGATGGCAACCAGATCTTGGGGTTCAGAACATTTAACATTTGTATACATAGCTCCCTGAGGACAGACTGATGAAACAAAAACAGCCAGGACAAGATTCAAACAGCAAGTAACTTCAGTATTACAACTGAGAAATATCCAGTCTAGCATAGAAAAATAGATTAGGAGTAACTGGCAAGTAATTGTGTTAAAGCTGATAAAATAAATCAATAGGACTCTTGTCTAGATTATTTGGGGGCTGGCTGGGTCATAATAAAAACTAATAGAGTTATTAAATATCTAACAACATATATGTATATATAGGTATGTGTATAATATGATACATAGATTTTATTGATTTTTGTTTTCTGTAGAACTTTTGCAAAGTATAAAGTGATAATTTAATATTTTCTTAGCATAAAATATATATTCTCTCAGCATTATTTTCTATTTTTGTTTTTCCTCTGCTTTATCTTCCCTTTTCCTCTTCTTTCCTTTGAGAAAGGGTCTCAGTATTTAACTCAGACTGAGCTAATGGTGATTCTCTTGGCTCTGCCTCTGCCTGACTCACTGTTCTTTTGCTGTGAAGAGTCACTGTGACCAAAGCAACTCTTATAAGAGAAAGCACTTAACTGAGGGGTTACTTACAATTTCAGAGGTTTAAGTTCATTTTCATCATGGTGGGGAGCATGACAGCATGCAGGCAGACTGTGGATCAGTAACTGAGAACTACATTATGATCTCTAGGTAGAGACAGAAAGACTGGGCCTGGCATGGGCTTTGTGAAACCTCAAAGCCCATCCCCAGTGGACACACTTCCTCCCACAAGACCACAACTCCTAATCCTCCTAAACTTATCAAAGAACTCCACTCCCTGATGACTTAAGCATTCAAATATATGAGCCTATGGAGTCATTCTTATTCAAACCGCCATAGCCTCCTAAGTGCTGAGAATCATTGAAGTCAAATTACCTATTGAAAAAAATATGATTTATGGTTTTAACATGGCAGATTGTGTGTGTGTGTGCGCCAGATTGTTCCTTTCTCTATTTAAATAGTGTATATTAACTTCCATGATAATTTAGCTTTTGGCTCTACTCATGAGTTTAAATTTTTTCTTTTTCTTTTTGAAAGTAGACTTTTTCATACAATCCCCCCATCCACCCAAATCCATATCCTTTATTGCTCTCTTTCATTAGAAAAATAAACAAGCATACAAAGAAAAAATTAATTAAAATAAAAATGAAACTTGGATAGGTCAAAACAAATGAACAGAAAAATCAAAGAGTCAAAGAAAAAGACACAACACACACATATGGATACAAGGACACACAGATTAGAAGACAAAATTTCCATAAAGATACAAAGTTGGAAACCATAACATAGAAGCAAAAGACCTATAAGATAAGAGATAAAGAATAAAAAAAAAAAAAAGGCCCAGACAAAGCATTATGAGATGAAACCCCTACTCTTTCCAAACCCCCAAACAACAAACCAACCAACCAACCAAACAAACAATGAAACTATAAACCAATTCCTAAAATTTCACTGAGTTTGTGTTGGCCATCTACTGCTGGTCATGAGGCCTGCCTGCCCTTAAGAGTGCTTTGTATACAAACTGAAATTCCATTGGAGAAAATTAAGTTTTCATTTGAGAGTGGTTATCAATTGGAGATAGGCTGGGTTGGGAATGGTAGTTTGTGTTCATTTCCATTCTTAGCCCTGGGACCCCATCAGGCCCAGATCCGTGCAGGCCCTATGACTCTACCACCATCCTATGGGCTCACATGTACATTGGTCCTGCTGAGTTTTGAAGGCTCTGTTTCCTTTGTGTCTTCTATCTCTTCTGGCTCTTACACTCTCTCTGCCACCTTTTCTGCAAAGTTTCCTGAGCCCAGAGGGAAGGCACTTGGTGAAGACATTCTATTTAGGGCTTACTGTTTGAAAATCTCTCAGTCTATGCACATTGTCTTGTTGTGGGTCTCTCTATTTGTTCCTATTTACTGTGGAGGGAAGCTTCTCTGATGATGGTTGAGCAAGACAGTGATCTATGAGTATAGCAGAATGTGAAGATTCATTTTGTTACTACATTCCTTTAGCAAAATAGTAGTTTGGTTTTCCCCCAGGTCCCCGACCAATTTAGTCTCAGGTTCTTAGACACCTAAGAATTGTTACACATGGGTTCTACCTCATGAAGTGGGCTAAACTACAGATTTGCTGATTATTTTCACAAGCTTCATGCAACTACTATGCCAGCAAATCTTGGACAGGTCTCCATTGTAGATGGAAAGATTTGTAGTTCGGCTTCTGCTTACCTTTCTCCACTGGTAGCATGCAGAGTACCTGCAGGTGTCATGAACATTAGTCAATAAGGGCATTGATTCCATTGGAGTTGAATTTTGTACAGGGTGACAAGTATGGATCCATTTGATTCTTTTACATGCAGCCATTTAACCTGCACCATTTTTGAAGGTGCCATCCTTTTCCTTTTGCCTCTAGGTAGGCACCAATTGGACTTCTCTTTGTTTAGTGAGTTGTGTGGGCATTATTTCTAGCAATAGGACATTGCCATTACTTTGTGGAGAGCAATCAATAGCCTTGGCAGAAGCCAGGGTTGTTTGATGGTTCTCATGAAAACCATTTGGCCAACAACTCGGTTAGATGTAACCCATTCCATAAGATGAGGTATATCCATCTCTCATCTTCCCTGTTATTTGGTGATTACATTTATTAAATGTTGTTCCTAAGTCTTGTGTGATCAGTGTCCTGTTTAGAAAGTCTTTTCCTGTGTCATGAGTCCAAGTTTATTCTCTCCATTCTCTTCTATCAGATTCTGTGCATCTGCCCTTATGTTGAGGCCATTGAGTCATTTGGAGTTGAGTTTTGTGCAAGGTGACAAGTATGGACACATTTGGATTCTTTTATAAGCAGCCGGCACCCAGTTTAACCTGCACCATTTTTTGAAGATGCTGTCTTTTCCCAGTGTGTAGTTTTGGCTTCTTTATCAAAAACCAGGTCCATAGACTCCTTGGGTCCATTGTTTAGAATACATTTTTCTATCTTTTTATCCTTAATGACATCTACTCTTGATGTTAAGGTGTGTTTCTTTTTATGGTGATTTGAACAGGAGTGGCCCCCATAGACTTGTATATTTGAATGCTTGACATAGCATAAGGAGTGGTACTTTTAGGGGGTATGCCTTGTTGGAGTAGGTGTGACCTTGTTGGAGGGAGTATGTCACTGTGGGGCTGGGCTTTGAGGTCTCTTATGTTCAAACTACACCCAGTGTGGCATCCAGTCTCCTACTGCTGTCTGAGGATCAAGATGTAGAACTCACAATTCTTCCAGCACCATGCCTGTCTGAACACTGCCATGCTTCCTGCCATGATGATAATGGACTAAACCTCTGAAATTGTAAGGTAGCCCCAATTAAATGTTTTCCTATTACATGGTGTCTCTTCACATCAATGAAACCCTCAGATACTGGATATAGCTGAAGAATGGATCCTATTTCCATTTCCAATCCATTAGCCTGTGTCTTTTTATTGGGGAATCGAACGAAGCCTTTGATGTTGAGAGTAATCGATGAGCAGTGTTTGTTTATTCTTGTTATTTTATTGTAGAAGTGTAGGTTCCCTTTTCCATTTGCTGGCATCAAGCACAGGGCATGATAGCAGGAATAGCTTAGAGTTTACAGTTTGAACATTGTGCAGGGAACACACACACACACACACACACACACACACACACACACACACCACATACACAGAGAGAAAGATGAGAGAGAGAGAGAGAGAGAGAGAGAGAGAGAGAGAGAGAGAGAGAGAGAGAGATAGATATGGGACTTTAAATGGTGTAAGTCTTTCATTCCTAAGCCTTCCCAAACAAGATCCACCAACTGAGGACCAAGCATTTAAACTCCTAAGACTGTGGGAAACATTTATCATTAAAAATAGCACAATAGGTAAGCCTGATTACAGTTTTCTCCCCCAAATATATCAAAATGAAAATATATGATGCCTCTGCATCCCCAGTGCAATCCCTTTCATTTTTGGCAGTTCCTTACTTTGTGGGTGAGTTGTTTATATAGAACTCTTAAACCCCAGTGGGACCTCAATGTAGTGAGACTAATTGTTCCCTCTTGTCTGAGGGAGACTGCCAACAGGGCTATATCTACCTAGAAAGGGATTACAAAACCCCAGAGTAACACATTCCTCAGTAAAAAAGAAAGCATTTCTTTATAGCATACTCCCTTTATCTGTGATTTGCTTTGTTTGCTAACGTCATCCTAAATATTTCAAAGAAAAATGCTAGGTAGCTTTTTGAAAATTAATTCAACAAATGATATGTAGTGATGATATATAATAGAGTTACATAAAAATAAATTATGAATTTTCTTTTAGAATATATATAAAATACAGTTTATATTATCTATATACTCTATACTGTCTTATGTGACAGGGAGAAAGAGATCTAGTGAACGACAGTGACCTTCTCTAATGCTTGATTTTAGGTTTATAGAGTCAGACAGTTTTCAGAATACCTAAAGGTTTTTGGACCTCAAAATTCTGTTTGCTTTAAAGATGAGTTCTCTTAATATTCTCCCATTGTTTCATCCTATACATTAACCAAATTCCACCCAAATTAGAAGTCAACATAGTTATTTGAAATCAAATTAGTAACAGTGAAGTTTTCTTTGGTAGCGTTTATCAGAAAATACTTCCAAGAACCCTTCAAGATGTGTTTCTTGGATCCTTACTGTAGGGGGTGATTCTGATGCTAAGGTCCTATTCCCCAATTGGTTCTTGATCCATTAATAAAGTTACTAGTGGCCAACGGGCTGGGCAGAATAGGTGGGACTTCTGGGTCACTGCATGCAAGCTAGCAGATGCAGGGGAGAGAGAGGATCAAGAGAACTGAGGAGGAGAAAGAGGTAGTAGCTGCAGGAGATAAAGCCAACAAGCCATATGAGTTTTTGGTTTTGGTTAGAGTGGCCAATGGCTACACACTATTCAACTATGCCTGGAGTGGTAGGGGAGATCTATTATCTATTATTATCCAAGGCATTATAATATCTATTATTATCCAAGGCATTTTAAGATTGACTGGCGTGTGTGTGTGTGTGTGTGTGTGTGTGTGAATGTGTTCAGGTGCCTTCAGATGCCACCAACTGTCTTTGGAGCTGGAGCTACAGTTGGGTGTAAGCTGCTGGACTTGTACTCTGTTGAGCTATCTCTCTAGCCCCTTGGGGAAATATTTCTATGTCCTTTGAGGTAGCAAATTGCTGTTACATTGTATCTTTCCTTTATTTTGTGATCAATATTTATAGTTCAACCTTTAGACCAAGGGTTGGACAAACAACATTCTGTGGGTAAATCTGGCCCACTTCCTTGTTTTGTAAAGTTTTATTGGAACCCAGCCATGTTCATTCATTTATGCTTATTAATTATTTATGGCTTTTTGAGCTATAGAGAGTAGTTATAGATTATACTCTGTCACAGAAACTCTTAAAATATTCAGTAGCTGGCACATAACACAGTTTGCTGACTATTCAAGACCTCCAGGTTCTGATATCATCTTTAAATATAATAACTTTGAGGCTAATAAGGCATATACTCATGTCATATGGGCTTTAACCTTACAGATTTAAAAAAGCTAATCTGTTATTATACAATTGTGCTATTGTATGATTTGAAAAATCTTTTAACATTTTTGTTGCAATCTTTGTTTTAGCCCATTTAGGTTTCCCTTTGAAGCACATGGATTGTCACAAATTTGATAGATGTACAACAGTCTACGAAAAAAAAAACTTTTTTAAAATTAAATGATCAGTTCTTATCTTCCAAGTTTTAAACTTTGTTTGTAAACAGAAGACGTTGCCACTCTGCAACCCAATGTTCTGGTGGAGAGGCTACCAGAGCACGTCTCTCTAGGAGGCTGGTTTGGATGACAAGAAACTCAGGCTCACTGCAATAGCTGTTTCAACTACTAGAGAGACTACATGGGTGGTTCAACAGAATTTACTTGTATATTTTCCATTTTCTACACTATGTGAAGGCATAGGATAGCTTTGTATTAGCATTGTACAATACTGTGTTTTAAATCTATCCAGTAAACTAAGATGCAGTACAACTTGTATACAACTGAGGAGGTGAGAAGCAACTCGGCAGGCCCTTCAAGGGGCTGAAGACATGGTTCCCTGGTTATTGCATGTACTGTTTCTGCAAGAACCCAATCTCTGTTCCCAGATCCCACTTCAGATAGTTCACAGCTGCCTGTAACTCCAGCTCTGGGGGGAAATCCAAAGCTTCTGACTAAATCAGACACTGGCATTCGCATAAACAGACAATTACATAATTAAAATAAAATTATTAATTTATTAAGCTTAAAAAATTAAATGATCAAAGATTTGAATCTCCAAACAGTGTTCTATCCTTAATTATTTTGTCACAATTATCAATTATTTACAAAAAATTCTGTACTATGCGCCAGGCAATGTGCTGCCTAGAGAACACATATAAACACTGCATTTTTCTTGGTATTAGGGGATAAGAAATAGTATAAGACATAACAAGAACAAGCCAGGAGTAATCTCCGCATGGATGAGGAAGAAGATGATGAAGCCTATCTCTGTTCGAAGAGCTATTGGGTACTAAGGGCTGCTTGAGGAGATAATCAGTTTTCTTCAAGGATGCAGGCCATAAGAGGATGCTCATTCAGTAGATGGGTCCAGGGCCATTCACATGCAAATAGTACTAAATGAATTCTATGGGCTAAAATAAAAAAGCACATACAGTTGGGAGGGAAAAGTGGCAGTGGGGGTAGACAGGAAATTGGATGGGGTCGGGGAATGGGGTGGAGGACTTGATCAAAATACATGATACACATGCATGAAATTTTTATTTATTTATTCATTTACTTTTATTAATCATTTTATTCATTTACATTTCAAATGATATTCCCCTTCCAGGTTACCCCTCAACAAACCCTCCAATCCCCTTCCTCCCTCCCCTTGGCCTTTCTGAGGGTGCTTCCCCACCAACTCACCCACCTTCCCACTCCTGCCTCACTGCTCTAGCATTCCCCTACACAAGGCATCAAGCCTCCCCAGGACCAAGGGCCTCTCCTCCCTTTCATGTCAGATAAGGCCATCCTCTCCAACATATGTATCTGGAGCCATGGGTCCCTCTATGTATTCTCTTTGGTTGGTGGTTTAATCTCTGGGAGCCTAGGTAGTTGATATTGTTCTTCCTATGGGGTTATGATCCGCTTCAGCTCCTTCAGTCCTTCTCCTAGCTCTTCCTTTGGGGTTCCAGGGCTCAGTCTGATGGTTGGCTGTATCTGGATCTGTGTTGGTCAGGTGCTGGAAAAATGTAATATGTTCTAGGTATGTTACTTTTGGGTACATGTCCAAAGGAACTGATTTTAATCAGGATCTTATAGTGATATTGACATCCTTGTCTTTATTTAAATATTGTTTATAATATATACTATACACAAAAACCCTAGATGTTTATTGGTGGATAAAGAGATGTGATATAGGTTGGAGAGATAGATAGCTCAGCAATTAAGAGCACTGGGCTTAATTTCCAGAATTCACACATTGGCTCACAACTCCTTATCTGTAACTACAGTTCCAGCGATCTAAGGCATCCAGACACCACACATACATGCAGGGGAAACACTCATGAACATGAAATAAAAATGAATAAATCTCAAAAAATGTGATATATCCCCAATATATAATTCAATTCAATGGGGTTACATTCTATTTTATAATGCCTGAATGTGAGGCATTTTGTTAAGCCAAATAAATTAGTCACAGAGGATCAAAGATATATGGCTGCATTATTTCACTTACATGGGATATAAAAAATGCTGATAAAACTCGAGGGAATGGAGGGCAGAATTGTGTCTGCAGGGGCTTGGGGGAGGGGCAAGCAGGAATAGATCTTTAGTGAGTTTAAACTCTAGTAGTCTTCTGGACAACACTGTTCTTGCAGTTAATATACCGTACTATGTCATTAACACACCTCTACCTCATGTTAAATGTTTCTGAGAGGTTGGGAAAAATGTGTCTTGGGAGGGAAGGGGAGAAAACGAAGCATGTTTAAATGTGGAGAAAAACACAGTGGTCAAATGCAAGTGGCTGGGTCTGAGGACCCACATGGTCATCATGGGTAGGAACAGGGGACTTCAAAGTCATCTGTGGTAATGCTCTCCAAAAAGTGCATTTTTTCTTTACGACGGAAAAATGCAGATATTGATTTCTCCAACTTAAGAGGTGACTGAATTTCTTGAAGCCAAAGAAGGAAAGCTAAGAGCTTCTTACTTCACCTAGGTGGCAGAAACTTGAAGAACCAGAGTAAGAAGAGATGCACATAACATTGATGGGATACCTTTTCCATCTTGATTTTCTAACATTACCTGTGCCTCTAGGAGTTGTTTTGTGATCCTAGAGGGATGCAAGGAGAAATTAGCTGTGTTGAGTTTCTTGCTACTCTAGTTTCATGGAGGACAAGGTTCAAATTGAATTTTGTTGTTTAAGAGGGAAAAGTGATTATTTTTGAAACATCTGATCTATGATCTACAATTTATATTAAGAAACAATTCAACTCCTTGATTGATACTCCTGTTATTGAATACACATGGTGTTCCTGACACTTTATAAAATGTACTTAGTTTAGACCAAGAAAATATGGATGTAGCTAGTGTCACACAGTAAATAAATGAGAGAGTGGACTGTATTTCAAGTCTGGGTATTTGTAAAGCCTGAGAGTTTTCTCACATGACTTCTTTAACCTTTCTGGTCCTGGGGCTGAGCAGGCAACTAAAGGATATTTTCACTGGGGGAGAACAACCAAACTTTAGCAGGCACTGATGCTTGAGATTGCATGCCGGATCAGTTGGTGATTGTTCCTCCCTGCGGTGTTCCAATCCTGTTCCAGATTTAAATATATGTACTATCGAGTTTCCTAATATCTGCTGTAGAAGAAGACAAGGAAAGAGGACACTATGAATAGAATGTAGTATCAGGATATTTGAAGAGTTTGGGTTCTGACCTCCCAAATCTGAAGAAAAATGGATTATAGAAAGCAGTAACCCGTGATTCCACCACTGACTGAAAGGCATGGCTGGGAGCGAGGGTTATAATTTGGTCATCTAAATCACATCTAGGTTTGTATAGCTCTGAGCCATGTTAACAAATGGTTGTATGGTTTCTGCTGTAATTTACTATTATGAATGGATCTAGTAGAAGAGTGTTTCCAGATAGTTCCAGCCTAGAGTTCCCAGCTGAGCTAGTGACAGTTTGCCAAGAGCACTGGGTGCCATTTTGACAGTCTATATTTTTGACAGCCTGTGACCTCTATGTACTTCATCATACAACATAACTCTTCATTTACCTTCAAGGCCGAGACCATTATATGTCAAGTCAAATAATGAGTGTAGATTTCATGTGTCCTTACGTCCCATCTTCCAATCAGAAGCACCATATTTCATTATCAGTTTCTGCTATTGAGTATATGTTTAATTTTCCAAATGTTAATAATTAGAAGTAGTTTAAAAAGGCTAAAATTGAAATCCTTTAAAGAGATGATTATTTAAGGATAAATATTTTCTTTTAAAGAAATAGATATTTCTGCTTCAATTCAAACTATAATTTGAATACTTTGTACTTCAGCCATCTCCTTAGGTAATCTAATGACTTTCTTTTTAGGTATCCTAAATACAACTAGCATCTTTAAATCTAGAACATTAATATTTTAAGGAAAGAAGTTTGTTACACATCATTTTATTAAAAATGGAATTCTGGTCCATGGAATTTAAGTTGCCCATATTCCAAGGTAGATAGTTGTGAGACAGAAGCCAAATTTCCCAATTGTTTTTACAGTAAATGTTTGGACACACCTCATGTGTTAGATAGAGTTTCTATTTCTGCAACAAAACACTATAACCAAAAAGCAAGTTGAAGATGAAAGAGTTTATTTGGTTTACACTTCCAGAGCATTGCTTACCATTCATGGAAATCAATTAGGAACTCACACAGGGCAGGAACCTGGAGGCAGGAGCTGATGCACAGGCCATGAAGGATGCTGAGTACCAGATTGCTCTCCATGACTTGCTCATTTCGCTTTCTTGTAGAACCCAGGACCACCAGCCCAGGGATGGCCTCACCCACAACGGGCTGGGCCTTCCTTTATTAATCACTAATGAAGAAAATGTCTTACAGCTGAATCCGATGGCAGCATCTTCTCCATTGAGGTTCCTTCCTTTCAGAGAACTCTAGCTTGTGTCTGGTCGACATTAAGATTAGTTAGCACCCCCCACTTTCCACATAAAGATCTTCACAGTTCTACTGAAGATGACTTATATGGATTAGGAATCAGCTTTTATGTTTTTTTTTTCTGCTCATATTCGAGAATGTATAGTTTGATAATTTGGTCTGGCAGGGGAGGATTTAAATTTGGTAAGGTAAAAGGTTTATATGTAAATTAATGTTTGTGGTGGTTCGAACAAGAATGACCCCCATAGGCCATATATTTGAATGCTTAGCCCTGATTTTTTTCCCCAAGGACTAAGTTTTAAGGCATTTTATATAACGGACTGATCATGGACTTAGAGACATTTCTTTATCTGTTCACATGTCTGCACAAATAATAGAGAAAAGCAGATGAACATTCATTAGGAAAAATGAAGGTAGAAATTAAATGAGGAGACTAAAATCCCACGTAGGTGTTAAATGTAATATATCCTCTAAAAACTTGCCAGTGTTTCTTAATGCCAGGGCAGTGAGGTGGGAGTGGGTGGGTGGTAGGGGAGCACCCTCATAGAAGCAGGGGGAAAGGGGCTGGAATAGGGGGCTTGCAGAGGGGAAAGCAGGAAAGGATTACATTTGAAATGTAAATAAATAAACTATCCAATAAAAAATAGATTCTGGAGAGATAACATAAAATTTTGCCTTGCAAGAACAGGAGCCCAAGTTCCATCTTTAGAACCCATGTTACAAAAACAGTTTTTCTAGGAATGAGCTATTTTCTGGCCAGTCCTAAACATGTATACACATAAGTGACACTGAAGAGACTCTAGGTTGCACATGTGAAGAGATAAACAATATAATATAAATAAAACAGTAATAATTAAAGAAGTTATGAATTTAAGAGGAGGTGGACATGGAAGAAGTTGGATGCTGAGGAGAGATGGATGGAGATGATACACATAAAAATTATAATGAAGTTCTTGAAAAAGAAAAAGGGAAAGCAGTTGGATACTATGGCTCATGCTTGAAATCTCAGCACCTGGGAGGAAGAAAAGTGAATCCCTGGGGCTTGTTGGCTGATCAGCCAGCTTGCTTGGAAAATTCTGGACCCAAGAGAAACCCTGTCTTATCTTTAAGATACTGTCTTATCTAAAAAGATGCACAATACTTAGGAATCACCAGAAATTGTCATCTTACTTCAACTCATGCAGATACATGCCTCCCAGGTGAACACGCACACATGTATAACACACATGTTCATACATGTATACTCATCTTTCTTATACAAACATACACACACATTTGACACACAGGTACACACACAGTTGGCCATGATGGGGCCCGAGAGATTCTGCAAAAGCATGAGGACCCAAGTATATCTCCTCAGCACCTGTTTAAGAAAGACAGGTGTGGTAGTATATACCTTTAATTATGGATCAGGAGTGTCAGAGAAAGTCAGATCCCTGGGGCTTGCTGTCCAGTCAGAGGAGTCGATCAGTGAGCTTTACGTTCTGTGGGATACCTTGTGTCAAAGAAGGAGGGAGAGAATCATCAATGAAGGTGTCTGATGTTGACCTCTGGCCTTCATATGCACATGTGCAGCATCCACACCAGAACATACATGGACACACACACATACACACCATGCAAAAGCATATGCAAATAAACACATGAATATTTAGTCAAAGTAATTTAAAATGGATGGGTGCAGAAAGCAATAAAATAGAAAGTAGGTTCAATGAATAAAAGTTTTAATGGAAAACCTCCAAGCCCTCATCGATGGAAGGAAACGTTCAAAATGTCTTATATGAGTTATATTGAATCTTATCCTAGCAGAAATGTTAATCTAGGTATTAACAAGTTGTGCCATGCTGTTTTGGTACCTGAGATGAACCTGGCAGGATTATGCTGCTTTGACTTTGTTTGCCTGTCATGATGGATACATTTGTCTGTGTTTATCATCAAATACTTCTGTTATTCTTCTTGAATAATTTATATTTTTTCCTGCCTGGTCTATTTCAATAAGTTACTTACAAAGTGATTGTTTTATTTTAAAGCTCAACAAGCCTTATATATGATTGGTTTATTAATTAGTAGATAATTTATTAACAATATATATTATATATTATATATTATATATTATATATTATATATTATATATTATATAATATAAATGTATTACACATATATATATTATTTATGAATATGTATTTATAAAACTGGGACAAAAGTGAAGCAAAAGCATTTTAAACATGCACTATCACTTGTAAACACTATTAAACAATCTTTTAGTATTTTTTTCTTTCTGGAAATCATAATATATAAGCAAAAAAACAGTAAGGCAAAATGCCCAAAGTATTATGGAACAAAAACTCTACAAAACCCCCTTTGAGTTTCAAGATGGTCATGTATCGCTGGGTACAGGGTCTGCCCTAAAGTGTGGTTTGTATACTCAGTGAGACTTTACTGGAGAAAACCATTTTTTTTTTCATTTGCCAGTGGTTGTCAACTGGGAATAGCTTTTTAGTTAGGGATGGAAAATCATGTTTACTTTCCTCCCTCAGTGCTGGGACTTAATCTAGCTTGGATTTATGCATGCCCTGTGTATGCTGCCACAGTCTCTGAGAGTTCATATGTGCATCAGTCCTGTTGTATCTTGGGGGTATCTATCTTAGTCAGGGTTACTATTGCTGTGATAAAACACCATAATCAAAGCTACTTGGGGAGGAAAGGGTTTATTTGGCTTGTTTCCACATCACAGTTCATCATCAAAGGAAGTCAACACAAAAACTCAAACAGGCAGTGACTGAAGCAGAGGCCATAAAGGTAGGCAGTGTGGCTTGCTTCCTATGGCTTGTTCAGTCTGCTTTGGACCAACAACCTAGGGATGGGATCAGCAACGATAGGCTGGTCCCTCTTCATCAATCACTACTTAAAAATGTCCTACAGACTTTCCTACAAACTGATCTTATAGAGGTATTTTCTCAATTGAAGCTCCCTCCTCTTTGATGATACTATGTTATGTCAAATTGAAACAAAACTAACAAGCATAGCATTGTTTTATTGATGTCTTCAATACCCACTTGCTCTTACAACCCTTCCAGCTTCTCTTCTGCAAAGGTCCCGAGTTGTTAGGGGAGAGGTTTTATGGAGAGATCCATTTAGGATCCACAGGACCAAGGGCCTCCCCTTCCATTGATGCCAGATAAGGCCATCCTCTGCTACATATGTATCTGGAGCCATGGCTTCCTCCATGTAAACTCTTTGGTTGGTGGTTTAGTCCCTGGGAGCTCTGAGTGGCCCAGTTAGTTGGTATTGCTCCTCCTATGCATCTTTAACTACAGGGCCTGAGTATCAGTTTGTGGAGGGTGATCAATGGCTTTGGCAATAGCCCTAGTTGTTTGGGGCTTTCCGTGTGGTCTCTTGGCCAACAGCTCAACTAGATGTAACCCATTCATAGTACTGTATGTTTCAATTGGTGGCAAGATATGTCTGGTTGAGGTATTGTCTCCCTGTCATTTGGTTCCATTTAGATTAATTTTTGTGTATATGTTAAACTTCTACTAAAGTAAGCTTCAATGTGACCCTTCAGATGACCCTTAGTTTTAGCTGTCTTCTGTGTGTTCCTTCCTTTACTCCTTCTTCCCTCCTCCTCTCCATTTAATCTTCCTTTTCTAGTCTCAACCCCCTGTCTCTCCAAAACTATGTATTCTATTTTTCCTTTCTCAGGCAATTCTTCCCTCTCCCATAGCCCTTTACTCTATACCTAACCTGTGTTTATATTGGCATGCCTATTGGAAGCTTAAAAACTAACATCAACATATTAGCTAAAACATATCACATTTGCCTATTCAGTCTAGGTTATTTCACTCAGGATGAAATTTCCAAGTTACATCGTATCCAACAACTTTATGTTTTTTTTAACAGTTGAGTAATATTTTATTGTGCATATGTACCAGGTATTCTTTATCCACTCGTCTGTTCCTGGACAACCTGGTTATTTCTAGTTCCTATATAAACGGAACAACAGCGAACAAGTATGAACAAGTGTCCTTCTGTAGAGTACAGACTCCTTCATATATATATGTATATGTATATGTATATGTATATGTATATGTATATGTATATGTATATGTATATGTATATGTATATATACACATATAAACATACACTATATATATATTCATATATATATATGAATATATATAATATATATATATATTCATATTCCTGAGAGTGGTATTGCAGGGTCTTGAGGGAAATCCATCCCAATCTTCCCAAGGAACTGCTACATTGATTTCCATAGTGGCTGTACAAATTTTTACTCCCACCACCAGTGAATAATGGTTCCTCTTATCCCACATTCTTACAAGCACAGGCTGTCTTTAATTTTTGCCAGTTTGACAAGTATAAGATGAAATCTCTAAGTAGTTTTGATTTGCATTTCTCTGATGACTGAGAATGTTGAAAACTTTGAGTGTTTCTCATCTACTTGTGTTTCATCTTTTGTAAATACATTTATGGCTGTACCCCATTTTAAAATTGGGTTGTTTGTTTTTTTTTAAATCTAGTTTTTCTTTTTAGTTCTTTATATATTTAATATATTATCCATCTATAGGAGGTATAGTTGGTAAACATCTTTTCCCATTTTGTATCGTGCCTCTTGCTCCAAATAAGAGTTTTTGCAATAGAGAAGCCTTTTAATTTCATGAAGTCCCCTTTATTAATTGCTGTTCTTAGTGCCTGTGTTATTGGTATCCTGTTCACAAACTCCTTTCCTGTGCCAGTGACTTCAAGATTATGCCTCACTTTCTCTTCTATCAGTGTGTCTTTCTTCCCTTATGTTAAGTTCATTGATCTATTTGGAGTTGAGTTTTGCACAGGGTGATAAGTTTGGATCTATTTGCATTCTTCTATATGTAGCCATCCAGTTTGACCAGTGCCATTTGTTGAAGATACTGTCTTTTTCCAGTGTGTATTTCTGGCGTCTTTACCAAAAAGCAGGTATCCATAGGTGTTTGGTATTTAGCCTGTTCAATTTGTTTCCTTGATCACTTTGTGTGTTTTTGTGTCAGAGCCATGCCATGCCATTTTTGTTACTATAGCTCTGTAGTATAATTTGAATTCATTATTGAATTTGAATTTTATTATCCTTCAGTGTTTTAGGTACCTTGTTTTGTTTAGTGTGAGCTCATGTGTGTGTGGTGTGTGTGTGTGTGTTTGTATTTTCATATGATGCTGAATATTTGTCCTTTCAAGTTCTGTGGAGAATTGTGTCAGAATTATTATGGGGATTTTGGTGAGTTCTCTAGGTTGATTTTGGTAGGATGTCTGTGTTCACTATACTAATTCCACTGATTCATAAGCATGGGGAGAACTTTCCATCTTCAGTCTTTCTCTTCATTGTCTTAAAGTTTTTATTCCACAAGTCTTTCATTTTTTGGTTAGAATTACCTGGACATTTTTTTGAGGCTATTGTGAAAGGTATTGTTTCTCTGATTTCTTTCTCAGTCTTTTTGTCATTTGTATATAGGAAGGAGACTGATTTTTGTGAGTTAATTTTGTTTCTTGCTACAATGCTGAAAGTATTTATCAGTCATAAAAGTTTCCATGTGGAGTGTTTATTTTTTTAATATATACAATTATATATTCTGCAAATAAAGATATTTTTATTTCTTCTTGCTCTATTTGTATCCACTTGATCTCTTTTAGTTGTCTTATTGCTCTAGCTAAGATTTAAGTATTATATCGAATAGGTATGGGAACAGTGGATAGCCTTGTCTTACTCCTGATTTCAGTTGTCTTATTGCTCTAGCTAAGATTTAAGTATTATATTGAATAGGTATGGGAACAGTGGATAACCTTGTCTTACTCCTGATTTTAGTGGAAATGCTTCTCATTTCTCTCCATTTAGGTTGATGTTGGCTGTGAGTTTGCTGTATATTATATTATATTATATTATATTATATTATATTATATTATATTATATTATATGCGTGTCCCTTGATTCCCTGTTTTCTTTAGGACTTTAATCATAAAGAGGTGTTGGATTTTGTCAAAGGCCTTTTTTTTGCATTTAGTGAGATGATCCTTGGCTTTTGTCGTTCAGTCTGTTTCTGTGATGAATTACATTTATTGCTTTGCATATGTTGCATATGATTCATGCCTGAATCTTTAGGGTGAAGCCTATTTGATTGTGGTGGGTAATCTTTTTTGATGTGTTCTTGTATTCAGTTTGCAAGCATTTTATTGAAAAAAAAAATTGTACTTATATCCCTAAGAAACATCGGTCTGTAATTTTCTTTCTTTGTTACATTGCTATGTGGTTTAGGGATCAGGATAATATTACATTGTAAAAATAATTAGCCAATCTTACTTCTGTTTTTATATTCTGTGGAATAATTTGGGGACTACCAGCATGAATTTGTCTTTGAAATTCTAGTTGAATTTTGTGCTGAATCTATCTGACCCTGGGGATTTTTTGATTGAGAGAATTCTTGTCTCTGCTTCCCAAGTACTGGGATTAAAGGTTTGTGCCACCATTGCCCAGCTTAAATGTACTTTTTGTTTGTTTTTGTTTTTCAAGACAGGGTTTCTCTCGGTAGTCCTGGTGTCACTGGAACTCACTCTGTAGACCAGGCTGGATTCGAACTCACAGAGATCCACTTGTCTCTGCTTCCCAAGTGCTGGGATTAAAGACATGTGCCACCCCCAACACCTTAGTTACTTCTTATATATCACTATGGGGTACAGGAATGTTTAAACTGTGTATTTGATTTAACTTTGATGCATTGTATATATCAAGAAAAATTTCCATTTCTTTTAAAAATTTCCATTTCAATAGAGTACAGACTTTTAAAGTATATTCTAATGATTCTCTGGTATCTGTGGTGTCTAGTGTTATGTTCTCCTATAATCTCTAATTTTATTATCTCTGATCTTGTCTTTTCATCTATTACTTAACTTGGCCGTCAATCTTACTAGTCTTATGAAACCCCTCAGTTTTATTGATTCTTTGTATTTTTTTTGTTTTTTGCTCATTTCTCTTTTACTGACTTCAGCCCTGAGTTTGATTAGTTTTTGCTGTGTACTTCTTTTGCATGTTATTTCTTTTTGTTCTAGAATTTCAAGGCAAGGCATTAAGCTGATAATATAATATTTATCCATTTTTTCCTATAGGTAATTAGTGTTTTGAACTTGACTCTTAAAACTGCTTTCATTGTGTTTCCTAAGTTTGGGCATGTTGTGTATTCATTTTCATTCAATTCTAGAATGTCTTTTATTTCTTTATTTCTGTCTTGACTCATTTTCATTCAGTAAATGAGTTGTTTAGTTTTTATGTTATTAAACTCACTTTTGCTTCTGGTGTTGTTGATAGCCAGCTTTAATCCATGGGAGTCAGATAGATACAGAAAGTTATATCATTTTTTTTTTTTTTTTGTATTTGTTGAGGTTCACTTTTTGTCCAATATGTGATCTATCTTGGAGAAAGTTCCAGGAGCTGCTGGGAAGAAAGTATATTCCTTTGTATTTGTGTGAACTGCTCTATAAATATCTGTCAGGTTCATTTGATTTATGACATAATTTAGCTCGCTCATGTTTCTATTTTGGGTCTGGATGTCTTGTGCATTGGTGAGAATAGGGTATCAAAGTCACCCATTTTTAACCATGTGGCTCATGTGATTTTAGCTGAAGTAGTGTCTTTTATGAACTTGGGTGCCCTTGTGTTTGATGCACTAATGTTTAGAATTGCATTATATTCTGGGTGGATGTTTTCTTTGATGAACATGTTTTGTCTTTTCATATCTCTTCCAATTACTTTGAGAGTTGTAGACTGATGTCTGGTTTTTCAGATATTAAAATGACTACACCTGTTTGCTTCTTATATCCATTTGTGTGGGGAGCAGACAGAAGGCGGCTATCATCCTTGCAGCCATCTTGAGCCATATACCCTGATAAGAGATTTGATTACAATAGCCTACAACAGCTGAGCACACTCTGATAGCACCTAGCTTTAGATACCCAGGATCTTCCCTTGGGTGTGTGAGACTTAAAGCTGTGATTTAGAGCCGAGACTTAAGGGCATGACTTAGAGATCAGATTTAGAGACAAGGCCTAAGGGCATCACTTAAAGACGTGACTTAGAGGTGTGGCTTAGAAGTGAGACATATAAAAGGCAAGAGGCAGACAGAAGAGTTGAGTACAACTTGGAACTAGGAATTAGGTTAGAGAGTACAACTTGCAGCAGATTATTAGGTAGTAAGCACTTAGCACTTGGAGAAAGAATTTGGAACTTGGAGGCACTAGGGACTAGGAACTCAAGACTTGGGACTTGGACTAGGAAGAGAAACTGAAGAATAAACGGGATTGAATCACACACTGTCTGGTCTCCATTCCTGCATCTGTCCTCTCTCTCTCTCTTGCTGAACTCCGGACCCATGGACCAGAGCTTCTTGGGGCAGTGCAGGCAAGTTAGTCCCCAAGGCTTTTGGCAGTGCAGTTCTCAACATTTCTGGCCCCAAAGTGTGGGGCAGCTCAGGCTGCAACACATTTGCCTGGGATATTATTTTTTACCTCAAGCTGATGTCTATCTTATTGGAAAGGTGTGTTTCTTGGATGCAGCAAAAAGGTGGATCCTGTTTTCTAGTCCAATATGTTAATCTATGTCTTTTTCTTGTAGGATTGATATCTTTAATGTCCTGAATATCAATGTGTAGTATTTGTTGATTCCTGTTATTTTGTTGTTACATGGTGAGTCCCTTCTCTTCTTGTTTTGATTTGCTGGTCTTTGATTATTTAGTCATTTTCTTTTCTTTGGTGTAGTTACTGTGTTCAGATTGAAGTTTTCCTTCAAGTGCCTTTTGTAGAGCTTGATTTGTAAACAGATACTGCTTAAGTTTGCTTTTTATCATGGGATATTGTTTCCCCCTTTATCTATTGTGATTGAGGGTTTTGATGAGTATAGTAGTGTGGTGTGGCATCTCTTGTTTCATAGAGTTTGTAGAACATTTATCCTTGCCCCTCTGGATTTTAAAGTCTCTATTGAAAAGTAAGGTGTTATTATAATGAGTCCTTCTTTATGTGTTATTTGGTCTTTCCTCTTTGCAGTTCTTAATATTCTTTCTTTGTTCTCTGTGTTTTGTGTTTTAATTATTATGTGTTATAGAGAGATTATTTTCTGTTCTTGTGTATTTGTGTTCTATATGCTTCCTGTACCTTGATTAAACATCTCATCTCTAAGCTTGGAACATTTTTTCTATGATTTTGTTTAAAATATTTCCTGTTCTTTTGACCTGGTTTTCTTCTTACCGCTTTAGTCATATTATTCATAAATGTGGTATTTTTGTAGTGTCCAGATTTTTCTGGATATTTTGTGCCTAGATTTTTTCCCCTTAGATTTAACACTTTCTTTGACTGAGGTATCAATTTCTTCTATCTTTTTCTGCAATGCATGAGAGTCTCTCTCCTACTCTTGTATTCTGTTGGAGAGGCTTGTCTCTGAGGTTCCTGTTCAAATTCCTAAAATTTTTATTTCAAATTTTAACTAAATTTACATTTCTTTATTGATTCTATTTCTAGTTTCGTGTCTTGAACTGTTTTCAGTGTTTTATCCCACTGTATTTCCATAGACTTCATTTTGGGATTTATTCATATCTTCTTTAAGGTTCTTGAACATACACATAATAGCTATTTTGAAATCTTTGTCTTGTACTTCAATTATATTGCATTTCATAGGGTTTACTATGGTAAAGTAGGGCTGCTGGATTTTGGTTGAGATATATAGTCTTGGTTGTTTGTGATTTTTTTTTGCTAGTTTCTAAGCATCCTGGATTGGGGTTGGTGTGATTGTATCTGGTCTTCTTCTTGTTGGATGAGTATTCTGTTCCTTGGTTTTTGTGGCCTTCTCTGGTCTAGGGAAGTGTGGTGACTGTGGTTTGCCTAGTAGGAGTGTTTCTATGAGCTGTTAGGAGGCAGAGAGGAATAAACATGCACTATGAGAAAAAGGCTAAAAGAGGTTTCATGAAAGAGCTAGGGGATCCTGTTCACACCTAGAGGTGTATGTAATACAGGGAATTTGGAGATATGTTGGGAAAGGAGGATTCTACAAGTTGGTTGTGGTAAGGCATAGAATTATCTGGAGAGACAGATGAAAGGCCTAGGAAGTTACTGAGTCTGAACCCAAAGTTGGTGAATGAAGTTGAGGTGGGAGGAGGGGCATCTGTAATCAGTTTGTTCCTGGGATGAGGGTGAGAATGGAGAGATGTAATGGAGGACAGGAAGGATATTGTGATTCAGCTACTTGAGTCTTTTCTAGGTGTGGTCAGCTGGACTCCCTGGTTTTTAGATTTTGAGAACTGACTGGAAAGAAAAAGGATGAACTAGACTTGTAGTCTGAGAGAGTCCACAGGAAGGTGGAAAGCTGGGTCCCCTGCCAGGGTTGGTGGAGTTCCCAGGGAATGGAGGCAGGGTAGGAGGACAGGTTTCTGTAATTGGCCTACTACAGAGCTAGGAAAATCGCAATGGAGTGCAGGAAGAAGAGTGAAGACAGCTCATCAGCTTCCTAGGCCAGTGTGGCCTCATAAAACCAGGGAGTCTAGCTGACCACACCTGGAAAGGACTCAAGTAGGTGAATCACAGTCTCATGTGGAGAACTCTCCTGGTAGTAAAAGCTGATTCTCTGTGGAAGCTGAGATACAGGAAATGAGAAAACGATCCACAGCAAGGTGGAAAATAGAGGCAGAGGCAGAGGGGAGAACTGGCTCCCAAACATGAACAGACCCAGGCATCAGCTGTCTTTAAATAAGTGGAAACGTGGTGGGAGATGGATTTGGTTATGGGACTGTATTCAGATTCACGAACATTAATATTTTCAAAAGGCACAGTAGCTCTCATATTATTAAAATTCTTATTCATATGGGATAAAACAATTGATGCAAATATTTTACTATTCATTTCTGTCACGACATTCTATCTGTGGGGTAAATGCCAACCAAATGGTCTATGGCAGCCCAGCAGGAAGGCAGCTGGCTCCACTTGCTTTGTGCACATGGGTTAGCAGCCAGGCAAAAGGCATTTGTTTTCTTTGCACTTTAAAACACAACAATAAATATATCCAAAGTGTAACTCACACACTGCAAGTGAGCACCATGAACTGAGGAATTAATTATATAAACAGTGCCAAATAAAATCTTACAGACATGTTTATGTGTTTGCTCATGTTGTGTTTGAGCTAGATTACATTCACAAAATAGCTGACATTAGAAAAACCCTTGGTAATGCTTAATGTATTTCAGTTTAAAAATATTTCACAAAATGTATTATTGCATTTCATAAGAACACCCTTTCTGGAATTTCATTTAAGGCTTGCTTCAACATGGTGACATATTTACCTCATATATTATTGGTTATTAGTAATCACACAATAAGGAGCGAAAGGGTAATCAAGAAATGCTACCTTAGGAAGTATACTCAATTGCAGCCCATAAATGATTTTTACAAATAATTATTTACATTAAGATCTCCATTAACTTTTATATTTCGTGAGAACACAGTTTAAAGAATAACAATAAAATTTTCTGTAGAATCTTTTTTTTTTTTTTTTTTTTTTTTTTTTTTTTTTGCTTTTCGAGACAGGGTTTCTCTGTGTAGTCCTGGCTGTCCTGGAACTCACTCTGCAGACCAGGCTGGCCTCGAACTCAGAAATCCGCCTGCCTCTGCCTCCCAAGTGCTGGGATTAAAGGCGTGCACCACCACCGCCCGGCTTTTCTGTAGAATCTTAAAGTTGTATATTTTAGATGAAGGAATAGAATTTAGTACTGGATGTTCAGAAAAAAATTATATTTTCCTCAAATTAAATTTAATCTGAATCCAAATCATTCCACTTTGTTCAAGCAAAGGATATGTTCCACAGGGGTCATATCCCCAGGTGGGACATGAGATGTCTTTCTGCTGTTAAGGATTCTTAGTCCTGGCGTGAAGTACCCCTGGATATCTGTTCTTGATGTACAGGTCTCCTGAATTCCTGGTCCTGATGTCTAGTACTCCTAAATGAGAATAATTTCATCCTTCCTGAGTTCTTACTGTTTCACTTTTAGGGCTGTGGGATAGAAAAATGCCTTTGTCTGACCGATGAGACCCACTGACCGTGGTCTTGCTTATAGACACGAAGACTTCTAGCCATATGTGTGACCCTTAACCACATCTTTCTTTTCTTTTGTAAATGATAAATCTTTTAAGACAAACAAACCTTTATTTTTGCTGTATTTATAAAACTGGGCCCCAAAAGTGAAGCAAAGCATTCTTACTATCTGTGATAACTCTTAGAATTGTTTTTTATTCTAAAAAAAAAAACCCCTTTATTCTAAAAGATCAATTGTTGTCTTTAAACAAGTGAAGTTTTGATAAAAAATTGATGGGGGGGGGGTTTATAATATGTTTGGATTTGCATCCATTGATTTTTAAAAATTATTATTTATTTTTTTTACACTCCAGATTTTACTTCCCCTGCCCTGTCCACTCTCTGACTGTTCCACATCCCATGCCTCCGACCCATCTCCTTGCCTCCATGACGATGTCTCCACCCCCCACCTCCCACCCCACCTGACCTCTATAATCCCTGGGGCCTCCAGTCTCTTGAGGGTTAGGTGCATCATCTCTGATTGAACACAGACCCAGCAGTCCTCTGCTGTATATATGTTGGGGGCCTCATATTAGCTGGTGTATACTGCCTTTTTGGTGGTCCAATGTTTGAGAAATCTCAGAGGTCCAGATTAATTGAGACTGCTGGTCCTCCTACAGGGTCACCCTTCTCCTCAGCTTCTTTCAGCCTTTCCCTAGTTCAACCACAGGGGTCAGCAGCTTCTGTCCATTGGTTGAGTGCAAATATCTGCATCTGACTTATTCAGCTGCTTGTTGGGTCTTTTGGAAGACAATCATGATAGGTCCCTTTTTGTGAATACTCCATAGCCTCTGTAATATTGTCAGGCCTTGGGACCTCACCTTGAGCTGGATCCCACTTTGGGCCTGTTGGTGGACCTTCTTTTCCTCAGGCTGTTCTCCATTTCCATCTCTGTAGTTCTTTCAAACAGAAACAATTATGGGTCAGAGTTTTGACTGTGGGATGACAACCCCCTTAGATAAAATGCCCAACAGTGGGAGCAGAAAATTATAGAGCTCAACTCCATTGATACTTTTTAAAAGAACGAATTGGGTCATATACCAAAAATTCTAATTTCCATAGAATGAAAATACATCTGATTTCTGCCTTGTAAGGACAAGAAAAAAAAGAATACATATGAAATGGAGACCACTAAAATAGTCAACATGAATGAGTCACTGATCTTATTGAATATATTTATAGGATCTTTGGAATGATAAGCTTTGAAGAGGCAACATTGGAGGTAGGAAGAGAATATTGCTGGAGTTCATGAAGGCCCAGAGTGAACAAGTCTGCTTGAGAAGATAATTGTACAGGGGAAGGAACACTGTCTCTGTGAAACAGCAGAAGATGAGAGGCCAAATAATGGCAGAGAGTGGAAGTGATAGTGCAGGTTACACAGTCTCACATGTATTTG
The DNA here is from genome assembly GCF_011762505.2 of Arvicanthis niloticus. Lineage (NCBI taxonomy): Eukaryota > Metazoa > Chordata > Mammalia > Rodentia > Muridae > Arvicanthis > Arvicanthis niloticus. The sequence continues at coordinate 11,173,066 of NC_047674.1, read as the reverse complement.
TTGCTACTGCACTAAGATATGTGGTGGTTGTAAGATTTGTTTTGGAGCTCTGGAAGACGTTCTGAGGTTTTAGAAAGCAACTTTACCACTTGGTGTCTTTTTAATTCCTGTTGCAGCTTGCTATGTCAGAAATTATGGTTTAGATACCCAAAGACTCTCATCTATCCTCTGGACTATTTGCCAGAGCTAGTGAGTAAGGTCAAACTCTACAAGACACCACACATCTTGGTTGTAAGAAAGCAGACTAGATTTGAGCTTGGAAACTTCCCTCCTTCTGGTTAAACAGTCACAGTATGGACATATTTAACGGAGGGGAAAGGCATTATGTATCCTCCCCCACTATGAACTCTATGAAACAGAAGGCTAGTCTGTTAGGCAAGATAAGAAAAGTAATCAGAATTTTGAGGAGGAAGTAAAGGGTGGAAATTCAAAGCAGGACATTAACTCACTGTGTCATGGGAGATGTTTACTGTGGTTCTCTTATAGTTTTTTTTGTCATCTAGGAAGGACAGCTATGGGGAATGAATAATTAGTAAGAGACAGGATTCCATTAACCTATGCTTTGGGGTCTCTGTATCTTAGCTTAAAGGAGGAGAGTCTGCTTTGTGAAAAGAACAGTTAGAATGATTCATACTTCTACTTTCTTGAAAGGTTTTAATTTCATTACCAGTTGCAGATCCCCAACAGAAATATATACATATATACATTTCTGTCCACGTATATATGTATATATGTACACACATACATACCTTTGATAAGTTTTTTAATGTTTTATTTTTATTTTATTTTTGTTTTGTTTTGATTTTCAAAATCAAAACAAAACAAACCAAGAAAAATTAAGATACATACAGGCTTTGTAACATAAAATTAGCTTGTCTAAAATATATGTAAAAAGAAAAATCATATATATGAATATATAGATATATGTATTTTTACACACACACACATGGCTAAGAAAATATGACCAAATATTTTTGTTACCTCCAGCTTTCAGTATTATTTCTGCTCATTTATTTTATATGTCTGAAGATTAAAATTTAAGGACATTTCTTCAGAATGTCCTTTCTAGCTCAGAAAATTGCAGAGAGAAAGCATGGTTTGCAAAGAACAACTGTAGTGATATCTCTAAAGATACTGCATTATGTAAGTGTTAGAGTAATTTTAGAAAGTTGTTGGAGATATTGAACCCTGCCATATTTTATTAGAGTTATCACTTCATAATTGCCTTCATACAGCACATTCATTTGCTTATCTATATTTTGTTCTTTTAATGCTACTAAGACTTATTAAAATCTAGCTTGAAAAGTAAGATTATTTTACCTTGCCCACCACTACTTATTTTTTATTTATTTTTGTTATTTTCTTGTACTATCAATAAAAACCAGATTTACTTCTGCTGCATAGTTAACTTAGGTATGAATTAACTTTTGTAAATATTATGGCAAATGCAGAGCCTGGCGCTCAATGACAGGAGGCTGCCTGCTCAAAGATCCGCACAGTTAGGATCCAGAAATGTTTTTCTAGAGATGGCTGCAGTAACATATTTCAGAGTTAGAAGCAAGGATTGCAATTGGGTCAGAGCTTCAGCCTGTTCAGTTTAGGGATACAGGTTCATAATTTTGCAATTACAGATGATGCCTCCAATTGCAGAGTTTGTGTCTCAGAACCTAAGAACTTACGTTTGATTTGTGAAAACAAGACAATCTAATGAATTAGATATAAGAACAAAACACGTCTCATAAACCTTCTTACACCATAACGGTTTCATGAAGCTGCTCTGGTAAAATATCCTTTTTTTATTCTTCTTTACACACGTCCTCAACTGCAAGGCATTTAGAAGGAAAAGGTAATCCGGTGCTATGAGACTATTATTAATTACACAAACAAGTGCACAATAAAAACTCAATGAATTTAAGCAAGTGAGTTGTTTGAGAAAATCTCGTGTTTTATGAACAAGAAACAACACATGGCTTTCTGCTTTGAAGCATCTCTCTCCATTTGTGTCTCTGTCTGTCTTTTTTCTTTGTTGAGACAGGAAGTTACAGGCCCGAAGGAGAAAGCTTGTTTCTTTTTATCAAAGGAATGACTTTGAGGTTCTCCTTTCCATTTCTGCCTTTGATCTTTTGTAGAATTTGTGAAGGCTGTCTAAATCACTCCTGGCTTTACTGTTAATTGGTACCTTTTTGGCTGTCTTAGTACCAGGGGCAAAGATTAAGTGGCTTTGGGGAACTACACTTTGTTCTGTTCTGAGCATGGCTGTTTAGGTGTAGCTTGGATTGACAGGATAGAGTTGTGGAGACACACCTCAACTTTCTAAACTATGTCAACAAAACCACACCTGTATTACAAAGCCTTACAATGATGTGGCCAAGGATGAAGAAAATCAAAGTTCTGACAATGGAACTTTGGAAAAACGCTGTGGAATTCTCAAGAGTGATTTTGATCTGTATAAGCAAAAGAGAACGGCTCCTTGAGTAAATCAAGACGGGTTGGTGGACATTCAAGGAAGAGTTGCTTCCATTGTCTGGTTTGATATTTGGAGACTAGAGGATAGAAGCTATTCATTGAACATTCAAAAGCAGGTGTAAGGCTTTCAAGGACAGGTGCTAAATCATAAAAACATAAGCTTAATATTAGGTAAAGGTGAGATACCGGTGCATGGATGCTTCTTCTGGACCAAAATGTTCTCTCAGGGGCTAGAGAGATGGTTCAGTGGTTAAAAGTGCATGTTACTCTTGCAAAAGACCCTACTTACATTCCTGGTCCCCACATCAGGTGGCTGACAATCACCAGCAACTCCAGCTCAAAAAGGGATCTGTCTTAGGCAGCTGCACTCATGTGTACACAAACACACAAAGACATATACACATAATGAAAAATGAATCTTAAGATATACCTCTTGGGATGGTCTTATAAGATTCAGGAAGAGATGGAAGCTTGTAATACTCCGAAAACTCAGAAAATTGTAAGACTCACAGAGCCCCTCCACAAAGATGAGACAAGGCAGGGAACCATTGCCAGGGTAAAGGAGACTCTTCAGTTTAGTGGTCTGAAAGTTAGGCAAGGAACTCCGGGGATAAGGTACCATTCATTCTGGGATGAGCTTTGCAGTAGCACACTTGTTAGTCACACTTCACTTAACTCAATAAAATCACTGGTTCATCTAGTTATATTTGGCTGGAATACTTTCTTTAGTCTCCTGTCAGTGTCTTATCTATGGTGAATAACAGTTGTTGATGTCTCACCAGGAGAATCCCCACAATGCAATTGGCATGGAACTGATGGAAGCAGAGATGAGTTGGATTTGAGTCCTTGTGTAGCTCCTGCAACATGACATGGAACTGAGGAGGAGGCAACACTCAGGAAGGCACACTAACATTGCTGCCTGTCCCTGTATTGCATGGGATACCGTGCTTTCATGCTGTAGTGGCAGCTGAACACTCCCTGTTACTATGATGAGACTTGGAAACCAAGGCGAGTCATTTGATGTTGGAGAGTCTTTGATGGGAATTCCAGGCTGATCCTGCTCCTCCATGTGTGTGATGGATGCTCTTTTGTCATGTTGACATGATTTGGTCTTGCCATGGAAATAGACCTTTAGTCTCTGAGGAAGTCTCTGGATTAGATCAATTGAGACAGACTCATCTATAACCTGAACGGCACCATTATGTGGAGTTGTGTACCAGATTGGATATAAAAGAATCTATCATCATTGTCATCGTTCCATTCTTCCTGACTACCTGCTTTAAGCTCTTGTCACCATGATGGACTGAGACCTCAAATTGTGAGCCAGTGCAAACCTGATCTAATCAAACAATTGTATTCTAGGTACTTTGTTATGCTGGTTGTTGTCAAGTACCTTGTCAGTAAAACATGAGGGATACGGTAGTATCTTATTTTTTTTTTTACTAGTTTATTTTTTTATTGGATATTTTACTTACATAAAATATCCATAGATATTTTATGCCATACTCTTTCCCCATTTCCCTTCCCTAGAAAACCTCTATCCCATGGCCCCTTTCCCTTTCTGATTTTATACAATTTTTTAAAAATGTTAATCAAAGGCTTTATAAGTTTGGTATTGCTCAATCAGAAGTGTATCCCAATACCCAACCTAGATATATCAACTATCTTTGACTGGTGGAGACACGTGAACATCTGCCTCCATGCCCCCTCCTCTTTCTCTCTCTCATCACCTAGCTTCTCCTTTCCTTCTTCTCCTCTCCTTACTCCTTCTCTTCCTCTCGGTACTCCTTCCCCCATAGCTCCTACTATATATCACCCTTCCTGTTAAAATAAAACTTTTCTCTCAAAATATGATTAGAGCATAATTATGCCTATTTGTATCAGTGAGGTACAAGATAGTCTTAATACCCAGTCCATCATTTTGCTGACTAACCAGAACCTCTGTCATCTCTCCTAACTAAAACACTTAGTTCTGAACCTGGCTTTTTTCTTGGCTTTAGAATGAATGTCAGCTGAAAACCATCCACTCAGATCTTTTCTCCCAAAGTGAATAGCCAGGATTGGCTATGAGACTATAGGTTTTCAACCCCGTCAGAAATCCAGAATGACTGAGTTAACTGAAATTATGGGAAGCACAAAGCATAGCTTCTAAAACTTAGCCAATTTATAGAGACCGCTGAACATCTGGACACTCCCTATACTACAGAACGTTAGAGCATCCAATCTTCAGCCTTCTGGCCCAGAATCATCTGACAGACCTTAGTGCTGCAGAATTATTAAGGGTGATTACTCTGTCTAGGCAGATATAATCAGTCGACTATTCTGCAAGTGTGTCCTTTTCTGGATATTAATTTGTCTGTAGATGGAAAGAGGCAATTCTTGCCTAGTGGCTATTTCCCCACAGCGAGAGTAACTCCAAAGATGCTCAATTTCTTCTTAGAATCCAAAACAGGAAGCTGTCAGGAGCAAACAGATCTCTAATCAATATGAACATTAATATAGAAATGTTCGTAACATCAATTCTATGGACTTCTGACATTTTGAAAACCAACTATCCATGTAAGGTAATCTGGGCTGTTGTCTGTTAACTTCTCTCAGCTATTTCTAAATAAAATATAGAAAACACCCTAACAATAATCTCAAAGACATGAATTTGCTATAGTCCCTTAACTCACAGGCTAACCATCTCAAATCAGTTAAAAAAGTTAAAGAAGGACTGGATCTAAGCCTTGTATCTTATTTAAGCTTTCATTTTTCTTCAATAAAACACTGTGGCCATAAGGATCTTAAGAAGGAAAGGGTTCATTTCATCTGATAGTTTGATAGTTTGTGGTCCATCATTCAGTAGAATAAGGGCAGAAAGGTGGAAGCAAGAACTGAAACAGAAGCTATGGTGGAGTTCTGCTTACTGGCTTGCTCCTCCTGGTACTTTATCTTTCTTTTTCCTTCTTTCTTTCTTTTTAATTTTTTTTAATTAGCCCCCAGGACCACTAACGCAGGGTGGTACCCACCCAAACTGATCTGTGCCTTCCTCCCCCACCAATCATTAATCAACAAAATATACTATATACTTGCTCACAGCTAATCTATTCAGGTCATTTTCTTAATTGAAGTTCTCTTCTTCCAAATGAGTCTAGCTTGTGTCAAGCTAACTTAAGACTAAACAGTAGTGAATCTCCTTGATGAGTTGGAGACCACTACGTGAGTATGAGATGCACAGGTTAAAGACTGAAGAATATATTGCTACCCCTGAAAGTAGTCCAAATGGTATAGGACTGCTATTAGGCTGTGGATATGTGTAGTTATAGCTGAGACTTAGTTATTTGTTCAGAAAGGAAGTATAAGGTTCTATGGGAAAAATAAACAGAAAACCAATTGATGACATTGTGTCCTTGGGAGGCCTTAGAACCCAAACAGAAAGTCACTTGAAGAGTAAATGGAGGATAGGGAAGTGCTGGGTCCCCCACTTTACTCCTAAAGAAGAAGAAATTCTCCTAAGTTGTAACCACCCAAGGTGTTCCTTGGAGATGATTGATGTTACCCGTGAGTGAAGAGCATCCAGGTCATCATAGGTGTTGACTTTTGCCGACCTATGCAGATCTGTGTATGTGAGACCTGGGATCTGAGGACCCGAGAGAATGGGGTAGATCATAGTATGATGCTGTAGACAACCTGACTTCCGTTTCAGTGAATACATGAATTTAACTAAGAAAGCAATGATTCAAGGAAGGTTGGTTGAGTTCAGAAAAACATGGAAATAAACGCCAGTAAGCACATACTAAATATTAACAGAGCAGTCCTTTCCCAGAACTTCCTCAGGACAGAACAATTAAAATAGAATTTCCTGGCACATATTATAGTTTATATCTGGGAAGTCATGAAAACAAGGCAGAAGGCCATATCCAGAGTCAGGGTACATTGACCATCATACCTTTGGTTCAATAGCTATGTTCTGACGGCCAACAAAAATAAATGTCTTACAGATTGAATGTGAGTGTTTGTCACAGGAGCCACGAAATCATGTCCAAGAGCAATCCAGGGAACAAAATGCACCTGAGGTAAAAGGCTCTTGGATTTTGTTCTGAGCCTCCCTTACAGTTCCTGAAGGCATTGTTCTTCTAACCTTGTTCTGACAAGAGGCTCCAAGTAGAATTATTCATCTGTTGTTGCCTTACTAATGTGTAAAACATTGAGACTCCAGTGGATTCTAGAGGTGAATGTATCTTACTTCACAGTGTAATTCCTCTAAACACTGGGAGCAATGGGCAGCAGAAGACAGATATGGGGATATAAAATCTGGGGTATATACCTTTACCTTTGAGTTTATTCTTGTCCATTTCTGCCCTGAAAGAGAGCACACTGGTGTTAGTGGTACTGCTACTACATACCCTGAAAACCATCAGTGGAAATTTTGGCTGAAAATGTGAGCTATAAAGTAAATAACTTGTGGTTGGGTGAGGTAAGAGGCTATAAAGTTGCATACCTGAATAGTGCTGTAAATATAAACAGTATAGATTGTCTGGGGCCTATGACAAAATTACAGAAACCAAAAGATCAGAAAGCTTATGTACCCAGGCCAAAGTCCTTTCAATGATCCGGCATGGCCTACAAGGAAGCCAGATGGCTTCTGGAGAGCTGAATCAAGTGTGCCTTATCCATGTCTCTGTACCTAACAATGCTGTTTTGAAAAATTAGCTCTTTTTGTTGTTGTTTGTGTGTGTGTGTGTGTGTGTTTCACAAAGTTTCTCTGTATAGCCCTGGCTGTCCTGGCACTCATTTTGTAGACCAAGCTGGCCTTGAACTTCTAGAAATCTGCCTACCTCTACCTCCTGAGTGCTTGGGTTAAAGGCATGCACCATCAAATCACATCCTGGCTATGATGGGCTCATTACACGCTGCATTTTACCCTGTTAGCATCTTTTCTTTAGGGTAAGCCCTTAGCTACTATATCCCAAACCAATTTTCTTTCCCTGGAACTGCCAACAGTGGACCCATAGAGTACATCTTCAAAGTGACCGTCACACCTTGTGCTATTTGTCATGGGATGATGGCCTTAGGCTTTGCTTTGTTACCCTGCCCACCATCTGTAAAAGAGGCTGATTACATAGTTGATATAATGTTAACCTGCTTCACAGATTTAGAAAAAAAATCTACAAAGATTTAGACATACAAGTCCATTAAAGGAATAAGGATGGAAAATTATTCCTGACAAGGTGCAAGGGCCAGGTGTAACCATAAATTTTCTGGAAGTACTATGGTTACACGTGATGAATACAATATTTAAAAAGTTTATTGAGAAAATCCTATGAAAGCCTATGCTTGGAAGTTTAAAAGAAGTAGATTTTTTCCTTTTGGTTTCTAGAGCATGAGAGAGTTTTCATACCCTCTTTGCCAATTTGCTTATCCTTTGTGTAATTTGGTAAAATGGGTGCCATGTAGAGTTGATGATTGGAATAAAATACATCAAGAAGATTTTGATCAGGCTAAGATCCTCATAGGATAGCTGTGTGCTTCAATATCTCAATGTCCATTCTTACTAAAAGTGACTAGAAGTTCACAGGACTTTAGTTGGAACTCTGATGAAAATCATCCAATTAAATAGTTTCAGTATAGTTTTGGACTCAGTCATGGAAATGGGAAGAAGCTCTGTATACAGCGTCAGAACAGTAACTGTTTATACAACATTGCAACTGATGGAATCCAACATCCTTCACAGTGAGAGCAGCTTATCCAATAAAAAAATACAAACTGGATTAAAGTCTTTGGCTTGGGCCTTTCCAGGCATAGTACAGAATCAACTCTACACAGGTGATATGCCTATTCACAGAAACAGTGTGGTGCCAGCAAACGTTGTCACTAATGTCATGAGGCTGTTCTGAGACAACTGACTTTCAAGCCATCAAATCTCATCCATCAACTGAAACAAAAACAGAGCCAATAAAATGCTGACAGGGATAGCATCTATCTCTGTAGATGTCTGGTACATAGATAGTAAGTAGAGGCACCAAACAAATGGATAGTTATAGTGACACAATTGAGCACACTCCATGTGGGTAGAGAAAGAAAATAAATGTTGTCAATGTGCTGAATTAAGACCAATATGGAGACTAGAACCAATGAGACTTAGCCTTTGACAATCTGTGCTGACAGTTGAGCTGTATTCAGAGATCAGCTCATGGGGACAGGCTAGTAGGATAAAGAGAACTGGCAGGTGCTGGGATGGCTTTTGTGAGAACAATAGATGTGGAAGGAATAAAAAAATAATAATAGCTTACAGCAGAAATCAGAGACCCTAGTAGTTTTCTATGAGGTATCCAGTAGCCCATTTTCTCTCTCTAGGAACTAAGAAGCAGACACTCTTACTTCAATATGGTCTATCTACATCTGTATACTCTTGCAGTGTACATACTGGGTTCATATAAAGTCTACCTTGCAGGGAAATATAGAGGCTAGACAATGCTTAAGGCCACTGGTATTCCTATAAAACATTCCAGTATTTTGTATGGAATCTGAACATGTAAAGCTTGTTCCTAATTATAGCTCATAGATATTCTGATGAGGTAAGTGTATAACTGTTATAGAAAATATTTAATCTCAACCAGTGGCTTCTACCCAGTCTTTGATCATTTAGTGTCCAGATAAAAGACATACAACTTTTATATTTATAATAAGCCTTAATCAATACTAGAGCTGGGCAGGTATCTATCCTCTGTGCTGTTAGAATCTATCTCCCTGTCAATACCCTACTATATGGTTTGCTCTGTGTTGTTTGGTCTGCTATTAACTCCAATTACCCAGCCCTTCTGGCCATGATTTTAGATTCCTAACCCATGGCATCTTCTCCTCTTTCCACCTTCCCTTGTGGTTCTCCTCTGACCCCAAGCCTAGAAACCCCAAGCCCTACCTATCTCATTTCTGCTCAGCTGTAGGCTGTAGGCATCTTTAACCAATAGTTTGAATTAAGAAGCAAGACACATTGCAAGTGCAGATTCCTGGGAGCAACCAGGCCTTGGGGCCAGTATTTAACATTACAATACAAGCAAGGACCAAACCGCAACAATTCCTCTTTTTTTTTTTTTTTTTTTTGTCTAGTTAAAAGGGCTCTTTCTCTCATAATAATAAATGACACACAGTAAGAACAATTATGAAATGATTATGAAAATTACTCACTATGAGTTATATTAAAAAGCTAAGTCTGTTTATGTTTGGCAATTTAGATAAGGTATTTTTACCATCTATCCTATCTTAATGAGTTTACAATTTTGTATCTTAATCATTTTCTACTTTAATTTGTATCACCATCCTAAAAACATCTTTTCAGACCTAGAACATCTTCAGATGCTCTTTCAGACATATTTTTAATATTCAGACAATATTTCTAATTTTGTAATTTTGTAATAGAGTCTCATGGAATTCAAACTGGCCTTCAGCTCAATACATAGCTAAGGGCATCATTTTGATCCTACTGTTTCCACTTCTTGCTGAGATTACAGGTATGCACCACGGTGACTGGTTTATGTGGTACTGGATATTTAAGCATCTTTATACATGGTAGGCAAGCTATCAACTGAGATACATCCCAAGCACAAGTGAAGGTAATTTTAAAAAGATTTGTCTTCTTTTTTTTTTTTTTTTTTTTTTTTTTTAAGTTTAAGACTTTTGCATTATTTTTCTGAGTCTTTATGTAAGGATATTTTAGGTTTAAAAGGTATAAGATGAATTTGACTAGGCTAGTGTTCAACATCTGACATATTAATTTGGATATTAGAAAAAGCATTTCTTAAATTTACATATTTATTGTGTTAATTCTTGAATTTGAGTAATTCATGCAACTTATTCTCCTAACTGAGAATAATAACCCTTTTATGTTTTTAAGGGTTAATTGGATTCCAAAGGGCATTATTCAGAGACTCAGCAGAAGTTGCACTTCCCCATTCCTGGATAGCAACAGGGCCAAACCAGAAGATTATAGTATGTATTAGTTATCTCCCTGTGACAAGCAGAACTGCCTAGAAGGAGAGATTTATTTTGTTTTACAGTTTCAGAGGGTACAGTCCATGATGGTAGAGAAGGCAGGGTGGCTGGAGTAAGCGAGCCCAAGCTGGAAATTTTAACATTGTGCCATCCAGGAAGCTGAGAAGTTGAGCCAGAACCAGAAGCTGTTATTAACCACCAACGTCTGTTTTTAGCAACTGATTTCTTTTATGTAGGTCACATGTGTCAAAGGTTCTGCAGCATGGCAAACACCACTACCAGCTGAGTCCTCTGTGTGCAACTACAGGAAACTATGGAAGACATTCAGGTCCAAACTTGAAGGTAATAATTTTGTCTTGGTTTTAGCTACTGAGTTTACAGTAAAAACCACGAAAAACACATGTCACTGCTATAAGGGACCTAAGGTCCTCCCAAGTGTCACTAAATAATGCCATCATCCATCTTTCCCTTTGCTTCTCCACATGCGTGCCAGCAGAAGTCTCAAAGCAATGCAACATGGTCAGTCTATGATTGTCCAAATTCCTCCATCTATAATATCTAATTTGACACAACACAAATTACTGTAATGTAAATTGAACAGTAGCAAATATCCTACAAGCTACCATTTCCTTCCACACTGAGGAACATAAGTGGTTTTAGTGAACATTGGAGAAAGTGATATTGCAGCAATCAAGGGCTATAAAAATCAAGTATTAGCGGATGCCTAAGGGTCTGTATGGTTTAACAAAGGAATGTGGGGAGAAGTCTGAAGATTTATGACTGATTAAAAATTTTTCAGAGCTTCTGTAGATTGTCAGCCATGCTGAATGGGTTCTCTGATCAGGGTTTGTTACTAAAACATAGAGAAATGAAGACTTGCATAGAATGATAATTATATGAAGAACAATTCACAACTGCTGCACTTAGGCTTTACTTGGGTACAGGCGTATATGAAGGATACAACGTATAAAATCTTTCTCGGGATGCCACTGGTGTTCACATTCATTGCTTGATCAGCTTGTTGGTATACAGTTAGGTTAAAGTGAAATGTGACACTGCTGTCACATTTGGTTTAGGTTCCATGAATCATTATGTTGAGAAAGTCCTAAGCTCATCATTGTCTGATTTTAATGCTGTGTATAACCAACTTTACACATTTTCTGTGACCTTGCAGAGTTAAGGTCATATTTTAGGCAACTTCATGTGTAGAGGCAAAGGCTCAGCACATTGATCATTTGTCTTGGTCAGTGGCATGACAAATGCATTTACAGGTGACATGGTAGTACATACCTGCAATCACAGTACTCAGAATGCTGAGGCATGAGCTAACTAGGCCTACACAGCAAGACCCTGTCTTACCAAATGCTACCAGAGGAGAAAGGTCATTAGCAATATCACCTTGTACCTACAACAGTGCTCCGTCTGCAAGATATGCCAGTGCAGAATGGCACAGACGTTATGGGAGTCACTAACAACTTTTTGATTGCCTTTAAGACCCACTTCATGATGTGGAACATATACCTAACAGTGCTACTGTGGTCAAGAACTTGAGATTAGATAGGTTGTAGTCCCATGGAAAACACAACACTATTATTCTGCTAAAGAACATCACAACAGAGTGACACAATGACATATTGTTATACCCAGAATTCAGCACATAGTTCAACCATCACAGAAAAGCCTCTTCTTGCTTTTTGGCAATTAACACAAAGACCCACAACTGGACAATATGCAGAGAGTGAATGGCTTTGGAGCCCTTTATCCTAAATAGATGCCTTCATCAAATCCCCCCTTTCATGGCTCAGGAATCTATGCAGAAAAAAAGGTGGAAAGATTATAAGAGACAGAGGTGGTGGATAAACACAAGGAAACAATGCCTTCCAGACATAACAGGAACGGTGCACATACTCACAGAGTATGTAGCCACATGTACAAGACCTGTACAAATTCAAGTCAGCTCAAATAGCATCACAGATAATGGGAAATGAAATCAAATTCCTGTGCTGAATCAAGAAGCTATTGCTATTTGTACTTGATACCTTTGAGAAAGTGAAAATCAGTTTTGTTTCCAATGAAGGGTCACTGGATATATCAACCACATTCCCCGGCAGGCTTGACGTCCAGAAGTAACTGGACAACACAAAATGAACTCTTTTTTTTCTTGCTTGTCCAGGAGGTGTTTCACCTTATTTTTGTATTTTATTTTGAGAGAGAATGTGGAATTTGGTGAGTAGAGAGGTGGGGAGGATGTAGGAAAAGAAAACATGATCAAAATATGAAAAATCTCTCACATACTACATCCCAGGCATATCAACCTAACTTGGCACAAGTTACAATGAGACTAAGCACTCAGATCAATGCTGGATGAGGCAACCCGGTAGGAGGAAAAGGATCCCAAAAGCAGACAGAAGAGTCAGAGACACTCCTACTCCTACTATTAGGAATTCCACAAGGAGACCAAGCTACACAAGCATGACACAGACGCAGAGGACCTAGGGCAGGCCCATATAGGGTCTGTGATTGTTGCTTCAGTCTTTGAGCCCCTGTGGAACATTTGAAGAATGAAAAGTATTATTTTAAAAAATCATAAGGTAGGGATAAGGGGGTGTCTTAGATAGGGTTTTACTGCTGTGTAGAGACACCATGACCAAGGCAATTATTATAAGGATGACATTTAATTAGGGCTGGCTTACAGGTTCAAAGGTTCAGTCCATTATCATCAAGCAGGAACATGGCAGCATCCAGGCAAGGATGGTGCAGGAGAAGCTGAGAGTTCTACATCTTCATCTGAAGGCTGCTAGCAGAATACTGACTTCCAGGAACCTAGGATGAGGGTCTTAAGCCCAGGCCCACAGTGCCACACCTACTCCAACAAATCCACACCTACTCCAACAGGGCCACACCTTCTAATAGTGCTACTCCCTGGGGTGAGCATATACAAACCATCATAGGGTGGTTAGTGAAATATATATTACATAAAAGCAGAAGTGAGAAGCATTTATTGAGAGGAAGGAGATCAACAAGAGGGAGGAGTTTTGGAAAGCTGTGGGAGAGGTAGATGAATAACAGTGTACACTGGCAAATATGCATAACTTTGCCACAATGAAACACATTACTTTGCATAATAACTTACATGTTTATAAAAGTACTTAGAGAATATGGAAAAGTACAAGTATGAAAAATTTAAAAACTGGGTATACCCTGTCACCCAGATACAATAAACACTTGGAGACAGTCAATTCTGATTCTTTCAGCACATACATTTGCATGTACTTGTTTGTATGTGCATACACCCACACACATAACTACATGTTTATAAATTAAAAATATATATTACACCAATACAGCTTACTGCTATTGTATCATAAACATTTTTGTCACGTGATTATTTCTAACAATGCTTTTGTAATGGCATATTCTATTACACCAGAGTTCTGTAGGTTAATGAAGCTGCCATTTTAGCAAGTAGTTTTAAATTTGTGATCTTTACAAGTAATTCTGCCAAAATCATGGGAATAGGTATTCATGTAGATTTAAGTAAATATGACCCTAACATTATGTGAAGGATGTGAAGGCTGGATATGTGCATGAAGTTTACTGATCACATGTGTATCTGTTTCTTTGTGTAGATATCACTCCTATCTAAGACTCAGTAATCTATTTGGCACTCAGAGATAAAGAATATTGTTCTTTGGCAGTGGATTTATACATATTTTCTGGCATTGGTAATTAATTTCCAAATACAACTTCTTAATGGACCGAACTTGGGTATTTGTAGACTTATGTCTTATTCCACTTAAATTTAGATTATTTCTGTGAAAACAATAGAAAGAGACAAAGGAGAAAGTATGAGACTTCTAGTGTTAGGGAATAAGAAGCTGTGTGGTTTATGTTGTATTCTTGCATGTGCATCCTTGAAAGTCAATAAAAATATTGAAAAAAAACTCAACTAAATTGAGAATGTCATATTGCATGGAAAACGAGAGATACAGAGGGCATAACAAACCTGCTTTCTATGTTGCTTTGTTTTCTTTTATACAGAGGTGTCTGGGCATGCTTAAGCATCTGTAGCAGCCATAGCAGCCCTGTGCACTCCAGCTGAAATGTCAGATCAGTGAAGGAAGAGGCTTTCTGGCATAATAGTTTGATGGAGTCTGTAGATGATTCTATCCCCTGCATTATTTAAAACTCTATTAAAGCATGAGAGACTCTAAGACAATACCAATCAACAAGGCTCAGTAAACCTTCAGAATTATAAGATACATATTTTTTTTTGTTCCCTTTCTGAAGTGGAAACTTCTAATTTCTTTGGAAAGTCAGTTATGCCAAAAGATATTTTGCTGAGGCACACGGGATGTTTTGCTAAAGCAGACATGTGAAAGAATGTTTTCCTGAAGCAGACACAGGTGGTAAGATGTTTTGCTATAGCAGACACATGAAAGAACTCACAATGAGGAAATATAAATATGACCTCATAGACAGTGGGAACTGGAGTACTGGTTGCTTTGCCAATGACACACATGTATTGATTTGCCTTGCCTTGCATTGCTGAACTCCACTATTGGTGATGTCATAGAGAGAAACTCGCCAAACAACTGCTCAAGAGATTCCTGCAGCTTCTTACTGCTTCCACAGCCTCAGGCCGGTTGGCAAGCCTTGTGGTTTCTTTAGGATTGAACTTCAGTTGCTGGTTCATGTGTGTTTTTTGCTATGGGATTGGACTACTGATATCCTGACAATGAAGATTGAACTCACCCTCAGTGAACTAATTCTAAACAGGTGTACTTCCCCTGTGTCCTAATAACTTTTCTCTTCCACTATTTCTGGTGGGTGGTGGGCTAGAGAAGAGGTTGAATGCTTATTAAAATAGGTTGAAAAAAAGTTTATGCCTACACCCTTCACTAACTTTTAGGGTTATCTATCATGCTTTATTTGATGAAAAGCAAAGCAAAATAAAACAACAGACATGTATTTGATGGCCAAGTTTGAAATAGTTTCACATACTCACCTCATTAACCCTGGCCCATAGTGGGTATTTTGGTTTCTTTAAAAAACACAGAAATGTTATAAGAATATGTTTGTGTTTTAATCCCAGGTGTGGGATTTGGGCTGCTTCAGATTGTCTGCAGCAGCTGACTCTGATTTCCTTGTGCAGGGGTATGATTTTGCCAGCTGTAGATAGCTTTTGTGATTGTGTGACATTTGGAATTCTGGGAACTTTTCAGAGGGTATATCAATGCTAGGACCCTGAGAGAGTTTGTGGGCTGTTGATTGGTTGGTGGTGGTAGTTGTTGTTGCTGGCTGAAGTTTGTTAAGTAGTTGTGAGCAAGAAAGAAACAACAAGAAATTAGATACCCTGACAGCAAAGATCAAACTGGTGCCAAGGAACTCGAAGCCCCTAGTGAGCAGGAAGTAGTTTAGTGATAATGTTGTCCCCTTTTTGACTACTGTCTTTTTCAGGAATCTCCTTTCCTCTCTATCTTTTTCTCTCTCTTATCTAGTTTTGGGAGTTGAACTGGTAGAAGAAATAAGAACCCACAAAGCATCAAAGACCCACAACACTGGCCTTCTGTTTGTTTTGATTATAGAGTGATTATTGAGCAGATAGAAACAACATTCAAATTTATGAAAAATTCTTGAGAATAACACATAGAGATGAGTGAATGGCAATGACACTATTAACACATAAAGAAGTCTTTGAAATCACATATACTTGTTTTCAGTGGAAAATGGAAGTTTTAATCTTTGTGCTTTCTTCTACGTTTGTAATAAACTACTGGACTTTGTAATTTTCCCCTCTTGACTTTTGGTGAGTTAAACAAGCCAAACTGACACCATTTTTTTTTTTCAATGGTAGATACTCTGTGGGAGTTGCATCTAGTCCAAATGTGATATGAATGAACAATTTGTTTACAACAAATGGAAAATACATGAATCCAAATATTTATTGGGTTTATTAGAATAATTGTCAGACATTTACTAACACTTATTTAAACAATTGGGCAAATCTGTTCTTTATGTATAATGTGCTAGTTATAATGGGTAAATTAATCAATACATGCCTAAAAGTAGTTGTCTTTTCTCTAGGGACATTGAACATCAGTTGCTATCAGCACCAACTCCTGTCAGCCCTGATGGTGCTGACCCTGATTGCAACTGATACATCTTGCTGCTGCCTTGGTTTACCATGTTGTGTCTTTGACATGTAGGTTCTAAAAAATGGCGGAAATTGCCTTCTATACCATAATGGGAAAAGGAGAAACTTCTCTTTTAGAAGGATGAGAATCAGTAAAATTATATATATAATAACAAGTGTGCAAATTCTAGATGAAGTACCTGATGAGGAACTTTAGGGCAAAATGAAAGGAAAAAGAATGCTTTTATTGGATTAGATGTTACTAGAGTGACTTAGAGGCTGTAGACTTGTCAGGAACTGCAAAAAAATCATATTTTGTGAGCTGAGCCAGTCTTAGGAAGATAAAGTTTGTATGCTATCTCTCACCTGAAGCCCTAGTATGTATGTGTACATATATATTACATATATATTACATATATATTACATATATATATTACATATATATATTACATATATATCTAATATATAATATATATATATATATATTATATATAAGTACATATGACATAAAAATAGAAGCAACTCTGGAGAGAGAAAGGTGACTAAGAAGAAGAGGAGTGAGAAGGGAACAGGGTTCAAAGAGAATACTTTCACAATTCATTCCATGCTTAAATGAAAATGTCTTAAGTATAACTCAATAATATATACAATTAAATGGTGCAATAAAAATTTAAAGTTGTAGTAAAATACAACTCATAGTGTAATTTAAGAAACCAAACTTTCTTTTTTTCCCTCCCTCCCCTCCCTCCCTCTTCCCCTCTCTTCCCCTCTCTTCCCCTCTCTTCCTTCCTTCCTTCCTTCCTTCCTTCCTTCCTTCCTTCCTTCCTTCCTTTTTCTTCCTTTATTCCCTCCCTCCCTTCCTATTTTCCTGAAATTTCCACACCTCATAGCTGGAAATAATAGCTTCTTCTTGGAAGTATCATGATAAAACACACTTTCTAATAACACATTTTTGCTGTCTCCTAAAAATCTGGATTTGAAGAGCTAGGCGAATGGGTTATGCAAATCAAAGTTAGTTATTCATAGTAAGGCAAAAAATATAAATTTCAATTATAATAATTTGTTAGTGCCAGTTGGTAAATGCAGCCTCTTAGAGCAGTAAAGAAAGTAAAGATGAGAGGCCACAAGGGTCTCATGGAAAGAGGTTCTGTGACTGATGAAGAAACACCTGCAGGCAGAATGTAAGTCGTCTGACATAATGCGTATTTTTTGTGTGTTACTGTTTTAGTTATTTCTCTTTATTTTAACTCTACATAAATAGAATTCTTGGCTACATCTCTTTCCTATCTGCTTCCTTGAGTTACGATATAGACTTAGAGACAAAGGGATTACATCGATTGAATGTGACTTAGAGACAAAGGGATTACATTGATTGAATGGATGCATTTTATACAACATGGGATTTAAATTTGAATTTGAAAAATATCTTAAAAGTTGCTAATTACTTTGGACAATCTAGGTTTATTGTTCTCTAATTGGTGAAATTTTGATCTATTAAATGTGTGACTATTTGACTTATAGGTAGGGAATGGTCAGCTAAATCTTTAGATATAACCTTGTAACTTCAAAGTGAATCTTAAATCACAAGTAAAAATATCAATACATTTAGTTAACACTGTTATCAATTTGTAATTATTTATATAAATTTCTCACAATAATAAAAGCTATTTCATGCTTTTCTAAAAGCTTTTAAAAAACCTCAAGCTTCTAATATCTGTCAGATGAGGCAATATTTTTATATAGAACTCAATACAAGGAGTTTTAGATAGATATCAAGGATATATAAATCTTTTAAATTACAACACTCAGACTCATTAGTCCTAAAGAATAATATAAAGAAAATAATTTCTTTGTGTACATGCCATTTTTGAATAATCTTCAATAATCTTGTTAAAACTCCATTCCTCTCTAGCACACATGACTTTCTCATGAACTCCACTACCTACCCCAGCATGCAGTGTCTTTTACTTCTGTTTTCCTTCTAAGATGCCATATATTTCTCACAATTGTTTTCCCTATCCATTAATAACTACTTGTTACCTAGAACTACCCTGACATATAGTAAGAACTCCATGGATACTGGCAAAATATATAAAACTTGTATGCCATTTATATAGGTGACTGCACGATTTGAGGAGTGAAGCAATTAACATCTAAATATTTTCAAGTTTCACATTTATAATTATAGTAGTGCTTGCATGTTCAAAAGTCTATGTATTTAATGATTATAGAGGCATCATTTATTTCTCCCATGTATCTATACTCAGTAAAATGATTCAAACAACTAGAAACTATAATGGTTTGGCAAATACTATAATTCTTTACACTTAAGATGTTAAACATATGCAGATGTCTATGTATCTTAGGTAGATTCCTCAGTGTAGGGTCCCTGATAGGCTTTGTTTTAATTTTTTATTCATGTTTACTTTGAAGAATGTTACATGACATTCTGTGCATATACATCTATCTATCTATCTATCTATCTATCTATCTATATATATATATGCACACACATGCATTTCTTTGTTTGTTTGTTTGTTTCTTTCTTTCTTCCTTCCTTCCTTCGTTTGTTTGTTTGTTTGTTTCTTTCTTTCTTTTCTTTCTCTCTTTCTCTCTTTTTCTTTCTATTACTTTTTTTACAGTCTAGTCACTGTCCCCCTTCTGGTCTGCCATCCCACAGTTCCTCATCCCATCCTCTTCCCTCTGTCTTCAAGAGGATACCCCCCCACCCCAGGCATCTCCATTCCTGGAACCTCAATTCTCTTGAGGGTTAGGCTTGTCTACTCCCACTGAGGCCAGACCAGGCAGTCCTCTGCTGTATATGTGTCAGGGCCTTGGACCAGCTCTAATATTCTGCCTGGTTGGTGGCTCAGTGTCTGAAAGATCTAAGGGGTCCAGGTTAGTTGAGACTGCTGTTCCTCCTACGGGGTCACCCTCCTCCTCAGTTTCTTTATCCTTCCCCTAATTCCTTCATAGGAGTCTCCGACTTCAGACCAATGGTTGGGTGTAAGTATCTGCATCTGTATCAGTCAGGTACCTTGTTGAGCCTCTTGGAGGACAGCCATGCTAGCCTCCTTTCTGCAAGCACACCATGATATAAGTAATACTGTCAGGCCTTGGAGTCTCCCTTTGAGATGAATCCCAAGTTGGGCCTGCCACTGGACTGTCTATTAGCCAAAAATGTACAGAATACCTAGAGTACAATCCACAGAACTAAAGAAGGTTAACAAGCAGAAGGGCCCAAGTGAGGATGCTTCAATCCCACTTGGGAAGGAGAAGAAAACAATCATGGGAGGCAGAGAGGGGGAGGGATCTGGGTGGGAGAGGGGAGGGAGAAAGGAAAAAGGGAACATGATCAGATATTGGGGGGTGAGTGGATACAAGAGAGAAGCCCTGATGGCCAGCAGAAAGAATGGAAATATGAAACCTTGGGAGTGGGAGGCAGGGAGACCCTCTTGAAAGTACCAGAGACCTGGGAGGTGAGAGACTCTCAGGACTCAAAGGGAGGGACCTTACATGAAATGCCCAACAGTGGAGAGAGGGAACTCTTAGGGTCCATCTCCAGTAGAAAGACAGGGCATCAAGTGGAGGGATGGAGTTGCCATCACACAGTAAAAAACTCTGATTCAGAATTGTTTCTGTCTGGAGAAAAAATATTCTTATTACCTGGTATTTCAAGTTGGTAAATGTAGCAGATACTTGATCAGACCTTCAAGGTAGCTTGAGAGGCACCTGCTGCCCCTCACTCCCATAGGTGAGGTTTCTCTGGCTGTAAGAGACTGTGCTACAATTACTCATGGTTTCCACTGATGTATTTCACACAGGCAGGGACAAACCCCTGACATCACATATTCCTGTTTGTTTCTTTTCTTTGTCAAGTGTCTGACAATTGCTTTCCTGGACATTATTAGCCTTGTGTTTTTTCTTCTGGAAGAAATAAAGGTCAAACATTCCTCTAGACTAGTGAAGTGTTTTCAAATCAAGAAAACAAGCTTCAACTAGCTTAAAAAAGGTTCAGTGTTTCATCTGCCAAATAATTCTGTTCACCAGAAGGTTATTTTTTTCTGGTTTCCAAAACTGTGGGTGCACAAGGTTCATTGCCTTTAAAAAAATTCTTTTTGATGAAACAGGAGAAAGAAGATTATAGTAATGGGTATTATGAAAACACAAAGCCTGTATTATGCTAACAGTACATTGATTTAGTGAAATAGTTCTGACTCATCTCATGACATTTCTTTAATCCATAGGAGTGTAAGCACACACAAGGTCAGAGATGACACAGTGTCTACTGATGGAAGATGGTAATTCTGGAACAATTATAACATTAAAGTTTTATAGTATCATTTAAGAAAGCAAGATTCAACACAAACAAAATACAATTTAATTTTTTCTTAAAAGTTGGTGGTTGAAGTGTTTGCCCATTCTTTAGCTGGGCTATGCTTGTTTTTGGCTGCTGTTGAAATGTCAAAAGTAGTTCTTGATCTACTTTTCATCTCTTAGTTGCCTGTAGTACTTTTCTAGGGCTGAAGCATTCTGGGCTTTATACATTGCACATAAATAAATAACATATCACTTTTCAGGTCGTGTTTAGGCAGTCATATTGATGAGACTTCATGGGTATAGGTTCTCTGAAATTTCTAGGAGACACAAATCTCACAGCAAACTTCCTGTTAGGTCCAACAATTTCTTTTATAGAACAGCTTCTAACTTGTTGGGAGTCGACTTTTAGCAGAAATCGACTATCAGCTTTGTAGCCATCTTGAGCCATATACCCTGACATGAGACTTGTATTACAATAGCCTACAACAGCTGAGCACACTCTGATGACATCTTGCTTTAGATACCCAGGACTTTCCTTGGGTGTGTGAGATTAAAGGTGTGTGAGATTAAAGGTGTGTAACTTAAGAGTGTGACTTAGAGATCAGATTTAGAGACAAGACCTAAGGGCATGATTAAAGGTGTGATTTAGAGGCATGGCTTAGAAGTGAGACATATAAAGGCAAGAGGCAGACAGAAGAGAGATGAGAGAATCAGACACTTTAGAGAGTACAACTTGGAGAACAGTTTGGAGTAACAAAGATTCAGACACTAGGAGTAGGAGAAAACATTAGACACTCTGGAGAGAACAACAGGAGTACAACTAGGAACTAGGAACTCAAGACTTGTGACTTGGACTAGGAAGAGAGACTGAAGAATAAACAGGATTGAATCATACTCTGTCTGGTCTCCATTCTTCGAGTCCGTCCTCACTCTCTCTCTTGCTGAACCCTGACCCGCAGACCGAAGCAGCAGCTTGGGCCGGGAAAGAGTGGCCACCAAGCGTGGAGTGGAGAGGACCACAACATTTTTGGCTCAACATTTTTGGCTGCCCAAAGTGGGCCAGCCTAGCCCTCAACATTTTTGGCACCCGAACGTGAGACTAGTGTGGTTCCCAACATTTTTTGGTGCCTAACGTGGGGCAGCGAGAATGAGAGATCCAGTGAGGGACATTACCGGAAGAAGGATCTGTTGATTGTTGCAGGAATCTGCCGTCGAGAAAGGTAAGGAAAATGGGACAAGAAATTAGTCAACCTGAATCCAACTCTCTGTTTTGGTTTGCTTTGAGAAAGGTAATGAAAATGAGACAAGAAATTAGCCTGAATTCAACTCTCTGTTTTGATTTTGTTTGCTGCTCACATGTGCTAATTTTCTGCTTTTGTTCTTGAATGCTGTCTTTTTTTTTTTTTTCAAAATAAAAAGAAGCGTAAGTTAGAATCCAAAATACAACCAAAGGTTGATGACAATTTGTCAGAGCCAGATTGTGCTGAATAAGAGGAAGAGGAAGTCAAATTTTATGAAGCTGAAATGCCCTCCCCCAATGTGCCTCCACCTCCAAGTGCTCTCCCAATAGAGACAATGGTTGTAGATCCCAAAAAGGAGTTACAGGACAAAATTTCTACCCTTAAACAACTGATAGAGTTAGAAAAAGAGTATCGGGACTTAAGTAATCAGTTACAGAAATTAAGGACAGGGAAGAGGTCTCAAAAGACCAACTGCGAAAATTCCCCGGATTTTCATGTTCCTCAACCTGGTGTCCAAAGGCAGTCCCTATCCTCTAGCCTTAGTTCAGCTACAGATCAACCAGAGGAGGGAAATGCTGAGGCTTTTCCTGTATCAGAGACCAGAGACAATCAAGGGGTTGCTTGGAGACATCACAGAGGGTTTAACTTTCAAATTATTAAAGAATTAAAAAAATGCAGTGTCTCAATACGGTGCCACTGCTCCTTTTACTCTTGCAAATTTAGAGTTTGTTGCAGAGGAGTGGCTGACTCCTAGTGATTGGAATACGTTAGTGAGAGCAGTTCTTAGTGGTGGAGACTATTTGGAAATCAGAGTATCATGAGAATTGTAAAGAGACAGCTAGGAGAAACATTCAGGCAGGCAATGGTCCGTCCTTTGATGCCTTAGTAGGAGAAGGGCAATTTGCTTCTAGTGATAACCAGATGCAATATGACCTAGGTTTATATGCTCAAATTCAAAATGCAGCCATGAAGGCTTGGCGTAAACTTCCAGTAAAGGGAGACCCTGGTGCATCTTTAACAACAGTCAGGCAAGGGCCTGATGAATGATTTTCTGACTTTGTTCATCGATTAATGACAGTAACAGGGAAGATTTTTGGTAATGCAGAGGCAGGTGTTGATTATGTGTAACAACTTGCATATGAAAATGCTAATACTGCCTGCCAAGCGGCCATTAGACCTTATAGGAAAAAGACAGACCTTATGGGGTCTATCAGACTCTGTTCTGACATAGGTCCCTCTTACCAACAGGGCTTAACTATGGCAGCTGCCATGCAAGGACAATCAGTATGAGGTTTTTTTGGCAATTAAAGACAGAAAGGCATGTTTTAAATGTGGTAAGCCTGGACACTTTGCAAGAGATTGCAAGGTAGAAAATGAGTTAAGCCAGAGATAGCCCAGAAAACAGCCTGGGCTCTGCCCACATTCCAAACGTGGAAGGCATTGGGCTAGTGATTGTAGGTCTAAACAAGACACACAAGGTAACACCCTTTCCCATAATCAGGAAAATGAGAACAGGGGCCAGCTCCAGGCCCCAAACCAACGCAAGCCAAAACAGGCTTATGGAGCAGTCAGTGTCCTACCAGCAAACACCAATCCCTTTCTGAACTCAGTCGAGCAACACCAGGAAGCGCAGGACTGGACCTCAGTTCTGCCACCCACACAGTATTAACCCCAGAAATGGGACCTCAGGCCTTACCCACTGAAGTGACTTTATCAGATCAGCAATCTAATTTGTATCAGGCCATAAAGGCTCATGAGTTACATCACCTTAATTCTAAAACCTTAAGAGTTATGTTTAAAATTACCAGAGAATAAGCTAGACAAATTGTCAAACAATGTCAATCATGTGTTAAACTTTTGCCAGTTCCTCATTTGGGTGTAAATCCAAAGGGACTGATACCAAACAGTATCTGGCAAATGGGTGTTACTCATTATGATGAATTTGGCAAGCAAAAATATATACATGTATGTGTAGATACATAGAGTAGTTTCATTTATGCAACATTACAAACTGGAGAAGCAAGCAAGCATGTGATCACTCATATGCTTGCTACAATCGCTGTATTGGGTGTGCCTAAGCAGATAAAAACTGACAATGGCCCAGGTTATACAAGCTCCAGTTTCCACCAATTCTGTGAAAAATTGGGAATACTACATAAAACGGGTATTCCATATAATCCACAGGGCCAAGGTATGGTAGAAAGGGCACATCAAACCATTAAATGTCAATTTGAAAAAAATTAAAAAGTGGGAATGGTACCTTACCAAGGGATCCCTCAGAAATAACCTTCATCATGCACTCTTTATTTTAAATTTTTTAACTTTGGATTCTGAAGGAAAATCTGCTGCAGATAGATTCTGGCATCCTGATACCAAAAAGAATTTTGCAACAGTCCTCTGGACAGACCCATTAACTGGAACCTGGAATGGGCCAGATCCAGTGCTTATCTGGGGAAGAGGTTCTGTTTGCATATATTCCCAAACTGCAGATGCTGCACATTGGCTGCCAGAGAGACTGATTAAACAAATAGACAACAATAACAATTCCAGGGAGGAGAAACCCCCTGAGAAGCGTTTTTTTTTTTTTTTTTTTTCTTTGCAGGAAACATGAAGGAAACATGAAGATGCTTCACAATTGCCTTCAAACTGGAACAGATCAACGAGTAAACCTGACTTGGGAAGTTCTCAGTGCTGAAGGAGACATCACCACCTGAATCTCCAGGGTTGCTCTATTGAACTCTTGATTCCCTGACTTATGATTTAGTGGGGTAGATTGTTTAAACCCACTACCACAGTTATTATAGTTGTTTTTTTTTGGGTTTGAGATTGACTAGAGCAGGAACAGGGATTTCCTTACTTGTTTTCTTTAGATCAAAGCTATGATCAGTTTTGTATTTTTATAGGTTTAGATTCTGATATAAGACATTTATAAACAGAATAGAAGAGGCTTACACTTTTTACTCCTCTGATAGAGGGAGTTATATGTTGCCCTTAAAAAGAGTGTTGCTGTCATACTGACTATTCAGGCATTGTTAAGTCTCTTGTCTGTTGGGTCCATGCGGTTCAACAAACTGATGGCTTATGGCAACAGATAGATGCTATTCAAATGAAACCCATACAGGTCCATTATTACAGGCTGGAAGTAGGGGACTCTGAAACCTCTGTCATCAAGACTGATGAGGATTAACCCCTAACTTATGGGCTAAGCCGGATAGTCAATGACGGGTAAGAGAGCATACCAAGACCCTTGCCCCTAAAAGAAGGGAGGCCTCACCATCCTAAGACAGGAGCTCAACCAATGGCTGTTGAGTATCCAAGGACGGGAAAGGGAGACTAGGGTTCTTTGTTCCAACCTAGGACAGGCACGGTTTCCGTAAGTTTTCCCAGCCTTCCCTTTTGAAAAAAAATTTTTAAAAGGTGGACTAACTGTATTGATCACTGCTGTATTAATATCTAATCAACTTATTGGTGACAATGAGTGTTCGATTTCCTCTCTCTCTCTCTCTCTCTCTCTCTCTCTCTCTCTCTCTCTCTCTCTCTCCCTCCCTCCTTCCCTCCATTCCTCTCCTCCTTCCTTCCTTTCTATCTTCTTTTCTTTCTTCCCTTCCTTCTATCTTTTCCATTTCATGTTTAGAGAAGGAATGCTTCTGTTGTTCTCATCTGAAGACATGTTATACAGAGCAGTCTGCTTTACCGAAACTGGCAACTAATTATATCCTAGAATCTTAACATTCTAACAACTCTAATACTCAACTTTATTTATAATACTTATGATTGATTCATAAAATCAGTTTATAGTACTTGCCATTAAGACTGATTCTCTAACTTAACATACAAAAACTGGACACTTATAATCCTTATATGTTTCACCATTAATTTTAATAGTCCCAATTATATCAATTGCAACGTTAATCTGCTAAACTTCAATGAACATAATTATTACTCACTTGTAACTTTCCTTTAATTTTTTCTTAAAATTTAAAATTTAGATTCTTTCAACTGAAACATAGAAACAAACATTAAAGCTTTATTGGGATATAATGTGGTGTTTTTGTACACATATCCATTGTGTGTTTAAGTTAGGCTAAACATGTCTGTGTCTTCAAACATTCATCGTTCTATGATGAAAATGTGAAAACTTTTTTGGTATATTGCCATTGTAGTTACCCTATGATGCAAAGCACAGCAGAGCACCTTACTAATTCTCGTAGTAACTGACTAGAGGAATATATATATATATATTTCATTTTACAGATGAGAAAATTTACACTCCAGAAATTAAGGTAATTTATCCAAGGCCATACTGCAATTTAAGAAGCAGAGACTTAAAAAATCATATCCTCTGGAGTCAAATCTGAAATTATTTTCTCTGTTGAGCTGCTTCCTGAGATTTGAATTCACTCAGGAACAACTCATCCTTATGAAAATGATTTTCATGTTCCAGAGAATATTCTAAGCCCAGAAGAAGTTGAGGTAAAGTGACCTATGTCAATTCTCTGTTTCTACACCAATGTTAGTTTATTCTTTATTACATAAATTATAAGGCCAGAGTTCCTAGATTCTTAGATTTACTGTAACTAAAGACTCTGTGATTTTACATGAAGAAATGGCTTGGTTGTGTGCATTTCCACTTTTTTTTTTTTTTCAGAATGAGATGTGACTAGAAGATTTGTAGATTAATTATATTTTTAAGTATCACCAGTTCCAAAGTGCTAAGAAAACAAAAACAAATAAAAACAAAGAAGTCTAACAAGCTTTCTCCTCCTCTCTGTGATTTCATAGAAGACGATACTGATGAAAAGCCCTTAAAGACATGAGTTATGAACTGCAAACTGCCATTTAAAGCATATAATGTATGCTATTTTAAATTTTATCTAGTTCTTAAAAAACTTTGTCCAATGAATTTTGACCATTGTTATTTCTTCTTACAACTTCTCAGAGATCTACCCCCTTCTCCTAACCACAAAAATTTGTGTTCTCTCTCTCTCTCTCTCTCTCTCTCTCTCTCTCTCTCTCTCTCTCTCTGACCAAGTTCAATTTGTGCTTTTCATCTGTTCATGGATTTGTGGTCTTCCACTGGAGTGTGATTAAAAGATGAGATTCTAATTATCTTTTGCCCTGTTTTGGCTCTTTTTCCCCCAACAATAGACAGTGATATCCTCTATCTGAAAGACCTAAACTGACATTGTAGGCTCTCTGTACAAAGTTGCTGCCTGTGTCATAGCTGAATCATGTCCTTCCCTTCTTTTGTTTGGCCTATAATTTTTGCTCTTACAGCTGGTAGAATCCCTAGTAAATGGGTTAAACTTTTTGTGCTTTGCTGTCTCTTAGTTTACATGGATTCAACATCTAATTCTAAAATGCTACTTACACCATGGCAATAGCCCAATACTGAGCTCATTTTATTTAGAAGTAAAAAAAAAGTGTAATTTCAACCAGCTACTTCTGCTAGTTATCAGATTCTCAGTTCTATCAGAGGAAAGATGAATATATTCAATAACACTAAGCCTGAGAATTATCCAGGGATTTCTCTTTTTTTCATTTTTTATTGGTTATTTTATTTATTGACATTTCAAATGTTATTCCCGTTCCCAATTTCCTCTCCACAAACCCCCTATCCTCTCCCCTCTCCCCCTGTCTCTATGAGGGTGCTCCCCCACCCTCCCACCCACTCCTGCCTCAGTGCCCTAGCATTCCCCTACTTTTAACCATGGATTTCCATGCATTCTGTACTTTCTATTATTGGGAATAATTTCTGGTTGGCAATTGTAGTTTCACTCATGTGAAAATTTAAATAGAATGAAATTAAGCTATAATATAAATAGAATGAAATCAAGCTATTTCTCTATCATATGATGCACTTTTGTTATTTAAATTAAGCTTAATGCATCTGGAAAATTGTTTCTTTAAGGAGTTTGTAGAAATTCTACTACAGTGAGAGGGATTCAAGCAGCAAGCTAGACATCAATAGGATAAGTTATTAAGGAAAAACACCTTAAAATTAGCAACAAGATTTATGAATAAAATTTAAAACCATAGAAGAATAATTTGTTAATATTTTAGAAGGTTCAGCAAACTGATTAAACATTATGATAAATCATTATTTCTGGACATTTCTAACTTGCCTTATGCATCAGGAGAAAAGATTTAGAACAATCTGTGCAAATGGATTTCTTTTTCTTAGAACCTTAAGATAGAATTGAAGCAATACATGGCTTCATACTCTGTTTTATTTGTCACTAGGGCCGGTAGTTAAGGATATGTTTAAATCTATTTCCCAGACAATGAGTTTAAGGAAGTATTTACTTGAAAAACCAGTTTGGGGCTTGGTATATAGGCAGCCACTGGTTGAAACACACAGTGTTGTCTTAAAGTTTCAGTGCAAGAATTTTGAATATTTGTTCTTGAGAAGGTGTAATTTTGGGGTAGACAAGTCTTTGAAAACAAAACAAGTTTTTTGTTCTATTTTCTATTTATTAGTTATGCAACCTGTTCTCTGCTTTGATATGTAGGCTTTGGCTTTTGGTGATTTTTACCTAAGTAGTGGAGAAAATGTCTGCCTCTGAAGTTTGGAGAAGGCAAACCTTACCATGTAAAACATATTTTACATGCTTGCTTGTTGCCTGCATGAGTGAAGAATGAGCTCTAATGCATTAAGTTAGAAATGTCTGCTAGATCGTCAGAAGGCTAATTTACTTATCTTTCTTTTGTTTATGGCAATGCATATGTGTGTTTTAACAATGTGTGGATAATACTGTCTTTGGAAGAAAGAAAACAGCTTTCTTAAATTTATTACTTTATTATTTTTAAAAAAATGATATCTCATATTCTCCTTCTGAATGACAGTGTTGCTTATCTTTTTGACAAATGCAGTCCCTTGGTGTTAGCATAGATATTCAGGCTGATGGAAGATAAGAAAATGAAAACAGTGAAGAATGACTTAATTGCAGTATTCCTGGATGCATAGGCATTTTCAGAGCAGGACTCTGATTAACAGTCTCTGGAGACACCAGGGAAGCTGGATTTTGTCCTCTGCTCTGCACATGCCCTTGATTTCACCAGTTTTTTTTCTGCTAGATTTCCCTAGGAGTGAAGTCCCCAGACTTTCATGTGTTTCTTTTCAAATGAGAACTGTAGGTGTGAAACATTGCAGAAGTGCAGCAAATTAATTCCTGCATAGAGCATGAGAGGAGACACGGGCTCCATTTTGACATGGCTTTCTGTTAAACTGTGGTGGTGAGTTGCATAGCAACACAAAGAACTATGGTTAAAATTACTACTCATAGTGGGATGGAGAAATTCCTTTCTCATGTAGGAGAAACATAACGATTGAGGAAACTATCACAAGATACTATATACAGCAGGGGCTTTCATAACATTTTCTGAATGAAACTATAAATGAAATAATATCAGTGATATACCAATTGTATTATTCCAATATATTAAAATGTTTGTTTTTTTAATAAAAGTGTTATTTCAAAGAATATAAACCTTTTAAAAAACAATATATCAAATTGTATATAAGTTTATTTTCTATCAGACTTACAGATCTTATTTTTAGAAAAGCCAGAAGTCAGAACAATTAAATTCATACAGAAGAAGGACATAATTTGTGACTCTCTTGGTATAATAACATTATGTCATTACTTAGATACATGCTCAGATGTTCAAAGGCAAAAAGAGAAACATACCTCCAGTGAAAACTTAAGGGTTCACTGGAGAGTCAGTTGTGTTGGATGGTGTTTTGCTGGGGCAAACATGTGAAGAAGCGTTTTCCTGAAGTGGACGCAGGTGAAAGGCAGACTTGTGAAGGAACATTTGGCTGAAGCAGACACAGGAGAAAGGATGTTCTGCTAAAGTAAGCACATGAAAGGACACATGATGAAGGATTTTCGCTATTGACACACAGATATTGGTCTTCCTTACATTGTGTAGTTGAACTTAATTTGTCAGGACTCCATAGAGAGAAACACACCAAAAAACCACTTCTGGTGGTGTGTCGCAGTTTCTTGCCACTTCTGAGGACTCAGGCTGATTGGCAGAGTGATGTCAGCTGAGACAGGGACACATTCTGAAGCAAGACAAGTGCTGAGACAAGACCTGTGGTGGACACATGATGTTTGGAGGGAGTATAAATAGAACTTGATGGACAGAGAAAGAGGCTGGGACCTTGGCTTACTTACATAGCTAGACACTTGTTGATCTTTGCTTTGCTGAGATACATACAACAGAGAACTTCTGGCGTTCCCCTGGGTCTCTCTGCTGACTCATGCTGAGTCTGAGGAGTGTCTGTCTCTGCTAGATAGTGCCACTGCTGCTGAATCATGTTTGCTATCCCAACTCTACTGAACAAGACTACTGATATATCTGTAAAATATTTGTGAGTTGATGGGGCTGCTGCTGTTGATTTGTGAACTGAACTGCTGATTTCCAGACAACACAGATGAGAGTTGTTCCAAAGAACCATTTCCGAACAGGTCCACTTCCCCCATATCCCTTCTTTTCTCCTACCTCTGGTGGGAAGGGAGGTTAAAATGTTTTAAAAAAAAGGATTTGAAAAAGCAAGTTACACATATCCTTTCTTTATATAATACATAATCCTAAAGGCAGCTTTATATAAAGTCACCACAGGTCTATCCAATTTCCCCTTTTCCTACTTTGCCTGATCTTTATGAGTCATAAACAAAATGGTTTTGAACATCATGAAGAATATTACAAATTTAAAAGCATGATGAAGTCATGTTTTGGTGGATGCCAAAGCTTTACATTCTAATCACCCCAAATTGGCTCATGTGTTCATGGAGTCTTAGTGATGAAGAGGTTTCACTGATGTTGAATCTGCCTTAGATATTCATAAAGTATTTGGGTACATTATTCAGTGCTTGTCACTAAGAGGCCATGGAGACTCACTTGGACTGACTTACGTGCACAGAAGCACATGAAGAGCATTGACTTTGGCTTCTGATTCAAGACAGACTCAATTCTTGTTATTTGGATGGATTATTTCCTCTTAAGCTTTTGTTCTGTGATATGTACATCTATAATGATGCAAACCTCAGAATGCAAACTCAAAGAGTATTTTACAATAGAAAAAAGTAATACACATGTGTGACTACAAGGCTGAAAGGGGAAAGTGATGTAATTATATTTCCATTAAAGTGTGTATAAAATGGAATGTTGTTTCAAAAACATGTTAAAAGCTGATATAAGAAGAAAACAAAAATTAATGATAATACTATTACTTAAATATGAACAATAATAAAATGTGTATATAGATGAGTTACTTTTCAAACTATCACATGTTTTAATGCTTACAAGAACCCACTTATACAAATAGTCCCTGGTGATTGCATATTATTCCAAAGCCTCACTTGGTAGTTTCTAGGTGCTTTATTGATCAAATACACAATGATTATGTTACAAATGTATACTGTAATTATGTTTACAATCTATTACAATTATAAATGATACTGTCATGTGCATTCTTAAAGTGCTTATGTACATTTTGAATTTTTAATGGCAATAGTTTAGACATTGTATACTGACAGAAGCATATGAACATGACCAAAATTTGGATAAATAGAAACCAATATTCCTTGAATGAATGTGTCTACTTTGAGATAATGTTTAATGTTAACTGAAGATTGTCTTTCAAGTTCTGTCTTTTACCACATTTTTTATTTTTCAAC
Source organism: Arvicanthis niloticus (assembly GCF_011762505.2). NCBI lineage: Eukaryota > Metazoa > Chordata > Mammalia > Rodentia > Muridae > Arvicanthis > Arvicanthis niloticus. The sequence goes on along the minus strand of NC_047674.1, from coordinate 11,141,240 downwards.
AGCTTATGGTTGTTATTCACAAAAACATTGTTAGCAATAGAGAAATAAATTTTGTTTTACTAGAGCCTGGAGCACTAACTGCTAAAGCTCTGATACAATAAGACAACCATGAAAAAATGTATTGTTCTAAAGATCTCTATGACTCTGTCACAAGGTGTAAGTTTGTACTTTGGTTAGACAGTAAAAAAGAACAGGTAAATCTGAGGCTCCATGTCTTACTGAAGACCTGTTGGCAAGTGATGGCTACTCTAGAATGGAGAATCATTCTTTTTATTGAGGTAGCTGTTCACATGTTTCTCATTCTCCAGATTGTGAGTATATCTGTGCATCTATACTTAGCCTAGCATTAATATTTTATAATTGCTTATTTAGTAAATAGAAAAAAACACACTTCATTGTCTTAGTGCTTAATTTTCACCATTAATAAAGTTGAATTTATCCATATCTTCACTTTATTATCCTGATGTATACATTACTGAATAAAGTATATAATCATCTTTTCTCATTAACACATATACACATTATAACTGATCACATATGAATATTGTATATATAATAAAGATAAAATGTTTTAAATGATCAGAATTATAGCAGGAAACATAGAAAAAATAGAAAGAGCTAAAATAAAACAGATGGGACAGAAACTGAAGTATATTGTGAATTTTCTTTACACACACACACACACACACACACACAGCCTATTTTTTAAAAAATCAATAACTATTTTTTCATCTAGTAGTATTAAAATAGTAATATTTTTCAATGGGGCAAACTATATCTATGTGATTTGCTCTCTGGGTATCTTCTTCTCCATTAATCCCCTTTTTTTAATCCTGCCTTGTCTTTTGCCTAACTGTTCTTTTTTTCCAGCTCTGTTCCACATATGCCTACATTGAGTTCTTACTATGATGAGGGGTGTAGCTGAGGATAGCACCTGACTGTTCTTATCAATATAGTAGAAGTAGTAATGGTGTATTTGCAACATCCACAGCAGAGCTGGTGCACCTAAATATTCAGTAACTGTTTTTTTGTGTGTGTCAGTGTTCACCCTGTTGTACAGAAACAAAAGTGGGTCTACATTAGCAGATTTATTACAAGGTGTTGGTGTACATGATGATGAGGCTGGCTTCATAAGTATGAACCTGTGATAGAGCTGTCAGAAAGGGCAGGCTAGAACTTACAGATCTCTACAGCTGTGGTGTACAGAAGGATGTTCTTTTGGAAAACATCAATTATGCTTTTAAGATCTTTCAAATGATGGGATCACTTGCTTCACTTAGATCCAGCAAATTATGTGGGGATGGCTTTTTCCATAAAGCTGAATGACTATTACCATTAATCATATCTATAAACAGTTGCTCAGCAATACGTAAATTAGTGCTTGACTGAACAACTTGAAATTCCACCTTACCCAGATTGACAAAGAAAAACAATTGTGGTCGTTGAAACTTGATGGTTCCTGTGTCTGATTAATTTACCAAAACTTCTAAGGATAAGTTCTTCTTACCCTTGTGTTCTCAGCTTAATGTAGACTTACCAGGCTTCCACAAATGTATTGAGGTATTGATATAATACCTCAGTAAGTATGAATATCAATTTTTAGACATTTTATTTATAAAATTTCTGTTATTATGCCTAATTTTATTTCTTACTAAAAAGGGTTAAGAAGTGAGATAACATTGTCTTTCTTAATTTACCCAGCTTGAGAACTAAAATATTGTACTCTCTGAATACATATCTACAAAATGAATACAGTAAGGCATTTTTATTGGATATTTTATTTATTTATATTTCAGATGTCATCCCCTTTCCCAATTCCCCCCAAACAAACTCTATTTCACCCCCCCCTTCTCCTTTTTGCTTTTATACCATTTTAATTCCATGCAAGTATTAAGGTCAGTTCTAGGTTGAGGAACTATCAATACAATAGATGCAAATAGTCAAGGAACAAACAAGACAACAAACACAAATAGTCAAAGAGCAAGCAAGGCAATAAACAAAGTCCCTTGATCATTCCTGTGATCACTGTTTCTAAGGGCTTATCAGGATGACCAAAATATCTGAGCCAACTTCCCTGTCCTAGCCTAAAGTCATTTTCATGCCTGAAATTACTTCTTTGTTTTAACCTAAGATTTAGATTCTTGCCTGAAATTCTTTGTCTAGCCTAATATCAGATTACTGCCTGAAGCCCATTTCCTTGTTCTTGGCCAATGTCCTATTTCTGCCAAGCAGCTCCAAAAGCTCTCCATATTTCCCCCTTTTATAGTTCATAAACAAGACTGAGCCTGTCTTAGGTCAGTCTGACAAGAATGCCTTCCTTACCTGTAGTGGAATATGCATTATCAAAAGCAATGCACTTCTGTCTTAGGTTGGTGAGGCTCTGTGCAGAATCTTACCTGTCCTTGGCTTGCCAGCCTATTAAGTTAATAACTCTGTCTGGTGTGATGATAAGAGTAATTAGATTTGTGTATATGCTAGCATAGGCAATACAAGAAAACTAAATGCTTAAATGTGAGGATGAATAGATGATGGTTCCCCCCTTAAGAAAGAATGACTTCCCCAGCCCCCACATTGGCTAGCTTATGACTATTTGTAACTCTAGCTCCAGGGATCCTGATGCTTCCTCTTATCTCTGAGGGCACAATCTTACATATGTATACACGTACATAATAAAAATAAAAACAAACCATTAAAAAGAATATAAGAGTGTTTTGTAAATGTATTCATTGGGACTGGGCTCCTCAACCCTCTATTTTGATTGGTTGTGGTTTTTTGTAATGTTATCTGTCTGTTGCAAAGAGAAGTTTCCTTGATGAGGGGTGAAGATGATACTTATTTGTTGGTATAATAACAAATGTTTGTCGGGCTGTGGAAGGATATCCTGGTTTTTGGGTTGTGGGTGTTTGGCCATGCTCTCAGAACCCAGGCTCCTGACACGAGGAGGTCTAATCTCCATTCAACCTACACCCTTCATTCACTTAGGGCACAGGTAGAAGGTGTGAATAACAGGCCTCAGTCCCTAGAGAGATTTACATACTAATTAGGTACCTGAAGGCCAGAGGGTAGAGCCAATTAAGCATTCCTCCTCAGCCCCTCTCCCTCTTTCTCTCCCTATTTAACTGAGGTCTGCCCTGGGTTTTGGGGGGTGCATCCAGATTCATCCACCTTCTGCCATGACATTAAAGCCTGTAAAAACCCATGGATTTTCTCGTGTCATTGGGACCCTGCCGTGAGGAACTGTGGAGCCACAGCAGCCATGCCTAACTTCCCCCTGGAGAAACCCAGAGTGTTCCCAGCCAACTACCCACAGCCTGGCATGAGGAACCCTGCGATTCTCCAGCCAATTACCTACAAATGTTTACAAACTTTTTTTAAGGATTAGGCTGGTTTCGTAAATTAGAGGTACATTTTTTATGTCTATCATTATTTCATTAGCAGTTAGCTAGGTTTCCAGTACTAGGCCACAGTATCACTCTTTGTTGAGTAGGTCTTAAGCGCAATTAGAGATCTGTTGTTTACTGCAATGTTATGTATGCCACTACTGCATCCATTGATTGCTTCCCTCCCTTGGAAGCTTGCAGGGTGCCTTTTAAAACCATTAAATCCAGTCCTCAGTGAGAAGGCATTGAGATTAGTTACAGCTCTGGGGTCTCTGGGTCTGTGTCTGAAATACATATTGTCTTTATATATAAGAACTTAGCTCTCAATTCTGGGGTTGTGGAGTAACCAAGGACAACAGCAATAGACTATATGTTTTGGGAGTTTCTTAGACAGCTACAGACAACAACTCAAAAGAAGGTTTCTAATATCTGGTATTAAGGTTTTGTCAGGTGGTTTTTGGATCTTGGAGGGGGCATCATCAGCCAAGATGAGAATAGTTCATTAAAACTATTTGTGTATTTATACAATGAATTACACACATTAAATTTTTTTGTAAATAATAGTATGAGTCCTGCGGCTCATTGAGATATCCATATTATTATTTTTGCCTATCCTTTATTCCCTTGTATTTTCCTTGTAGCAGGAGAGCTGATCTTCCCAAGGAAAGAGATCACCAATTGGTTGTCTGGTGCCATACAGTCATCCCTAAAACATACATAGAAGTAACATTATATGGACTCAACAGGCTATAGTTAGAATTATATATATATATTTAAAACATATATGAAATATATATGTACATACATATGCATATATGCATGCAACAACCATTAAGGAAAGGAAGGGGTCATGCATTTAAAAGAGAATGAGGAGAGGTTTATGGGAAGGTTTGGAGGGAAGAAAGGGAAGAGAAACATAATTAAATTATAATCTCAAAAGCAAACAAAATAGCTTTGAAATGAAACAAAAATAATGCAAAACAAGCAAGCAAACAAATGAACAAGTGAATGGGTTTCACTCTCTTTTATGCTGATTTGAATTTTTATGTTGTCTACAATGGGCACAGATTTTTTTAAGAAATATAATATTTGTAAAAATACTGACAGAGCTGTAAGTGCTATTCAGGACAGACACTTTCTTTTTCACTCATGCTGGAAACATTAAATTATTCAATGAAGAATTCAGTTATGAATTTCATTAACTAAAAGTTTTTCTGGATGAAGAAACTCAAAGAAAAATATGCATGGATATTTATTATATTTAGAACCATTTATACATAACATTTAGCAGGTGGCAGCATGTTTTTATTTTTTTTCAAGGTAAAATTTGCAATAAAGACTTTCTCTTATTTTTAAGATTTAATATAATTGAATCATTTTCTTCTTCCTTGTTCTCACTCCAAGCCTTCTTATATAACCCTTCTTGCTTAAATATATGTATGTATATACACACATATACCACACACACACATACATGTATATATGATTTTATTGTTAGTCTCTATCTTTATAAAGAGAAGTTTTCTTGATGAAGGATAAAAAATACATTATTTATACATATATGTATATGTGTATAACTAAATATAACTTTCTCAGTAGGTATAATGTTACTCATATATATATTTCCAGGGCTGATATTGGATATAAAATTGGTATGTTCTTTTCCGGGCAAGACTATTCTCTTGCTCTAAGCATTCCTTAGTGGCTTGTAGTTTTTCATGTAGCCTTGAAGCTCCACAGGTTTTTCCCTGCCCACTTTACAATGTCTACTTTTTGTCATTGTTCAGCTCAGGTTTATGTAGTGATGTTGGTGAGAATGTATGAGTATACACCCAGACATTACTAGAAGACACAGTTTCACAGCAAACTCCTGATATTCTGGTTTTAATAGTCTTTCCTCTCCCTCACTCAATGTCCTCTGAACCTTAGGTGAGAGAGTATTTGTAGATTTAGTGCTGGGACTGGGCTCCACAAATATGCATTTTGATTGGTTGTGGTTTTATTTTATAGTCTCCATATGTTATGAAGAGATATTTCCTTGATGAAGGGTAAGAAGTACACTTATCTGTGGGTATAAAAACAAATATGTAGAATGTATTTAGGGATTATGCTGGTTTAATAAACTTGTTGCTGTTTTCTTCCAAGATCCATAACTACAATAGCCATAGGCATTGGCTAGGCTTCTACTACTGTAAGTCATAATTTCTCCTAGATCCTGTTAGAGAGGTGTTGGTTACTGGAAAGGCACGCAGGCCACTATTGTACCCATAGGATTTAGAGAAATTCTTGTTGAGAGTCCATTAGGATTTTGGATATAGTTTAGTTGTGGAGTGCTTGCTTGTGCTTGGACCAGGGTTTGACTCTGAGTACAGCTAGGAAAGAGCTCATTTGTAAACATAAAGGGTGAAAGCTTGTCAAAGAAGGGCAGTGCATTTAAGTGCCATCCAGCTATCAGTTGAGTTTTCTTGGGTTTTATTCAGAAATGAGGTTAATATAAGGTATTCTACTGAAAGAAAGAAACATACAGTTGGATGCCAGTAATCACAATGCTAAAGTAACAGTAGGAAAAGAAGACTAAAAAGGAAATGAGTAAGAATAAGAAACCATATAGAAGAGGATGGTCAGATGCATGGGATAAAAACTGAATAAAATCTCATTACTGTGAATGAGATTGCCTAAATCTGTCCTTTAACAATATTCTGGTGTACAAATTTATTTATTAGGATTGCAACACACACATATTTGCACTCATTCACGCACATACACACACATGCAAAAACACAAATACTCATTCACACAACTCTTTCAATTTGTGTATTCTTCATTAGTCCATTTTGCTGCATCTCCTCTTCCTTAGATGACTTGACTATACTTCTCATAGTTCTGAGTGTGAAAATACCAATAATTTCACTGGGAAGCCCCTTCCTTCTAAGAGCCCTTTCCATCCTTGTAAAGTTGGACAAATGGGCATCTTAGGTACCTTCTTTACTTCCTTAGGTGAACCTCAATCCCCAAGATCTCATGGGTTTGTGGAAGGCCAGGTTTTTTGCACATGTACCCTTTATCTACCCACTGGCTCCATGGAATCTGATTTTGTTCTTATGGGGCACAGATCTCCAGCTAGTCTGTGCTTTCTTTCATAGACAATTTGTTTAGGAGTTGTTGCTCAATCTTTGTTTAATCAGGGAAAAGAATCAAAATCCTCCAACTCTACCTGGTTACTAGGTTCTATATTGGTCTAGTTTTTTTTTTGAAAGTGGCTTCTATAAATAAATACACTTACTTAATATTTTTGTTTATTTTTTATGTAGTGAACATTTCCTTCTTTAAGATAAAGTATAAAAGTTAACTTGAGTTTAATATTTTACTCCATGAGTTGTTTGAAATTAGGCTAACCAATTCAGATTATAGTTGACTATGTTAGTATATTGACATAACAAATGAAAACACACAAGTTATGTAACTCTATAAGAAATATGGCAGTGTGGTTTAATGTGAAGTATGTATATAAGTAGCTCACAAAAAATAATCTTATCAATATGAGGGACCCACATGCATCCTGATGATTTGCAGCATACAGCCACAATCAAATAAAACATTTACGTTCTTCTTGAATCATTTCATTTAATAAGGCCATTGAGAGCCATCACAATTGTTCTTAAATTCACACAGGCAGCTAGCTCCATATTTTATCCCCATTTCTTTATTTTTCTATACAAATCTAGCCCATATGTTCCTGCACTCTCTAATCCCAAATGAATGTTAAATAATTATAGGTCAATGACCACACTTGTGCTCCAAACAACTCCACAAGTAGCAGAATCCTAGTCTAGTTTCTCAGCACTGAAAATTCTGCAAGTCCTGACCAAATGTTGTATACTGCATCTATTCTTTCTGGTTTAAAAGTTTTTGAGTCCCTGGACACTGTGCTAACAACTTCCCATGAGGCCTTTAAGAAAACCAGCATTGGCGATTATACTTGTTTTGCATGTTCCCGTTCACACAGCTGGCAGACACAAGAAAGCAAAATTTAGGGAACGTTCCTTCTTTATTTAATTCCTTCTGCAGGTATCATTTCTGTGTTTTAGCCATCTGGTGTTCTGCAGAGTAGAATTTTAACACCAACTATTTATTCAGACATACATGCTAAATAAAAATCTCCTCAAAATAATAGTATTAAAATGCCCAAGAAGACAAATATAGTTTGTTTATTTGTTTTAAATCTGTTGAGAAAGGCTTGATTTTCAAGCTCTATCACTGTTTAGTAGACCTTGTTGGAAAGAGTATGTAAGAGTATGGTGCTAACATTGGGCTTTCTTCCTGTAGCATAACCTCAATGAAAAATTGTTTATTCCATAGACTAACAGCCCCCAGATTCAATATATTGCTATTCCCTTTTACCTTTTCTTGAAAAGGTTTAGTGGGTGGAAACTACAGATGTAGAAAAGCATCTTTAATCTTTTCCTATTATAAGATCCTAGAGTATGATTTTGTAAGGGGGCCTCAGATCTTAGTAGTCTCCCAGACCTCAGCACAACTGACTCCATGAGAAGTACTATTCAAGCTGTAAAGCTCAGCATGCTGATAGCATCACCTTCCTAAAATAAAACAAAGACCCAACGCTTCACAATCCATAGTTATGGGAAAGTCTTTAAACATACTATCCTTGCTCTTTGGATTGTATATTTCTGCTTCTGGATAACTGTTCTTGTTAACTGACTATGCCAACCCATAACATGGTTTTTGTGCTTAAAAGCTCTCCCTGAGAAGGCTCACATCTACACTGGGATCCTGAACATCCAGTGTAGTTGCTGGTTGGATAATAAAGACTTTTTATTGGCTTCAACCCATGTCCAAGTAGTCTTCTTTGGTGAATACCCCACAGCAATTTGAGATGAGACCCTCCTGCCCTGTTGGTGAGACAGAGATTTAATATGTGTCCCATGCTAATTTCAGACTACTGACACTCATGATCTAGCCTTCAAAGAGAGGTTCTGTTTTCTTTTCTTTTTCTTTTTTAAAAAAGAGTTTATTTGGAGCTCATGGTCCCAGAAGGTTAGAGTTTGTAATGACAGAGTAGAGGTAATATGTGGCATAACTGGATCATCTTGGGCCATAAATGGGAAGCAGAGAGCTAACCCAAACTGACATAAGTCTTTTGAAACTGCAAACACTACCCTCTGTGAAATGCCTCCTTCAGCAAGATCATACCTCCCAGTTCTCCCCAAACAACTACCAATTAGGGACTAAGTATTCAAATGTCTACGATTATGGGGGCATCTTATTCAAACTGACACACCTCCTACATCCTTTTTTGAATTAATGTTTTAGTGTGAAATAGATTTATTTCAAAATGCAATCTTTTTATCTTCATTTTGTGAAAAGGTGTGGGGTGGTGGGCTGTGAGAAGCAGCTGGGTGCTTGGTCGAGCATAAGCTCGGAAGCCCGAACCCTTATTGGACGGCAGGAGTTTGGCTCTGCTCCTGGACTCTGGTTCTTTTCATTTAGCTTCATCCCTCCACAGCCCCTCTTCCACAGAGAGGTCTCTGGCCATCAGTCATGAGGAACAGGCCTCTGGCCCTAGAGAGATTTACATAATAATGAGTTGCCTGAAGGCCGAGGGTGGAGCCAATTAAGCATTCTTGTCCAGCCCCTCCCCCCTCTCTCCCTCCCTATTTAACTCAGGTTTGCCCTGAGTTTCAGGGGGGTGCACATCCAGACTCAACTGCCATCCATCATGAAAATAAAGCCTGTAAAACTCATGGACTTCCTCGTGTCATTGTGGCTGTGCTGTGAGGAACCATGGAGAAGGCCTTTAATGAGTCGCTGTACCCACAGTTACTGTACCCACAGTTACTGTACCGAACTTCCCCCTGGATGAACTTTCAGCATTCCCAGCCAACTACCAACAAAAAGGGATTTCTTTTTTTGAAATTAACTTTTATTGGATATTTTATTTACATTTCAGATGTTATTCCCTTTCTCCGTTCCCCACCCCAGAACACCTTATCCCATCCCTCCTCCTCCTGCTTCTATGAGAATGTGCCCCCCACCCACTCACCCACTCCTACCTCCCCATCCTCAAATTCCCCAACACTGTGGCATGCAGCTTTCATGGGACCAAGGACCTCCTCTCCCACCTATGCCAGATAAGGTCATCCTCCCCTATATACACAGCCGAAGCCATGGGTCCCTCCCTATGTGCATCCAGGCTGGTGGTTTAGACCTTGGGAGCTATGGTTGGTTGGTATTGTTGCTGTCTCCATGGGGCCACCAACCTTTGTGTATGTTTAGTAGATGGGAGCATCTGGACTGGAATATTGGGTTTGGCCCACTGTTCTTTCTTCTGAGCAATTGTGCAAGCTATTTAGCTTCAGAAAAGGCTAGAGGAAATAGTATGACCTTGTTATTAACAAAAGCAAATATGGCAAAAATGAACATAAAGTTGGAGGTACCTTGCGATACCTTTGCCTAGGTTTCACCATCCACAGAAAGCCTATCAGGTAATAGAAAATCTGATGATATAGGTTATGGAAAGTACTTTTGCCAATCATCTTTCAGTACATTTAAAAATTATTTTTTAATATTCACTTAATGCAATAATCCTCTATGAGAATTTTTAAAACGTTATTTTTATTTACATTCCTGTGTGTCTGTATATGAGTATGCACATGTGCGCATGGTTGCCTTGGAGGTCAGAGGGTGTCAGAGTCCCTGCTCTATGCTGATTTGTGATAAGTGTAGCAGAAGTAATTCTAGCTCCATGTGGGAAGGGTGCAGCCTCTGAACTCATTAGTGGCACCCTGTACAGCAAGTAGGTTTTCCTTGTGCTTCCTCAGAAGTTGAAGTAAGGATGGCAGAAATAAGTAGATGGAGGATTGCCAATAGGGAGTGCAGGTGCACAGTGAGGCCCTCAGATTGTCATGTTGGGGACCCCAGAAGGATTACTATTGAGACTGTCTGTAGAGGGAGAAGGTACCAGCCTGCGATAGTGGTGTTAGGGTCCCAGAGATGAATGATCTATTTGTAGCCCAAGCAAGGGACTCCCACAGATCCTCAGATAGGAGTGGTCCTCTGTGGGATTTTGAGAGGCAGAAAGACAGATTATTTTGGTACTTAAAAAAAACCCCAACAGTTGTTCTCTCTAGCCAGAGGCTCTACAGTTTGCTTTAATTTTTTTTTTTTAAAGTTTTGGTGAGAATTTCAAGCATGAGGACAGGTTCCCCTCTTTTAGCTAATCTGGGATGTTTTAATCATACCTTTCCCATAAATACAAAAGTAAATTGTAGCTTAGCCTAGTTTAATAATACTTCTACAGAGTGAGTCATGTGCCTTCATGGGCTTTTAAAGATACACCTGATGGAAACAGTATGAGGTGCCTCCTCCCCATTCTAAAATACTACAGGCAGTAAATAATTAGAAAATATGTTCAAATAACTCTTCCTTCAGGACACTAGAGACTGAACTTGTATGTAAGTACTTTGAAGGATCAAGAATTGTTGGGACCAGTTCTTACATTCACAGTTAGCTAGTTATTTGGATACTCTTACTGAATTTGAAAAAAATAATTTGAAAAAAATAGTCTGGACAAATTCCACAGTCTGCATTGAATTCTTCTTTCTAGGTTTCACTACATGACTTGCTTTAGGTGATAGACGATCCAACATTCAAGCAGAGTTTCCTAACTCATTAAGACTTACGCTTTTGCTCCTCTTGAGAGCTTGTAGCCCTCACACTGGGTAAAGTCTAGGTTATTCTGGTTAGAATGAAAATGGCCCCCATGGACTTACAGGGAATGGATTTAATGGGAGATGTGGCCTTGTTGGTGTAGGTGTGGACTTGCTAGATGAAGTGTGTTATGAGGGTGGGCTTTGAGGTTTCAAATGCTCAAGTCAAGCCCAGTGTCACTCTGTGTCTGCTCCTTGCACATCTGGATGTAGAACACTCAAGCTCCTTCATCAGCATTGTGCTTCCAGTCATGACAATAATGGACTAAGCCTCTGAAAACAGTAAGTGAACCCCAATTAAATTTTTTATTATAAGAGCTGCTGTGTTCCTGCTGTCTCTCCACAATGATTAAATCCCAACTAAGATACTGTTGAGTAATGTGACAGATTTTCTGAATCATCTGCTGCCCAGGTTTACTTGTTCCTGAGGTATCCAGGCTCCATTGCTCACCAGGTTGAATTGGGAGGAATAAATCTTAGTTGGGTTGGGTAGGTTAGACAGGATCTCAGTTGGCTTGAGTATGGGAGAAACAGCCTTCCCCAGAAATGGTTTTCAGTGAAATAACTCTTTATTATGGTGTGTGTGTGTGTGTGTGTGTGTGTGTGTGTAGAAGCGCTATATAAACCTTGGGGAGTGGGTAGGGGTTTTGGAGTGAATGTACATCACTGACTAGGGGCAAGATGTTGGGAATTCTGCTTCATTTGCATGAAGAGGAATTTTAGGTGCTTGCTGGACATGTTCTTATTGAGAAAGAGGAAGTGTACATGAAACCTGGCCACCAGGCTACTTGACCGCCTCAAGGGCAGCAGAGGTGGGGCTCTTAAGGCTTATGTGCGCTGGGACATACGGGTCCAGAGCAGGGAGAAAGCAGTCCTGTTCCTGCTGGGCTTAGGATGAGAACTCTTGGGTTTGGACATGTCTCGATCTCACTCTTGCTCTGGACAGGCTCCCTCAAGTCACACGGCTTTTTGGCTCCACAGTCATCATGTTAACACCAGGTAATACTGAGAGTTAAGTTACATACTTACTAGTGAGGCTATGTGCTGTGCTTTCCAGTTCCATTCAAGCCAATCAAAAAGAATTACCAGGCAGATCACAATACTAATTAAAAAAATCACTTTTTTGTTTTAAAACACTTAATATCAGAGTTTGTTAGGCAGCAAACACTAGCTGTTATCAGAAAATTATTTTCTTAGCCGGTCGGTGGTGGCGCACGCCTTTAATCCCCGCACTCTGGAGGCAGAGGCAGGCAGATTTCTGAGCTCGAGGCTAGCCTGGTCTACAGAGTAAGTTCCAGGACAGCCAGGGCTACACAGAGAAACCCTGTCTCAAAAAACCAAAAAAAAAAAAAAAAAAGAAAATTATTTTCTCTTGATGATTATCAAAATTGCAAGTATATTGATCTTAAATCTTTTCTGTAGTGAATTGGATAATGTTCCCCTAAGTTCAAATTCTCCCTAAACTTCAGAATGTTAACTTATTTATAAATAGGGCCCTTGGAGATCCAGTTAAGACAAAGACTAACATGACATGGTACTGAGTTTGGATGATCCCTAAACCATTGGCAGTTCTTATTTAAAGACAGAAAAGGACACACAGAGTGCACAGAAAAAAAAGAGAAAGTGGGACACAGGGAAAGGAGGAGCATTGGAGCTTGCTGGCTACCTGCCTGGATCTAGGGTCAGTGAGAAACCCTATTTCCAGGGAATAAGGTAAAATATGAGAGAGCAGAGCACCCAAGATCTTCTTCTGGCTTATCTACACATGGGTATGCATGGTTGCACCTGCACATACACCACGGACATCTATCTGTCCCTCTCACCCCCCCCGCCCCCCCCCCCCCCCACATACACACAAACACACATTTGTATACACACAGAGACTGGAGCTACTTTTAATCCCAGCATTGGGGAGGCAGAAATAGGAGGATCAAACAAGTTCCCTTTGAGCTTCCAGGACAGAGTCATTTAGAGGGGTGTATGTAGATGCCTCTATAACTCGCCAAGATTCACTCTGTCTATTCCCAGGACCTCCTAGATTTCTGCCTTCTGGAGTAACTGCTCTGAAGATACACATTGGATTTGAGTATGACATCACACTGGTAATAACACACAGAATAAGGTGTCTAGTTTTCCCATGTAGAACAACAAGTGTCCCCAAGATAGAGTGGGTGATAATGATTGCACAGTCACTCCATGATAGCATATGGACATTCACAATTATTTTAGGCCCTGGTCAGAAGTGTCAGTATGTGAATAATTCATTAGACAGCACTGTATATTTTATCCCATTTTTTTCTCCCACTTTGCAACCGAGTACGTCGTAATTTTTAGCACCTTCCTTTCTATACCATTACTGACATTGTGAGAAAATGGAAGGATATATTTGGATTAGCATTTATATAAGATTTTTATTTTTATGAATTACTTTAGAAAAGTTTATATTAGTTTTATTTTTTTTCCTTGCCCATGTATGTTAACTTGTATTCTGCTATTTGCATTTTGCAACTAGATTCACTGAAATATAAGAAGTTACAAAATAACTGACCTGAAAGTTAATAGGAAGTTGAGATTAATCACAGGTTTATTTTAGGATGGCTGTACTGAATGTAGCATCTTGTCCAAGTCAACCAGACCAAGCCTGTCACTGAGGGGAAGACAGGCTGATTACATTTCTCACAGATATAGAAGCTAGTTAATCAGTCAGTAAGGCAAAGTTAGCAACAAGCCTTGACCATATTTCAGAAATATCAACTCAAGTTTAGTCTGGGGAAAACTCAGACTATTGTAATACCTTTCTTCTGAGCTTCAGACCTATTTTTAGATGGTCTAATATATTGTGCATCAGCTAGATTTTCTAAAATCAGTCTATTCAAGGCTATCAGCAGGGCGCTGGTGGCATACACCTTTAATCCCAGCACTCAAGAGGCAGAGTCAGGTGGATATCTGAGCGTTTAAGGCCAGCTGGTCTACAGAGCTAGTTCCAAGACAGGTAAAGCTATAGAGAAAAACCCTGTCTGAAACAACAACCACTACCACAACAACCACCTTTGAAAAAACCCCAAAAGAAAAAAAGTAAAAAAGATTGTCACTCTACTTGTGAACTTCATTTTTCTTCTACGTTCTCTATAGGCATGAACTGCTATTGAAATATTAGGTATTAAACTAGATGCCAGGTCCTGCCATTAGTTCCTTCTTACTTATAATTATAAAAGATACTTAGTGTCCTGGGTATTTGTTTTTACATATGAATTTAAGAATTGCTCTTTTAAGGTCTGTAAAGAATTGCATTGGGTGAGTAGTACTCTATTGTGTAAATGTACCACATTTTCTGTATCCATTCCTCTGTTGAGGGACACCTGGTTTCTTTCCAGCTTCTGGCTATTATTAATAAGGCTGCTATGAACATAGTGGACCATATGTCCTTGATATATGTTGGAGAATCTTTTGGGTATATGCCCAGGAGTGGTATAGCTGAGTCCTCAGGTAATACTATGTCCAATTTTCTGAGATACCGCCAAACTGATTTCCAGAATGGTTATACCAGTCTGCAATCCCATTAGCAACGGAGGATTGTTCTTCTTTCTCCACATCCTCACCAGCATCTGCTGTCACCTGAGTTTTTGATCTTAGCCATTCTGACTGTGTGAAGTGGAATCTCTATCACTATTTGCAGATAATATGATAGTATACTTAAGTGACCCCAAGAAGTTCACCTGAGAACTTCTTCAGCTGACAAACAACTTCAGCAGAGTGACTGTATATAAAATTAACTCATACAAATCAGTAGCCTTCTTCTATTCAAAAGATAAACAGGCTGAGAAAGAAATTAGGGAAACAACACCCTTCACAATGGTCACAAATAATACAAAATATCTTGGTGTGACTCTAACAAAACAAGTGAGAGATCTGTATGACAAGAACTTCAAGTCTCTGAAGAAAGAAATTGGAGACCTCAGAAGATGGAAAGATCTCCTATGCTCGTGGATTGGCAAGATTAACATAGTAAAAATGACCATATTACCAAAAGCAATCTACAGATTCAGTGCAATCTCCATCAAAATTTCAACTGAATTCTTCACAGAGATAGAAAGAGAAATTATCAAATTCATTTGGAATAACAAAAAACCCAGGATAGTGAAAACTATTCTCAACAATAAGAGAACTTCTGGGGGGAATCACCACCCCTGACCTCAACCTCTACTACAGAGCAATAGTGATAAAAAACAACAACAACAACAAAAAAAAAACAAACAAAAAAAAACAAACCACAAGGTATTGGTATAGTGACAGGAAGTTAGATCAATGGAATAGAATTGAAGACCCAAAAATAAACCCACACACTTTTGGTCACTTGATCGACAAAGAAGCTAAAACCATCCAGTGGAAAAAAAAAAAACCAACATATTCAACAGATGGTGCTGGCTTAAGTGGAGATCAGCATGCAGAAGAATGCAAATTGACCTTTTTTTTTTTATCACCTATACACTGTGGATTTCTGTATATTGCACTATCCCTGCATCCCTTGGATGATATCTATTTGATCATGGTGAATGATTGTTTTGATAGATTTGGTTTGTGAGAATTTTATTGAGTATTTTTGCATCAATAATCATAAGAGAAATTGGTCTGAAGTTCTCTTTTTTTGTTGGGTCTTTGTGTGGCTTTGGTATCAGTATAACTTTTGTTTCATAGAACAAATTACATCATGTTTCTTCTGTTTCTATTTTGTGGAATAGTTTAAAGAGTATTGGGATTAGGTCTTTTAATATCTGATAGAATTCTGCACTAAAACCATCTTGTCCTGGACTTTTTTTTTTTTTTGGTTGGGAGACTTTTATTTTATTTTATTTATTTATTTTTTTATTAGATCTTTCATTTACACTTCAGATACCATCCCGTTTCCCCATTCCCCCCCCCTTAGAAAACCCCTATCCCATGCCCCCTTTTCATTTTGCATTTATACATTTTTTAAGAAATGTTAATCATAGGCTTTATAAGTTTGGTATTGTTCAATCAGAGGTGTAACCCACTACCCAACCTAGATATATCAACTATCTTTGACTGGTGGAGATACATGAACATCTGCTTCCCTGTCTCCCCCCTCTATCTCTCTTTCATCACCTAGCTTCTCCTCTCCTTCTTCTTCTCCTCTTCTTACTCCTTTTCTTCCTCTCAGTACTCCTCCCACCTTAGCTCCTCCTACACATCACCCTTCCTGTTAAAAGGAAACTTTTCTCTCAAAATACAATTAGAGCATAATTATGCCTATTTGTACCAGTGAGGTACAAGATAGTCCTAATACCCAGTCCATCCTTTTGTTGACTAACCAGCACCTCTGTCATCTATCCTAACTAAAACACTTAGTTCTGAACCTGGCTTTTTCCTTGGCTTTAGGATGAATGTCAGCTGATGACCATACACTCAGATCTTTTCTCTCAAAGTAAATAGCTATAAGTTTTCAACCCCATCAGAAATCCAGAATGACTGAGTTGACTATAATTGTGGGAAGCACAAAGCATAGCTTCTAAAACTTAGCCAATTTATAGAGACCTCTGAACACCTGGACACTCGCTCTACTTCAAAACGTTGGAGCATCTGTTCTTCTGCCTTCTGGCCCAGGATCATCTGACAGACCTTAGCGCTGCAGAATTATTAAGGGCTGATTACTCTGTCTAGGCAGATATAATCAGTCGACTATTCTGCAAGTGTGTCCTTTTCTGGACAGTAATTTGTCTGTAGAAGGAAAGTGGCAATTCTTGCCTAGTGGCTGTCTCACCACAACTGGAGTAACTCCAAGGATGCTCAATTTCTTCTTAGAATTTAACATAGGAAGCTGTCTGGAGCAGACAGGTCTCTAATGAAAATGAACATTAATACTGAAATGTTTGTCATGTCAATTCTAAGGATTTCTGATGTTTTGAAAACCAGCTATCCATGTAAGGTAATCTGGACTGTTGCCTGTTAACTCCACTCAGCTATTTCTAAATAAAACATAGAGAACACCCTTATAATAAACTCCAAGTCATGAATTTGCTATAGTCCCTTAACTCACAGGCTGACCATCTCAAATCAGTTAAAAAAGTTAAAGAAGGACTGGGTCTAAGCTTTGTATTCCTAAGTGTGTTATACTGGTACAATGCCTATGAGAGTATCAATATTCATCTCAGTTTTATATCACTAAGAAGCTCATGCCAATGAAAACCTTAAAATTTGTAAACAAAGTAAATTGGTGCCATTTAAGAATTTATATCTTCATCTTGATATTAATTATACAGATTTCTACTAATAGGTTATGGCTATGCAATAAACCCTAGCTAATCCTCTCTATTCCGACAAAACCACTACTTTTCCCTAGGGAGACAGCCCAACATTTACCACCTTAGTCCCCATGCCCAGGGAATAGGGGCGCTGACTCATCATTAGCTTCTTCAAGCTGATTATGGGCGTTGAGATATTAGAAGAGGAGTGGGGGGGAGAGCAAGTTGACAATCCTCTGATGCTGTGTCTTCGCTGCCTCCAGATGGAATTCACGGACCTCAGAGGTTTGAGCAGGTCTGCCCAGCTTGCTTGTTGAGTAGATACACCAAGGCTGATCATTCTGCAATATACAATTCTCAAAACAAATTTTAGTATCAAGATAGTTTTTTTTTTTAAAGAGGGCTGACATTTTATTAAGAATGTTGGTTCTAACCGCTTTTCTATTTTTCCCCTCTTTTATTGGATATAATATTTACATTTCAAATTTTATCCCCTTACCATATTTCCCCCACCACCCAGGAACCCCTTATCCCATCCCCCATCCTCCTGCCTCTATGAAGGTGTTACCCACCTACCCCCAGCCTCCGTCCCCACCCTCAGATTCCCCCCCCTCAGTGCTCAGCCTTCAGGGTACCAATGATCTTGTCTCCCACCTATGCCCAACAGGGCCATCCTCCCCTACATATACAGCTGGAGTCATGTGTCTCTCCCTATGTGCACCTGGGCTGGTGGTTTAGACCCTGGGGAGCTCTGGCTGGTTGGTATTCTTGCTCTCCTCACAGGGCTACCAGCCCGTATGGTTCATGGTTCCCTCAATTTACTCTCTAACTCCTCCATTGGGAACTTTGATCAGATTAATGGATAGCTGTGGGTATCTGTCTCTGGGTATGTCCGACTCTGAGAGACCTCTAAGGAGACAGCCTTATCAGGCTGCTGTCAGCTTTTGGGAGACTTTTAATAACTGCTATTATTTCTTTAAGGGTTATGGGACTGTTTAGATGATTTAACTGATGATCCTGATTTAACTTTGGTACCTGGTTAAATCAGGTACCAAATCTAGAAAATTGTCCATTTCATCCAGATTTTCAAGTTTTGTTGAGTATAGGTTTTTGTAGTAGGATTTGATAATTTTAACTTCATAAAATTCACAGGCAAATGGGTGGAACAAGAAAATATCATCCTGAGTGAGGTAACACAGTCACAAAGGAACACACCTGGTATGTACTTACTGATAAGTAGATATTAGGAAAAAAACTTGGAATACTCATGATATAACTTACAGACCATATGAAGATTGAGAAGAAGGAAGACCAAAGTGTGCATCTCTCAGTCCTATTTAGAAGGGGGAACAAAATATTCATGGAGGTAGCAGGTGGGCCGGGCTTGGGAAGAAGAGAAGAGGGGGAAAATAAAAAAGGGGGGACAGGATCAGATGTGGGAGGAGATGGGGAAGACGTACAGGGGGTCAGGAAATTGAACAGAGGTGTGTAGCAATGTGGGGTGGGAAACTGGGGGTAGTCACCAGCAAGTCCCAGATGCCAGGAAAGCAAGAAGCTCCCAGGACCCAATGGGGATGACATTAGCTGAAGTACCCAGCAAAGGGGAGAGACCTGTAGAGATCATATCCAGAAGATAGGCACAGACCCCAGTTGAGGGATGGGGCCACCCACCCTTCTCAAAATTTTAACCCAGAATTGCTCTTGTCTAAAGGAAATATGGGGACAAAGAGTGAAGCAGAGACTGAAGGAAAGACCATCCAGAGACTGCCCCACCTGGGAATTCATCCCATATGCAGCCACCAAACCCAGACACTATTGCTGATGCCAAGAAGTGCTTGCTGACAGGAGTCTGATATGGATTTCTCCTGAGAGGCTTAGCCTTACCGATATAGATGTGAATGATTATAGCTAACCATTGAACTAAGCAGGTAGACCCTAATGGAGGAATTAGGGGGAGGACTAAAGGATTTGAAGAGGTTTGCAACTCCATAGGAAAAACAACAATGTCAACCAATCATACCCTCCAGAGTTCCCAGGGTAAAAACCACTAACCAAAGAATATGCATTGAGGGACCCATGGCTCCAGCTGCATGTGTAGCAGAGGATGGCCTTGTTTGGCATTAAAGGGAGGGGAGGCTCTTGATCCTGTCAAGGCTTGATGCATCAGTGTAGGGGAATGCTAGGGTGGTGGGGTGAAAGTGGGAGCACCCTTGTGGAGGCAGGGGAGGGGGTGGGACCAGGGGTTCTTGGAGAGGAAACCAGGAAGAGGGATAACATTGAAATGTAAATAAACAAAATAACCAATAAAAATTAAAAAAAAATGTGTTGGAATTTTGATGAAAATTGCATTGATTCTGTAGATTGCTTTTGGTAAGATGGTCATTTTTACTATTTTAATTCTACCTATCCATGAGCATGGGGATCTTCCCATCTTCTGATATCTTCCTCAATTTCTTTCTTCAGGGTTTTGAAATTCCTGTTATACAGCTCATTCACTTGCTTGGGTAGACTTACCAAAGATATTTTATATTATTTGTTGTTATTGTAAATGATGTCATTTTTCTAATTTATTTTTCTGCCTGTTTATTATTTGTATAAAGGAGGACTACTTGTTTTTTTTTTTTTAAGTTGATTTTGTATCCAGCCACTTTATTGAAGGTGTTTATAAGCTGTAGGAGTTCTCTGGAAGAGTTTTGGGAGTTGATTATGTATAATATATATATATTATACATATATGTATATATATATATTGACTTCTTCCTTTCCAATTTGTATCCCTTTGATCTCCTTTAGTTGTCTTATTGTTTAGTTGTCTTTCTAGCTGCTCTAGCTAGAAATTAAAGCACTATGTTGAATAAAGAGAAATTGGGCAGCCTTCTCTTTTTTTCTGATTTTACTGGAATTGCTTTAAGTTTCTCTCCATTTAATTTGATGTTGATTGTTGGTTTGTTGTATATTGCTTTTATTGTGTTTAGGTGTGCATTTTATATCTGCTGTGTTCTCTCCATGACTTTTAACACAAAGGGGTGCTGGATTTTGTCAAAGGCTTTTTCAGCATCTAATGAGATGATCATGTGGTTTTTGCCTTCAGTTTTTTTATATGGTGAATTACAGTGATGAATTTTTATATGTTGAACCATTGCTGCATCCTCAGGATGAAGCAAGCCTACTTGATCAAGGTAGATGATTATTTTCAATGTGTTATTGGATTCACTTTATGTGTATTTTATTGAGTATTTTTTTGTATCAATGTTCATAAGGAAAATTGGTCTGGAATTCTTTTTATTTGTTGAGTCTTTGTGTGTTTTAGGTATCAGGGTGAGTTTGACCTCATAGAATTAGCTTCTATTTCTATTTTGTGGGATAGTTTGAGCAGTACTGTATTAGATCATCTTTGAAAGTCTGGTAGAATTCTGTGCCAAAACCATCTGGCCCTGGCTTTTTTTTTTTTTTTTTTATTTATTGGAAGACTTTTAATGACTGCTTATATTTCTTGTGCAATAACAGAACTTTTGGAGGTATACCATCCCTGACTTCAAGCTATACTATAGAACACTAGTAATAAAAACTTTATGGTATTGGAATAAAAACAGGTTGATCAATGGAATCAAATTGAAGACCCAGAAACAAACCTACACACCTATGGACACTTGATTTTTGACAAAGAAGCCAAAGCTAAAAATGGAAAAGGAAGATCATCTTCAACAAATGGTACTGGTCTAACTGGATGTCTGCATGTGGAATAATGCAAATATACCCATATATATTACCCTGCACAAAACTCGAGTTTAAGTGGATCAAAGACCTCAACATAAAACCAGACACTCTAAATCTAGTAGAAGAGAAAGTGGGGAACTACCTTGAACATATTGACATAGGGGACAAATTCATGAACAGAACATCAATATCTCAGACACTAAAATGAACAGTTAATAAATGGGACCTCATAAAACTGAAAAGCTTTTGCATGGTTAAGGACACCCTCAGTAGGACAAAGCAGCAGCTTATAGAATGGAAAAGAAATCCTTATCAACCCTACATCTGACAGGACTAAAACTCAAAATATATAAAGAACTCAATAAATTAGACAGCAACAGACCAAATAACCCAATTGAAAAATCGGGTACAGAACTAAACAGAGAATTTTCAACTAATGTCTGAGAAGCACTTAAAAAAATGTTCAACGTCTCTAGTCATCACAGAAATACAAATAAAAATGACTCTGAAACTCCATCTTATACCTATCTTACTCCCATGAGAATGACTAAAATCAAAAAATCAAAAGATAACACATGCTGGCAAGGATGGAAAGGAAAGGAACTATTCCACCATTGCTGGTGGGAATGCAAACTTATGCAACCACTTTGGAAATAAATTTGGTGGTTTCTCAGAAAATTGGGAATAGTTCTATCTTAAGACCCAGCTATAACACTCCTGGGCATATACCCAAAAGATGCCCTACTATACCAGAAGGACACCTGCTCAACTACATTCACAGCAGTATTATTCATAATAAGCAGAAACTGGAAACAACCTAGATGTCCTTCAACTGAAGAATGGATAAAGAAAACATGGTGCATCTACACAATGCAATACTATTGAGCTATTAAAAACAAAGACAGTATGAAATTTGTAGGCAAATAGATGAAACTTGAAAATATCATTCTGAGTAAGGTAACCAAGACCAAGAAAGACACACATGGTATGTAGTCACTGATAAGTGGATGTTAGACATAAAGTACATGATATCAATGATACACTCCAAAAACCTTAAGAAGCTAAACAAGAAAGAAGGCGCAAGTGAGGATGCTGGAATCTCACTCAGAGAGGGAAACAAAATAGTCATTGGAGGTGGATGGAGGGAGTAAAATTGGTGGGAGTGGGAATGGGGATCGGGATGGGAACAGGGGTAAAGATCATGCGTTGTGAGGGGGACTGGAGAGGTCTTGGAATGAGAACAGAACTTGATGGGGGGCATCTCTGGGACTTGATGGAGACCTGGGAAGGAGTTTACATCAAGAGTTTATGGGGGTGATCCTAGCTGAGACTGTTACCATCCAGGAATATGGAGACACAGTGGCTACCTCCTGTAGCCAGGCTGGTCTTCCAGTGGAGAGAGGGAGATCAGAAAACCTTCAACCCAAAACTTTTCCTGCTTACAAGATGTGCATGGATAAAGAAGGAGCAGAGATAGAGGAAACAGCTAACCAATGACTAGTCCAAATTGAGACTCATCCCATGTAAGAGAGCCAACTCCTGACACTATTAATGATAATCTGCTTTGCTTGCAGAGAGGAGCCTAGTATAACTATCTCCTGAGAGGCTCTAAGACCCACAGTTAAACTTCAGGCAGAGCTTGGGGAGTCTTGTGGAAGAGTGGTGGATAGAGTTGAGCAAGCTGGAGGGGTCAAGACCTACAGTCAACTAATATGGGTCCATGAGGGCTCACAGAGACTAAACCACCAACCAAGGAGCATGCAGGGGTTGGATCTAGGCCGGCTGTTATTTGTAGCAGATGTGTAGCTTGGTCTTCATGTGGGTCCCCTAACAAGTGGAACAGGGGCTCACTGAGTCTCTATTGACTATCATTAGATCCCCTTCCCCTAACTTGACTGCTTGTTGGGCCTCAGTGGGAGAACATGTGTTTAGTCTTGCTGGGACTAAGATGTCCCAGGAAAGGTGGTATCCAAGCTGGGGGAGCTTCTCCTTTTCTGAGGAGAAGGGGATGGCCTAATGTGAGGAGGAATTTGTAGGGAAGGGACTGGGAGGAGGGGAGGGAGGAGGACTGACATCGGGATGTAAAGGAAATAATTAATGAAAAAACAACAGAAGAGCCTTCTTTACTCTTTTCCTGTTATTTCTTGTTTACAATTTGCTTTTCATATGCATTAGATTGCTGTTGAATAAAGCATAAAAGACACTGACACTAAAAAACAAAGGTGCTTGATGATCAGGAGCAGATAATTGTGCTTACTCCCCCTTCTTAACTTTATATGTGCTGATTCAGTTTAATTGGTTTTAGTACCATTCAAACATTTTTCTAACTAAACCTGCCTTTAGATTTCAGGATTTACTCTTCACATTGGTGCATAATCTTATTTTCAAAAAGTATATTGTTACTCATTTAATTAAGTACTTGAAATAACACCATAAAGTGGCATAGCTGTGCTATTTAATATGTTATAAATGACCTACTTGACTCTTACAATTAGAAAGCACCCTAGCCCATACACAAGCCCACCAAACTATTCTAACATCAAATTCAAATATATAAATAGATATAATTCCTCTGTGAAGACTGACCTGCCAATAAGAATTGATGTTTATCTCCTCTTAGGCTGCTTCATACATGTAAGACTATCTTAACATTGGTAACACACACATAGACAAACATATACAATCACATAAATACACACACATGTGGGTCCCCTCACATGCACACACACATACAAAAACACACATGTGTGTGTGCTTGTGTGCACTTTTTGTACTTGATACCAAGTTCAGCAATTTTGGAAGCTACATACTAATTTCTGTATTTCTAGAATGCAGTATAGATATTGGTTTTAGTTTTTACCTTCCACAATGTTGTCAGGAGAAATATAACTAATCTCTAGTAAAGAAAAAAACCCCTAAAACTATAATGGAAATTCTAGAAATTAATCTTGTCTTGAATCTCAAGCGATAAGTAGGTCTATACATAAAACTAAATAAAGAACTTGGGAATTTCTTTCTACTGCTTAGTAGGTAAACACGTGGTTACATAAACTTTATGAGCCTATTTATATTCATGTATAAAATAATAATGACTATTCTGTAGGAATGTTGTATGAAAAGGGCAGATGTTAAATAATGCACGTAAGATATGTGCACAGAATAAGATGCCCAGAGAACTATATAACTTGAATTTTTTGGGGGGAGAATGAATGTGAAGCCTCATCTTTCTCTTGAAGCAACCAGCTTCAAAGAGATCAGTGATGTTCACTATTTGCTTTTGATACTTCCAAATCATGATTACACTAAATATTCTCTTTACAAGGGTGTGACTAGCAAACTGACACCTCCAAAGAGAATGGAGATGGATGACCTCACCACAGTGAGTTTCATGAACTTTGCTTGTTTGACATAAACTTATCTTTAACATGAAAGATCTTCCAAAAATTGTTTACATGGAATCCAGACTTGGTGGCTCAGTTTACTATAATTTGTGGTTAGCTTGGGCTGCAAAGTAAATTCTAGGCATTCTGAATCACATTATGACTCTGAAAAGAAACTGCAAAGAGAAAAACATTTATTTATAGATTGCCATTTCTCTATCAATAAGTATAGGAACATCTTGTATATTTAAATGTCAGATGTACATTGCTTTGTTACACTTTCTATTAGTATGCAAGTAACCTGCTAGATCCTCTATCTCTCTGGGTTTAATTTCCTATTCTCATGTCTAATAAAGAGCATAATGGACAGGTATTTTTTTCAGTTGAACAAATGAAATTAAAAGTTAAATTTCTATTTTTTAAGGGTAACCACAGACTTAAAATGAATATAAGAAATCCTTCCATGTAGGAGCTCTGGTCTCTTCTACAACAGGTTCTTCAGTGATCAGAGTACAAATATAAGCATAGTTACTTTGTCTGATGGTGGAATCATTTGTTTTTCTATTAAACCTTTGTTTTCTTATGAAAGAGAAAATATGTCACACACTTACATCTCTTAGAATTAAAGAAATAGCTTTAGAAGATTGACTATCTTAAAGAAATAGAAAACAATATATTAATTCTGTAGGTATGTTTCCATTTGTTTACTGATTTTCATCCTTAGAGAAAATGGCTGTCACATCATGCTGATCTGCCATGTGTGAGAATCATTATTCTGAAACTCATGTGGCAAAGGACCAATGGAGGCATCTATCCAATGGATGACATGTATCCAAGCTTGGCTGAACTTGGGGGAAGACCATCTCCTCATGAGTCTTCAATAATTGCAAATTGGCCAGTATCCTGATTGCAGATTTTGCCTTAGTTCTAAGATTAGAAAACTAGCTACATGCAGAGGCTGAACCCTAGCATCTGTGAGACAATACCTTTTTGTTTTAGGCTGACTATAGGGTTATTTGTTATGACTAAAAGATAATTAATACAACAGTGTTACATCAACATTCCTATACAGAGACTTGACTTTCATTTGTGTATGTTGGTTTGAAATCTATCACATACCTGAGAAATCTCTTGCTGAATTTTAATTATTTTATTTTGTAAATTATCCTTTTTAAAAAGAAAATAGGCAATGATGTACAACAATGTTAATATTTTCTAATATGCATACATTCTAATAATTAGGCCATCTTTTTAACATATTGAATAAAAATAAGTGCTTGTTATGTGTTGCACAGCTTGAGAGGGAAGGTCAGAGGGCACTGCTCATGAGCCAGCAATTCCCTTCACTGTCAGTTCTGGAGATTGAAGTCAGGGTGTTAGACGTGTGCAGCAAGTGGGTTATTTCACACCAAACCATTTTGCCAGCACAAGGATGTATATTTTAATAGGTTAAGAAATTAAATTCTATTGTCTGTACTCTATAAAAGTCATCTTTCATGAATTTTATTAACAATAGTTTTATTTTATGTACTTTTAAAATTAAATTTAAACATGCAAAATATTTGTCTATGCCTTATTTTAATTCTTAGCAGAATATTCTATAAGATATAGTAAATCATATTCACAGTTTTTTGAATATTTTCCTTGGTGAAAAACACATAAAAAGTTTTGCAATATTATAAATCAATAGGTTATGAAAATCCATTTGTCAAGTTTTTGAAGTGTATACATTTTACTTTCTTACCCATATGGTATGTTTAGCCATTAAGCTAGGCCTTAGCAATATCTCAAAACCAAGCTAATAAGTGTTAATACTCTTAGGGATTCTATTAAAAAGCATTTCCAGGGGCATAGTATAATGGGATAAGTAAGTGTCCTCTTTCTATTTAATAGTTAAAAATGCCTTATTGTTGCCACAGATAAAAACTGACCTAGACCAGATATTGCTTTCATTTATTAACACTTCCTTGACTTAGATGAGGGAAATTAATGCAGTCGAAAGTACTAATTCAGTTAATCCACTTAATAAAAGACAGTTCTTCAAGTTTATAATGAGCTTAGATTCAACTTTTTAATTTCATTAGCAGAAAACACAACCATTTCCCTTATCATAGCACTTATAATTTATTCATCCAGGATTTTTCTAAATAGTTGGCTTAACACCTTTGGCAACAGTAATCTGCAACTTACAATGCTGGTCCATGAGCTTTTGAGTTTCCCCTTTGATTGTGAGTCTTTCTGCTTCTTTACCCATTTTGCATAATATTGATTTTCTACTGTAAACAGGTTGGTTATATTAAGGTGCATATGGTAATAACCATAAAGATTTATTCTTGTTACTATTATAAAACCAAAAGTTTTCCCAGAGAATTTTTAACAAATAAATATTATAATATAGAAAAACAATTATAGAGTAAAATTATTTCTAAACTTTCTTAGTGTTATAAACTCTATAAAATATATAGAAAATTAAAATGAACTTATGGATGTTTGATAACCAGTTTTAATTAAATCAATTAAATAAAGCTTTGAGAAGGGTAAAAATGTTTGTTCTTCTTATTAGCATGATTAAATCCCACATTTTCAAGTGGCGAAACATGGCTCTGACTTTTTTATTAGGAAAGGAGTCAATTTCATGCCCTTTCTTCATTTAGAATATCGCCAACTACCCATGTTCCTTTCTTTTCAAATAGATTTATACAACTACTAATTGCACACATGTGTAGCAGCGTGTTCACTTTTGTGTACAGTCATATGCTTGCAATATGTGTCTCCTGAGCAATTGTCTCAAAGAACTAGTTGTGAGTATAGTCAAAGTCTTAAATAGCTGATTAATAGTTAACTAAAGTGAGATGATTTCTTTGTTTCTTTTTTTGTGAGGACTTGTAAGAAAATAGAGGATATTCGTCTACTATTTGGCTAAGTTCAGGAAGTCTTCATTCTAAAAGACATTTTCTTATTTAATTTTATTTTAAAGCACCTATACTCACTCTTCCTTCTATACTACACTCTGTAAATGTTCTACACAACCCACATTTTTGTGAGAATTCATCCTACTCCTAGTTGTATGATGAACGTATGTTGACCCTCTTTCACGCTAATCCTCTTCCTTTCTTCCTCTATTTTTGAGAGAGAATATGTCTATAGACCAAATTGCCCTTTAATATATAGTCTGTCTGCTTGGAAGGATGTACCATAGACCCCAGTAAATGGTATATCTTCAATTCTTTCTTTCATTTCTTGAGATGATAATATAATATAATTAAATCATTAAATCATTTCTCCTTTTCCTTTCTCCTTTCCAAATCCTCCCATATGCACTACCTTGCTCTCTTTTAAGTTTACAGCATCTTTTTCATTGTCATTACATACACATACACGTGAACATACACATACACATACACATACACATACACATACACAGTTTTAAATATAATAGTACAACCTGCTCAGCATGGAAAATAGTTAGTAGGTATGGTTTCAGGGCTGACTGTTTGGTATTGGGCAGCCAATTAGTCTGCCTTTTCCTGGGGAAGACTGTTTTTCTCACTGTCAACATTCTTGAGTGTAATTACAATTTTTTTTGTGTAGGCTTGAGGCCTCATGGAATTCCCCTGTGTATTAAGACTATTACTATCAATGTTCAACTCATGCTAATTATGTTGGTGAGGATTCATGGGTGTAGTCTCTGACATTAATGGGAGACAGAATCTCACAGTGAACTCTCAGGTTGTCTATTTCCATTTTCTCTTCTGCAAACAGCCTGACTCAAAATCTTATAGTAAAGGCAAACTATGTTCATTCTTGTCTGTGATTAAATTTTCAAAGATTGGGCTATGCCCTACTCATAATGTTAACTACAAATGGTTCTGTATTGCCAGCTATAGGAAATGGCAACCATGTTTTTGTTTTAAAAAGTTGTTATGACCTTCTTACAACCCTACCTTACTGCTTTAATTCTATAACTGCCTATTTGCCTGCTAAATCGTACATTTGGAAACTTCCTAACCCTGAGCTTTAAAAACCTGTATCTTATATCTTGTCTGTTGTGTTAGACTTTAATCCCAGCATTTGGGAGGCAGAAGCACTTGGATCTCTGTGAGTTGGAGGTCAGCCACTAAGTTTTAGGATGGCTAGGATGGTTACACAGAAAAACCCTGTCTTGAAAAAACCAACAAGAAAAAATAAAACCAACCAACCAACCAACCAACCAACCAACCCCTTATCTTCCCCATGTCCAATGCTGACATTTTGGACCCTGCCTTAGGGGAAGGCAGCCTGCATACATGAATTAAAAAAAAGATTGCTTTAATTAGTTGCTTGTTTTAATTAATTTGGGCGTGATGATTTGGGTCAGTAGTCTTTCTCTTCACATCTTTGGGTGGAGTAATTGTTTTGTAGATGCATCTGCTGTAACTGGACTCCATAACTCTGCATTTTGATTGGTTGACGTTTCCTTTGATAGATGTACATAAAACCATGTAGTTTTATGAGTAAATATTATAACTATATTTCCTTGTTACTATCTTTTCTGAATTTTGCCAACACTATACATGTACATCATGTTGAACCCATTCTCCCCAACAAGCTTCCTTCTTGTATTATTATGTTTTTCTGTGGTGCACTGAGATTAATTAGCATTTCATAAGCATAGACGGGTATCATTTGCTGGAACATAGTGCAATCCTACTTTTTGGCTACTTTATTGGGTTCTTATATCTGCTATCCTTCTCTACTCCAATTCCTTCCAACACCCCAGCACTGTAGAAGAGAAAAAAGGTTAGACTACTTCCTGCTTACTAGGGAAGCCAAGTTCCTAGGGGCAAGTCCAGTTGCTGTCCTCAGGATATCTCCAACCAGCAACCAGCAATTCAGCAAAGAGCAGCAGCAGCAGCAGCAGCAGCAGCAGCAGCAGCAGCAGCAGCAGCAGCAGCAGCAGCAGCAGCAGTGTAGCCTTTCTGGGCTCTGACCTTTTTATTTCCTCTCGAGAGTCCACAATTCCAAACATAAACTTTCTTCAGCTGGCAGAATCACACCCCCGCCAGAGCACAAGATGAATCATAGTTAGCTGCTGTGGACAGTCTGAAGTAGCCTCATATCTGCCACCTGGGAATATAACTGAATTTTTTAAAGAAACAAAAATTCTCACCACAATGTGGACAATTAACCAGTGGCTACAACATTGAAGAGAGTGATTCTCCCTTCCCAAGAAACCATTAACTGCCATTAGCTCCTTGACCAGAAGTGAGGGCCTTGTGCACTCTTTTCTTATCCAGGATGGAGAGTTCAGGGGCTTCATCTTATGCAGATCTTCTGCAGATAATCATAGCTGCAATAAGTGCATAGGTTTAACAGCCAGGTCATGTTCAGAAGACACCATTTCCCTGGCATTCCTCCCCATCCTCTGGCTTTATCGTTCTTTTCAGATCCGTTTGTCTTAAAAAATAGGGGGAATAATAATATAAATGTGACCTCCATAGCCATGGGCTTTGGACCAAGTTAACAGTATCAGGCATGAATTTATTCCTGTGGGAGGGGATTCAAATACATTTAGAAAGCAGTTGGTTGGTCCCATAGCAGTTATGCCACAATTACTCGGTGAGCACAGCTTGCCTACAAGGTTTACAGGGATTAGACAATTCAAGTTTTATAGCTGGGTAAGACTGCTGATCACCACTCCCACCCCTCCTCACCCCAGCTTCATACATAACACTTTCTGGAACTTTGAGAGCTAGTCAGTAGGCAGGAAGCTTCCAGGTTAGTTCTAGCTTGATTTCTTCATGTTTTGTAACCCAGTTATGTAGTGTCTTCAGCAATACGGTCTTGTTATCTGCAACTATATTTTTTCTATCTCAATCTAATCTTTATCTTTTAAAACGAGATTTGGTTGTGAGTTCAGTCTTAAATGGACCACATTTTTGCTCCTACCTGCTTTAGTTCAAGAATGGCAGGCAAGTACTATCATAATTCCCTAAGTAATTATATTTAACTTTTTAAATATTCCTTAATAGCAGAAATTGCAATGCCACCCAAGTTTTCATTTTCCAAATTAGATCTGTATGAAATTTAGAAAAGAAAGCTTTTCAGTTTTTGTTTCCTTCCCTAAACTGTCTTAAAAATGGAGGTGCTAGAAAGAATTAAACAGAAAGAAGACCAGTTATTAGTTGATTCTCTCTGGATGGCTTCTGTTGAAGTCTCTATACCTTTATATTCTGTCCACAGTATGTGTCATGTTTTATTTTGGAATTAGGTTTTCCTTATGGAATTGCTTTAAGCACCCCTGCTTGTTAATATTATATACAAGTTTTAGCAGTGCAATAAGGAGCATGACTGATCCTCATAATTCTCATGAACTCTGGGGACATATGAGAACTGGCTGGGCTTCATTATGTCTCATGTGCTCATACTTCTGATCCGTGGCTTATGTACTTGCTCTGTCACGGGTAAGGTTGCAGGCAGATACTCTGTATATTGTCAAATCTCACATTTAGCTCAGATGCTGTTCTTTTTTTTTCTAATAAAAATAAATTTAACAGTTTGGTTTTATGGTTTTTCTAACAGTAGGTCCAATGCTTATCTTATATCAAGTGACTAAAATATAATTAGATCAAAAGGGAAAGATAACATGGAAAGCAATAGAAGAAAACTTTAGATAATATTTTCCAAAATCCAGGTATACAGAGGGTATGAGGTCATATGTATGGGATTGGAGAAAAGCAAAGTGTTGGGGTGACATAATTGTCATAGAACTTTATGGAAGGGCTTTGGTTTTATTGAGCCTTTGTCTATTTGCAGATGGTGAATAATGATACAGAATCTGTTTCAGAGTTGTGAGCATGAAAATAGATATAGTTCCAGAGAACCCAGAATAGGAAAGAGCTCATGGCTGGATATAGGAGTGTGCTTACTGTTTCAGCTTATTGAAATTTAAGAAGAAAGACCCTCATGATAATATAGTTTTCATTACTGATCATTCTCCAGATCAATTTTTAATTATTTATTTTCCTAAAGTACAAGATTCCTGTTATTTTAGTAACTTATTTCTCATTTACATTTGTTACTATATGGTAGTATTTGCTCCATGATATATGGCACTATAAAATATAAGACATTTACATAGCTTGTCAACAGAGTTGGTATGTAAAGCCTCATGTCTAAGGACAGTGCTTTGATGTAGTCAATGGGCTGGGTGCCAAATTCATCCTGAGAAAAACTACATAGTATTTTTGCACTGATAGAAATTTGATAGCCCAGGGTGAAAATATTTGAACCTCTTAAATGAGACATACTAGTACAAATTTAGAATTCCTACAGTCCTTCCTCAGCCTTCACACCTGGTGGGGTAGCTGTATCCTCACAAGCAATGCCTGTGAATACTGAAAAGTTTTATAAATCTTTATATTCATACTAAGGTTCATACCTCCAGAGCTGAAATGCTATTGACAGTACATACCTATTAGAGGAGAGAGAACCATTCTTATGGCAACTGGTAGGTGTCTTATTCTC
Organism: Arvicanthis niloticus; assembly: GCF_011762505.2. Classification (NCBI taxonomy): domain Eukaryota; kingdom Metazoa; phylum Chordata; class Mammalia; order Rodentia; family Muridae; genus Arvicanthis; species Arvicanthis niloticus. The sequence continues at coordinate 11,109,270 of NC_047674.1, read as the reverse complement.
CAGTGGATGGCCACATACGCATGCCTATACAGACTGTGGTAACTAGATTTAGTGAAGTTACATGTAAAAAGAGAAAAACATGAAGTTGGGAGGAGCTTTGATGGAGGACTATGTAGGTGCTCAAGAGGCAAATATGACAGTAGCTATGATGATATTTTATTATACCCATGTATGAAATTCTAAAAATAAAGGAACGCCATAAATTTTCTGTCATGTTAAACACCTGGAGGAGAAGTGGTGAAGGTCATGATAGGCGTTACAAAACCCAAATTCCCACACAGATAACACATCTGGTGTGATTTGCCTACTCAGTACACAGATGATGCTTTTCAGAAGAGAATGGGTCTTTTTAAGCAGTGATTTAGGAAGCCTAGCCTTCCCATTTCACAGCTTCCTGTTTTCACCATTGGAGTTCCATGAGTGTTGTCTCTTCTGTGTCCCAAGAAGAGCTATCAATTGCCAACACAGAGAGAGTCCTTTAATCTCTGAGGGAATAACGATGACTGATTGCTATAAATTCTAACAAGAATGCATTCTGGTACTATGTATGTTTTGTTTGGTCAATCTGGAGATCATTCCTTAATTCTTTTCTTTTTTTTCATTAGCAGGATTGTTGCATATTTTGTACCTCTAACAAAATGTGTCTAATCCCCAAACCACAGTGTTAGATCTGAAGTTATCTAAACATCTCGCTTGAAGCTGTGCTCTTATCAAATGTCTCAGTGCAATACAACACAGCTTTGTTCCCTTTGTTAGAATAATTTTCTAGGAGCATTTAAAATTGGCTAGCTTGTTCAAAGGTTTCAGTGGAAGTTTAAATTGTCTAAACATCTGGCCTGGAAATATTTGCACCTCTATTTACTAGGTTTTTGAAGAAATTAAGAGCATATTGGAAATGTATTAGGCTTAGACATATTTAACTGGAAGGAAAAGTCCAGAAGTGGAAAAGCACTCTGTGTAACACAGTAAAATAAAGATATTTCCTTATGGTATTATGACTAAGTAATTTGTTTTTGCCATGATTGTGGAAAATCTAAAAAAATAAATCCTAGTACTGAGGAAGTGTGTTTGTAGTAATAAAATAGGCCCTCAGACACGTGGAAGGAATAAGCCATGCATAAATAATTTTAAGCCACAGTTTCTATTGTGTATAAGTATGGGGATATATTAGAATTTGAAAATGCTAATAATATAGTATAATTATGTTGCATATTTATTAGAAGAATATTTCTAATTAAAGCTAATCCTTTTGTTTGTGTATCATATTGCATTAATTACCTTGGGGTCATACCACATGCCTAATTTTTTTTTTTTTAATCCTTGTCATTTGGTAGAGTTTACTCATTTTTGATTCTTCCTTGATGATATTCAGCATGAAGATTTTTAACTTTAGAGTTTTATTTTACATGCCAAGAAAAACATGTTTACTATAAGAGTTTGAGTTAATGCAATTTGATTGCTTGTGTGATATTGAGTTTGTAGCCTGGTGTATTGGTTTGGAAATACTCTTCTGAAGAGTTAGTGAAGATTCTAAGGTTTTGATGTCAGTAAAACAGACTTTAATGTGTGAATTGTGCAATGTTTCTGCCTACTTCAAATAAGATGCTCTATATAATAGACCTCATTCCTCAATATTATATTTGAGATAAGGATTTTTTAAATTTTGAATTTTTTGATATAGGGTTTAGCTGTGTAACAGAACTCTAGCTGTCCTGGACCAGGTTGGCCTCAAACTCACAGAGATTGATTGCTTCTGCCTCCTGAGTGCTGGGATTAAAGGTATGTACCATCATTGCCAGTTGATATATAAGAATTTTTATCAGAAACTTTCCATATTTTGATTTATAGTAAATTAAAGAGTTGAATTGCTGCCATATGGAATCTTAAACAAATTCTTTTGATTGTTTTTCTTTAAAATGAACACAGGTTATAATGAATATCTAATGTTAAATTTTCCAATCTGTTGAATAAAAAATCATAACATCAATCAGCAATTTTGTTCAAAACACTTTTTAGATGCTATGGAAACACTAAGTAGAGATAGGACAGAGTGATGTACCACAATCTCCCTTTGTGCTATGCATGATGAGTTTAGTAAGACTAGATCTGTATTTGATCACAGTAGACCTGTGGATAGCTTGCCTCTCAGAGTTAAACACAAAACTTTCATGATATTTTATGTATGCTCATAACAAAAACTCACTATAGTCTGTTTATTTCTATAAATCATTATAATATTGACACACCTCTTTGTAGCAACTATCATATTGGTCAGACAAAGTTGAATCCTGGACTTGGAAATCTTTATTTTATCCATTTTTTCCTTATCAATATGGCCATTTATGTTATCAGATTAAAGATTGTATTTAATTAATGTTTGTTTCAAGAAAGCTATCTCAAATAAAAATAATAAATTTTAAAAGGTCAAAAATAACTTTGTACTTTGAATAAAAGAAAAGCCACTTGTACTGTAATAACATACAAAGCCATGAATAGAAAAATATTTGTATCTTTATCCAGAACAATTGCTCTATGTCATGAACAGCAACAAATTTCATCACATGCTTGGGGTCTGAAGGTCAGTTCCTTCATGACAAATTTTAGGGAATTAAAAACAGGAGGCATGAAAATCTAAGTGAAATGACCCAAAACTCACTGGACCGCACAGTAGCCACTAGCAATAATTTTTAAGCTAAAATTTAACCACTGAGTAGTTAGATTTTCTGTAGTTAGGGATGTTTCCCCTCTTTTGAGAGTCTTAAATCAATTAGAGAGCTATTGATCACCAACTGTACCCTTCAGGTGCAGGGTGTCTACCTATTCAATGTAGGATTTGAAGTCTTACAGAAATAGACAACTGAAAAAGATCAAGGGGATTCAAACTGGAAAGGAAAAAAAATCAAAGTATCTTTGTTTGCATATGATAGGATAGTATACAAAAATGACCCTAAAAATTCCACTGCAGAACCTCTGCTAAACATCTTCAGCAAAGTAGTTTGGTATAAAATTAACTTTAAAAAAATCAACATCACTTCTATACACAAATGTCAAATGTACTGAGAAAGAATCAAGGAAACAACACTTTTCACAATATCCTTAAACAATATAAAATATCTCGAGGGTAACTCTAATCAGACAAATAAAAGACGTGTCTAATAATAACTTCAAGTCTGTAAAGAAGGAAATTAAAATACACATCAGATGATAGAAAGATATCCCAAGCTCACAGATAGTATTAACAGAGTAAAAATGGCATGGCTCTCCTACCAAAGCAATCTACAGATTCAATGCTATTCTTGCCAAAATCCTAACACAATTTTTTATAGACCTTGAAAGGACAATTTTCAGTTTCATATGGAAAAGCAAAATACTCAGGATAGCTAAACAATCACGAAGGATAAAAAATTACTAGAGGTATCATCATCCATGATTTCCAGTTGTACTACAGAGTTATAGTAATAAAAACAACATGGTATTGGTATTGATACAAACAGGCTGATCAATGGAATCTAATTGAAGTGCCAGGCATAAATGCGCACACCTATAGGAAACTATACTTTTTATAAAGAAGCCAGAAATACACAATGGTTATACTATGTCTGCACATACAAGAATAAAAATAAACTCTTATGTATCACTTGGGACAAAATTCAAGTTTAAATGAATCAAAGATTTCTACATAAAACCAGGTACACTGTACACTGAACCCAATAGAAGAGAAAGTGGGGGAATAGCCTTGAATTCATTGTCACAGGAGACAACTTTCTTAACAAAACACACGGACAACAAAGGCACAAAGATAAATTAATAAATGAGCCCTTGAGAAACTGGAAAGCTTCTGTAAAGCAAGGGACACCATATTTCGGACAAAGCAGCACCCTATCAAATAGGAATATATATACATATATACACACATATGTATATGTATATGTATAGAATCTATAATTTTAGTTTAGATTCTATAACAAATTCTATGGCAAGTCATGCCATTTCACACCTTTTATAGTTCACTGTTCCAGTAGTTTTAAAATATGCTTTACCAGTTTATCTGTATGGTTAATTGCACACGAGCATGTGTGTCGTGTGTTTTCATTACGAATGTCCTACATTCTTGAGGCAATCAGTTCCCAGCTTTCTGAGGAACTGGCATATTGATTTCCATAGTGGCTGTACAATTTTACACTCCCACCAACAATGGATGAATGAGCCCTGACTGCACATTCTCATCAGCATGAGCTGTCCATTCATGTTATTGATCTTAGTCATTCTGACAGGTGCAATACAAAAGCTGAAAGTAGGTTTGATTTGCATTTTCTTGGTAGCTAAGAGAGGTGAGTGTTTCTTTAAGTGTTTCTCAGCCATTTGAGTTTCCTCTATTGGGAATTCTCTGTTTGTATCTGAAGCCCAGTTTTAATTGCATTATTTGGTTTTATAATATCTAGTTCATTGAGTTCTGTATATATTTTAGATATTAATCCTCTGTCTGATGTGGAATTGGATATATATATATATATATATATATATATATATATATATATTGAATCCTAATTGTTGGCAAATAATTGACAAAATAGGGCATTTTCAAGGTTGTCACTTTCCAAATCATATTTTGATGTCGGGAGCCATAATGGGACAAGCTAATAATGAGCAGATGATCATCCTGAAATGCTTGCCTTGGATTATTATATAATCTGCGACGAGTGTGCCCCATTAGCAAGGCTGTGGTGGACGTGATTTTGGGAAAGATTCCTGCTATTAATATGCTTTTCCCATTATTACTATTATTAGACATATGCTACTATCACCAAGCAATAGCACTCCCCTTTGTAGCAGATCTCTGCAGATCCACGAAGATGTACTGTCTTGTAGTGATACTATACAGACAAATAGATGACTTCTTAAGTCTTAATGATGATCTTATAAGAATTCCTAAAATTATATCAGTGATTATTAAGCTCTTTTATATCGGGACTGCTATTAAGTCCCTTAGGCATAGTCAAACTGCAATGAGAACTCTGCCAGTCTCCTGAGTGTTATCAGTTAATTGCCCCAAGAGTGACAGTAACTGGACCTTCTCCTGCTCAGAGCACATTCCAAGAGGTCATAAAACCATTAGCCTAGGTTACTATAGGGGATCCACAATTTATTATAGGTACCAGGACAGAAGAGAAAATATTGCCTGGGTTTATCTATACAAAACTTCACTAATTTCTTAAGTTATAGTTTCAAACTTTCTGCGAACCTGTAGAGCTAGACAGGTGATGAATGTCTAGCTAGATAATTACTCCTAATGGGTATTCATGTAAACATTCTGTGTTGTAAACTTCTATTTCAATTTATGACTTGAAATTTGGTGTGAACTTGTGATGAACCTTGTAACATGTGACCATGTACTCTGAAAGATGTATAAGTTCTGAGGACAAAGAGATGAGAGAAGAGTTAGAATAGGAAGTTAGAATGAGCAGTTAGAATGGTGTCTTAGAATGGTGAGTTAGACTAGTCAGTTAGTTAGACCCCATCGCCCTTTCCTTTCCCCCTGCCTAGAATTTTTCTCCCTTAGGTTTTTTACTTTGTTAGAATCTTTTCTTCTTCCCCACTCAGGACCTTTCCACGTTTTCCCTCAGATAGCTTTCATAGGATACCTTTTACACTTAATAAACTCTATAGTAACTTTTCTAAAGTGTCTTTTCTTCCTGCAAGTTAGAGCCCAGCGGTTCCTGCTGAGATAGAACAAAGACCACGTTGCCTAATCCTCTGCTGTTAGGCTACAGGTGTTAATCACCCTAGCCTGCAGTCCATTTACCCTCAGAAGAAATTTTTAGGATAGCACAGGGCTATTTACTTAACACCTTGCTAGTCTTAGGGCCAGGATGCTGACTGCAGGTCAGCTACAGTAGCATAGGGGCTGCCTCGGAGAAGAACCTGACGGTGGGAGGAGGAGAAGAAAGAAGAAGCAGCTGCATCTCTCTCTCCCCTTCTCTCACCCCCAAGCCGGGGGCGAAGGGTTGGCTCCCGGCATTTTGACACATTGTATAGACTATGTTAACATGTTATGTATACTAGGGCAATTGTATATTTTGAGGCACATATTTGTATAACATGGTTACACATTCAGTATTTCATCAGATGATCTTTCTAGAATGATTGCACCAATTTACTTTACCAAGTACATTAATGAAATATCCTTTCTACAAAGGCCAATCTAATCTAGTCACCATCAACTGTGTTCATGTAGAAATTAAAGATATTAGTGATCCAAGTTTGGAGTGTTTCAAGGTCGTTTTTATTTTTGTAATTTTAAAAATATATTATTGTTCAAATTTCAGTGCTTTTTCTTTTCTTTATTCCCTATATTACTTTTAAGAAGGGTTTATTCATTGCAGATATTTTGTTTTATTCTTTCAAATACTGTTTCAATTTCATAGTTTTGAAATCTATCTCTGGTATACAAAATAACAAGTAGGAATATCACAATTCTCAGAAAGGCAGCTGTTATTAAAATGATGAGAGCAACAGGATTCTGGAAGAGAAAATGGAATGCATGCACAATACCAGTGAATCTTAAATTATTGTAGCTATTGGAAATATAAGTACCAAAAAAATAAAAATATAAAGTTATATAGTCTAGTAATCTCACTCCTGAGTATTTAGTCCAAAGGTTTCAAGTCAGTTTGTAGAAAATATGCCTGTATTTATAGGGTCCGATCAGTACAGTTCACAATAGCAAAGATAGAGCTAAACCTGTATCCATCAATAGGGAAATGGGTAAAGAACATGTGATTGCATATATATATGTATATGTATATGCATATGCATATACATATATATGATGTATATGCATATATTATGTATACATACATGTATATATATGTCTATATTTGTATACATTCAAAATGGAATAATGCTCTGTCCTTGAAAAGAAGAGTCTTCTGTGATTTCTAAAATTATTGAAAAACGTATTGCTAATCTTTGCTAATTGACAAAAGCCTGGATAAAAAAGGCACTAGTGTGTGGTCTCTCTTTTATGTGGACTTTGAAGCCTTCAGTCACACAGGCACAGAATTGAACGATGGCTGCAGAGACAGTGAAGCAGGAAGAGTCATGAGATGTTGGAATAAGGTATCTCAGACTGGAAGAATATAATTTCTCTTAAGATTCATTGCCCAGCATGGTGAATTCTTTTAGCATCAGTGCATTGTACATTTCAAAATTGCTAAAAGAGTTAATTTCAAGTTTTCTCATCACAAAAATGATGTGTTTAAGAGATGTTAATCAGCTTAATTTATTCCTTCCATATGTATTCACAAATTAGAGTGCTGCCTTGCACCCTATAAACATAATGTGATTATCAGTTGTCAATTAACAATAAGAATAAAAAAGAAATAACTATGATTACTTTTTCACACAACACAGTAATTCCATCTTCAAAGCAGTGAAAAATCAAGCCTGCATGTCTTCCATCAAACTTGATTAGCTCGAATGATGTATAACCCATCATCTGGGTAAATATTTTAGAAGTTTTAAGATCCATTTAATTCTGCAAACACTAAAATGGGTCTATTTACCTTACTAAGACACATACTTCAATTTTAGCCACAAATATTTTCACGTAGTCCTATAAAAATTTTGAGTGATTAGTAAACTTCCTTTTTCAGTGAATCATGCATGTGACCCCAGCCATATCAAAGGCTGGCATGATCACAGGTTGCTTAGATAATGCTTCTTTGATTCACAGCTTACCATTATTAGTATTTTGATATTTTACATGTTCATTTAAAAATGTTTCTGGTAAGTAGTTGTTTTGAGATGCAACAACTATTTTCCTGGTATTTTGTTTCAGACAGGTAGACTGTGGTTTGCATCCACTTAGTAATTTGCCTGAATCTAAGAGATGCTTACACTGAATTTTATATTGTGAGCTAGTATTATATTTAGGAACCTCATTACTTCATTGTAAAAAAAAGTCTGTTGTCCATAGAGGCAAGGACTTATTCCTAAAGATACTATTGCTTTTCCTTATCCTTTATTAATGAAAGAATTTTCAGTATTGATTTCTCTGCTACAGATGAATTTTAGGTTGTGATTGGACATCTGTGAATCAGTGATTGTTTCTAGAAGTTCAGAGGTGGAAATGGTATAATCCATACTGAAAAACTATCAGCTGCTCATCAAATGGGGCTGGCAATGTGACATTCTGCGAGAACTTGGAGACAGACTCAAGAAACACATTTTCTTGGTGTATAGATATCTATCCACTCTTTTCCTTCACTAGCCTGATTCTCCTAAGAAAATCTTTATTTTATAGGTTGTACCTATGATAGGACACATAATGAATTTATCCTTCAAATATTAAAGCAGTTTAATTTTATCAAGAAAATATGAATGGCTCTTCCACCAGGTCCTTTCTGCTGGGGCAGACTCTTAGCTAGTCTGCTCCCACAAAGACACCATATCATGACCCACCCTAGAGAATCCTCTTCACTCAGAGCAGTTGAGAATTCACTGCACTCAGAGACGTGAACACCATATCCTGAGTCATCCCAAAAGATCCTCTGCACTCAGAGCAGTTGGGCTACTGACACCACAGTATTCCAGGAAGATATCTCAGCCTGAGGTATCCCAGGAGATCTGCTGCTCACAGGGCAACTGAGCAACTGATTGCCAGCTTGTTTTCTCCTCTGAAGACACCACAGCTTGAAGGGATCCCAGGAGCTCCTCTGTACACAGGGCAACTGGGCAACAGACACCACAGTCTGAAGACCTTCTGGGGGCTCTCTGGCATGCAGGGCAACTAACCCAACAGACTAAAAGCCTTCCTGGAGTTCTGCTGCACACAGGGAAACAGAGACCCCAGTCTGTAGGGCCCCTGGAGAACAGCTTCACACAGAACAACAGCTTGACTGCTCCTTTGAAGACCTAACAGTTTGAAGCCTCCCAGGAAATCTACTGCAGACAGGGCAACAGATCAGCAGCTTCTCTGTTCTTCTGAAGAGTCCCCAGTTGGAAGGCCCCACAGGTAGTCTGTTACAGCCAGGACCACAGGCCTACTGGGAGACCTGAAGCAACCCAAGGACAAAAGAGGCGTACTCCAGACAGAGCCACTCAGAGCAGCAAACACAAGGGATAACCAGATGGTGAGAGGCAAGTGCAGGACCATAAGCAACAGAAGCCATTATACGTGGGCATCATTAGAACCCAGTTCTCCCACCACAGCAAGCCCTGAATACACCAACACACCTGAAAGTCAGGAAGCTGACCTAAAATTCTATCTCATGAAGATAATAGAGTCCTTTAAGGAGGATATAAATAACTCATTGAAAGAAACAGAGGAAAACACAGGTAAATAGGTAGAAGCCCTTAAAGAGGAAACAAATAAATCCCCTAAAGAAATATAGGAAAACACAATCAAAATGGCAAAGGAATTGAACAAAGTAGTACAAGACCTAAAAGTGGAAGTAGAAACAATAAAGAAAACACAAATGGAGGCAAACCTGGAAATGGAAAGCCTAGGAAAGAAGTCAATAATTACAGATATAAGTATCACCAACTGTATTAGATATAGAAGAGAGAATCTCAGGTGTAGAAGATACCATAGAAGAGATTGACACAACTGTCAAAGAAAATCTAAAACATAAAAAAATCCTAACCCAAGTCATCCAAGAAATTAAGGATACAATGGAAAGACCAAATCTAAGAATAATTGGAATAGAGGAGAATGAAGATTCCCAGTTAAAAGGACCTGGAAATGTCTTCAACAAAATCATAGAAGAAAACTTCCCCAACCTAAAGAAAGAGTTGGCCATAAAGGTACAAGAAGCCTATAGATCACCAAATAAATGAGACCAGAAAAGAAAATCCTCCCATCACATAATAATCAAAACACTAAATGCACAGAATGAAGAAAGAATATTAAAAAATGCAAGGGAAAAGGGCCAAGTAACATACAAAGGAAGACTTATCAGAATTACACCAGATTTCTCAATAGAGGCTGTGAAAGCCACAAGAGCCTGGTCAGAGATCATGCAGACTCTAAGAGACCACAAATGCCAGCCCAGGCTACTATACCAGGCAAAACTCTCAATCAACATAGATGAAGAAAACAAAATATTCCAGGACAAAACAAATTCAAACAGTACTTATCTACCAATCCAGCCCTAAAGAGGATCTTAGAAGGAAACTCCAACACAAGGAAGGTACCTACACCAAAGAAAAGACAAGATATTAAGCATCTCACAACAAAACCAAAAGGAGAGAACCATAAGCACACAAATCCACCTACAAAAACAAGCATATCAGGAACCCACAGTCATGCATCTTTAATATCTCTCAATATTAATGGACTGAACATAAAAATACATAACCTAACAGACTAGATACACAAACAAAATCCAACATTTTGCTGTATACAAGAAACACACCTCAATAATAAAGACAGACACTATCTCAGCATAAAAGGATGGAAAAAGATCTTCCAAGCAAATGGTTCCAGGAAACAAGCTGGAGTTGCCATCCTAATATCCAATAAGATAGACTTTCAACCAAAAGTTATCAAGCATGATGAGGAAGGATACTTCATATGCATCAAAGGGAAAAATCCACCAAGAAAAAGTCTAACTTCTGAACATCTATGTCCCAAATGCAGGGGCACCTTCATTCATAAAAGAAACTTTACTAAAGCTCAAAACACACATTGAACCCCCATACAATAATAGTGGGAGACTTCAACACACCCCGCTTTCATCAATGAACAGGTCATTGAAATAAAAACTAAACCGAGACACAGTGAAACTAATAGAGGTTATGAACTAAATGGATTTAACAGATATCTACAGGATATTTTGCCCTAAAACAAAAGAATAGACCTTCTTCTCAACACCTCATGGTATCTTCCCCAAAATTGACCATATAATTGGTCACAAAACAACCCTCAACAGATAGAAGAAGATTGAAATAATCCCATGCATCTTATCAGATCACCATGACCTAAGGCTGGTCTTCAATAACAGCAAACACAACAGAAATTCCACATATACGTGGAAACTGAACAACTCTCTACTCAATGATAACTTGGTTAAGGGAAGAAATAAAGAAATCAAAGACTTCCTGGAATTTAATGAAAATGTTGACACATCATACCCAAACTTATGTGACACAATAAACCAGTACTAAGAGGAAACTTCATAGCAATAAGTGCCCTCTGGTAAAGAAACTGGAGAGATCTTACACTAGCAACTTAACAGCACACATGAAAACTCTAGAACAAAAAGAAGCAAACTCACCCAAGAGGTGTATAAGGCAGGAAATGGTCAAACTCAGGGCTGAAATCAACCAAATAGAAACAAAGAGAACAATACAAAGAATCAACAAAACCAAAAGCTGGTACTTTGAGAGAATCAGCAAGATAGATAAACCCCTAGTCAAACTAACTAAAGGGCCCAGAGGCAATATCCAAATTAACAAAATCAGAAATGAAAAGGGAGACATAACAACAGAAATGGAAGAAATTTAAAAAATCATCAGATTCTACTATAAAAGCCTATCCTCAACAAAACTGGAAAGTCTAGATAAAATCAATAGTTGTCTAGACAGATACCACATATCAAAGTTAAATCAAGAGCAGGTAAAGTATCTAAACAGGCCCACATCACCCAAGGAAATAGAAGTCACTAAAAACACCCCAACCCAAAACAATATGGAAATCACCCCATTTCACATTGAAATGTAATTCGTAATCTCCTTTACTTCATCTTGGATGCAAGTTTAAAAATGGACATTCTGTTACTGGTAATCTGAGGTAATGGCCTATAAGAAACAATTGATATTAAGACATTTATTACTCAGCAGGTACAAATCAAGAATCTCCAACACATTGAGTAACACTCCATTTTGTGCCATTAAAGATTTTAATGTTTATTTAAAGTTAGGAATGTCAATAAAGAAAACAGAAATGGATTCCAGGCCTGAGTTCTATGGAGGGGGGGGAGAGGGAGTGAGAAAAGAAGGAAAGGAGTCATATAACAAACAGAAAGGTGCATACAATGGGTGATTAATGCTATGAAAAGAAATGAGAAAGTAGAACAAAGTAAGGGGTTGACATCACAGGGACAGGGAAATGTTGGTGTATTTGTGCAGTGGAGACAACAGTGGCCAAGCAGTAAGGCCTGCAGAGAACAGAAAGAACAGAACAGGGATTTGCAAGTTAAGAAGAATAGGGAACAGGAAGGAAATGACAAGATGATTTATGGCCTTCTAATAAAAGACTGAAGAATTTGCCATAGTCAAGCACAATGTAGTTATTCTGATTAAAATTGGGAATTTCTTTTCTTTTCCTTTCTTTTCTTTCCTTTTATTTTTTTCCCAATCTGCTTTTGTATCATTTTAATTACATGCAAATATTAAGGTCAGTTCTAGGTTGAGGAATTAGCAACACAATAGATGCAAATAGTCAAGGAACAAGCAATACAATAAACACAAATAGTCAAAGAAAAAGCAAGGCATTAAACAAAGTCCCATGATCACTGTTTCTAAGAGTTTCTCAGGATGACTGAAATATCTGAGCCTACTTTCCTGTCCTAGCCTAAAGACATTTTTATGCCTGAAGCCCACTTCTTTGTTCTAGCCTAAGATTTAGATTCCTGCCTGAAATTGTTTCTTTGTTCTAGCCTAATATTTGGATTCCTGCTTGAAGCCTACTTCTATGTTCTAGCCTAAGATTTAGATTCCTGCCTGAAATTACTTCTTTGTTCTAGCCTAATGTCAGATTCCTTCCTGAAGCCCATTTCCTTATCTTGGCCAATGTCAGATTCCTGCCAAGTAACCCCAAAAGTTCTCTACATCTCCCCTTTTTTATTTCATAAACAAGACTGAGCCTGTCTTAGGTCCTTCTGACAAGAATGCCTTCCTTACCCATTGTGGAATATGGATTATCAAAAGAAATGCATTTATGTCTTAGGTTGGTAAGGCTCTGTGCAGAATCTTACCAGTCCTTGGCTTGCCAGATTGTTAAATTAATAACTCTGGCTAGGCGTCCATTTTAAGCTTTAAGTCATGCACTTTGGCTGCCAACATGTTGATGTTGTTAAAGACAAGCTTTAACAGGATGGGCAGGAATCATAGTATTCCCAGGACAAAAAAGGGCTAACATGATCAAGCTATACATGCCATTCTTGAAGCTTGATTAAAATAGAAATACTAACTTCAGGCCATGGCTAATTTTATCAGCAGTATCTGCAGCATCAAAGCTCAGCAGAGCAGTACTCTTTAAATTTATAATCTCATTATGCCAAGTTAAAACATCCAGAGAGGTGTTAGAATTATGCCAAATACCCTGCAAGTGTTTTAAACTTTTTCTTAATTATAATGACTATCATTGTAAATTTTAGGAGTAACATGAATCCAATGGTATTTGGCATGACACTTGAGATGGCTCCTTACTCTTAAACTCTGAATCTCATTCTAATAATTTGAATAGGATAAAGAACATCAATCCGTTGTTCCAAATATCTATCTAAATCCTCTTGTATACTCAACACATTAGTAACATTTATTTGCTAAATGATTAACAAAAGTGGCTATCTTAACTTCTTGTGTCAAAGAAATTGCGGAAACAATGGTGCTAGCAATTGACATAATTAAAGCTGTTATACCAGTAATAATCAAGCCCACTACCCTCTTGCTTCTGCTTAAAACCTGACTTACTTCTTCCAGTACTTGCAAGCTTTTTTCAGAATACCAAGGTCCTATAATACTCAGGGCAATAAGACAATCTGGTTGATAGACCTCCATAACAGACATGCCAGGTTTCAACACACTAACACAATTAGAAAGTGTACAATCAGTACAACTTACATTAAATACTGTAGAAGAAACAAAAGTAATTTTAACATGACAATTAAAAGAGCCTGAACACATGCACTAACACTTGTTTGAAATCCAGATCCTGCCCCAACTTTATCTCTTGCTAACAACATCATAGAGAACCGCAGGTAACTTCCAAATATGTCTCTGAAAATGTCCAGAACCAGACTTCCAAATGAAGATTGTTATTTCCAATATTGGATTGATTTATAGACCAGTCCAAGATTGAGTCCAAATAACTGATCACATTTAAGAAAAATACAAGAGTCATTATAACTTCTTTTTTTGATTCTCTGTCCCACAAGGTCTAAGAACTTGAGGTAAGGCAGTTTGTCCCATCTGGGATATAGGCAAGCAAAGTGGGTCAGGAACACATGTCCAATACAGCTTCCCAGTCACCACTGTCAGGCACTCAGCAAGCTCACAGGTCAGCATCATTCTTTGTCCCAGCATCAGCATGTCTTCCCAATCACTCTGGCAGCCACCATGCTCCTTCAGCATCCTGCAGAAAAACCACAAACATGCCCTTTCCCCATATTAAATACCTGATGGGGTAATGCCATCAGTAAGTGGATCCTCCCTTTTCACCTAGGCATAAGTATGCCTAATTGTAGGGTGCCATAAACACTCAGCAGAAAGTTTCTTGGCATCCAAATTTTTAAACATTTAAAATAAAAAGAACATGATTTAAATAAATCTGTGGTGTACAGGGATGTATCTCCCCTTTTTTATTTTATGAAGATAATTGTTTTAAAGTTTCATGGGCCCCTTTCACAATACCTTGTCCTTGAGGATTATAAGGAATCCCAGTAATATGGGTAATGTTAAGTTGACAAAAGGTCTCAAGTGCTTGACTGTAATATTCAGTTTCATTATCTGTTTTAATCTGAGTTGTAAGAGCCAGCATAAAAATCAATGTAGGCAATAACTAATGACATTTTTAGTTGCTTCTCTCATTAGAGCAGCTGCAACTAGAAAGCCTGAGATGGTATCAATAGTCACATGTACATATTTTAATTGTCCAAAATCAGAAATATGAGTAACATCCATTCACTATAATTGATTAGGTATGAGTCCTCGAGGATTATCACCATTATGTGATACAGGTAGTAATTGAGGGCATTCAGAACAAGTCTTTACAATTTGACATGCACATTCTCTAGAAATACCAAATTGTTGTCTCAAGTTATTACTATTTTCATGATGTAAGGAATGAGATTGTTTGGCTAACTGTTCCTGTGTAAGGCCTATAATCTGCCTGGTATACAAATCTGCTGTGGCATTGCCCTAAGGGACCCAAGCAATCCAGTATGAGGTCTTAAATGTCCTATAAAATTAAGGAACAGTAGTTCTCTTAAACTGAGTTGTCTTTGCATAAGTAATTGCAAAATTTGAAAATTAGCAGTATCTAAAAAAGGAACAGCTTCAAGTAATTGTAAACCATGAGCTATGTATTGGCTATCAGTATACAAATTAAAAGCTTGATTTTTCAGCATTTCTTTTTTTTTCCTTTATTTTATTTTTGGCGATTTTTATTTTATTTTACTTTTTATTTTTTTGTGATTTCCATATTGTTTTGAGATGGAAATAAGTAAACAAAGGGAAAGCTTCCTTTTAAGGATCCAGGAGCAGACCTTGGGTAGCTGTATATCATGGGGATGGGAAAGTAGATTAACTTCCATATTTGAGAAGCAACTCTAGGGTTTCTCACTCAACAGGTTTGCTAAGCATGTAATTTGTATACACTAACAGTATCTATCAAGGTGCCCATCTGAATAGGTGAACTATCTTTAGATGTGGTCATAATGAGCAGAGAGACCTAGGATAGCCATTCCTTCAAGAGCAGCACACAACATTTATCAGCCTGATAAATTTACAGTGTTATAGAAATGTATCCCAGAGTAAACTGATTCCACATAGTAAACAGAACCCTAGGCAATATAAAAATAAATGTTAACTGTTGTCTATCAAATCAGTTGACCAGTTTTAACCAAATTTTATTTAATTTAAAGAAATTTGAGATGTAATATTAATTTATAATATGTAATTCTTATTTTATAAGAAATAAAAAATGATTAAAACCCCCCTAAAAAAGAAAAAAAGAACAAACAAACAAACACCCCAAAACCGTCCCAACCAAAAAAAAAAAAAAAAAAAAAAGAAAAAAGGCCAGGGTCAGGTGGATTTAGTGTAGAATTCTACCAGACCTTCAAAGAAGACCTGATACCAATATTTCTCAAACTATTCCATGAAATAGAAACAGAAGGAACACTACTTAACTCATTCTATGAAGCCACAATTACTCTGATACGTAAACCACAAGGAACCAACCAAAAAAGAGAACTTTAGACCAATGTCATTTATGAATATTGATGCAAAAATACTCAATAAAATTTTTGCAAACCAAATCCAAGAACACATCAAAACCATCATTCACCACAAAAAAGTAGGCTTCATCCCAGGGATGCAAGGTTGGTTCAATCTATAAGAATCTATTAACATAATCCCTATATAAACAAACTCAAAGAAAAAAAATCACATGATCATTTCTTTAGATGCAGAAAAAGCATTTGACAAAACATGTTAAAAGTATGGGAGAGATAAGGAATTCAAGGCCCATACCTAAACATAATAAAAGCAATTTATGCAAACCAACAGCCAATATCAAATTAAATGGAGACATATTCAAAGCAACCCCACTAAAATCAGGGACAAGACAAGGATTCCCACTCTCCGCATACATATTCAATATAGTAATTGAAGTGCTAGCTAGAACAATAAGACAACAAAAACAGATCAAGGGGATACAAATTGGTAAAGAAGAAACAACAACATCACTACTTGCAGATGATATGATAGCATACATAATCAACCCCAAAAATTCTACCAGAGAACTTTTCCAACTGATAAAAAACTTCAGCAAAGTGACCAGATATAAAATTAACTCAAATAAATCAGTAGCCTTCCTTTATACAAATAATAAATGGGCTGAGAAAGAAATTAGGGAAACAACTCCCTTTACAACAGCCACAAATAATATAAAATATCGTGGGTAATGCTAACCAAACAAGTGAAAGATCTGTATGACAAGTTCAAGTCTCTCAAGAAAGAAATTAAAGAAGGTCTCAGAAAATGGAGAGATCTCCCATGCTCATGGATTGGCAGAATTAATAGTAAAAATGGCCATCCTGCCAAAGGCAATCTACAGATTCAATGCAATCCCCATCAAAATCCCAACACAATTCTTCTAAGACATGGAAAGAGCAATTCTCAAATTCATCTGGAAAGGCAAAAAAGCCAGAATAGCAAAAACAATTTTAAAAAATTTTTTCATTGAATATTTTATTTATTTACAATACAGATGTCATCCCCTTTCCCCATTTCCCCTCCCTAGAACCCCCTACCCTATACCCCCTCTTCCTTTTATACCATTTTGATTACATGCATGTATTAAGGTCAGTTCTAGGTTGAAGAACTAGCAATACAATAGATGCAAATAGTCAAAGAACAAGCAATACAATAAACACAAATAGTCAAAGAAAAAGCAAGGCATTAAACCCAATTATGTGAACCATTCTGTGATCACTGTTTCTAAGGGCTTATCAGGATGACCGAAGTATCTGAGCCTACTTGCCTCTCCTAGCCCAAGGTCACTTTCATGTCTGAAGCCTACTTCCTTGTTCTATCCTAAAATTTAGATTCCTACCTGAAATTACTTCTTTGTTCTAGCCTAATGTCAGATTTATGCCTGAAGCCTACTTCTTTGTCCTTGGTCCATGTCAGATTCTTGCCAAGCAGCCTCAAAGGCTCTCTGTCTCTCCCTTTTTTAAAAATTTCATTAACAAAAGACAAAGTGTGGGTGCTTCTGTCTTTCTTAGAAGGAGTAACAAAATACTTACATGAACAAATATGAGACAATGTGTGGGGCAGAAACTGGAGGAGAGATCATGCAGAGACCCCCCCCCCACACACACACACACTTGGAGATTCCTCCCAGATGCAACTACCATATGCAAACACTGTTTTGAATGTCCAGAAGTGCATGCTGACAGAAGCCTGATATATCTGTCTCCTGAGAGGCACTGCCAGAGTCTGACATATACAGAGGTGGATGCTCACAGCTAACCATCAAACTGATCACAGGGTTCCCAGTGGAGGAGTTAAAGAGAAGACTGAAGGAGTTTAAGGAGCTTGTGGCCCCATGGAGAGAGCGACAATACCAACTCACCAGAGCTCCCTGGGTCTAAACAGCTAGCCTGGGAGCACACATGGAGAGACCAATTCTCTAGCTGTATTTGTAGAGGAGGATGGACTTGTTGGGCATCAGTGGGAGAGGAGAGCCTTGGTCCTGAAGGTTGGTATTGAAGGCTGAATGCCCCAGTGAGGAGGACTTTGAGGGAGGGGAGGTGGGAGTGGGTGGATGGTTGGGGGCACACCCTCATAGAAATAGGAGAAGGGAAGATGGGTTAAAGGGTTTCTGGGGGTGGGGAATAGGGGAAGGGGATAACATCTTGAAATGTAGATAAATAAAGTACCCAATAATAAAAAAAGAGAAAGAAAAACAAACAAACAAACAAACAAACAAATAATGGAACTGGCTATAGCAGTTGAACATTTGATACTTTTTAGCAGCAATTTAACATTACCCATATTATGGAGATTCCTTATAATTGTCAAGGACAAGAGACTGTGGAAGGAAAGGCTAGAAGAAGCTGAGGAGGAGGGCGACCCTGTAGGAGGACCAGCAGTCTCAATTAACCCAGACCCCTGAGATCTCTCAAACATTGGACCACCAACCAGGCAGCATACACCAGTGGATATGAGGCCCCCAACACAAATATAGCAGAGGACTGCCGGGTCTGTGTTCAGTCAGAGAAGGTGCACCTAACCCTCAATAGACTGGGGGCCCCAGGGAGTTTAGAGGTCTTGTTGGGTTGGGGGTGGGAAGTGGGGACATCCTCTTGGAGACAGGGGTGTGAGGAGGAGGTATGGGATGTGGAACAGCATGAGGGTGGACGGGGGTGTGTGTGTAAAATCTGGACTGTAAATAAAGAAAGAGAAAAAAAGAAAATATGAATGATCCTATAAGTATTTTGCTGTATATTTTGTACTTGGGAAATAAATGTTGAAGAGAAAATTTTGTTGTACAGGGGAAACTCATTGAAATATTGTTATTAAATTAAAGAGATACTATGCAGGTTGAAAATCTGTGCAGTTCAGCCAGGACTGGAATGAGACTATTTAAAAGACAGAGAGAGAGAGGAAGGAAAGGTGAGATGGAGAAACAGAAAGAGAAAGAAGAGGTGGGGTGGGAGGGGTGGGGAGGAGAGATACAGAGATAGACAGAGTGGGATAGCGACACAGAGAGAGGCAAGAGAAATTAAGGATCAGAGCAAAATGATTTTGACAGGTATGTGCAAGTATTGGAGAAGCCAGAAGCAATACATATATATATATATAAAATACCTGAAGTTTCTGTACAAAATTATGTTTTTACTAATCCTTACCTGTCCTACCCCCCCAAAAGCCCATGTCATGGTAATGTTGCTGTGATTAATAGTTCACATTAAGGAAAAATAGTGAAAGGTAGGTTGACCATCAGACTATTGGCTCCTTAGCTTCACTTGTGGTTAATGCATCAGACTGGACGGAGTCTGAGCTTTGTGTCATGATGAAAAAGGACGCTATGACAGACAGGAACGTGAGTGATGGGAAGGATGAGCTTGCTCTACTGAGTCTGAAACTTACCTTGTTGCATTCCAGTGCAAGCCACATTTTCAACTTAAGAACAATTAGACAGCAATGTCTATTCTGTCCTGTTTGGTACCTTGGTCACTTCTACTGCCTGGAGAGAAAGCCAGGTTTCCATGGGCTAGGCAAGGCTGATTTTATTTTTCATACCTGTGCAAATGCTGAAGACAATGTCTCTGGCTGCTATTATATTGTCCTGGAAGATTACCTGTGATTTCTAAGACACTTTTTGTGGCTTCTTTCTTTTGGCAATCACAGGCTGTACTCTTTGCATTAGATTTGTTGTGTAATTTGTATCAAAAAAAGACCACATTGGATGATCTTTTAGGGGGACTAGAACTGGGAACAAATATGTGACAAAATTAGGCAGTAAATTGAATTTTCATTAAGGAACTTAAACTATGAATGAGTGCAGCCCTATTCAGGGACACTACATAGCTTCCCACCACATTCAAGCTTTTATTGACATGCTTGTCCTTCTGTTTCATCTCTTTAGTAGACACATTTCTGGTTTTGAGTTGTGAGCGTGGCTGCCAGCCTCAGTATCCTTGTGCTCATAGCAGACACTATTTTTCAGATAATGTTAATATTTTTCATTGTAAAGCAGGACAATCTAATAACAAAGTTACTTTATTTATAAAATATATTGCAATTTTGTGGTACTGCAGAGTAAAAGGCAAGCCTGTAAAAACTGTAGCTGATTAGAGTTTGTGTGTGTGTGTTTGACCTCTGCACTCTTGAAAACTCCAAAGCTGAAGAAACAAATGTGCTCAATTTTATGGCCTCTCTAATTAATGAAGTCGCGGTGCTCTGTGTGTAGGGTGCTGGTCTCCCGTTGCTCTTTTTAATTGTTAGATAAAACAGGGTTCCTTATTCATCTCTGTTTCTGCAACAATCTTATTTCCCTTTGCAAACAGCAGGATAATTCTGAGGTTCACAGTACTGGTAATCAAAGTATAAAAACTTTGTTTCAATGCAGAAGAAAAGGAAGAAATGAGAGACATAGACAGAGATTGAATGTGTCACCCAAATGAATAAGATATGCCTTCCTGGGCAGCGAGTTGAAATAGAAGCAAATAAATTCAGGTGTGACAAGCGAAAGACTACATTTTCTGCTGTCTTGTACACTTGTGGTAATTGCAGAAGCCCACAGAAGACAGAAAAGATAAAAGTCAGTGTCTGCCAGAAAGTTTAGGTCCTTTGTATTGAGGATGAAAAATGGCCTTTGGGGAGTACATAAAGTTCTTCAAAGGCTGCCATGTTCTGAATACCAAGCAGCTTCATCAGATGATTCCCTTCAGAAATGCTGAGCAGAGAAACTCTTGGCAGCTGCCAATGTAGACAAGCAAGGCAGTGCTCACTGGTGAGTGATTCATCTCAGCTAATGCCATGCAGAATACTGTCCTTTCTTACGCCGAGGTTAGGGAAGATAAAGATCCCTGAATTCAACACATACATCTCAAGGCTTTAATTTCTGCCTGGGTGGGATGAAGCCCACAGTGTTCAGAACCTATGCTTGCCCTTTTATCTTAATTGATCAGTTTTTTTTTTTTTTTAAAAAAAACCTTTTTATTATACTTTAAAATGCTTCTGTGACACCATCATATTACAGGCTTTGTCATTGCCAACCTAGGGAATGGATGGAATTCCCCAGGTTGTAGCTGCTTTAAATGAAGCCACTGGGGCTGGAAAATAATTTATTGGACATTAGCACTCATTTCCCCTTAGGACTGTGTTTTCTTACTTTGCTACAGTTCTCTTTATATTTTACTATAAGTATATGCTTGTAGAGACTCCATGCCGTAGGGGACGGTGGTGTCTGAGGACATACTATTCACTATGTAATCATATTTCTAGGACAAAAAGTATGATTCTAATTTTCTCAGGGTACAGGAGAGACCGACCATCTAAGTGTCTAATAGATTCATGGGGAATGAGTACGATGAGGTTATTTCTAGCTTCTGGGTTTTAAAAAGACATTACTACACCTAAAATGTCACCTAAAATAATGATCAGTAACATACACTGTCTTATATTGACAATCTTGAGAAGGGGAAATGTTTTGAGTGTTTTAATTGTAAATGTTGTGAACAAAAATAAGTTTTTGGTAAAAAAAATCCTAAACATAAGTATCAGAAAAAATAATGGTGTTCTTAGTTCTTAGGGAACATATACAATTTAATACATAGTTTAATGCTTGAAATAAATCTTTGACGATTGTGCCAAGAGTAGAGTAGAAAAGTCATCCACCATTGGGACATCTTATTCCCACGTCAAATGAATTACTTATTGGAACTTTACATGTACTTAACTCTACAAGACAGATGAAGAATCTTACTACATAGCAATAGCAGAGATTTGCAAAAAGTAAACAGGGCCAGTATCTTAGTTAGGGTTTTACTGCTGTGAACAAACACCATGCTCACAGCAATTCTTATAAGGACAATCTTTAATTGGGACTGGCTTACAGGTTCAGTCCATTATATAAAGTTGAGAGCATGGCAGCATCCAGGGAGGCATGGGGCAGGAGCAGCTGAGAGTTCTACCTCTTCATCGGAAGGCCAATAGGAGAAAACTGGCTTCCAGGGAGCTAGTATGAATGTCTGAAAGCCCATGTCCACAATGACACACTTCCTCCAACAAAGGCCACACTTACCCCAACAGAGCTAAATCTCCTTAATAGTGTCACTTTTTGGGCCAAGCATATTTAAACCATCACAGCCAGGATAACTTTACTTTTGAGTCAGTAAACAAAATAATAATCCTGATGGTCTCAAGAAATATTTTTATCCATTTATCATTACCCTGTCATTTGTGTATATTAAATTCTTTATGAAAAATTGCCCTTTGAGACAGGTCGTGTATCAGGAAAAAAAATCAGTATAAAATATTACATTCAAAATAAATAAAGTCATTAGAAAATTTATAGAAGAATTTCCAAGGTGTTTTCTCTGTGGTCTCATGGAGCACAGACCATGTTACCATTAGGAAGGACCCAGAGTACATTCGGTATGTTGGGCTTTATAAGTCTTATTAGGAAAGACTCAGCTCAGATTTGTTTTCTTGGCTTTGTGTCAGGGTGGGAGGTTTTTTTTTTTTTTTTTTTTTTTTTTTTTTTTTTTTTTTCTACTAAAACATCAAACTGGAATAAAAGTAACCCGTGTATCTTTTATAAAAGTTACCTGTGTATCTTTTCTGTGGAATTCCATGAGAGGATGTCTGAGAAAGAAAGGTAAGACCTGGAGAGGATTGAGTCCTATTTTTTTTTAAACCAGGCTTTTAAATTTTGTGTTGGAAAAATATTTTCTTTTAAAAAAAAGATTTATTTATTTTTATTGCTATGAGTACACTGTAGCTGTCTTCAGACACACCAGAAGAGTGCATCAGATCCCGTTACAGATGGTTGTGAACCACCATGAGGTTGCTGGGAATTGAACTCAGGACCTCAGGAAGAGCAGTCAGTGCTCTTAACCACTGAGCCATCTCTCCAGCCCGGAAAAATATTTTCATACAATATATTTTGATCATGTTTTTTTTTTCCTCTCCAATGCCTCCCGGCTCCTCCTCACCTTCCCACTTTTCCTTCTCAAATATGAACAACAAACAAAACCCGACCGGAGAAACACAAAGAACCCTACAAAAACATACAAATAAAAGCCAAAACAAACAAAAGATCAATACTGTCATTAAGAATTGTTTTTTTTCCCCATATACATGTTTATTACCTAACACATGTCTTCTTTGTAGCAGCTAGTGTCTACCACCAGGGTCATTGACTGATCCCGCTACTCTCCTGTAACCTGAGGCTTCCCTGTCACATCTCTGGTTAGCTTCTCCTGCTGTGTGTTGTTTGCTGGCAGTCATGAGAGCCTTCACCATAGCCATAGCTACTGTTGCTTCAGGAACCTCCATAACAATCCGGGTTTAGCAAAGTGGTTGCCATTTGTGACGTCACAGTAAGATTATTGAGTTCTATTCCCATCACACAACTTCAGGTTTTGAGATAATGAAAAGGTCAAAACAAATCAGATTATTTTAGACTAAACCCTACCCACAGCTCAGCAACCATTGGTTTCATCACATCTTCATGTGGTATATCCCTTCTCTCCTCTTAGGAAGCAGCACAGACAAGTTTAACTTAACTTACTGCATAGGAAGCTTTTGACAGTTTGCATGAATATTGTTTGCTTAGAATTCTACATTTGAGGAGTTTGGGAAAATGCCTGGGGAAGACAGACAGACCTTTTCTTTCTCACTTTTTCTGAAAATACTGCTGCCTATATAATTGTATCATTTGAGGTTTATATGCCCAGGAACAATATAAAGAGTGAACGGACATGGGGAATTTGTGTAATTTGAATTGTTTTTGGTTCAGTGCTTTCTTCCTGTCTTCTTCAAGTCACATGTCATAACATTTCTTTAAGCGCCTGAATAATACTCCATTCAGTAAGTGCACCACATTTTCTGTATCCATTCTTCTGTTGAATGAGAGAATAGCTCCTCCTCTTATAGATAAAAGCCAGTGCACTTTGAAATGTGTGTAGAAAAGTTGAATTTCTATTTCCTTCAGGCAATAATTTCAATGAAGGCTGTAACTTTAATTTTTTTCAAATCCTATTTTTTAATAATGGTTCTTAAACACGTTAAGCTCCCTTGTAGCCCACCACCCACCAGAGCTAGTGCAAAAGAAAGGGGTAATGGATCTGTTTAGAAAGGATCTTTGGGGCAACTCCCATCTGCTCTGTCTGGAAATTGACAGTTCAGTTTATAGGTTAGCAGGGGGAGGCAACTGAATCCACTCCCAAACACTTTATGGATACACCAGCAGTCCAGTTTGGTAGAATACAGGGTGCAACAGCAATGTAACTCCTAGCAAAGAGAGCCAGGCCTCAGCCTCAGTTTGAATCATCAGGAGGGTCCAGCAGGAGCACCAGGAAAAGTTTTTGGCTTTGCCTCTCTCAGGGAAGTGAAGATCAGGGAAACATGAGACCCACAAGCACAGTACAGCTAGTTGTGCCAGCAAGCCAAGCTCTGTCTCTGTCACTCCATGGAGTCCTATTTATACCCTCCAAACATCACATGTCCTCCACATGCCTTGCCTCAGTATGTGTCTTGGGTCAGCATATGTCTTGCCTCAGCATGCGCATCCAGTCAGTCTGCAGTGTCCCTTAAGTGCACCTCAACACCACCATGTAAATCAGAGGAATACATGTGTGTTGTTAGCACAGAATCCTTCATCACCTGTCCTTTCATGTGTTTGCTTTAGCAGAACTTCCTCTCTTCTGTGTCTGCTTCAATGAAACGTTCCTTCACAAGTCTGCCTTAGTCTTTCACCTGTGTCCAATTCAGAAAATCACTCCTTCACGTGTGTTTGCCCCAGCAAAACACCATACAACACAATGGACTCTCCAAAGAACCCTTAAGTTTCCACTTCAAAAGGCATATTAGAATATTAAATTGTTTTGTATTCTATTTTCTTTATAGTTTGATGCTTCTGGTTTCCTGTAACTTTTTTTGTTGCTGGCAATTATTGTTTTTTTGTTTTATTTGTATGCACTTTATGGAATGAGTTTGGACAAAGGTAACAGAAACTCCAGATACTTGTGTAAAATTCCACAATATCCAGAGACAAAATAAGTGCTCATAAGTTTGGGCAGAAACATTTTTTTGGAACTGTAAAAAGAAAGCACAATTTAACACATTTATTGTAGAAGCATGAGGCTTTAAAAAAAATATAGGCTGGTTAGCAATATTAATTGAGTCACTGAGAAAATGTGTTCTGTGATATCATGACCTTGTTCAGCCACTGAATTCTTCCTGGAAGAGCCTCACAAGATATTTGATTCTAATTTTTCTCTTCCATATGTAGAATATAAAATACCTGGAGGTTTCACTTGGGTTAAACCTCAAATATCATCCCAAAGATATAATAAATATGAATGGCTTCTTAAATTAACTGCTAAAGAAATAGTTATCACTGTTCAGAGAAAATTGCATATTTTTATGAAATATTAAAAGAAATAGTACTTTCTTATCTAGAACTCTGCACACATACTACAAAGTGGAAGCATTTATAAATAATCCCTAAATAGAATTGAATATTCTCTGCTTCACTATGGGTTCTGTGCTGTCAGAAGATAGCATTTCAGGAAGAAAATGTCCAAAAGAATTTGTATGTATAATGGAGCTATGCTTCTCATAGTGTGATAGACTCTTACTGTCGTTGGAAATGTTTGAGGAATATTGGATTAATATGCCAGTTTCAGAAGGAAAAATTATTCAATTATTTCTGATTTTGCAGGAATTATAAAACTATAAATATGTGTTACTCTTTTATAGGCAATAACATAGTAACCAGGTTGCCACTGAATAATGTATCTCATAACATTCCTGTGTTGATATTGTTTTGTTTGTAAATATATTATTGTTGTTATAGTATTGTGGCAATGCTATAAGTGTGATTTATAAAGAAATCAAATACTCCAAAAATCAATGAAGAACAAAAGAACTGGTGAAAATCATGACCTAAATGTTCATAATGATCTGTGCAATGTGAATAAAGAACAAGGTTGATGAGTACCTTTGTCTTCTAATTTTTATTCTTAGATAATAGGTTATATACACACATATAGTACATATTGATAGAGTATTATGTGTTCCAATTCATTTATAAATTGCATGATAAGGTTCAATATCTGTGTCTCTTCCTACATTTATGATATTCAAAATTATTTCTTCTAGAATCTTGAGGACTAGTCAAGACATCAATGAACAAATAGAAAAAGTTCTAGAATGAAAACAATGTGAGGATTATGAAACAATATAACCCATTTCTCCCTTAAACTTCCAGTCTCATAGCAATGAATGCATTATTCAAACTCAATTGTTACTAAGATATTTTCAAAATTCAACAATGAAACACTAATGACAACAGAAGTCTTTTTAGTGAAATTACCATTTGGTCAGGGAGCCCTTAGAAATCTTCAAAGTCAATTGTGGCCTATTGATTCACTTGAAAGCATTTTCAAAATAACAACAAACCAAATCCAATTCTATAGATGGGAAGAAACAAGAGCATGCCATCAATTAATGAAATAGAAACAAAGAAAGGATCAATGAAACATAAGGTTGAAAAAGATATTTTTCTTTGAGAAGATAAAATTGGCAGACATTTAGCCTAACTAATCAAAGTGGAGAAAAATAAATAAAATTAGGGATAAAAAGAGAGATATTACAACACATAACAATTAAATCTAGGTAAATCAGTACATATCTTAAAAGACTGATTCTACTAACCTTGAAAATTTTCAAAGATGGATGAAGATTTTTATACATATGGACTACCATCTGGAGTTAATCTGTGGCTTCATGTCTAATAGTATTTGAAAGTGAAACCAAGATCAAATAAATTTAAAGACATCCACAACAAACAATGAGATTGTAGCAGTAATCTAAAAATCTACCGACTTTGAAAAATGGCATGTCCAAATGTATTCAGTGCAAAATTCTGCTAGCCCTTCAAATAGTAACTAATACTATTTTAAAATACACTTTTAAAATTATTTTGTAAAATAGAAAATATAGGAACACATAATATTCTTTCTTCAGAGCCAGTATCCATATTCCAAAATAAGACAAAGATATAACAATAACAAAACAAAAAATAGATCAAACAATATGATTCTTGCAAACTGAATTTAAGAACACACAAAAAGATAATTTATAATGATTACTTTATCAGGGATAGTTCAATATGTATAAATCATAAAACACAGTTAATTACATATATAGTCTCAAAGACAGAAATCACATGATCATTTCAAAACAAGCAGAAAAGACCTTTAATAAACACTCTGGAGAGATTATGGATGGATAGAACATATCGCAGCTTAATAAAGCTATAGTCATTTTCATACTGAACAGATAAGAACTCAGAGCAGCAACTAAGACCAGGAAGAACATTAGGGTACCCATTCTTCCCTGCTGTAATTCTCTGGAATTCTTGAAGTGTTGGTTAAAGCAATTAAAAGAGAAGGATTTAAAAGGAAAACAAAAATACAAGTGTCTTTATTTGTAGGTGACCCTGATCATACACATGAAGGACCTGGATTACTCTATTAGGAAACTCTTAGAGCTGATAAATAGTTTTAGTTAGAGAGGTCAGTACACAGAAGAAGTTAACACAAAGAAGTCAATAGCTTTTTTATATATCAATGACAAACACTGAGAAAGAAACCAAGGGAACAACTTCAATCACATTAGGTTCAAAATTTACAAAATGGTACTTTGGAATAAACGTAACCAAAGAAGAGAGAGGGAGGGCTTTAGAATGAAAACTTTAAAACATCAAAGAAAGATATTAAAGAAGACAGTAGAAAGTGAAAAGACAATCCACAGTGCTCATGGATTGGTAGAATTTTTAGAAAACACACCCTACCAAAGATAGTCTACAAATTCAATGCAGTTGAAATCAGCAGTGTAATTCAATTCTTAACACACACACACACACACACACACACACACACACACACACAGAGAGAGAGAGAGAGAGAGAGAGAGAGAGAGAGAGAGAGAGATCTTAAAATTTATATGGAATGACTGAAGTTCTCTAATATTACAAACATCATTGACCAATAAGAGTATTGCTGGAAATGTTACAATACCTGATTTCAAGTTATAATACAAAACCTTAGTAACAAAAACATTATGGCACTGACATAGATATAGGCATAAAGACTAGTAAAATGTAGTTGAGTACCTAGCTATAAGTCAATACAAATATAGCCATAAAAAGGACAGTGTATACATTGAAAAATGCCTCTTCAACCATGGCATTCCTGAATAACACTCCATTTACTCAGAACAGAAGGCCAATAATGAACAAGTTAAAGACAAAAGCTTCTCTACTGCCGAGGAAACTGATAATCATATGAAGAAGTAGTTTAAAGAATGGGAGACCACCTGCCAAGTATACACCAAACAGCGGATTGGATTGGAGTTTAGAACATCCAAAGAGCTTTTAAAGACTAAATGTCAAGGCAGCAACCCTATTAAAAATGATTTGTAGTACTGAACAGAGAGTTCTCAAAAACACAACAAAAATCCCAACAAACAAACAAATAAACAAACAAAACAACCCACAAATGACTAGTTATGAAGGCTATTCTTGACTGTCAACTTGGTTACATCTGGAATGAACTTAACCCAATCAACTAGACATACCTGTAAGGAATTTTACTTGGTTGGATCATTGAGGTAAAACATCCTAAATCATGTGAGGTTTGGAAGAATCATCTTAAATCCAGATAATTTGAAGTCTGAAGAGCCACCCTAAATCTGGACCACACCTTCTGTTGGCAGCCTATATAAAGGACATGGAAGAAGGAAACTGTAGAAAGAGGAACTGTTGTTCACTGTCGATATGGGTGTAAACGGGTACAGTCACAGTGAAAATTAGCTTGGAGGTCACCCAAAAGCTAAAAATAGAGCTTCTGTGTGACCCATATATACCATTCTTGGTTATTTGCCCAAAGACTCCATGCATACCTTACTACAGAGATGTGTTTCCATGTTCATTTAGCCTATACTCATAAAGAAAAGGAACAAGCTTTGACATCTATCAGAGGAAGAATGGATACTGAAAGTGTGGTATGTATACAAGATGTAATTTTATTCACTTCTTGGTTAAGCAGAATTAAATTATGAAGTTTGTAGAACAATAAATAGACATAAAGAATATTATACTGAGTGAAACAACCCATGCCTCTGTAGACCAGTGTCCATGTTGTTAATAGGTATGTCTTAATTACAGTTTTATACTGATTTGTTTAATATTGAATACTAGAAGAAAGGGACCATTAGTAGGAAGGAGAGTGGAAAAATGCTTTGAAGGAGTGGGAATAGTAGACACACTGAACATGAACACAGAGGGGAAAAATGTCAGCCATGGAAAGTTTAAGCAGAAGAGGGAGTAGAAGCATAGAGAAGAGCGGGAAACCCAAATTTAAGGCTATGCAAGAAAGTTATGTGGAAATCTAAAAGTCAGGAGTTGAACAGAGGTATCATTCATGGATGCAGTATGCTTTTCCACAAAGCAAAAGACTGTTAAACAGTAATCTCTTGCCATGAATGGGATGCCTCTCTACAAGTTATTGATCAAGAAGGCCCTGGAAGATGCAAAAATAAACAGGTTATGCCTATTGATTTTGTTTGCTCAATGGAACCTGAAGGCAAGAATAACATATTGCTGGAAGATAACACTTCAGTCATAGGATACAGAGAGGTAAAGCTGGAAATGATCCAGTATATTCCTCTCTACAAGCTTGTCTTCATTTACCTGTGCAATACAGGTTGCTGTCGGAGAGAAAATTCAGCAGTTTTACCCAGTCATGATAAAATTTCTGCGTAAGTTTTGTCCTCTAGCACAACAGTGGTAATGTCAGTTGGGGGCAACAAACTACTTTCTAGTTGTATTTGAGAAAAGTCACATCTGTTTATATAAACCTGGTAAAAACGAACAAACAAACAAACAAAACCAAAAAACTGCCAAATAGCCCATGTCTGGGGAAGTCATTCCTTACAGGAAAACCTGCACTCTTGTTCTGTTAAAGTGTTAAATACCATTGCCTTCTAAATATTCCTGTTTATACATATAGATTAGTGCTGTGCCAAGCCTTCATCAGACTGCAAGAATTGGAAATAAGTGATGGTGGAGTGTTCAGGTGGGACATTGTATCCAACACCTTGAGGACAAATGGGGCTTCACAGAAAAGAGTTGGTAAGAACTGAGAACCAGAAACCATAAGTGCAACAAAAAGGATGTCTTTTTGACATGACATAGTTCCATTCATGAACTCATTATGGATGTTCCCTGCACAAGACCAGCATAACACTGGATCATGGGTAGATTAGGGGCTCACAAGACCTAACCCTTACCTTTGTGAGTACTGGAAGTTAAAATATTGTTGGAGGACAGGTGTCATTTTTCTCATTGTGTAGAAATAGGGTTCCATCAGATTTGGAGAGAGAGAGAGAGAGAGAGAGAGAGAGAGAGAGAGAGAGAGAGAGAGAGAGGAAGAAGAAGAAGAAGAAGAAGAAGAAGAAGAAGAAGAAGAAGAAGAAGAAGAAGAGGAGGAGGAGGAGGAGGAGGAGGAGGAGGAGGAGGAGGAGGAGGAGGAGGAGGAGGAGGAGGAGGAGGAGGAGGAGGAGGAGGAGAAGAGAAGAGAAGAGGAGAAGAGAAGGAAATTGCAGATGAGAATGACTGAAATTTATTATGTATTAAGTATTAAGCTGTCAATTGAAAAATTAAAAGAGAACTGTATAGGCATATTGTTTACTTCTATAAGTAAACATATTGTTGCTAGTATCTTAGCAATTTTCCTGTAAGATTAAATGCATAAATTATTGATTTGGGTGCTTCAGTAAAACTTCTTATTCCTGTTATAACCAGGTTTGTTTCATACAAAGCATTTAGTTCTAACAACTGTTTTATATTTTCCACTTTTTTCTTGTATTTTTATATCTGTTTACAATAAAACTGAACATTTTCAAACAATTCTTTTTTTATACAATTTCCCTCTAGTCTAGTGTTTTTAACCTGTAGGTTGCGATTCCCTTGGGGGATCAAATGACTTTTTTACAGGGTTACATATAGGATATTCTACACATCAGACAGTAGCAAAATTATGGTTATGAAGTATCAGTAAAAGTAATTTTATGGTTGGAGGTCACCACAACACGAGAAACTGTATTAAAGGGTCGCAGCATTAGGAAGGCTGAAACTCACTGCTCTAGTCTGTTAAATATAGGTCATTGAGGTTGCAGTTTTACTCTGAAGACATCATCATGACATCACAGTCACCAATAACTCTTTTTCTCCTTTGTCTTGGAATCCTAGCACAGGAGAGAGTAGCTACAGCAACCCAAACTGTTTTCTTGTTATTGGAAACATTTCCATAAGTCCTGAGTAACAATGTGAGGGCGAGAAAGACAGATGTTTATCTACTCTTTGCAGCATATTACAATACTCTGAATCTTATATCTACAAGATGGGATGCAGGATTTATATTTAAAGGCATATCTGGCAGGTTAAAAGGACAAACAAAATGTTACATGATAAAATCATATTAAAAATAAAATTTGGGGGCTGGTGAGATAGCTCAGTGGTTAAGAGCACTGGCTACTGTTCCAGATGGCCTGGGTTCAAATCCCAGCACCCCTATGACATCTCATGAATGTTTGTAACTCCATTTCCAGGGGATCTGACATTCTTACACAGACATATATGTAGGCAAAACATCAATGTACATAAAAACAAAAATAAAAAACCATTAAGAACTTCATATTGCTGATATGACCTAATGTAAAGACTCCATTAGGTTTGTAGACTTTATTTAATTAAAAGCATAAGTGATTTTATTGATTTTAGCCTTATCTCTGTCAAAATTATCTTCAAGGACAGTCACGCACCACAGAGCATGCCCTGATCATTTGCATTCTCTACTATGTATGAATGATCAATTTTAGAAACATGGTCAATGATTCTTCAAGCCTGCTGACTTGTTATGAGTGATTGAGTATTCAGAAAGTTGAGATTTTTATTCACAGTTCGACCCCTCATGCATCTGTGAGGTTGTTTGAGTTATGTACAGCGTCATCATTGATGGTTGAAATACTTTGAAACCAATGAGGTATTTCTACTATCTCCTTTCCACTCTCTTACTATTCATAACACCTTCAGTCTCTAATGATCCCAAAATGGTGTGTGTTGGACCATGTGAAATAAGTCTTTTTCATTGTCACGCACCTTTACATTAATAGCTGAATGTTTCTGGTTCTATCTCTATTTACCATATGGCATTGGACACTTGCTTCCCCTCTTCGTCTTTGCTGCTCTATCTGTAGTCATAAGCTTGATCATAATACCATGGACTGCAAGGATTAAATAGTGATATGTGGAGGTCTTAGAATTATTCCCGACTGCCCCAGTAAAGTCACCCAAGGTTTTCTCTGGCCTTCACTTCATATACACACGTGTATATGCACACACATTTTCATAAACACACACACACACACACACACACACACACGAACACGCACCCATGAGGAATAGTGTTTGACATGGTTCTCAATGGCAAATAATATGCCATGCCTTCGTAATGGTTTAAAAATAACTGTTCTTTTAATGTATTTGTCATTTATGAATCACCCAATGTATAGGTGTGGTTTAGTGCTGAGAGTACAGCTGAAATGCATCACATATAGTTCTTACAGCTCCATGACTTAGAATAAGTAGAGGACGTAGATACTCATCCAAAATTATGGTAAAGATTCTAATGTGGAGAGTATATGGTACTAACGGGCACAATTATCAACAATGCAAGAATTAAAAAGATTTCCTGGACAAAATTGGGCATACTGTAACTACTCAATAGTTTTGTTAAAAATGGTCCAATGGGTTGAAGTGGCAGGTTCTGGATATGTCAGGTGATAGAAAGATGTTTTGCGGAGGCAAGACCTGAAGGAGGACACGTGATGTTTGGAGAAAGTATAAATAGGACTCAATGGACAGTGACTGCATGCTTGCATAACTAGCTGTGCAACATTTCATTGGTCTTCACCTTCACTGATCTTCTCTTCCTTGAGAGAGGCACAGCAGAGAACTTCTCCTGGCATCCTGGCTGGTCCTGGTCACTCCCACTGCTTCAGCAGAGGCCTAGAGGTTTCTGGTAGATTGTGCCAGTGCTGCTGATTCCTGTTTAGTATTCAGACACTACTTAAATGGACTGCTGGTATCCTGACAAACAGAGATTGGAATCATCCCAAGGAACCACTAAACAGTTTCACATCCTCTTGTCCTATTTACCACCTCCTCTACCCTACCTTTGGACGGTGAGGTAGAAGGGGAGTCAAAGCATTTGAGAACCCTTATTAAAAGTAGATTTTAAAAAAATCTAAGCCTACACAGGTTAGTAAAAATCCTTTTCCAATCTGTAGGCTGCTGTTTTGTCCTACTGACAGTGTCCTTTGCCTTACAGAACTTTTCAGTTTCATGAGGTCTCATTTATGAATTGTTGATCTTAGAGCCTGAGCTATTGGCATTCTGTTCAGGAAATTGTCTCCTGTACCAATGCATTCAAAGCTATTCCCACTTTCTCTTCTCTTAGATTTAGTATATCTGGTTCTATGTTGAGGCCTGTGATCCACTTGGACTTGAGTTTTGTGCAAGATGATAAATATGGATTTATTTGTATTCTTCTACATACAGACATCCAGTTAGACCAGTACCATTTGTTAAAGATGCTCTCCGGCCCCCCCCCCCCCCCGCCACATTGTACAGTTTTGGCTTCTTTGTTAAAAATCAAGTGTTTGTAGGTATGTCAGTTTATTTCTGGGTCTTTGATTTGATTCCAATGAGCAACCTGTTTGTTGGCCTAATATTCAAAATATATAAAGAATTCAAGAAACTAGAGTCCAACAAACCAAAAACCAAATTAAAAATAGGGTACAGAGCTAAACAGAGAATTCTCAACAGAAGAATCTCAAATGGCCAAGAAGTACTTAAAAAAATGCTCAACATCCTCAGTTGTCAGGGAAATGAAAATCAAAATGATCCTGAGATTCTGTCTTACACCCATCAGACAGGCTAAGTTCAAATCTCAGGCAACAGCACATGCTGGTGAGTATTTGGAGAAAGGGGTATATTCCTTCATTGCTGGTGGGATTGCAAACTTGTACAACCATTCTGGAAACCATTCTGGCAGTTTCTCAGAAAATAGAAAATAGAAAATAGTTCTACCTGAAGACCCAGTTATACCACTGCTGGTTATATATATATATATATATATATATATATATATATATATATATATATATATATATATCTCCAAAAGATGTTCCACCATACCACAAGGATTTGTGCTCTACTATGTTCATAGCAGCTTTATCATAATATCCAGAAACTGGAAACAACTCAGATGTCCCTCAAATGAGGAATGGAAAAAAGAAAATGTGGTTCATTTACACAATGGAATACTATTCAGCTATTAAAAACAAGGACATCATCAATTTAGCAGGCAAATGGATGGGACTAGAAAATATCACCCTGAGTGATGTAACCTAGACCCAAATGGCCATGCATGGTATGTAGTCACTGATAAGTAGATACAGGATACTCTTCATACACTCCAAAGATCCAAAGAAGCTAAACAAGAATGAAAGCCCAACCAAGGATTTTAAATCTCATTTTAAAGGTAAAATAAAATAGTCATAGGAGACAGAAGGAGGGAGGGCACTGGGTGGGAGAATGAATGGGGGGGATGGGGGTGTCAGGATTAAGTGTAGGGAGAGACAAAAGAGAAGACCAGAAGGCCAGGAGAATGAATGGTAATCTGCAGCTGCTAGCGTTGGGCTGTAGTGCCTGCGTGGGTGTGGGTTCTGTTGTGTTGTGGGTCCCGCTGTGTCTGCTGCCCCAGGTGGCTGGAGCCACGGCTCAGGGGACACAAGCATGGGAAGTTGAATGAGTTCACTCCACGTGCATGGGCAGATGTTGGGCTGTGAGAAGCCACAGGACTCCACCCTGGGTGTGGGGAGAAAACAGTCTGAGACCCCGAGTGGGCTGGAGCTCGTGGGTTGGAGATCTGTGGGCCAGGAGGTGGCTGAACACTAGCTGGTCTCAGCCCTTGGGTTCCCAGGTGCCACTGAGAGGCTGTGGAAGGACTGAGATGAGGCATAAGGGTTGGATTGACCTGCAGCCAAAGGGGTGAGGGGGAGAAGCTCCAGCAGCAGCCTGTGGGGAATGAGACTTTTGGTCATGGTGACTCACTTGGCTGGGCCTCTGCTGGCTTGCTTGCTTGAGTTGGTGGGCTCCATGGTTGAAACGTAGAGGGGTCTTCATCGGGAAGTTAGGCAGGCAGCTTGGTAGTTAAAGACCTTCTCCATGGTTCCCCATGGTGGGCCCCCAAATGAGAGGTAGTCCATGGTTTTAAAATGTTTATTGTCATGATGGAAAGTGGATGAAGCTGTACCCCATGTTCTCAGGGCGGGCCTGAGGTTAAAAGAACTTTGGATCTTTGAAGTGTATCAAGAGTATCCTGTATCTATTTATCAGTGACTATGTCAATGCATGGCCATTTGGGTCTAGGTTACATCACTCAGGGTGATATTTTCTAGGAGGAGGGTCTGGAAAGGAATGCTTAATTGGCTATGCCCTTTGGCCTTTAAGTACCTTATGAATATGGAGATATGTCTTGCGGCTCTGTAGTCACACCCTCTACCTGTGCTACATGATCAATAGCCACAAACCTCTCTCTGGGAGAGGCTGTGGAGGGTTGAAGCTAAGTGAAAGGAATCAGGGCCCTAGAGCAAGGCTGAACACCAACCATTCCTTTAGGGTCTTCAGGGTCTGAGGCCTACAGTCGATAAGGTACCCAGCTGCCTCTCACAGCCCACTGCCCTACAGCTAGGGTTGGGAGGAACAGGGAGTCTCTAGGATGTGCCAGAGAGCTGGGATGGGGGTGTCCTAGGAGTCATGTTGGTGACTTTAGCTAAAATGCATAACAATAGGGATATGTTTATAATTGTTATGTGTTAATGGTTTTAACACCCATCTACTCTGGGATAAGCACACTCCCTTTTGTGGGACTGCCATTGTCCTTCATTAACCTAGACACCAACTTTCATGTTGTCTTGTAGACATTGTCAACAATGCAGCCCTCAAAAAAATTATTTTCAAACTTTCTGGTTGTCATCTCCCAAGTCTCTACCTAGTTTTATCTTTATATAAATCTTTAATCTAAATATAATTAAAGCCCCCCCTCCCAGTAACTTTAGTCTTTTTCTTTCATTCTCCTTTTTCAAACTAAACCCAACAATTAAGGGCCACATCCATTCTTTGGTTTTGTTTTATCATGTTGGTCTACAAAATCTTCAAACTTAAAATTACCTCTCTGCATGTTGAAATAAACACTTATCCACTGAGTCATACATAGTTAAACATTCTCACCACTGGATATGATTCTTATAATAGTTTATTTCCTGGAAAACTATTATATACCTATTGTATTAGTAATCTATGGTCATATAACTATAGTATTTAATAGCTTAATGGTATTAATAGTATTTATAACACAGGTTCAGATGGTCAGAAATTTGAATGCGAATTTAAAAATTTCCAAAACCACAGTCTTCAGAGGATTACACGGGGAGTATTTATTTTCTTTTCTCTATATAGTTTTTCTAATTTATTTGCAGTTATAATTATATCATTTCCTACTTCCATTCTTTCTTCCAAACCCTGCCACATTACCTTTTTAGGCTTTCTTTAAAATTCAGTCTCTTTTCCTTTAATTGTTGTTTTATACACACACATGCACACACACATTTATAAAAACATAAATACAACAAGTCTGTTATATAATGATACTTATATGTACATATTTTCAGGTCTGACTATTTGGTATTGGATAACCAACTGGTGTCCTCTTTCCTGGAAAAGACTATTTTTCCCTCTACAACTATTTTTCTATCTATAGTTGAGACCTCATGGCTTCCTCCCTTCAGTGTTAATGTGTCTATCATCCTCATTTAGACATATTGGTGAGACTTCATGTGTATAGCTCCTCAACCCTCTGGTTCCTATAATCCTTTTCTATCTTCCCCATTGGATTCCTTGAACCCTGCTCTTTTTCCTATTTCAGAGAGAGAATCTATTTCTAAGTTTACAATTAGTCATAAGCTTTGGTTCTGCACTGGCTTCTCGTGAAATATATTATTTCCTCAAATATGGACCTTCCCAAAGAATGGCTTAACATGAGTAACAGAGATTGAGGTCACAGTCATCTTGTAACATAATGTTAGGACTGACATCCTTGACTTTGCCATTTTGTAGGTATTAGAAGTGAATCACTAGGTGCACTCCCATCTGGTAGAGAGCTAACACAGACATGTAGGGTAGAGTTCATCTTCAGAAATCTTTCTCTCATACCTTTATTTTCTCCTTGTTTTATGTATCTTCTTTTCCTCAATCTCCCATTTTCACCTTTCATCTGGTGATATTTATTCCCATTGTTGAAACCTTTGGGATAACCATGAAAGGTCTCCACAGCTTGTCACAACAGTATCTACCTTTGTGTTCTGCCAAAATGTTTTTGTTTCTTCCTCTTTTGTAGATAAGTTGTATTTCTGAACCTACCTTTCAAGGTAGACCTGGAAAGGACCAATTTTCTATGTAGTCAATACAGTACATGTTCTCTTGTTGGCGGAAGGCTATCACATCAGGAATGTCCTCTTCTGCTCAATTAACCATCTTTTTTCACATCCCATGTAATTTTTTTTACATGGGAAATACTTTTATTTACTAATTTTATTTTTCCTCCTGGAACATTACTTGAGAATATATTCCTGTTTCTTCTCTAATAATTGTATTTCATTGAAACTGTGCTGGTCTTTTGGAATCTTGTTTTTAACATTGTTCTTAAAATAGAAATCATTTTATAATATTTAAAACAGGGGATGCAGTTGTCTATAGGAAGATTAAAAGATTTCAGAACAGCAGCACACTGCTTAATCCTTATGAAGATTCTCCTTGCAGTAGACAGTAGTTAGCACAGAGATCCCAAATTAGACACTGTCTCAGTGTTAGAGTCTTTGGAGTACTCACCTTTGAAGAGGATGCCTGTATCATACCCCTGCCCCCAAGGGATCTATGGGAAGAGGGGACACAAAAATTATAAGGGTTAGAGATGATGCACAATTTTAGGGACACAATATTTTCTAGACACAGTAGGGTAGATGGATATATAAACTTTCAGATACTGTCACAGCATACACAAGTCTTGCACAAGCTTAAGCCAGATAAATGCCAACATAGAGATAGGAGAGTAGCCACAGAGTCCCACCCCAGCCAAGAGTCTTTCTTATAAGCAATAGTTTTTGGGAGAGGGAAAAATCAATGGAGTAACACTGGTATAGCAACCACATTTCAGGGCAGGCTCAGCTGGCCAGTACACATGGAACTTCATATTTTGTAATGGTTCCCTTCCTCCCTCCCTCCTTCCCTTTCTCCCTCCCTCCCTCCCTCCCTCCCTCCCTCCCTCCCTCCCTCCCTCCCTTCCTTCCTTCCTTCCTTCCTTCCTTCCTTCCTTCCTTCCTTCCTCAGATAAAACCTTGAAGTTGGATGGGTGAGGAAGGAGGATGTAAGAGTCAGAAAAGACTATGATTGAAATATACTGTGTGACATTTTGAAAGAATTTAAAAAGTAAATTTTAAAAAATTATGAGAGAAGATAATTTC
The DNA here is from genome assembly GCF_011762505.2 of Arvicanthis niloticus. Lineage (NCBI taxonomy): Eukaryota > Metazoa > Chordata > Mammalia > Rodentia > Muridae > Arvicanthis > Arvicanthis niloticus. Next base: position 11,070,372 of record NC_047674.1, on the reverse strand, counting down.
AAAACAAATATCAAGGAGGTCAGGCTTGTATAAACTTTCACACACGTGCTCAGCTTCTGAGGAACAAACTCAGTCCATATGGTGAAAAGCTGTTGGTTTATCAATAGATCACAGACTTTAAGTAGCAACCAACCTGCACACTGGTAAACAAGTCTTTGTGTGCTATGCTACATAATTGTGGCTCTTTGAAACAGTTCTTATGAAATAAATTTAAATCTTACAGGTGAAAAAGATTGTGGAAAATTCTGCCCCCCCCCTACAAAAATGAGAGCCTTTTATCTCGTGAGTAATGAATGTGTTTGTTCTTAGATAAAACTTTCTGATCACATTGCTCCTGAAACACCTCTGTTCCTTCTCTTGTATTTATGAGGACTCATGGAGAAGTTACTTGAGGGTGGAACTTGTCTGTTATACAGTAAAGGTATTCAAATGGTTTGGATCCTCATGGGACCAAGAAATTATTTCTATGAGTTAAGGTGTTGCCATTTAGGTAGTATTTGTGACCTCTTAAAATATATATGCCCTGAATGTCCTTATAAGTTCTCATTTAAATAGGGTTCCAGGGCAACAAAGGCAATCCGCTCTACTGTCTGGGTTGTTAAATCTGGATCACAACAACATAAGTCTAGATTTATTACCTCCTGTAAAATCACATTGTTCTTACTGCTTAGCTTACAAAAAAAAAGTGTGTTTGTTTCTTTAGGGAACAACCTGTTCCTGAAAGAAAGAAATGGATATCAAAAGGGGAAACTACATACTTGTCATTTACAAGGTTCCTCATTTCATAGTATCTTCTTTGGAATTCAGATTTCTCACTGGGGTACTTCATGCCTTGACTTGTATGCTATGGTTTGTGTTGTATAAGAGCTCACAGCTGCTAAGGTTTTAGTGTTAAGAATTAAATCATGTTTAAAGGCCTGGGTGTATCTGTTCCCCACTAAGAGGAATATACATGTGAAGAAAAGTCAGAATGCAGAAAACATGACAAATGCTTGGAAGAAATGAAAGCAGGCTACCTGTAATATACCACCTTCAATAGTATGCCTGCAATGAGCCCCTGTGGACCAATAATACTTGCTGAAGCTTTAGATAATATTCTTAGTTTTCAAAGGAGCACCCCAAAACACAAGAAAGACTTGTCTCATATACAATGAAGGACTTCAGAGAAATTGTTTTTGTGAATACCAATTTACTCTGGCATGGCACCTATCATTAACTGACCCCAGTATATTACCACTTTCTAATTTGCAAGTCATTTCCAATATTTGTTAATGGAAACATTAATTAAAGCAATAGCAACAGAAAAGGGCAGAAACCTGCTAAGTTAAAATCTTAATTAATTACTATTCTAATTAATATTTTAATTAATTAGATAAATTAATAATTTCAATAATTAATTACATAAATTAATTTAATTTCAATAAATTAAAAATCTTAGGGTTGATTTCAGTTTAAAAAAATTCAACATTTTTTCTTTGTTTATGGCCTGCATATTATGAAAGTTACAATGTGTTCCAAAATTATGACAGTAAGAAGAAATTCATTTCTTCTCTTATCTGTGAATTAGTGTATTGCTAATCTGTCGATAATATAAGGTTAAAAACTGTTACTCAATAAGCATATATTAAAATATTTTGTGAAGTCCTATATTTAAACATAGAGCCTATATAAATAAGTGAATTAAAATTATGGAAAATTTCCTCAAAGACTTGAGAGGACAAAAGTATAATTTAAAATTTTAAATTTGTCATGAATTGATGTATTATTGTTTGTAAAGAAAGGAATATAACTGAAAGCAACACATTATAAATATTCTATGAAAACGGGGTAATAATTTATAGTAGGACCTTCCAATACATCATTTTATTTGAACATGTTGTTAGAAGATGGGAAGATTAGGAAGAATATTTAATACTCTGACAAATATTAAAGAAAATCACATAAAATGACAAGGCATAAAAAGACTTGCCACAAAATTTATGACTAGTTCGTAAAGTAGTCGGAATGAATGCACAGTAAACAGTTTCCAAAGGACAGCTTGAAACCGCACTCTGCCTGGTTTTAATTTCTAGAACCTAAAGTTTGGACTGTGAAAACATTAGGTACATTTGAATCTTCTAGCTTTGGGTCTTGATATTTCTAGCTTCCTACAGTAGCATTAATTTGTGTTCCAGACTCTGGTTTGGACTCAACCTTAACCAGCAGAGAGAGTCCCTTTGATGTGGAAACTCACACTGTTGGCACAAGGATCTGTATCTGTCTGGTGTGTGAGTCTGGGCTCATTGCAGTCTCTCAATCATGTCAGAATCCATCTTTCCATGTTATTCTAACAAGCTCTGATGCTAGCCTCAGGCTTCACATAGAAATCTTTGTAGTTATCCAGATAAATATCTTCCCTTCTAATAAACACTTAAAATTCAGGATTGCAATGTGATTTTCTAGCATCTTTCACACTAACTGCAGGTAAACCTCCTCTTAGGGAGATAAAAATTGTTGTAGCACAAACTGGTATAATAGGCTGCAGACCCATTACAAATAAAAGATGGTTAGAAACTTGATTCTGTGTTTTCATCATATAAGCTGTCTCCTTGGTTATATGTGCCTAAATCCTGCTTGAGGTTGCTACAATCTGAAACAACACCCCAGAACGTTATCCCATCTATGAGTGGTACCCAGTGATCGATGAGGAATTTTTATAAGATTATCTGTAGGTAAATGTTAAACCTGAAAGCAGAAAGCATGCTCATAAAGGAATCAGCTATGTATCGGAGTAAAATATCATGTAGATGTAAGTGTAGAGAATCATAAGGAAGATAAACCATAGCTTTTTGATAATATGGATACATTGCCTGGCAGATTTCCTAACTTGTGAGAGTCTACACTATCTCTCAGGTTTCATAAAATATATTATAACGAAAACATAATACTATTTTTTATCAAGATTGAATATGTCAATTTGTGATAATATTTCTCTATACATTTGTTGTGTAATTTGTGTATGTTTTTATCATTTGATTGATCAGTCTGAGTAAAATTTTCATTTGAAGATTATCTTTAAATGAGTCTCCGTCACAGGATATTAAAATTGCCTACATATGCTTTACCTTTCTTATCTAAACCTTTATGGGAATATTCAAATGATCAGATAACCTTCTGTCTATCATCTCTTTAAAAAACTGAGGTAATGTCTCCTCTTTTGTCCTTCTGAACAAATAAGAATGATACACACTGAATTTCCATAGCTTCATCAAAAATTGGATGGAACCAAGCTGGGAATTATTTTATGCATTGTCTCATAGGCTTTATTGCTACCTGCAATGAAATGAGCCATTATAGTGCACGTCGCTAGAGATGTGTGTCAAGTTTACTCAATTTCAAATCACTCACATCCCTCATTATTAATCGGCTTGTAGTGCACCCTGCAAAAATAAAGCCCTTTGTCAAACAGCTTTAGACAGTGGTTTTGTCAGTCTGTGTACATTCAAGTATACAGAGAACTGCTGTTATTTTTTTAAAAAATTGCTTTCCCAGTAGTACAACAGCTATATACTGGAGTAAAGATTGGTTACTATTGCACTGCTGTGTGAGAATAGCCCAAGAAGTCAGTCTGGCAAAACAGAGCACTTGTAAGAATTATAGGAACTTGTTTGAGCAGCCTTGAAGGACCAACGATTTCTCTAAAAAGATAGAGAAAGAGAAAGAGAAAAGGAAAAAAAGATCACCTTGAATTTCTGATCCACCTGGTGCCATTTCCCAAATGTTGGGATTGCAGGCATGGGCCACTACACCTGACTCCATTTGTTCATGCTTTTGATAATTATGTGCCTTAAGACAGAAATGGATACCTAAATGTGTCACGAAAGTTACTTTCCAGATATAACCATGGCTCATGTTCAGATATAATCATGACATCAGTGTCGTGTCTTAAATGCTTTGATTATTGAACAGTGACACTGTTCAATTTTTTATTGTGTGTTCTATCTTTAAATAAATATCTATAACACCTTGCTAATTATGACCTTAATGGTTTAGTCATCCAGCCAGTACGATGTGCAATCCATTGAGAATTTGTTGGCATGATAAATTTGTACCATTTATTCTCATAGGACATGGTCAATATTTATTTTGATCACTAATCTAATGTGTGAAGGAATTTCATATTCGAGCAAAATGTACAATGCTTGCCCCAGTGCCTCCTGTTCCTTTCTCTGGAAATAACAATGTAGGTTGTAAAATTTTGGAACAATAAAAACTGATTGTATAACTTGAGCCTTTTATTTTGTGTCTCAGAATTAATCTGTGTATCTGTTTAGAGCAATTGTAGACATGTGAAAATATGTTTCTACATCTTTTTTTTGGGTAATACTTAGTAACTGCTCTGTCAGATGCTTTGTATCGCAGAAAATTTCCACATTAGCATAGCACACCCTCTTCATTTCACTTTCTGTATAAGATACAGAGTCTTCCCTTTCTATGAGTATCATATTTTATTTAACAAATTGTCTATTAGGAAGCATTAAAGTTTTTTTGAAGATTCATTTCTTCCTTTTGATATAAATATGGCTGTGAAAATAGTCCGTTTACACAAGTATATCTGCATTATACACAAATGTGTTTGTAAATACTTGAGTAGATTTTGTGAGTTAAATATACACAAACTTTACATTTTGATAAATTTCCTTTGTAGAGGTTGGACTAGTGAATATCCCCACAGATAATGTATATAAATATACATTTCTCTATAGTCTTTTTATTTGCTTGTTTGTTTATGAGATGGGGTTTCATGTTACACAGGCTGTCTTGGGATGTGCAGACAGGAATGACCTTGCACTTCTGATCATCATACCTTCATTTCCTGTATAGTGAGATTGCAAGCCTGGACAACTGTATTGGCAAAATTCTTTCACTATTTTAATAATATTATATACATCTAATATCATTCATTTATTCACATATATTTGTCATTATTCTCTTAATGCTTAGTCATATTTTCTAGCATTTAGCATATGACATCATATATCTACTATTAAATTTATATTTATTATCATTGATGAATAAGCTACAGGTGAGAAATTTTATTTGATTTGTTCACTGAGTTATTTTATATATTTAGAAATATCATTTGAACTTATTTATTTCTTGAATGACCGGATTAATGATTTAGTGAATGATTAAGGGAGTGAGTAGTCATTAGCACTTAAACACAAAATTAGATGACATGTTGCAGAAAGAAATGTATCAACATTCCCTCTTGGGACTGAGTTTTGTGTTTTTCTGACTTTATCGTTTCTTTTGAAATACATTGACTTTTTCTTCTGTTGTTTTAATCTCATTTTGCAATAATGGTCTTATTTTTATTTTAGTTTAAGAACAAATTAAATCAGCATATGTTAGTTGTACAAACCACTGGATTTTATGATGACATTTTAGCACTCACACACATACACAAATATATGTTTTGATTATATTTACACTCTCCCAATTAACTATACTTGCTTCTCTCCACCATTGCTGACTCTTTCCCTGGTCTCTAACAGTTCTTTTATTTTCATGGACTTTTAAATTCCTCACATAAAAGATAAAAAACAGGAAATATTTCTTTTTGAATCACCCATATTTTGCTCAATATGATATCATACACTTCTCTTCTTCTCTTTCTTCTCCTTCTTCTCCTTCTCCTTCCTCTTCTTCCTCCTCCTTCTCTCCCCTTCCTCTTGCTCCTCCTCCTCCTTCTCTTCTTGATGATTATGAAGACCAAGAGAGGGCGTTGAGTCTACTGGAATTGGAGTTACAGACAGTTGCAAGACTACATCTGAGTCAGCAACAAGTGCTCTTTACTGCTGAGCAATCTCTTCAGCCCAGAGTTTTGAGTTTTTGATAACAACTATTCTAGGTTTAGTGAAATAGAATTTCACCATAGTTTTGGTTGCCTTTCCATGCTGGCTAATAACATAGTAATACTTATATTGGTATAATATTATATTTATTATATTTATTATTATTATATTTATATTTATATATATTTATATATATTTATATATATATTTATATTTATTATATTTATTGGCCTTTTAAATTTCTTCTTTTGAAAAGGGCTATTCAGATTATTCCCCCTTAAATTTTACATTTTGTTTGTATTTTATTAAGTCCTGAGTTTTTTTTTTTAATGTTTGGATATTAACTCTGCTATTTGAATCTTTTTTTCCATTTAGCAATTTGTATAACCTCTCTTAATGTTTGCTTATACAGAAAGACTTCAGTCCAATTTTACTTCTGTCTTCTGTGCCTTTCAAATTCTATTCAGAAAGCTATTTCCTATGCCTCTATATTGAAGCATTTGTCTTATGATTTTCAATATTAACTTTATACTCTGAGATATTAAAGTCTGGTCCATTTTGAATAAACATTTGCACAGTGAGAAAGACAGTGGTCAGCCTTGCACATGTGTACAATTAGCTTTACCAGTGACACTCATCAAAGAAGGCCAGCCTTCCTCCTGAACTTGGAGACACTGTTTAGAGTCACTGGATGTTGGTGAGTAGATCTATCTCTGGATTCTCTGTTCTCTTCTCCTGTTCTTCATTTTTGGGGTCTATGGCTGTTTATGGTATATAAATTTTAGAATATCTTTTCTATTTCTGTGAAAAGTATCACTGGCAATTTAATCTATAGAATGCTTTGTGGATTATAGGCACTTTTTTTTTTTTTTTTTTTTTTTTTTAAAATATTAACTCCTCCTATCCATGTACACAGTAGTTCTTTTTGGCTTTGTGTTTCCCCAACCTTTCATTTTTCAGGATTTTGTGAGTTTTGTAGCAGAAGTCATTCACTTCCCTAAATTTAGACTTAGCAATTAGTCAATTATATATAGAAAAATTATGGATTTATGCACATTAGTTTTGTCTCCCGATTTGCTGAATTTATTGATCAACTCTAATAAACTTTTGGTGGGTATTTTAGGTTTTGATGTATGGAGTCACATTATTAGGAAACAGGTATAATTTTACTTCTCCATTTCCTTTTCATGCTTCTTTTATTTCCATCTCTTGCCTCATTACTCTAGATGGATTTTCTAATACTTGACAGAATAGATGCACTGAGAGTAGTCATCCTTGGCTTGCACCTAGCCTTAGAGGATATGCTTTCAGTTTCTTCTGTTCAATATGACAGTGCCTATGAGTTTGTCACATAGAGTCCATTTAATTGAAGCAAGATCCAGCCACACTTAATTTGTACATTTTTTCTTTTAAATTGTGAAACGATGTTAAATTTTTGTCAAATGCTTTTTCTTCATCTATTGAGATGATATGTGATCTTATCATTTGTTCAATCCACATGGTTTATTATTTTAATTGATTTATATGTATGTTGAGCCACTCACTAGTCATGGGTGTGGCTTTTTCAATATATTGTTGGATTTAACTTGTAGTATTTTTTTTGAGGATTTTTTGCATCTGTAATCATTAGAGGTGTTCATTATAGTACTATTTTTTGTGTTCTTTTAAGAAGAAGTCATTGCTGTAAGTTCACTTCTTAGTAATATTTTCATTGTACCCCTAATAATCTTTTCCTGTTCATATCCTATTGTCCAATTACACACATGAGTGAAAATATGTGATCCTTGCTTTTGTGGGTCTGTCTCCTCTTGATCTAATTGTAGAGGCATTTAACAATTTTTCTGACTTACTGATATTTTCATTTTTAATTTTTTGACTGATTCTTTTCAAAAATCATCTTATATTTGTTGAATTTCTCCATATTCTCTGTTGTATTTGTAATTTCATTAACTGTATAAATTCTGTTGGATTTGCTATACTTTTACATATTTGATTTCTTTTCTTAGAGACTTATAATCATTAGAAGATGAATATTACCTTTCCTCAATTTTTTTCATGTTACTTTGCTAAAATTTGCACATCTGGTAGAATGGATAGTCCTTTACATGTTGTCTAGACATGTGACTTGAGAGTTTTTTTCATAGGGTTTGAAATTCCTTTCCTATACTTTTGAGTGTTAACATCTCATAAAAGGGTCTTTTTTAGCCATATCTATTGGGGGTTCTATAAGCATTCTCAATTTTGGAACAATATTTTTGTAAATTCCTTGTTTTGTACGTGTGTGTTATAGTAATCAGTGTGTACTAAATGCTGAGTTTATTTCAGCTGTGTGTTTTTGGCTGTAACTTGCCATCTTGATCCCATAGTAAAGTTGAACAGTCCCACAGTAATTGAAGGGTATGAGTCCTCAAATGATTTAAGGAGATATGGTATAGGCAGCAGAGTTCTTGGCAGCACCTGATATGCCAGGGGCCAGCCCCAGCTTGGTGGTGTGAAAATAAAATTTGAAAGCAGCATTGAAACAATAACAAAAAATTCATGGTCAGCAAAGACCACCAACAATTTGTTAAATTTAGTCATAATAAAATATTAAGTCCCTGCAGGGGCAGGGTGACCAAAAATAAAGGCATGCAAGGGTGTTCCCAGACAAGTCTAAACAATCCCAAGTGAGTAATGGGCTATCTGGTGTTTACTTCTCTCTCCCTCCCTTTCTGGGAGGTCCGAGGTTCTGCAAGTTCTGCCAGTTCTGCAAGTTGTTGATGTTTGAAATATCTAATCATATGTAACTGCGCCAAATTTTCCCACTCTCCCCAACCCCTACCCATAAATATCTCAAGTTTCCTGGGTTCTGGGTTGGAACCTCTATCTCCTGCGTGAGATATGTTCCTGCCCGAGGGCCCTCGTCATTAAACCTCCTCTGCAATTGCATCAAGATTGTTTCTCGTGTGTCCTTGGGTTTGTGCAGGTCCAGACTTGGGTGAGGGTCCCCTTTTGGGGGTCTTTCATTTGTCACATATGTTTAATAATAATAGGGAAACATATTAATAGCAGGAATCTTTCCTGAAATAAGTCCCTCACAGCCTTGCTGAATAAGGGCTCACTTGTCACAGATTATATAATAATCCAAGGCAAGCCATTTCAGGATGATCACCTGCTAGTTACTAGCTTGTCCCATTATGACTCCTAATACTGATTAGGCTAATTCTTCAGTGGGAATTATGGTCACTGGATGGTGATACAAAGTACTTAGGTAATGTTGATATTGGACATACTGTCTAAAAGGGTCTCTGATAGTGACTGTACAAGTGGTGATAAAGAGTTAAAAAAAACCTCATCTTACTAAGCAGTGGCATGGGCCTAGCTATTTTCATAGAGTGTAAAGAATAGGAATCAAAACCGTCTTATATGTTAGCTGTATGTGAGAAAAATTGTGAGGATGATGAATGGTTGGAACCATTAGAGATGTGGTGACAGAAGAATTTATGCTGTTCTCCTCTGCTACTATTCTGTGTCCAACTAAGAGCAGGATCTTAGTACATTAGTAAGGGATATATGATAATATGTGGAGGCTTTTTATCCTAGCTCTTTCTTTTATAGTCCTGACTTGGGATAAAGCAGGAATGAATCACAGCTAGATCTGGGCAAAATGTTTCTCAGTTTAAGTTATGGTAGGGATGAGACAGAGCAAAACTTGGCCAACACAAGGAAAAGCTTCTCTCTAGAAGAGAATTTTCTTAAGGTTGTTTGCCCTAGTTTTAGATCTGTGGCAATAATCAAGGTAGACACAAAATGCTGCTGTTTGCAATGAACAGATGAATCATGAAGGTTCTTCTCTGCCTTGCTTGTCACAGACAAGCACATAGGTGGACAAGATCTAGAGGTGTAGCACTGCTTAAGGCCATCAAAACATTCATGTCTGTGCAAATGAGTAGTGGAATAACAGTGTAGCCTTCAGCACATTGCTGACAGGTCTATATGTGACTATTGGGGGGGGGGTTAGTAGAAACCATATACATTATAGTTGTATTTAGTTCTATCCCTCATAAAAAGTAACACACTGCTAGCCACATTTCTGGTCCTCAAAGGCAGGCTCTATGATCTATCTTTTCTGGAAAGTACCCTTCATACCTGCTGTGTTACACCACCTATTTCCTGATATATAGTACTCTTTATGGTCTAGTTTCAGAGGTTCTTTATTGAGCCAAACTTAATTTCTAAGGCAATTAGTTTCTTAACAAGTACAGAGCAATATCTCTGGGGTCCCAGAGATAGGAATATGTAAGGATTTATGATTTTTCAGGGTTGCACAAATTTAAAAAATTGGTCTCTTCTCAGTATCTCCAGTCAATAGCACATGGTAATTCTTTCCTCAAAGCTAGGTCACTATGAAATTTCTTGTTTATTGAGGTTCTTGGTCTATAGGAGTTGTGAAGATTTCTAATAGGTGGTATTATCAGCACACACACAGGTGAGTTGGTTTGCTGGGAATTACTTTTATATGTATCCTGGTAGAGAGAAGACTCCAATCCTTGGTCTTGGAAGCAGATGGTAGGTAATAGAATGTTTTGTTTTTCTTGTTATAGTTCTCGTTCGAGGTCTCTGTTTTTATAAGGTTTATCTTTTCTCACATATTGGGTGGAAGGACCAGGAAAAATGCTGGAATGCAACAGTAGAAAGTCAGCCAATGGAGCAAAGCAAAGCAACAAGCTCTACTCAAGAGGATTTTGATAATGGAATCAATAATGGATCATGAAATTTGTAGGTAAATAAATGGAACTAGAAGAAAATTATTCTGAGAGAGGTAACCCAGACACAGAAAGATGGACATGGGTATGTACTCCCTTATAAGTGGATATTAACTGTTAAGTAAACAATCATGCTGCAATCCACAGACCCAGAAATACTAAGTAACAAGGAGGGTTTTAAGGAGAATGCATGGATCTCCTCCTTAAAGAAGAAATAGAATTGATTTTGTGGGTGGACTGGAGGCAGGTGGTAATGGAACAGAAGGGATCAGATGTGTGGGGGAGGGATGGAGAGAAAGAATATGTGCAGAGATGACTGGAATTGGAGGACATTTAGGGAACAATGTGAAAATCTACTTCAATAGAAACTCCCAGGATTATATGACGGTGATGTTAGTGAGAAATTCTAGTAATGGAGGGTATGGAGCCAGAAATGCCCATCTTCTGTAAGCAGGCAACTCTCAGTGGTGAGACTGGGACACCAACCTAGTAAAAAAATTTTCAACATATAATCTATACTGCCTGCAAGATGTGCTAGGGTAATGGAGATGCAAAACTTGTGGGAGTCGTCAATTAATGATGGTTTGATTTGATGCCCATGCCATAAGAGGAAGCCCAACCCAGTCACTCTCTGATTGACTAGGAACCAAAGGCTGGATATGGTATCTTTTAGAGGGTTCTGATTTTTCCCCATTTTTAACAATTTTCACAGTCTAAGCCACACTGTGATTTCATTTGTTCAAATTTCAGCTGAATTCAGATGCAGTCCTCAGTGGCTATGAAGGATAAAACAAAATGAAAACATTGTTAAGTGGATTCTAGGAATTGGAGATTCTTCGGATTATTAGAGTTGACTTAAAAGAAAAGTTAGTTTGTCCTTGTTAAATCACTTTAAAGTAATTCTTCTGTTCCTATGCAAATGAATACTATTCTGCCTAGAGTATGTATTTCCAAATGGGTTTTAGGCAGTTAAAATCAATCTGTACTGCAAACATAAGATTTATTAAAATGATGTTTTATGATAGAATTAAGAGGGCTTAGTGTTCAACAAGTTAACCTATGCAAATGGAATTTCAGATAACTTAAATGTTCATGCCAAGGGGCAGTATGTTTGTTTTATTCTCTGCACTGACTTTGGGATATAAGCTATCTTATATCTTCAATAGCTAAAGATTATTTACTTTTTTATATTAAACGTGTTATTAGGCTAGGAATGAAGCTTAGTTGGTAAGTTGGTAGACTACCAACATCCTAGGAGGCCTAGCATCCTCAAAGCCTCAGGTTCAATCCCTAGCAAAGCAAAATCTGGGCAGGGTGGGACATATCAGTAATTCTAGCATTTATGAGGTAGAAGCAGGAAAATCAGAAATTTCAGTGTTGTCTTTAGCTATATATTGAGTTTCAGGACAGCCTGTGCTATATGACACCCTGCCTGAAAGAGAAGTACCTATTTGTAATGATTAACTGATCATCTATACTATAAATAAATGTCACTAGAACATTAAAAAAATACTGAGTTTGGGAAATAAACTCCCCTTTCTCATTAAAATCTCATTAATTTTAGATTAAAATTAAAACCATGTTTTAAAAATAATTTTATTAGTTAATTGTGTGTGCATATGTGTGCGTTGTGATGCATGCGTGGCGATCAGAGGATAACTTGCTAGAGTCAGTTGTCTTCTTCCACCATGTAGGTCATGGGAATTAAAGTTAGGTCATCAACTTGGTAACAAATGGCTTTACCCACTGAGCCATCTTGCTGGGCATCAAAGTGAAACCTTAGAATAGCTTCTTGCCTTTGTTTTGTTGGAACTTAATAACTGAGTTAATTAGAGCAACTTTATTATACTAGTTCTTGCTTCTCTAATCAGGAGGAATAGCTATTAGTAAACAACATCAAGGGTAACATGCATCTGTTACTATACTTTGCCCAAGCTTTAAACATAATTAATAGTACTATATCACTATGATTTTTCTGTTCCTATAAAATATAACTTAATTTTTGTTCTTAGTAATTTAGTTTTTTTTTCTAATAGGAGAATAAATATATAACATTTCCTCAACAAAATTCTTAAATGTAAATCTAGCATACAGAAGAAGAAATCTTAAATCTAGCATACAGAAGGATTTTCTAATTCTTCATTGTGTATATTTGATGGGTTTGGGTGATTCTGGAAGCTTGGATTTTATTTCTGGTTTGCAATGTTGTGCAAAAGCAAGCATGAAATATGTCTATTCACTGTTGTGCATTCCTGGCTACCATGCAGAGCAAGTATTGCTCCAGTGGCAGATGTTGGTGTCAACTACCTGAAGTATGATCTTTCCAATTTCTGTCTACAGATACAAGTAAATCATTAATCACATAATTGGAACAAGATAAGTTACCCAATTCTCCTGAAATATTTTTGAAATATTGACACGTTCTCATATGCAGTTCTTAAAGATATTTCAGTTAGATAGTTATAGGATTCATTTCCTTAGAATGAGTAAAACTTCCCCTAAAGATAACAGAAGGAATTAGTGAAGATGGAGAGTGAAAAGGTGGAGGAAGGGGTCCTGAAGACTAATAACTTACTGGTCCTTTTTGTCTTGGTTTTTATTATATGACTTTGTACAGTTTTACAAGGTTGTCTGACGTAAAGCTTTCTTATAAATTCTGTCTGATTCCAGCCATCCACATTCTCTCTCTTTTTTTTATTGGATATTATATTTACATTTCAAATTTTATCTTTTAACTCCTCCTTCCCCCCACCACCGAGGAACATCCTATCCCATCCCCCCTCCTCATGCTTCTATGAGGATGTGCCCCTACCTATCCCCCCACTCCTACCTCCTCACCCTTGAATCCACCCCCCCAAAACTCGGTGTTCATCCTTCATGGGACCAAGAATCTCCTCTCCCACCTATACCAGACAAGGCCATCCTCCCCTTCATGTACAGATGGAGTCATGGATCCCTCCCTATGTGCACCCAGGCTGGTGGTTTAAGAATTGTCAATAAATCCCAAAAATTTAGTGTTTACTGTGTATCAGGCTCTGGACTATTTTTTTTTCTTAAAAAAAAAACTCTTTGATAATTTAATTATATTAAAACACCAATACTACTGCACTTATTTTTAAATCAGAGGAGTTTTCCTAAAAAATGATAATTCTTTGTGCAAGGTCATGAGACAAGTGATAGAAAACCCAAAAAGACATTTTAGCCTACATGTGTCTAACTTCATTCATAGTTGCATTAAATTCATTACTATACCCCAACCTTCTCAAACATTCTCCTATTATACTGTGAGTGTGATTGTTACTTACCAGGTATTTTCATATACTTTCTTAAGGTATAATCATCAATCATAGAAAACATAGTTTCCAAAAATGTTTTCTGTCCCAAATGACTATATTATACTTTTCATAAATCATACAAAATGGAATATAGCTCATACTGCAATCCAAAGTCATTATCCAACAGTTTGAATGGTATGGTCAACCCTCACTTCAACTATAGCTTCTTCCCAGTGAATTTCAGTCATTTGGTAATTAGATGATTTTATACTGTCAAAAGCCTCCATGCTTTCTTTTGCAATATTCCAAGGTCAGTTTCTCAATTATTTTCTTTCCTTACTGGGTCATTATTCAAACAACACTACTCACATCATGTGCAACTAAAGCAATAGGAGGCCTAAATCCCATATGATCTAATTATAAAAAAATTGGCAAAAAATTGGCCAGCTATTATGGTAAGTTTACACTCTGACCTGAGAAAAATATTGCTAAGATGTTATGTTCACAGTGGATGAAAAATGAGATGCATCATTTTGTTAGCTAATTAAGAATGGAGAAATGCTTGAATGATCTTGTCCAGTGATTGATACCTATTGGGATATGTTTTCCTATCTGAAAGAAGCTTAATAATTTAGTTGGAGATATAGAGGATTATAAGTAAGAGATTCAAGATTAAAGAACAATATTATTGAAATATGTTTTGAGAACAGAAGAATTTCTAAATAATGGTCAAAAGTGAAGGAAAAATAAACACTAAAACATTCTCAATTAGCTAAAAAATGATGCATCTCATTTTTTATCCTGTGAACATAACATCTTAGCAATATTTTCCTCAGGTCAGAGTGTAAAATCCATTTCATAAAACCATGTTACAGAAGAACAGACTCTTCTCTGAATCTAGGCCACTGAACTACCTGTGCCTAAAGTGAATACCAAGAGTGACAGATGTACTTTTGTTTAATGCAATTGGGTAGAAGATTTGATTCAAGAACCAAACTATATGTCATGAACCAGACACTTCAAAGTGTTCTTTAGCAAAGATTCATGTTGTCCCTTTCTTTCAGCCCTGAGATTATTACTTCTTGCCGTCTACTCCTTTTGCGTGTTAATTTTTTTTTGTTCTAGATCTTTCAGGTATGCTGTTAAATTGTTGGTATTTGATCTCTCTATTTTTCTTATGTAGACACTTAATGATTTTAACTTGTCTCTTAGAACTGTGCTCATTGTGTCCCACAGGTTTCAGTTGCTGTGTTTCCATTCAATTCTATAAAGTTTTTAATTTGTTTCTTAATTTCTGTCTTGACCCATTTTTTTTTCATTCAGTAGTGAGTTCTTAAGTTTCCATGAGTTTTTAAACTTTCTGTTGTTTCTGGTATTGTTTATGTTCAGCTTTAAACCATTGTAGTAAGATGGTATGAAGTGTGTTTTTAAATTTTTCTCGTACCTTTTGAGACTTGCTTTGTGTTCAAGCATGTGGCCATTTTTTGGAGAAAGTTCCAGAAGCTGCAGCGAAGAAGCTCTATTATTTTGTATTTGGGTGAAATATTAATATTTGCTAAGTCTATTAGGGAGCCATAACAACTTACACCGAGGACGTTCAAAGAATCATGTCTTACTTCAAAAACCTGTACTCCACAAAATTGGAAAATGCTAATGAAATAAGTGATTTAACAATAGATACCACTTACCAAAGTTAAATTAAGATCAGATAAACTATTTAAACAGCCCTAAACTGTTGTGGCCTAAGCTGGCCCACTTTGGGCGGCCAAAAAATGTTGAGAACGGCACTAGCCCCACGTTTGGGTGGCCAAAAATGTCGTGGCCCGAGCAAAATGTTGAGGCCTGGGCTGCCCCGCGTTTGGCAGCCACTGTATCCAGGCTCAAGCTGCCACTCCGGTCCGAGGGTCGGGGTTCAGCAAGAGAGAGAATGAGGGCAGTCGCGAGGAATGGAGACCAGACAGAGTGTGTTTCAATCCCGTTTATTCTTCAGTCTCTCTTCTTCTCTCCAAGTCCCAAGTCCTAAATTCTTAGTCCCTAGTTCCTAGTCCCTAGTGCCTCCAAGTTCCAAGTTACTTCTTCCAAGTTCTCTTCCAAGTGCCTGCTACCTAATGCCTAATTCCCACTCCAAGTTGTACTCCCTGAAGTGTCTCCTAAAAGTGTCTCTTTCTCTCTTCTGTGTCTCCCTAATGTCTGCTGTGTCTGATTCTCTCCCTCCTGTCTGATTCTCTGATCTGTTCTGTCTCTGCCTTTTATATGTCTCACTTCTAAGCCATGCCTCTAAGTCACACCTATAATCATGCCCTTAGGTCTTGTCTCTAACTCTGATCTCTACACTTCTAAGTTACACACCTTTAATCTCACACACCTTTAATCTCACACACCTTTAATCTCACACACCCAAGGTATCTAAACCAAGATTATCGGAGTGTGCTCAGCTGTTGTAGGCTATTGTAATCCAAGTCTCATGTCAGGGTATATGGCTCAAGATGGCTGCAAAGCTGATAGCCGCTTTTCTGCTAAAAGTCAGCCCCCAACACCTAACCACTAAAGAAATAGAAGCAGTCATTAAAAGCAGTCCCCCCGCCCCCCCCCCCCCAAAAAAAAGCCCAGGGCCAGTTGGATGGTTTCGGTGCAGAAGTCTAGTAGTAGACTTTCCAAGAAGAGCTAATCTCAGTACGCCTCAAACTATTCCACAAAATAGAAACAGAAAGAACACTGCCAAACTCATTCTATGAGGCCATAGTCACTCTGATACCTAAACCTCACAAAGACTCAACAATGAAAGGGAACTTCAGACTGACTTCTCTTATAGACATTGATGCAAAAAAGTAGTCAATAAAATACTCACAAACTGAATCCAGGAACACATCAAAGACATCATCTGTCAAGATCAAGTAGGCTTCATCCCAGGGATGCAGGAAAGGTTCAATATATAAAAATCCATCAACATAATCCACCATATAAACAAATAGACAAAACTCACATGATCATTTCATTAGATGCTGAAAAAGCCTTTGATAGAATTCAACACCCCTTCATGTTAAAGATATTAGAGAAATCAGGGTTACAGGGCACATACCTAACATAATCAAAGAAATATATAGCTGTTGGGTTGTAGCATGCATGGGTGTAGGTCCCGCATCTGCCCCCAAGAGGCTAGGGCCACCGCTCAGAGAGGCAGAGGTGTGGGAAGTTGACTGTGTTCACTCCATGCCAGTGCCAGGTGGACATCAGGTTGTGAAAAGCCTCCGGACTCCACTCCAGGGGTGGGGAGCACAGTCTGAGGTCCTGTGGGGGCCTGAGCTCTTGGGTTGGGGGTCCCCGGGCCAAGAGGTGGCCGGGAACTGACTGGTTCTCAGACCCTTTGGCTCTCAGGTACCACTGAGAGGCCGCAGAAGGATTGAGAAGGGGATGTATGGGCAGCTGAAAGGGGGAGGGGAGAAGCTCTGGTTGTGTTCTGTAGGGATGAGACTCTTGGTCATGGTGACTCGCTTGACTGGGTCTCTGTGGCTGGAACATAGAGAGTTTATTGGCGGTGGGATATTAGATGGCAGCTCTGTAGTTGAAAACCATCTCCACTGTTCCCCACTGCAGGCCTCAAAGAAGAGAAATAGGCTATGGTCTTAAGATATTTATTGTCATGATGGAAAATAGATGAAAACTATACCCCAGTATTCTCAGGATGGGCCTGAGGTTAAATACCTTTTGCAAGGAGGAGCGTCTTGGAAGGAATGCTTAATTGGCTACGTCCTCTGGCCTTTAGGTATCTCATTAATATGGAGCTCTATTTTGAGGTTCTCTGGTCTGTAGTCATACCCTCTACCTATGGAGGGGCTAGCAGGGGCATTGACCTATGTGACTAATGGCCACAGACCTCTCTGTGGGGGGAAGTAGCTATGTGAAAGGAGCCAGGATCCAAATTCCTACCATCCCTGAGGTCTCCAGTGCTCAAAGCCTGCTTGACCAGGTACCCAGCTGCCTCTCACAGGCCACCGCCTCACATATAGCAAGTCAATATCCTATATCAAACTAAATGAAGAAAAATTCAAGCATAGGGACAAAATAAAACTGCCCATTCTCTCTTTATCTATTCAGTATAGTACTTTAAGTTCCAATCAAAGCAATAAGACAACTAAAGGAGATCAGGGGGATACAAATTGAAAAGAAGATGTCAATGTATTACTATTTGTGGATGATATGATAGAATACATAAGTGAGCCCGAAAATTCTACAGGGAACTCATCCAGCTGATAAACACCTTCAGCAATGTAGCTGGGTACATAATTAACTCAAACAAATCAGTAGCCTTCCTTTATACAAATGGTAAATGGGCAGACACAGAAATTAGGGAAATAACACCCATTACAATACCCATGAACAATTTAAAACATCTTGGTGGAACCAAGCAAGTAAAAGATCTGTATGACAAAAACTTCAAGTCCCTGAAGAAAGAAGTTGAATAAGATATCAGAAGATAGAAAAATCTTCCATGCTCATGGATAGGTAGTATTAACATAGTGAAAATGGTCATGCTATCAAATGAGTGCATCAAAATTCTAATATAAATTTTTATAGACCTTAAATGAGCAATTCTCAACTTCATATGGAACAACAACAACAACAACAACAAACCAGAATAGCCAAAAGAATTTTTAACAACTAAAGAGCTTCAGGAGGAATCACCATCTCAGACCTCAAGCTGTACTACTGAGCAATAGTGATACTGCCTAGCATTGCTACAGAAACAGACAGGATGCACAATAGAATTGAATTGAAGACCCAGATTTATGATGTTATTAACTCCAGAATTCCTCTACTTATTTTTTGTCTGTAGAGCCACTCTGTTGTCAAGAGTTGTTGAGGCCACTATTCTTATTCTGTGAAGGTTAGCTATAATTTTATTTGAAGTAGTGTTTCTTTTATGAATGTGGATGCTCTCTTTTGGTGCCTAGATGCTTAGAATTGTAACATCATCATGGTGAGTGTGTTTTGCCTTTCTCTATCTCCTCTGATTAGTTTTTTTGAAATCTGTTTTGGCAGATATTACAATGGCTATACCTGGTTGCTTCTTGGGTCCATTTGCTTGGAGTATCTTTTCCCATATTTTACTCTGAGGTAGTGTCTCTCTTTGATGGTAATGTGTGATTTTTGGATATGACAGAAGAATGGATTCTGTTTTCTAATCCAATCTGTTTATCTTTGTCTTATTGTTGGGGGAATTAAGACCATTCTTGTTGAGAGTTATCAATGAATAGTTTTATTGAGTCCTGTTGTTTGATTGTTATAGTGTGTATATCCCCCCTTTTGACTTTCTGTTTTGAGATTATTTACACCTTGTGTTTTGTGGCTTGTGTTTGGTCTCTTCAGGATTAATTTTTTTTTCTATCCTGTCTGTAGAGCTTGATTTCTACATAGATACTGCTAAACTGGTTTTTTTTTTTTTAAATTGTGGAATGTTTTTCTTTCTCTGTCTATTGTGATTGAAAGTTTTGTTGGCTAGTTAGTCTTGACTTGTATCTATCTCTTGCTGTTTGCTTAGAGTTTGTAGAACATTCTTCAAAGCCCTTCTGGGTTTTAGAGTCTTCATTGAGAAGTCAGGTATTATTCTAATAGATCTGGCAAAATATATTATTTAGTTATTTCTTTTTACATCTTTTAATATGCTTTCTTTGTTCTGTATGTTTTGGTTATTATGAATTGTGGGCATTTCCCTCCACCCCTGCCTCTCTATTTGGTATTTTCCATACTTTTAGTATTTTGATAAGAACCTCTTAAGATTGGAGAAATTTTCTTGTCTGATTTGTCAATCTGCTTTCTCTATTACTATTATTTGTGGATTATGCCTTTTTGTAGTGTACCAGATTTATTGGATGTTTTATGCTTGAATTTTGTTTATACATATTTAATATTTTCTGTGACTGATGTTCTCATTTCTTCTACCTTGTCTTTAATGTCTGAGATTCTCATGTTTCTTGTACTCAATTGGCGAAGCTTATTCTTTAGATTTCTGTTGGGTTGTCTATATTTTCCATTTCCAGTTATAGCTTAGTTGGGGTTTTTATTAATTCTATTTTTTAAAGCTTTATTTTTATGCCTTAAAATGTTTTTATTATTTCATTTCACTGTGTGTATTTTCAGACTTCATTAAGGAATTCATTCATATCCTCTTTAAGATACTTGCACATATTCATAAGTGTTAATTTGAAGTCCTTGTCTTGTGCTTCAGCTATCCTTTATTTCTCAGGGTCTATTGTTACTGTGTTAAAGGGTTCTGGTGGAGACTCACTGTCTTCATTTTTAATGTATATGTTTATGCTTTGGTGTCTAAGCATTTTGGGTTGGTATGTTTACGATTTTGCTGATATCAGGTCTTGATTTTGCTGGGTCATTTATTGGTTCTCATTTGTTGGTTTCTGTTGCCTTCTTCAGATCTAAGGTAATTGTTGAGTATGTGCTTTTCTGGTAGGAAGTGCTTCTTCAGGTCAGTTGATGACAGAGAGAAATAGAGTTGCTAGAACAAATGACTGAGTAAGGCTTCAGGCTAAAGTGAAAGCAATCCTGTTCATATGAAGAGGTGTAGTCAGAAGGAAATTGGATATATGATGGGAGAGGGGGTCTTGTAAGTAAATTGCAGTAATGTTACAAATTACTTGAAGAGATAGGGATGAAATGGCTAGGGTAATCCTTGGCCTGACTAAGAGTTGTAGTCTCCAGTTAATAGAGTTGAGGTAGGAGGTGGGACCTGGGTGTTGCCTGGCTGAAGTTGAAAATGGAGAGATTGTATGGAGGATGGGAAAGATAGTGTGAATTACCTGAGTCCATGCCAGGTGTTGCCATTGAGAGTCCCTGGTAGAAAATAATTTTTAGGTATCAGAATCTGACAGGAAGGAATCAGGGTGAACAAGAAAGAGAGAAGGGATGAGAGGGTCCACAGGAAGGAGAAAACCTGGATGCACTCCAAGGAATGGTGGAGTGTAACTTTAATTTATCCAAACACTTATTTTTTTAATGATGGTTCTTAAATTTTTAACCTTCCTTGTAGCCCATTAGAGGTCATAGAAAAGAAAGGATATGGGGAAAGTTGGCCTGTTTAGAAAGGTTCTTTGGAGCAACTCCTAGTCTGTGTTGCCTGGAAATCAACAGTTCAGTTCACAGATTGGCAGTTTGATCTACTTGCAAACACTTCAGGAATACACCAGCAGTTCAGTTAGGCAGGGTCAGGGTAGTAAATAGGAGTCAGCAGCAGTGGTAAAGACAGCTAGGCCTCAGTCTTGGCATAAGTCAGCAGGAGGAGAGACCAGCAGGGATGCCAAAGAGAAGTTCTCAGCTGTGCCTCTGTCGGGGAAAAGAAGATCAGTGAAGATGGGAGACCCACAAGCATTGCACAGCTAGCTCTATAAGCAAACCAAGCTCTGCCTTCATCACTGTCCTATTTATATCCCTCCAAACATCACATG
This sequence comes from Arvicanthis niloticus, assembly GCF_011762505.2. Taxonomy (NCBI): domain Eukaryota; kingdom Metazoa; phylum Chordata; class Mammalia; order Rodentia; family Muridae; genus Arvicanthis; species Arvicanthis niloticus. The sequence continues at coordinate 11,049,058 of NC_047674.1, read as the reverse complement.
CCCTCCACAGGTCCCACCTCTGCATGTGCCTTTCCTTAGCACATACATCTGTCCCAGCTGAGATCACTCTGCTGATCAGCCTGAGTCCATGGAAGCATCAAGAAACTGCAGCACACCACCAGAAGTTTTTTGGTGTGTTTCTTTCTATGGAGTCCAGACAAATGCAACTCAGTTATACAATGTAAGACAGACCAATACATGTGTGTTGTTAGCAAAGAATACTCATCACCATTTTCTCCAAAGAAGCTGACAACAGTTGTTTGTATCATTAAATTTTTGTTCTCTTGTTTTGAGACAGTTTCAATCTTCACCTAGGCTAGTCTAGAACTTATTATACACTCATGATAGTACTCTTGCGTTAGATGAAATTGATTGCAGGCTATCATGCCTGGGTCTCATTTGTGTAACTAAACTTTTTGACTTTTGCATATGAGGGTAGTATAAAATTTGGAGCAAAGAATTGAAGGTAAAACTTCTTCAACTATTTCAGTTATATTAACAACTTAATTGCTAAGTGATGGATGCATAGGATTATGATGCAACAAATGATTTGAATGATAGTTTTCACCTAATTTTATGTGTATATTTTCAAATGCTATATGGGTAAGCAGAGAAGATCATCTATATTCTTATACATAGCAGAATGAGCTTTTGGCATGTGTTCTTCTGTAAGTGACTGGGGTGTAAATGAACTCATAAGGAGTGTGCCTAGGTGAGAAGTCCTTTTGAAGACTATGAATTGTATATCTGTGATTTGGAAAGCATGAATGAGCATGTGCTGTTTAAATTTAGAGAACCGATAGATTATCTGAGAGGGAAAAAAAATTCATAACCCTGCCAGGATAAATAAGAAGTGCTTCAAGAAAATCACTAGTGGAAATTAGGAATGCATTCAGGAAGGAAGGCCTGGCATTAGATTTACAGATTATCAATTCATGTAGCAGATTTTTGATAAATTCTTTTCTTCTTAAGAAGGAACAATGGCAATGCACGGCAGAAGCAGAATTGTTGCAGGCTGAACTAATTTAAGAATAGAGTGTAAGATGCATATTTGAATATAGGGCATTTGTTAAAGCATCTTTGCAGGAGTGAAGGAGAGGGGGAGGAAATCAGGGATGAGCAGAGAGAAAACTCAGATGACACTATGAATTCCACAACCTCATCTCTGGAGATGAAATTGCTCTTCAGGTCTGTTCTGAACTGAGAGGGGACTCACACTGAGCAGCCATTAAGCAGAGCAGGTTGCTTCAGGAAGGAGGCTTCTAGTGTTACTTGCAGCAGTGATGGAGAATAAGTTGTTGATCCAATCCTGAAGTCTTATGCATTATTGACTCCATCACAACAGCTGTTCTTGGTGGTCCTCAAAGCTAGGTACACTAGCATAATCCAAACTGCAATACTGGAGTCTAACATCATACCTGGTGTCTTAGTCAGGGGTTCTAGTTTTGCACAAAACATCATGACCAAGAAGCAAATTAGGGAGGAAAGGGTTTATTCAGCTTACACTTCCATATTGCTGTTCATCACCAAAGGAAGTCAGGACTGGAATTCAAGCAGGTCAGGAAGCAGGAGCTGATGCAGAGGCTATGAAGGGATGCTACTTACTGGCTTGCTTCTCCTGGCTTCCTTAGCTTACTCTCTTGCAGAACCCAGGACTACCAGCCCAGGGATGGCACCACCCACAATGGCCCTCCCCGCTTTGATCACTAATTGAGAAAATGCCTTACAGCTGGATCTCATGGAGGGATTTCCTCAAGGGAGACTCCTTTCTCTGTGATAACTCCAGCTTGTGTCAAGTTGACACACAAAACCAGCCAGTATACCTGGAAAAGCAAGAGTTTGACTATTTAGGAAAAGTTCAAGTTTGAATGCAGAAACAAACAGACAAGTACACAAAAACAAAAACATGAAACAAACAAACAAACAAACAAAAATGTCAGAACTACTTCTCAACCAAGGGAAAAATCTCCATTATATTAAAATTTACACCTATGTCTGCTAATCTGCTTTACTCAACAATTTATTTGTTTATTTAAGATTTACCACTGAGATATACCACCAGCCCCAGGTTCATTGATTCAAAGATTAGTCTTGTCCATAAAACGCTTTCAAAGAACACACCCACAAAAAAGATGGCACAGTATTTGTCATTGTGGACCAACTTGATTGAACTAGGAAAGTAACCAATACAAAATGTATTCACTTGCATCCTTTAAAACTATTGTTTTATTTTCTCTACCTTAATTGAGGTAATATTGGAAAATAAAATTGTATATATTTAAGATATGTTGCATAACATTTTTGGTTTTGAATATATTGTGAAGTGATTACAACAGTCATGATAATTAGTTTACAAAAATGATAACAAAGATATCTAATTCCAAATTGACAAAACTCATATATATTTGAAAAAAATACATCAACTTTTTCTACAGAAGAGGATGATTTTTACTTTTCTTCTTAATACCACACAACCAAAGACTGTGATAATAAATTGGCACCACTCAAGTACATGGTATGAAGTGAATACATTTTCTTTTGTTATAGGATGATGGGATAAAATGGGGGAGAAAGCAAAGATTTTTGTTGAGCACTCACCTATAAATATTAATTAAAAAAATAAGAAAGAACTAATCATGATAATTACAGTTCTTATTTTTGTAATTGGTCACTTAGTCACTAACCATTCTTTGTGCCCTTAGCAAACACTTCAGCTTGTGAAGCCTCTTTATTGGGGGAGTGAAGATCTGAGTCAGTGGTGTAGTTTTCTACACTTGGCTTTGAAATTACTCTGACTTTAGTTAACCACAGAGCATGGCATGATGAAGAGAAGCTTCAAGAACTCTGTGGCATTCAGCACTTGTTTCTCTTTTTTCTCTGTATGCTATTGTGGTTCCTTTTCTCCTTGGTAATCAGGGTTGATTACTCTAGCCAGCCTAGTACCTCTTGTTTGCTTTATATTTAGAAACCTTAGGAACCCAAAGTGGTTGAGTACTACCTTCAACTTATGGGTAAATGGACTCACTGATATGTTCAAGTGAAGCACTTTTATATTTGAAACTAACACCGCTAGAGCAGCTGTGCATAATAACATCATTACAGGAAGTAAATATTATGCTTTAGGGGTAATATCTTACAGATCCATGCCCCAATAATTTCTATTTATTCCCAGAGAAGCGACCTTTAAATAAAGTAGTTTCTCTGCCTAATATAGGTGTGACTCATTCAATCACTTGGAAACCTTTCTGGACCAAGGTCAATGGCTCTAGACAGAGACTAATAGAGATGATTAATGCACACACTATCTCTGCAACTGACGCCCATTTATCTGTTTCATCAACATGTGAATTGCACATGTTTCATGTTCTGACACTGATTTAATGTGGTCTCTGTCATTAGCAATTAGTTAGTTTTCAAGTACAGGTATTGATAAGGTGCTGCTTAAAAAGTATGGCTGGAAGTACTAGTTCATATACAGCAAGTGAATTCTTTCCAAGAAGACCATATAGCAGAAAAGAAACATACTTGTGAGACATTGGAGAAATATTAGGCAACTGTAGCTAGTATCTTCCCAAAGCAGCAAACAGAAATTGTGAAGATGGCTATGAAAGTCATTCAGACCTCCTCTATTACAGAGAAGACTCAACATTTTCAAGAAGTCCTCTTTCAACTTTCGTTTCTTCTTGTGCAGTCTCAGCTGAATTCAGTGCAAGGTTGTTTACTAGAATACATGCAATCTACCAGTGGCCACCTCACTGACGAAATAGACACTCTTTTCTTCAGCAGTCATCAACTACCAACAGTCTCCCAGGAGAAACAATCTTTTGTTGGGCTCAGTCTTGTGCAGATCACCACAATTATAGTAATTTGTGAGTGCATGGACTGTGTCACATCCAAAGATGTTTACTTTTGCTTCACATCTCTTCATCCTTTGCATCTCACATTCTTGCTACCCCTTTGCTCTTGGAGGAGGTTATATAAATGGTCCGTTTAGGCCTGAGCACTCCATCCTCACTCATTCCCAGCACTTGGACCACTTATGGGTTTCTGCATTAATAAAGTGCTTCTCTGATGAAGGGTAGGGGCATATTTCTTTTACATCCATGTCTTATTGTAAGTCCCGCCAGGAAGGGAGAAACTCCCTCTCAACCCATGGGAATTTACAGCCACCCCAATAACTGCAAGACACCGAACTTGATGCAATTAACAAGAGGTATATTTGATTTCAACGCATTGAGGTCACACTTACAGCCTGTCTTACGCAGAGGCAAGCAATGAAGTACGACCCCCCACTTAGAGAAGAGGTAGACCATTTAAAGGAAGAACCACAACTCAGGGAGACGAGGGGGGGAAATCATGATTAAGTATCTATAGAAAGCACCTGTCCAGTGTTCAGCTTCCATGACAGGTTCAAGAAACGGTCATGTTAAGAATCAAATCCTATCCAATTTGTCTTGTGGTTAATTCTGTTTCTGGTATCCAGGGTGCACGGGCACAAAACCCTATCTTGTGGTCAGTTCAGTTCCTGGTATCCAGGGTACACGGGCACGCTGACCTGAACTCTCAGCTCTGAACTCTTATCTTATTTATTTTGTCTTATGGATAGCTAGTTTCCTAGGATCCAGAGCTGATCTGCACTCTTGACTCCATCTGTGGAAGGTTTAAATATTTTTAACTCTTTCATTATAATTCAGGCTTTTATTTCTCATCATGAATTCAATCACTCTAAATAGTCATCTAAACTGAAATAATTGTGTAACTCATGTAAATATTGACGAGTTTTAAATTTTACAAGTAAAATTATAGAAGAGGCATCAGTGATTTAAGCAGTATTTTGGAAAAATTTAAATCATACTACTTTTTTTCCCATGTCAAATGTAGATAAAAAGTGTTCATGATGTTGGGAGTAAATCAAGAAGAATTTGTTTCTGTAATTAGAATTGTAGAAAATTAGGATACAGTAACATGTAAAAACATGAGGTAGAATTGAGTTATGCTATCACAGGCTGTCAGATGTTATCACAACTGATGCCATGATGGAAGTACCACTCAGGCCTTGGAACTCAGCATATAGGCCAGACCAAAGATGAAAACACAATCCATTAAAGTCTATAGTTCTGGGAAAGTCCTAAATGTCCTGACCTTGCTCTGGCTTCTGTAGTTCTGCTTCTGGATTCTGGCTAACAGCTCTTGCTTACTGAGGTGTATCAACCTAAGATATATATATATCATATATATATATATATATATATATATATATATATATATATATATTTAAAATGTCACTCTGAGAAAGTCTTGGGACTGCACACAGATCCACCTAGCATGGTGACTAGTTGAGTAATACTTTCTTTGGCTTATATTTATGCCCCAGTGATATTCTGTGGTGGACACTTCACACAATACAAGTGCTAACACTGGGAAGATACAACAAGGATAGTAAGACCTTGGGATGCTAGTGAGTCCCAGAGGCTATGCCATGCTGCTAAGTCATTATTGGTACATGACATGCTGCTCCTAATTTACCCTACACACTCTTCTTTTTGATGATAAAGAGTCCAATTTCACTTATTTCCTGATTACACTTCTAGCCAGGTGATAAGTAATTGACTCTAGGATGCAGTGACCTAGATATTAACACGCAGGGATATTAAACCAATCTTCAATCATATATTCTGTAAAAAAAAAAAAAATTACCCCTCTTCCAGTTCTAATATGCATTAGTTATTTTAATCCTGAAAGTAATATATTAAAGTCCCCATAGACAAGATTTTGTTTCTTGATGTTTGACTTTATCCTAAAAAGGAAAGTAGAAAATATTTAGAATCTTCAGACTTCTAATTGGGTATTGGCAAAAGCCCTGGGATAGTTGTCTTTCTTTTATCAATTTGGTGAAATAAATGAAACACTAGTATGTCAAATTTTCAACTAGTATTTCAAATTTGCAAGTTGTGCTAGTTATTTTATCTTATTTTTTCACACAAGCTAGAGTCATCCGGGAAGAGGGAAGAGGGAAATTCCATTGAGAATTTATGATCTTTGTTGGAGAGCTCAGTGCTTCTCCAGGCAGGTGGTCTGAAGTGTTTAAACATGCATGCTGAGCAAGCCATGGGGTGCAAGTCAGTAAAAATCATTTCTCCATGGTTGTTGGTTGTTTTTTGCTTCAGTTCCTGCCTCAACATTCCTGTCTTGAGTTTCCTTGGCGAGAGATTGTGACCTAGGTCTTGTAAGAGAAAATGCTTTCCTTCTTAAGTTGGTTTTTGTTAATGTTTTATCACAGCAATAGAAAACAAATGCAGACACAAGTGTTTTCTCCCCGCAAGGTACTCAATTTGATCTAAAATTTGTTTTTGATTTGGACTAGAAGCTTAACATAGTATAACCACTTGATAAAATATTCAAGAATATTATACAGGTCTCATTCCCTGAAAAAGGACATAAATAACATAGGTTCTTTTGGTTAAAATATGTAGAAAGTGGAATTTCAGGTGAAAATTTGAGGTCTTGGTTGGGGAAGGCTTTGGGATACTGAAATAAAGGAGCTCAGAGGACTGTGTGTGTGTGTGTGTGTGTGTGTGTGTGTCTGTCTGTCTGTCTGTCTGTCTGTCTGTCTGTCTGTGTCTATGTATACTGAGGTGTGTGCTTGTATGCACAGCTAGAAGACAGTATCAAATCCTTCAGAGCTGGAGTGACAGGTATTTGCAGAACTTCAGGTTTGTCATGTCAATGCTAGGATCTGAATTCAGGGCCTCATGATTGTGCAACAAGTTCTCTTAACTGTGAGCCATCTCTCCAGCTCCAGCTACAAACACTTTTGATATGGTTAAGTATTAGCATAAAGATTTTGTTTACTTGGAACAAGCTCATGCTTACTTTGTGGCTTAATACTAGCCAGTGATGTTGACCTGTTCTTAAATTACACGTTACTTAAAGCCTGTTGTCTTTTTTACAGTAAAACTCATGGCCCAGTCATGGACAGCAAATACTGTTTTGCTGCAGACGCCTACAACCTCTGGTTGTTACAGTGTTCCCACTTCTCTTCCCCGTGGATCCCCAAACCTTAGAGGAAGTGGGGTGATGATATCGATGCCTCATTTAGGAATCAGCCTTCTACAGTCTTTCATTCTCTGTACACTACCACTTCTGTGTCTTTGTATTAAATTGCAAAAACAAGTTTTTCTCACAAAGGTTGAGAAATGAATCTCCCACTCGTTGGATATAATGGTAAGTACTTAGGAAGCCATTTATTACTACGTCCAATTAGTAAAATAATAGTATTCGGTTCTCTACTGGGGCCCATGTGCTAGCCAGCCACTTAAGCCCTCCCAGTTAAGAGTGCAAGGCATAAGATCTTTCTTGTGGAGTGGACATTACATCCAATCAGAAAGTGCTTGGCTATTTCCATAAAATTTGTACTGCTCTTATACCACTGGGATACCTTGCCAAACCAGCCATTATCATAGTATCCAGGTTTCACAACCAGGTAAGGCAGAGACTTTCTTTTCTTCCCTGGTAGCATGCCAAAGAGATAATCCTGCTATAACAACTTTAGTCACCATCATCTTTGTTTTCCACTGCTTCTTGCTCCTTTCAACCTTGACGACTTTCTTGCTATATCAGGCTTTCCACTCTGTAGGTTGCATCTTAACTTACATGATAAGATCTTTTGCTTTACAGAAATATTTTAGTTTTAAGTGGTCAAATTATTAATTGTTACCCTTAAAGCCTGTGCTGCTGGAGTCCTGTTGAGAAAGTCTTTTTCAGTGACTAGAAGTTGAAGCCTATTTCCTACTTTGTCTTCTGTCAGGGTCAGGATATCTGGCCTTATGTTGAAGTTTTTGATCCCCCTGGAATTGACTTTTGTTCAGAGTGAGAGATAAGGATTTAGTTTTTGTCTTATACATGCAGCTATTCGGTTTTACAAGCACTGTTTGCTGAAGGCGCTCTTTCCTTTAGTGTGCATTTTTGGCCCCTTTGTGAAAAATATCTTGTGACTGTAGGAGTGTGGGCTTATATGTGGGAACTCAGTTTTATTCTATTAATATAAACATGTGTTTTTATGCAGTGCTGTCTTGTTTTTACTGCTACAGTTTTGACTGCTATAACTTGAATCAAAGATGAGAACACTGCACCAGCATTGTCTTTATTTTTCAGGGTTGTATTTGGTATCCTGGATCCTTTGTGTGTCTATGTGTCTTAATGAATGCTCTATTGCTGTGGAGAGACACCATGACTACAGCAACTTATAGAAAGGAAAACATTAAAATGGTGCTTGCTTACACGTTCAGAGCTTTAGTCTGTTGTCATCATGGTGGGAAGCATGGTGTCACATGGGCAGTCATAGTTCTGGAGAGGTAGCTGGGAGCTTTACATCCTGATCAGCAGTCAGCAGAAAGAGAGTGAGAGCCTGATCCTGGCTTGAGTACTTGAGTTCCCCAAAGCCACTCCCACTGATATCCTTCCTCTAACACAGCCACACCTACTCCAAAACAGTGCCACTCCCTAATGACCAAGCATTTAAATATATGAGCCGATTGGGGGCTGTTCCTATTCAAACCACCACACCATATAAAATTTGAGGCTACTTTTTCAACTTCTGTGAGGAATTAGAATTTTGATGGGGACTATGTCGAATATGTAGATTAATTTTGGGAGAATGGGCATTTTCTCATTATTAATCTTACCAATATATAAACATAGGTCATCTTTCTGTCTTCTGGTATCTTCTACATTTTCTTTCTTTAATGTCTTCACCTCTTCATTATACAAGTCGTTCACTTTCTTAGTTAGATTAATTACAAAATTATTTTAACTGTTTCTTTTTTTTTAGATAATTTAATTATATCATTTTCTCCTTCCCTTTCTTCCCATACACCAACACCTCTTTGCTGTCTTTCATTACTTGTTCTTACATACGTACTGTGTTTTCCAACTCTGAAGTTCGTTTGCTTCTGGTCTTCCGTAACGATCTCCATCTCTTGTAAAGAGAAGGTGCCTTGATCAGGGCCGAGGACCACACTTATCTGTAGGTGTAAGGACAAACATCTAAAATGTATTTAGGGATTATGTTGGTTTGGTGAAGTGATGGCTGTAGGTTCTCCTACAAGATCTTTGACTTCCCTAGCTCTATGTTGTTGACTAGCTTGCTAGTATCAGGCATGATTTCTCTCTTGTTGAGTAGGTCTCAATTAAAACCGATAGTACCACCAATATATGTGTGCCGCTAATGCACCCTTTATGGTGATTGTGTCATGACGGTTGTTGGTGTTGTTTGTAGGACTCATAGCTGGGTAGGACTCTTGGTTTTCTCTTTTAGAAGTTTGTATGATGCCTTCTGTTACCTTAAAAGCCTGACCACAGAGAGGATTCCAGATTAGTTCCAGCTCAGAGGCCTCTTGGACCTTTGCTGAAGTGGATAGTGTCTTCATCAATAAGGATTCACCTTTGGGAACAAAGGGAGATAGCAATAGCTGGTAATGTTTTGCAGTCTGCTGAACAATTCTTAGCAACAATGTAAAAGAGGACTTTCAGGTCTGATTTTGGTACTTCTGTTATGTGGTCTTTGGCTCTTGGAGGGAGCATTGCCATTCTAGGTTGGAAAATTTAATTTAAAGTCTATATGCATTTTCTACACTCATTTATATGTATTATAGGTATATATTTAATAATATGATTCTTTATAGCTTTTCCAGACAGCCTTATTGTTATTTTACCCTCCTCTCTCCTGTATTTATTTATTTCTTCCTATTGAGAGCCCCCTTTCCATTCCCACCCCAATATTGCTTGTGCACCATTAAACGCCCTCTATTGTTCCCCAAGCACATCATGTTAGCAATGGTCTCCTTCGGCTTACATGGCATCTGAAGTTACTCTGGGATATGTACTCACTTCTGAAGATTTGGATCTGGGAACCTTAGATGAGAGAGAACTCGCAACATTTGATACTTGCTCAGCCATGTTCATTGCTGCTCTCTCTATTCACAATAGCTAGGGAATGGAAACAGACTAAACGTCCTGAAACTGATGACTGAATAACGAAAATGTGTATATGCACATAGAATAGTGTCATAGCCATCTATAAAGAAAATGAACCCACAAAATGTGCACATAGGTAGATGGAACTAGAAAAATATCATACTAAGTGACAAAACCAAGATGTGAAAAAGGAAGATTATTTTTAGCCCATCGAGGATGGGAATTTTTTCATGATTTCTTTCTCAACATGTTTGTCTTGGTATGTAAAAAGACTACTGATTTTTTGTGTTAATTTTTTATCCTGGTGCTTTGCTGAATAAGTTTATCTGCTGCAAAATTATTTTTTTAAGAAAGGGAATTTATTTCTCAAGTTTTAATGCCCTCCAATGTATAGTTACAAAATGCACATTCAAAACACAGCAGTTAATTTACTTTAAAGTGAAATGGATTTGGGACAGTTTTACTTTTATCTTAAAGTCCATCTTATCAACACAACGAGAGATAGGTTTCTTTAGGGCTTTCTGTCTATTAACAGTTTTTTTAAAAATGCATTTCTAACAACAAAGGGTTAAAGTACATACTTATTTTTATGTTTTAATTTTTGAAATGTAGATACTCATGAAAATTTTAATAAGTAAATTGTGAAATAACTGAATATATTTTATTAAAGGCTTTTCCTCCTGCTTCTATTACTATTAAATTGATGATAAACACATAGAGGCATTTATAATTTAGAAAACCATTTTAGTCAAATGATCCTCTGGAAGAAGCCTGCCTTAAATTCTTTCAAAATTTCACTGAATATAATCTGAGACAGTTTTACTTTATGGAAGACCTGCTTTTAGGATGCCATAACTTTTCTTCAAGCTGAAGATTTGTTCTGTAAATACATTCTCTCTATTAGTGGACAAAGGTTATTAAACAGAATTATTATACTAAGAAAATTCAGCCTCACAGTGGTATCAAGAATGTGCCGTGGATGGGAGACTGGGGAAGATGTGAAGAGACCTGAGTTTTGATCTTAAAGACCCAAGTGCTCCATGCTTCCCTAGTACTGGGTGGGCCAGAGACAGGTAGATCCAGGGTTCTTAGTGTGCAGCTAACTGTAGAAACGTTGAGCTCTAGGTTTAATTGGAGATCTCTTAAAATAATGTGGAGAAATGGTTCAGGGAATTATGCTCTGATTTCTACAGACCTCACAAGTAAACACTTGCACACTCAAGCGCACACAACACATAAGCACATGGAGAGAGAGAGAGAGAGAGAGAGAGAGAGAGAGAGAGAGAGAGAGAAGAGAGAGAGGGGGTACTGTGGCTGGCTGACTGACTTAGTGCTGAAGGGATGAGGAACACTTTCCAGAAGCGAAACAAATAACCTGCATCATGAAGAATAATAACATTTCTCTAGCTGAAGAAGACTGGTCATTCCCAGGCATCTGATGTGAACAATTACTAACATGATATGAATAGGAATGAGCAAAATCTTAGCATATTCTGAGAAGAAATGCAATGATGTATGTGTGTATTCACATACACACATACATATATACATATATATACACACACACATATATATGACAAAAAATTTCAAATGCAAATTTTGAAAGTAACTTAACAACAGCAAATTTTGTTTTCCTCAAAAGATATAGGTACTTTAACAAATGATTTGAATTTAAAATAAAGCTTTATTTTAATAAAACATATGAATTTTGCTTTTGGGGAGTTCTCTTTGAAGGCACTGTGTTCAAAGTTTGGGGGTTTAAAGCTTTTGCTACTAATTTAATTTATGTCTAGTGAGGTAGACATCTTGCGGAACTAACTACAAATTTAGCTACACATTTCTTGAAAGTTATATAACACTGTAGTTATGTCTTTACTAATTGAGTGGAGTTTATTGAGCACTTTGAATATATAGGTTAATTAAAACCATTCTGAAAAGGTTTCCCTCATTACTGAAGACATTGTTCTGCCCACTCCCGCCTCTTCCTAGTTTCATATTCCCAGTAGGACAACCCTGGTGTTCTGGTAGGTGTACTTGATCAGCCTCTGATTTCTTTTGTCTTAATTCCCCTCTCTTTTCTTTCTTACATGGATAATCTAAGTTGACACACATACAAATTCTTTGATATCTTTTATTTTTAGCCAGCTCTTAATTATTGCAAATGTTCATGGGTATTGTGTGATATTTCAGTACGTTTATTATAATATGTAATCCTGAAGCCAGAATCATAGATGTCTACATCTCTTTTTTAAACAGGAATTGTGTGTGGAATCTGAATGTTTTTCTCATTTCTTTATATGAAATAAAACAAGCGTCATAAACTGGAGTTGCTCTGGTGTTCTGTGAACAGTACATTCATTCTTCCTACATAGTTGTATTGCAGTTAAACTTCCTGCAGCTCCCTCACCCTTCCAATCCTCTAGGGACAAATATTTTACTGTCTTTTATGAAATCATTTTGAAAATGTTTTTTTTAGTTAAAAATAGTAATTTTTTTCTTTTTGTATCTATTTCACCCTACTCAATGATTTAATTTTTATACTGATTCTTAGCTTGTAAATTATTTTTTTTATTAAAATTATTTTTTCATACAATATATTTTCATCATGATTTCCTCTCTTTTATGTCTTCCCAGATCCTCCCCACCTCCCCAACTGTCGAACACCATGCCATCATTAGAAACCAACTAACCAACCAACCAACCAACCAACCAACCAACCAACCAACCAACCGAGCAACCCAATCAGAACAGAATAAAAACAATAAAGCATAACAAACAGGAAAAGCATGAGAAGCATACACACACAGGCATATAAATGCAGGCACGCAGACACACACACGCACACACACACACACACACACGCACACACACACACTCACCATCAAACACACAATCTGTAAAAATATTATATAAGCAAAAGACCTATTAGGTAAGAAATGCCCAAACAAAATATTATGAGTCAAAATTTCTACCAAAAATACTATTAAATTTGTTTTGTGTTGGCCATCTTTTGTTGGGCATAGGGTCTACTTTTATGTGTGGTTTTATATACCTAACAAGACTCCATTGGAGAAAACGGATTTTTTCTTTACAAACAATTGTCAATAGAGATAGTTTCAGGGTTTCTGATGGGAGCTTGTGTCTACCTCCCCCTCTTAGCACTGAAACCTCATCTGGCTTGGACCTGTGTAAGCTCTGTTCATGATGCCACAGTCTCTCTATGAGTACATATGTATGGCAATCATGTTGTGTCTGGAAGACACCATTTTATCTCATCTGGCTTTTATAATCATTTTCCCTCCTGCTCTGCACAGTTCACTGAGCCTTAGGGGAGGGACTGGATGGAGACATCCACATAGGATAGAGTGTTTCAAGGTCTCTCACTCTTTATATGTTGCCCAGTTGTGGGTCTTTGTATTTGTTTGTATTTATTGCAGGAGAGCTCTTCTTAGATGGTGGATGAATAAGATACTGATCTAGAGTATATCTAAATGTTAGGAATGATATTATTACTTTACCAGAACCCAGTAGTAATTGGCTTCTCCTAGGTCCATAGCCTATATAATCTCAGGTTCTTGGCCCCCAAGGCCATGTCAGCCATGAGTTCCCACTCATGTACTTGGCTTTAGGTCTAATCAAGCAGTGGTTGGTTGCTGCCACATTTTTGTGCCCCTATTACACCAATATATCACACAGATGGGTCACCATTGTAGATCTAAGAGCATGTAGCTGAGTTGGTGGTTACTATTCTCCTCTAGTAACATACAGAGTACCTTTCAGTACACGAACACTAGTCTGTTGTAAAGGTGTTAGCTCGACTTCTCTGTGTTCAATAAGTTATGTAGCTGTCTTCTGCAATAGGCCTTACCATCAGTTCATGGAAAGCAATCAATAGCTTTTGCAATAGTTATTTGGGGATCTCCATGGGACCCCTTCGCTCAACAACTCAATTAGATATAAACTACTCGTGTATTGGAGGTATTATTTGGTGGAAAGAGAAGTCTAGTTGGCATTTGTCTCCCCACTATCTGATGATTCTATTTTGATTTCTTTAAAAAATGAACATATTTGAAGAAGCTTCTACTACAGTAGAGGGTAGAGTGAGGTTGGGTGCAGGCCCCTAAAAGCAATCTGATACAGGATTGGGGATAAGGCTGGAAAATTTGTAATGGAGGGCAGAAAAAAGAATGAAGATTTTCTAATTACTTACCAGCCTGGTGTGGCTGCTGGATTTCCATGTAAAGCATCAAAATCTAAAGTTTTATCTTACTTAGCCCAGGGTTTGATTCCCAACACCACAGATACTGGGTATGGTGATCTTAGAAAGGGGGTGGTGAAGGATCCTGAGTTGAATGCCATCATCAATTACAAGTTGAATTTGTGGTAGCCTGGGCTACATGCAATTTTGTGTAAAAAACAAACAAACAAGCAAACAAACAAAAAGAAAGAATGAAAAAGAAGAAAAAGAGAAAGAAAAAAGATTTATATTATTCATGCAAAAGACACAATTTAATTTCTTTGTGTTTTTAAATTACTTAATAATATTTATAACAGACTAAGATAGTTGACTCTGTCCTTCTATTATGTGGATTCAAGGGATTGAACTCGGGTGGCCATGTTTGACAGTAGTTACCTTTACCTCCTAAACCACCTGGCTGGACTCCATTTCTTGTCTTTTGTTGGAGACTTAAGTTTCCTTTCAGTTAAAGTAATTGTTGAAAGTCATGTGCATCCTTCTTAGCTTATCCCCCACGCCCCCAGTTGATTTAAGCTTCAGGGTTCTTTCTATCTTCTTTGTCTGAGAGCTGTGATGATAGTTTACTGTGTTGCTATTTGATTTTTTTCCCTAGTTTCAATTTGTTCATCTATTCTTCTGAAATGCATCCTGAGCTGTTGAGATTGTCACTGTCGTTCTCACTCACTCATCTGTGTCAGGGTTTCTTCACATGACTTGCTCATTGATGGCTCACTGGACATGAATTGCTTTAATTTGCACTTATTTTAGAAAGTCTTTAGTTTTCTATTTTATTTTTTTAAGGAGTAATTTTGCTGGATATATTAATATTCATTGGCAGCTATTTACTCTCATGTTTTGAAATGTGTTATTTTGAGGTTTCCTGGCTATTTAGAGTTTCTGCTGAGAAGTCTGACATAATTCTGATGAATTCATATTTGTGATTTTTTATGTTTCCCTTGAAGCTGGCTGGACTTGTTTATTTATTTATTTTTTTTCTTTTTCTGAGCTCTTGGAATTTTAAGTGCATCATAATGTGAAAGAGGTTCCTTTCTGGTCATGTCCATTTGTGGTAATGAATGTTTCCTGTCCTTGAGTGTTCGTCTCTCTCCCTGGATTGAGGCCATGAACATTTAGGAAGGAGAAGGGGGGAACATAATGACCTCCATTCTAAAGTTGTTTTGGCCTTCGTCCCCATCAATACATTTCCATTCTTTGTGGCCTTTTATTCAATGTGGTAAATTTCCATTTCCCCAAAAGGTAGCTTATTTCCCGCTCGCTCCTCTGTGTTGTGTCTCTCTATCCTTGGCAAGTCTTTCTCTTCCCGTTAAACCACAAGGGAAACAGAAGGTTGGGGGGTCCTCTCATACTCAAGCCAACCAGGTGCTTTAATGTCAAGGTCTCTATTACAGCTGCTCTCTGGCTTGTGCACAAGGCAAGGTATCATATTGCAGTTAGTCCCATATTGTGAACAGAGGCACAGACCCAGTCCTTGTACCAGACAAGACACGTGAATGAATATGCTGGGTTCAGTAGGAGAATAAGGGAGTCACTAGAATGAAGGGAGATACTTGAACACAAAAGATCCTGTCTATGGTCAGTGGTTTCCCAGCTCTGGGATTTTTCTTCATCTATTTGAAGTTTGTAAGGCTTTCCAGTAAACTTTACTTTGACTTTGTTCTGAGCTATTTTCCAGTCTTTTAATTATCTAATCAACAGAGAAAAAGAACTTGCCTACTAGCTGATTTCACATGTGGGAGATTTCCTGATATAATTTATTTCTTTTTATGGATATCTTCATTGCTAAAATTTCAATCTTTCCAGAATGTCAATTAGCTGCATTTTCACCCAGTGTAAAATTTCATATCTAAGCATTGCACTACTTCATTCACCTGTTCATCAAATGATCTTTTGTGTATTAACCATTTTTACAACTATAATTTTAAAATCTTTATCCAATATTTCAATTATCTGAATTGAATCCAAATCTTTAGTATGTTTAGATTTTGCTGAGGTTTTTCTTTTCTTTTGCCAGTGTACTCTTTTTTGTTGTTGTTGTTGGCTTGTTTTTGCATTGTGATTAGTCCATTTGTGCAGATGAATATTGCTTTCAGTTTTATATTGTGTCTTTTTAATGGGCATCTTTCTTTAGAGGCCTCTCTTTTCACTACCATTAAGAGGAGAGAAAGTCAGCCATAGTACCACCACCACCACCACCATCAGTTCAACAACAAACTTGATGCTTAAATGTAGCCAAAACCAGCTGAGTTTTCTCTGACATTTTAACACACACACACACACACACACACACACATATATATATATATATATATATATATATATATATATATATATATATATATATATATCCCGAATTGCCATTAATGAAAATTGTGGACCACAATACCACAATAAAGAATTAATAAAACAAAAGGGAAAACAATGGGACCCCCATCATCAGCTGCTTTCAGGGCCTATTTGCTCTGTGCCAACAGGAATATGCCAGAACTGGTTAGTTACTGAGTTTTATTGATAGCATCCTCTGGTGAAAATTGAAAGATATCATTTAATGCAGGCAGCAAATGTTTCCCATGTCTGGACAGTATTAATAACATCTTTCAGTGTAGCAGCAAACACCTCCAGGGTCTGGGCAATGTCAATAGCATGATTTTATATAAATAATAAAAGACCACCTGCCTTGAGCGTTGCATCTTGCTTTGCAACCCAAGGGAAAATGTTCTTTAGCAAAACCTGGCAAGCAAAATGACATGCCTGAGGACTTGACAAGAAAACGGAGGAATAAACTATTCCCTTAATGATCTATGTCCTTATAAACACCAGAGGTCCAACTCTGGTAAGCCTGCCTACTCTTCCCTTCAAGAATATACTTACCCTACTTTCTCCTCAGAGCACCTGCTTATAGTAGCACTTTTGCAAATCTCTTTCCACACATTCTCTGAGTCAAATAAACTCTCCTGGATTTTCTCTACCATGTTAGTTTTTTTCTTTCATATTTATTCTCCTTCTGTTTCCTTACCACAGTTGACCCTCTCTTCTTCCTCCTAGTTTGTCTTCCTCACCTCCTCTCTCCTCCAGAGCCACTCCTCCTCCATTTTTCTTCCAAAAAGGGCAGGCATCTCAGGCATCTTGGGTGTATCAGCATTGCATACAAGTTATAATAAAATTAGGCACAAACCCTCGTAGTATGGTTGGATGAGGCATCCTAGTAAGAGGGAAAGTGTTCCAATAGCAGGCAACAGAGTCAGAGATAGCCCTTGCTCTCACTGTTAGGAGTCTCACAAAAACACTGAGCTACACAACCATAACATATATGCAAAGGGCCTATATCGGCTATAAAGGCTCTGTGGTTGCTGCTTCAGTGTCTGTGAGTCTTGATGGGCCCTGCTTGATTGTTTCTTAGGCCATGTTCTTGTGGTGCTTTTGAAACCTCTGGCTTCTAAAATCCTTCTTCCACCTCTTCAGCAGGATTCCCTGCCCTCCACCTAATGTTTGGCTGTGAGTCTCTGCATCTGCTCCTGTCAGTTGCTGAATGAAGTCTCTCATGACACGCTAGGCTCTTATCTACAAGTATATTATCCAGCCACTGGTTCTTGACCCTCCAGGCAGCATCAGGGGTGGCTGCCTTCTAGTGGCTTGGGTCTCAAGTTGAACACATCTTGCAGGCAAGAAAAGTTATAGGTTGAAGGTTTTGTGGCTGGGTTGGAATCCCAATCCCATCCACTGGAAGCCTTGCCTGGTTACAGAAGAAGGCCAGTTCATGTCTATCACTAGGTCCTCTAGCTCGTGTCACCATCATAGATTCCAGTGAATTTCCATTGTACTGCCCCAAATGTAAATGCCCCCCCATTTCAGTTGTCTCTCCCAGTACTGGCTCTCTCCGTTCTTCCCCAACTTGACACCCCCTGTTCCCATACCAACCCTCCCCCAGTCCACCAGCAAAATATCTCTTATTTCTACTTTCCAGGAATATCTTTGTGTCCTTCTGTGGGCCCCTCTTGTTTCTTAGCCTCTCTGGGTCTGTGGACTGTAACATATTTTACTCTATAGCTAATATTTAATGGCAGCCTACACAATGGGAAAAAGAGTTTCATCAACTTCACATCTGACACAGAGCTAATATACAAAATATGTAAATGACTCAAGAAACTAGACAGCAACAAACCAAATAATCCACATAAAAATGGGGTACAGATCTAACCAGAGAATTCCCAACAGAGGAATCTCAAATGGCTGAAAAACACTTAAAGAAATATTCAACATTCTTAGCAGAAATTCCATCTTACACTTACCTGTCAGAATGCCTGAGATTAAAAAACCACAAGTGATAGCTTATGTTGTAGAGCAAGGGAAGACTTCTCCATTACTGGTGGGAGTGCAAACTTGTACAGCCACTTTGGAATCAATGTGTTAGTTTTTCATAAAATTGAGAATTGATCTACCTCAAGACCCAGCTATACCACTCCTGGGCATATACCCAAAGGATGTTCCACCCTACCATAAGAACATTTCTTCAATTATTTTCATAACAGCTTTATTTGTAATAGCCAGAAACTATATGTCCCTCAACCAAGGAATAGATAAAGACAGTGTAGTACATTTACACAATGGGCTGTTATTCAGATGTTAAAAAACAAAACAAAACATGAAATTTGGAGGCAAATGGATGGAACTGCAGAAAACCCATCCTGAGTGAGGTGACCTGTAGAGTGAAAAATTATAAAGACCATTTTATGAAATATATACAGGCTTTTTCTTTACCCAAGACCTGAACAAAAGAATGCAAGTTCCAGAAAGTGGAACTGGATGTAAGATTTCAGGCCTTCACTGCCCGGGACACATTCCAGGTGGAGGACATTATCCCTGAATCAGAGGATGCTGGATTAACATTCCTCAAGCCTCAGGGTGGGGAAGGCCCAAATCGAGAAGACATTCCTGACCACAGAGAAAGATGCAAGTCATCTGGGTGGTTCCAAGAAGTAGCTAACTTTCCACTGTTCTTGGTTAACCCCCACCCCCCACTTTGAGGTTTTCCCAGTGTTACAGCCTGCTTATGTTCAAAATTTGTAAAACAACTAATCATGTGTCACTGTGTGAAAATGCAACCAATCATGTGTAACCAAGAGAAAATTCCTTCCTTTCCCCACCCCATGCTATAAAAAAACAAAACAAAACAAAAACCCCTCAGCTTGCTGGCCTTTTGTCAAAATTCTGTTCCTGTGTGGATGAGCAGTTTTGACCTTGGCTAGCCAACTCTCCCCAATAAACCTCTGTCGATTGCATCCAGGTATGGTTTCTTGTGATTTTGGGGTGGTCGTGATTTCCAGAGACTTGAGTAAGGGTCTCCCGAGTTTGGGGGTCTTCAGACCCAGAACCAGAAAGACAAACATGGTATGTGCTCACTGATGAGTGGATATTAGCTGTAAGGTAAAGGATAATCATGCTACAGCTTTTAAATTCTTTTTTTTTTTTTTCATTGATACCAAGGACTTTCTTGGCCCCCTAAAATCAGTTTTGTATCACCATAGAGATAGAAAAGGCCTATGATCCTTGTAGAATACATTAGGGAATTTAAAGTTATTGAAGGTAAATTATTAACAAGTATCAAAAGAAAAGAGGTTGGGAAGTGGTAAGGCAGGAGGGAGGAGTGACCATACTTGGATAACGTTTTGAAAAAATAATGGAGAACCACAGGAAAACATTTCTTTGCTTCCATTTTTTGTTTGGATGACTCGCCTATTGATAAAACGTGTGTGTTCAAGTTAGTATTGCTGTATTGAAGTTTGTCTCTCCTTTCAAACCAATAATGTTTTCTCTGTGTGATTGACTGCCCTTGTGTGTGATGCATAAATATTTAAAATTATTATTTTCTCTCATGGTTTTGGTCCCATTATCTTTATATAGAGACTTTTTTCTGAGTCTCCTCATACAGTTTTTAACTTAGAGTCTTTTAACTGAAATAAATCCAACTGAATTAAATAAATAAATAAATAAATAAATAAATAAATAAATTCTTCCTTGTGTAATCAGTGAAGTACCCTCGTTTTTTTTCACTATGTTCATAGAAGCTTTATTTATTATTTTTTGTGCCCTTCTCCACAACCTTGAGCAGGCCTGCCATCTGTTTACCACAATAGACCAAACAACAGTAGGACCTAGGCATTGCATTGCTGGCCTTGGCACTCTACAGTCTGCTACAGGAGCTAAGAAGAATGGACTGCCTGCTGAGCTTGCCTTGACACCTTAGGGCTGCTATCCCCTCACCTAGCCACTGGGCTGAAAAGAGAAGAGACTCTGGGGGTTGGAGCTTCCGCTTTATATGTGAAAGCAAAATATTAAACTTCGGGCTTTGATCAGAATACTTTGTCTTGGCCCCATGCTTCTCTTGCCCTCCATTCCCCTTTGATTCCCAGCTTTCCTCTCAGGTGAACTGAGCTCTGTGGGGTCTGGTTAGTTGATATTGCTGTTTTTTTCCTATGGGGTTGCAAACCCATTCAGCTCCTTCATTCTTTCTGCTAACTCCTCCTTTGGGGTTTCCATGCTCAGCCTTGCTCAGTTCGATGGCTGGCTGCATGCATCCATGCATCCATATCTGTATTGGTCAGGCTCTGTCAGAGCCTTTCAGGGGACAGCTATACTAGGCTCCTGTCAGTAAGTGCTTCTTGGCATCAGCCATAGTGTCTGGGTTTCTCTCCCTTTGATTTTGGACTTTCTGTGCTCGCAGCGGTTGCAGTTCTGACTTAATAATCAGCTCTGGCTTCCACAGAGCCCCAGTGCTTATCTGTGGCCCAGTGCAAGCATTTGTCCTGTGAGATTCCTTTAGTGGTAGGAGGTACAGCACAGCTGAGGGGAACTGTGTGTGTTGCCTGTTCATCACTCTAGCTTGACTGAGAAGTTAATTTTAGGCTACAAATTAATTCAAAAATTGTATTTGGCCATAAATTAGGCAGCCAGTGAAGACAAAAAGAAAATAATTCTGTTTTGTTTTGTGTCACAGAGAGTAGTGTGCAGTCTATCATGCCAAAGCCTAAGCATGTCAGGTGAGTCATCCGTCTTGTCTTGTCCCATTTTATTTAACCCAATATGAAGTCTCAAGTCAGTGTAGCCACCGATATCTGGAGGCTCTCTCTGTCTGGGATACTGTGGCCATGCTGGGCTGTGAAATCAGGTAGGCAATCTCCACTACACTTCCTATCCGCCATCACAAATCTCAGAGACTCATCCCCAAGCATGTTGGAGATCAGCTGCAGGGGCCTGCACTCATTCTCTGGTTCCAATCCTTGGTGAATCAATAATCCTCCTGGTAGATCCTGCTTTCATCTTTCTTGTGAACTCCCTCAGATCCCTCTTGTAGTAGTTCATCCCCATTCCCATCCCTTCATATTAGCTTCTTAATACCTAGAAACACATTGTACCAAGGACTGTAGTGGTACTCTTGGCAGGAACTCAGAAGCACTCCCTTTTAGACAACCCACACCCTCTGCACTCTTCTAAGATCTATCTGCGCTCTTCAGACCATATATCAACATCTAGAATCACAGTCATATTAAACCCAATGCTTACACACCAGCTTAAAAACACAATCAATTACAGCCTGGAGACTATGTCTCCACACGACCCAGCAGTCCAACTGTAGTATACCCTGAGAAATATAGCATAGCTGAAGCACAAAAGACCCAAAAGAGAATATGGATAAATGCATTAATTAAGTCTATGAAAACACAGAGTGGAATGAAATAAAAGAAAAATAGCTCATATATGAAAGTAGATATAGAATCACCAGAGAAAATTCAAACTGAGGCAAAACTCATGGCAATTCACCACTGAATGAAAAATGAGTCAAGACAAAAATTAAGAAGGAAGTAAAACTTTTTTAGAATTGAATGGGAACAAAAATGCAACATACTTAAACCTCCGGGGGCACAAAGAAGGCAGTTCTAGGGGTCAAGGATGTATAGCACTGAATGCCTACATAAAAAAAATGGAGAGATCTCATATTTCTAACAAAACAGCATACCCAAAAGCTTTAGAACAACAACAACAACAACAACAAAAGGAGTAGACCATGAAAATTATTAAACACAGGGTTGAAATCAGTAAATACAAAGATAATAACAATATAAAGAGTGAATAAAATGAGCAGTTCATTATTTGAAAAAAATGAATAAGATTGATAAATTCTTAGCCAAATTAGTTAAAAGATAAATAGAGGAGATCAAAATTAATAAAACTAGAGGTGAAATTGGAGACATAACAAAAGGCACAAAGGAAAAACAGAAAAATATGAGGACGTATTTTAAAAATCCGTACTCAATTAAATTGTAAAACCGAAGAAACGTGGATAAATTTGTTTATATATACCACCTACCAATGTTAAATCAAAGTCACATAAGCAGTCTAAACAGATCTGGAACTGCTAGGGAAACAAAAGCAGTAATTAAAAGTTTCTAAGTCCAAGCAATCCCAAAGCCAGATGGGCTCAACTCAGAATTCTACCAGACTTTCAAAGAGGAATTAATATCAATATTCCTCAAACAATTTCACAAAGTCCAAAAAAAGACCAATTTTCCTTATGAACATAGATGCAAAAATTCTCAATAAAATACTTGTAAACTTAATTCAAGAACACATCAAAAACATTGTCTACCAATATCACGTCAACTTTACCTCAGAGATGCAGGGATGGCTCAACATATATAAATCAATAAATATAAACCACCGTATAAAGAACTGAAAGATCAAAAACGCATGATCATCTCCTTAGATGCAGAAAATATCTTTGACAAAAGCAAATATTCCTTCATGGTAAGAGTGCTGGAGAGACTGGGAATAGACAGGACGTACCTCAACTTATTAAACATGATTTACAGTCAGTCCACAGACAACATCAACCTAAACAGAGATAAACTCAAAACATTCCACTAAAGTCAGGATTCAGATAAGATTGTCCACACTTGTTGATGTCTTAGCTAGAGCAATAAGATGACTGAAGGAGATTAAAGGGATACAAATAGGAAAGAAGTCAAAGTATTTTTATTTGCAGATGATATGATTGCATACATAAATGACCCTAAAGACGTCAAAAGGAAATTTTTACACCTGTTTAAACACTTTCAGTAAAAGTAGACGAATTCAAAATTAACACATAATAATCAGTAGTCTTCATATGCACAAATGGCTAGCTTACTGAGGAGGAATATCTGACAGAGAAACAATACCTTTCATAATAGCCTCAAAACTATCTTCGGGTAACCTTAACTGATCAAGTAATTGTATAATGAAAACTTTAGGACATTAGAGAAAGAAACTGTAGGTATCAGAAGATGGAAAGATCTCATGTGCTCATGTGTTTGTAAGACTAATTATAATGAAATAGGCTGTCCTACCAAAACCAACCAACAGATTCCATACAATTCCTATCAAAAGCCCAGCATGGTTCCTCACAGAACTTGAAAGGACAATATTTACTTTCATATGGGAACCCACAGAACAATGCAAGAGAGTTAAAACCATCCTGTATAGTAAAAGAACTGTTGGAGGTATCACCATCTCCAACTTCAAACTGTACTACAGGAATATTAATAAGAACAGCATGGTATTAGCATAAAATCAGACATGTTGATCAATCAAGTAAAAATGAAGCCCCAGACATAAATCCACACACCAATGAACACCTGATTTTTTTTGTCATGAAGCCCAAAATACAATTTTGAAAAGAGATGCCATCTTCCACAAATGGACGAATTGGGTGTCTGCCTGTAGAAGAATCCAACTAGGTCCATACTTACCACCATGGGCAAATCTCAGTTCCAAATGGATCAAGGACCTCATCATAAGTCCAGACACACTGAATCAGATAGAGGAGAAAGTGGGGGATAACCTTGAATGCACATGTGGACTCAGATCAGCACCTTGCTCACCCATCACAGAGGGGCTTCCTCCTGAAATTAACAGGAACAAATACATGTCAGTCATGACTCATGACTGGACAATGTACAGCGAATGAGAAACCTCGGAACATTCAGCCCTAACTGGGATGTTTCCATCAAATCCTTTTCTACTAAGTAAGCATCAGGAAACTTTGCTGAATAGGAGGCAAAATGATGGTAAGAGCCAGTGGTGATGGAAGATAACAAGGAGACAGTGCCTTCTAGACACCACAGGACTGACGCACCTATGAACTCACAGTGACTGGCAGCAGGCACAGGGCCTGCACAGGCCTAAACCTGCTGAGCTCCCAATGCTGAGAGAGGAAATAGACCTGAGCCCTTTCCAAGTCCAGAAGCTATCTCCAAGCGATAGGCATGCACAAATGAAAAATTTAGTTTTCTCCACTGGCACCTCACTGAGAATTCAAACCACACTCAAGGGTAGGCCCTATATCGAGCAGTCGATGACCCATACAGAATGAACTCAGTGGTATTTTTACAGGGTTTGTGTCTCATAATGTTTTGAGATTTTTTTTCTTTTATGCCATGTTTTTTGTTGTTATTGCTGTTGTTTTGATTTCATGGATTTTCTGTGTGTGTTTTTTAATGTGTGCTTCCCAGTGTCAGTAATTGTTTCTTATGCATTTCTTTTATTTCTATTTGTTTGTTTTACCCTATTTTGCCTTGTTTGCTCTTATTTTATTGTATTTTATTATTATTTTTAGGTTGATCTTTGTATTCTAAGAAGAAAGAGAGAAAGCATGTGGATCAGGGTGGGTGGAGAAGTAAGCAGGAGCTGAGATGAGTTGGGGGAGGGAAAACCATAATTAGAGTATACTGTATTGGGAAGAAAATCTATTTTTTAGTGAAAAATAGCAAAAAAAAAAAAAAAAAACACCTTAAGTCCCTGTGGATTTGCTTGTGCTTTTCAGAGAAATGAGGAATACTTTTTATAATGGCATCTTTAATACTATTCAATACCACTTTTGCACACAGTTATCATTTTTGTCGCTGTTGCTGAATTAGTCAGAAAGATGTGAGCATAAACACACTGATTACACTTCATTAAGATATTGTTGCTAAGTTATTTTCTCCCATGTTCTATGGATTATGAATGTATCAATTTTCCTCCCTCTTTTTCATGTTGGTTTTTAAAGGTAGCATCTATTATAACTTCTATCATTAAAAATCCATCTGCCTCCTGGGACTATTGTGCGTAAAGGTAATGCCAAATGATTAAAGCAGTCATGATATTCAAAGAGGTGTGTGTATTTAGGCCAAGCTTTGGCAACGGAGAGGAATCTAAGTGCTTTTTTTTATTTAAATGTCATGTTCTTCTGATTTTCCTTGAACCACTAATACTTTTAAGATTTTCTTTTTTTTCAACAGGAGTTTCATTCAGCCCAGACTGGCCTTGGAGTTAATTTGTAGCTGTTTATAATGGCCAGTATATGAATATATACTAAATGTATATTAACAAGAAAATGGATAAAGAAAATGTGATATAACTACAGAGTAGAATGTCATTCAACTTGGCAAGAAGAAGAATCTTGCCATCTGCAACAACATACATAAACCTGTGATATAATACATTAAAAATCATAAGCTGCTTGCAGAAGAAATGCAAAATTCCATTTGTATGGAATGATCAAAGCCACAAAAGCAGAGAGTGGATGACCAGTTTTCAAGGACCTATAAAAGTGAAGGAAATGAAGAATTGGTCTTCTATGTTTGTTTGCTTATACAAGATAAATAAGTTTTAGAGACTTGTTATAAAATGAGGTACTGATAAGAAAAGGTGCATTTAAAAATTCACGGGAGTCTGTATCATTTAAAGGTTTTTAACACAAATGCAAAAAGACATAGATTTGGGGGCTTGAGAGATGCTGTTACAGTTTCAATCAGAAATGACCCAGATGGGCTTATATATTTGAACATTTAGTATCAGCTGCCAATGCTCCCTGAGGACCCCATGGAGCCACTCCAAAGTGGCCTTGCTAGCAGAGGTGAGTTGCTGAGGTGGGGTGGTGGTGCTTGTAGGAGGTATCTATTTCTTGTTCTGGCCCAAGCTGTTTCCTGATCCACCAAGATGTGAGTGAGCCTTACTTCTCAGTTGTCATGTCTTGCTGTCATTAAAGGAGCCACTCCAGTGGGAAGCGATTCCTGTGCACTTTAAGCTGTGGCTAGGGGAAGGCTTTTGTCCCTTAAGTTTCTGTCTGGTGTTTTGTCACATTGATGAGAAAATTGAGAATGATGTGCTTGTTCCCCTGAATGTAGTTGTGGAACCATGTGTAAATGTACATGTCTAGACTCATCAGAAATATACATTAAACATGTACATGTTTACAATATAGCTATGTGTAAGTGAAGTCATAAAGATTGACCTGGTGAGAAGTCTTAAGATATAAAGGTAATTACCACCAAGCTGGATGGCCTGAGTTCATTCCCCAGAATGCATATTGTGAAGGAGAGACCCAACTACCTTAAGTTGTCTGCAGATGTCTGTATGTGTGTCATAATATAGGTGCATGCTCTTGTTTCTCTGTCTCTCTCTCAAACACAGATACATGTGTTAATTATATAAACAAAACTGATAAAATTATATAAAATATATTTTAAAGTTCATGGAAATATAAAAATATAGAACATTTAGATTACGCTTATTTGTAGTATGGAAAGAAGTGGAAGACAAGGCAAAAATCAGGGTAGTGGTTGCCACTGAGAGATGAGAGAAAGCATGGGCTTCAAAGATACTGTCATGTTATTTCTTAAAGTGAACGGCACATACATAGTTATGACAGCTGTTAGTGCTAGTGACATCTTATTTTTACATTCCATTTGATCAGAGAAGGCTCTCCCGTAAACAATGAATATCAGGCAGTCATGTCTCAGGCTTTGTTTTTGTAACACATGCTTCCAATTCAGCATTTTCCATGTATGTTCCCTTGAACATGGAGATTAAAGCAGAGTGCATATGTACTGAATATCAGTAGCTCAGTGACATCTCATCTCTTGTCATAAGTGGAATTCTGACTTATTCAGCTCACTGCATTCTCTGTCATAAAACACTGATGTGATTTTTCTACAAAAGGTATTACTAATCAAGAAAAGCAAACACCTTATGAAGCAAGAGTTGAAACAGCTTTTTCCTTTTTCCTCACTCATATAGAAGAAACCCAGAGTAGTTGCGAAAATTATGAAACATGATGGTAATTGGCACAATTCCATGTTTTTGTTTTTATTTAAAGGTGTTTAGGAATGCTTGGAAGAGAACACGGCTTCATGTTAAAATGTCTTCCTTTACCTCACTCACTCACCCCGCTCCTGTGTCACAGGCCACAGGCATAGCCTGTGTTCCCAGGCAAGTTTAAATTAAACACATCAATCATCTCAAGGCTCAGGAATTACCTAATGCCATGATGAACGACTCCTGAAATTTAGCCTCTTCGGGTTTGCTGTTTTGAGATTTGGTGCCTACGTCTGAGGTGGCCTGATACAGAAAGGGAATAGACACTCGTTTGTGTCTTACCAAACTATCTCCAGAGTGGTCTTTCACGGTGCTTGGCATTGCCATTTTCAGGATTATTTCCTTGGAAAGTCACCATTCTGACTTAACTGCAATTTCTTGGAAGATTGATAAGTTAAACACCACCAAAACCAAACCCAAACCCAAAATTTGAATACTAAGATCCACTCACAAAGCAAAGATCAGAAGGCTTAAAGCTAAAGATAAGTACGTTTGGTTGTGAGTTTGGTCAACTCACTCTGAAATAGGAGCTCATAGGTGATTTTCTGATCCAGGAACATCATAAGAAACAGGAAAGAAAAGAAGAGAGGAGGCCACTAAGAACTTAAGGAAATAAAAGGATGAATTTATTGAGATGTGAAGATAACCCAGGCAAAGGCACCCTAGGCTGGTCCACTGTGAAAGCGTCAAGCAACCATAGTTTTTTGTTTTTCAAATAAGAAATAGGGGTCTATCTATCTATCTATCTATCTATCTATCATTTATCTATCTATTATCTATCTATCATATATCCATCTTTCTACCTGTCATCTGTCTATCTATCTAATGTATCATCTATCTGTCTATCATCTATCTATATCTATCTATTTATCATCTATCATCTTTCTGTTTATGTATTATCTGTCATCTATCTATCTATCATCTATTTACCATCTATCAATCATCTTTCTGTTTATCTATTATCTTTCTGTCATCTATCATCTATCTATCTATCTATCTATCTATCTATCTTTCTATTATCTATCTATCTATCCATCCATCCATCCATCCATCCATCCATCCATCCATCCAGATATCCATCCATTAACATCTACATTTATATTTAAATGAGTAGACTGGAGACTGGATAAAGCACAATGCTATTTGAAGTCATGCAGAAAGGAATCAAAGTGATTTTTAGAATTAGAGCGAATGTGGTAATTATATGTCTTCTGTGATCTGACTGGTTCAGCTTGCATACACAGCTAAACAAAGGATGCAGTGAATTCATTTAAATGAATAGCTTGGAATTCAAATCCCAATCTCTATGAAGGCATGGGATATCTGAACATGTCTTTTTAATTTATTTGTTGGTTGTGGCGAGAATTAATATATAATTTTCTTTATCACTGTCAGTCATGCTTTGTCTAGAACAGAAAACCAAAGTGTGTTAAACAGCCACCTAGTAAAATGGCGGGCTGTTTTAATGGAGAGAGAAAAGGAGGGAGAGCTCACAAAAGAAGCGTTGGATGTAGGTGTTGAATACAATTATTTTGTAACCGTTTGGAGTGGTTCCCAGTTTGGTTAATGAGGTAGCCATTTGCTTGACTGAACGGTCTTTGAAAAACCTTCTGTTCTGTAAAAGACATTTCTGTGCTGCTGCCAGCTGATGTCTATCAGCGAGGACATTTGGCGACAATAGACCTCGTCTGGATGGCTGGAAGGAGAGAGCTTCTTTAATCATCTAAATTGATTTTCTTAACTTTCTCATCAGTCTTTATAAAAGATGGACACAACAGAGGACTGAAGGCTGGTCCTCACAAGAATCCCTGTCCATTCTACTGTAAACATTTCCCAATCAGCTTGTTAATAATATTTAGACTTTTATCAATCATTCTTTTAACCAAGCACATGAGCTGCCAAGACTCAGAGCCAGCATCTTCCACCTGGCCTGCCTTAAATCTT
Source organism: Arvicanthis niloticus (assembly GCF_011762505.2). NCBI lineage: Eukaryota > Metazoa > Chordata > Mammalia > Rodentia > Muridae > Arvicanthis > Arvicanthis niloticus. The sequence goes on along the minus strand of NC_047674.1, from coordinate 11,019,711 downwards.
TTCACTTGCAGCCCAGAGTCTTGCCTGCCTCCAGTAATTTTTCAAAACTGCTGTTAAATCATCATTTTGACCCAGGCTTTAACCTTGCCACCTGCTTCCTTCACACTACATCAGAGATTTCCAAATGCTCAAAAATTTGGACCATGATTCCACTTTAAATCTCTCCATTGTAAAGAGAAAAAAAGTGTGTCGTGGCTCTTCACAGCTCCGTCTTGTTTGCTTTCAATTACATCAGCCACATGTTCAGCTTTTCTCCCGGACTCTTCTCCAGACCGCCTAGATACCCCACCTCCTCTCATTTGTACAGCTCGTCTTACAGGCTTAGAGATGCTTCCTCCACCTAACCGAAAATAAGTCATTTTCTGAAATACAGCTTCCACGCTTTTTAAAAGAAGTGTTCATTATTAGTATGTGTATAAGCCAACGTTATTCTAACTGTACTTGTATGTATCAAGTATAGACTTCTTTGTTTGTGAATCGCAATACTCGAGAAACATGATTTTATTTTTTACAGTTCAATTTAATCACTATTCTGTTTTCCATAGTAATGTTTCCCCCTAATTCTGAGGTTCTAAAAATCACAAATGTATGTACATTTAAAAAAAGATGGGGCAGACGAAAGTGTTTTACTAATTGATTGAAAATATGAATGTTAGAATGTAGGAGAGGATTTGAACTATATTCAACATAGAAATTTAAAATGGCACAATCATTCTTCAAAAGTTTGACATGTCTTCAGTATGTTAAATTCAGTCTTATATCTAAGTAATTTGATTTCCTGTTACATACTTTGTTAAAATAAAAACATGTCCACTGTAAACCTATATGTGAATGTTCATATAACATTGCTAGTAGTAGCCTCCAAAGCAGAAATAACTTAAATATTCATTAACCAGTGAGTAAATAAAAAATGTTGTGTTCATAAATTGTAATACTATTTTGATTTTTTTGCCATTTTAAATTAGTTGAATCGACTTTGTTACTCAGTTTTTAGATTTATACATTTTGATATTCTGATTTAATGTTATTAATACGTTTTCTAGTTTCCTTGTGATCAAAATAATCCACTATATAAATGTCTTGAATATTTTATTTCTGAGAAGAGACACTATGACTAGACAACTCTTAGAAAAGGAAGCATTTAACTGGGGCCTTGCTTATAGTTTAAGAGGTCAGTCTATTGCCATCACGGCTGAGAGCTTGGCAGCAGGTATGTCACTGGAAAAGTCGTTGAGAGCGAAGTCCTGATCCACAGGCAGAGAGAGGCAGAGAGTGCCTGGGCCTGGTGTGGGCTTTTAAACTCTCCATGCCCAGGCACCATGATACACTTCCTCCAAGAAGGCCACACCTCATAATTCTTTTAAACAGTTTTACTCCTTGGTGACTAAAGATTTAAATATATGAGCTCTTGGGGGTCATTTTTATGTAGTTCACTTGATCTTAGCCAAAAGGCCAAGAATCGATCATTTGTATGGAATCCATCACAATAAACCAACTGAAAGACAAAAAGACATGATCATCTTGTTAGATACAGAAAAGACCTTTGACAAAATCTAACACCCCTTCATGACAAAAGTCCTGGAGGAATTAGGAATACAAGGGACTTACCTCAATATAATAAAGTCAATTCACAGCAAGCTGATAGCCTTTCTTCCTATGCATTTCTTCACCCCAAAGGTATTTAATCCCTGGTTCACCCTGGGTAAGGTGTATGCGTTTTCATCCACCATCCAATAAAGCAGTTTGAACAAGCACAGACTCTCTTCTTCAAAGATAACTGTGGATCCTTGGGGCCGCGGGGGATAGGGGACTTCATAGCAAAGAATGGCCCTTAAATCTCCCAGAGAAGGCCTCTCTTCCAGCCCCTGTGTACTCTGTGCACTCACTGAACCAAACCCCTGTCCCAGGCTCACCCTTCTCCCATCCTGCCTGGCACATGAACACCTTGAGGAGAACCACAGACAGGGAGCCCTGTTCCCAACTGCCAGCTGTATGCCAGCGGTGCCTGGGTACACAGGAGACTGGAAATTACAGCAATCATTTGAGACTCCACAGTTTCCCATCCAGAAAAACAGACTTAGGACCCCTATTAAGGACTGTGTTCTGCTTCCCCTGAGCGACGAGCCTGAGGTGCTCAAGCACCCCAGAGGCAAGGCAGAAAAACAGCCCGACAAGTTATTTCAGGATCTCACACTTATTTGGAATCTTAAAAAAGGGGCAAGTTTATATACATGTGTATCAAGAAAAATTAAATAATGATTACCAGGATTGGGATGGGTAAAAAAAACAAAACAAAACAAAACAAAACAAACAAACAAACAAAAAACAGGGAGACGAAGGATGCCAGTTAGTAAACATGTGAATAACGAGGTTAGAGAGTTCATGTACAATGTGGAACCACAGTTACTGCGGGGGGCACTATATTCTGATAATCAGGAGTGGGGATCCGGGAAATGAGCAATGTCTGACGCATATGTTACATTGTTTCACTTTATGTGCGTCTTAAGTCCTCATGCTCTGTGCCTCAAATTGTACAAAAGAAATTAAAAAGCCTAGAGAAGAAAGGCAGGAAGTACTCTATTTTAGGAAGACAGGAAGTATTCATTTTAGGATAGAAACTTGATCAATGCTTGACACACATCTTGCATCCTCATATAGTCCACTTAGCCATTTTCACTGGAGGTGATCAGATTGTTTGGACCATGTGACATTTCGATAGTAGTTTTGACATTCAATGGATAGTATGTATGTTCTTTTTCTAAAGAAAGCCAGCTCTTTTCCACCCCCACATCTTCATCTGTTTTCCAATCTACAGCCTTAATGTTACTGCAAGATAATTCTGAGATTGTTAGGAAGGAGGAAGACCTGTAAGGTTGCATATATTGGGCAAGGTGCAGCTATTTCAGTTTTAAAAATCAGAGAATCTATAATTTATGTGTCTGTTTCTCCTTGAGGAGTATGTGAGAGAAAGGTGTCTCTTTTCTTTCTTCATTCTTTCTTTTTTTGTTTCTTTATTTCTTTTTTCCCTGGAATCAATGCAGGTTAAGAGTTCAGCAGGGCAAGGAGTTCAGCAAATCCCCGAAGCAGCTTGCTGACATTTCAAAGCCAAGCAGTAAAGGTTTTCTTTTCTTGATGCTACTTTGAAAGGATGCATTATTGAAATGTCACCTATTTGCCATGCACTCCTCACTCTGTGCCTGTCTATGGGTCCCATAGTGCGGTGTGCAGATCCATCATTGCATTTCTGTATTTCTAGCAGCTTGTTGGCCTCAATGGGTCAGGCAGTTGCATAATGAACTGTCAGGGACCGACTTTAACAACAAGCACCTGCTGCACAAATTCCTTTCAGAAGCTTTCACTATAGAAAACCTGTGACAGTTTTTCCAACTTCAGCTGATTTTTGTGGTCTGAAGATTTGGGCTTTACTTTGTTACTGCTTGCCCTGAATAACTAACATCTATGTATGTTTCCTATCTTTGTAAAATGTTAATTTTAATCTATTATTTTATGTAGAGGTATTTTGCCTGAATGTATTTCTCCATGTCACATGTATTCTGCATGTCTGCAGAGGCCAAAAACGCCACTGGACTTTTTTTTTTTTTTTTTTTGGTTTTTCGAGACAGGGTTTCACTGTGTAGCCCTGGCTGTCCTGGAACTCACTTTGTAGACCAGGCTGGCCTCGAACTCAGAAATCCACCTGCCTCTGCCTCCCAAGTGCTGGGATTAAAGGCGTGCGCCACCACTGCCCGGCCGCCACTGGACTTTTTAAAATTAGGTCTATAGATGTTTGCAAGCTGTCATGTGGGTCCTGGGAATTGAACTTTGGTCCTGCATAAGAGCAGCTAATGCCTTATGTTAAGCCTCCCTTCAGCTCCTTTTCTTCCTATTTTTAACATGGATGCTATAAAAATATGGAAAATCTCAAGTTTAACAAATTCTGAAAACAAAAACAAACAAAAGAAAAAAAACACCAAAAACCCACCAAAAAACCAAAACCCACCACCACCACCACCGCCAACTCCCCAAAACAAAATACCCACCAAGTTTAATATCTTTTGGGTTTTAGCTGATTCTTGAATATTTCCAATGTGGAAACTCATTGTGTCTTGAGGGAAATAAAATTTTGAGCTAGTGCAAATGCATGTTATATGATGTTATACTGATAAAACCTTTGTTATATTCCAAGCTCTACTGCTACTCACTCTGATGTACACTCATGCCTGGCAGCCATCTTGTGGAATGAGTAGTATTATACCCAAAATGAAGGTGAAGCCTTTGATATCTTAATTTGTTAAAAATAAATATTCCTAGGTGAATATAATAATGTGTCAGGGGCCATCATAGGACAAGGTAATAACTAGCAGGTGATCTTCCTGAGGTGCGTCTGCTTTGGAGTAATAAATAATCCACAACAGATTTGCTCCCATAGGCAAGGCTCAGGAGAAAAACATTTTAGGAAAGATTCCTGCTATTAATATGCTTTTCCTGTTATTATTAAACCTAGATCTCTGCAGAACTACAAAGATGTACTGTCTTATAGTGATGCTATATAGACAAATAGATGACTTCTTAATTTTTGATGATGATCCTATAAGAATCCCTAGAGTTTTGTAAGTATTTTTTAGGCTCTTTTATAATGGGACTGCTATTAGGTCCTTCCTGATAGTCAAAACTGCAAGGAGAACTCTGCCAGTCTCTGTCACCAGTTAATTGCTTCTAGATAGTAACCAGACTTTCTACTACCCAGAGCACATTCTAAGAGGTTGTAAAACCATTAACCAAAGGTCATAAAAAGGGAACTACTATTATTATAGGTGCTGGGGAAGAAGATAAAATATTGGCTGGGTTTATCTATACAAAACTTTACTAATAACTTAGTTATGGTTTCTAACTCCCCCCTGAACCTGTGGAGCTGTGACAGGTGATGAATGTTTAGCCAGATAATTACTCCTAATGGATATGCATGTAAACTTTCTCTGCTGTAAACTTCTTATTAGAATTATGATTTGAAATTATGTGTAAATTTATGATGAAGATTTTAATCATGTGATCATGTATTCTGAAAGATGTATAAATACTGAGGACAAAGAGAGGAGCATGAATTTCACTAGTATCTTTCTGCTTTCCCCCTTTTTCTTAGAGAGCTTTCATAGAAAACTTTTTACAACTTAGAAATAAATGCTAAATTCACTTTTCAAAGTGTCCCCTATTTTTCCTGTTCAGCCAGTAGGCTGAAGGTTAGAGCTGCACAGTTCCTGCTGAGACAGAACAAACGGTGTTTTAGGATGAGGTGCTAAGTGCTGGAGACTGCAGTTTTTGGTCTCAGAGGAACACAGAAGGCAGGTCAGCTACAGCAGCAAAGTAACTTAGACTTAGATAAGTAAACTTTTTATTATTATACAGCAACCCTGAGTATCTCATAAGACAAAAGTCTTACCCTCCACCGATGCTCTTCCCCTCCACTGCCTTCAGAGGAACCGACAACAAAAAAGAAGACCACTCCCTCCAGGTCTGGCTGACCCTCAGCAGTAAAACGCCATAATCCAAACACTTGCTTAAATTAAATGGAGTGCTATAAGCTTGAGGTCAGCTTGGACTATATATCAAGGTCCTGCCAAGCCAGAACTATATACTGAGAACTGATGATTTTACAATATAATTCCTTAATTGTTGATTGTCTTTCTTGTACCATTCATAAAAATGTCACATTTTTAAGGACTCTGTGTCTATGTGTTGTTTTTTCTAAAGGTCTGGCAGTGGAGTCTAGAACAGTGAAGATTATGAGGACAGGCAGGACTATTCACCTGGATAGAACAGATGCAGGGATTCCACTTGGGCAATGCTCACTGCCACACTGGTGCCTGCAGGTATGGCTATCTTCATTCATTTGATCACAAGGATATGCTGCTTCAATGAGATTTTTTTTCATTTAATAAATAAAAATTTAAATTAAGTTTCAGTTACTAAACAAAGTAGTGTGTTTCATTTTGACAGTGTCATTTACACACCACACTGACAGAGAGTCAGATAAACAGAAGGGAACACACATGCACATGCACACATGCATGCACAAACACACACAATCATATTCCCCTCCTTTTGCATTGACCCCAAGCTCCTCTACTCCCCCTTCTAACTCCATTCTTTACTTTAAAACTGTTTCACTGTATTCCATTTGTGCACAGGTGTAGGATTACCCACTGGAGCATGGTTGACCTCCCAGTGACCACACCTCTAAAGAACAGTGACTTTCCTTCCTCTTCCTGCCATCAACTATCAATAGTGCCTCAGGTTGTGGGCACGTACTAAACTGCTTACTTACTCCTCCGTGATAGCTTATTGACTGGCTTCACCTTGTGTGGGCAAGCACAGCTGCTATGTGTTCATTACCATGTATGTGTTCATGAGTGTAGTGGTTCTCTCATGTCTAAAAAAGCACTGCTTTGTCTCAGTCCTCCCAGACTTCTGCTTTTTAAAACTTTTCAATTCTCCTTTAGACTGTGCTGTTTTCTGAGCCTCCAGGAGGGGGCTCTTCCCACACTCATTCATACCATTTCTCCCCAACAGTCTCACCTTCAACTTTAATATCACATATGTTCCGCGCCCCTTTTTGAATCCCCTTTGCCCGCGAAAGAGACACATGAGGCAGTGTTCGGGTGGTTACTACAGCGAGGCTTTACTTCTTGTATAAGCAGAAGTGGAAAGACTGGAAAAGGCACTGCTTAAATACACCCTAGAGTGGCATGTTCACTTCTGATTGGCTGTTCACTCATTACCCATAATACGCCCCAGGTTGGGCAGTGACTTTGGCGCGCTTTTTGCCTTTTGCACCTGCGCAGTCAGTTTTTACTAGTGGGAGGACAGGATGCCCGCGCCATCTTGGAATGGCGAATATATCACCGCTAACCGTGGTTTCCTACACACATATACCCCACAATCTCTTGTTGCCTTTCTTTAGACCTCTTTCTCACAAATCACAGCTTGTTGTCTATGTTTACATCCTAAACATGCCCCAGAGGTATGCATGCTTTATACATACATACATACATACATACTTACATACATACATACATACATACATACATTTAAATTTTAAATACAGATTTTGCATGTGAAAGAAAATACACAAATTTGTTTTTCTAAGTCTAGGATACTCAGTTAATATTAAGATCTACAATTCTACTCATCTCCTGAAAGTTTCAGAATTTTGTTCTTCTTTATAGATGAATAAAATCCCACTGTAAATATGTGTATCATTTCTTTATTCATTCATCTGCTAATCAACTACTAGACTGGCTTCAACATAGCTATTGTGGGTAGTGTGGCAGTAGGCATGGGCATGCAGTTAACTCTCTGGTATTCTGAATTGGAAGTCTTTAGCTGCACACACAGATGTTACGTAGCTGGATCACATGGTAGTTCTACTTTAAGTTTTTGAGAATCCTGCAAACTGATTTCCACAGTTGCTTCATTAGTCTTGTACTGTCTGGTTTTCTGTTGTCATTTTGACACAAGCTGGAGTTACCACAGAGCCTCCTTTGAGGAAATGCCTCCATGAGATCCAGCTGTAAGGCATTTTCTCAATTGGTGACCAAGGGGGAAGGGCCCAGCCCATTGTGGATGGCGCCATCCCTGGGCTGGTAGTCATGGGTTCTATAAGAAAGCAAGCTGAGCAAGCCAGGGGAAGCAATCCAGTAAGCAGCATTTCACCATGGTTTCTGCATCAGCTCCTGCCTCTAAGTTCCTGCCCTGTGTGAGTTCCTGTCCTGACTTCCTTTGGTGATGAACAGCAATGTGGAAGTGTAAGCTGAATAAACCCTCTCCTCCCCAACTTGCTTCTTGGTCATGATGTTTTGTGCAGGAATAGAAACCCTGACTAAGACAAGTCTCCATTCCTACCTATCGCATATTTCCGTTCTCCTTTATCTTTATTAGCATTTGTTATCATCTTTATGATAGCCATGCTGCCTGCGGTGAGGTGGAATATCATGGAAATTTCTATTTGCATTTCTCTGAAAGATAAGGATATTAAATATATTTTCAAATGTTTATTATAAGTCACATGTATTTCTTCCTTTTAAAAATGTCAATACAGTTATTAATTTCTTTTTAGAACTTTTTCCTGGAATATTTTCACAGTAATGACTATTTTTTTCTGTGAAGACATTTTAATTTCATGGAATGCTATGATAATTTCTTGTGCTATTGGTGTTTTTTTTTTTTTTTCCAGAAAATCCTTGCTTGTGCCTGTGTCTTAATGTACTTCTTCTATATTTTTGTTTAAAAAATTCACAACCTTTGGTTTTATATTAAGGTTTCTAGTCCAGTTGAATTTACTTTAGTCCAAGATGTAAATTATGGAATTAACTTCATTTTTCTATGCTAACTGTTCTGCGCCCCTTTTCGAGTCCCCTTCACCCGCGAAAGAGACACGTGAGATGGTGTTAGGGTGGTTACCACAGTGAGGCTTTATTCTTGTATCAGCAGAAGCGGAAAAGATCCAAAGCCCGGGAAAGGCATTGCTATATGTACCCTAGAGTGGCGTGTTCACTTCTGATTGGCTGTTCAGTCATCACCCCATATTACGCCCCGGGATGGGCAGTGACTTTGGCGCACAGTCAGTTGTTTACTAGTGGGAGGACAGGATGCCTGCGCCATCTTGGAATGACGAATGCTGTCATGCTCATGCAGCTCCCAACATCTCCCCCATCTATATATTTAAGATGGAACAGCCTATTGCCTATCAAGCGCGGCACCAACTCAGTGAGGGAAAGCAGAGGCCTGATCCCCTGTGCAAAATGAGATATTGTAATGGGTTTCTTCTCTTGTAGTCGTGCAATGAGGAATACTTCCCATACCCATCTCGATGCCTTTTGGAGGGGAAAGGGAGACTCCACCCTGGGGCACCACCAGGGGAGGTTTCTTGGCATCAAACCTTTGTGCAATCAGGCATACTTTCGGGAAATCTATCCACACTCGTGGAACATTCCTTGTTGAGTACCCACTCGCAAACACCTCTAAATATTCAGGTACCACAGTTATTCAGGCAAGGACTGGCTGGACTTAGACCTCTCATCGACCCAGTGCAATGGGCTGAACCCTTGGGGTGCATCAACTGAGAGTCTCAGTCATCAGCTACTTTCTTAGCCTAGATAGCCAAATTTCAGGGGGAGATGCTTGCTCAAGGCTACAAGTGCTTGGGCGATAGCGACCTTGTCACGTTTTTGTTGGGCTCTGAGCTTACAGACCAACCATCATGAACACTAATCCACAACATAGGGCTGCACCAAACAGGCCTATTCCCACCCTTTAAGAAAGAAAGAAAAAGCAGAGGTAAGCCAAAAAGTAAAATCGCCAGGGGTAACAGGGTCCACTCGTGTTCTGTCAAGGCTCAAGATCCAGATCTGCAATTGCTGCTGCACCTGGTCCAACTCCCCAGTCCAATTCCCTTGTAAATAAGCAGAAAGATTATGGCTTTGAACAAATGTATCATTCATAAATCTCAGAGGTGTAATACATAGATGTGGGGTTGCTGACACGCAGCTCATTTGAACCACATCCATGAGCTGCTCCACATGGGCTTGGAGCAAATCAACTCTCTGATTGACCAACAGAATGTCTGATGCCAGGTATGCATCCACTTTCTGTAGAATGGTCAAAGCCTCAGAGGTCTTTTCTGAAATTTGATCAACAACAGTAGCTGCTGCAACTTGATTAGCCAAGGCTATGCCGACTGTCACAGCTGTAGCTGCAGAGATGGTAATAGCAGTGATAATGGCTGCAGTTATATCAAAATCTCTCTTCTGTCGAAATAAAGTCAAGGTCCCAGACGTCTGAACGGGGATAGGGATCCATAGTGGTATACTGGCTATTAGGGCCTGCTTATAGACAAGAGCAGACCAGCACTGGGACATAAAGCAAGTTACATTGGTACAAGTTAGCAGAAGCAGCGCCTTTTAAGAAGGCAAGGGCATAAGTTTTGGAAAAGCAGAAAGGATAGCCATCTAAATTCACTATATATACTAGGAACCCGATTTAGGAGAGTCCAAATGAGAACTGAGAGCGTCTGCAGATGAATCCTTCGGGGGGTCATTTTCAGGAACCATGAGTCACTGTATCAGTCGCTCTGGTAGCCAAAATGGGTTGTCTTCTTCCTGTGGAACAACACAAACCACTCCCCTGGATCTTATTAAAATAGGATCCGGGCCTTTCCATTGACCAGTCAAAACATCTTTCCATTTTATCATTTCTTTTGGCCTAGTTGGTTCCAGGCAATGGCGATCAGCCACAGTGTTGCCCTGACTGTCCAAATTCAAAAAGTTGAGGGTAAAAAGTGCCAGAGAAACAGTAGCTCGTGGCACCATGGGCAGAGCTTCCTCAACTTCTTTTTGTTTTATCAAATAAGTTTTAAGGGTACGATGAGCACGCTCAATGATGCCCTGTCCCTGAGGGTTGTAAGGAAGACCCATCAGGTGTGTCACCTCCATATAGTGGCAAAATTGTTGAAATTTTTGAGAAGTGTAGGCTGGTCCATTGTCAGTTTTAAGGATTTTAGGCTTTCCCCAGGCACCCCAAGCCTCGAGACAATGTTGAATAACATGGGCCGCCTTTTCTCCGGTCAATGGAGAGGCGAACATAACTCCAGAACAGGTATCAATGGAGACATGCAAATATTGTAATTTGCCAAAGGATGGGATGTGAGTAACATCCATTTGCCAGATCTGTAATGGCCTAATTCCCCGAGGGTTAATTCCAGTATGGAGAACAGGTAGGAATTGACAGCAGTTTTGGCATTGAGTCACGATATCTCTAGCCTCCTTTCTAGTAATGTTAAATCGACATCATAGTGTCTCAGCTGTCACATGAAACCTTTTATGAAAGGCTTTGGCCAAATCTAATTTTGGCGAAAGGGCAATTGCAATCAACTTTGTGGCTTGATCTGCCAGGTCATTTCAACGGGACATAGGTCCCTGTAAGCCTGAGTGAGCCCTAATATGAGTTATAAAGACAGGGAATCTTCGCTTAGCCAGGGTAAGCTGAATCTTTTGAAAAACTTCTACAAGTCTGCTAGATGTCTTAATTAACCCAGCAACTTCTAATGCTTTTACTGCATTAACCACATAGAAGGAATCTGAAACAATATTTAAGGGACCTGGAAAGATTTCCAGAACCTCGGACACTACTAAGTATTCCACAATTTGAGGTGAGGTTTCATGGTATTGTTTGGATGTAACCTTATCATTAACCACATAGGCACCCACTCCTGTTTTAGACCCATCTGTATAAACTACCATTCCATCTGGGAGTGGCTCCTGAGACACAATATGTGGAAATATGATAGCTTGAGGTAAGGCAAATTGTAAGATAGGATGCTTAGGATAGTGATTATCTATTTGAGCATTGAAGGAAGTAACCAGCACTGCCCAAACATCAGAGGTCGCCGTTAATATTTGGACTTGATGGGCAGTATAAGGCACTATCAAAACCTTAGGCTCCCTTCCAAAATGGGTAATGGCTGCTTTTAGTCCACGAAGGGCAAGTTGAGCAACTGCATCTGGATACCTTTCAATAATCTTTGCGGGAGCAGCATTGGGATGAATCCATAACAAGGGCCCCTCCTGCCATAATACAGCAGTTGGTAAGTGTCTAGATTTAAAAACACATAAGTCAAAGTTTTTGGTTTCATCTATGCGTTTTAACTGGGTGTCTTGTAAAGCATTTTCTACTATTTGCAGAGCATGACTCGCAGCTGGTGTTAGGGCCCTCAGTGAGGAAATATGAGCATCCCCTTCCAAAATATCAAATAAAGGTTTCAGCTCGGCCAAGGGAAATTTTAAAAATGGTCTTAACCAATTTATATCACCTAATAATTTCTGAAAATCATTCAAAGTATGTAAATGGTCTCTACGAATCTCCAATTTCTGAGGAATTATCTTTTCTTGATAGATAACCGTCCCTAAAAAGGAGCCAATTTCTGAAAATTGAACTTTCTCAGTAGCAACACATAGACCCCACTGTTCCAAGGTGTTTAATAATAAGGGGTATGAGCTCTGTAAAGTACTTAAATCCTTATGACACATAATAATGTCATCTGTGTAATGGGCCAGCAGCAGAGAGGGAAATTGTTTCTTAATTGGCTCGAGGGCCATTTGTACATACAGCTGACATATAGTGGGGCTGTTGGCCATGCCGTGAGGCAGAACTTTCCACTGATATCTTTTATCAGGTTCAAAATAATTAATAGTAGGTAGTGTAAATGCAAATCTTGGTCTATCTTGTGGACACAAAGGAATAGAGAAAAAACAATCTTTAATATCTATAATTATGATTTTCCACTGCTTAGGCAAGGCAGAGAGTAAAGGCAAGCCTTGTTGCACAGAGCCAAATATTCGCATCTGTGAATTGACGACTCTTAAATCATGTAAAAGCCTCCACTTTCCGGATTTCTTTTTAATGACAAATATGGGTGTATTCCAGGGAGAGGTAGAAGGTTCTAGATGACCGAGCTGCACTTGTTCTTTAATTAGTTTTGTAGCAGCTTCCAATTATTCAGAGGATAGGGACCACTGAGGAACCCACACGGCCTCCTCTGTGAGCCAGGGTATGGGCATAGAACCCTCAGTGGCAACTAGGGAAAACCCAGGCCTTGTCTTCCTGTGTTTGATTCTTGTGAGACAGGATCTAACCTTCCTTGTTCATTCCTGCCAAGACCTTTCCCTTCCTTAAATCCCATTCTCTTTATAATGTTTATAGCTTGTGGGGAGTATTCAGTAGTCAGAACTAGCCCTAGGTCTTGTAAGATATCTCTTCCCCAGAGATTGACAGGGAGAGGAAGCACATAAGGCATAAAACTTCCTGTTTGATCCTCTGGTGCCTGCCAAGTCAATGAGCGAGAACTGACTGTGGGACTGGCCTCATATCCCAATCCTTGTAGGGAGTGGGACGATCTTTTTACAGGCCATGCCTTAGGCCACCAATTAGAAGAAATAATACTTTTATCCACTCCTGAGTCCAGAATTCCAGTAAAGTTCTTCCCCTCTATTGTTAATTGTAAGGTGGGTCTAGTTTTAAGGTCAACCACCAGATGAGCGAAGTCAGTTCCTTAGGAACCAAGCCTTTGAGCACCTCTAAGCTTCTCAGTGGATGGAAAACAATCATGTAAGCTTGGAAGGACAACCAATTGAGCAATCCTGTCCCCAGGGGAGATGAAGAATACGCCTTATGGGCTAGAACAGAGAACTTGAAGTTCTCCGGTATAATCCTGATCTATTACACCGGGGTGTACCACGAGTCCTTTTAAAGTAAGAGAGGAGTGGCCTAAAATAAGGCCGACAATTCCCCCTGGCAGGGGGCTTCTATAATCAACCGGGATCGGCTGCATCCCCATGTGTGGCATTAGTAGGACTCGGGAGGTGGAGCGGAGGTCCACTCCTGCGGAACCCCTTGTGGCTCTGCAGCAAAAAGTGTCCCCTGAGTGTTCAGCAGTGTCCCATATCTTTTGGGGCCCTAGGATCTTGGGCCTGTATATCCGTTTTTTGAAAAATTTTCTTCCTTAATGGCTGAGGGATTTGGAGGGAGGATCTGACCTCTTATATCTCTGACAGAGAGGCAATCCTGAGCCAGATGATAGCCCTTTCCACACCTAGTGCACAGCTTTGATGGTATTTGATTATTTGGGCACTCTTTCTTCATATGTCCCGCCTTCCCACAGGCAAAGCATCGGGCCATATGTTTTGAAGGGAATTTTCCACGATTCTGACCCTTAAGGAGGACTGCAGCCATTTCTAAGTTAGCTGCTGCAAGTCCGGCATTAGTAAGGGGACCTCCCAAGCCACGGCAGACTCTTAACCAGTCTTGTAGCCCTTTGGCTCTTCGAGGAGCAATGGCTGCATGGCATTCAGCTGTGGCATTTTCAAAGATCATCTGTTCAATTAATGGCATTGCTTGCTCTGGTTCCCCAAAGATTCTGTCAGCTGCCTCAGTCATGCGGGCCACAAAGTCAGAAAAAGACTCATTAGATGTCTGAATTATTTTGGACAAATAAAGGTTACTGCCTTCCTTCCTAGGGAGAGACTTCCATGCCTTTATTGCAGCTGATGCTATCTGTGCATAGACCTGCCTGGGATGAGTGGTCTGGTCGTTCGCGTGTACGCCAACTCCCGCCAGCATGTCAAAAGTCCATAATTGTTGTCCCTCAGTGTTTGCATTAATCCTGGCTTGTGCTTGCAGTGCCTCGTGCCACAAGGCCTTCCACTCTAGGTATTGGCCCATATTGTTAAGTACCGCCTTCACTGTGTCCTGCCAGTCTCCTGGCATCATAGCAGCTGTACTTAATCTCTCCACTTAAGATATAGTAAAATTAGCCCCAATTCCATATGCACGTACTGCCTCAGCTAATTCTTTGACCTGCCTATACTCTACTGGGGCATGAACACGAGCGCCTTCTGCTGCTTCAAACACCGGAAATGCAAGTTGTAGCTGCAATCTCCTGGGCTGAGAAATAAATTAGAGGCACTGCCCGAGGCATATGCCAGAGGCAAGGCAGGGTCTGAGGGATTCAAGGTCTTTCTTAGTCTTATCCCAGAACAGCAATCCTTTGCACAGGCGGCTGCTTCCTCTTCTAAGCTCTCCTCCTCGGAGCTGCCAAGGTCTATGGAGGCAGGCTCCTTAATGGGATACAGGGGGGTCCCCCCGAACTCCACTCTCTCTTCACCAGCTGGTGAAGGGTCCTTAACTTTAACAGGCCCTGCAGTGGCCCCTGTTCCTCTTGAGTACTCTTTCCTATAACCAGGCTCCTTGGCCTGCCTCTGTTGCCCAGGCTTTTTTGCCTGCTTCTCCTTTCCAGGCTCCTTGGCCTGATGTCGGCTAACACGCTCTGTTTCTGATAACCTGGAGCAGACCTCTCTTGAAACCTCTTGACTTGCCCTAATAGCTGTGCTTCGGGCTGGATCCTCACAACACAAATAAGCTAAAAGCAAAAGCAACACAAACAAGAGGCCAACTACTGCAGCGGCGGCAATGGGTGAAAATCCTCTCACAACGAAGGCTTCTACCCCAAGCATACCTCTCAGAGACGTACCTCGATCCTGTAGTCTTTTAACCCGCCCCGAATCTCGGGGGGGTCTCTTGTGGCACTGGATGTTTAGTTCCTTCCCGGGTTTTGGCACCAAACTGTTCCATGCCCCTTTTTGAGTCCCCTTCGCCCGTGGAAGAGACACGTGAGACGGTGTTCGGGTGGTTACCACAGCGAGGCTTTATTCTTGTATAAGCAGAAGTGGAAAAGACCCAAAGACCGGGAAAGGCACTGCTATATGTACCCTAGAGTGGCGTGTTCACTTCTGATTGGCTGTTCACTCATCACCCCCATATTACGCCCCGGGATGGGCAGTGACTTTGGTGCGCTTTTTGCCTTTTGCACCTGCGCAGTCAGTTGTTTACTAGTGGGAGGACAGGATGCCCGCGCCATCTTGTAATGACGAATGCTGTCATGCTCACGCGGCTCCCAACAGCTAACATCCAATTTCCCAGCAAGTTTTTAAAGAGACTACTCTACTCTCCCCATCCAATGTATATTTTTGACATATTAGATACTTGTATTTGTGTGTTTATTTCTGTATCCATTGTACCCTCCTTCTTGTCTATGGGTTTGTTTTTGTATCAGTCTTCAGCTGTGTTTGATACTGTAGCTCCATGCTAAGGTCTGAGGGCAGGTATTATGGTATTTCCAGCAAAATGTTTTTCTGATTAGGATTGCTATGGCTGTTTGTGATCTTTTATGTTCTCACAAATGACCTTAGTATTTTTTCCTTGTTCTGTAAAAAGACATCATCAGACTTTGGATAGAGATTGTGTTTGATCTGTAGGTTGTTTTAACAACCTATTTTATATTAATATTTTTATAATGTTATTTCTGGTTATTCAAGAACATGGATGGAGTCTGTCCATACTGTACTGGCTTCAATTTTTGTTCTCATTGTTTAAATCTTTCAACTCCTTTGATAGATTTATTTCTTGTCATAGTTTTATGGGACTAACTATAAACAGGGTTATTTTTTCTGGTTTCTCTATTAGCATGTTCATTGTTAGTGTGGAGAAAAGTTGCTGACTTGTATACTTTTGAAACATACTCTTTGGCTCAACTTGTGTATTGGACTTAGGACGTGAACCTCAACTGAGTACTTGTCTGTATGGACCCACAGCTCAATTTGTGCCATCATCTAATTTGTAAAGGAGTTGCTTATCACAAAAGTAGGACTGCCCATGGAACAACTAAGGTTGACCAGTAGTTTCTCAATCGGCAGGATAATGCAGTACCCATTCTTCAGCCAGTAGCTGTCCACCTGGGGCTCGATGTTCACTTTCAGCACAGTATTCTCAGTGAATCACTTCACATCTATCTCCACATCAAAATGTCCAATGTTTGAAACAGATACAGAGGCCCACAGTGAAACATTAGACAGTGCTCAGTGAGTCTTATGGAATAGTTGGGGGAAGAATCAATGGCCCTGGAATGGATAGGAATTCATAGGGAGATTAACAGAGTCAACCAATCTGGACACTTGGGTGCTCTCAGACACTGAACCACCAACAAAAGAGCATACACCCCACACATATGTAGTGGATATATAGCTTTATCTTCATAGATGATCGGGACTGGGGGAGGGAGTGTGTGAAGGAGGACTGGAAGGAGCGGGGCAGTGATAGGAATGTAAAGTGAATAAATTAATGGAAAGAAATGTCCAGTGCTATACACAATGATATAACCCTTCTTCTGTTCAAAGTGCTGCCCAAACATGATATTAACACAACCCGTGGTGGTGACAAAGATGTTGTCCTCCTTATAGGCTTTGTCCATGGTTGTCACTTCATAGACCTCCATGGCAGCCACAATGATGGTGTCAATTTTGGTGATGATGACTTGGGTCCTGAAACTCTTCAAGACCTGTGCACATCCAATGCCAATGTCACCACAGCCTGCTGCCACTGCCACCCAGCCCACAGTCACCATATTTATGGCCATTTAATGCCACCTATGAATGACTCCTGGTAGCCCTAGAGGTTGTAAAGCTTGCTCTTGATGATGGAATCATTGACATTGATAGCTGGCACCTTCAGTATAGCACTGGCCATCATCTCGTGGAAGTTATGGATCTTAGTCACAGTTTCCTCAGAGATGACTTGGATGCCTGCTAAAAGCTCTGGTCACTTGAGGTGGATAAGGTTGGTAAGGTCACCACCATTGGGGTTCATCTTTGAAGTACAGAAAATTCTCATTGTACTACATGCACTCCTTGTCTGTTTCACCCTTCCAAGCATACACTGGAATGCCGGGCTTGGTTACGGCAGCTGTGAAGTGGAAACTTAAGGGTTGTTTGGAAAGAATAATCTCTAACTGGAGTCCCTTTGCTGTGGTCAGATGGTGTTTTGCTGGGGCAAACGTGAAGAAACATTTTTGTTAACATTGACACAGGTTTGAAAGGCTAAGACAGACTCCTAAAGGAACGTTTTGCTGAAACAGACACAGGAAAGAGGATGTTATACTAAAGCAAGCATGTGAAAGAACACATGATGAAGAACTCTTTGCTAACAACACATACATATTGGTCTGCTTTACTTTGCATAGTTGAGGTGCGTTTGTTGAGATGCCATAGCCATAGGAAAAAAGGCACCAAAAAACTTGTGGTGGTGTACTGCAATTTGTTGCTGCTTCCAAGGACTTGGGATGATTGGATGCATGTGCTGAGGCAAGAGCCATGCTAAGGCAAGGCACATGTTTGGAGGGTATAACTAGGACTCAATGGAGTGATGGAGAGAGAGCTTGGCTTGCTAGTACAGATAGCTGTGCAATGCTTGTGGGTCTTGTGTCTTTTCTGATCTTCACTTCCCTGAGAGAGGCACAGTTAAGAACTTCTCCTGGTATTCCTGTTGGTCTCTCCTGCTGACTCAAGCTGATGCTGAGGCCTGGCTGTCTCTGCTAGGTCATATCACTGCTGTGGCTAATTCTACTCTACTGAACTGGATTGCTGGTGCACCCATGAGGTGTTTAAGAGTGGACTGGTGATTTCCAGACAACACAGACAAGAGTTGCTTCAAAGAACTGTTTTAAATAGGTCCACTCCCTACATATGCTTTGTTTTCCACTACCTCTGGTGGGTGATGGGCTACAAGGAAGGTTCAAGCATTTAAGAATCATCATTAAAAATAGGATTTGAAAAAATTAAAGTTACACAGCTGCTGCATGAGCCTGAGTAGAGAAGATATTGCAGTTGGAACTCTGCATCTCAGCAGCCCAGGCCATTAGAGTCTCAATGAGTGCAGCAGTCACCACAGACATGTGCAGCCAGCCAGCAATCGGAAGAATCCTTCAGTGGTTTGGAGGCCAAACACATTTCCCTTATGTGTATCAAACCTGCACCTCATTCTTGCTTATGTTCAGAGTCTTTTCTCCACACATATCTAGTCTGATGTCTGAAATTTTGTGAGACTGTTTATCAGACATGCTGACAGTGCTGTCTTTAGGACTGATGAACTCAGTGAAGGGGACTAGTTGGTTCCAGGAAGAGACAGAATGGCTATTCTAATTGTGCATTCATTGACATGTATAGACTATCATTTTTAAAAGCACACTTTTCTCAACATGTGGTTTTCTAAACAACAAGCTTGAACTTCATACCTTATCACACCCAAATCATAGTTAGTTATTTAAATAGTAATCTGGTTACATATCTCTCTTCACTGCTTACCTCTGCTGGAGGTCATACATAGGCACAGGAAGGCATATTGATGTCTTAATCAAGACAAATATATACATCAATAGTGAGAGAAGAAATCACACATTCTGAAATTTAGCATTTAATTATTGAAGAAATTCTTGATGTTTTTCTATTCTATGCACAGATTTTTTTCTGTGAAATTGTTCTTCTGAATACTCTTCTTTGTTATGGTGTATGTGTATGTGACAGAGAGGTGGGAGAGAGAGAGAAGAAGAGAGTGTTTTTGCTTGTATATGGGCATATGCATATGTGTATGGGTGACGTGTAGCTGCAAGCACAAGTGTGTGCATGTGTATATGTGAAGCCCAGAGGTGGATACCCAGTGTCTTCTATGAATTTTCAGTATACCTTTTGAGATGTGGTATCTACCACTTGCCAGAAAACTACAGGGATCCCCAATTCTGCTTTCTCACCACAATCTAGCTTCCATATTTGTAATTTCTGAATTTTTTTTTACATTTGTTGTGAATTTTTGGTTTTGATATCTACCCAAACTAAAAGAACATAAAAATACTTTTAAAATATAGCATTTATTCAAGAAAACATTGTGAGGTATTCCAAATCTTAGCAAACTTAATCTTCCTAAAGAGAAGAAAAAAACTATGTGGAATAATAAAAAGAAAGGATTCAGTCAAAATCAATTGTCTCTTGAATGCTTTGAGGGGATAGATGAAGATTCAGTCAGATAATCAAAGTCCATGTACCATTGTTAATAGTTTTTCCAATTATAGACATGTATATGTCTGTGTGCATGCATGCACACACACACACATATGCAGACATGCGCGTGCACACACACATGCACACACGCACACACATGCACAGAACTAAAAAATATTACTCTAGAGGAGCAATCATCTTGGTTTTTAAGTTGAAGGTTTTTTTATGCTTTTTTGGTGTATTGGATTAAATTCACTAATAAGTAACTGTAAACAATTGCCAAATTATTGCTGGCATGTGTAGAAGGTTCAAGAAATCCTGGAACGTGACTGAGGTAATGCTTCCAAAGGTGTAGTACACAAGGTTGATTTCTTTTTGTAAAAAGTCAGCTTTTGAATCTACAGTTAGGCTGCTTCACCAGTTCCATGTGCCTGTCAGGTCCCAACACAGTAACTATGTAATTTGTCTATTAGAGTCATGAATAACAAGTTTTCTAACATTTTAAAATTCTTCAAGTGCTAAATTGTGGTTAAAATAGAAACAGAGACAATGAGATTAAAATTTCAACTTATATGCATATTTCGCATTTAATTATAGAGCACTAGTTCTCAACCTGTGGCTCATAATCTGGGGATCAAATGACCTTTTCGGAGAAGTCACATATCAGATATCCTGCATATTAGATATTTATATTACAATTCACAACAGTAGCAAAACTGTAGTCATGAGATTACAACAAAATAATTTTGTGGTGTGGGTCATCACAGCATGAGGAACTATATTAAAGATTTGCAGCATGTGTTCTAGAGGGATATAGTTCATATCTTTGTAATATATATATATGTATATGTATATATATGTATATATATATACATATATATATTTCTTGAGTAATGCTTTTAACAGTAAAAAAATGTTGTTTATAGAAAGAAAAATTCAAGATGATGCTTAAGTAATGCTTGTTTTTATATCTTTTAAATTATTGATATTATTATATCATTTTGTTTCTTTCAAACTGGGTCTCTATATGTATTCCAAGCTTCTCCTAAATTTACTATGTAGCTGAGGCAGATCTTCAACTGGCAACAATCCTCCTGCCTCATCCTTCAAGTTGTTGGGATAACAAGTGTCAGTTACCCCACCTGGATTTAATATCTGGGGCCTAATATTTAGTTTATTCTTCCTTTAAAATTGATAAACAATCAATTTCTATAATTGTGGTAACAGATTAGTAAGAGTTGGATTGATTACCTTCTTTTTGACACACAGATATTCAGTTAAAAAATGTAACCTGTTCTGAATGTAGCTTTTTATTATTAGACCTGCTTTGAAAAATATTAATGATGCTTCTGTCTTGTTTCATTTGCTAGGACATGGATTAATTCTATTTAATCCAAACTTCTGTCTTTTGTCATCAGGTGAAGCAAATTGAGTTTCTCTTTTACCTTATTTATTTTGTCAGTGATTCTGAATCAGTTTAAAGTTGCTCTCTGACAAGAAAAAGTCACTATGTGTTGAGTTGATATACTATTTATGTATTAGATTTTATGGCACCTATTCTCTGAAGAGCTGAGCTTATTCTGCACATAATTCTTACACTTTCAAACACCTTTCACAAGAAACCCCTATAAACATTTCAACATGAAAAGCGACAGAGAAGGAACCACAGAGGAAAACAGGATGAGGCTGGAGGGTGAAGGATTCAGGATTGCAGTGGAGATGTGTTGACTGCCCTAGGCATTCACCTCCCAGGGCACTAAGTGTGCTGCCCTTAGCTCCACTTTGGCAAGTATTCTTTTGCTTGTCTGCTACAATATTCTAATGTTTGTTACAATATCCTGATGTCTGCTACAATATTCTGATATCTGCTACAATACTCTGATGATTAGGACAATCGAGAAATTTAGTTTGGCAATGAGACTTTAGCTTGCCAAATAGTCTATGCTCTTTTTTGTAGACAACTGAGTTTCTAAGAAAATAGGTTTGATGTGGACAGATGAGGAATGGTTCATAGAAGTCATTAGTTTATTTATGAAATGGAATTAAAAATAAAACATTAAATAATAATCTTATTAAATATCAAAGTAATTTTAATTATTTCAACAAAGTTAGGTTAAACTAATTTATTTAAAGGTTTTATAAAGGCTACCTAGTATTATAAAATAAAATATTAGCTACTTTATATTTTATTTATAGTCAAAGTCTACTTAAAATTTAGGATACTAAATTTTTCCAACTTCACAGAAGTTACAGTTAGACAAAATGAGTAAGTTGAGGTATTGTGTTCCCTTGGCTGAATTATTCATGATATAGCACATATTTCAAATTAGCTAGAAGAGAGACTCAGATCACTATCACAAAGTAATGACTAGAAGACAAATTCCCCCTGATATATAATAGTGAAAATACTAAATACATAGAACAAGGAAAGATAGTTAAGAGCCTCAATTAAAAAAAAAGACCAAGTAACATATAAAGGCAGAGTCATTTAAGACCCAACCTTACAATGGAGACTCTAAATACCAAAAGAATCAGTCTCTGTCTTTGTGTCTCTCTGTGTCTGTCTTTGTGTCTCTGTCTCTGTCTTCCTGTCTCTGTCTGTCTCAGTGTCTCTTCCTTCCTGTCTCTATCTCTGTCTCTGTCTTTCTGTCTCTGTCTCTCTGTGTCTGTCTGTCTGTCTGTCTCTGTCTCTCTGTCTCTGTCTGTCTGTCTGTCTCTGTCTCTCTCTCTCTCTCTCTCTCTCTCTCTCTCTCTCTCTCTCTCTCTCTCTCTCTCTCTGTGTGTGTGTGTGTGTGTGTGTAGTGTCTGTGGAGGCCAGAATAGGGCATTGGACTCCTTAGTGCTAGAGTTATAGTAGTTGTGAGCCACCGATGCTCACAACTACTATGGTACTATGGTCCAAACTCAGGTGATGTAGAAGATCAGCACGTGCTCTTAATTGGTGCGTGTCATAGTTATAACTCTATTTCAAGTTTTCAAAGGGACAAAATTAAGTTTTCTTAAAATTGGACAGTAAGTGTGATGGCACACATCTGTAGTTTTAGGACTTAAGAGGCTGAACAGAAGGATCAAGTTCAAGGCAAGTGAAAGAATTAGACACTGCCTCTAAAACAACAACAACAACATAATGACAAAATAATAAATAATGGGCCCTTGTGAGATAGTAGCTATATTACTCAAATTTGAGGATAAGGTTTCATAATTCTCTACTGAACTTTGGACACCTGGCAAATAAACCCCTAACTTTTATTATTTTGAATTGAAACTAGAACTAAAATCATAGAAAGGTGTTAAAAAGCAGATATGGTGCTACAGTATTTAAATGAATTCTTCTCAAGTAATTTTATAATGTGTATAAAATTTTTAATATAGATGATTATTTAATATAGATGGTTCAGGTTCCTTACACTACTAGTAGTATCTGTACTTGTCAGATGTATATCATACATAGCTCTCAAAATCACATTAATATGTGACATTCAGTGTATCTTTCACATGCTGATCATAAATACACACCCAAATGGATAATCAGCCACCTGTCTAAGTAAGTGTTTGATCCTCACTTCCTGCCCTCACACTGCTCCATTCAAATTTTGGTGCCAAGTCCCACTTCTTAGACCCTTTATTCCAACTGTTTTCTACATAATTCTGAACTAATGAAATGGAAATAAATTGCTGAACTCAATAAGGAAAAGAATAACAAAAAGCTAAACATAAAATCCAGCATATTCTCATAAGGGATGAAACATGAAATAATGGTCAATTTTGTCACTATTTTAGATGAAAAATAAAGACACATGTATCTGACCTTTAGGGATCATGAGGACAGAGAGTAGAGGTCTTAGACCTTTGCTGTCTATTTTTGCCTCTGGTGAAAGCCGTTGTTTCCTTGTAGCCACTATGTACATTATTATCCTTTCTATGTTATATTATTTCTGTCACATTGCTTGCCTTGAGGTGTATATCAGTACATGGACTGAAATGAGAAGGTGTTAAGAGATAGCCATGTGTCTGAGAATCTGTCTTCATTTATTATCTTTTTAAGTAACTGTGGAAATAGGCGCTGGGAGCTATACTTATTGTTTCCAATCATCTCAGAAACATTTGATTTCAGTACTTTCTTTGCTTAGAAGAACATAGTTCTTTACAACAGATGTCTTAAAGCCTTTCATAGAGATGTGTGCTTTTTTTTTCAATTAAGAGAAGACCACTCTTACCAATTTAGTATTTCTCAACATACTTCTTTAACAGCACACAGGCCTTGGTTTTTAATGCAGCTAACCTAAATCATTTTGCTGTGCTTCTGTCTTTCCATCTGCTTAAACGACAGAGCAAACTCCCTTTCCTGAATTTCAAATTGCTAATAATACCTTGTATATTTGCTTAGATCTTTTCTAGGACACTTTGTCTACAACATCTATGAACTCTAGAAGAGAGTGTCTCAGGGCTCTCGTTAAAAGCTATGTCAGGAATTTGAAGAAAACCTGCAACTGGAGTAATTGTAATAAAGGGACCAAGGAATGACACTTGCTACCAAAATTTTAGTGGAGCAGTGTGGGGCAGGAGGTGAGAATTCAACACTTACCTGAGTATTTTTGCGTATGAGCACAGTACATGGGAAATACAGGTACTGCACAGCAACTTGACAAGGACGTGCAAATGAACGGTGCTATTTGAAGTGAAAAGAGAGGGGGCAAATAATGTCCATTGCAAAGAAAAATGTAATGATAAGTAGAACCTAATCGGATATAGGGAATTGTCTTGTTTTTGTCTAAGTTGTTAGGAAAATGAACAAAGGTGGAGAAACCAATACACCTGGTAACTATGATTCTTGCCCAATGCTCATTTCACATTTAGATGTGTTTAATTTAAGAAGATAAAATTTGCGTGAAGAAATAAACAAAGCTCCTTGGGGTGAAAAATGACACAAGTGTGACGATGCTTTTCTAGTCCCAGGTATTTTGGTCAAAATAACCAATGAATGTTCCATGTAGAGATGAACCCTCTGCCTAGTGCAGTTTCAGCTCAGTGCCTTCCCCTCATACTCAGTGACAGGATGTGCCCTCCTGTCTCTGTGAAATGGGGGACAATGGATTTAGGGTTATTTCTCTCACTTCCCAGAAACCTTTACTCAGCAGCCATCTCTCTACCTCCTCTTTCTTGACCTCCCCACCGGCAGCCATGCCCTGTGAGATTAGTGCCTGTCCCACTGAACTGAGAAAACTTACCAGTGCTGGGTTTCTGTGGTAGAGACCTATACAAATAGTGCAGAATGAAAAACAAGAGTGTTGTAGGGTTTTCTATTACATTAGAATGGTCGTGCACCAAAGAGTAAATGTCATCTTTAAGCAATCATTGTTTCTGTTATATTTAAAAGTTATGACTGGGAATGGTGATTCTTTCCTTGTTGCTTTTGTAGCATGAGGTGCCTGTGTGTATATTTGTGGAGGCCACTGACATTAGAAACAGTTTTATCTAAAACAGAAGTGACTTTCTATGAAAATGAAAGATGGAGAATACGAAACATCGTTCTGCCTTGAGTCATGTGAGGGAGGAAGGGAAAACTGATCTTTGACATTTATGCCAATCATTTTATGGGATTAACTAACCAAGGACCTTGTACACCAGTAACACGGATGAACTGCTGAGAAAATGTCACAAGGTGAGCCACAGCCGGCTTCACCATGTACTTATGCCATAGCCATGTACTCTCTGACATTTTAGATTTTCCTAAGCATGTTTTTTCAATACCTCTATAGTCAATATATCGTGTTAGTGTAAAAATACACATCATGTTTAAAGATATATTCATTACCTTTTCCTAAATAGCAGTAAAACTTAAATTATTGTTCCTAAAAAATACAGCTTTGTTATTTATAGTAGTTCTCAGGTAAGATTCAGAGACAGATGTATGCGCTTTGAAAATTAATGGAGCTCAAGTGTGTCACACAGATCTGCCACAGCCAAGATGCTCATTTCCCATATTTGCTCAACTTATTATTTTATTTCACAAGAAAAAAAAAAAAGAAAATTCTAACATCTGGGAAATTTAAAAGCAAATGTGATGTTAATCTGTTCACAATTTGTTGCAAATGTGTTTTGGATCTGGGAAGACAGTGCAGTGGGTAAATTGGTTGGTGTGAAAGTATGAGGAGCTGACTTCAGATGACCATCACCCAGATAACTGCTCAAAGTGATGGTACACATCTGTAACCACATGACTGAAGGGGTGGGTACAGGCAGACTTTAGATTGCTGGGCAGCTAGCCAATTTGACTGAAACCATTGCCCCATCAAGGTCCAGTGACAGAACTTACATCAATTTTTTTTTTGAAGTTGGATAACAATAAAACATTCCTGATGATTTTCTTTGGCTTCCAAATGCATAGTCAAGAACACATATAAGCATACACTCACTTTTTTCCTGTTCTGCTTCTCACTTATATCTAGAAGTTTCCTTTTATTCTCTTGTTCCTTTTCACAGTAGGATTTATATACTATGAAAAATGTAACAGTTTCATCTATCCATTTTCTTTTAAAAAACCAACCTAATTCCATTTTTATTTATAGTTGAGAAAATCTCCTTTCCTTTGTATTTTTTCTGTCTGTCTGTCTTACACACACACACACACACACACACACACACACACACACACACACACACCACATTTTCTGTCTTTACTTACCTGTCTATTGACATGTAATCTGATTCAGTAATTTGGCAGTTGTGAATATTGCCAAGATGAAAGTGAGTATGTAGATATTGATGGAGTAATATGACTTTGGCACTTGTGGATAGATACCTGGAAGTTGCATGGCAGAGTTGCTTAGAAATTCCATTTAAAAAATTGAGTACTATCTAATATTTTCATAGTAGCTTACCTTCCCATTAGCAGGGCAATCATATTCCTTTCTAATTCACAACTTTGCCAGAGTTGTTTTCTTATTGATAAGTATTTTGATTAGTGACACTGAATGTCAATGTAGATTTTAAAAATATATTGTAATTGAAGTAGAATTATAGTACTCTATCCATCCCATTTCTTCTTTCCACCTCCCTCAATCTACATATTCTATAATTGAAAGACCTTTCATTATTGTTTTTATTATATATGCATATATGCATATGTCTATGTACACACACACACACACACATGTATTCACAAATGTGTAAATACAACTTGCAGAGTCTGGTTTGGTTGTTTGTGTATGTATGGTTTCAGGGCTGAGGACCACAGTGGATAACCAATAAGGGGCTTCATTCCTGGGAAAGGCTAACTCTCCTTCTTCCAACAGTCATTGTTTGCTGTATGGTTCTTTGTCTAGGAGTGTGAACCCCTTAAGTTTTCCCCCTTCCATATTCACATGCCAAATGACATTTCCATTTGTTAAAAATGCCATTGTTTATGTAGCTATTTCTAAGAGAGATTGTTTTACAGTGGACTTTATGATAGTCTGTCAGTTACAGTCTCTCTCCACCTCTTCAACAATGGTCCTTGAACAATAGACATAGGAGACGTGATGTGGATCTATCTGTTAGGACTGGGATCTCCATTATTTATTGATATCTGCATAGTGTCAGGTTGTGGTTTTCTGTGATGCCGTCTATTAGCTATAGAGAAGCTTTTTTAATGAGGGGTGTAGCTACATTTATTTGTGTTTATAAAAATAAATTTTAAGATGCAGTAAAAAATTATGTTGGCCTAGCCAAGTGACAGTGAGTAGATTATGTATAAGGACCATGACTTCATTTGTTCTGGGAAGCTGACTAGATTTCCAGTATCATGCATAATTTCCCTCAGGTGGAGTGAGCCTTAAGTTCAATTAGATATTTGCTGGTTACTACCAACATGTGTGTGTCATTTATTATATCTTTGTAAATATCTTCCCAGGGTGACCATTGCAATGGTCATAAGTGTTGCAGATAGATGGGTCTGTTTAATTGATTTCTTCTCTTGGCAGTATTTTCTGGTGTTGTGAACACTAGACTGTTGGCTTTCAAATCAAATTGTGGTTTAATGTCTGAGTGGTATCTTCATCAAAAAGGCCCATTCTTAACCCCTGAGGGACAAACATGGTCTACATCACTACACTGTTTTGTGAGTCAAATGAATTACTTTGACAAACCATTCAAAAGAAGATTTCTCAGGCTTCATGCTGGTTTTTGTTGTTTGTTTATTTGGTTGGGTTTTGTCTATGTTTCTGGTGGGGACCACTATCAGCCTAGGTGGCTTAACTTCTAGATAATATTTATATGCATTACATAGAATTTAGATAAATGTAAAAATATGATTCCAAGAATCTTTATTCAACAATGTTGGTGTTATTAGTCCCCTGTCCTTATTCTTAGGTACTGACTGGTCTGTTCTGTCCTCCCTGCTGTGAGCTCTCTTCTTATTATTCCAATTCCCACTTCATATCACTGTATCATGCCATTCACCTCTCAAGTCCCTCTTCTCACCTATGGTTCCTTTATACTTCTTTGGTTTCTGTGTTTGCTCCATGTTGTATCCTCAAATCTGAGGAAACACTGCATGTTTCTCCTTTCTGCCATTCCTAGCTCCAGATGTTCACATGTGACTTCATTTTCCTGGTGGGTAAAAGTCTATTCTTTGAAGAAGCAAAACAATACAGTAGAAAATGATTAGACATAGTGCACACTTTCAACAAAGTGGTAACATATACAGTATGTTATGTATACAGTAGTATACAGAAATGAGTAATTTTCCTATACACCAACAACGAACTCAATTGAAAAGGAGTAAGGAAGGCAATCCCATTTCCAACAGCTTAAAATACCTCAGCATAAACTTAACTAAATACATTAAGATGTTCTAAGTAGAAACTATGAAGCATTGAAGGAAGTAATGACATAAGAAACTGGGAGACAGAAATCTCACTTATATTCATTAATTGGCAGAATAAATGTTCTTAAAATAGATGTCTTATCAAGAGCAACATTCATATATAATGTAATCACTGTAAAACTGCTGATTACACATTTTCATAGAAGTGGGGGTAGAAAGAATGGTAACATTCACATGGGAATACAAAAGATGCCAAAATAGCCAAAACAATTTTTAGCAAAAAAAAAAAAAAAAAAAAAAAAAAAAAAAAAAAAAGCAAACAAACAAACAAACGCAAAAAATCCCCAAAAGGTAGGATGATTAATACTAGACTACAGATTGTACTGTAGGGCTATAGTAAGAAAAATAAAGTGGCACTAGCCTAAAAGAAGCAGACCTGTAAGCCAGTTGACTACAACTAATCATACAAAAATAAACCCAAGTAACTGCAGTCATCTAATCCTTGTACCAAGGACACTTCATATCACTAAAACCACCTGGTACCAAGGAAATGATATCAATAAAACCAGGTCACTTATCTCTATTTCTTACATTGTACAAAAATAAACTCAAAACAGATCACATACTTTAATGTGTACTCAAAACTTCAGAGAACTCTTTGGGGGAAAACATTGACAAAAGAGATAATAACTTTCTGAAAAACACACTGATAGCTTCGAAAATAAAAGCAGGTTTTGACAAATGGCATTGCACTAAATTAAAAAAAAAAAAAAAAAAAAAAAAAGCCTCTTCACAGAAAAAAAAGAAACCGGTCAACAAGCACAACAAAGAGAGACAGTCTATAGAATAGATGGCAAAAGTCTTATCAAAAATAGGCTGTGGAAATGACCAGAATTTTTTTAAATAATAAACTACGAATGGCCAGTAACACACATAAGTTTTTCCAGTTTTACTGTGTGTACCTCTATTCCTACTTTTCCTCTTTTTTTTAATTCTGAAGCAAATATTTACATATCTCAGAGAAAAGTTTGTTAAACGTTACCAATAATTTTTACTTCTATGATTTCTGTAATCACATTTAAAATTACAATTTCCTAATGTATAAGGAACTTAGTTTTCTTTCTTGCTTTTTCCTATTTTTTTTTTTTTTAAAATGAAATGTCCATTATGTGATGGTCAACTACTCCTGAATGTGAGGGCTTCCCTGAAGTAATTGATATACCCAGTGTCATTCCATTGGAAAAAAACTGGACTATCCCTCTTCCAAAAGTTACAAATGACAGGTCCATTGTTAAATCTAGTGGCTAGATTTATATTCATTATTAGTTTTAAAAATATAAAAAACAAAATATAATAAAATACAGTAAAAAACTATCACATTAAATTTAGACAACATAGACCAACAGGAGGGAAAGAGCCCAAGAGAGGACACAAGAGTCAGAGACACACTCTTTCACAGGCTCAGGAATCCCCTAAAAACACTAAACTGAAAACCATACTGTAAATGCAGAAGACCTGGTGCAGACTCATGCAGACCTTGTGCTTGCTGTTTCAGTCTCCATGAGATCCTATGAGCTTTGTTCATGTAGATTTAGATTGACTTGTTTGCTTGGCGTGCTCTGTTTCCCCTGATTCTTACATTCTTTTTTCATTCTCTTCCACAGGGTTTCCCAAGCTCTGAGGCTCTATGTAGGCACCAGCTTGTCATCTCCATGTTCAATGAGTTGGGTAGGTGTTGTCTTTAATAATGGGGACACACTGTCAGTTTGTCCAGAGCAAGCTATTGTCTTGGCAACAGCTTGGGTTGTTTGGGGATGGCTTTGGAGCTCCTTTAGCCAACAACTCAATTAGATGTAACCCAGTGCCTGTACTGGAAGCTTTGTTTGCTGATAAGAGATGGCCAGTTGGGTCTTCATCTCTCCATTATTTGGTGATTTCATTTTGATTAGCTTGATGATTGTATATATTTATGTAAGTTTCTACTGTACTAGATTTCCATACTACCCTTCAAATGCCCCTTAATTTTAGTTGTCTCTCCACATGTGCCCTCCCACTGCCGCCTTTCCTTCCCCCATCCCTACTTGATCTTTCCATTTTAGAACCCCCATGCATCCATCCATCCATCCATCCATCCATCCATCCATCCATCCATATCTGTTCTATTTCTCTTTCTACTGAGTTCTCTCTGTTCTCTCTATCCCTTGATCAATATCTATCATCTGTAGAGCTATTGATTGTATCTTGGTTATCATTGATTTAACATATAAGTGAATGCACACAATATCTGTCTTTCTGGATCTGAAATCTCTCACTCAGCATAATTTTTTTCTAGTTCTATCCATTTTAGTGGTTAAGTAATACTCCATTGTGCAAATGTGTCACAATTTCTTTATTCATTCTTCTGTTGAGGGACATAGAGGTTATTTATAATTTCTGGATGTTATGAAGAGAGCACTGTGCTGGTCCAGCCAGTACAAAGTCAAGCAGTCCTCTGAAGGGGAGAGTGAAGATTATAGTAAAGATGGAAAAGAAGACTCAGAGACAAAAGTTAGAATTTGGGAGGGCTGTCCAGTTAGTACTGCAGCAGCCTTGAGTTTAATTCTCTAAGGCTTTACAGTACCATGGTAAACAAAGTCCCAAGCCAGCAGAGACAATGGCTGATGTACATTTGATATCTGTAGCCATCTGGAGGCCTCCCTATTCCTCCCTGTTTCTTCCTCCAAGTTAACAGAACACTCAGCCCCTCACCTTGAATTTCAAGTGTATCTCCTCTTATTGTTCTATGCACGAACAGGCTAGGAAATCTGCCTCTAGACCCTGGCCTGACTTGACTCTACCTGACAGGTAGGCTTTCACAGAAGGAGGCAAAATGGCTCCTGACAGAGTAGCAATGAACATGTTTGAGCAAGTGTTTCTAGACTTTTAGAATGAAGCATCTAATTTTAGAATGAAGCATCCTTTGAGTATAAGCCTAAGAGTGGTATAGTTGGATCTTGAGGTAGATCAATCACCACCTTATTGAGAAACAGCCACACTGATTTCCATAATGGCTGTATGAGTTTGCACCCCCACCAACAATGTATGAGTATTTCTTATACTCCATATTTTAACCAAAATGTGTTGTCTCCCCAACCTCTTTTTGTTGATATTAGCTCTTCTGACAAGTATAAGATGAAATATGAAAGTAGTTATGATTTGTACTTCCCTTAAGATTAAGGATTTTGAATATTTCTTTCAGTTTTTCTAATCCATCTGAGTTTTCTCTGTTGAGAAATCTCTGTGTATATCTGTACACCAGTTTTAAATTGGGTTATTTGTTTCCTTGAGCTTGTTACATAGTTTGAATATTAGCCTTCTGTTGGATGTGTAGTTGGTAAAAGTCCTTTCCTATTCTGCAGGCTGCCACTTTGAATGGTGGTGTCTTTTAGCATGCAGATGCTTCTCAGTTTCATGTGGTACCATATATTAATTGTTGATTAACTAATCAATCAAATGCCTGTGGTACTTGATGTCAGGAATGGTGATACCTCCACCAGTTCTTTTATTGTTCAGGATTGTTTTAGTTATCAGGATATTTTGTGTTTACATATAAAGCCGAGACTTGTCCTTTCAAGATCTCTGAGGAATTGCGTTGGGATTTTGATGGTGAATGCAATAAATCTGTAGATTGCTTTGGGTAGGATAGCCATTTTTTACTACGCCAATCATACAGATCCATAAACATGGAGATTTCTCCATCTTTTGATATCTTCAATTTTTTTTCTTCAGTGACTTGAAATTTTTATCACACAAGTTTTTCATTGGCATGGTAAGAGATACTCCAATAGTTTATATTACTTGAGCCTATTGTGGAAGACCCTGTTTCCTTAATTTCTTTTACAGTCCATTTGTCATTTGTATGTAGCAGGGTTACTGGGTTTTGTGAGTTAATTTTGTATCTCTCTATCTTCCTGAATATATTTATCAGGTGTAGGGATTTCCAGGTGGAAATTTTTTAGGTCACTTATAAATGCTAGCATGCAAGCAAACATATTTTATCTGCAAATAAATATACTTTGACTTCTTACTTTCCAATTTATATCCCTCAGATCACCTTTAGTTGTCTTATTGCTGTAGCCAAGACTCCAAGTACTGTATTAAACAGATATGGAAAGAATGGGCAACTTTGTCTTGTTTCTAATTTTAGTGGAATTGCTTTATGTTCCTCTCCTTTTAAGTTGATGTCAGCTGTGGGCTTGTAAACTGCCTTTATTTGGTGAGTTATGAAGGAGGTTATTATTATTTTTTCTTTTTTTTTTAAAACCAGATTCTGGGTAATTTATTTATTGTTTTGATGTTTTAAAAAGTATTTTTTGTCACAAGTTCTTACCTCTGTAAATGTTCTTTGTTCATAGTTCCCTCGTTATCTTTCCTTAAACTCTTCTCCAAACAAAGTCTTTCTTTCCAAGTTCCCATATGATTTTCATATTCAGATTAAAACTTTTTATGGGAAAGTACTACAGTTTATTAAAGTTTCCAGCATGAGCTGAATGGGAGTTATTTATTTGAGTAAGCACAGTGTACTGGTGGGAATAGCACTGAGAAGTGTGGGGCCATGAAAGGGTGAAAGGGTGTCTTGGTTTTTGGTGTGGCGTAGGCCTGGAACCCCCGACCCCAAGGGGCAACAGCATGTGTTCAGCCATGCCCCCAGAACCCAGGGTCCTGACACTTGTCTAAGACCTCCATTTGACTTGCGCCTTGCAGTCACAGTCACTAGGGCAATCCACAGGTAGAGAGCTTGACTACAGGCCTCTGGCCTCGAGACATTTCCATATTAATGAGTTACCTAAAGACCAGAGGGCATAGTTAATTAAGTATTCTTTCCCAGTCCCTCCTCCCTCCCTCCCTATTTAAGTCAGGCTCGCCCTGCCCTAAGTGTGTGTGTGTGTTTGTGTGTGTGTGGGGGGGGGGTTGGGGGGAGTGCACATCCAGATTCATCTTTCATCTGCCATGTCAATAAAACGCTTGGAACCCCGGATTCTCCTGTTATTGGGGCCTGCTCTAGTGCAGCCACGGGAGGCACCCAAGTGAGTAGAACAAGCAAGCACTTCTCACGGGCTGCCAGAGTCCTCTCTTCCCCCTTGCCTCTCTCAAGGTGCAAGACAGCCCAGTGCGCCTGCTTATTCCTCATCATCATTCTGCTGCACACCCCCCACCCCCTGGCTTCTGGGGGATACCAACCTCCGGGTCCACTCCAGAGCTCTGCCCCCCCCCCCCCCAATCAGGCTGAGTTCACTCCCTGCCAGGGGGTGCCCTGGCTGTCTCTCATGGCCCAGTGCCCCTCCAGTGTAGGTGTGGTGTCACACGCAGAATGAACTCAGTCAAGGTTCCTATGAACTCAGTCAAGGTTCCTGCACTCCAGTCTGGTCGGAGCAGTGGGAATCACCAACTGCCCAACAAGATTCAGAGACCCAGGCTCGCAAGTGTGGCCCTTCAGCTTTTCCCTACCGAGAAGTATGACTTCCCCTCCCTCAGTAATCATTATGTTCATCAGAGAGACGTGAGGCCTTAATAAGTTCCTCCCCAATGCATGCTCAGCACTGATGGCCAGCTACACATGGTTTGTGTAGATAGACACTGTTCTGAGCTAATGAGTGCAACTGTCATGTCACATGGAGAAGATAACACGTTAACACAGTCTTTCTCATTCACCAGCTCTTACATTCTTTCTGCCATTCTTCTGTGATGTTTCCTGAGCCCTGGAGTGGGTAATACAGATTTTCTCTTTAAGAATGAGTTATCAGCAGTCACTTATTTCAGTACTTTGATTTGTTATGAGTCTCTGCATTAACCATTGTATACTGCAAACAAAACCTCTTCTAACCAAGGCTGTGGGCAACACAAATCTATGATTACAAATGTTTGTATTGGAAGGCAGTTTGGGGCTCAAGTTTCTATTTCCCTTTTAAGAACTATTTGCTTCAGTTGTGATTATGAGCTACTGAAACTGGTTAATGCAATTGGTCATTAACGGAAAACTTCTATTTTGTGTCCCTGGACTCCAACTAACCTATTGAAACATTAGGGTTTTCTGACAGAACTTTATAAAGAGATTGCAGTCTTCTTGTTTTATTTCACATTATGCTGCTCCTGTGCATTCCTTGAAATGCCTGTTTAATTTAGACTGATTAGGTAGAAATTCTAGAATTTCACAGATTCTTTCACAGGTGACATTGCATACTCATATCAAGAGGAAACATATTGCTTATTTTTCTTTAGTTTTATAGCTATTAATGATTGTTCAATCATGGGATAAGAAGTTATCCTAATACTATTAATCCTTTGCTTATCAGCTAGAACATCTTTATGAACAGAAAAGTTTTTTGGTCACCTGTTTGTTACTCTCGGGTTCAGTTCACATAGGAAAGTAGAATGCTTGCTTCATTTCCCCCTTTACCTCCCAGCTTTAAAAACTACCAAAGATTGTATTAAATGTCTGATAGGTAATATATTGGGTTCTTTAAAAATTATGTGAATTGCATATTTAAAATTATGATGAACTACTCTTTAATTTAAAAATATATTCTTCATCCCTTAATGTTTAGATAATTATGATGGGATAAAGATGGACAGAATTCAGGTCACTGCTATGAGTTCTGAAGAGGATATAAATTAATGTTTTTCTAGTCTAAGTCTTGCTTTTTTTTCCCCCGTGTGGTAGATAAAGGCGTACAAATACATTTGATAGTGAAAGTGAAACTCTATAGTTTCAGAATGCCTATTCCAACTGTACGGAAGTTCGTGGAGATGTGCTTGTAGTTTTTCTTTATTAAATTATTTTATTGATTTACATTCCAAAATTGTCTCCCTTCCAGATCCTCCCTCGCTGTCACCTCTGAGAGGGTTTTGTCCACTCACCCATCTACTCCCACCTCACTCCTACCTCACCCCCACCAGCATTCCTCTTCTTTGAGGCATCAAGTTTCCACAGGATTAAGCACATCCTCTCCCACTGAGGCCAGAAAAGGCAGTCCTCTGCTACACGTGTGCCATGAACCATCCCATGTATGCTCCTTGGTTTTTGGCTTAGTCTCTGGGAGCTCTGAGGGGTCTGGGTTAGTTGGCACTGTTGTTCTTCCTATGGGGTTGCAATCCCCTTTGGCTCCTTCAGTCCTTTAACTCTTCCATATTGGCTTCCCATATTGTCTTCTCTGAGGTCAACCATGCCAGGCTCCTGTCTGCACCCACAATATGGCCTCAGTAACAGTCAGGGTTTGGTCTGCGTGCATGGGATGGATC
The DNA here is from genome assembly GCF_011762505.2 of Arvicanthis niloticus. NCBI lineage: Eukaryota > Metazoa > Chordata > Mammalia > Rodentia > Muridae > Arvicanthis > Arvicanthis niloticus. The sequence goes on along the minus strand of NC_047674.1, from coordinate 10,984,194 downwards.
CCTAGTTGGGCTAGTCACTGGGTGGCCTTTCTTTCAGTCTCTGCTCCATTTTTGTCCCTTCATTTCCTTTAGACAGGAACAATTCTGGGTTAAAAGTTTTGAAGGTGGGTGTGTAGCCCCCTGCCTCAACTGTGGGCTCTGTCTATCTACTGGAGATGGTCTCTTCAGGTTGCATTTCCCCGGTATTGGGCATTACGACTAATGTCATCCCCATTAAGTCCTGTTAGCCTCTTACATTCCAGAATTTTGGGACTTTGTAGAGGCTCCCCTTCTCCCCTAACCCCCACTGCTGAAACTGGGTGTGAGAGGGGATGGTGGAGGAGAAAAGGAGGAACAGGATCAGGTGTTTGTAATTTTTTATAATAAAGTTCAAAAACTTCATATTAAGAATTAACTTAATACATATCTTAACACAACCTTAATGATAGTTTTAGATGAATATAAACATGCGTATATATACTCTTTCTGCTTAGGAATATGTTGGAAAACATTCCATAGAAGTACCTGGCTAATTATTGCCTTTTAAACAGAAATGTATATTTTGTTGTTTAGACTGCAAATAGTTGACATGTCATATTTCTTATCAATTGACCTCAATCATTGTTCTTAATTACAATGCTCATTTGCATATATCTGAAAGTTTTTATGATATGTAAGGGATAAAGTTTTACCAACTGGATTGTTAATTCCAAAGTTAGAATAGGCAACGTTGCTAAACTCTTCCTTAATATCGCACCATTTCCTGCTCCTGCAGCAGCACAACTGCCTCTCTGAATTCAGCCTTGCAGCAAACTACCTCTCAGTGTTGCATACTTGCAAGCTGCAACCCAACCACACTCATGTTAATCCAAATGAAAAGGCAATGATTTTTCTCTTACAACTAATTTATCATTTGTAGTAGTATACAAATTTTTGTGCTACTTCTTGCTGTGGAGTAAATGCTTCTCCATTCATTTGCAGATGTCAACACCATCTAACTAAACATAGTGTTTTTGTTTGTTTGTTTATTTACATTTTAAGCCATATCCGAACACATCAATGAAGTTCTTATGAAATAATACCCAGTTCGATCAGTCTATTTTGTCATGTGTAAGTGAGGCATTTAAATGATGTGAACTACTGAGTTGTCATGTAGGTTACCTCTTCTGGGCGGTGCTACAATTTTCATTTCTGTGGGTTTAGCAGGACTGCTTCAGACAAAGGAAGCTTAGAGGGCAGCTGAGGTGGTTGACATCTCTGTGCTGGAATATCAGCTCTTTGTTGAGTCACGGATAAAATGTGTGAGTCAAATATGTACTGCTTTCATTTGCTCTCCTGAATTCTGTTTTATTTTTTGCCTAAAGCTGGGTGTTTTTCTTTAAAGTAAATCATTGATTTATTCTCCCTCCAGCTGAATCACAGGGTGATACCCACCTGCAGTGTAATGCTTATGGTGACTACAGAATCAGTCATGAAAAGAAGGATATTTTGGACTGTTTCATTTGAAACAAAAAACAAAAATATCCTCTTCTTTCCCCAAATTAAAAAACCAGACTGCCTTCAGTAGAAAGAAAGAAAAATCAATAGTCCAAGAAATGTTTGTGAAATGGAGTATAGCAACGAAGCCTAGAGGTATTTGTGTGAAATGTATACATTTTATTTATTTTAATTTTTTGAGAATTTCATGCATAGAATAGCATTTACATTATTTCTACCATTCTCTTTCCCTCTCCCACTCTTGTGTTTCCCTGAATTATCCTCTAATTCATGACTTCTTAATTTTTGTTACTACATATCGCTATGTCTATATTTATCTATAAGTCTGTCAATTATGACCTGCTGAGTCAATCTATTTAGTGTTATTCATTTCTGTATATACACACACACACACACACACACACACACAATACACACATATACACACATACACAGACATATACACATACACACACTTCCACATACACATACACATATGCACACAAATATGGCTCAGTGCCTTATATTGGACCATGTATGAAGGTATCATCCCTGGACAAGCTTAACTTTCCCTTTTTCAGTGGCCATCAATTGCCTGTAGTTCTTCATCTAGGAGTGCGGCCATGTGAGATTGCCATCTACATTGATATGTCAACTGGTGTTATCATTGTGCTGGTTGTGCTTAGTCTGTTATATAGTTGAGATTTCATGGGTGCTCTTTACTGTTATTTATAGAAGACCTTGCAGCAAACGGCATTGTCCCATGGCTTCTCTAATCTTTCCACCCCATCTTGTGTGCTGTTCTCCGAATATCAGGTATAGTGATTGTGTTGCAGATGTTTCAACTGAGCCGGAATACCCAATAGTCAATTGGTCTCTGTATATTGAACAGCTGTGGTTTTCTGTAATTTTTTCTAACTGCTGCAAAAAGGAACTTCTTTGAAGGAAGGTAGAGGAAGACTAGTATGTGTGTATAGGTATTTAGAATATGTGTGTATGGGTATTTAGAATATGTGTGTATGGGTATTTAGAATATGTGTGTATGGGCATTTAGAATATGTGTGTATGGGTATTTAGAATACATGTGTATGGGTATTTAGAATATGTGTGTATGGGTATTTAGAATATGTGTGTATGGGTATTTAGAATATGTGTATGGGCATCTAGAATATGTGTGTATGGGTATTTAGAATATGTGTATGGGCATTTAGAATATGTGTGTACGGGTATTTAGAATATGTGTGTATGGGTATTTAGAATATGTGTGTATGGGCATTTAGAATATGTGTGTATGGGTATTTAGAATACATGTGTATGGGTATTTAGAATATGTGTGTATGGGTATTTAGAATATGTGTGTATGGGTATTTAGAATATGTGTATGGGCATCTAGAATATGTGTGTATGGGTATTTAGAATATGTGTTTGGGCATTTAGAATATGTGTGTACGGGTATTTAGAATATGTGTGTATGGGTATTTAGAATATGTGTGTATGGGTATTTAGAATATGTGTGTATGGGTATTTAGAATACATGTGTATGGGTATTTAGAATATGTGTGTATGGGTATTTAGAATATGTGTGTATGGGTATTTAGAATATGTGTATGGGCATCTAGAATATGTGTGTATGGGTATTTAGAATATGTGTATGGGCATTTAGAATATGTGTGTACGGGTATTTAGAATATGTGTGTATGGGTATTTAGAATATGTGTGTATGGGTATTTAGAATATGTGTGTATGGGTATTTAGAATATGTGTGTATGGGTATTTAGAATATGTGTGTATGGGTATTTAGAATATGTGTATGGGTATTTAGAATATGTGTATGGGTATTTAGAATACGTGTGTATGGGCATTTAGAATGCAGTTATAAATTACACTGGATCAGGAAAGTGGCAGTAGTAGGTTCTCCTCTAGGTCGCACATCCTCATAGTCATTGCTAATTGGCTGATTTTACAGTACCAGGCATGCATTTCCTTCTACTGTTCAAGCTCTAAGTCTAATTAGACAGCTATCGGTTACTTCCAAGATATGAGTGCCCCTATTACACCACTGGTAATATCTTACATGTTGGTTAGTGTTATGATTTGTGACTTTACAGAGGGAGAAGGCTTCCAGGCCTTACAAACCTAACTATTGGAAGGAATACTGTCCTGTCGGCAAGTAAGTATTCATGGACATGCTGTGGATGACCATAGCAAAGGGAGAGGCAGACTAATTACAACCAGTAACATCTGGTAGGTAGGTGAGAAAATATAAAAACATACATGCAACTCTAGCAAGACTATAAAAGTCAGGCCCAGGGAGAGAGAAAGTATCTGTCATAGTTTTCAGAAACCATAGCTACAAGATACCCCAGGAAAAAAACAGGTATCAGCACATCTGTGAACAGAATCTGAACAGTGTCACAAATCTTACAGCCAGCAGCTCATCCGACAACATGAAGCAAAGGGATTTCCTAACAGAGAATTGTTAAGAGGCTGGGATGCCTTCCTATAGTAAAGTGAATCCAGAGTGGAACATTAAGGTAGATAAGAGGCTGAGGTTTAACATAGACTATGTTGTAAAGTGAACACTTTACTGTGAAAAGCAGGTTTAAAATTTGTTTCCCCTGCTATTCAGCACTGTAGAAGCTATTCAGGAAGCAGTGTTGGCTAGAGACAAAAGGGTATATATGTTCTGTGCACATTTGAGTGCAGTGTACATTACAGTTGTGACCTCATCAGAATTACATGGTAGATCTGTTGTCATTAATTCTGTATATACCAGTGGGATATAAGTGACTTAAGGGTACAGAGGTTTATTTTTATTCTCTAGCATCTATTATGATCAGCATAATGTGTGTCCTAGGAAATGCTGAATAATTTTTGTGCATCTGAAGCAAATTTATTGTCACCAAAAGCATTTTCTTTAAAACAAAGTTCTCCTTGTTCTTGGGTGGCACAATCTTTGTCTTGAACTCTAGTATCTCACCAGAGTTTTAAGTCCTGAAAGATGGCTCAAAGGCAATCAAGCATAGGTATCAGCATGAGCAAATATGTAAAAATAGGAAACAGACTGCAAGATAGTAGGCTTGACTATATGCCTGGTTTGTATTTATCATTATCAGCACGAAATTCAATAAATAAAATTAAGTTAAAATATACTAAGTAATTTTACCATAAGAATACCATTGTGTTTGTAATTTGTAAACTTTATTTAGTGAAAATCCAAATCAGTAGGTTAATACTTTAGTCAAAAAGAAGCTCCAATTTGGAGACAAATCACTCAATGGTTTAAAGAAGGAAATTTAATTATAAGCAAGTATTAACTAATGTCTGGCTGTGGGTCTCTTGCATCTGCTCCCATCAGTTGCTGGATAAAGCCTCTCTGATGATGGTTGGTATAGGCTTTGGTCTATGACTATAGAAGAATATCATTAGGAGTTTTTATTAACTGCTCTTTCTTTCTTTCTTTCTTTCTTTCTTTCTTTCTTTCTTTCTTTCTTTCTTTCTTTCTTTCTTTCTTCTTATTGGCCAGGTATATTTTGCTCTATCCTATGTCTCTGGGCTATCCAGCCACTGCTCCAGGAAGTGGCAAGTACGGACTCCTGCTTATGGCATAAGCCTCAAGTTAGGTCAATCACTGGATGGTCACTTGCTGGAGGAAAAATTGTAGAAGCCAGAGGGTACAGGACACCACAAGAATATGGCCCACGGAGTCAACTAAGCACGGCTTACAGGGACTTGTAGAGACTGAAGTGACAATAGAGGAACCTGTATGGGTCTATGCAAGGTCTGCATATATATTATGATCGTGTGGCTTATTGTTTCTGTAAGACTCCTATCAGTGGGAGTTGGGTCAGCCTCTGACCCTTTTGCCTAGTCTTGGGGCCCTTTTCCTCCTACTGTATGTACCTAATCTTTATTTATTTATTTATTTATTTTTAGATTTTTATTAATCATTCTATTCATTTACATCTCAAATAATATCCCACTTCCTAGTAACTATATTTGGTTGATATCCCTAGGAGGCCTGCTCTTTTCTGAAGGGAAATGGAAGAGGAGTAGATCTGGGGGCAGGAAGAGTAGTTTAGGGGAAGGGACTAAGAGTGGAGAAAGGAAAACTGTGATCGGGATGATTATATGAGAGAAGAATAAAAAATGTAAAACAAAAACAATCAAAAAACCCCAACCAGTGTTAATTATATGTCCTCAGCTAATAACGTGTGTGTGAGCTGACTAAGCAACTTAAGAATAGCAGATAGAAAGACATTTACCCTTGTAACTGAGCCTCTGTCCATCGCTTAGAAGAGAGGCAAATTCAGATGAAGCTTACCGCAAATATTTTAGACCCAGATGGTGTTGGAAAAGGCATGACCATATTGTAACAAATGCTGACACTGACTGAGCTCCTCTAAGGGCAAACCTCCCAGGAAGTTCATCATTTGGGGGCACTTGTGAGCTATCCATGAAAATGTTCGGAGACTGGGAAAGCTGAAGACTGTTCATCGGGATGTGTGGGGAAAGCAGTAGCACAAGGTGCAACATAAAAAGCTCCAAGCGTCTGAACTGGTAAGCTCCTAAGTTTAAAAGTGGTAAATTGAAATCCTACGGAGTCAGAAACTAAAGGGGAAAATATTTTCCATGTTAAAAAGGAAGGGACACACTAGAGCAGAAGGCACCTGGATCTTGTACAGCTTCGTTTTAGTTGTTGTCGCCATGGAGCTAGTTACAATATGTTCACTTCTGTGCCCTCCCTAAGAAAGTTCAGAATAAAACAGGCTCAGGTAAGGACAGAACTGAGAGATGAAATGCTAAATTACAAGCAATAAGAATAGTAGAAGATAAAAGGCTTCTCCCAATAGAACAAAGGAAATTGATAGCAGCTGAAACTCAGAGCTCTCTGGCTAGCTAGGAGATATTTGTTTTTTTCTGCTACGGGTCCACCAGGAGAGCGCAGAAACGCCTGCGTTCCATGGACCAATAGACAAAGCTTCGCTGCTATGGCAGAGATAACACAACTGGCCCTCAACTTAGAATTTTCTTGTATGTGTGTGTGTGTGTGGTTTTTTTTTTTTTGTTTGTTTGTTTGAATGCTTTTGCTTTTCCCTAATAATGGGAAATAGAAACGGTAATAAAAACGGTAATTTTATTGTTTGACATTAATAAAACAGAAGATTTTAAAAGATTTTAAAAGTAAACTCAAAATGTCACTACAGTTGAACTTTGTTGTTAACATGATTTGGAATTGAGGTGAAATATTTGAGCAGGGTGGTGGTGGCACAGGCCTTCCGAATCTTCCAAAGGCATTCTTTGACCGGCTTTAATAAAACATCTGATGGTCAATTATCTGGGGAGGAAGTGGAAGGTGGGTCTTCCTGGAAGGGAGAAGGGAACCCTGGGAAGAAGAAGAAAGCTTTCTCCATTTGCCAGGAGACATGAGAGGAGAGAGATGTGACTAGGGGCCTGGAAGGTATAGCTAGCCATGTGTCTGAATGGGGCTGGGTTGAGCTAGTTGAGAGTCTGCCCAGCTAAGCTCTAAGGCTTTGTGATATTAAAAGGTCTCTGTGTGGTTACTTGGGGGAAAAGCTGGTTAAGGAGTAACTGCTGCCATGTCAATTTCTAGAGCTAATTAATATATACAGAATATTTTAATTTACATCTTTGAAAATGTTTTACAGATATGTGAATAATGCCACTTGGTGCAGTAGCTGCATTGGAAAACTTAACAAAAATCTGCCTTTAGAGGAACAAGCTCTTCCTGGTTTTCAAAGCACTTAGTTCTTAAGAGTGGAAATGAACTGCCAGATGGGTGGAGATCCCAACAATCCTTACAAGTCTCTTTGCCCTTCCTTTGGTAAGTAGTCAAGCATATAGCAAGAGATTTCCAAGCAGCTGAGAAAGGTCTAGGGGCCCCTACAGAAAGCTCAGGGAGAATTTTCACATGCATCTTTTAAAAGACTTAATTTGCTCTAGTAAACCATGTTATATGAATAAAAGGAGGCAGTAAGCAACACATGTTGATGGATGTTGTAGACCTTGGGATACTCCACACTTAATCGAGATGTGTAAAGAGTAACAGCAAACTGTTGGTCATTACCAGCCAGCTTCCTTTGAAAGTGATATTTCTCCAAGCATAACTATTTCTATTTAGGTTGTTAATTTTTTTAGTTAAGTTTTGTTATAGGTGCTAGCTTGGAAAACTTCCTTTGGTACCACAGGGCTCTATTTTTGTTACAATGCTCGAAAGTATACTTGAGTAAGTAGATGAACGAGCCTGTTATGACTGTATAGAGGATATTTGGTTATTCTTCTTTTACTGTTTAGATCCTAGAGCTCACCCTGAATTGGACACTTTCAGACACATTTAGGATTCCTAGATCAAATTGTTACTCCTGGCACTCCATATGTAAGTACCAAGAGTATATGGAGTGTGTGTGTGTGTAGTCAGAGCTTCCAGGATCTTAGGAAACAAAATTTGTGTGTGTGTGGGGGCAGTAGTATGACAAAATAAACTACTCTTTAAATGAAATGCTTTATGGGTTAACTATATATATATATATATATATATATATATATATATACATACACATACATACATATATATATACATGTATGTATATATATATCAATAACTATATATATATATAGTTATTGATACAATGACATTATTTGAGAATCATCAGTCAGTCATATCATCAGAATAAACAGTTCGCCCCTTTAAATCCATTGATCTCTGGTCTGTCACATACTTCCTATCAGGATTCCTTCCAAGAGTGACTGGTAAGTGAACCACGAAGTGCTCACTCACTGCTGGTGGGTAAAATGTTTTGTGAAGCTGGAATTTTCTAGAGAGGCTGTTCAGGACATATATACAGACACAAGCCCCATTGGGGCTTTTGACAGAACTACTTTGGAAATAGGCTGTGACAGGTCTCTTATTTATAGCAGGTAGACAGCCTTACAGACTCTTGTAACTGTAAAGTATACTTTTTCTATGACTTCCATAATCAACTTTTTTTTCTTCTTAATGTGTGATACTTCACAGAATTGCCCACTATTCCATAAAATATAACTATAATATTATGAATTATAATATTATAGTTATAATATCATATATTATTATATAATATTATATAATAATATATAATATTATATAATATTAATATATTATGATATATATGCATATGATATATGCTTACATTTCAATAAAGATGGCTCAGGTTTTTGTCACTGTGACAAAAAATATCTGAGTAAAGTAGCTTAAAGGACAGATTTATTCTGGCCTATGGATTCTGTGTTTTCAATCCTTGGTTATGTGACCATGTTACCTATGAGCCCATGGCAAGGCATTACTTTATAATATGTAGCTCTTGACAAAAGACACAAGTATTTTATGGTGGCCACCATTCCCATCAAAGGCATGGCCTCCTTTATTCTATCAGGCTTCACCTCCATCACTTTCCCAATCAATAAAATCACAGGTTGGTGACCATTCCTGTACTAGATAAAATTTATGTGACACTTAACATCCAAAACATAATACCAAAGTTTAAAGTAGTCTTTACCTTTTATAAAAATGTTTATTTATTATTTACTTATTACTGTGTGTGTGCATGAGTGTACTGTGATGCACAGGTAGTCAGAGGTCAATTTTGTCAAGTTGGTCCTTTGTCCACATTTATGTGAGTTCTGAGGGTCAAAGTCAGGTCATCAGGCTTTCAGAGCAATTGACCTACTGATGCATCTTGCTGGCTCTTTATTCTCTCCGAAATTATTTATCTGGGCATGTTCATGTACTCAAGATGTTGAGGCAGGACTATCACAGTTTGGTTGCCAGCCTAGATTGCACAATGAGTTGAGGATAGTCCGATATACCTAGGAACACTGTTAAAACAACAACAACGCCAGACATGTTGACATATGTATGTGATCCTAGCCATTGACAAGAAGAGACCAGGATGATCAAAGGGTCAGCCTTGATTACATAGTGAGTTTGACACCAGGCTACATGAGAGCTTGTCTCAGTAAAATAAAGTAAGTATGATAGTCTGAGAGAAGATGACTTTCTACCCTAAGTTTGGCTAAGATCTAAAGCAAATGAGCAAGATCCTACATTACTTAATAAAAATGCATTAAATACAAGAAAAAAATTTGTGACTATTGGATCAAGAATTGCATCCAGCCAAATAAAAATGGATATCAAGAGATTAGCTAGGCTTATCAATATTGCAGATGTGGGAAGTAAATCATGTTTTATTCTGCTTTATATTTGGAGGATTTGTGTCTTTAAGGTCATTCAGACATTTGATTATATTAATGTGTTTTAGTGTTTTTAAAAAGCATCTTCGTATAAATGAGATTTTTAATTTGCAATTTTATGCATTGTTTATACAAACCTACCCACTAAACAATGAAAGTATTTTTTAATGATTTTCTTAGGAGAATCATAGACCTGCTTAATCACAGTGATATATTTGAAGTATTTCCAGAAAATTAAAAATTCCCTTGTGATATTTTTGGTCAATTTCTTCCTCCATACCTAGCCCCAGCTACTGTGAATTTATGTCCCTTAATATTTGCCTTCTCCAGAAACTTCAAATAAATGGAATCTCATGAATGCTGCATTGTATGTCAAACTTCTTTGAAAATATAATCATTCTGAGTTCTATTACATTGCACAATGTATTTATTACTAGTTTATTTTTTCCTGTATATATTATCTCATACATTGATATGCCAAAGTTTTTGCTCTATTCACCAGCTGACAGACTGCTAGTGTGTTTATACATTATGACTATTTTGAGCAATGTTGTTAATTCCATGTGTAAGTCTTTGAGGACATACATTTATTTTCTCTCTAGATTCTTAGGAGTGGGATTGTTAAATGATATCTAGATGACTCCACCAATATATATGTATTTCTAATTTTCCCCATCTTTGCCACATTAATTTTGCTAGTTATTTTGATTATACTTGTTCTAGTTCTTAGTAACAGTATCACATAGTTTATTTAATTTACATTTTTTTAAGGAACAGTGGTACTAAGGCTTAAAATTTTATCAAATTATGTGGATTATCATAAGTTCCTTACAGTTTCAATTTATTTTAGAATTGAATTGTTAATTTCTACAAAAGGATTTCTGGGATTTTAGTAGAATTTTCAATGACTCTCTAGATTGACTTACAAGGGAGTTGTTTAAATTTGAAGAAGTTTGGAATTCTTTTTAAAAAAAAATGGTACACAAAAATGATTGTTAATTCCAAGTGGAATGTGCTCTTGTTACAGATGTAACCAAGGAACATTTAATACCCATGAGTCACCAAGCAGTGACAAGATTGTCATTGAATTTCATTTGGGAAAGAGAAGAGCCTGAATCACAAAGTGGCTTTCAAGAGGCCAGTAATGAAGAAAGATAATGTTCCTGAATATTGTACCTATTAGGGTAGTTTCTAAAGCTTATTAATTGAAGTTTTATTCAACATCATGGAATAATCAGAAACTCTATTTGATATTCTCTGTAATCCTTTTAAAACCAATGACCAAATAATTGGCCTGGAAAAGTGTAGGAACGGATATTAATTCCTCTGTTTGTATATTCTTCTACCTACATTTTCATTCTGTAGTTATTTGTCAAACCAACAATATTCACCAAAAAACATGAACTCAAAATTTTAACTTAACTAAAATGAATTTCTTACAAAGCCTAAGGAATCCCATGGCTATCAAAATGAAAGAGGAAATAAAGCTATTTTATTTTAGTTCTAATTTTGTCATGGACTTTTTTGTTGTGGTGGTGGATAAGTGCACTATTCAATATTCAATATTGAAAGTAATAAACACACACACGTGTGTGTGTGTGTGTATCTATGGCTCAACAGCATTTCCCCTAAATACCTATCTATTCCAATTGTATTGAAGTTCATGGTCTGGTTTATTTCAGTGTTTGATGTTTTTGTTTATTTGAAAACTTTTAAGTAAAAGTCAATAAAATTAATAAAAACAAAAATTTATAAGAAACTAAAATCATGGTAAAAGCTTTGCCATTTCATCTTATTGGAAGAACCTGTGGGAACTTCACTTCCTCTAGCCACTCTCATTTTCTGAGGCAAACACATCTTGGTCATGTGTCAATTATGAAATTAGAGGAAAATATTGAATCAGTAGCTATTTTGATGATGGCGTAAGTCATGTCTATGAAGACTAAGGTACAGACTACTTTAACAAGCCAATCACTCAGACAAATATAGCTCAACAAAAACCACTTTAAAGCTACTCAGTACTGTTTCCAAGGAGAAGTAAGGACTTAGCTTTAGGAACTACTGATAAAATAGTGAGCAACATTGTTCCTACTTTTAGATTAAAAAGAAAGGAAACTAAGATAAAGAATGAACAGCTGAGTGTGAAGGAAACATTTGTAATAATGGCTATGACTCCTGAGTTCATGGGTCAACTAAACTTAAAGATGTTCATTTTTTTTCAGGGGTGTTGGGACCAGTTACAGAAAAAAACAGTCAACAACTCAGAGCCAATGTGTTTTCATAAACTCACCTCACATAGGACTAGGGCTTGCAGGTAATTGTTTTGTTCTTTTCCTTCTGGAAGGAATACGATTCATTGACTGATAGATACAATCAATTTAGATAATTTACCTGGCTTGCTTCCTAGCTTATTTCTCCTAACAGAAGATAAGCAAGCAAGCAAACAAGAGCCCTTGCCCCCAGTTCTGCAGCAAGGTACTCCTAAGATTCTTGTTTTGAAATGTAAGTCCCTGGGACTCCTCAGGAGTTCTCCTGGAATAAATCCACACAATACTCATGGACCTAGAATCCAATACTGACCTTTAGCAGGTCTGATGCTGAAAAGCTGGAACACCTGCTAGAAAAGTTGTTCTGATGCCTGCGATTTTAAGTTTATTTTATTTTTATTTTTTTTCTGATCATGATTTTGTAACTGAATCATTGATTCATCCGAGGGGTTGTCGGAGCTGTACTCCCACAGCCAGTAGAGAATTTGATAAGAGGAGCTGACGAGCTGCAAATAGACTTAATTATGTGACAGCTACTTAGCCCCTCAAAGGACAGAGATAATACATTATGGATTATAATATATTTTAATAGCCACAGCTCAAGTGCAGAGCACCGTGAAGCACACGCAGTTTAATTTGGTTAATTTACCACTGAACATATTTAACCTCCCCATTTTTATCTATTCCATGTTTCTTCCTTTGATCTTCTTTTAATTTCTCATGTTCTTTCTCTTTAGCCACTCTAGTAAGATATCCTTCTACCCCGCATCCATGCTATCTAGTGCAACAACCTCTTCCTGATAGTGTCCCAATTCAATAATTCCTTCTAGAATAACATCAGTGGCATCAAATGACAATCACATGATCGCCCTGGTGATCATTTATATGTACCTGCTTTGAAAATCAGTGATGGCTTATTTGGACTTATTTTGTTTAAAAGAAATTGGCAATAATTATGCTTTGGGTGTAATTCAAGATTGCTTCCCCCAAACAAAGTATGTAAGAAGGATACAAGAAACACTGTTAACTTCTCCACCTTGCTCCTAAGGAACCAGCGATGTACACACCCAATGAGTCTGTGTACAAGGAAGAAGCAGGGGCTACAGGAGCTCAGAGTGAGGTTTGTGGCACAAGAACAACACATTTATCTTTTTTTTTAAGGATCTATTTGTTTATATTTTTATGTGTTTATGAGTGTGTGTGACTGCTTAAGTTTATGTGAACCATGTCGGTCCCCCAGGACCTGGAGGTGTAAATGGTTGTGAGCTGACATATGGGTGCTGGGAACTGAGCTCTCCACGAGAGCATTAAGTCCTTTTAACTACTGAGCTGCCTTATCTCCAGCTCCCATGTTTCTTAATTTAGAAAAGATAGGCAAAGTTTTTGAATAAAAGATCACTTAAAAAAAAAAAAACCTAAAGAATTTCAAGACAATTTCTAGTGTTACTTTTGTTACATGTCTTTGGTGTATTTATTTATAGATGAAAAAAAAAGAGTCTGTCAGATCTTTTGACAATAACCTACTCATAGCGTTTATGCATGGCATCTTTCTCTTTTATCTTATTAGCTTGCTGTGCATGTAACTTATGGAATCAAGGCAGGAAAATGCTATTAATCCCTCTTTGTTCCAACTTTTCAGAATAATATGTGGGTACTGTATAAACTTCCAAAGACAATTCATAACTTTGAAGATAGGATTATGAATATACTAAACTTTATTTGACAGGTTTATGTATCTCAGTTACAAATAGACAGTCATCTCTGGATAGGAAGGACATGCCCAGAGGTCATCAGCTTTACCCTTTTGACACCTCAGTCCTTATGTTCTGTCATAGCAGGATACCTCAGACATCTCTTATGCCTGACCTCACCTATTCAGAAGCCAGCTAGTGTTCTAAAGAGCTCAGCAATGTAAGTATCAGAAGTTACAAGCTGTTTTCTTAACTTATTTATTTATTTTTTTTTATGAGACAGGAACAATAGAAGGGAAGTAACAATGTGGTAAAAAGCAGTCACTTGCAATAAAATAAGAAAATAGAATGATGGAAATGTCAAGTAGTTTTAAAATATTTCTATGAAATTTATTGATTTATAATTTATGTAGGCAGGGGAGAGTAACGCGTATACCATGGCTGTAATATGATTATTTTCTGCATCTTGCTTTTTAAAAGATTACCAGTTGCTACTCAACTGGCCCTTTTTAGACTTCTTAGCCATCAAAGTGCTTGACCTTTGACCTTCAATGCTAGTTGCCTTTTGGATTTTGGGGAACAGACTAGGATATAAAACAGTATAGGATATAGGAGGTGGGTAGCAGAGTGAGAAGAGAAGTCACTTGGTAGAGAAGAGATTGTTAGGAGACAGTTGAGACGGGAGAGGCTGAGCTAAGCAGATAGGCTACAGCAGTTGTTATGGTTTGGAGCTGCTGGTACTGGGAAAACTGGGAGAAGGGACTGTTTAAGCACTGCTGGGGAACTGAGGGAGGAGTGGTTGGGAGAAACGTTTGAAGGGCTGGACTGGAAACTAGGAGGAACTGTTGGGAAGGAAATTAGATTTAGGGATCTCTCTCTTCTTCTCTCTTCTCTCTTCTCTCTTCTCTCTTCTCTCTTCTCTCTTCTCTCTTCTCTCTTCTCTCTTCTCTCTTCTCTCTTCTCTCTTCTCTCTTCTCTCTCTTCTCTCTTCTCCTCTCTCCTCTCTCTCTCTCTCTCTCTCTCTCTCTCTCTCTCTCTCTCTCTCTCTTCTTTATCTAGTGATAAGGTGATAAGGGGTGAAACAGGAGGGGGGATAAAAGGTGAGGAAAAGAAGAACACACAAAGTGGCAAAGGCCAGCATGGAGCAGTCAGAGGGCAACTCTAAGGAGTAGGTTCTCTTCTTTCAGTATGTGGGCTCTGGAAAATGAAGTAGGCTGTCAGACTTGGTAGCAAGCACCTTTACCCATGGAATTACCTCATTGTAATTCTAATTAGTTAATGATATCCAAAATACAAAAGTCAAATATTCCTGTAATGAAATGCTTTAGAAGAAAATTGAATGTATTTTCCCATAATACACATGTTATATTTCTAGTATCACAAAATGGTCTGAGGACATTAGCATGGTGTTTTTATCATGGATTTTTAATCTACTTATGGCTTTTGTGTCTCCATTTTTAAAGAACATTTAGTCTCAAATGTTTCCATAGACATACTAGTTTTTAATTGCTTTATTTTTAGAAAATATCTTGGTAACCCCTGTATAAATTTTTGTAAAGGTAGTATATACTTTTTTAAATTAAAATTATTTTTATACACTGCATTCTGACCATGGTTTTCCCTCTCTTGTCTTCTCAGATCCTTCCCACCTCCCTAATTATCCAAGTCCATGCTTTCTTTTTGTCTCCCTTTAGACAAACAAACAGCCATAAAACCCACAAAACCACAAAATTGGAAATCATATTATATAAACAAAACATATGGTTAAAAATGCCCAGACAAAGGATTATGAGACAAAACATATCCAAAATATTGTTGGATTTGTATTAGTGTTGGGTATTTACTGCTGGAAATGGGGTCTCTTTTAGGGGTGATTTTATACCCAATGACACTCCAATAAAGAAAACTAATATTTTTCTTTGTGAGAAGTTGTCAATTGGAGATAGCCTCTAGTTAGAGATGGGGCTCCTGGGATCCCATGTGTATTAAACCTGTGCAGGCCTTGAGAATCCTGCCACTGTCTTTGTGCATGTGTCCTGTTCTTTCTGGAAGGGATTGTTTCCTTGGAGTCTTTCATTCTCAATGGCTATAATTTTTCTACCTCTTCTTCCATACAACATCCTGAGTCCTGAGAGAGAGGGGGGTTTGATGAAAAGATTCCAAGGTCTTTCACTCTTTGCACATTGTCCAGTTGTGAGTCTCTATATCAGTTCCCATTTACTGTAGGAGGAGGCTTCTCTGATACTGGCTGTATGGGGGACTGATCTATGGGTATAGCTGAATGTTGTTAGTAATCATTACTTTTCTATGTTCTTTTAACAAAACAGTATCTGGTTTCCCCCAATTCAATGCCCTATATAGTCTAAGGTTTTGGGCAACCTGAGTAGTACTGGACATGGATTCCATCTCATGGAGTGGCTCTTAAATCTAATCAGATAGTAGTTGCTTACTGTTGTTAAGGTTTCATTGCTGTAAAGAAACATCATGACCAAGGCAATGCTCAGGAAAACATTTAATTGGGGTTGTATTTTAGCTTCAGAGGTTTAGTCCATGATCATCATGGCGGGAAATGTGGTGTTGGAGAAGGAGTCAGGAGTTCTACATCTTGATCTGCAGGCAGCAGGAGACTGTGTACAACACTAGGCATCGATTGAGCATATATAACCTTAAAACCTCACCTCCACAGTTGACACACTTCCTTCAGCTAGGCCACACCTTCTAATAGTGCCATTCTCTATGGCCAAGCTTTCAAACACATGAATCCATGGAGGTGGGCATTTCTATTTGAACCACCACAGTTACTCCCCAAACTCTTGTGCCACTATTATACTAGTGTATCATACAGGCAGGTCATTCTATTTCCTCTACTTTAGAGTTTTTTTCATTACTCCTTTCCCCCACATTATACCTAACGTCTGTGGTGATATGGATTCCAGCATGCATATCAATGGTTTAAAATCTAACATCCACATAAAGGAGAATACATACCATATTTGTCTTCTGAGGTCTAAATTACATCACACAGGAAGGTATTTTCTATCTCTATTTACCTGTGAACTTCATGATTTTTGTTAACTAAGTATTAATATATTGAGTAACTGTATCACACTTTTATTATCCAGACATCTGCTGCTAGACATCAAGGCTGTTTCCAGTTGATCTATACTATGAATGAAATGGCAATGAATACAGATGAGCAAGTGTCTCTGTAGTAGAATGTAGCCATTTGGGAATATGGCAAAAGTGGTATAGCTTGGTCTTGTAGTAGATTGATTCTTGTTTTTATGAGGAACTGCCATGTTGATTTCTATAGTGGTTTCCATAGTTTGCACTCCCACCCACAATGGATGAGTGTTCTGCATACCCCTACATCCTTGCCTACATAAGCTGTTATTTGTTTTATTGATCTTGGTCCATTCTGATAGGAGATGCGTGAAATGTCAGAGTAGTTTTCTTTAAAATGTTTCTCAGCCATTTGAGTTCCTTTTGTGAAAACATTACATTTAATTCTGCTCCTCATTCTTTAATTGTGTTATTTAATGACGAATTTCTTTTTGTAGTTTTTTGTATATATTAGATATCAGCCCTCTATCAGATGTGTAATAGGTAAAAATACTTTTTTCATTCTGTAGCCTGTGTCTTTATTTGGATGATGGTGTCCTTTCCTATACAGAAGCATAACTTTAATTTTTTCAAACCTTATTTTTAATTATGGTTCTTAAACCCTTTAATCTCCCTTGTAGCCCGCCTCCTACCAGAGGTAGTGGAAAACAAAGGATATGGGGTAAGTGGACCTGTTTAGAAAGGTTGTTTGGAGCAACTTCCATCTGTGTTGTCTGGAGATCTGTAGTTCAGTTCACAGGTTAGCAGGCAGTGGCAGCTTGATTCACTTGCAAATACTTCACAGACACACCAGCAATCCAGTTAGGTAGAGTCAGGGTAGCAGAAACAGCCAGGTCTCAGTCTTGGTTTGAGTCAGCAGGAGGGACCAATAGGAATACCAGAAGAAGTTCTTGGTTGTGCCTATCACAGCAAAGTGAAGATCAGTAAAGATTTGAGACCCACAAATGTTCCACAGCTACTTCTGTAAACAAGCTTAACTCAACCTCCATACTGTGTGTGGAGTCCCATTTATACACTCCAAACATCACATGTCCTCTACAGGTCTTGCCTGCCCTGTACTTGTAGGAAGTACAAATTTTGAGTCCAAGTTTTGTGGGTGGGTTGTTGTCCTCATCCCTCCACTGGAAGTCCTGTCTGGCAATAGGAAGTGGCCACTTCAGGCTCAGTATTCCCCACTGTTAGGAGTCTCATCTAGAGTCACCCTTATAGACATTCTGCTAGAGTCTCTCCTATCACAGGTCTCTGGCATGTCTCAGATATGCTTCCCATTCTCCTACCCCAGCCTCCACCAGCTACTGATTTCTATTCACCAGTCTCCCAGGGCTCGCTCTCCTCTGAGTGGGTAGGAGTATCTTCCCACCCACTCTGCAAGACAAGGTACTTCCTCTCTCGCTGAGGCCAGACAAGGCAGCCCAACTAGAAGAACATACCTGGTATACCAGCAACAGCTTTTGGGCTAGTCTTGCAGGACCCACATGAAGACCAAGCTGAACATCTGCTACATATGTTCGGGGAGACCTAGATCCAGCCTGTGTATGTTCTTTGGTTGATCGTTCAGTCTCTGAGAGCCCCAAGAGTTCAGGTTTGTTGGCTCTGTTGATCTTTCTGTGGAGCTCCTATACCTTTCAGGACCCACAATCCTTCCTCTTGTTCTTTGTTAAGAGTCTCCAAGCTCCATCCAGGGTTTGGCTGTGGGTTTCCATCCCTCTGAGTCAGATGGTGCAACACTCATCTGGGTAGAGCCTCTTAGAAGACAACCATGCTAGGCTCTTGTCTGCAAGCACAATAGAGTCATTAATAGTAGCAGAGGCTGGTGTTTGCCCATGGGATGAGTCTCTAGTTGGGCCTGTTATTGCTTGTCCATTTCCTCAGTCACTGCTACATTCCCTGTTCCTGAATTTCTTTTAGACAGGATAAATTTTGGATTGAAAATTGAAAAAAATTTCTTGTGCTTCAACTATATAGCATTTCTCAGGGCTGACTGTAGAAAGATTACTGAGGCTCCTTAGAGGCATACTTTCTTGATTGTCAGAATGTGTGTATTTTTACCATTGTCTAGGGTTCTGGGGTTGGGCTGATTGGAGTGACTCAGCTGATGATATCTATTCTTGACTTTGTTGGGTAGTGTTCTATTCCTTGATTTCTGTTGCCATCTCTGAACCTTAGGAAATTGTGGTGACTATCAAAAAGTGTTATGTGGGGGAGGGAGATACTTAGAGGGAGGCTCCCCCTACTCAAAGAAGAAGGGGAGGGTGGAAAGCAGGAGGATCTGTGTGGGGGGTACTGGGAGGAGAGGGGGGTTGATATTGGGATATAAAGTGAATAAATAAATTGAATTTAAAAAGTGGTATCTGACAAACACTGTGACCCTCACATACCCCTTCATCCCAATACACACATTCATAATAAATAAAGGGAAATCAAATTGTAAAAAGACAGTGTTTGTGAAAAATGTAATCTCTGAGATTTGTTCTATAAAGTGTCTTACAGATGAACAGAAGTTCTATAGAACTTCCAAGCCACTGAGAGGTTGGTTTCCCACTCAGAAGGCAATGGAACACTACATAGAAGAGTGGCATCAACCCATTGCAGTCCCAGTGACCACAACAGGAGCAAGGGCCCTGAAGATGCTCCATCGATGAGTGACTGGGACATTTTCAAAGGAAGCAGATGTTGTGATCCATTGAAATTGTATTTGTACTTGTTTACTCTGTGAAAAAGTACCAGCAGGAAAAAAAAAAAAAAAAAAAACATTTCATCCAGATTCACTTAAAACAAATAATGCAGTGCCTGATGCTGAATGTACTGATGCTGACATACTGAAGCATCCCTGGAAATTGTTTGGATACAGAATTGACCAAGTGACTTTTATGTTGAATGTGTCACTGTTTTGCACACAGTCACAGGGAAGTTTGTGGTATACAATGTACACGTGGAAAACATTTGTGATCCTTGTTAATTTGGATTAATTTGTATTGTAAATGCATCCTTTAACACCTTGTACCCATATTCATGAGCTTGATAACTGCACTGTTTAGGTCTTTATTTTTCCTCTTGTTTCCCTGAGGACACTTTCAGTGTTTAACCCACTCTAATGACTCTTCCCCTAGTGCCCAACCTGACTGTGTGTGTGTGTGTGTGTGTGTGTGTGTAGGCAGCTTTACAGCACAAAGAACTGGGTGTGTTAGCCACTTCTGTGTTGTTTCCCTTCAGCTTTAGCTTGCTTTCTTATTTCACATGACTTTGTCTGACACAGTACTATTCTTAAGTCTTGGCATCAGCGACTGTATCCTTTTCTGTTCATGTTGTAGGTACTGTTTGTGATCCCATTGAATTTCCAGCATAGTTGTGTTTCCTGCCTCTGAATTGTTTATTGTTTTAGTCTTTACAACAGTGCTGTTGTGGATGTATACAGCACACCCTTGTTTTGTTTATAGAATCTTGTTATATTGCACATATATTTTGTTTGCACCGCAATTTGCTTTGTCGTAGGCATGTGCTTTGTGTATTTGCTGAATTTGCTGAACTGTCAGTGGTGATTCGTACCTGACACTCATCTCTCTCTTCCAAGTCACTGACAACTAAAATAGCCCTTCTTCTCAGTATCACATTTCCCTATTAACTACACACATAGTTGGTGCTCCTTCACCCACTAGGTAGGGCATGAAGATTGTGAAATGCCCAAATAAAGAAGAATAAGGTTCCTTAAGAGCTTTAGGCTTAAGTTAAGTCCATAAAATGTGTCCCCTTTCTTCCTTCAGTCCTCCCTCTGTCCTTTTTCTCTTTCCTTTCCTCATTTTTTAAAAATCTTGTGCTTTTCTCACAAATAATTGTCCTGGCCATCAGGGCATTAAACAGGGGTCCGGGGAGGTCACCTGGAAGAGAAGATGGGGGGCAGGCGAAAACAAAGAAAGGCAATCTGTCTATAGGCTGATCAAATTGCAATTTTTACTTTTTCACACAGGGGATTTATACACAAAAAGGCAGAATGTGGGGAAGGGGATGATGCAGGAGCATAGGTGTTCAGGGGGAGTACAGATATCTTCCAGAACAGTGTGTCAGCTGGGTTCAGGGGACAGGACACTATGACTCCGCCTATGACTCATTTGTCCTAATCTAAGGTGGTACTATCTACCAAAGTCACCTATCTCAAGGTCTATGACTAGAGCCTGGCAACTGTCTACCAAAGCTGTTTGTTTACAATAGCTTCTAGCCATCTGTTCTAGTGTTTTTCCACAGAGACCCAAGACTTTGTGCTAGCAGGCATGCATGTTAGGCCTACCGCTGTCTTCAGGCCTATGGCTGATTCCAGGCCTTCAGTGTATACACAGAGATGCCCTTGACAAATAATATTGTTAAATTTCTAATGCCTTAAATTTTATAGTTCTACTAACTATTTTTTGTGGAAGGGGAAAAAAACTCCCAGTCTGGTTCCCAGAAAGACAACCAAACCCTGCTGTATGTACAATTTCTCTCTGCTTTGAATCCATGTTCTAAGTCTTGTACACTCATATTGCCTAATAGTTATTTCTACTCAATGACACTATTATTATTGCTACTAATATGGCCAATACTTGCTGTGCTATTATTATAGATAATGAAATCCAAACCATACTTCTACTGATGCTGGGTAATTTTATCCCAGGTCTCCTCACAATGTACAGAAGGCAGACAGGCTTCATGTTCTCAGAATTCTCCTCCTTTTGTGCTTTCCCATTGTGCTCTTGCAACAAGGACATTAATGTTTGATTAAGAAGGCTGCAGAAAGCAGCATTTATTAATCTCTGAAGGCAGTTCTAGTCAGGTGCTGAGCAGAGAGAGACCAGAGATTCACACTAGCTTCTTGGTTGGCTCCAGAGAACTATTCCTTATAGATTTAGGCAGAGTAAGTTAATGGGAGCTTTCATTTATTTGTAGATATAACGCTGCCCTGTGCATTTCTAATGCTGACCCCTAATGCCCCATAAGCATTTCACACTAAGATCATAGTTTCATGGTGGTGACTTGTGTGATTTTCCAATGATTGATTAATTCTACTTTAAAAAAAATAAATAATTCAGGTTTCTGATACATAAGGTGTTTCTATTTTCACTGCCCAAACCCTGATAACAATTTGAAACTCAGATAAGGAGTTTGGGATTAAGGAACCTGTTTTGGTAAGTCACATAAATCAAAGAGCACACAGGAGAGACATTAGTCCTAATGTCTGTCTCAGCTTTTGTGTCACAAGCTACTGCTTCTGTCCTCTTACAAGTATTTCCTGTGCTCACCTCCAGTGACACTGCCTCAGCAAGTTTTTTCTGATCTTCTCTGGCTGCAGCTTCTCTGAGCATCCCCAGTGAACTGTGAGGAAACTTGAGTCAATATTTGGTCCTGAGTCCTGACTATGGGTTAATGGAAGGTACCCCATTTTACTGCATTACAAAAAGGACAACAAAAAGAAAAATAGTTTTCCCATTATATGATCTCTAGCAGTTTTATAAAGCTGTGAAGAAGGGCTGCCTGAGGAGTTCGTTGCAATTCCTATGATGGATGTGGGGCCCATGTGATAAGTTTTTGTTCTACTGCCAAGTAGGTTTTATTTTTAGCCTAAGAAAGCCCTGGTTTGTCTATTCAGTATGTAGACTATTTCCTCCTTCTTGAGGGACAATTTAATCCATTTAAACAAGGGATTGAAGATCTGAGATTAGGTTTATGTTATATTTATGAAATCTGTTTTCATTCATATTGTTTTACTGAGTTCAGTGATCTGAACTGATGAAATATGTTTTTTTTTTCTACACATCTACTTATAGTACAAATTGTAAGCTATAAAGAAATAGTCCATTTAAATGCAATCAACATTTGGTCTAAGGCACAAATGTGTCAATTTTTCTAAAATTTGTAAGACATTGCCACCAAATTTTTCTTGTCAAAGATTTAAATTGTGTGTCTTTTAACTAAAAATAAATCAGTAAATAAAATATTTTTCTTTAACCATAAGTGATTTATGAAAAATGTGCAAAAGGGCTTTGGTATATCTTGTTTTATTTCATAGAGATTTACCAGGAAAGATTTGCTGCCATTGTCACTGAATAATGTTACATGCACTCAATTAAACAGGCACTTTAAAGAATCCTGAACTAATTTTGATCTATGTTCTTAATAATTTAGAATGTTTTTTGAGATAAGTCAATTATTTATTTAAAAATTTCTGTTTATTAATATGAATTAGTTAACTTATTTGAATATGTAAAGAAAAAGATAAGGGAACGAGGAAGAATTTCTTTTGTTAGACAAGATTGATGTTAACTTATCTTCATTTACTTCTTTCTACAGAGGAGTAATTCAGATGTTTTGCATAGCAGTGTCTATTACTATTAGCAGATTCTATTACTATGCCTGCCCTGTAGAAAATCTTGTGTGAATTGATTCTCAGTCATCAGGTTTTAGTTGTTTGATAGTCTCTCCTCATTGTTTACTTATTCTAGACTCTTCCTGGATCTCTGTTCAGGTGTTCAGTTTATCACAAACACTATTTTTGACCTCAGAGATTCACAACATGGAAGGAAGAACAAACATGTACAGTAACCAACCATTGTACAACTAGAGATCTTGAGAAAGACATGGTAAACTGAATTATTACAGAAGAAGAACTGGCAAAAGTTGTTTAACTCATCAGGAAGGTCATGTACCAGAGATGATGTATTAGCTGGTAACTAAGCAATATGAGATAGAGTTTTTGAAGTTCTTCAATTCTCACAAAAATGTTCTGGATATTTGCTTGAAGATGAGCTAAAGTATCTTCTAAACATGCATAAAATGATTATAAGCTGGAAATTATATATATATATATGTGTGTGTGTGTGTGTGTGTGTATGTGTGTGTTGTCAATTTCACTGTAAACTAGCTTTTGTTGTATAACTCTTCTCTTATTTTAGATAGCAATAGTTTCATGTAGTGATTAATTTAAGGATAACTGCAACATTCATTTAATTGTGGTGTATAATTCCAAATACTGTATCTTTAGTTAAAGTGATACATTAATAACCTAGTAAAGTTTTGCGTAAATGGGTTGTTTTGGAGAACAATAAACACTTTCCAAAAAGTTATCAATGTTGTTTTCTAAGAGTTAATGACAACATATGTAATATTAACTCAGATTTTTTCTAGAAACCTTTTAACACCTAGAGATGTTATAAAAGTATTGAATCCCAATGCTTGGGAGACAGGCATGCAGATCTCTGAGTTCAAAGTCAGTCTACAGAACAAGTTCCAGGACAGCCAAGCTTAGGCAGTGAAGGAGTTGGAAAACAGAGAGCTGGTGATGATGTAATAGAAAAGGGGGCCATGTTCCAGCCGCAGCAAGCAGCAGACTTGGCAGCTTTGGCCATGTGGCTCTGGCTTTAGAGTGAAAAATAGAAAAGATTACTGGGACAACTGATCTGGTTAGCTGGAGCTAAAATATTAGCAGTGATTAAGAAGAGACCAGCATTGCTGAGATAAAATCTTCTGGGAAGTGTTTTCTGAGAGCACATTGTGTTCCATAGTTAGCCAACATTATACCTCATGCTGCAGCTGTACTTGATCTTGGTAATGTTCTGACCTTTTCAAATACCAAAGCTGTTAATGGTAAAGCAGAGAGCAGTGATAGTGAGGCTAAGTCTGAGGAAGAAGAGACCCAAGAAGAGTTAAAAGGAGCAGAACAAAGTGTCAGTGATGATAAGAAAATGATGAAGAAATCAACAGATAAGAATGTGGAAATCTTTGTTACCAATGGCTATAAAGATAGCTTTGCTCAGGATATACATAGTGACATTCATACTACTTCTTCCCGGAGTATCAGAAACAGTGAAGATGAGAAGCCTGGAGAGCAGAGCTCACAGCGGACAGCAAACACTGCTGTCTGTGTTCACCAAGATACAAATGAAGATCCCAGTGAAAATGCTTCAGGAAGACATCATTTGACAAGTGGTTCAGATAGTGAAGTATACTGTGATTCTATTGAGCAATTTGGACAAGAAGAGTATGACTTAGGTGGTGATCTTACTCAGCACTTGGAAAGTTCTGGGTTTTGTGAAAATGCTCAACAATCTCCTGGAAAATTGGCAGCATTGGGAAAGTGCAGATAGAAGCAGTCAAAAGAAAAGGTAAAGTGAAGCACGGAAGAGAAGATGGCAGAAGTAGCAGTGGAACACCTCACCGTGAGAAGAGAGGCAGAGAGAGCAAGGACTTCTCCAGTGCCTGGAGAGGGAGAGGGCATAGAATGCCACATTTGAGTGAAGGAACCAAGGGTCAGCAAGTAGGAAGTGGGGGTGATGGAGAACGCTGGGGCCAGAGGCAGCCTCAATGAGCAGATCGCTCTTGTGCTCATCAGATTGTAGGAGGACATGTGGAATGTCCTTCAGAGACTTCACAAACTGGAAACACTAACTGCTTCCCAGGCGAAATTATCATTGCAGACAAGTAATCAGCCCTCCTCACAGAGACCATCTTGGTGGCCCTTTGAGATGTCCCCTGGTGCATTAGCTTTTGCTATCATATGGCCTTTTGTTGCTCAGTGGTTGGTGCATTTGTATTATCAAAGAAGGAGAAGAAAACTAAATTGAAGAAATGGCCTTTTATTCAAGAAGACTGTTGGGCCTGAATGACCTAAGAGATGGATTGGAAATGAAGTTGAATTCACAAGAAAAATCTCATTCTGTGATAATTACATTTTTTTTTTATCCAGTAGTTTGGTTTATATAAATATTCTTTGCACTACGAAAATGGTAACATTTTAAAGGCTAATACTGCTGATACTTGAAAAATCAATCTCAACTAGGTTTTAAGTATCATCCATAGACTTACTCTTTTTGAGCTTGAAGGACTTTAATTTATTAATTATTGTTCAGTAACTGTCACCTGATTTTCTCCCATAAGAATTATAAGCTGCATTTCTAAGGCATAGCTACAATTATGAGATAAAATTTATACTTTTTACTTTTCTAAATTAAACACAAGAAAGAATGCAAAAACAAGAGTGGCCTTTATATGAGGTTAAATCAATTTTGTACCAGTCCCTGAACTGTCAGCTATGTAGCAGAAAACTGAGGGAAGAATCCTCTCCATTCTTTGTGGTCTGCACAGAAGACTGGGCTTTATTATGTGGCTTGATTTCCCTGGCTTGCTCAGGGGAAATCAGAAAATCATCATCCTTGGATTGTGCTTACTATTTACAAAATGATTCACTGAACAGACTTAACTTGATGATAAAAATGAAGAATAGGCCTAATGCAGGTGTAAAAGTGTATTCCAACTTCAGAGATGGTTCATCAGATTTTAATTCAACCATATACACTTAATCCTTTGTAACCATTTTTCTTTAAGAGAGGATATCTACTGTCTGCTTCAAAGGGTGCTTTGCAATAAAATAAAAACTTACTTATACCTTTTTTACTATTGTAACAAACACATGAAAATCCTTTTTTCTTTTTCCTGCAAGGGGTAAATGACAGTCTAGATTCTTAACCTCTTAGTGCCTCAGTTTTCCTTTGGGGTATACTTCACAAGGTATCAGAAGTACTTTCAGTCTACAGGTCTCTATATCCATATAATTAAAGAATGCCTAAATAATGGAAACTTAAGTTCCCTCTACTCATTAGAACAAAAGGAAAATTAATTTAGATCCTGGAAGACTGTATTTGAAAAATAATCTTCCTTGTGTACTTTCCCAAACCTGTGCTCAGTAATATACTTTATGCTTTGAAGATTTAATTTAAAAACTTTATAGCAGATCCTTATCTGCTTTTTTTTTTTTTTTTCGAGACGGAGGTTTGTTAGCTCATGCTACCCTCCAGCTCTCTATGTAGCTGAAGATGACCTTGAATACCTGATGTTCCTGTCTCTACTTCTTTTCAGTTTCTGGGACCACAGGCATCTACCACCATGTCCAGATTTGGATAGTAAAACACTGTAATTTGTTCATGATATGTCTGGTGTTGGGGGCATTAGCATTAGGTCTCAAATATTTCTGGTAAGAAGGAAAGCATCCATCTCCAGAATATAGGGTTATTTCTTGAAAAAAATATAAGAACATAATTTGCTTGTCCTAGACTTTATAAACATTCTCTCTTTTTTTTTTTTTTTGAGACAGGGTTTCTTTGTATAGCCCTGGCTGTCCTGGAACTCACTCTGTAGACCAGGCTGGCCTCAAACTCAGAAATCCACCTGCCTCTGCCTCTCAAGTGCTGGGATTAAAGGCGTGCACTACCGCTGCTCAGCATAAACAATTTTTTAAAAACTGTAACTTTATTTTAAAATTGTGTATCACAACTTGGTTGATCTGCCTAAAATGATCTACTGGCTTTTGATTATGATTAAAAAACCGTCAAATCCATCTTCTACTTTTTCAAAGGATGAAAAAAAGCAAATAACTGAATTATTATAAAAAACTTGAGACCTGTGGAATTTTTTGTTTTAAACTACAAAAGAAGTTGGTATGGTAAAGTGATGGCTTGTTTTCTTGTATAAATAAAATGAAAATCAGAGATATAACCAGTTGTGATTCATTACAAGTAGTCAAGTGTAACTAACTCCTACGGGCAACCATTTGTATCTTATATATCAGAATTACTTTCTATAATTTGAAAGCATGTTGCACATGTAAGTCCCCCATGAAGGGAGGGCCTCACCCAAGCCTCAGGAATTCGAGGCCACCCATTAACTCACAAGACACCAAACTTGATGTAATCAGCAAGAGGTATATTTCAATCAACATGTTGAGGTCAAGACCTGTAGCCCACACAGGGACAATGGGGTCTGACCCCAGGGCTTTGGAGACAGAGAGAATTTAAAGCCCAAAACTACAACTCAGTGGGGGGGGACCACAACCCAGGGGGAGTGAAGGAGGGTTATTGGAGAGTACTTGTGGAAAGTCCCAGCCCATTATTCAGTTTGTGACAGGGTCCAAGGAACAGTCAAGGGGAACATTTTATATAGGCTATTCTCTTAAGAGCCTATTCATAATCAACCATCTATCTTGTGGTCAGCCAAGTTTCTGAAATACAGAGCTCACGACCAAGCTGACCTGCACTCTTGGTTCTGTTCAGCCTGTTAGGAGTTTTTTGAAAAATTTTAACCCTTTCACATACACTTCTTGTATATAAAGGATGTAATTACAGGATATAGTGGTAATGTTTTAAAAGATGAACCTCATTTTAAAAATTGACAGCTATGGTATTTTTTTTAATGATCAGCTTTTCTGTTTATTGTAAAACTAAGTTAAAAATAAAAGGTTAATGAGAAAAAACAAAAGTATTAAAATTTCATTGTTATACTTTATATAATATGCTTTTATAAAATATACAGGTGTTATCATAAAAGCAGATAATTTTTTTTGATGCAACAGCAAGAGGTATATTTTGGGATATACCAAATTGACTGATGGTCAATTCATAACCCATGCAGGAGCAGAGGAATTGACAAGACAGACTGGTTAGGGGAGGTCTTATATAGGGGAACCCACAAACGGGGCTGGGGGGTATGAAGGGGTAACCAAGGAAACATAACATAAAAACAGTAGAAAATCTCAATAAGTCTCAACCCATAATTCAGCCAGAGTCATGGAAACATCTTGTACACTTATCTTTTGTAAGAATGTAACCTTGCCCAAACATTTATCTTGGGACCACCCAGATGACTTGCATCTTTCTTTGTGGTCAGGAATGTGTCTTCCTGCTGTGGGCCTTTCCCACTCGCAGGTGGGTTCTCTTCCCTGAGGTCTGAGGAATGTTAATCCAGCAAGTGTCCTCTGACTCAGGGATAATGTACCCCTCCCAGAATGTAGAATGTATCCTGGGGCAGTGAAGGCCTAAAATCTTACATTTAGTTCTGCTTTCTTGGTAGAACTAGTGAACCTGCATTCTTTTGCTCAGGTCTAGGGGGTCATAAAAACTTTCTCTATTTTTCATAAGTTTTCTATACCTTTTATTTCCTACTCCTCTTTTGTAACTAGCTCTAATCATAGAGCTAAACTTCAGTAACACCATAATTTTCTCGGCTTGGTAAAGTTTGATATTGTTGGTGTAGCATTAAGATCTGAACAGCACTTACTCTTTCTCTAACAAAAGTCACTAACCTATTTAACACACAAGGGCCTCTAGTCAAGAGCAAAAGCAGGATTAAAAGGGGTCAAGCAAGGGAAGATATTAGAGTAGTTATCTATGGGGATCTGTCAAACTAACTTTCAAACCAGTTTTGTTGTGTTTCTCTGTCTTTCTGTCTTTGGTCTAATCTCTCTCTGAGCTTGTTCACAGAGTCTCTAATCACCCCTGAATGGTCTACATAAAAACAACATTCTTCTCTAAGAGCAGTGTATAAACTTTTAAAAAACTGTAAATAGGTCAATGTCTATGGCCGCTCTTAATTCATGGAAATAATGAGGGGCCTGTATTAGCAACGCAGTGCCTGTTCTCACACCTGCAGCCACTCTAAGTCTCAGTATGACAGCCAAGGACAAGGAGATGGGCTCTCTGTGGAAGCGTCTTGGGTGCATCTCGAACTCATTTTCAAGGGTATCAGTGGGGTGATAACAAACCTGTGGGACCAGCTGGACAAGTATATAATAATCGTTGGCTTCATCAAAGACAGAAGTAGATATACAAAGGGTTAATCTTGAACTGTAAGCCCACCATATATCTATCTCAGTCACTAAGTATCTGTTAGCAGGGGTCTTTGGGCTCTATTTTATTGGCTAGGGGTCTCAAAAATTTTTTATTTCTTTCAAACACACTTCTAAAGTTGTCCTCTGACTTCTATATATATCTTGTGGCACACAGTTGTCTATATACACATATATTCACATATATAATAAAGTGAAATTGTAAAAGGAATAAATCTATATAACTCTAGATTCACATTTAGGTCTTATTCTTTTGTGGGCAATTTCAATCTTGGAATCACAAGCTGTCATTTAACGTTGGGTGTATGCACCCTAAGCCCCACCCTCTAAGTCTGCATTACCCTTGGGCCTCTAGGGTGGGGATATCTCGAGTCAAAGCTTGCTGCTCTTTAGCCTTGTAGAACAACAGGTGATCTTGAGCTTGAGGGGGTTGCTCAGGTGTCTGGCTGTTCTCTAGTTGGCATCAGGCATAGGTGCTGGTGAAGTCAGGCAGTTACTCCATCTGCTTTAATGAAGGTTAGATGGTCAACAGCACCAGGAACAGCCTGTTAGTAGCCTGAAAAATTATTTCTCACACAAGAGGGACAATCTGGGTTTGGAACAGGGAAAAGGGACATCCCCCAGCCAGTGCCAGTTCCCGAGGGCAATGTAGTTAAGGTCTCTTTTAGGGTTCTGTTTATTCTCTCTACCTGCCCTGAGCTCTGGAGACAGTATAAACAATGGAGCTTTTAATTAGTCTCTAATAACTCTGACAATTCCTGACTTACCTTAGAAACAAAAGTAAGACTGTTATCTGATCTAATTACCTCAGACACTTGAAACATTGAGAAGATCTCTACTCTAGGCTGTTTTCTCCTAGGTAATTTTTCTATTTACTCTAAGTCTCACAAGCCTTTGCTTGCTGGCATACCTTACACCGTCTTATTATTTCTCTGGCCCAAAACCTGAGGTCCATTATATGCTTTAGATCTCTTGACTGCTTGGACACACTTATATCTCAATAGTCCATCTGTGCATTTAGCCTAGTAAGTCTTTTGTTTGTTATCTGGGGAGTATAGTTCTCCCTTCTTGTGTGCACCATTGCCTCTTTTTCTCTAGATAATAGTTGGCAGGATGGCTAGCAATCTGAGTTCCTTCTTTTCTTCTGTGTTTTAAATGAGGCCATCTCTTAATCTGTGGGCCCATAACCGAGACAAACTCCTGTATGGTCTTTCCACTTGATCTGTCCGGTTATTGCCTCGGACCACTGAGTCTCCTCCAGTCTGGTGTCCTGGGCAATGAGTACTCACAGTTGCTGGCTTCATCAGGGTTTCCAAGAGATCTGAGCTTCTGATGTGAGCAGTCCTCTCTCTTGGTATATAACCCTGTGGACATGGGCTTTGGCAAAGGCATACCTGCTCTCCATATAGATGTTGATTTTCTTGTCAGTCCCAAGTTCTAAGGCTGCTCTCTTCACTGACAAGCCCAGGGGTGGGGAGTAAGCCCAGATGACATTTGTGTCATCCACCACAGTAGCACCGGCTTGTCTCTGACCAGCATGGAGAAAACTGCTCCCATCTGTAAAGCAGGTTGTTTCGGCTCCCAGCTGGGGTCAGTAGGAGAAGCCTTTCCTCTACTCATGGGTTCTCTTTTTGGGCCAGTTAGTTGCAGCCCATCGGGTAGGAAGTGTATCTGGGCCCCCATCCTGGGGAGTAAGTCTCGACCTGATAGAGGGTAGGTGAAGACCCCCAAACTTTCACATTTCTTGGTCTATTATTTTTCGGGTAGCCCATAAATACATTTTGGCCCATCGGCTTAAAGGAGGACTGAGTTTTGAGTCCCTCTGTCCACCAAGAGTTCGGCAGGTCGAAGTCCCATCAACCTTAATCACTGTCTTCACACAGAGCTAATACCTTCACCATTTGGGGTGTTTTTCTCAAGGCCTAGGATTTCTTGACCCTGGCTTTTATTTGTTAGGGCACTCTTGGGCCCCGCAGCTGGCTCCTTCACTTGCAATGTGCACACTGGTCTTTTTCAAGGAGTTTCTTGTTGCGCACGCCTCTTGAGTCCCCTTCGCCCGCGAAAAAGGACACGAGAGACAGTATTCGGGTAGTTACTGCAAACGAGGCTTTACTCTGTAACAGTAAATGTGGAAAACGCGGAAGGGCTGAAGACAGGAAGAGGCCCTGTTTAAATACACCCTAGAGTGATGTATTCACTTCTGATTGGCTGTTCGCTCACCACCCAATATTACGCCTCGGGATTGGCCAGTGACTTTGGCGGGCTTTCTGCCTTTGCGGTGTGCAGTTAATTGTTTACTAGTGGGAAGACACGAGGCCAGCGCCATCTTGGAATGGCGAATGTATAACCACTGACCACAGCTTCCTACATCTCTGCCTGTTTAAATTATTAATATGAAACAGCCTTTTGCCTATTAAACGCAGTACCAATCAAGATTCGAACTCAAGCCCAATCAAGCAAACTCCATTTTGGGGGAATAAGTGATCAAGAGCTTATAGCCCAAAGATTCTCCCTTACCCTACCAGGTGCGATGGAAACAAGTCCTCTGGGTGCAAGGGCTAAGGGGAAGTAAAGAGGAATTGACACCCGTCCCTGTGCAATGGAGTATAGCTCCCAGGAGTGCAAGGGCTGTCAATCTACTATTCAGGTACCACAGCTATTTAGGCAAGGGCTGGCTGGACTTAGGCCTCTCATCGACCCAGTGCAATGGGCTGAACTCTTGGGGTGCATCAACTGAGGGTCTCAGTCATCGGCTACTTTCTCAGCCTAGATAGTCAAATTTCAGGGAGAGATGCTTGCTCCAAGGCTGCGAGTGCTTGGGCTAAAGCGGCCTTGTCACGTTTTTGTTGGGCTCTGAGCTTACAGACCAACCATCATGAACACTAATCTACAACATAGGGCTACATCAAACAGGCCTATCCCCCCTTTTAGAAAGAAAGAAAGAAAAGGCAGAAGAAATTCTAGAAGTAAAATCACCAGGGGAAACAGGGTCCATCTGCACTCCATCAAGGCTCGAAATCCGGATTTGCAATTGCTGCTGCACCTGGTCCAGCTTCCCATTCCAATTCTCTTTTAAATAAGAAGAAAGATTATGGCTTTAAATAAATGTATCACTCACAAATCTCAGAGGTGTAATACCTGGATGTGGGGTTGCTGACACGCAGCTCATTTGAACCACATCCGTGAGCTGCTCCACATGGGCTTGGAGCAAATCAACTCTCTGATTGACCAACAGGATGCCTGATATGCATCCACTTTCTGTGGAAGGGTCAAAGCCTTAGAGGTCTTTTCTGAAATTTGATTAACAACAGTAGCTGCTGTAACTTTATTAACCATAGCTAGGTCTAGTGATCCATTCCAGCATTGTGCTAAAAAGCATGTAACATTCTTACAATCCAAGATATCAGAATTATTCTGAAAGTTGGATAACATAAAGAAAAATGGAGGGTCCAAACACACCGACACCGGTTGTGTAGAAGTATTCCTAAACACCTTATTAATTTTAATGTTATTCAAATGGCTAGAGATATTAAATCTTGTAGCCGAAACATTTTGTACTTCATGAAGCACACCATTCCACAAGACAAAGGCAGATATAACCTTTTTTAACATTCTAAACAGTGGCTACAACACATAATTTGATTGTGTTGAAGCAGGATAAACTCAAGAAAATATACATATGATTTAATTTAGGACTTGCATCCCTTTGAAAACATCAAACAGAGGTTTAAATCTTCCTATGGTAAGCTTAAGATGAGGTTTTAGCCAAATAATATCTCTTAACAACTTTTAAAAATCACTAAGAGCAAATCAAGATTAAAAGTAAACCATTTTCCTTTTGCATGTACACTCACAAGCCAGAAGATGGCATTAGATCCCCATCACAAATGGTTGTGAGCTACCATGTGGTTGCTGGGAGTTCAGCCTTTATATTTTAAATTGTAAATCTAGCCTTCTCTCTAGCCCAACTTGTCTCAAATATTAAAAGGACACTGTCTTTGAATCTTTTTTTGGAGTAACAAGTACTCTAAAAAATTTTTAAAGCTCATTATATTGAAGCAATAGCTTGTAGAAAAACTTCTTTGGAGAAATCCACTAATAAAGTGTCACACAATGAATAATACACACCAAAAGATTTAACCTCTTAATTTTTTGTATTAAAGCAATAACAATATTTGTATATATAAAATGTAAAACAATTAACCATTTTCTGAAGCAATTATTTCTAACAAATATCGCTTCATGGGCTCTTAAAAATTATGAATAAATTTATTACCTGTAAATCTGACCTTTACCAGAAACGTAAAGGGATGGTATAAAACATCTTTTATATAAGCATATACTGAGATGGCAGCTGGAGTAGGCAAGTTAGGCTGTATAAATCTTAAATTTGAACTTTATTTTGGATTAATTTAATAACCAATCTTTTTAGTCCAATGAGAATATCGGAAAAAAGCCAACTTTATTCTCTAATAATTGTTAAAGGAATTAAAACAATTTGAACCATATTTTATCAGCAGGTACAGTTATACTCATGGAGGGAAGCAGGCATAATTTTAATCTCTGTAGCATAATCATAACTCTTAGCCCACAGACTGTTGTAAAGTCTTTGGTTCTTACATTTACCCCTCCTCTCACAAGAAACAATGAGGACAAAAGACAAATTCCCTTAAGCACATTTCTAGGGCCTGGTCTAAAGACCCAGAACAAAAGGAGCTTAACACCTGAGCTTCTACAGCTGCAGTCTGCATTGTCTTAATTCAAATGTAAATGTAACCTCCCACAGGCCTGTTCTCTGAGGCTTGGCTAGGCCGAATTGTGCATTTTGGCTTTAGCTTTGAACCTTAAATTTAAACTGTAAACCTTAAAAGTCACGTGTTGTATCTTTTCTCTATAAACATAGGCAAATCAAAAAACCAATCTTTAACGATGTAAGCAATCTATTTTCTCTCAAATCAACACCAAGTGGATTACCTTTATGTTATAAAGTTTGCTGCCACAAAACCAAGTGTAAAATTTAATGGAAAACTTGTAGCATTTATGACCTAGGCTTTCGGCAGATGCGCCTGAGGCCAGGGCAACCAAGTAACTCTCAATAGCTGTAATCAAAAGGCAGTACTTCAGCATTTGAATGTACTGGCAAGAGAACAATTCAAGATCTGACTATGGCCCACAGCCAAATCAAACGCCAGTGTTAGGAGACTCAGAGCCGTAATCTTGCAACCTAGCTTCATTCTTCACAATCTGCACCAGCCGTATAGGGACCCAAATTGAATTGTTTTCACCTGTGGAATAAGCACAAACATCCCCCCTCCCTGGCCATGGCTCAGGCCTATCTCGTCCCTGACCTTGGAAAAGGGCTGCAGCCCTCTGTAAATTAGCTGCTGCTAGTCCTGCGTTAGTAAGGGTGTCTCCCAAACCGCATTCAGCTGTGGCATTTTCGAAAATCATCTGTTCTGTCACTGGCATTGCTTGTTCTAAGCTCGCGGGGCACTCCCTGTGTGCCCGCCGCACTTCCCAGGGCAGACTATCTCCCTCCTCTGTCTGCCTTTCTTGCCACGCTCCCTTGCTCTGCCGGGCTGCAAGCCGCCACACGTAGCAGAGCGCAGATGCCCCTGCAACCAGTCTGACCTGGGCCATGTCGCAGCGTCTCTGTTCCCACAGCCTGAGCCGAGAAGCACGGCAGGGGACCCTCGAGCCCGAGCGAGCCGCTGGAACCGGGACTGAGTGACTTAAGATCTTTCTTAGTCTTATCTCAGAACAGCTATCCTTTGCACAAGCGGCTACTCCCTCCTCTATGCTCTCCTCCCCGGAGCTGCCCAGTTCTATGGAGTCAGGTTTCTTAATGAGGTACAGGGGGCTCCCCCGGAACTCCCGTCTCTCTTCACCAGCCGGTGAAGGTTCCTTAGCTTTAATAGGCCCTGCAGTGGTCCCTATTCCTCTTGAATACTCTTTCCTATAACCAGGCTCCTTGGCCTGCCTCTGTTGTCCAGACTTTCTTGTCTGTTTCTCCCTTCCAAGCTCTTTGGCTTGATGCCGGTTAACACACCCTGGTTCTGGTATGCTAGAGTGGCCCTCTTTCTCACAACACACATAAGTTAAAAACAAATGCAATGCAAGCAAGAGGCTAGCTAGTGGAGCGGCAGCGGTGAGTTTAAATCCGCTTGCCACAAACGCCACCCCAGGCATATCTTCCAAAGGTGTACCTCGAATCCTGCAGTCTTTTAACCCTCCCCAAAACTTGGAGGCCTCCGTGTTGCCTTGAAACTCCAGGGTTTCGGCTCCAGTTGTTGCGAGCTCCTCTCGAGTCCCCTTCGCCCGCAAAAAAGGACACGAGAGACAGTATTTAGGTAGTTACTGCAAACGAGGCTTTACTCTGTAACAGCAAACGTGGAAAACGCGGAAGGGCTGAAGACAGGAAGAGGCCCCACTTAAATACACCCTAGAGTGACGTATTCACTTCTGATTGGCTGTTCGCTCACCACCCAATATTACGCCTCGGGATTGGCCAGTGACTTTGGCGGGCTTTCTGCCTTTGTAGCTGTGCAGTTAATTGTTTACTAGTGGGAAGACATGAGGCCAGCGCCATCTTGGAATGGCGCATACTGACATACTCACTACGGCTCACTATCTCCCTTTGATTGAAGTCTCTCTTCTCTGCTTTTTCTTAACTACTATAGCCAAGCTTTTCTGTAAAATCCTTTCCTGTCACCTTTTTCTTCACCTCTCTTTTATCTTCTTTCTTTTTCTTTCTCTGCTTTCCTTTCTCCCTGATATGGTAGACTTTCTCAGCAACTTACACTAAACCTTTTATCTTCTTTGTTTTTCTTTCTCCACTCTTTTCCTTTCTACCTGATATAGTAGACTTCTTCAGCAACTTACACTAAACCTTTTAATGACTTATCTTGTAGTCTCTCTAGCCTCTGAAGCCCTGCCTTGTTAGGAGCCGCAGTAAGCGTGACAGCATTTGCCATTACAAGATGGCGCGGGCATCCTGTGCTCCCACAAGTAAACAACTAACTGCGCAGGTGCAAAAGGCAAAAGTGCGCCAAAGTCACTGCCCATCCCTGGGGCATAATATGGGGTGATGAGTGAACAGCCAATCAGAAGTGAACACACCACTCTCGGGTACATATAGCAGTGCCTTTCCCGGACTTTGGGTCTTTCCGCTTCTGCTGATACAAGAATAAAGCCTCGCTGTAGTAACCACCGGAACACTGCCTCACGTGTCTCTTTTGCGGGCGAAGGGGACTCAAAAAGGGGCGCGGAACAATTTGGTGCCGAAACCCGGGAAGGAACGAAACATCTGGCACCGTGGAAGACTCCCTGAGACTCAGGGCGGGTTAAAAGACTACAGGATCGAGGTACATCTCTGAGAGGTATGCTTGGGGTGGAAGCCTTCGTTGCGAGCGGATTCTCACCAATTGCCGCCACAGCAATAGTTGGCCTCTTGCTTGCGTTGCTTTTGTTTTTAGCTTATTTGTGTTATAAAGATCCAGCTCGCAACACAGCTATTAGTGCAAGTCAAGAGGTTTCCAGAGTATCAGAAACAGGGTGTGTTAGCCAGCATCAGGCCAAGGAGCCTGGAAAGGAGAAGCAGGCAAAAACGCCTGGGCAACAGAGGCAGGCCAAGGAGCCTGGTCATAGAAAAGAGTACTCAAAAGGAATAGGGGCCACTGCAGGGCCTGTTAAGGTTAAGGACCCTTCACTGGATGGTGAAGAAAGAGTGGAGTTCGGGGGGACCGCCTGTACCCCATTAAGGAGCTTGCCTTCATAGACCTTGGCAGCTCCGAGGAGGAGAGCTTAGAGGAGGAAGCAGCCGCCTGTGCAAAGGATAGCCATTCTGGGATAAGACTAAGAAAGACCATGAATCCCTCGGCCCCGTCCTTGCCTCTGGCATATGCCTCGGGCAGTGCCTCTAATTCATTTCTCAGCCCAGGAGATAGCATACAGCTACAGCTTGCATTTGAAGCAGCAGAAGGCGTCCATGTTCATACCCTAGTAGAGTATAGGCAGGTCAAAGAATTAGCTGAGGCAGTACGTGCATATGGAATTGGGGCTAATTTTACTATATCCCAAGTGAAGAGATTAAGTACAGCTGCTATGACGCCAGGAGACTGGCAGGACACAGTAAAGGCGGTACTTAACAATATGGGCCAATACCTAGAGTGGAAGACCTTGTGGCATGAGGCACTACAAGCACAAGCCAGGATTAATGCAAACACTGAGGGACAACAATTATGGACTTTTGACATGCTGGCGGCAGTTGGCATACACGTGAACGACCAGACCACTTATCCCGGGCAGGTCTACGCACAGATAGCATCAGCTGCAATAAAGGCATGGAAGTCTCTCCCTAGGAAGGAAGGCAGTAACCTTTATTTGTCCAAGATAATTCAGACATCTAATGAGTCTTTTTCTGATTTTGTGGCCCACATGACTGAGGCAGCTGACAGAATCTTTGGGGAACCAGAGCAAGCAATGCCATTAATTGAACAGATGATCTTTGAAAATGCCACAGCTGAATGCCGTGCAGCCATTGCTCCTCGGAGAGCCAAGGGGCTACAAGACTGGTTGAGAGCCTGTCGAGGCTTGGGAGGTCCCCTTACTTACTTACTTACTTACTTACATGCAGTGTGGTCTACATGTTGCTACTGAGAAAGTTCAATTTTCAGAAATTGGCTCCTTTTTAGGGATGGTTATCTATCCAGAAAAGATAATTACTCAGAAATTGGAGATTCGTAGAGACCATTTACATACTTTGAATGATTTTCAGAAATTATTAGGTGATATAAATTGGTTAAGACCATTTTTAAAAATTCCCTTGGCCAAGCTGAAACATTTATTTGATATTTTGTAAGGGGATGCTCATATTTCCTCACTGAGGGCCTTAACACCGGCTGCAAGCCATGCTCTGCAAGTAGTAGAAAATGCTTTACAAGATGCCCAGTTAAAACGCATAGATGAACCCAAAACCTTTGACTTATGTGTTTTTAAAACTAGACACTTACCAACTGCTGTGTTATGGCAGGAGGGGCCTTTGTTATGGATTCATCCCAATGCTTCTCCCACAAAGATTATTGAAAGGTATCCAGATGCAGTTGCTCAACTTGCCCTTTGTGGACTAAAAGCCGCCATTACCCATTTTGGAAGGGAGCCTAAGGTTTTGATAGTGCCTTATACTGCCCATCAAGTCCAAATATTAACAGTGACCTCTGATGTTTGGGCAGTGCTGGTTACTTCCTTCAATGGTCAAATAGATAATCATTATCCTAAGCATCCCATCTTACAATTTGCCTTACCTCAAGCTATCATATTTCCACATATTGTGTCTCAGGAGCCACTCCCAGATGGAATGGTAGTTTATATGGATGGGTCAAAAACATGAGTGGGTGTCTATGTCGTTAATGATAAGGTTACATCCAAACAATACCATGAAACCTCACCTCATATTGTGGAATGCTTAATAGTGTCAGAGGTTCTGGAAATCTTTCCAGGTCCCTTAAATATTATTTCAGATTCCTTCTATGTGGTTAATGCAGTAAAAGCATTAGAAGTTGCTGGGTTAATTAAGACATCTAGCAGACTTGTAGAAGTTTTTCAAAAGATTCAGCTTACCCTGGCTAAGCGAAGATTCCCTGTCTTTATAACTCATATTAGGGCTCACTCAGGCTTACAGGGACCTATGTCCCATGGAATTGACCTGGCAGATCGAGCCACAAAGTTGATTGCAATTGCCCTTTCGCCAAAATTAGATTTGGCTAAAGCCTTTCATAAAAGGTTTCATGTGACAGCTGAGACACTATGATGTCGATTTAACATTACTAGAAAGGAGGCTAGAGATATCGTGACTCAATGCCAAAACTGCTGTCAATTCCTACCTGTTCCCCATACCGGAATTAACCCTCAGGGAATTAGGCCATTACAGATCTGGCAAATGGATGTTACTCACATCCCATCCTTTGGCAAATTACAATATTTGCATGTCTCCATTGATACCTGTTCTGGAGTTATGTTCGCCTCTCCATTGACTGGAGAAAAGGCGGCCTATGTTATTCAATATTGTCTCGAGGCCTGGAGTGCCTTGGGAAAGCCTAAAATCTTTAAAACTGACAATGGACCAGCCTACACTCCTCAAAAATTTCAACAATTTTGTCGCCATATGGAGGTGACACACCTGACGGGTCTTCCTTACAACCCTCAGGGACAGGGCATCATTGAGCATGCTCATCGTACCCTTAAAACTTATTTGATAAAACAAAAAGGAGAAGTTGAGGAATCTCTGCCCACGGTGCCACGAGCTACTGTTTCTCTGGCACTTTTTACCCTCAACTTTTTGAATTTGGACAGTCAGGGCAATACAGCGGCTGATCGCCATTGCCTGGAATAACTAGGCCAAAAGAAATGATAAAATGGAAAGATGTTTTGACTGGTCAATGGAAAGGCCCAGATCCTATTTTAATAAGATCCAGGGGAGCAGTTTGTGTTTTTCCACAGGAAGAAGACAATCCATTTTGGCTGCCAGAGTGACTGACACGGCGACTCACGGTTCCTGAAAATGACCCCCCGAAGGATTCATCTGCAGACGCTCTCAGTTCTCATTTGGACTCTCCTAAATTGGGTTCCTAGTATATATAGTGAATTTAGATGGCTATCCTATCTGCTTTTCCAAAACCTATGCCCTTGCCTTCTTAAAAGGCGCCGCTTCTGCTAACTTATACCAATGTAACTTGCTTTATGTCCCAGTGCTGGTCTGCTCTTGTCTATAAGCAGGCCCTAATAGCCAGTATACCACTATGGATCCCTATCCCTGTTCAGATGTCTGGGACCTTGACTTTATTTCGACAGAAGAGAGATTTTGATATAACTGCAGCCATTATCACTGCTATTACCATCTCTGCAACTACAGCTGTGACAGTCGGCATAGCCTTGGCCAATCAAGTTACAGCAGCTACTGTTGTTAATTACATTTCAGAAAAGACTTCTGAGGCTTTGACCACTCTACAGAAAGTGGATGCATACCT
The DNA here is from genome assembly GCF_011762505.2 of Arvicanthis niloticus. Classification (NCBI taxonomy): domain Eukaryota; kingdom Metazoa; phylum Chordata; class Mammalia; order Rodentia; family Muridae; genus Arvicanthis; species Arvicanthis niloticus. The sequence goes on along the minus strand of NC_047674.1, from coordinate 10,943,744 downwards.
GGCATCAGGCATCCTGTTGGTCAATCAGAGAGTTGATTTGCTCCAAGCCCATGTGGAACAGCTCACGGATGTGGTTCAAATGAGCTGCATGTCAGCAACCCCACATCTATGTACTACACCTCTGAGATTTATGAATGATACATTTATTCAAAGCCATAATCTTTCTGCTTATTTACAAGGGAATTGGACTGGGGAGTTGGACCAGGTGCAGCAGCAATTACAGATCCGGATCTTGAACCTTGACGGAACATGAGTGGACCCTGTTACCCCTGGCAATTTTACTTCTTGGCTTACCTCTGCCTTTTCTTTCTTAAAGGGTGGGAATAGGCCTGTTTGGTGCAGCCCTATGTTGTAGATTAGTGTTCATGTTATGATTGGTCTGCAAGCTCAGAGCCCAACAAAAACGTGACAAGGTCGCTATCGCCCAAGCACTCGTAGCCTTGAACAAGCATCTCCCCCTGAAAGTTGGCTATCTAGGCTAAGAAAGTAGCTGATGACTGAGACCCTCAGTCGATGCACCCCAAGGGTTCAGCCCATTGCACTGGGTCGATGAGAGGTCTAAGTCCAGCCAGCCCTTGCCTGAATAACTGTGGTACCTGAATATTTAGAGGTGTTTGCGAGTGGGTACTCGACAGGGAATGTTCCACGAGTGTGGATAGATTTCCAAAAGTATACCTGATTGCACAAAGGTTTGATGCCAAGAAACCTCCCCTGGTGGCACCCCAGGGTGGAGGCTCCCTTTCCCGCCAAAAGGCATTGAGATGGGTATGGGAAGTATTCCTCATTGCACGACAATGAGAGAAGAAATCCATTACAATATCTCATTTTGCACAGGGGATCAGGCCTCTGCTTTCCCTCACTGAGTTGGTGCCGCGCTTGATTAGGCAATAGGCTGTTCCATCTTAAATATATAGATAGGGGGAGATGTTAGGAGCCACAGTGAGCGTGACAGCATTTGCCATTACAAGATGGCGTGGGCATCCTGTGCTCCCACAAGTAAACAACTAACTGCACAGGTGCAAAAGGCAAAAGTGCGCCAAAGTCACTGCCCATCCTGGGGCATAATATGGGGTGATGAGTGAACAGCCAATCAGAAGTGAACACGCCACTCTAGGGTACATATAGCAGTACCTTTCCCGGGCTTTGGGTCTTTTCCACTTCTGCTGATACAAGAATAAAGCCTCGTTGTAGTAACCACCGGAACACTGCCTCACGTGTCTCTTTCGCGGGTGTAGGGGACTCAAAAAGGGGTGCGGAACACTGCCTATACTGACAGAATGTCTCTGTGAGCTAGTCTAGAAAGTCTATGGGCATCTAATCTGATCCCTGCTTAACGTCATGTGCCTTGGTCAAAATTAGTGGGGTCTCATGTAGCTCTCACAAGAAAAAGCAGATAATTTTTTAATACAATGTTTTTATGCTTACAATATTGGTCTGAATAGATGGCTCAACACTTAAAATCACATATTACTCTTGCAGAAGATTGAAGTTTAGTTCCCAGTATCCATGTTGGGCATCTCATAACTATCTGTAATTTCTGGTTCATGGGAATCCAACTTCCCCTTCTGGCTTCTGCCGGTACCTGCATTCATATGCAGATGTTTATAGACACCAAGTGTACAGAATTTGAAATTAGATACATCTTTTAAAATATCTTCAAATATTGAGCAAAAGATTGCCTTGTTTTTGGAAGAAGACTGTATTAGATAGAACACACAATAGAAAGCTCCTGTGGACCTTGGTGGCTGCAGTTCCGCCATATAAAACCTCTGGAATAATCATGTTATCATTTTCTTACCTAACACGAAAGCCAAGAAGGCTTGCAAGATGCAGGTGATGCTGGCACTGTAGCAGAATGCTCTGCAGCAGCAACTTCTTTTAGTTGGAAGATCTGCAGAATGTTTCATCTGTGCAATAGAGGCTAGGTTACCCTGTTGATATGTGAAAATGAAATATGAATTTAACAGTAACTAACTAGTACAAGGGTAGATGTTCACGACTTGGTGGTATATATAGTACACAGGGCACCACGTAGAACAATGGAAGCATTCTTGAGGCACAGGAATCAACCAGACTTGCTCAGAGAAAGGCATGGCTTGTATCTGGTGTTACTTGATTCAGGATTCTTTCCAGTACAGATTGCCAGCCTCATTTGTGAGTTTATGTTGGAGAAATGGACCCAGAATATTGCTGTGTTAACAGTTTTGCAACTAAAAATGACCACTTAGGAAATGCATATTTGTGGTCCATCTGCTTCATTGAGGGAGCTGTAAACGTAGAAGGAAATAAATTACTTCCATTAATCCGTTCCTATGAGTGCATTTCTTTTAAAGTTCTTGAAAATATTTGTCATTTCATACTTAATACTGTACTAATTCACACTAATGACCTGGGGATCTCTTGGAGATAAGTTAATTGTGCAATGAACATTAAAAAAGCAGCATTATAAAATCAGGAATATGGATGCTAAGATGTACTTGCTTTATTTATTTTGACGAGGGCAGTTTACTTTCTGCAATTCAAAGTAAAGTACTACTGTAAATGTACAAAAGTTGATTTATTAAAGTAATAAAATCTGAATGGGAGTTTTCACCAAGGTCCGCCAGTGTTGTATCATTACTGAATGAGTTAAAGTTGCCACGTTACTGTAGTTTTTAATTTTCTTTATAAAATTCTGCTTATAATTTTACATCATTCAGGGAGCATAAGGAATCTGATGTTCTCTTATTCTATATATGTTTAGAATGAAAAGTTTTCTTGACATCCAAACATTTCCAAGCAGATTCTCTGCAGTTGTCCAGAACATTTGACTCACAAAATTAACATCATACTCAGATCACAGATAAATTCTATGCTTTGAATACACACTTAAACTTAACTAAAAAGTATTTTGAAAGTTCAAACCTAAGGCAGAAGAAAATTCAGAGTCCATGGATAGACTCAACAAGACACATTGTGTACATACACTTTCACCTCTGAGATCATTTTAGGGGCTTGGCTTACCTTTGTCATTTATGTCCACTCATTTCTAATGTCATTGTAATTGTCGTAGTGTCAAGACACTAGTGGGGTATGATGACACATGTCTTTAATATAATAACTGATGTGCTTAAGGGAAGAGGCAGAGGCAGACAAATCTCTATGAGTTCAATGCTACCTTGCTAAACATAGCAAGTTGAAGCCAGTCAAGACTATATGGTGGGATCTTGTCCCAAAACAACACAAACAAATCAACAATAGTCAGAGCATAAACCACTTGCACTCTCTGAGTTTTAATACGGCACAGAAATGAAATATTTGCAGGTGACTATTAAGAAACGATATTATTCCATGATAATGTCAAACAAAACCATCATAAATCACAAAGTGGCCCTTATATTCCTATTAGAATTTTCCATACTTCTGGATATTTAGATAAAAGATTTAGCTAGTGGGTCAAATTAGAAAAAGGAATCAATATTAGTAGTGTTTGGGAAGAAATTTCAGTACTCCACAGCAGGCATATGATTTTAGTAAGGCAGTACATAGTGCAATTTTAGTGAAACTTATTACCGCTTGTTTAACATAAATGCCACCCACCTCCTCATGTCTCCTTTATTTTTGATGATATTTAGTTCTTTTCATTAACAGTTTGGTACTCAGAGCTATATATAGAAAGGTTTGTGTCTATTTATAGAATTTCACTTTGCTTAAAATTCCAAATTCTTTTTACATTTACCATTGAATGAAAGCACACATGCACAAACGTGCTTCCTTTCAGTTATGCAAAACTTCCAATAATTCTTCAGCCATAACAATAAATAAAGATAGCAAGTCTGCATTTTAAGGGCAGATATTCTCCTTTTATTGCTCTTTAATGTCATAATATATAATAAAATAAAATTGATTAACATGTTTATATGTGTATAAGTTATTCTAATACTAAATTTTATTTAAGCTCGTTTTACTAACTGTAATGTATAATGAACAGCTAATGTCAGTTCACCAAGTTGCATACAAATAAATGTGTAATGTAAAACTATATCAGAAAGGCATGAAATTGAGCGATCTGATGTGTCCCCTCTCTAGGTGCGTTCTACCCACCACCCTCCAACATCACAGTGTTATCTGGGCTTCTCCAGTTCACTGTTTATCATAAAGTTCAATGTGGAATTACATTGACCATTTGAAAACATTTAAAAAAAACCCTTGAGGCTAGAATGTCAAGATCTACATGAGAACAAAGTTTCAGATCCAGCCTAAGGTCAAGTGCAGGATATGATAGATGAGGTCTGTAACATCCCTCTGGACAGTTAGATTTTCATAGTTAACAGGCTCAGATTTTTCTGAAAATGTCCTCCCTCTGCTTCTGATTCTCCTCAAGCTTGAGCTTGACTTCCCCTTTCAGTAGAAGGTGGATTCAGCAGTGATTCATCATTTAATAGATATACACAGTTGATGTATTAAACACTTTAGACCTTAGTTGCTACATTGGTTGGTACGAATTAAGAGTTGCATTTTATTTGAAAAACACGGTGAGTTTATGTATCAGATAAGTTTCACTTCAGATACTATATGTGTTCAAACATTTTAATAATGCTATAAATTCTATGAATAGAGGAAGGAAAGTCCTGTGTCAATCATCAAGGTAGAGTATCTATTAAAGTCAGATAATGCATGAGATACAAACTGTAGACATTTGGACTAGTGTCCATCACTGCCTTTGTAAACCTTAATGTTAATATAGAAAAGAAGGGAGAATATAGATAGAAATGACTACTACTGAATACATTTGTAAGAAACCTCCTGGAAAGACTGCTATAGCATTCTAACGTATATGCATATTTTTATTTGACAGTTGTTTAAATGAAGTTACCCTGGGATGGACAGGAGAAAGAATAGAAAATGCCATAAGCTATCAAATACAAAGGACAGTGCAAGACTGGATTATCTTGTTTGAGTTGTTGGTTGGTGGGGTTCTTTGGACATTTTCATTCTCAATCATGACAGGCCATTGCTGTTGCTCTTGGATATCCTTCAGAACTTGCTTGTAATACACTATTACTGAAAATCCTACATACTTGAGTTATAGGACATGAAGACTGGTAGGAAGCTTTATCCATGCTGGAAAAAGCTTCTATCCATGTCATAGTGTTGGAAATTTCTATGTAGGCTACTGAGTGTAATCAGTAGCTTTGCCCAGTTGTTGATGTCTGTAAAGTGCAATAAGGACTTCCATGGTAAGATATTTTCATTAGCATAATAGTGACATACGTATTATGGATAAGATGTTACCAAGCACTTACTGGATTCAAGGCCACCTCCACAAGTCAGAACTGATACCTGGTACTGTAAACTGGGCCAAAAGCCTTAGTAATTTATAGGCCCTAAGGGAGTATGAAGTGGAAACTTAAGGATTCTTTGGAAGGTTGGTTGGATGGTTGTTTGCTGGGCCAAACAGGTGAAGAAACATTTCATTAAAGTAGACACAGGTGTGAAAGGCTAAAACAGGCTTGTGAAGAGACATTTAGCTGAAGCAGACACAAGAAAGGAGATGATCTGCTAAAACAAGCATGTGAAGGAGAATGTGGTAAAAGATTCTTTGCCAGTGACACTGGTGTATTGGCCTGCCTTACATTGGGTAATTGAGCTACATTTGTCAGGACACCATATCCATAGAGAGAAATGTATCAAAAACCTGGTGGGTGTACTCAAGTTTGTTACCACTTCCAATGACTCGGGATGATTGGATGCACAAGCTGAGAGAGGAGTTGTAATGAGACAAGGCATGCAGAGGACACATGATGTTTGGAGGGTATAAATATGACTCCACGAAGTGACAGAGACAGAGCTTGGCTTGCTGGTACAGCTAGCTGTGTAACACTTGTGGGTCTCACATCTTTGGGTCTTTGCTGATCCTCACTTCCCTTATAGAGGCACAACCAAGAATTCCTGGTGTCCCTCTGGGTCCCTCCTGCTGACCTGTGTGGAGGCTGAGGCCTGGCTGTCTCTGCTAGGTTGTGCCACCACTGCTGATTCATGTTTTCTATCCTGACTCTACTGAACTGGACTGCTGGTGTATCAGTTAAGTGTTTGTGAGTGGATTGAGATGCTCCTGCCTGCTAACCTGTGAACTAAACTACAGATTTGCAGACAACACAGACAGGAGTTGCTCCAAATGACCTTTCTAAACAGGTCCCCCCTTCCCCTGTATCCTTTCTTTTTCCATTACCTCTGGTGGGTGGTGGGATACAAGGAAGGTTAAAGCATTTAAGAATCATAATTAAAAATAAGGTTTGAAAAAAATTAAAGTTAAAGATTACTATTTTTATGATGAAACACCATGACCGAAGATACTTGGGGAAGAAAGGGTTTATTTGTCTTGTGCTTCCATATTACAGTTTATCATCAAAGGCAGTCAGAACAGGAAATCAAGCAGTCCAGGGATCTGAAGACAAGAGCAAACGCAGAACCATAAAGGAGTGCTGCTTTCTGGCTTGATCCTAAAACTCAAGGCCACCAGTCCAGGGTTGATATTACACTCAATGAAATGGGTTCATCCACAACAACTACTAATTAACAAAATGTTCCAAAGGCCTACCTAGAGTGGATCTTGTGGAGACATTTTCTCAGTTTGAAGGTCCCTCTTGTCTGATGACTCTAGCTTGTATCAACTTGACATAAAACTATCTAGTACACTATGTCTTTCAACCTTGTCACATAGGGTTGCCTTTTGTATAGAGACCCACAGGTATCTAGTGTGCAGAGAATAATAAACTGTAAAATGTATAGCTCTAAATTGGGCTCAGGAATCATCTTGAAAGAAGATAAAGAAAGTTTGTTAAAGCCAGAGATTGTAGATACCTGTAGAAAACCAGTATTCTCTAGACATGACCAAACAGTCTTCTTTAGACATGACCCATGACAGTGCTATAATTGCATATACAAGATCTGAACAAGATTAAGCCAACTAAAATTATAACATGGCTTGGGAAGGAGCTCATGAAATCCCACCCAATGCAGAACCATTGTAAATGATGGCTTTGGAATCATTTTCCTTCAAGAATTTGGTCTTTGAGAAGCTTCTTATGATTGTACACTCACCCATTAATGATGTCATTTCTAGGATGGGGTTCCTTGCTGAAGGGCAAAGGAGAACATGAGTATAGCACAAATACACATTGCCCTTTACTTCCTGGCTGTAAATTTAATGTGACAAGCTACCTCACTGCTGTGCCTTCCTAGCCATAATGGTTTGCATCCTCTCAAACCATGAATGAAAATAAACCATTTCTTATGTCATTGCCAGGAATGTGATCACAGTTTCAAGAAAAGTAACTAATACAGAAAACTGGTTCTGAGGATTAGATAAGCCACCCTCTTGCCAAGATAAACTGGACCATTTGGTTCTGAGGCCTTTGGATATGATTCAAAAGAGGAAGTTTTAGGAGTCTGAAGGATGGATGTTTGAGTGATCAAAGAAGAGTTTGGAGCTTTGAGCTGAGTTAAATCAAATAAGACAATCTGGTAGGGACTGAGAAGACCAGAATGCTGACAGAAGAGCAATGTGAACTGTGGTTCATGATGCTTCAGAGGAAAACAGAGGTTGTTGTGTATTGGACTAAGAAGCCATTCACATTCCATTCTAAGACTTGCAGTATATTTTGCTGATGTTCCTATGATTTAAATAATACTGAACTCAAAAGTTACTGGCTAATCCATTTAGTGGAAGAAATATCAAGCATAGTCCTCTTGTCTGACTCAGGTTTATAGTAAGAGATAGCAGTATATGGGAAGGAGAGATATAAAAAGTGAAGTTTGATGAAGAGAGAAACATTGGCTTAAAGGTTTGGACAGGAGAGTGCAGGATCAGCACTGAGCAAACCTCAGAGTTTGCACTGGGACACTAGAAAAGGTGTCCAGTGTATAAGACCCCACATACCTAAATGCAAATTCAAATGAAAGGAAGGAGACTTAGACTAAATGTGCAGTTGAAGATTTTCCTGTTTGAAAAATGTCTATGGAGGTGTCTTCCCAGGTTCATCTGCCAAGATGCAGAGACTACTATAGCTACAGCAGAAGGTGGAACAAGCATATCTCCAGTGGACAGCAGATATTGACAGCATTGTCCACATTGTGCTGATATTGCTCGCATGCAAAACCCAAGAGTGAAGGGATAATAAATGTATAGATCAAAGTTCTAAAAAGCCTCTGAGTCAAGAAAACAATGTGTGATGAGGCCAGATGTGAGCAAGGGAGATCATAAAGGACTATGAGATGCACACTTAGGAGAGTCCCCAACGAATGGTCAACTACTGGTGGGCATGGTTATGGTTACCTCACTTAGAATGTTAGTTCATAGCTCCCTCTGTTTACTTATTAATCTCAGGGTTTTTTTTTGGTGACAGATGAATAATATTCCATTGTTCAAATGTACTACATTTTCATTATCCATTTGCATGTTGATGGAAATAGATGTTTTTTTTTCCCCCAAATCCTGGCCATCATGGATAGAGCAGCTGTGAACATGGATGAACAAGTGTCTTTCTAGGTGGATGTAGAAATGTTCAAGGGCGATGTAGTTGGATCTTTATGTAGATCTAATTCCAGCTTCCTGTGGGTCCCAATAGTGGCTCTCCTAGTTTGCACACTTTCCGGCCATGAATGAGTGTTTCCATTCTTCCACACCCACACCCCCATGAGCTGTCATTTGTCTGATTGTTCTTGGCCATTCTAACTAGTGCAAGATGACATGTCAGAATATTTTGATTTGAATTTTCCTGGTGACTATGGATGATGAACATTATCCTTAAATGTTTCTCAGACATTAATGTTTCATTTTTTGAGAACTGTGTTTAGATTTATAGCACATGCTAAAATTGGATTATTTGTTTTCTTGGTGTCAATTTATTTTAGATGTTATATGTTTTGGATGCTAATGCCTTATCACATTTCTTGCACTTGGATAGGTTGTGATTCCAGTTTCAGTCAATTCTAAAAAAAATTGACTTTTCTTCTTCATTTCTGCCTTGGCCCACTTTTCGTTTAGTGGTGAGTTATTCCGTTTCCATGAGTTTGAATATTTTCTATTGTTTTTGTTGTTGATATTAGCTTTAATCTGCAGTGGTCAGATAGCATGAAGATCTTATTTTAATTTTTTGTATCTGTTGAGGCTTGCTCTGTGTTTAAGTATGTGTTTTCATTTTTGGAGAAAGTTTCAAGGTCTTCTTGGATAAAAATATATTTTTGTGTGTTTAGATGGAATGCTCTCTAAATACCTATAGATATGATGTTGTATAACTCCAGAATTTCTCTATTTGGGTTTTGTTTAGATAACTTGACTGCTGGTTGGAGTAAAGTATTGAAGTCACCCACCATCACTGTGTGAGGATCAATATGTAATTTAAGCTGTAGTAGTATTTCTTGTATGAACTTGGTTACCCTTTTATTTGGTACATCAATGTTTAGAATTTTATTATTCTCTTGGTAGATCTTCCTTTGAGGAGTATGTAATGTCCTTCCTTATCTTTTTTGCTTAGTATTTGTTTGTAGTCTACTTTGCCAGTTATTAAAATAGCTGCAACAGTTTGCTTCTTAGGTCCATTTGCCCAGAATACCTTTACCAATATTGTTTTTGTTTTCTTGGGTCTTCTTAAAGCAGTAGTCAAAATAAACTCTTCCTTCCTTGAATTGGTTTTGTTAGGTATTTTATGATATTAGCACAATAAGCAGGCCATTCAGTGCCAAACACTGAAATCTTCATGTATTATAAGTGTGTTATATAATACATGATGTTGAGGTCACTAAGGACTAGTGATAGAGTGGAGATAATGGTTAGGTCTGGTACTGTAATTTGGGTACTTTAATTGTTTTTACTTAATAACTTATTATTCATTTCTCACCAGTAACTGTGCTCTAGACTATCTTTCTATCTGTAGTGTTCTCTCCTCTAAATAGATCCTTCCCTTACTACTTTCATATGTTTAGTTTTCTAAAGATAGCACATCCCCTTTTAAATTTCTTTATTAAGGTCTCCCATCTCTGGAACATCTGATTCTTCTGTCCTTGCAAACACCTATTTTTTTTCTATTTCCTTCTTCACCTTATCTTCTTCAGTTTCACCCAGCTTTTCTCAGGGTAGGAGAAGACTAATCCAATGCTACATTCTATGAATCATGCGTGCTGTAGACATATACTTCTCATTTATATAAGCCTTCCCTACCTTCCCTACTTTTTCTGCTTTCATATAAACGCTTAAGTCAAATATCAATATTTTATTTCTCTTGACGCTTCTTTGTTGTCTACAGAGTAAGTGTATATACTTGTTCATATTTCTTTATGTGCTGCTCATAATCTTATAATTCATTTCCTTTTTTATATTATAATCCATCCTCCAAACATACCATACTATTCAACAAATTGTTTGCTATATATAGGAGCTTTATTTTCTCTTGCTGTTCTAGAGTAATAAAATTTTGACATCCTTAGAAAATATTGTAATGATTTGCAATTTCAGGCCACTGTCTCAAAAATCTGTGTGCTTTCCCTTTTACACAATTCTTGCAATCAGAATTATTAAAACTGTATTTTATTTAAAATATTTTGTTGGAATACAGCAATTTCACAGAAGAATATACTTCAGTTGAAGGGCAAAGCATGATTTAACAATAAAGTATTTTTAGCTATTTTTTTAGGAAGAAGTTTCTTACTTAACCATAGACATACTAGAAAAAATATCATAAAAACAAAAAAATCAAAAAGATTTTTAAACAATTAAGAAATTCAAGTTACAAAATTAAAATTTGCTACAATAATTGTGATAAAAAAATCTTTGTGAACAAGCTATTAAAGATGAACAGGTTTCTTTTAGTACTGATAAAATTAACAGTTGGAAAAATATTTTCATGATTCTATTTATTATCTATCTATCTATCTATCTATCTATCTATCTATCTATCATCTATCTGTTATCACCATCATCTCTCAATTATCACTACCTCTTTATCTGTCTCTCTGTCTCTGTCTCTGTCTCTCTCTCTCTTTCTCTTTTTCTGAGTTTCTTAAATATGTTAGGGAAGGACTTAGTATTGACAGAAATGCTGAAGAGAAAACTATGGGCAGCATGGGCAGGCAAGATGGCTTAGTGGGGAATTGTTTGCCTCACCAGCAGGTACACTCATGCCTGGATCCCTAGCTCCCACACATAAAGTAATGAGTGGAGCTGTATATTTTTTAAATCCCAGAGCTGTGGAGATGGAGACAGACAGATCTTAGTGTAGATAATTGGTGGGGTTTAGGACCCTGTCACAAATAGGATGGTGAATTTGAGGAAGAATTGAATGTCAACCTTTGGTTTCTACCTGCATATGGAAGTGTACCATCCCTGCAACCCTGACACAAACACAAATGTATATAACATGTCCACACCCATCCAAACCTTTTGAAACAAGAGAAAAACTTTATGTAGTAAGAAAAGTTTATGTATTTTGTGTTTCACAGAACTCAGGAAAATACTATATGCTTTCAAATATAGCTCCTAGTATGAGAATAGTGAATCCATATTAGAGTGTTCCTCCAACTTTGTAAATTTGCAAAAGACCAATTAAAGTAGACTTGATCTGGAAACCTGAGCATTTTTCAGTCATGCAAAAAAATATTTTCTCTTTCTAAGATGTGCCCTGACTCCTCTCTTTCCTGAGCTTTTGCTTTTTGATGGGCACTATGGCCCCAGCCAGCAAGAAAGAAACACAGATGATACTTTTTTTTATGAGTGTCAGACTGAAAATAAAACTGGTTTACTCCTTTTCTATCTATAACTATTAGATTTCATTTTTCTTATAAGAGAAAAAGATTGCTCAGCTTTCCTGGGAAAATTGCTTTAGAACTGGAATCCTGAAAGCCAAGACGTGCTACCAAAGGCAATATACAGCATTTTCTTAAGTTTTCTTGTTGGCTGTTAAATATCCAGAAAAGTACAAATATTTACACTTGGCAAAAATAATTTTGATAAATGATTTAAAAATTAAGAATTATAAAGAGCAATGAAAAAATTCATTCAAAAGTATAGTTAGTTTCTCACTCAAAAACACTGGTCTTTTGAATGCTTAATTCACTTTGTAATTGCAAAAAAAATTAGTAGATAATGAGGAAGTTAAATAAAGTGCACTGCAAGAAGAATAGGAGAATTAGAACATCAAGACACAGGTAAATACTGCTTTCTTCCTGATCAAGATTCCCAGATGAAAATGGTTAGTTTTCTTTTTTATAGCTCAAGTATACATTAAATGTAAGCTTTGCACATGGTTTATTTTATCCTCTAATAAAATATCCATATACAACAAATAAAAATAATTAAAGTTATATGGTATTAGTGCTTATAGACAAGGTAAATCAGATGACCAATGAAATCCTTTTAGAGTCTGACCTATAAGTCTTAGGTCCATTGTGTTGAATTTTATTTTATTTTATTTTTTACTGAGGGTTATGCAGAGTTTGTTTCATAGGTCTAAGACTTCTAACACAACTTAGAAGGGGCCTCTTATACACCCCCCCACACCCTACAGCAAAACAAAATAGCTATATTTACTTTTGCGAAATGTCATGTAATTTGCATGTTTGTTGATTTTTTAGTGATTATTCACAAGCATTCTTATGTTGTCATTAGGAAACTAGATATACTAATTTGAATGGTAGAATACTATAGATGGTAGTATAATGATTTGATTTCTTTTGAGTTACTTGGAATTCTACTTTTGGGGAGAAATTTCCTTTTACAGAAAGGAGCTAGTAGTATTCAATAGAGCAACTGTAAATAATATGTGGGTATATTTTTATTTTATCGTTTTACAATACTGCTTTTATCGCAGTACAGTGTAGTAAACACTGTTTGCCACACTAGTGTCTATCTCTCCCATTGGTTTGCTCTCCTTTTTTCACACTCCAGTGTAACTTCTCAGTCCTTTAGTTCCAATGCTTCCATCCTCCAAGGACGAGAAGATTGCTAAAGCTAGCTGAGTCAAGCAGAGGTAGTGGTCCAGAGGGGGAAGATTACTGCTTCCCCACTTTATTTTCTCTGATACTTCTACCTGTTGACTGATGTTCTTATTCTTTTGTGATTTAATGGATTAATTTACATTTTAAGCATATCTTCTTCCAGTCTTTCCAGTTTTAAAATGGCCCTAGTATAGTCAACGGATTCTGTTTTCAGAGGAAAACCAAAATTAAAGAAAGTCTAGAAATTGCCTATGGCATAGATTATGACATATAATTTGCTAAAATCTCTTCTAAGTTGTTTTGGAACTTTTTGTTGGGTGACCAATTTGTTATTATTACACCTTGGCTCATATACTTCTGAGAAGAATACTTAGGAATATATTCCCTTACAAAGATTAGATTTTCCATATTGAAACAGGTGGCTTGTCACTCTAAGGTCACAGTGTTATTAACTACACAGCTATCTCTCCAGCCCCAAAACTGTTTTATAAATTTAAAAACATCAATGAAGAATAAACTTTCTGTGGCTTTTATCACCAGCTTTATATCACAAACCCAGGGATTATTTATGGGCTTAGCTCTGTAATCTCAATATTGATCTTTGATCTTCAATGTTTTTTCAGAGGTTATATGAAAACATTCCCATAAGGCTCAGAGCAATCAAAATTTACTCCTTGAAAACAGATTTTTGTTTTGAAGAATTAAATAAAATAATAAAATTTGAGAAGGAAGCAGATTGTGCCCTATTTAACTTTTTTTGCCTTTAACTGATATAATTTGCTATAAATTCCTGATGATTCTTACTCTTGATTTATATAGTAAGCATACTTTCAATATATTGCTATTGTGAGCAGAGAATAAGTTAGAGAGAGTAGAGAAGCTATATCTATATGTGAGTTTTATATATGTAAATTTATTTATATCAGCTATAAAACAGACAGAGAAATCACAACAAAGCAACCATGTATTTTATTTATTTATTTATTTATTTATTTATTTATTCATTCACTTATTTATTTATGTTTGAGGAAGAGTATTCCTGAGTATGCAGTTATCTACAAGAGCATGGTCCATCTATGAGAGGAAGCACAAATGGGAATTTTTTTTTAGATTTATTTATTTTATGTATATGAGTACACTGTCCTTGTCTTCAGACATACTAGAAGAGAGTATCTGATCCCATTACAGATGGTTGTGAGCCACCATGTGGTTGCTGGGAATTGAACTCAGGACCTCTGGAAGAGCACCCAGTGCTCTTAACTGTGGAGCCATCTCTTCAGCCCCAGGGAATTGTTTTCATTGTTGTTTTTATTTTGAAATGAGAGGGAGAGCAGCTATATGAGAGGGCATGGAAGAGTGGGCAAACATGGTCAAATACATTGAATAAGATTCTCAAAAAATCAGTAAGGTTTAGAGCTCTAGAATTGAGGTGTTGAGTGAATTAAACTACAAAATCTAATTGGTTTTCTTTTCCCAAAAACTCATCTCACTGGTAAGGCCAAACTGACTAAAAATAAAATGACAGGAAATTATTTTCCAGCCAAATAGAATTGGCTGGAAACAAATAAATAAACAAACAGCCTAAGCTGGTTGGCTAACAGATAGACTTTAGGTAAGAATTAGAAGTGATAAGAAGGTCATTACATATTAATGAAAGGGAATAGCTCATCAAGAAGGTGTAGTGATTATAAACATATAGACAGTAAATAATGCACCCAACATTTTAAAACTAAACTATTAAACAGAAGGAGAAAATAGGTTCAGATGCAATAATATTTGGAGACTTCATTAGTCTACTCTTTTTAATATACAGGATATTTAGTCCCCAAAAGGTCAATATAAAGTTTCAGCATTAAACTGCACTGTAGATTAACTGGATTTAATATATTCTACTCGTCAGTTTATTGACCTTTCCCCTCCAAATGTCATATTTTCTGTCACAAATCAAGTATTTTTCTATTTTATTTATTTATTTGGAAGCTCAGTGTGTTTATTATATCGTGTTGAATAGTAAGACAGGGTTATTACATACAGATAAAATTAGAGGCAGTGTTCATGATCAAGAAAGCAGATTCAGGTAATCTCAGTAGTAGTCTTTGTAGGAAATACTCGGGCCTTGGGTATCCAGAAGGAGAAAGCTACAGTAAACATTTTCTGCATACACTGTCAACATTTACTCTTGTGTGCAAAGGCTTTGCCACTTTCCCATGCTCAATACTTGAACAAAACCGGTCTGGAGATCACTGAAATCCTACCACAAAGCCAGTCTTAGCCATTAACGTTTGAAATTTCCTCTCTTGTGAGACATAATCATGGAATAACATCAATGGTGCAGGGGACTTAAAGAAGTCTTTTGGTAAAGTGCTTGCCTTAGTTGAATGAAATCATCAGTTCATTCCTCAGTAATTAAGTAGATAGCCTGCCTGTTCTGGCAGTCTGTAATCTTAGCCCTAATTGGTGGAAGGAGAAGGATCTATGGGTTTCCCTAGCCAACTATTATTTGGTGAGTACTAGGCTAATGAGGAACCCTGTGGTAAAGAAGTAGAATTCATTCCAAAAAAATTGAACTCCTGCCTATGCTCACACACGAGTGTGCAGCAAGCCCAACAAATGTACACCCTTCCACAATAACATACATGCACACACTAGAAGAAACATAGTTTCAGCTTTCTCATTTTACTACATACATTATGTTAAACAGTATTAAATTTTATTTTAAAAAGCAAAAAATCAAACTACCAAATGATCTAGCATAAAACACCATGTTTATATCTGAAAGGACCTAAGTGAGCACCTGTGCATTCACATAGACGACAGCAGCATTCACAACAGCGCAGCAATTTAATCAGCCTAGATTTCTATCAATAAAATGAATGGTAAAGAAAATGTGATGTTTATGTACCAGAATTTTACTCAGCCATATGAAGCAATGAAAAGATATAATCTAAAGGAAAATAAATGGGGTTGAGATATCATCACACTTAGTAAAATAAGCCAGACTCAAAAAGACAAATATCACGTTTTACCTCATACACAGAAAAGAGATTTTTTTTTTTTTTTTTTACAAAAAAAAGGATATGAAAGTTGAATGACTATTTTTTTAAGAGAAAAGAAAGTAGCAAAAGAATGGAGGGGAATATAATCAGAATGTATCATGAATCTGTACGACAATGATACAATACGACCAATTACTTTGTATAATTTTTATTGTTAATAAAAAGAAAAGAATAATAAATAAAAAATTCAAACAGCTCTAATATGGACTGTTAGAAATTCTGTGAAAAGGTGTAATGAGGGCACATGAAAGGAAAAATGATTTAGTCTTATAATGACGTTGGGGCTTCCCTCTTTTATTTACCTTGTACACTGAAGTGTTATCTTCATCAGGAAGCAGTGTTTACTGGGTAGTACCAGTTGGAACCTGCTGGCTACAGAAAGCAAATGATCTGACTGAAACAGAAAGCTGACGAGCTGTGAGGAGAAGAGAAAGCAGAAAATGATGACATGGTGCTTGGCATCTGCTGCTGCTGACTTGGAGAAAGATTGTTCTTTTTCAAATGGAACATTTGAAGAATATTTTCTTCATTCTAAGGATGTTGTGGAATCATCCAGTAATTCAAATGCAGAGAGATGAAAGTATAAATGTTACTGGGAAGGTTAGGGGAACTGGTTATAGGAGGAGGCCCAGAGTTTTTTTAGTATTTGGCTATGTGAAGACTTTTCTTTGTGGTTTACTTGTACCTGTTCCAAGTCCAGTTCTTAGTGGCCTGTATTCAATGCATCCTGTCCTAACACTTTCCTCAAATGTGAGGCTGTGGCTCCACTGAAAGAGCTGCTCTAGATTGGGACTTCTGTGTCTTTTACCCAAGCGTTCTTAGTTACACTTTTTTTTTTTTTGTAATGTTCAGCATTTTATACTCACTACACTAATTATGTCACATATGTCATAAACCAAATGCACTAAAACTTTCTCCCACAGTTCTGTCACAGGTCATTAACAGGTGTCATCCTGGAACCACTTTTATGGAATTTTGACTCATTTTCTATTCAGATTGAACCAGGGACATTGATTCTTTCTTTCGAATCATGCCATGGTTTGAAAGTTAGTACCAATTTCTTTAAAACTAAAGCTGAGTTTTCTGGAGAAATGAGCCTTTCTACTGAAAATAATGTTTTCATGCTCGTGCCCACAAAATTTAATGAAAAAAAGAAGAGAAGAACAAGTTACAACAGAAAAGATAAAGATGAGTAAACAAGCCACATGGAGGGAGACTGACTGTTAGAGAAGGGACTGGTAGCAGTCTGAATCCGTTACAGAGGGACGAGGTTCAAATACCAGTCTAGCTTAAGATCATTTTACTACTGTTCATATTAAATTAGTACTCAGCAAAATGCAGGGAAAATTCCAGTAGACTCACCACTTGGTAATTATCTGACTACAAGATGCAATGATATACCATGCTATGATAATATGTACTTCATGATTACAAGCCTAGGTTGTTATGGATACATGGCTTCATTTATCTTGATAATTCTGGGAAATTCTGTGTTCTTATCCCTTTAAGTATTAAATTTCCATTGCTTTCTCTTTATCTAGGGTGCCAATAACTCTCTGGTCAATCATTTCTACAGGTGGCATGTCTCTTCGGACTTTTGTGCATTTTCCATCCCTGTCTTGTGTGTCTCAATTCTTCAGTCTGGTGTTTTGAACTGTTTTAAAAAATCAGCAATTTATATTCCAATAGTGTCTTATTTTCTCTTAGAGGTGTCTATTAAGTCTCCCTTTCCATGAATCATTTTTAAATACAGATTGCAGTCTGTCTCCCTGAATATGGAGCTTCCCAGTCTGGTTATTAGCTTGACTGATTTTCTCATATGTCCAAAGGAATCTCCTTTCAAAGTCTCTCCAGTTTATGGTTACAGGTATGTACTAGAGAACCTGTTTTAATTTTGTTTATTTGTTTTGCTTTGTTTTGTTTTTATAACATGGATTATAGAGTATCAAACTCAGGTCTTCATGCTTAGATGTAAGGCTTCTTACCAGGTGAGCCTTCTCCAAGCCCCTGAAAGTCTATTTTACTGTTATTTTTATGGAGTGCATATGGGTATTTATATGTGTGTTTGTGCTTGTATGTAAAAGTGTCTAGAGTAAGGACAGCCTTGGGTGTTGCTTTCTAGACGCTTCTGTTATACTTTCTTTTATCTTTTTAATATTGAGTCAATGCCTCTCACTATCTTGGAACTCACTGATTCTGCTAGGTTAGCTGCCCAGTGAGTTCTGGTGAGCCCGTTCCTTTTTCCTAGGTTTATGATTACAGCATGTGCCACCATACCTGCATTTTTTACATAGGTCCTTGGAATTGAACTCAGGTCTTCATACTTGCTTGGCAAGCATTTTATGACTGACCTATCTCCCTTTCTCTATTTTATGATCTTGATTTTTAATACTTTTAAATTCTTATATAAAAATATGTCACTGAGTTATAGACACTGTTGTTGCAGGATATATAATCACATTGCAAACCCTGAGATTGTGTTATTTACTGAAAATAAAACCCCCTTTTCTAGTTGTGTTGCGGTTTAGCTCTTAGCATACATCTTTACTCAATCCTTCTGGCTGACATGTAATCACCTTTAATCATAAACAACATAGGTAATGTTAGTTTGTAGAAGGAAGCAGCCATGTTTGAAAGTGATGTCTAATTGAGTAGCAGAGAAAGTGATGAATCAGAGAAAGATTTGACAGTATAGGATATGCCCAGAGGAAAAAGAAGCTATTACAGAGAGAAAGAAAAAGGAGAAAGAGGCAGTTTTTCTGGGACAGTCATACAGAGAGAGACTGCAGAGAGAGAACAAGTTAGACACAGGTGAAGACAGAAAAAGGGAGAGAATGAGAAGGAGCTAGAAGATTAGAATAAACTGGCAGAGGTAGTTTTGAAGTCAAGCAGAACAATTCAGGAGAAGCCCAGAGAAGCCAGATTGAATCAGGCAGCATGGAGAGGAGTTTGAACCAGAACAGCAGAGTTGAACCAGCCAGTCAGAGTTCAGAAAGAACTAGGAAGGGATGAGCTTATTCAGAAGTAAGTCTTAGAGGGTGAAAACAGTCTAGGCCCAGGTAAGACTGTTCAGAGGCTAGAACCTTTCAGGACCAGGCCTAGGTTAGCAGACAGAGGCAGTAAGCCTCCGGGACATCAATTGAATCAGGTGAATAAAAGTTACTTTTACATACTGTTTATAAAGCAATTTGTGCCTATATGTTGAAGTTTGGTCTATTGCTATGTTTTGTAATGATTAATTCTATACCCAAAGGACTTCTCATGTTTACAAGCTTTTGTTGTGCAAACCTTCTTCCTTGAGTTAAAACTATTGGTTAAATAAAACTGGCTGCAGCCAATTACTGGAAGGATTAGAGGTAGGCAGGTTTAGAGTGACCAGGTTGGAGGAGGGGAGATATATGATGAGCACATGGCCAGGAGAAATAGCATGTATCTGGGTACACCACTGGGGAGGAAGCCCGGTCAGCAGTTAAAAGAGTAGAATAGGGCTTACCCTCCTGTAAGTGTCAAAGCCAAATGAAATAACCAGAGTCTAAGTCTCATTTATTTGTAAGCTAGTCAAGAATAAGCTTGAAGTGGTTGTACTACACCTATATTTCTTGTTTCAGAGGTTATATCCACAGAATATATATTGCATACTTACTGCAATAAAAAAGGTATATGACTGTCATTAAATATCAACCAGCTGGTCCTTACCTGGATTTCTATCTCTAAGAATTCAGTTTCTGCAATATTTTTTGGCACTTTAGTATGTTTATAATAAGCATCTCATACTCTTTGTATTAAATATACTGTAGTTAATTCTAAATTATTTATGGAAAATCACAAAGAAATAACTTGTTAACTGCTCTATTCTATCAATGTTTACTTTTGCCATCAAACTATAAATATGCTATAGTTCTCATTTATGCCTGATGTCAAACTGGCTAGCCTTCTTAAGTACAGGTTTCTTTTTGCTCTGTGAGAATCAATTTATTCTTTACTTGAATATTCCAACAACTTCTATCAATTTATACATGGACAAAGGAGGCTATGTCAGTATCTATTTATCAAATGTCATCTTCCTTCTGAAGGGCTTTAGAGAAGAAGAATGCACACAGTCTTGAATATCAATATAAAACCCACCATTTTCTGATATTTGAATGGGTTTTAATGAAATTCCACTGAAGGACAGAGAAAAGAAAAAAATTACATTTAATATTTCTAGAAATTTATCTAGCCATATTAAATCTTCACATTTTCCTAAAACTGTTTTAAAAAGTAATATCATTTCAAATAGTGATGACTAAAATATCTAGCATATCAAACAAAGTTGATTACACCACAGTTTATTTTTTGGATAATATTAAAATATGTAACTATCTTCACAATATAGGGATTCATAATAGTATTTACAACCTATTTTTTATTATTTCATGTTGTAATTAAAAGATCATGAGCATAATAGAATAAAAGTGTTAATAGTTATAGCAAGTTTTACCCCAAACCATGTGTTCCTATTAGTGTATTTAATACTTGATTATTTAAAGTCATTAATAAATATGTTTTTAGTGCATACACATGAATATTTGATACTCAGAAAAATTCAGCCTGGTTAAGGGCATAGTGAGGTTGACTATTGCAAAGACAGTATCTAAGTCAAATTCCTGACTTATTTTTTTTACCATTCTTGTCTTTCAGTGGGGCAAATAAAGAGAATTATGCATGTATATAGATGAATGACTACATATAGACATTATCTGAGATTCCTGGAAAGATGGCTCATGGTTAAGAACACTTGCAGATCTTCCAGAGAATAGAGCTCATATCAGGCACATGTCAGGTGGCTCACAATGTCTTTTAACTCCAGCTAGAGTGAAACTTTTATCCTCTTATGTCTTCTTTAGGCACCTGCACACAAAGATACTAATACACAGATACATTAAAAGTTAATACATAAATAAATCCAGATTAGATATGAAGTACTTGCATATGAACTTACAAGTACTTGCATTTGCCTTTTTAAAATTTAGATAAACATCTCTACAACTTACTTATGAAGAAATAAGAGCTCTTGCAAATTTGAACATGGTATGCATTCTCCTTTTTGTTATTTTTTTGAGAATTTTATATATGTAACAATGAAATATAATATTTATTCCTTCTAGTCTTTCCTCCCCTTCCACCTCTTTCCACAGATCCCCTAACAGTTTCCATTCCTCCCTCTCTCTCTTTTGTCTTTTTCCTTTATACTCTATCTTCCTCTCTTCTCTCTTCTTCCCTCCGTCCTGAAACCTTTGCAAGTTCAATTAGGAAGACATGTATGTGTGTGGGCATGGGGCCCTCCACTGGAGAATGAGAAATGTTCCAGTGGTTACAACCTCAGAAGAAAAGGAATTCTCCTTTCCTCAGCAACTATCAACTGTCAGCAGGTCCTCAGTAATTGGCAGGGCCTGGAGAACACACCTATGCTGGAATCTTGTGTAGGTCTTATGCAGGTGCCAATAGCTTCTGTGAGTTCATAAGTGCAATAGTCCATGTCTAGAAGGGAGCATTCCACAGCATTCTTCACTCTCCTTTGATTCTTACACTTTGCTTTCTCTTATCCAACACTTCTGCTTCTTGAGTCTTGATAGGTGTTAATGAGTTGTGGGAAGTGGTGTTCCATTTAGGGCTAAGCACACTTCTCATATTATTAGCACTTTGAGGAGTCTATGTTGACTGCTGTCCACAGTAAAAGGCAACTTCACTGACAAAGGTTTAGATCAGCCCATGTCTATGGGCAGAAACACAAATACGTAGGACTCAATATGATGACATACCTATCGAGAAAAGCAACAGTAAGTTCTACTCTCAGGCTGTGAGCTTTTTAGCCAGGGGCTGTTGATGAGGATTACAGTGCCAGGCATGTACTATGCACCACAGCCTCAAATCTAATCAGAAAGTGACAGTTACCACATAATGGCTGTGTGTCTATTATCTCATGAGCACATCTTACCTGCAAGTAAATATTCTACCATGTAGGGTCCTGTGCTTAGTAAGACCATTGGTGTCTTTTCTCCCTCAGTAGTTTGAGTAGAACTTTTCAGCTATTCAGTAGGAAGAAATTTTCCTGAATCAACCTGGCTGCAATGTTGCTTAAGTTTATAAACAAAACTAGCCACATAGCTATCAATGTAAGAATAGAGTCCATTATCCCAAGAGGATCTTGATCACATGGCAAATATGGCATTATAGGTAAACATATGAATGTGTTAAGTTAATGCTTTTGAGCATATTTAGTTTTGCAAACTAGATAACTAAAACAATTTTTCAGAAGTTTCCACAACATTACTATCTTAGTTATGGTTTCTATTGTGATAAAAAAATCATAACCAAAGCAATTTGAAGAAGAAAGGGTTATTTCAGCTTATAACTTTCAAGTCACACTTCATTACTGAGGGAAGTGAGGTCAGGAACTTTAGCTGGGAAGATAGAAACAGGAAATGATTCGGGGCTATGGGGAAGCTTGTTTCTCAAGACATACACGTTCTGCTTTCTTATCAAACCTAGTCCAGGAATAGCAGCCTCCACAATGATCTGGGCACTCCTCCATCAACCACCAATCAAGAAAATGCACCACAGGCTTACACACATGCCAAACCTGTGGGGGCATTTCCTTAATTGAAACTCCGTCTTCCAAAATATCTCTAAGTTGTGTTAAGTTGACATAAATCTAGCTAGTGTACCATCCATGCCAATGATGTATTGAAGCACCACAGTCTTCTTATTTTGGGCAAGTTCAATCCTGCAGAGTTTAGTATCAAAAGAGAAAGAAAACACAGTTGTGTCTTCATGATGCAACTCTCAAAAATGTTAATTCAAACCCCCACTGTATTTCATCACTTTAAAAGTTGTCTGAATCCAGCTTCATGCTCAGGGTCTTCAAGCATGGATCAGGGCAATCTGGAGTCTCTTTGTGCCTGTTTATTCTGATTCAATTTTGCCCTCACTTCCTCCTATTATATCATCCTTTGGAGAAGAGCCAAATGGTTTCCTCTTATAAAGCAATAAATACATCTCTTCCAGTTTCTTGTCATCTCGCGGGTTATTAGTATAGATAGAATCAAGGCACTACATATCCTATCTGAGTTATTAGGAGTCTGCCTTATGTATCTAACTCTGCAAATACCAATGCTATTCTTCATCCACAAGCAGGCTGAACATCAGCAAAATGGCCTGTAGCTCCTTCACATATAAATCGTCACTGTAATTGCCAAAGTAGCTCTGGCTTTCAAAGAAGTCCATTTATCTTTTGTTGTCATTAGCTTATTTTCTGTGCCTTTTGCTTCAATTTCAGCCAGATATTGTGAGTTCCAACCTTTATAACAGAAAAGTACTGGGCTCCTGTGTAAAATAATGTTGTTAAGGCATTATGATATTAAAATAATACAGTGGGTTTTGTGGAATATAGAAAAAATTGTAACAGATTTTCCCAATCTGATAACAAATTAGAGTCTTGTTAATAGAAAATTTTCTATGTTCCATTTTGTGTGAGATGTGAGGAAGGTAATACATTTCATATCACTCTCTTAGAATGAATGATGGAATCATATTTTTCTAAACAGAAACCATCAACACATATATTTTTCTGACTACCTGTGTAATATATATATATATATATATATATATATATATATATATATATTTTAAAACTGTGGCAAATGTTGAAAAAAATGAAAAAGATTCATCACATACATTAAATAAAATAAATGTATCTTATTTAATTTATTTAAAACGTGTATTTTAATATATTGATAGAATTCACAAAGGATAAAAAATGACCCGAGAGTAGTGTCCAAACAAGCTTAGAGCAGAAGCAATGAGTGATCTGACCGGAGTGTAAACTTGTGAAACTTAAATCCTTAAATTTAGGTTGTAAACATTTAATTTGACTTGAATAGCCCTCATTTTTAAAATTTTTCTATGATTGCACCACATTTTATTTTGTGGATATAAAATATTTTCCCTGTCATCTTCTTTCTTTCCCACTTGCCTATTTTATTACATATTCAATGTTCTACTATATAGGTCAGATTTCAGTTTATCTAATGAACAAAATCTTTTCAGAAAATCTCTATTGGTTATAATTGCTATATCAAAATTCTTCTATCCTTCTCTTCTTTATTCATTTCTGCTGAATTTTTAATATGTATGTAACCAAAAGCAAAGATACTATTGAAAGCCTACAGATGTGTGAAAATTTCAGCATGTACATAAATTTAGCAGAAGTTACAAAAAATTTGTTCTTTGTGCTTATTATTTATCAAAATATAACTTTATAAGTACCAACATAAAAAGATTGGAATTAATCTTACTAAACAATTGAACATTATTAAATGAGAGATCACCAGACTTAATTAAGGATGCTTATATTTTCCATTCTTTGGTGTATTAAAGATTTTTGGATAAAATTCATACCATTTATGAATTACTGTTTTACAAAATTTATTTAATTACTATTTCTGCAACTCACAATTTGCATTATGTAAATATGTACTAAAGTTTTATTCCAAATTAATAATCTTCCCTTTTACTTTATAATTATTAGTTATTTTTAAAAATAAAGTTGAAGGTATTTATCTTTGTCAACATAGTAGTAAAAAATGGTTGACAAGAAACTTAAATCAGTAGCAAAGTTGGAGAAATAAATATACATTTGAACATATTATGAGCGTATGAACAATAAATTATCAATATAAAAGTAAGTGATACATATTGGAAAAATCACCATATAAGTTTTTATCAATTATAATAATGTTCATGCTATTTACAGCATTATGTAGATTCATACATGTTTTCTTTGATTATCATTTCAAATGTTTTATGGTCAGACAAAATTTGAAGAAACAATGAAAATCATAGGCCATGTCAATATGCTTTCTCAGTTTGTTCATCTATAATCAAGAGTGTTTTATAAGAGGGTTCTATATTGAGTAGTACATGATTTTTTTCTGGCAAATGTTGTTGTTTCCATGTTTTATTTTATCAGAATGCCATGGTTTTAAGGATTAAACATGCAGATTCTCTCTTTTTATTTAATTAGTTTAACTTTCAAATGTTGTTCTCCTTCCTGGTCTCACCTCCATGAAACCTCCACCCCAACCCTTCTCTCCTTTGCCTCTATGAGGCTGCTCCTCTACCCACTCATCCACTCCTGCCTCACTCCTCTAGCACCCCGTTCTCTAGGGCATCAAGCCTTCACAGGACCAAACACCTCTCCTCCCACTGATACTGGATAAGGCAGCCCTTTGCTACATATGTAGAGGGAGCCATGGACTGATTCATGTATACTCTTTGGTTGGTGGCTTAGAGGGGTTGGGTTAGTTGATACTGTTGTTCTTCCCTTCAGCTCCTTCAGTTCTTCCCTTAGTTCTTCTATTCGGGTCCTTGGGTTCAGTCCAATGGTTGGCTGTAAGTATCTACATCTATCTGTCTTAGTCAGGTGCTAGCAGAGCCTCCCGGGGGTCAGACATACCAGGCTCCTGTCTGCAACCACTTCTTTGAATCAGAAACAGTGTTGGGGTTTGGTCTGTGGGTGAGATAGATTCTTAGGTGAGGCAGTCTCTGGATGGCCTTTCCTTCAGTCAGTGTTCCAGATTCCCTTAAGAAAAATAAATGGATTTAACCTTCTAGAAAGTGAAACAGTTTAAACTTGAAATTCCAAGTTTAAAAGGATTTGCAATGTTTCCTTTTGTTAGAGAAAATTTTTTTTTGTAGATAAGTTCATATGAATACTAAAGTCTATATTATTTATTTCACATGGTTTGTGTTTTACTCTTTATTTGATCTGTTTTCTTTTTTTAAATTTTTTATTAGATATTTTATTTACACTTCAGATGGCATCCCCTATCCCCATTCCCCCCCACCCCCCCTTAGGAAACCCCTATCCCATGCTCCCTTTTCCTTTTTGCATTTATACATATTTAAAAATAATGTTAATCATAGGCTTTATAAGTTTGGAATTGTTCAATCAGAGGTGTAACCCACTGACCAACCTAGATATAACAACTATCTTTGACTGGTGGAGATACATGAATATCTGCCTCCCTGTCTCCCCCCTCTTTCTCTCTTTCAACACCTAGCTTCTCCTCTCCTTCTTCTTCTCCTCTTCTTACTCCTTTTCTTCCTCTCAGTACTCCTTCTACTTTAGCTCCTCCTACACATCACCCTTCCTGTTAAAATGAAACTTTTCTCTCAAAATGCAAGTAGAGCATAATTATGCCAATTTGTACCAGTGAGGTACAGGATAGTCCTAATACCCAGTCCATCCTTTTGTTGACTAACCAGCTCCTCTGTCATCTATTCTAACTAAAACATTTAGTTCTGAACATGGCTTTAGGATGAATGTCAGCTGACGACCATCCACTCAGATCTTTCCTCTTAAGGTCAATAGCTATATGTTTTCAACCCCATCAGAAATCCAGAATGACTGGGTTGACTATAATTGTGGGAAGCACAAATCATAGTTTCTAAAACTTAGCCAATTTATAGAGACCTCTGAACACCTGGACACTCGCTCTACTTCAAAACGTTGGAGCATCTGTTCTTCTGCCTTCTGGCCCAGGATCATCTGACAGACCTTAGTGCTGCAGAATTATTAAGGGCTGATTACTCTGTCTAGGCAGATATAATCAGTAGACTATTCTGCAAGTGTGTCCTTTTCTGGACAGTAATTTGTCTGTAGAAGGAAAGTGGCAATTCTTGCCTAGTGGCTGTCTCACCACAACTGGAGTAACTCCAAGGATGCTCAATTTCTTCTTAGAATTCAATATAGGAAGCTGTCTGGAGCAGACAGGTCTCTAATGAAAATGAACATTAATACTGAAATGTTTGTCATGTCAATTCTAAGGATTTCTGATGTTTTGAAAACCAGCTATCCATGTAAGGTAATCTGGACTGTTGCCTGTTAACTCCACTCAGCTATTTCTAAATAAAACATAGAGAACACCCTTATAATAAACTCCAAGTCATGAATTTGCTATAGTCCCTTATCTCACAGGCTGACCATCTCAAATCAGTTAAAAAAAAGTTAAAGAAGGACTGGGTCTAAGCTTTGTATTCCTAAATGTGTTATACTGGTACAATGCCTATGAGAGTAACAATATTCATCTCACTCTTATATCACTAAGAAGCTCATGCCAGTGAAAACCTTAAAATTTGTAAACAAAGTAAATTGGTGCCATTTAAGAATATATATCTTCATCTTGATATTAATTATACAGATTTCTACTAATAGGTTATGGCTATGCAATAAACCCTAGCTAATCCTCTCTATTCGGACTAAACCACTACTTTTCCCTAGAGAGACAGCCCAACATTTACCACCTTAGTCCCCAAGCCCAGGGAATAGGGGCGCTGACTCATCATTAGCTTCTTCAAGCTGATTATGGGCATTGAGATATTAGAAGAGGAGTGGGGGGTGGGGAGCAAACTGACAATCCTCTGATGCTGTGTCTTTGCTGCCTCCAGATGGAATTCCCGGACCTCAGAGGTTTGAGCAGGTCTGCCCAGCTTGCTTGTTGAGTAGATACACCAAGGCTGATCATTCTGCAATATACAATTCTCAAAACAAATTTTAGTATCAAGATAGTTTTTTTTTTTTTAAAGAGGGCTGACATTTTATTAAGAATGTTGGTTCTAACCACTTTTTTATTTTTTCCTCTCTTTTATTGGATATAATATTTACATTTCAAATTTTATCCCCTTACCATATTTCCCCCACCACCCAGGAACCCCTTATCCCATCCCTCCTCCTCCTGCTTCTATGAAGGTGTTTACCCACCTACCCCCAGCCCCCCTACCCACCCTCAGATTGCCCCCCCCTCAGTGCTCAGCCTTCAGGGTACCAATGACCTTGTCTCCCACCTATGCCCAACAAGGCCATCCTCCCCTACATATACAGCTGGAGTCATATGTCTCTCCATATGTGCTCCTAGGCTGGTAGTTTAGACCCTGGGGAGCTCTGGCTGGTTGGTATTGTTGCTCTCCTCACGGGGTCACCAACCCTTAAGGTTCCTTCAATTTACTCTCTAACTCCTCCATTGGGAGCCTTTGATCAGATTAATGGATAGCTGTGGGTATCTGTCTCTGGGTATGTCCGACTCTGGGGGACCTCTAAGGAGACAGCCTTATCAGGCTGCTGTCAGCTTTCCCATCCTGACATCCCTATCAGCGTCTATTTTTGGTGACTGCCCATGGAATGAATACCCAGATGGAATGGTCTCCCTACAACGCCCCCTCAGATTCTGTCCCACACTTTGTCTCCATATTTGCTCCCTTGGGTATTTAGTTACTCCTTCTAAGAAAGACCTAGGCATCCTCACTTGTTCTTTCTTCTTCATGAGCTTCCTGTCGTCTGGTAGTTGAATCTTTGTTGTTTCAAATTTTTGGGCTAATCTCCGCTTATCAGTGAGTACATACCATGTGTGTTCTTTTGTGATTGGGTTACCTCACTCAGGATGATATTTTCTAGTTCCATCCATTTACCTAAGAATTTCTGGAATTCATTATTTTTAATAGCTGAGTAATATTCCATTGTATAAATGTACCACATTTTTTGTATCCATTCCTCTGTTGAAGCGCATCTGGGTTTTTTTCCAGCTTCTGGCTATTATAAATAAGGCTGCTATGAACATAGTGGAGCATATGTCTTTGTTATTTGTTGGGGCATTTTCTGGGTATATGCCCAGGAGTGGTATAGCTGGGTCCTCAGGTAGTGCTATGTCCAATTTTCTGAGGAACCGCCAGATTGACTTCCAAAGTGGTTGTACCAGCTTGCAACCCCACCAACAATGCAGGAGTGTTCCTCTTTCTTCACATCCTCACCAGCATCTACTATCACCTGAGTTTTTGATCTTAGCCATTCTGACTGGCCTGAGGTGGTATCTCAGTGTTGTTTTTATTTGCATTTCCCTGATGACTAAGGATGTTGAGCATTTCTTAAGGTGTTTCTCGGCCATTCGAGTTTCCTCAGTTGAGAATTCTTTGTTTAGCTCTGTACCCCATTTTTTAATGGGGTTATTTTGTTGTTTGGCATCTAATTTCTTGAGTTCTTTGTAAATATTCGATATTAGCCCCCTATCGGATGTAGGATTGGTATGATCTTTTCCCAATCTGTTGGTTGCCGTTTTGTCTTGTTGATAGTGTCCTTTGCCTTACAGAAGCTTTGCAATTTGATGAGGTCCCATTTGTCGATTCTTGATCTTAGAGCATAAGCCATTGGTGTTCTGTTCAGGAACTTTTCCCCTGTGCCTAGGTATTCGAGGGTCTTCCCCAACTTCTCTTCTAATAGTTTCAGTGTATCTGGCTTTATGTGAAGGTCCTTTATCCACTTGGAGTTGAGCTTTGTGCAAGGGGATAAGAATGGATTAATTTGCATTCTTCTACATGTTGACCTCCAGTTGAGCCAGCACCACTTGTTGAAAATGCTGTCCTTTTTCCACTGGATGGATTTAGCTCCTTTGTCAAAGATCAAGTGACCATAGGTGTGCGGGTTCATTTCTGGGTCTTCAATTCTCTTCCATTGATCATCCTGTCTGTCTCTGTACCAATACCATGCAATTTTTATCACTACTGCATGGAGTATAGTTTGAAGCCCGGAATGGTGATTCCCCCAGAGGTTCTTTTATTGTTGAGAATAGTTCTCGCTATCCTAGGTTTTTTGTTATTCCAAATGAATTTGTAAATTGCTGTTTCTACCTCTATGAAGAATTGATTTGGAATTTTGATGGGTATTGCATTGAATCTGTAGATTGCTTTTGGCAGGATAGCCATTTTTACTAAGTTAATCCTGCCAATCCAGGAGCATGGGAGATCTTTCCATCTTCTGAGATCTTCTTCAATTTCTTTCTTCAGAGACTTGAAGTTCTTGTCATACAGATCTTTCACTTGCTTTGTTAGATTCACTCCAAGATAATTTATTTTATTTGTGGCTATTGTGAAGGGTGTCATTTCCCTAATTTCTTTCTCTGCTTGTTTATCCTTTGAATAGAGGAAGGCTACTGATTTGTTTGAGTTGATTTTATATCCAGCTACATTGCTAAAGTTGTTTATCAGGTTTAGGAGTCCTCTGGTGGAAGTTTTAGGTTCACTTAAGTATACTATCATATCATCTGCAAATAGTGAAATTTTGACTTCTTCCTTTCCTATCTGTA
Organism: Arvicanthis niloticus; assembly: GCF_011762505.2. Classification (NCBI taxonomy): domain Eukaryota; kingdom Metazoa; phylum Chordata; class Mammalia; order Rodentia; family Muridae; genus Arvicanthis; species Arvicanthis niloticus. The sequence goes on along the minus strand of NC_047674.1, from coordinate 10,913,542 downwards.
TCCCTTTGACTTCCTTTTGTTGTCTAATTGCTCTAGCTAAGACTTCCAGTACTATATTGAATAGGTAAGGTGAGAGTGGGCAGCCTTGCCTAGTGCCTGATCTTAGTGGGATTGCTTCAAGTTTCTCTCCATTTAGTTTGATGTTGGCTATTGGCTTGCTGTATATTGCTTTTACTATGTTTAGATATGGGCCTTGAATTCCTGATCTTTCCAAGACTTTTAACATGAAGGGATGTTGAATTTTGTCAAATGCTTTCTCAGCGTCTAGTGAGATGATCATGTGTTTTTTCTCTTTGAGTTTATTTATGTAGTGGATTACATTGATGGATTTCCAAATATTGAACCATCCCTGCATTCCTGGCATAAAGCCTACTTGATCTTGATGGATAATTGTTTTGATGTGTTGTTGGATTCGGTTTGTGAGAATTTTATTAAGTATTTTTGCATCAATATTCATAAGAGAGATTGGTCTGTAGTTTTCTTTCTTTGTTGGGTCTTTCTGTGGTTTAGGTATGAGTGTAATGGTAGCTTCATAGAACGAATTGGGTAGTGTTCCTTCTGTTTCTATTTGATGGAATAACTTGAAGAGGATTGGTATTAGGTCTTCCTTGAAGGTTTGAAAGCATTCTGCACTGAAACCATCTGGCCCCGGACATTTTTTGGTGGGAAGATTTTTAATGACTGTGTCTATTTCTTTAGGCATTATGGGACTGTTTAGATGGTTTATCTGCTCCTCGTTTAACTTTGGTACCTGGTATCTGTCTAGAAAATTGTCCATTTCCTCCAGATTTTCCAATTTTGTTGAGTATAGGCCTTTGTAGTAGGATCTGATAATTTTTTTAATTTCCTCTGTTTCTGTTGTTAAGTCTCCCTTTTCAGTTCTGATTTTATTAATTTGAATGCTGTCTCTGTGCCCTTTGGTTAGTCTGGCTAAGGGTTTGTCTATCTTGTTGATTTTCTCAAAGAACCAGCTTCTGGTTTTGTTGATATTTTGTATAGTTCTTTTTGTTTCGACTTGGTTGATTTCAGCCCTGAGTTTGATTATTTTCTGCCGTCTACTCCTCTTGGGTATACTAGCTTCTTTTTGTTCTAATGCTTTCAGGTTTGCTGTCAAGTTGTTAATGTATGCTCTTTCCACTTTCTTTTTGTGAGCACTTAGAGCTATGATTTTTCCTCTTAGTACTGCTTTCAATGAGTCCCACATGTTTTGATATGATGTGTTCTCATTTTCATTTAAATCTAAAAAGTCTTTAATTTCTTTCTTAATTTCTTCCTTGACCAAGTTATCATTGAGTAGAGCATTGTCCAGTTGCCAAGTGTATGTGGGCTTTCTGTTGTTTTTGTCCATGTCAAAGACAAGTCTTAATCCATGGTGGTCTGATAAGGTACTAGGGATTATTTCAATCTTTTTGTATCTGTTGAGTCCCGTTTTGTGACCAATTATATGGTCTATTTTGGAGAAGGTACCATGAGGTGCTGAGAAGAAGGTATATTCTTTTTTTTTTTTTTTTTTTTTTTGGATGAAATGTTCTATAGATGTCAGTTAAGTCCAATTGGTTCATAAGTTCTGTTAGTTTCATTGTGTCTCGATTTAGTTTCTGTTTCCATGATCTGTCCATAGCTGAGAGTAGGGTGTTGAAATCTCCCACTATTATTGTGTAGGGTGCAATGTATGCTTTAAGTTTTAGTAAAGTGTCTTTTATGTATGTGGGTGCCCTTACATTTGGGGCATAGATGTTGAGAATTGTGAGTTCCTCTTGGTACATTTTTCCTTTGATGAATATGAAGTGTCCTTCTTTATCTTTTTTGATTACTTCTGGTTGAAAACTGATTTTATTTGATATTAGAATCGCTACTCCAGCTTGTTTCTTGGGACCATTTGCTTGGAAGATTGTTTTCCAACCTTTTACTCTGAGGTAGTGTCTGTCCTTTCCACAGAGGTGCGTTTCCTGAATGCAGCAAAATGTTGGGTCCTGTTTACGTATCCAGTCTGATAGTCTATGTCTTTTTACTGGAGAATTGAGTCCATTGATATTAAGAGATATTAAGGAAAAATGAGTGTTGTTTCCTGTTATTTTTGTTATTGGCAGTGGAGATATGTTTATGTAGCTACCTTCTTTTATGGTTTTTGGAAGATTACTTTCCTGCCTTTTCTAGGTTGTAGTTTCCCTCCTTGTGATGAAGTTTTCCATCAATTATCCTTTGAAGTGCTGGGTTTGTGTTGAGATACTGTGTAAATTTGGATTTTTCATGGAATATTTTGGTTTCTCCATCAATAATGATTGACAGTTTTGCTGGGTATGGTAGTCTGGGCTGACATTTATGTTCTTTTAGGGTCTGTATGATATCGGTCCAGGATCTTCTGGCTTTTATGGTCTCTGGTGAGAAGTCTGGTGTAATTCTTATAGGTCTGCCTTTATATGTTACTTTGCCTTTTTCCCTTACTGCTTTTAGTATTTTTTCTTTGTTTTGTACATTTGATGTTTTGACTATTATGTGGCAGGAAGTATTTCTTTTCTGGTCTAAACTATTTGGAGTTCTGTAGGCTTCTTGTATATTTATGGACAGCTCTTTCTTTAGGTTATGGAAGTTTTCCTCTATAATTTTGTTGAGGATATTTACTGGTCCTTTAAGTTGGGAGTCTTCCCCCTCATCTATTCCTATTATCCTTAGGTTTGGCCTTCTCATTGTGTCTTGGATTTCTTGTATATTTTGGGTTAGTAGCTTTTTGTATTTTGCATTTTCTTTGACAGTTGTGTCAATGTTTTCCATGGTATCTTCTGCACATGAGATTCTCTCTTTCATCTCTTGTATTCTGTTGGTAATACTTGTGTCTATGATTCCTGATCGTTTTTTTAAGTTTTCTATCTCCAGGGTGTTCTCCCTTTGTGATTTCTTTATTGTTTCTACTTCCATTTTTAGATCCTGCATGGTTTTGTTTAATTCCTTCTCCCGTTTGGTTGCATTTTCTTGCAATTCCTTAAGGGATTTTTGTGTTTCTATCTGTTTTTTGAGAGTGTTATTTATGTCTTTCTTAAAGTCCTCTATCATCATCATGAGAAGTGATTTTAATTCTGAATCCTGCTTTTCTGGTGTGATGGGGTGTTCAGGGCTTGCTATGATGGGGAAACTGGGTTCTGATGATGCCATGTAACTTTGGTTTCTGTTGCTTACGTTCTTGCGCCTGCCTTTTGCCATCTGGTTAAATCTAGTGCTACCTGCACTCACTGTCTCTGGTTGAAGCCTGCCTTTCCAGTTGTCTCGCTTGTGTTTGGTCTTCTAGGGGTCCAGATGTCTCTGTGATTTTTTCCCAGCTGCACTGATTATGGTGGTATCTCTAGGATGCCTCAGGATATGGTGCCTCCAAGGTCCAGCTAGTTGTCTGCTGTTCTGGGTACAGTGTCTCCTCTTGGATATCTCAGGATATGTTGTCTGACACTCTGAGTTCAGTTGTTCCTCTGTGGCTCTGGGTTGAGTGGACCTTCCAGTATGTCTCAGGCGGAATCCGGGGTCCACACAACTGCAGACCTGGCAGAGGTCTGGTCCAGGCCTCAGACCTGGGAGATGGGCAGAAGGGGGGTGCTAGCCGGCAGGGGTGGGGGGGTATCTGCTGGATTCTGAGCACTCAGGGCACCCAGCTATGAGCTCAGGGTAGTATGTGTGTTTTCCTACCTAAAGCTGGTTGTGGGATCTGTGGTGCCCCCAGAATGTGTCTGGTGGTGGTAACCAGAGTGCACTCACCAACAGGCCTCAGACTGGAAGAGGGGCGAGCAGCGGAAGGGGAGTGCTAGCGCTGGCTCTGGGTTCTATGGATCCCCCAGAATGTGTCTGGCTGTATCCAGGGTGCCCTCACAAGCTGGCTGGGCAGAGGTCTGGCCCAGGCCTCAGACCGGAAGAGGGGCGAGCGGTGGAAGGGGAGTGCTAGCGCTGGCTATGGGTTCTATGGATCCCCCAGAATGTGTCTGGCGGTATCCGGGGTGCACTCTGATCTGTTTTCTTTCAACTCTCCCATTGAACTTTATCTTGGCTAACCCTTTACTGTTTACTGTTTAGAAAGAATGAATATACTTACATTCCTATCATGTGTTTCAATGAGATACTTGACTGCTCATGAAAAATCCCATTATTATATTATATATTATGTAACTAGAGATAATAATGACATATTATGTATTTTAAACTTTCTGAAATATAGGGTTTAAGGTTCTAATCAAACATAAATAATGTTTAGGGTGACAGTTTGTTCTTAACTGGTCTGATTTTAGCTACTGTACAATGTACAAATTATACATATATCCATATGTAGCATATTTTATAAATAGATAGCATTATTTTATTTAAATTAAAAGTGAAATTATTAAAATAAAGTATATTATTTTGGAACAGCTGGAAAAGGTAAAAATATCAATTTCAAACTATACCATCCATATAAATACCTGTAATACCAAATCTTGCTTTTTATTTTCATTTCATTAATAATCTCACTTTGGAGGAGCCTGAGTGAGATTGGAAGCTGCTTCTGTGAAATCTGGTGAATAAGAAAAGGCATGAGGAAGACGATGACATAAAGAAAAGGATTAAGTCTGTTTATTGTTAAATTGTTAGATATTTTATTTATTTACCTTTCAGATGTTATTCCCTTTTCCCATTACCCCCTGAAACTCCTTATCTCATTCTGCCTTCTCCTACTTCTATGAGGGTGTGCCCCCACCCATCCACCCATTTGTGCCTCCCTGCTCTTGAATTCTCCCACACTGGGGCATCTAACCTTCCTGGGACCAAGGCCCTTCTCCCCCACCAATGCCCAATAAGGCCATCCTCCCCTACATATACAGCTGAAGCCATGGGTCCCTCCATGTGTGTTCCTAGGCTGGCAGTTTAGACCCTGGGGGCTCTGGTTGGTTGGTTTTGTTGCTCTCCCCATGGGGCTGCAAACCCTCCAGGAACTGGCTATTGCAGTCAAGCATTTGAAACTTTTTGTCAACAATTTAATATTACCCATATTACTGGGATTCCTTATAATCCTCAAGGACAAAGTATTGTAGAAGGGGCCCATGGAACTTTAAAATAATATCTTCATAAAATAAAAAAGGGGGAGGTATATCCTTGTGCACCACAAATTTATTTAAATCATGCTCTTTTTATTTTATTTTTTAAAATGGATGCCAAGAAACTTTCTGGCATCTGAAATGTAAATAAATAAAATATCCAATAAAAAAGAAAATAATTAAGTCAAGTGACATCCATAAAATCCTCTGCAAGAAGAAACAGAATGGAATAGCCACCAACTAGTATCCAATGTACTGTGAGTTTCACATCAGATCTTGAGTCAACTGTAGTCACTAGAGAGGTGCTTTTTCTTTCTCAGCATGAATGCCTTGGGAATTCTTAGCCTGAGGAACACTGAGTGACTTAAAGAGGCTTTGCCAGGAGCTGCAGAGGAAGTATTAGTGTAGAAGCCTGGAGCTGAAAGTCTTCCTGAGTGTCCAGAGAGTACATAACTTGTAGACTACATGGAAGACACTGACACCCTACTGTCTTTGTGAACAGCAACACAAGTGTATAAGAAGTATGCTGGACCAGACAGACCTTGAATCATTTCCACGTAAGAAATCTGGGAAACTGGAAGCAAGGAAGAGTTTGGATCTAATCAGAACACCTGGGTTGCAGACATCAAAGCCAAAGCAAGCATAAAATATTTTCAGCATTCCCTCAGAGCCTCAGGCACCCTGTTCAAAATGAGATCCTCGCTCTTCAGAAGAAAAAAAAAAAAAGCTGAAATGGAAGGTGGAGGATGGGAAACTGCAATAGACGAATGGCTGAGTGATGCACGAAGTTTCAGCAGAGAGGCCGTATCAATCATGAATTACTGAGACTAGTGGCACAGCTAATTTTTCTGTCATGTTCTTGTCCTGGCTTCTCCAAACATAAAGTGGATGGAGAGTGAAGCATGAACAAACATAGGTGAATTTTTAAGAAGTGACACTTGCTTGGGGAAATAGATTGTGGAATTCCAGTGGAGAGGAGGTGACAATAGGCACTGCAATTCAAAGTTCTCTGCAGGTCTTAGGATAATAACGAAGATAGTCTCTCACCGTATGTTACAGCCCTGAGCCTTCTGTTAGATGTCAACCAAGAGTGGGTCTCTGAGGGACAAGTCTGTGGAGATCCTGCTGCTTATGAGGGTAAAGGTAGGAGTGGCTGCACATCTAACAGCAAGGAATGGTGGGTTTTACGATAGAGTAGGAATGAATCCCTCCACTGGAGACAAGGACAGGGGTTCTTGGAGGCAGGAACAGAGCAGTCTTCCCTTTACTGTAAGTCAGTTAAGTCTGATTTTGAAGACTAGGACTTTTAAGCCAAGCCTAGGAGCCTGCCATAAACCTGGATAAGACTCATAGGTGGACCTACTAAAAGATTTGCTGAGACCCAGGTGGGATCTTGCTGGCTGAGTGTATGCAAATGAGATAAAACCTAAGGACCTTTCTTTGTTTGCAAGTCACTTTTACAGGTCTACTTCCAGGTGTCTGGCTTCTGATCCCTCCTTGCTTACTAGCAAACGTTCCTGTGCAAGTAGCCACTTTTGACTTGTTAGACAACATTTTCCTCTTGCATCCTTCCCTCTGTAGCTGTGGTCTCTGCACTCACAAACCTAGCTCCGGACCCATAGATTGGATGCTATCTTTCACTGATATAATTCAATAGCACATCTACCCATTTAACTTGGTTTAGTTCAATTGCCATATCTTCCACACTGGCCCAATCTAAGAGCAGCCAGATTACTACATCAGACACACAACCACAGAAAGTTCATATGTTCAAGTCAAATTGAAAGAAAAAAAAAGAAAAAGAAAAGAGAAAAGAAGGGAAAAAAGGCTAAGACAATACGTCTTCCATCAAACTTAATGGTGCTATAGAAGTGTTCTCTGATGATATCTACATAGATAAAACTCAGGACACAAAATTTAAAAGAAAAAAATCATAAAATTCATCAATGCATTCAAGAACTGTAAAGAAAACATGAACAAACATTTCATTGAACTCCAAGATGATAACAATAAATGCTTAAGTAATGTTCAAGAAAATGCAAATATGTGGCTAAATGAAATGATGAAGATAATGCAGGATTTGAAAACTGAATACCAGAAAGCAATAGAAATATTGAAGAGAACACAAGCCAAAATGAAGACAGAACAGAAAAAGTCAATACCTGCATTCTCAGACTTAAGAGAAAGCCTTACAAGCAGAATGAGTCAAGCAGATTATAGATTATCAAGACTGGGAGATAAATTAGAGGATCTATCACAAATAAGCAAAGAATGTGAAAAATGCTACAAGCACAGGAAAGGACCATGCAGGAAACATGGGAGATCATGAAAAGACCAAATCTTTGAATCACAGGCATAGATGAGGGAAAGAAATCCTTGAACCAGTATATAAAACTAAGAAAAAAATATTGAAAGGTGCAAAAGAAAAAAAAATGTGTCACATAGGAAACCTACCAAAATAACTGTTCATTTCTTGACCTTAAGTAAGTATATATAGCTTTAAAGAAGTTATGCCACGTAAGCTGTCAATGTTCCTCACAAGAACTATAGACTAACCAAGATTCCATTATCACATGTGTGAAACCTACTTTTGAATGATAGTCCAAGTGCCTTCAAAAAGAATACAAACTACAGCTATTTCCCTGAGTTGCCCCTTGGGGATTGAAGCTAATCCCTGATTGCTGACAACTGTACATTCAGGACACAGGACTTGGGTGATTTGAATTCTAACATGAAAACCTCCTTTCCTGAATTCTAAGTTTCATGGAATGAGAAACTACTATTTGAGCTGCTAAGGGAGAGAACAGTTAACAGAACTATCCAGCTGCAACACCTGTGAAACCTAACAGTGACCAGAAGAACAAGATATCCATAAATGTAGAATACATGGCACTCATGTGTTGGATGTAACCAATAGTTGTCTAATTGGACTTAAGGCCCCCTCAACAGGAGGTAAACCATACCTGGTGGTAAATACCTATACAACATCCCAGGAATATAGGATCATGGACCTTAGAAAGAATTTTATTTACTACTGTCACTTTGCTAAAATAGCATAACTCTTTACTGCATTCTCAATTTTATCCCTACAAGTACAAGTGTAGGTACCATCTCTCCTCAATGAAGCTTTCCTTTACAGCAAGTGGAGACCATCACAGACATCACAACTGGGCATAATGCAAATATCAATAGATTTTGGAGAGTCCAGTCTCAATGTATATATCTACATCATAGTTCCTTATCTCTAGATCAGGGGAACATCATGGAAGAGGGAGCAGGAATAAGAGCAAAAATACCAGAAAGGTGGCTGTAAGACAATCTCTTCTAGAAATGGCTGCATAAACAAAGCCAGAACAGTGGCAATATCAATGCGCATGTCAATGTGGGAGGGTCAACAGTTATATGGTTCCAACCCTAGACAAAGAACTAAAGACAAGTAATGACTGCTGAGGAAAGGAGAAAGGCTCTACCAAAGAGGAGTCCCTTAGTTGATTATTTATTCAAAATAGTCAGCTCTGAATCCTGTACACACAAACAACAAAAATAGACCCAGTGGCTTGTATTTATGTATTTATGCGTATATGGCTCAACCAATTGGGAAACCATCAATATCATCAAAATCATCAATACCCTCAACTAGGGTCCCTGTTCAAACTTCTGTTCCTTTATGTTGCAACAGAAGAGGAACAAATGGTCCTAGAAAGACAAGATAAAACATCCACAGCTTTTCATATTTGTTGTCCCTGCCAGCACTGATCAGAGCTGGGGTCCCTCATGCCATTACCACTGTCAGGCTTCTTACTACCTGCCATGCGAGTTACAAAAAATAACCAAAGGGAAACATTCTTCAAAACTAGTAACAAATACTGACTGATGTTATGTTTCCATTGTCATTTTATTTTTCATAACATCATTTATTAAATTGTGTTACTGTCATTGTGTTTCAGCTTGTATATTAACTGAAAAGCCTTCTATGCCTATCCTGTTTTTTTGCTGCCCTTCCATATTTTCTTCATGGCTTCTCATGCTTCTAGCCAATATACTTTCCTTTTCCTTGATACGCTTTTCCACGTCTGCATTTTGCTAGTTATTTATAAATTATTAATTATTAATACCTTTATTTACAAAAAGTAGAAAGTATGTTTTTTTCATGAAATACATGTCTCTGAACTTTGTAAGGAACATGGGTGAACTACACAAAGTCGTTTAAGACTTTACTGTCAAATTACTGCTCTTTTCACTAAAGTTGATTTATTTACAAATTACAAGCCCACCACCAGTTAAAAAATCACTAGGGAGATTCATTTATAATGAAGCAAACAAGAAATACAATAAAAAGGGGGATAAATAAAAACTAAAGAGGATATCTATCCCAATAAATGATCAAAATAAAACGAAAGTACTTAAGAAAACTAGGAAGTATGATGCCTTTACAAATTCCCAAGTCCCCAGTGCAGAAAACTACTAACGAGACAACTCTGCCACCAGGAAAGTCTTTCATTCTTTTATTTATGTAGTTGGTTACTTCTAATTCACAACCTGACATAATCTACAATGAACCGGTAGCAGGGCCTTTCAGAGTATCTGTGAGGGATCATCAAATGGCTGTAAAGAAAACAGCCTACAGTAAATGCTAGAGACGATGTGGGAAAGCCCTTATACAGTGCTGGTGGAAATGTGAGCTCCTATAGCCACTGTAGAAATCAATATGGAAGTTTCTCAGAAAATCAAAGCTGAAATTAACATATAATGCGGCTTTGCAAACCTGGGTATATATACCTAAAAGAGTCTCAAGTCGGTATACTAAAATTTTACTTGAACATCCATTTTTATTGCTCACTATTCATAATATTCAAGTTATCAATCAAAATAGGTAAATAATGAATAAGATGTAAAGAGAAATAAACAGCGTATTTATAGGAAATGTGTGCAAAGATTCTTATGTTAAGCAAAAGAAGACAAAGTCAAATACCACATATTTACTTTTATATGTAGAATATGGATTATACATATGATGCATGTGGGTGCGAGTGCATGTGTGTCTACGGCATGAGAGAAAGTAAAAGGAGACCATGACATGAAAGGAGTAAGGTGTTAGTAGAAGGGTAAAAAGGAAGGGAAATACCTGTGATGTGAAATGAGAAATAAAAAAAATAAAAAAAAAGAGGCAATAAGAAATTATAGTGATGTAGGCAGGGACAACAGATTGTGCACTTAAATAAATACATATTATGAGATATGTATAAATCCGTGATAATTTGTAAGGAGCCACAATATAATCTGCCACCCCAAGTTGGCGCTAGCCTCGTGTCTTCTCCAGATGTAAACAATTATCTGCACAGCTGCTAGGCAGAAAGGCGTGCCAAAGTCACTGAATGTTGGGTGGTGAGCGAACAGCCAATCAGAAGTGAATACGTCACTCTAGATTGTACTTAAGCCAGGCCCCTTCCACAGCTCAGCCCTTCTGCGTTTTTCCACATGTGTGATACAGATTAAAAAGCCTCGTTTTGCAGTAACTACCCGATCTCTGCGTCTCGTGCTTTCTCTCCCACGGATGCAAGGCTCGGGGGTGCGCGTTAGAATAATTGAATCTATTACTTTGTTTTATAATTTTAAAAGTGAGTAAGAAATGTAAAACAGAGGATTTGAAGTTACCACCTTAGTTGTTCATATTGCATTGTTTCACATTTCTATTTTATGATTATGTTTAATTGTACTACTAAATGGAATCATTAAATTGAAATTAAATTTATTTATTAAATTTATTTGATTGTTAAATTCAATAAATTGAAATTGTTTCCCCTAAATTTACAAGTTAACCATTATCTTAATAAATATTATAAAGATAGAATTGCTGAATACATATGCTTCTTTAAATGAAATGATGAAATGAAAGCCCTTTAGCAAAATTGTGACATACATTATTATAATAATTTATTTTTTTCTAAAAACATTGATTTGTATTCTTTATTCTTTTAAGATGTCACTTTTAAGGAGCAAGTAATTTTTTGATTAAGTAAACATTAAGAAGTACCGGAAATGTTTGTGGAAGTATACAACCTTAATATTACAAAAGAATAAAACCTTAATACTCTATTCACCAATTTTGTGTTGTCTATTTTTTGACAGAATGCTCACTTTCATTTTTTTTCTGGTTTAAAAATTAAAGCATACTGCCTGTGTATAATTTTCTTTTTAAAAAAAAAATTCTTGTTTTCTGAACTTCATTTTCTCACTGTCATTTTATTGTTATCTTTAAGTTAAATTTCAGAAAACCTATACATTAAAATCACAGTTTAGGTATATAAATTTAAACATACTTTCCCTAAGTGGAAATCAATATTATTTGAATTAGAACAATGACAATTATCTTTCATGTTTCAAAAGCGTATTTTCAAAAAATATTGATAACTTGATATTATAATGCAATTACATGATTTTCCCCTTCCCTTTCCTCCCCCCAGTTTCTCCCATGTATCCTGCCCTCCTTGTCAGTAGTGAGGAATGACCAAATCTTATGGAGGATGGACAGCAAGGCTGGGTAGGAACAACCTACTTTCTACAGAAACAAGAAGCAGAGGCAGATTATTTCCTTTTCTTCTTTTTAAACTAAAGGATAAATTTACTATGTTTAAAGAGAAAAACCCTAAAACTACAAGGTTGGCAAGCTGTAATTCTCAGCATCTGCCAGACAGAGGTTGACGGAGGGTACCATTGAAGCCTGCATGGTGAAGATCAGACATGATGGACTAGCAGTCACTCAGTAGGAGGAGATACTTAGAAAGGGTAAAGAAGCCCAAAAATTTCAGAAGCCAAAAGTATTAGGAGAAGCATGCTTAGAGCAGAGATAGAAGAAAAGACAAACATTTTCTGTTTTTCAGTAATTGAGAAGAATGACAAGACTAAGCAGCCTGGCATTGCTCTGGAAGGTACTATACTTAGATGCTGGGGATTCCTGAAGAAAAACGCAGCATCCTTTAAATGGAAAATAATTCCTATCTCTTTAGCATGGCTTCATTTGAGTCCAGCTTATTAGGCATGGTCCCTTGGCCCAAGTAGTCTTCACTTCAGGACAGGAATTCTATTCTCTTTTGGGTCATTATCGTTATTCTCTCCACCTCTGAAGAGATAATCCTAAAATCATTTGAGAACCATCAGTGTTCCAAATACTTCTGGTGATTCAGGCCTCTGGCAGGAATGAGGCCGCCAAGATGCTCAAGAACATTCCTGTCCTTTAGCCAGGAAAGAAACTGGTTACTTTTCTTTTGGACCTTCTACCTTAGAAAATAAGCCCTGTTGGACATTTCCCACCCTTTATGGGAATCATTTGTCTGTTCTAAAAAGGATTATCTGTTTTGTTCTTTTTTCTCTGTGACTAATGTTCCTCTGTGTCCATCAATCTGTAACTTTGTATGGGGGACCCCTAGGATCTTCACTTCCATTCTCAAGGCAGCGCTAGCAGACATTTTGGCTTTCGTGCTTCAGATCTCTGTTTCTTGTGTCAGGGACCCTTGGCTTATGGCTGTACTTTCACAGGCTTCCCTCAGATCTGTCACAGGCTGTCAGTGGTCTCCCATCTGCCACTTCACTCTCCTGTCTGTGCAGGTCTTTTCAGCATCGTTCTCTGTCCTGCAGTGTTCTCAGACCGAGTGTTCAAGTTGCCTGTAACATGCTTGTCAAAGGACCTCAGAATTGTACTAGGGCTTTATTTTTATAGCTACAGATGCAGACAGTAGGTGAAGTCCTTGACTGGTTACTGGGAAAAAGATGTGAGGGAGGAGAAGGCGAAAGTTATTAGCATTTCAAATATCTCGCCCAGGGTCAGATATAAAATAAGGGAGATAATTTATAGTGGAGGTCTCTGGCTATACTAGTGGGTTTATTTCACTAAGAAAATTTTCAGATAAGTCCAATTCATTTTATTTTTCCTAGTTTTACTCATTTTTTATGCTATAGCTTCAAGATGAACAAAGTTTTTCACCTTGAAACTACTTTCTGAACTTAGCCGTTTATGATGCATGTTATTAATTATTTTATAAAAATCCAGCTAAAGGCAACTTCTCTTTATTTTGGCCAAAAGTTCAAGGTATAAAAACTGTAATAGCTGAACATGTTTATTCCCGAGAATATTTTCTTGCTCACATGGTGTAAGAAAATAATTTTAGAATTTTTTGAAACTTACTATTCCTCTTATTAATTTTCTTTCTGTAGACTTAGTTTTCCTTCACAAAACACACAGATTTCATAACTGAATAATGAAACAGGGTCCCCCTAAATATGTAAGTCTACACCAGTGTGGGTATGTTTATTTACTTTGTTGCTAGACGACCAGGCACCCCTCCCCCCTTTTCTGGTAATCACTTCACAAATTTACTGTCACCCTTGGACATAAAATGTAGCAAAATTGATTCCTTTACTTTTAGCATCAAGGTTATTCATTTCCAGTAGTTCACAGGGATTAGAAGACAGCAGGGGTAAGAACCATTTTTGCTTTTGAGATTTCAGTCTCTTATTCTTCCAACATTTAAGAAACACAATAACATTATTTTTCAACATTGATTCGTTTGAAGTTGATGACTTCTTAAGGGGTCATGGTTGAATTATATTTCAGACATCATTGCAATTTCAGCTGTAAAATGTTACTACCTCCCTGTTGGGAAATAAAGAGTAACACTTCTAAAATAACATTATGAGCAGGGTGGCTTAGGAAGAGTTAGAAAGCGGGAAATCAGAAATGAATTCGGAAACTCTGAGCCAATCCTTGCTGCTTCATTCATAAGAGGTCAGATTTTGTGCTGTGTGAATACTGGGTCCTTCTAGAAGGAAAGGTGAAAAAAGAGTGGTTCCTTCATGTACTGTACCCCATGTACTGTAGAGATTCTTTTTTGTTTTATAAATCATTTTATTTATTTACATCTCAAATGATATCCCCCTTCCCCATTTCCCCTCCACAACCCCCTCATCCCGTCTCCTTCCCCTTTGCCTCTATGAGGGTGCTCCTCCACCCACTCACCCACTCTAATACTTTCCTTGAGAAAAATAAAACAAACAAACAAAAATCACCTAGGTAGTTTGTTTTGGTTTGCCCATTTACTCTTGTTATGTATTGCATAATATTTTCATGTAGGTTTTTTATTGTTTTAGAAAATAAATTTAATTGATGATAAATTTTATCATATTATATGTCATAATCTTTGTTATTTCCTAATTTGTTGTTGCTATTCAGCTGTGATCTATATTTCTTCTCTACATTTCTGTGTTTTCCTAAGACACTTAAATTAGAGTGTAATTTTAGGGTAGATTTATCTAGAAATTTAAAATTTTTAATTTTTTTATATTTCATTTTTAACAGATTTATTTTTCTAATTAAATATTTTATTTATTTACATTTCAGATGTTATTCCCTTTCCTCATCCCCCCCCCATAAATCCCCATCACATCCCTCCTCCTCCTTTATGCTTTTACATCATTTTAATTTTATGCAAGTATTAAGGTCAGTTCTAGGTTGAGGAACGAGCAATACAATAGATGAAAATAGTCAGGGAACAAGCAAGACAATAAACACAAATAGTCAAAGAACAAGCAAGGCAGTAAACAGAGTCCTGTGATCATTCCTGTGATCACAGTTTCTAAGGGCTTATCAGGATGACCAGTATATCTGAGCCTAAGTCATTTTCATGCTTGAAGCCTACTTTTTTGTTCTAGCCTAAGATTTAGATTCTTGCCTGAAATTACTTCTTTGTTCTAGCCTAAGATTTAGATTCCTGCCTGAAATTATTTCTTTGTTCTAGCCTAATGTCAGATTCCTGCTTGAAGCCTATTTCCTTGTCCTTGGGCAATGTCAGATTCCTGCCAGGCAGCTCCCAAATCTCTCCACATCTCCCCCTTTTTTATTTCATAAGCAAGACTGAGCCTTTCTTAGGTCATTCTGACAAGAATGTCTTCCTTAGGAGAGTTTGGTTTATGTGTATATAACATTTAGATATTTTGCTAGAGAAAGTTATCAAAATGATATTCAAAAACTTGATAGTTTTAAATGTGTGTGTGTGTTTATGTGTGTATGTATGTTTATGTGTTTATGTGTATGTGTGGTTATGTGTGTGTTTGTGTTCCAGATTGTCTGTCTGTTCCATATGAATGCAGTTTCTCATGGAGGTCATAAGAGGCTGTTTGATAGCTTGCAACTATAGGTACACATTTTTGTTAACTACTATGTGGGTGCTGGGAACCAAATTTTTGTCTTCTCTAGGAGTAGCAGATGCTTTTTATTTTTAACCTCTAAGCAACTGCTTCAACTCAATTTGTAAAATATATGATATTTTGAATTTCTTAGATGTATACACACATTATGATCATCTACAAACCCACCCCTTCACTGCAACTAATCCAGTATCCAATTGAATGTGTGCACTTCCTAATTTTATGTATTTTTCTATAATATATTGAGTATAGTTTATGCTGCCTATATGTATCTGGGCATGGGGCTACTCACTGGAGCATGAGCAAACTACCAGGGGCTACATCTGTAAATAGTTCCTCTGTAAGCAGTAGGACTTGTTATGCCCCTCTTCACCAGTGCTTGAATGGTGTCTGTCTGTCTTGATCTTGTGCTAGTAACCACAGCTGCTGTGAGTTCACCAGGGTAATGGTCCTGACAGATCCAGAAGGCACTGTATCCCAGCAGACCTCCCAGATCCTTGGTTCTTACAAGCATTTGGTCTTCCTTTTCATGTTTTCTGTGCTTTGGGGTTTGTTTGATATAGATACCAATTTAGAAAAAGTTGAATTTTTATTCATTGTTGGTGGGAACAAATGTTTGTGAGGTTACTTTTGAAACAGTTTGAAGGTTACTCATACGTTAGAAATATTAATACCATTTGACTAAGTTAAACCACTCATATACCTGAAGGAATCAGTGTCTTAGTGCAGAGATATTTGCCTATCCTTGTTTTTGCTACTCTATTCATAGTAGCTAGGAAAAGAAGTCAGCCTGAACTACTCAATAATAAAAATTCTATACATATGCACAAGGGGACAATATTCAAATGTAAAGAATAAAATAAATTATGAAAATTTCAAGTAAATGGATGAAAGTAAAAAAAAATTTCCAAAGGAGCCATCCCATACACAGAAACACTTCAAACCCTTATATTTGTGCTTTTAACTTGAAACACCAATAAAATTTATTAAACCAGAAAGAGGCCATGAATGCATGAGGAAGAAAGATCGCAAGCGGGAAGGAACACTAGAATATGAATGATATAAAGAAGGAATGATTAATAGCAGTTTAAGTACTAAGGAGATGAGAGTGTAGACAGAGGAGTTATTGAGAGTAACTAACACTAAGGATGTTTCTAAAGGCATATGGAAATCTACTACTTTATAAGTTCACTACAATATTACCACCACCACCACTACTACCACTACTACCACTACTACCACCACCACCACTACTACCACTACTACTACTACTACTAAATAGTTTTATTGGAGGTGTTCACTTTGAGCTGTGGGCCAGGGTGTCCTCGAACACTCCCAAATAAGTATAGGCTACTGATACTGCTCTTGGTTATTACACAAACTTGCAGTGAAACCCTATTGCCAAAGATATGTCACCCTTAAGTCATGGGACATAAAGAAATCAATTATACTGACAAGCAAATTTCCTCCATGCTGGTTAAGTTTCATAGTGTTGGAAACTGCCACATGTTCCTAGGGGGGAAAAGTCAATGGCCTTACCCAGATGTAGAGATGTCAAGGTGCAATAAAACCTGATTGGACTTAGATACCCATTTGTGCGGCATATATGCACATAGGCCTCCACTTTCTGATTGCATTTTAAGGTTCCTCCTCAGGAGGGAGCTCATGCCTGGAACTGTAAACCCAGCTAGGAAAATACAGCCAGGGGTCTACTATTTTGATGAATGTACATAATATCAAACTGCTTGGTAAATATTTATTTTTATACACATAGATGATGTAACTCTCAACTCTTTCTAGAGAAGTTTCCTGTGTGGCAGATGCTGTGGGTAGAGAGACTCACAACTGGTCAAAGTGCAAAAGATGAGCTCTGCTACGTAGTGTTTTTATACAGTGGCATAAACAAACAACTTAATTCCTAACAGGTAAAGAGTGAAGAGTACTAAGAAGTAAAGTAAACTTGGACTAGGTGAATTTATCATAGAAAATTATTCTGCTTGTGTTCTCTGCATGCCACATTAAAGTAATGCAAAATTCATGCATAAAGCTCACATTAGAGTTTGTTTTATAACTGGAAGATTATCTCTAAAATCTTGAAAATACTTTCGCTCAGAAATATGCCTTTTAAAAAGTTATATAGTGGATTTTCTCTTTCTTCTAAGTTGTATCATATACTGTACATTTAAATTATACTTATGCAAATTTCTACTTACATACTCAACATCTTATTTTTAAGCCTTGACATTGTCTTAGGAAATTGTATTGGTTCTTGCTTACTTTTTACAATACTTACTATAGCGGAAAACGTTGAGGGCATATATTTCTGAATATATACAAATATGTATATGTGTATGTATATGTGTGTGTTTGTGCATATGTATGTGCTTGTGTGCATGTATACGTGTGCAGGTGTCCATGCAGGTTCATATTCAGGTTCATAACTTCAATCTAGAGTTTAAATATAATTCTGAATTACCTGACTTGAGTACTGATATCCGAACTCCAGTCCTCACAGTTGATCAAGAACCATTCTTGACCTATAAGACAAACTGCCCCCTTTATTATGGTTAAATAATACAGAAATTGCTACATATCCATTTATTTAAAAGTCTTTCTCTTAAAGTTTCAAACTGGCCAGGTAGTGGTGGCACATGCCTTTAATCCCAGCACTTGGGAGGCAGAGGCAGGTGGATTTCTGAGTTTGAGGCCTGCCTGGTCTACGGAGTGAGTTCCAGGACAGCCAGAGCTACACAGAGAAACCCTCTCGAAAAAAACAAACAAACAAACAAACAAAAAACAAACAAACAAAAAAACAAACAAACAAACAAAAACCAAACAAACAAACAAAAAGTTTCAAACGATTTTGAAATGAGATACAGCAATTATAAATACAATGAATACACTTAAATAACTAAACCAGAGGTCACGAGTCAGGCTGCAAAAAAAAATTTGCAAGTAAGGATGTTTGGACAAAAGGGTAGATTCTGGGATACACTATGGCACACCGAAGCTTCCTTGGTGAGATTTTGTTGCTGTTTCTTGTGTTTTATCCTTCCTTCCTTCCTTCTTTCCTTCTTTCCTTCTTTCCTTCTTTCCTTCCTTCCTTCCTTCCTTCCTTCCTTCCTTCCTTCCTTCCTTCCTTCCTTCCTTCTTTCCATTCCTTTCTTCCTTCTGGGGTGTGAGGGTAGAGGGCAAATATGAACAGAGATGAGTGCAATTAGGGTGCATGATGTGCAATCATCTAAAATTTTGGTATCTTCTGATGTTCCATTTTTGTGTGTGTGTACATGTGTGTACGCATGTGTGTACACACAGGTACTTACGCCCATGTGTGTGAGAGCAGATCACAGAGATCAGTGTATCCTTTTTTTTTTTTCAATAATTTTTTTTTCAATAAGTCACTCTCTAGCATTTTTTGAGTTTTTTGAGACATGGTCTCTCACTGAGCCTAGAACTTGCAGACTGTCTATACCAGCTCATCAGCACTCATAGCACCCCTGCCCTCACTTCTGAGCAAGCTACTATAGGGATCACAGGTATATGCTTTCTTAATCCTCTTTTTATGTGGATGCTGCTGATCGAAATGTCTTCATATTACCCACCCAGGAAGAACTTTACCAAGTACTTTTAATGTTTATTTTTGTCTAACCAAGAACTTTATTCATAGACCAGACTGGTTTCCAAATCTCAGGGATCTGCCAGCCTTTGCCTCCAAGGTGCTAGGATTTAAGGTATGTACCACCATACCTGGCAGCAGGAACTGTATTTTTAGAAAATAATAAAAAATGGTTTGAGCTCACTATATAGGCTTATAGTCCAGTAAGATCCTCATTGTACCCATGACACAAAGATATTGAGGTGTATGATTTTATTGTAAAGGGATTAATAATCTTATGAGACCACTCTAATTTTTAATCTAGTACAAGTGCCCTAGTGTCTTAGATAAGGTTTTTAATGCTGTAGTGAAACACTGTGAACAAAAGCAAGTTAGGGAGGAAAGAGTTTATTCAGCTTACACTTCCACATTGGTGTTCATCACCAAAGGAAGTCAGGATCAATACAGAAACTAACAGGGCTGGAATCTGGAGGCAAGAGCTGATGCAGAGGGTTGCTGCTTACTGGCTTGATTCTCATGGCTTGTTCAACGTGCTCTCTTATAGAACCCAGAACCACCAGTCCAGGGGGTACAACTCACCATAGACTGTCCTCCCCCATTGATCACTAATTGAGAAAATGCCTTACAGCAGAACCTTAAGGAGGCATTTCTTCAACTAAAGCTCCTTTCTCGTTGATGTCTCTAGTTGTTGTCAAGTTGACACAAACCCAGCACTACACAATGTAGCCTGTAATATTAAAAAACAAAACATGCTATCGCCGCCTAGGCACTGGTGAGCTGCCTCAGTTTGTTCCCAGCCTGGTACAGAGACCGCATGTTTCCTTTTTGCCAAGGTCTGTCCCACCAAAGTTGTCCCTGCTTCTCCAGAGCCTTAGACATAGCTCTCTCCTTCCTGTGGCTGGCTGCTGTCAAACCTGCTCAGCACTCGGGCGCACTCGCAAACCCACCTTCTGCCATGTTTACCTTTCCCAGGAGCTCAGTTCAATAGCAGCAGAAGGAAAACAATCTTAGTTCAGAGTCAACAGATAACACAACCCTTGGAAAGGAATCTAGCATTCTAATTTCACCAATTATTGTAAGTTAGAAATCTTCTGGTGGTAGATCTTGGTGTATCCGCCAGCCACCCGAATTAACAGCCTCTAGCCTACATCATGTATCCTTGCTCCTGCATTCCAAAAGGGTAGTCCCCTACTCCTGCCTTTCCTCTTCCTCTCTTGGGCCCAGAAGTCCCGCCTCCCTTTTGCCCAGTGATTGACATCTTGTATTTATTATTTTACTCAATTAGGGGAAAATTCCTCTATGACACATAGCTAAGAGTCTTTTATACAGTGATAAAGCAATGTGACCAAAACAACTTGGGGAGGAAAGGGTTTATTTAAACTTATAGATTATATACTATATCCTCTGGAGAATTCAGGGTAAAAACCCAAGGCAGGTACCCGAAGACAGGTGCTGATATAGAGGCGATGAAGGGTACTGATTATTGAATGGCTCTTTATGACTTGTTCATCTTGCTTCCTTATAGCACTACCAGCCTAGGGTAGCTCACAGTTAGCTAGGCACTCTCATAGCAATCTTCAATAAAAACGTGCACCACAGGCTTGCTCAGAGGGTGCTCTAGTGGGAGAATTTTCTCAGTTGAGGTGTTCTCTTCCAATCTCTTCCAAAATAACTCTAGCTTACGTCAAGTCGACATAAAAGCAGCCACATAAAAAGTAAGGTTTTCCTTTTTCTTGCCATAGAACCTTAATTTTCTTTTGTATTTTTCCTCAAACATTACCACCATTGTGTGTATTAGTACTTATCATTAAGGGTTGATTATGATTGAAGGTCCATATTTGAAGGTTCTTTGTGTTAAACATTTTTGGTAGATTCTGCCTAGGTAGAGATTAAAATATTGATTTGAGTGATCTAAGGGGAACATGAGAAGTTCTGATCTTGGAGACCAGAAAATCATTATTGACTGGATATCTAGACTTCATTTTAATATGTAAATCTTAGAAAACTTAACCACACATCACCAGTGTTCAGGTATATGATGTCAAATTCAACTACGTAAGTTACCCTGCTTATGGTCAAAATATCAAAGACTACCTGATTTCACTGGATGGGTGTTATCTTCACTTAACTTATGAATTAAAATTGAGATTCCCTTGGACAATATATATAAGAACACACCATGTCTTTTCCTCCTATTTGGAAAGAGCTACTAAGTCTTCTTACAGTCTGCAAATATAACTGGCCTTGACCTCAAGTTGTTCTTGGGAAAGTTCTCATGGTTCTCCTTAGGTATCACCATGAAAGCATACAGTGGCAGCAAAGGATACCTACACAGACTTATGCTACAGAAAGGAATTTTCTAAGGCAACACTTTGAATTTAATAAAAATAAGCTCTTATTTCAAACATGGGTATTAAGAGAGGGGAGAAGAGAGAGACATGATAAACAACTGTTGTGTACATCATTAGGTGGGTGTGGACTTCTCTAGAGATGTTTCAGTAATGTCCATTCTTATGGCATATATGAGAAAGAATTTATAGTCAAGTCCAATTTGGCAAGTACCATCATATTGTTAAAAAGAAAAGAAAAAAAAAACAACAATTCTATACCATTATTTTCTATACTTGAATGAAAGGGAATTTTTTTTAGTATCTCCTATCAATTATAAATGTAATTTAGAAATCAATTTTGTTACTATTAGTATACTTAAAAACTTAGAACAACCTTTGGATTGACCTCCCTCCCAAAAAAAAAAAGTGGGGAAAGAAAAGGAGAGAGGGAGGAGAGAGGGAAGGAGGAAGAAGCAACTGAAACGCTACAGTAGGCTTAAGGACACAGTACAGTGTGGTATATTGGATGAGATCCTGGAATAGAATAACAACAGAGGGAAAACTAAGGAGCTCTGATATATGCATATGTGCACAAATATTGAGCTAGTATCAGTGTACATTGGGATGCATATATATGTTTCTCTTTTACTAAGAAAGAAAATCTTTCTTAACTAATCAATCAACAAGTTTTGAAAGATAAAAGTTATCTATAAACTCTACCTTTAACATATAGTATTCTAAGTAATGAAATTCTCAGATGTTCACATCAAACATGCATGTCAAGACATGCATCCCCTGTAGTATGTACTTCTCACAGTATTTAGTAATTATCCCATAGGTGCTATAGAAGAAGCATGTGCACATGCACACAGAGATTCACAGACAGACAAGACAGGAAGACAGACATACAGACAGACAGACAGACAGACAGACACACACACACACACACACACACACACACACATACACACTTCTACACTTCTACACTGAGGACTTCTAAATTATTATCAATTAGTCTCATTTTTACTTTTGAACTTTTCTCATTTATCCATGACATTTTCTTAGAGCATCCTATATTGTTTAGACAAATGTTGTCTTATTGATGTCAGTTTGACAGGATTCTCAGTCAGGACTTTCATTTTAGAGATTTTTCCTAACGTTGTTTTTTATCTTTCCACTTCTCAGTGCTAACTTTGCCCTTAGCAGGTACCCTGTTGTCACTCACTCATGGATGTTTCCTATAATTACTTCTTGCCTAAATGGAGCTTGTTTTTGCATTCAAGCTCTGCCCAGAGAGGCAGCTTTCTGTTACTTTAAAATTTTTCTGTCAGATATAATTTGCATCCTGTCAACTTGTTCAGATGGTTGATATTTATCCTGACGAAACATTCTTTTATGTATTCTTTCATCAAAACTTTCAAGAGACATAGATGGCAAGCACAAATAAGATTAATTCCCTGTGACCATAAGATTGATGTTTGATAACTATATAAGAGAAAACGGACAATAAATAGTAATTATACTCTGTGGAAACTCCTAGGATAAAGCCATGAAAGTATTTATTAAAACCCATCAGAAGAGCTTGCTGTGAAGATATACTTAAGAATGATTGCCTAGATAAAGCTTCTGTAAGGTGTGCCACAGAAAATGACTCCTAAAAAAATGATGGTGATAAACAGATAAAGAAGTAAGAGAAACTGCCGTGAGCTGAAGCTAGCATAATCTTAGTGAGGAGAAGCTGAAGTACATCTTGGGTGTAATTAGTTAAGATGAAAGGCTAGATGTAATTAGGGTCAAACTATAAGCAAGAAAATGATGATTCTTTTCTGTGTTGTTCTACAGAGTTTGGCCATGCTGGGGACTTAGTAATGTCAGGTTTGTGTTTTCAAAAGATCATTCTAAGAATCATAAGGAGACGAGAATGAAAGGCCATAAGTAGAATCAGGAAGAGCACAGTTGTCACTTCTAAGACTTTAGCTGAAATTTCATGAGATAATAAATTTAAACCATGGATGTGAAAACTATAATTTCTTAAAAACTTTTAAGTAAATAGAGAAATAAAATGAAGAAATTTAGTCTAGAAATATATGGATAGCCTGTATAGAGAGTAAAATGGATTACTATACTGTTCTGAGGTGAAGAAAGCTTGTATTTCACAACAGTTATCAATATTGTAGCTATGATAGATCCAGAAATAATTTTGAAGATGAAAGTCTTATAGTGCTTATATCTGATTAGGCGATTCATAATATGCTTCCAGAAAAAATAGTTTTATGCCCTCTATTATGTTCAACAAAGTGTTTTTGTATTAATGTTTGAGTACAGAGTGTTCCAAGGTCTACTGTTATCTGCACATTTACCAGTTGTATGAATCTCTGTATTACTTCCCGTCTACTGCAAGACAAATCTCTGATAATGGCTGAATTGGAAAGGATGTTGTCATTACAAGTCATTTTGTAGCAGAACAATAGTATTTGGATTTTCCCTGGGTCCATGGCCTACTTTGTCTCAGGTTCTTGGCTACCTGAGCAGTGTCAGGCATGGGTTCCTTCTCATGGACTGGCTTCAAATGCAACTAAACAGTATTTATGTCTAGTGCTCTAGTTAGGCATCAATTGACTTCTTATAGTTTTGGTTGTGAGCCTAGCCTTTAATGGCTGAGCCATCTCTCCAGCCCTCAACTTGACTTCTAATCAGATGTCAGCACTCTAAAATCTTCATCTTCAAAATTATTTCTGGATCTATGATAGCTATAATATTGGTAACTGTTGTGACATATCCATTTTCTTGCAACTCTGAACAGTATAGTAATCCATTTTACTACCTCTACAGGATATCCATAAATTCTGAGACTAAATTTCTTAATTTTATTTGTCAGTGCTCCCACATTTGGGTCACTATTGCACCAATGTGTCTTGTGGCCAGGTACCTCTGTAGATTACAGGATTGGAGGACTGGTAGTTACTTTTTCCCACAAGTAGCATGAAGAGTATTATACAGTGCATGAATGCTCAGCAATAAAAGAGAAAGCTCTAGTTAAACATCAGCTAGATTCTCCAAGCTAAATGAGCTATGTTAGTACTGTCTTCTGCAGTAGGGCCGTGCCATCAGTTCATGGAAAGCAGTAATAGCCTTAACAGTAGCCTGAGGTGTTTTCAGTTTTCCATGGGGGCACCTTAGATAACAATTAAATTAGATGTAACCCATTCGTGGCATCAAAGGTTTTACTTTGTGGCTACAAACTTCTACCTGGGCATTGTCTAGCTGGTTATTTGGTGATTCCATTCAGATTTCTTTCTTATATGTATATATTTTATATACATATATGCATGCATATATATACATGTACATGTATATGTATGTACACACACATATATATATGTGTATACACACACACACACACACACACACACACACACACACACACACACACACATATATATATATATATATATGTTTCAAATAAACCTTAGTGTTAGTTGTCCACACCATAATCCTTCCCTTCCCTCTGTTTAATCCTGTTCTAATCTGTTCTCATGTGTCTCCCCAACTTTATATTTTGGGTCTGGGTTACCTCACTTGGGATGATTTTGTCTAGCTCCATTAATTTATCTCTGAATACAATGACTTTATTTTTAAATAACTGCATAATAATATCCCGTTGAATAAATGTGCCACATTCTCATTAACATTCATTTGTTGATAGATATGGATGGTGTTTCTAATTTCTGGCTACTATAAAAAGAGAAGCAAAGAATATGGATGAGCAAGTGTCTCTGTAACAGGATGTTGAGTTCTTTACATATGTGCTCAAGAGTGGTATAGCTAAATCTTGAGGTAGATCAATTCTCATCTTTCTGAGAAATGGCCACATTGATTTCCAAAGTGGTTGTAAAATTTTGCACTGCCACAAGCAATGGAAGAGTGTTCCTTTTACTCCACATCCTTACCAGAAAGAGCTGTCATTTGTTTTATTGATCTTGATCATTTTGAATGGTGTAAGACACAAATCTCAAGGTAGTTTTGATTTGCAGTTCCCCGATGACTAAGGATGTTGTACATTTCTTTGAGTGTTTCTCAGCCATTTGCTTCATGTTTTAAGAACTGTCTATTTAGATCCTTACCCCATTTTTCAATTTGGATTATTTGTTTTTTTTTCCTGTCTAGTTCGTTTTTAGCTTTATATATAAGTTAGATACTAACCCTCTATCAGATGTGTATTAGGGAAGGACTTTTTTCCCATTCTGTAGTCAGCTGCTTCTTTCAAATGATGGTTTCCTTTGCTATAAAGAAGCTTTTCATTCCATGTCTCATTTATCAATTGTTCTTAATGCCTGTGCTATTTGTATCCTATTAGAAAGTCTTTCCCTATGTCAATAATTTAAGATTATCCTCCACTTTCTCTTTTAGTAGAGTGAGAGTATCTGGTCCTATGGTTCTTGAGCCGCTTGGAGTTGAGTTTATAAATATGCATTCATTTGCATTCTTGTATATGCAGCCACCCAGTTAGTTCAGCTCTATTTGTTGAAGATGCTTTCTGCTTTCCAATGTATCATTCTGGCTTCTTTGTATAAACTCAGGAATTCATAGGTGTGTGGATTTATTTATGACTCTTTAGTTCAATTCTATTTATTAACATGTCTGTTCTTATGCAATACCATGCTGTTTTGTTACTATAAATTTGTAGTACAACTTGAAATGAAGAATGGTGAAACTTCTAGCAGGTCTTTTGGTAAGCAAGGTTGTTTTGGTGGTCCTGGGTATTTTCTGTTTCCATATGAAACTGATAATTGCCTTTCAGTTTCTCCAAAGAATTGCATTTGAATTTTGACAGGTTTAGTATTAATGTGCAGATAGCTTTTGGAAGAGTGGCCACTTTCACTATATTAATATTAGAGATCCACGAGCATGAGAGATTTCCCACCTTTTACATATTCTTTACTTTCTCCCTTCACTGTCTTAACGAATTTATTATGCAAGTCTTTCACTTGCTTAGAGTCATCCCAAGTTATGTGCATGTGTATATTTCTATGTATCTAAAACATTTTATATACAAATACATTTATGTTTGTATATAAAAAAGTTACTGATTGATGTGCTATTTTTTATCCTGCTATATTAACAAAGTGTTTATCAGCTGTAAAATTATCCTGGTAGAGTTTTAAGGATTTTTAATGTATAAAATCCTAACATAAATAAAATTATTTGACTTTTTTTTCAATTTAGTATCAATATTTCATGCCATTTATTTGTGTGAATGTGTGTGTAAGTGTGTGTGTGTGTGTGTGAGAGAGAGAGAGAGAGAGAGAGAGAGAGAGAGAGAGAGAGAGAGAGAGGCAGAGAGAGAGAGAGAGAGGCAGAGAGAGAGAGAGGCAGAGAGAGAGAGAGAGAGAGAGAGAGAGAGAGAGAGAGAGAGAGAGAGAGAGAGAGAGAGTTTTCTTTTTGTTCTAGAGCTTTCAGGTATACCATTAAGTTGGTAATATGAGACCTCTTCAATTTTTATATATAGACACATAGTGTTATAAACTTGCCTTCTAGAGCAATGTTCATCCAACTCAAAAGGTTTTAATTTTCTTCTTAATTTCTGTCTAGGCCTGTTTTTCATCCAATAATAAGTTGTTCAGTTTCCACAAGTGTGTATACTTTCTGTTGTTCCTATTATTGTTATCTGGCTTTAACTTATGGCACCAAGATAGGATTAATGTGTCATTTCAGTTTTATTATGTCTTTGAGACTTACTTCATGTTCAAGTATGTGTCCAATTTTGAGAAAGTATCATGAGATACTTAGAAGAAGGTATATTTTTTAAATATATTAATATATTATGTTATAAAATATATAATTATATATAATATTAATATATTATATACATTTATATAATATAAATGTATACACACATATATATACATATACATTTAATATATATTAATTAGACACACATATATATAAATATAAATTGGGCATATATATATATGTATGTATGTGTGTGTATGTGTGTAGTATTTGTAACATACACACACATACACATATACACATACACACATATATATGCCTAATTTATATTTATATATATATGCCCAATTGATATATATTTATTGTTTTATGTGTAGTGTGTGTAACATACACAGACATACACACACACATTTGCTTATTTGATATATGAAACTATTTAACTTCATCATTTCTCTGTTTAGTTTTTATCTGCATTACCAGTTTATTGGTCAGAGTGGAGTACTGAAGTCACCCACTACTAGTGTGTGAGGGCCAGTATATAATTTTATAGGTAATAGTGCTTCTTTAATTAACTTGGATGCCTTTGTGCTTTGTGCATATATGCTAAAAATTGAAATACTTTGATGAGTATATAGTTTCCTTTTCCACCTTTTTTGTTATTTTTGGTTTGATCTCTATTTTGTCAGATATTAACATGGTTATTCCTGATTATTTTTTTTTTTGGTCCATTTGCTTGGAATACCTCCACCAGTCCTTTTACCCTGAAGTGATATCTATCCTCTATGCTAAGATTTATTTCTTGGATGCAGCAGAAAGATGGGTCCTGCTTTTAAATCCAATCTATTAGTCTATATTCTTTTACTGGGAAATTTAGACAAGTAGTCTTATCAATGGGCAGTGTTTATTGATTCCTGTTATTTTTTGTTTTGATGTGAGTTACTTCCTCTTTTTTGATTTACTAGTCTGGTTGTATTTAGTCCTGCTTTCTTGAGTCTGGTTAACCTCTTCAGATGGAAATGTTCCTTCTGACACCTTCTGTAGAGTTAACTTGGTAGATATTGCTTAATTGGTTTCATCATGGAATGCTTCCTCCCCTCTGGATATTGTTATTGATAGTTTTGCTGGATGTAGTAATTTGGGTTGGCATCTGTGGTCTCTTGCAATTTGTAGGACATATTTTCAGGTTCATATTGGCTTTAAGTGTCTCCATTGAAAGGTTAGGTATTATTCTCTGTTATTCTCATGGCTTTGCCTTTATGTGTTACTTTTTTTTTTTCCCTCTTGAAGGTTTTACTATTTTTACTTTGCTCTGTATGTTTAGTGTTTGGATTTTTATGTGTCATGGGGAATTTATTTTTTGATCCTATTTGGTATCTTCTATGCTTCTTGACCTTGATAGGAACCTCATTCTTTATGTTAAAGGTATTTTCTTCTATGGTTTTGTTGAAAATATTTTCTGTGCCTCTGACTGGAATTTATTCTTCTTCCTTTATTTTTATTATTCATATATTCTGTCTTTATATAGTGTCCCAGATTTCCTGGATGTTTTCTGCCTGGACTTACTGGACCACAGGAAGGAGGTTCTCAGCTAAGTGAAGTCCCCAGAAAATTGAAGTAAGATTGGGGAAAAGGATCTCTTTTTCTTTAAATGCTGTTGTTGCTGTTCTTGTTGTTGTGTGTCTTGAGTATAAACTAGTATAATGAATTTTTCTATAATGATAAAAAATAGAAGTGGAAATATTGTTTATAAAATTCTTTTTATCAGCATTTATTTGAAAAGTTTAACTGAGGACTGAATCAAAGGGCCTATTTATCTGGAGAAAATTATGGTTGCAAATAGTTTATATATTCCCATAATATATAAACACACATATATATTCCCAAATATTTAAGTACAACCTTCTCAGTCTTCTCATAATGTTAGTTGTATTAACATTAGTTGTATCAAGATTTGCCATTTGATATTGGAAACAATTTGGTATATTCTTCCCCAGAGAAGACTATTTTCCCACTCTCAGAATTCCTTAGTCACCTTTGGTCTGTATCTAGAGTTGAGGCCCCATGAGCTTTCTTTCTTCTATTGTAGCACATCTATTGGCATCATCCCTGTTCTGATCATTTTTAAGACAGACATGTTAGTGTGACTGTATGCATGTAGCTTCTCTGATATTTCTAGGAGACACAATCTCATAACAACATTCTTATGTCTCTGGCTCTTACAACCTTTTTACCCTCTCTTCTACAATGATTCCCTAGACTTTGGTGTAGGAGTTGTGTTGTAGATGTATTAAACACTGGGATTGGGCTTCTGACCTCTGCATTTAGATCTGTTGTAGTGTCTTGTAATGGTCTCTTTCTGTTACAAATAGTGTTTCCTTAATGAGGGGTGAGAACTACACTTCAGAATGTTTTAGGAATTATACTAGTTTAGTAAAGTGGCAGGTATAGGTTCTTCACAAAAGATCCATGACTTCTTTAGCTCTGGGTAGTTGGTAATGTTTGCTGTACTAGGTAGATTTTCCTTTTGTTGGTTGTGTCTTAAGTCTGATTAGAGATCTGTTGTTTACCTCTGAAGTACGCATGCAATTATCATACTCTTAGTGTTATCATTCCATGCTGATCATTACTGAGTTTTATAGGTATCAGAGCTGGGTGGATTATTGGCTCCTCCTCCCTTGGAAGCTCACCTGGTACCTTTGAGTACTATGAAAGCTAGTCATAAATGAGAAGGTGTCTTAGTCAGGGTTTCTGTTCCTGTACAAACAACATGACCAAGAAGCAAGTTGAGGAGGAAAGGATTTATTCAGTTTACACTTCCACAATGCTGTTTATTACCAAAAAAAAAAAAGTCAGGACTGGAACTCTAGCAGATTTGGAGGCAGGAGCTGATGCATAGTGCATGAAGGGATATTACTTGCTAGCTTGTTTCCCCCGGCTTGCTCAGCTTGCTTTCTAATAGAATCTGGAACTACCACCCCAGGGATGGCACCACCCACAATGGGTTAGACCCTTCCTGCCTTGATCACTAATTGAGAAAATGCCTTACAGTTGGCTCTCATGGAGGCTTTCCTCAAGGGAGGCTCCTTTCTCTGTAATAATTCCAGCTTGTATCAAGTTGTTACACAAAACCAGCCAGTACAGAAGGCTTCCAGTACAGAATCTGAGTCAATTCTTTTGGTTGTCAGTTGGAAGCTATATAAACATGAAGAAATTGTTTAAACTTTTCATGTATTACCACTATATATAGACTAGGAAATATAAGGGTATCTTTTCTATAAAGTTGTTAAAAATACAGAATGATTGCAACTGCCCAATTCCAGATAACTAATGCATAGAAAACATATGACACTTGCATATGTTTGTTAAGTATTAAATACAGTTAATGATAAGAGAGACTCATAAAAAAAATCCCCTCATCTTGTAATAATAACTGTCACTACCAAAAATTTTGGAGGTAAGTAAGCAATATATATTTCAATGTTTTTTCTTCCCAAGGACACTGATTATCTCACTTAGAAGAATGTAAGCCCTCCCAATATTTCTTATTATTTAGTGTAAAATATGACAGATTTTAAAAGTTTGAAAAGGCGATATGTTCAGCAAAACTAAATTGTTTGCCCACATTTTGTATAGTTTGATTTACAGAGATTATTATTGGTGTTTCTTATAGTCTGTTTTATCAACAAATAGTATGACTTCTGAAGGTCAAAATGAAATAAAAATATTTTCCATCAGCTAGTTCAGTCTCTTTTAAATGGCAAAGTGTCTGGAAATTGCTTTACTGAAAATTTAATTTTCTTTTTATATCTTTCATGCTCCATGGTTATATAAATGACTGTGTTTGCAATCATGCTTTTCCCTAGATAAAAGCCCTTTGGGTTCAGTCATTGGTTGAACATTTAAAATAAATACTGATAAGAGTTTTATAAGCATTATTTTTGCCATTTACATATTTACATATTCTTGTTGTGTTAAAATTTTTTATACTATCTTAAAATTAACTTTCTCTGTCAAATCTTTTCATATTGCCATTGTTCAAAATTTGTTTTCTCAACATCAGTGTATTGATTTTCTTTTTCATACAATAGAAGATCATGAAGTATATAAGTATAAAACAAATAAGCAGTTTTATAAATATGGAAGAGTTTCATAATTATTTATTAATTGAACTAAATGTTTTTTCACTTAAATGTAGATTCTATGTTGCACTGCAATTAAAAGAGGCATATCCATGTTTCTTCTTCAGAAATTATCACTTAAAATATACTCAAATATATAAATCTGAGAAGTTCTTATGTTTTACTTCAATGTTATAAAGAAAATGTTATTTTATCTTATCATTTTTATATAATTATCAATAATATTTGTATATTCACTTTGAAAACATCGTACACATTCTTGAACAGAATACCAATGGCTCAGGCTCTAAGATCAACAATTGACAAATGGGTCCTTATAAAACTGAAAAGCTTCTGTAAGGCAAAGGACACCATCAATAGGACAAAACAGCAACCTACAGATTGAGGAAGAATGTTCACTAACTCTACATCTGACAGAGGGCTAATATTCAAAATTTACAAAGAATTCAAGAAGTTATACACCAACTACCCAAATAACCTAATTAGAAAATGGGGTACAGAACTAAACAGAGAATTCTCAACAGAAGAATCTCAAATAGCTGAGAAGCACTTTTAAAAGTTCAAAATCCTTAGTCATCAGAGAAGTGCAAATAAAATCAACTCTGAGATTCTATCTTACACCCATCAGAATGGCAAGAAATCAAACACTCAAGAGGTACCATGTCTGCAAGGATGTGGAGGAAGGGGATACACTTCCATTTGCTGGTAGGTGTACAAACTTGTACAACCACTTTGGAAATCAATCTGGTATTTTCTTACAAAACTGGGAATAGTTCTACCTCAAGTCCCAGCTATAGCACTCCTGAACATATACCCAAAATGTGCTCCAACATCTCACAAAGATACTTGTTCAACTATGTTCATAAGAGCTTTACTTGTAATAGCCTGAAGCTGGAACCAGCCTAGATGTCCCTCAACTGAAGAATGGATAAAGAAAATGTGGTATATCTACAACATGGAATACTATTTAGCTATTAAAAACCAAGACATCATGCATTTTGCAGGCAAATAGATGGAACTTCAGAATATCATCCTGAGTGAGGTAACTCAGTCTCAAAAGGATATGCATAGTATGTACTCACTTATAAGTGGATATTAGCCATAAAATACAATTACTATGTTACATTCTACAGACCCAAAGAAACGAAACAAGAAGGAAAGCCCAAGCAAGGAAGCTTGAATCTCATTTAGAAAGGGGAATGAAATAGTCATAAGAGGCAGATGGAGCAAGGGAACTAGGAGAAATAGGCAATTGTGGGGTGGTGGGCTATGAGAAGCAGCTGGGTGCGTGGTCGAGCATAAGCCTGGAACCCCGGACCTTTATTGGATGGCAGGTGTTTGGCTCTGCTCCCCGGCCCTGGTTCTTTTCATTCAGCTTCAGCCCCCCACAGCCCCTCTCACAGAGAGGTCTATGGCCATCAACCAGGAACAGTGCCTCAGGCTCTCCCACATGCAGATGAGGTATCTCCAAGCTCTCAGACCAAGCCAATAGCCATTATCTGCTGCCAGTCCCTAACCCACCCTGAAACTGTATATAAGGACTCTATTTAGTGGAAATAAAGTGCTCGAGAATCATCCTGGTGTTGGAGAGTTTCTGTCACAAGAGCTGTAACACTTGGGGAGAGATCTGCTCTCCCGTAACCTGCCTGGGACACCAAGCTACCTCCTTGTGAGCCAGCCAGCTTCTTAACGACCCAGCGTGGGCCCGGGTCAGCTCAGTGTGGAGAGATAGGTGCAGCACCTGGGAGTGACCTGGCAGCAACAGAGCAGAGGCAGCAGTGGGGGCAGGCAATCTCCCCTCCCTGCTTGCACTCTGTGCTCTTTGGCCCGGACCTCCCGCACCAGGCCAGGCCGGAGACCGATGGGCAGTGGAGACAAGGGCAAAGGCAGCAACAGAGACAGTAGTGAACCCTTCCTGCTCTCACCCTGTCCCCAGCTGGGAGATCTTTGTGAGATGCCCTCCAGAACAAGGGACCCACAGGCAATGGGGAGGGGGATGGTGGATTCAGAATCAGGTATGGAGAAAGACAGGAGAGTTGGCCAGACAGCCATGAAAATGAATGGAAATCTGCAATTGACAGGGGTGAGGAGGTGGGGGAGGCAACTCCAGAAGGAGAGATGGCCTGGGACAAGGAGGCCCCCAAGAATAAATGGGAATGACCTTAGCTGTGACTCAGTTCATTGAGGACATGGAAACTGAAAAGGCCACTTCCTGTATCCAGACAGGAACCCCAATGGAGTGATAGAGACACCAACCCACCTACAAAACTTTCAACTCAAAATTTATCCTGTCTACAAGGAATACAGACAAAGGGGAGGGAGCAGAGACAGAGGGAATGGCCAACCAATAACCATCCCAACTTGAGATGCATCCCAATGGCAAGCACCAATCCCCAACACTATTAATGATATTTTTATGCTTGCAGACAGGAGCATGTTGTCCTCTGAGAGGCTCCACCTAGCAGCTGACTCAGACAGATGCAGACACCCACAGCCAAACAGTAGCTGGAGCCTTGAGATTCTTATGGACGAATAGGAAGAAGGGTTATGGGCCCCAAAGGGAATAGGAACTCCTCAGGAAGACCAATAAAGTCAACTAACCTAGACCCTTAGAGCTCTCAGAGTCTGAACCACCAACCAAAAGACACAATAGGCTGGATGTAGGCTTTCCCACTCATGTGTAGCTTATGCACAGCTTGACTTTCATGTGGGTCCCAAAGAAATGGAACAGAGGCTATCTTAAAAGCTGTTGCCTGTATGTGGGATATGTTCTACTAGCTAGGCTGCCTTGTCGGCCTCTGTAGGACAGGAAGTGCCTAGCCTCTTAAATACTTGAAGTGCAAGGGTAGTGGGGTACACAGGGGGCCTCCACCTGCCCAGAGGAGATGGGGGTATGGGGAAGAATTGTGGGAATGGGTGACAGGGAAGGGGATATATAGTGAATAAGTTAAAAAAATCTTGTTTTTCTGGGAACATGGGTTGATACATGTTTTCCTGTAACTCAACATAGCTGCATAGTACACTGGCAAGGTTGGCCTTGATATCCTGATAATCCTGTCTCCACCTCATGAATGGTGGGACAGGAGAGATCATCTGGTAAAATGTGGAAGAGTCTTGGCCACCCTAAATAATTACTTGGAAAAGATACTTTTCCTAGCTCTAGGGTTTGTTTGTTTTCTTTAGAAAACTTTCTGTCTAAGATTACTGCTAACATAGGCAATGTTGTTCAGCCTTTGACAATACTGTGGTCCAATGTGTTTAGACAGTCTTTGAATTGTTGGTAGGGGGCTAAACTATGATTATTTCTTTTTTACATTTACGAGCCTCTTTTCTCTGTGTGCATAAAATTTTTTCTAAGTGTCTCATTAATCTTCACAACATCCCTGTTGGAACCAAAAATTACAACTCTAGGTAGTGAAGACTCTTGTCACTCAAATAATGACATTATTTCATTTAATATGATTTTATGGCAGCAGTTTAAAGCTGAGTAGGTTTTGAAAAGGAACTAGTAAGTAAACAAAAACACCATATAAATGCATCTATACAAATGTAGAGTATTGACCATGGCATGTAAGATAGAACAGCACATGGTAATTTTTCTCCCATTTTTATTTAAAGTGTAGTTTCAAATGCTCTGCATCTTAGGCAAACATTTAAGGTTTCTTAAGCCTTTTGTATTTTTTTCATGCAGGAACAGGCAAATTCAGAATTGAAGGGAAGCCAGAGATGACTTGGCCATCAACAGTGATAAGTCAGCTTGGCAGCTACTTTTTCCAATAAGGCTACCATGAAATAGTGACAAGTGAAAATTCTGGACTGAATTTTCACCTCTTTCATGCCCCCATTGATTACAGAAGATAGTCAACAAGTCCTTTCTTCACTTCAGGACTTGTTCTTATATCTTGAAAATAGTGAGGTAGTATTGAGTATTTGTGGGTCAGCTTCAGGTTCTAAGATAATGAAACATAGGCACTTAGACAGTTTGGTCTCAAGTAGGGTAAAAAACACAAGCTCCACAAGGGTTTTCTCTAGTGATTCGGTTTCTATTTTCAGGCCTTTACTTGCTTTCACCACTCCATTTCTCTGTTTTTGTTTTCAGAGTTCATTATTGATAGGCTCTTTAAGGTCCTTGAGGATGTTATTATTGCTATTTTGAAGTTGTCTTGTGCTTTAGTTATATCGCATTTCTCAGGGCCTACTATATAGTGTTAATGAGCTCTCTTGAGGATTACTATCCTACATGTCAATAATTGTGCTTTTGTGCTGTTCTCTAGGTATCTCAGGTTGGGATGATGGAATTGGTTCTAGGTGTTGGTATTTAGCATTGCCTTTGTAGGGTAGGGGCAGCCATCTTTGGTTTCTGTTGCACTCTTGATCTTAGCAAAGTGTGATGATTGTGGATAGTGTGGTTGGATGGGCTTTGTAGGTTGGTGGTGACAGAGTTGAGTAGAGAGGTAGGCTGGAGGAAGAGCTGAGGAGAGCCTTGGGGAGGAACAGGAAATCCTCTTCCCACTTAGAGGAGCAGCCCCCAGGGAACTGTAAGTGTGACTCTAAGAGGGGATCCTGTCAGTGAGTTACATGGAGGACTTGAGAATCAGGGTAAAGGTCTATGCAGACCCTCTGTCTGAACCACGAATTAGAATTTGCAGTAGATGGAGTTGAGATAGGAGAGGCATGTGTTAGAAAGTTGTCACCTAGCTGAGGGAGAAAGTGGAAACTTCCTAAAGCAGGACCTGAGTCCACTGTAGAGAGTTTCTAGTTATTGGCAACTGACACAAAAAGATGGGGGGAATAAGGAAAGCTGGGTTTGCAGTAAGGTTTGGTTGTGTCCCCAGGGATGGAAGTGGGGAGGATTGAGACCCTGCAACTATCTGCCTCAGGGCTTGGGAAGAGCCTGGCAAGATTATAATGAAGGACAGAAAAGAGAATAGAGGTCCTGAGTCCTAGCCCCAGGATGGCCACTGGGGATCTCAGGTAGAAATTGTTTCTAGGCATTGGTAGCTGACATAAAGCTGAGTTTTCTTCAAAGATTGGTATAGTCCTCAGGGACTCTAGGTAACTAGGGAGGCGAGGCTTCTGCAAGCACCTGTACAGGGGCTGGAGAAGAGACCGGTTAGTCTGTCATGAAGGGCAGGAAGGAGAGTGGAAATCACCTTATCTAGTCAAGGCCAGGTGTGGCCACTCTACAAATGTTCTTAACTGACAGAAAATATCACTCACCACATCATGAATAATCCTAAATCAAATTACTGCTTGTCCTGTCAACTAATAATTGTGACCTGTTTGTCATGCTGCTTTCCTTTCTGTTAGAATGGCAGTAATTTCCTTGTAAGCAGAAAACATGGCTACAGGTTTTGATCATTTTGTTTGCACATTATTTCATAGACATTCAAAATACAACCATTTGCAATGTACGACTAACAGCACTGGCTGTGTGAGGGAATGATGGAGACGATCAAATAGAAATCGTTTCTGGATTCCCAAGCTGGGACTTTGTCCATTAGTAAGCTTCTCACTGTAGTATTTCAACTCCCCCTGTGTCAGGTTTTATAGCAAGCATTCTGTCCTGGGTAGTGGTACCATTTCATTCCGCTATATAATTAAGATAGAATGCACACACAAGTGATTTGTAGTACTTGAGAAATGGTAATTAAGTCTGCTACTTTCACACTGCCAGGTATTTATATTTCTCATCTAGCATTTAATGAAACAAACTGTTTAATTACCTGAGAAGCTATATCTGTCTCCTAGGAATTAAAGTTTGCATCTAAGTGAAGGTGAAAGTAGTCATTCAAGTGAGTTACTGGTCAAGCAAAGCACTTGAATAAAGAAAGCTTCTGCTGTTCATTATGCGTGTAACACACATTAAATAGAAATTGCACAGATGCTATAAGGATTTCTTCTGAATATGTTAGCTGACTTATGTTTAGTAAGTGTGTGTGTGCATGTGTGTGTATGTGTGTGTGTTTGTGCATGCGTGTGTGCATGTGTGCATGTGTGTGCACGTGTGGCAGACAGGGCAACTTGCAGGAGCCATTCTCCTACAATGTGAGTTCTCAGAGACTGAACTCACATCATCAGGTTTGTCAGAAAATGCCTTTATCTTCAGAACCATCTTTTCAGAGATTATAAGGATTTTTTTTTTAACTTTTTGAATTCCGTGTTAAATGCTTCGTTGGATCACAAATCCCAGTTGGGAACCTCTTACTAGGTGCTATTATCAGGCTTATCAAATTTTAACAGTTTTAAGACATTACATCTTGTGAATAACCCAAAAGGTATAAAGAAAACAAAAACAAAACAGTTTTAAGCATTTCAGTGATTTTAGATTGTACAAAAGCACATTTCATAACCGGTGGGATTGGATGCTTTTACAGGTTCATTATCTATTATCTTATACTGATGTTAAGAGTATGGAGTTTATAAATAACAAGTAAAGCTGTGACATTTTAGCTTTGACAAAATTCAATATAAAAACCTCTCTAAGAAACTTATTCAGATAAGAAAAACATAATAATCCATTATTAGAGACACTATCTTTTTAATCTCTATAGACTAACAATAGCTATTTTCTACATAGTTGACTTAAGTATCTCTCTGGAGACACATTTTCTTTAAAAGGACTCTTTTTAGATTCAAATGTATGTTATAATTTCCAAGGGGGAAACATTGTTATAAGCAAGTGAGAAACAATGAATAGAATATAGTGTGACATATTTTTACCGATTTACCTAGTTTATATAATCTGTGGTATGAAGTACACAAATCTAGGAGCAAGTGATTCTACATTTGCTGCTGACATTTATGCGTGGAAACAGCATTATTTAATATTTTCTGTAACCGTCAACCAAATGCTTTCTGACATTATACTCTAATTTTGCACAGTACAGAATCAGGTGTCATAGATGACAGAGGGAGTGGGTTGCAGGCTTAGTTTAATGTCTCATTTTATTCGATTTCTGGGTGTTGAGATAGAAACATTCTGAAAAATTCACGTCTATGCCTATGAATCTTTGTGAATGCAAATTCTATTGACTTTAACATCCAATTTTCTAGCAAGTTTGAAAGGTTTAAATTGGTACTTGAAAATGCCTCCTTTTTTGGCAGTCAACAATAAATATTTGCCTAGATTCTGTTCACAGTTAGCAATGTCCTTATCACATTAGTGTGCCAAATACAGAAGCCTTGACATCATTTTTGCTGCCAACCTATAGCAGAAATCTAATCCACAACACATCATGTGACCTACTATGTGTGTATCAAATTAAACCTCCCATCACTCAGTACATCACCAATTAATTTATTAAAGAAGCATCTGTAAGGCCTGAGGGATGATTCAGAGGTTAAGAGCACTGGCTGTTCTTTCAACAGTCCTGAATTCAATTCCAAGCACCCATATGGCAGTTCACAAAGGTCTGTAAATGTAGTGCCATAGGACCTGACACCCTCTTGTGATATGTATGTATACATTTAGACAAACATCCATATACATAAAATACATACATAAATAAATATCTGCTTAAAAGAAACATAAGCCTGTAACTAAAAACGAAAGGAAATATCTGTAGATCACTTATGTTTTGTTCTATTTTCCAAGGAAGGATTATACCTATGTCCCTTCCTCCGTTCCCGTCTGGTGCTTTCTTTTATCCCCCTCATTGTAAAATAGTCATGATTATTCTTTATCTTGGCTGTTTCAGTCTCATTTTCCCTTGATTTCCCATTTACAGGATGGAGTACTCTCCCTGCATCTAGCTATTATTGTCAGCTGGCTTCTTCATCTGTCATGCTGACCCATCTTTCTCCTCCTGAAGCCCTCCATTAATTTTATGTTGCATTGAACATCAAGAACATCAAGTCTGCAATATTCTCATTATTTCCTAAATCCTTTTCACCAGGAAGAGGATGTTATTTTCCCTTCTTCATTGCTCCATCTCCTAGTTTCTTCTTTTTCTTCAAATTCACCTCTACATGATTTAAATTCTTAGCATTTAAAATATATTTGTTTTCTAATGTGCCCAGTAACATTTTCTCTTTTCTTCCTTTCCTTCCTTCCTTGCTTCCTTCCTTCCTTCCTTCCTTCCTTCCTTCCTTCCTTCCTTCCTTCCTTTCTTTTCTTCTTTCTTTCTTTCTTTCTTTTTTTCAAAGCATGCATGTTCTTTCACATTCTCCTATTTAGCACATGATCAGGTATCATGTGAATTTCAGTTCACATTTCACATATGAAATTCAGTTTTGTTGATTTTAAAATCAGTACTACCTTACACTCATCTTGGTAGGATAAAATGAGATTTTCTTGCATTATAGCTCCATCTCTCCTGTAGCAAGTGAGTAATGGAGAATGATAAATGTCATTAAGGAACCTACACAAGTCCATCACCACCAAGTAGGTTACAGAAAATATTTTATCATACATTCAGTTCTTGGTGTCTATAGTAGCTAGTTATTAATATATCATATAGAAAATTTAATGTTTGTGCTTTCATTGTGAAGTTTGAAACTGCTGAAATATTTGTATTTGAAAATACAAAGTGATACATTTTGATTGTAAAGACTGTGCTAACCATATATTCAAAAAATTTGAAAAACAGTTTAAAATTAGTGTCATCTTTAATTTATTTTGAGAAACTATAATTATAACACTTTCTCCTTCCTTTTTCTTCTATAATCTCACATATGATTCCTCTTGTTTTTTTTCAAATTTATGACTTTTTCATAAAAAGTCTGTCTTTATGTATTATCTATCTATCTATCTATCTATCTATCTATCTATCTATCTATTTATCATCTATCTTCTATCTACCTATCTATCTAGGTAGTTTTAAATACATAAACACAACTTTTTTGGTCTGTATAATGTTACTTATAACATGTTTTCTGGGCTGACATTATTAAGAAACATATATTTTCCTTTTTAGGGGGACAGAGATCCTATAATTGTCCCTAAGAAAGAAAATATTTTTGAACTTGATCTTCTTATGTTTCCTCTTTAATTAAAGTTACAAATTCAAGACCCTAACAGTAAGAATTTTCATTTATATATCTTAAAATCCATCTCAATAATGTATAATTTTAATAGTAAAATTTCAGCTTTTTACTGTCTTTTCTGATAGCTTAGATGGGTGATTCCATTATTTTCCCAGAGAAGACTCTCAAACCAGAATTATTTTCTGTGTCACCACATTAACATTATCAGTTAAGAACGGTTTCATATTATATCATTTAGCATTTGTTGGGACTATGGTTAAAGGATTTCCTGTTTTACGTGGGGACAGGAAACCCCTGTACTAGTGTACTATTTTGACCTTTTTGCAATTTTGAAATGAGTTTGGCTGTTATTTATACTGTAACATTTTATAGATCTTAAATGGTCTTTGGGAAAGAGTTATTAGGGCCAAGTGTGACAGAATGTTTTAGGCAACAACAATAAAACTCCAGCATGAACTTAATAGTCCCTATTGTGAACAGGAGTGGGAGAGTAATTAACCATTGCAATAGCAAGGAGATAATGTTAGGCAGAGGGGCTAGGGGTCATTCACTTTGTGGTTTTTCATTAGAGCATAGTCCTTGAAAACTTTTTCTTTCTCCTCCTTTCTCCTTTATTTTCTTCTTTTATTCATAACAGAAGAGCTCATTGTTAAAGCAGCTTTCCCAGGAGCTACTTAATACCTGTTCCTTATCAACCAAACTTTGTCACTTGGTCAAACATTTCCTATTTCAACCTCTAACCTTCCCTGTATTTTGTAGTCAGCATGTTGCAAATTGCAAGTGAATAATAGTATTGCAATATGCAAGTGCTTGTCAGACCCAAAATGTTTGAAATCTCATTTCTCACTTAGGTTTTCATGATAGATTTACCTGTTTAATCTATGATTCTTGATGAGAAAGTTAACTAGTTTCTACTTAATAAACAAGCAATATCCTTCATAAAAATGTCTAGCAAGAACATACTGACCCCAATTTATTATTTATAGTGTTAACTCTGCTTGAATAATGCATTGCTTCAGAAATATGTATTTCACTTAGCAGGAAAAAAACCATGTTAATTCAGAATATGAAGAGAGAACTGGTTTGCACACTTATTAAATTTCAGAAATTTTGTCACCAATGATCATAGGCAAGCACTGGCCATTTATTTATTGTAAAAGCTTAAAAATCCTGGTGGATTATTATTATGATGCTGATATAAAACCCAGGAATAAACAAAAAGAATATACTTAAAATTACTCAAACATGTCTCAGTTAATTTAAAGAGATTTCTTTAAAATTTTGTTTCTTAAATAACATCTACAGTCTATTCCTCCAGATATTACTTCCTCATATTTAATCCTTTGTAACATGTTTCATACTGAGCAATTTGAGATGATGAGAACTCTGCTCTATTGTTGTTTTTCCAGAGGGATATTGAAATTTAACTTTAAGAAATTGGCATATGCGCTTGTATGAACTGCCTAGAGATGGGAAACCCTTGAACAACAGTTGACACCTTAGTTCACAGGCAAACTTTCTTCTGAGAAGATAAATGTTTTCTTTAAGATCATTCTTATATCTTTAGTATTTATTATATTTTAATTAAAATACACTTACATCATTTTCCCCATCTCTTTCTTTCCATCAACCCCTGCCACCTCCCTTCCTGACCTACTCTCACTCAAATTCCTGGCATATATATTCAAACACAACCTGTTGAGTCCATTGAGGGTTGCTCTGCTTTTAAGAGCCTGGTTGAGGCAGAGACGCAAAATATACCATTGTTAAGGTCTGAATTAAACTATCACACATAGGCTTAAATGTTCCAATGTCTACTCTGCAACCTGGTGGCACAGGTGAGGGAGACTGTCGAACTTTTTAACACTGAACCAGCAAACCAAAGGGGCTCACTGGAGTGTGAGGTTGTATCCACTTGTGATTCTGTTGGATGCTATGTGTTCTGTCTACTAAAATGTGACAATGTAACCCTTCATATTCTTGGGTAAAAGGAACTGTTCCTGGCATGAGTTCTTCACCACAATGGAATTTCCAATCATGAAGTGAAGTAAAGCTTTCCTTCCTTGAATGGCTTCTGTCAGCTACTTGGTCTCAGTGATATAAAAACAAACTAATACAGCAATATAATCACAAACACAGGTCCTATAATACTTCCTAGGCTTTGTGGCTTAACAGTCCAGCCATCAACTGTCACTACCACTAGGGGTGACGAGCAGTAGGAATTATAGTAGAGAGTAAAAAAAATGTTTTGTTTGAGTTATCATTAATCCTCAACTCCTATTTTAAAATAAAATATAATACTAAAGGAAATGAATCTAATTTGGCAGGGGGGACTTTAGGGACTGTACTTTTTCCTTGTGAGAAATTTACCCTTGAACAGCCATGTGCAGTTCTCTACTAAGCATGTACACACAACCAGATATTATTTAAATGAAACCAGTTGATTTTCCTTTGCTTGTGATATTAGTTTATAAATAAATATTTTCAATGTTTTATTCTCAACTAAAATTGTCTTAATACTTACTCCCCAAAGCCCAATGCTTGTTAATACCCCCATTGCGGTTTATAAACCAGGGTTCTAAATGATGCATCACTTTATGTATTTACTCTCTGTTGCAGTTCTAGCAACTGAAGTCTTAGCACGGCTGTGAATTTCATTACTGTAATTTTGCTCCCATTCCAAATCATTAATATTGATGCCAAATAAATGATAGTGTTATTCAAGCTAAATATTCTAAATTGCTCAGAAAAGGAAATATACTCCCGATTTTTCTCATTGCCCTTGCAAAATAAAGATGAACTGGGTTGTGACAGCAAAAATGTAGCCAGAGAATTGCAAAGCTGCTATTCCACTCTCTTTTAACCTCTAGTAACTGACAAATTAAAAAAAAAAACCAAAAACTTATAGGCTATGGTATTAGCTCTGAAGATTCATTCAACTCCTAAGCATCAATGCAGAATAACAATGATTCATGCGTTATTGTGTTCATTTAAAGAAAATCCCACATTTTAGAAGAAAGTCTGGGTGATGATGCAATTAGAGGATCTCAACAAGGCAGCACTTGTATTAATCTCAAGCTTACTAACTTTAAAAGTGTACCCTTTGTCAAGTGAATGCACTTATTTAAAACATATCGCCTAGAATCATTAATTTTGAGCCTTTACTCTACTAATTCATTTTGCGTTAAATGTCTTTTTTTTTTTTTTTTTTTACTGTTTTACTATTTGCATTGAGCCACAAAAAAAAAAAAAAAAAAAAAAAAAAAAAAAAAAAAAAAAAAAAACAAGAAAAGATTCAGGATGCTAAGAAGATGTCTTACTATGATAATGTGTGTGTACATATATGTCTCTCTGTGTATATACATGTGTGTGTATTTGTATGCATGTGTCTGTGCAGGTGTTTGCATGTGTGTATAGATGTATTTATATGTGTGCATGTGTGAATGTGTGTACATCTCTCTCTTTTTTGTGTCACATAATGTTTTTACCTAATACATGGCTCACTGGTCCTTTTCAAGTGGCTCCCTGCACTAAAACTTGATGAATTTACTTTGATTATGGTGGTTTAGAAACAATCTGGACTTCATGACTCTTACTGTTTAATTTACCATCCTGTCCCTGAGATGCATTAGACGTGAAAGTTTAGAAAATGTGAGGGGTATTAAAATTTCTGTTTTCTTTCATAAACTAAGAGGACATATAAATTATTTGTCAAATAACAAATATGCTTTGATGTAGCATATTTGCAGCAAGCTCTTTCTTTGCTTGCTTTCTTCTTCGTAGTATGGTAGTTATGTTTTCTATTTTTTCTTCTTGTAAATGTTTGCAAATAAGACAAATATTTGAAATGTGTGTGTGTGTGTATGTGTGTGTGTATTGTATGTGTTTTCTTCTTGTAAATGTTTGCACATAAGACAAATATTTGAAGTGTGTGTGTGTGTGTGTATGTGTGTGTGTATTGTATGTGTGTTTAAATATACTTATATGTATATTTAAAGAAACAAATTCACTCTATTTTGTACCTGGATCTTGGGAGATTATTTTGACAATTTTCTCTTAACTCTTGTTAGTGACACTAATTTCTTCTCTGCTTGCACAAACTTGCTCCTAGGAAAGTTGCAGATACCACTCAGGTATGCTTTAGCAGTTGAACAGAGA
The DNA here is from genome assembly GCF_011762505.2 of Arvicanthis niloticus. Lineage (NCBI taxonomy): Eukaryota > Metazoa > Chordata > Mammalia > Rodentia > Muridae > Arvicanthis > Arvicanthis niloticus. The sequence continues at coordinate 10,869,330 of NC_047674.1, read as the reverse complement.
TAATAGTGAAAGAAATGAGATTCTTAATGGTAAGCAGTCTAAAACAGCACTTCTCAGCCTCCCTAATGCTGTGACCCTCTAAAATAGTTCCTCATGTTGTAATCCCCAACCATAAAATTATTTTGTTGCTGCCTCATAACTGTAATTTTGCTACTGAGCTGTGTCTCAGTTCATCATACCACTGGAAATATATGTTGTTTTCTGTTGGTCTTGATTCTCAGGTTGAGAACTATTGATCTAGAGAGACAATTGCTACAAATTATGCCAATAACCTGAAAGTTGGACACAAAATATTAGGATGGAAATCAAGGAAGGAGACATTAGCCAAAGTTCAATTTTACAGTCATGGCCTGTGGCTTGACAGGACATCCCTAGATACATTAAATCTGAAGATGATTATTTACTAAAGAGCAGATTCCTGAATATCATAGCTGAGGTGATAGTAGGCAAAGGCATATGCTGCTGTATGTTGGTGGTGAGAAACTCAGGCAAATGTTCATGAGGTGATACAGAATAACAATTCAGGTTCACATAGCAAAATAAAGCATATTATGACCATAGACTATGAAGTATGGGGAACCTACTATGAAAAACCTTTAAAAGCAGTCACTCACTGAATGATTGATTATTTCTTTAAAGTTGAGAAAAAGAAAAGCATCTTCTAAACTTAAGTTTAAAGCATAAATTTGGGGCATTTGAATAAAAACCTTCAGCCTTCTAATTTTCACTAAAATCTACTGCACTGAATGTAACCTTTCATCCTAATGCCTTCTAATAGTAAAGTTGTTTATTTCTTTCTTTTCCCTAGTGAGCCTTACATCTAGTTAAAGCAGCTTTGGTTTCTGAGTTCTGGCACATTATTTTGTTTCTGCCATCAGTCCTACTTGATTTTAGTTTTTTTGGAATGTTGTTTTTGCATCATCTTTAAGACTCAGGATGGTTGGGTTCTAGTCAACTCTGCTTCAAAACCATGTGAGGGATCTAGTGGTTGCAAAGGTGCTTGCCACTGAGCCTGATAACCAGAGTTGAAATCCCAGAGCCTACATGGTAGAAAGATAGAACCTAGTTTTAAAAATTGTCCTCTCGGACTGCTGTACACCAGTAATTACACAATCATATCCATATATATCCATATATGTCTATATCCATGTATGTAATAATTTTAATTAAAAATATTACACAGTAAATAGAAATAAAGTCAGTCAGCTGTACCTTAAAGTATCTCAAAACACAGAGTATGTAACTTATGACCCAGACCCCTGACTTCTCATTTGGACTCATCTTATTGTGACTAATAACTTTTGGTTTTCAAAAATGTGAAGCTCTCTCTGTTGTCTAGTTTCCGTGAAACTCATCCATTATTCAAAGAAAATGTCATTGGACAAAATTAAACAAGAGTTGGAGAATTCATCCAAGATAATTATTGTTCGAAAATTTAAAAATTAATGCTAAAATACATTTAAAATCGACAATAGTATTGCAATAGAGGCCTGTGCTGGCTCATTTTATGTCAAGTTGACACAAGTTATAGTCAACTGAGAGGAAGGAGCCTCAATTAAGAAAATACTTCTACAGGTTCTCTCTCCCCATTGTTGGGTATTTCAGCTAATGTTCAGCTAATGTCATCCCCATTGGGTCCTGGGTGCCTCCACCCACCCATCTCAAAAATATTAACCCAGAATTGCTCCTGCCTAAAGAAAATACTGGAAAAAAGTGGAGCAGAGACTGAAGGAAAGGTCATCCAGAGACTGCCCCACCTGGGGATCCATCTCATGTGCAGCCACCAAACCCAGACACTATTGCTGGTGCCAAGAAGTGCTTGTGCCAGGAGCCTGATATAGTTATCTTCTGAGAGACTCTGCCAGAGCCTGACCAATACAGATGCGGATTCATGAAGCCAACCGTCGGACTGAACATGGGAACCCCAATGGAGGAATTAGGGAAAGGACTGGAGAAGCTGAAGGGGCTTGCAATCCCATAGAAAGAACAACAATATCAATCAACCATACTCCCCAGAGCATTCAGGGACTAAACCAGCAACAAAAGAGTACACACCAAGGAACCCATGAATCCAGTCCCATAATGTAGCAGAGGATGGCCTTATCTGGCATCAATGTGAGGGGAGGTTCTTGGTCCTGTGAAGGCTCGGTTCCCCAGTGTGGGGGAATGCTAGGGCAGTGAGGCAGGAGTGTGTGGGTGGGTAGGGGAGCACCCTCATGGAAGCAGGGGGTTGGGGATGGGATAGGGGGTTTTTGGAGGGGAAACTTGGAAGGGGGATAACATTTTTAAATAAGTAAAATAACCAAAAAAAAAAAAAAAAAAGGAAGAAAAAAGAAAATACCTCTAAAAGACTGAATTGTAGGCAAGCCTGGGGGCCATCTTCTTCATTAGCTCATTCAAGAAGGCCCAGCCCATTTTGGGAAGTGCCACCATTGGGCTAGTCCCAGGTTCTATAAGAAAGCAGGCTGAGCAAACCATGGGAAGCAAGGCAGTAAGCAGCACCCCTCCAGGACCATTTCTTGTCTTGCTCAGGAAGAAAAGTCTGCACATTTTAGTCAAGCGAAGGCAAACTAAGGTCATCAAGGTCATCTTGATCAAAGACAAGTCAGCCTTTTCTGTAACGTGCCCATTGTACCATTATAATAATGCATTTCTGACAGCAGCTTCACTTCAAAGAGCCATGCATTCCCTGTAGGACATTTATAGAGGCCGAACAAATATGGGCCTGACAAAATCGGCTGCATGAACAAGTTGATTAGAAGCAGCAATTCCTCATTTCTCCCCATAATCAAATTCTGCAACAAGATTTTGAACATCGTTGGTGCCTCTTGGACAGTGTGATTTGTAATATTAGTTTTGTGAAAGGTTTAAAGTTGATACCCTGGCAGGCTTGTTTAGATCACAGTGAGTGTAGGATGGATTTAGATCCTGGGCAGCTGAGGGTTCACTGCACTGGCCGTCACCTGGGACAATCTACTTAACTGCTCATAATCTCACTTTCCCAGCTTCTGCCAGATTTATAGGTCTTCTGTTTCCCTGAAAGTGTCATGCTGAGAACCATTTGCTGGTTATAGAATGCCTGAGGCTTTTAAAGAAAGTTTCCAGTTAGGACAATATTAACAAAGAAAATCCACAGACCTGTGAGGTTCACATCTATACATAACTCACACACATACTTTTGAAATCCAATACAGTTTGTAGTCCTGTTGGACTACTGCTATAAAAATTTCATTTAAGCTCCACATTCCCATGAGTGCAGCTGAAGAATACCGTTTGCTGTCTTCTGTGAATGACGTGGTGGGGAAGGGTGGAAGGGATAGGAAATAAACAAATATCAGGGAACAATTAAAATTTTCAGTATTGTTGTGGATAACCATCTCAGTGTTTTAGACAAACATGCTTCAAAGCCTTTTCATCTTTAAATATTCACTGAATCAATCTATAATTTTAATACTCATAGAAAAATAATCTAATACCTTGGGTTTTTTATTTTCTGTTTTTTTTTTTTTTTTTAAATTAAAAACCAAACAACTAGAGGCACAGTGAAGCAGTGGGGAGGAGACATTATGCAGGATTTCTCTTTAATGTATTCTTTATCCTTCCCAAAGATTGCATTTCCACAGTAATGCAATTACTTAAGGGAACACTTGACCTCTAATTCAAATTGTTTTGCATAAAATATTGCAATGGTAAGACTACTACTTACATGTAAGTTATGATATATGATGGTTTAGGTAAAAACACCAGAAAGTGAACTGAAGTTTAGTTTAAGCTAGCTACAGTTTTGGAAGTTCAGTCTTTAAGAAAATACCAGTTCTTTTCAAGGACATAGGATTAAGTGAAGTAGTGAATACAAAGTAGGGTTTTGCTCCTTGGAAAGGTTATGGCAGTGCTTTGGTAGTTGTGAGCTGTAAATATTCTACAGCCGTGGCTCTTTGGCAAATTGTTTTTCTTGTTCATAACCGATCGGAGATATAGGAAACAGAAGTCAAAACATTATTACTTTTGGGTTCTTTCACTTTGAGAAAGATCTTGCTGTGTTCTTGGAATCTGTTAGTTTTAACACAACCTTGTCAGCGGGGATATCGATATTCTATTTATAATTGCAGAAATCCAAAGGTTAGCACTTGGTCTGAGGGCATAGCATTAAATTCTTACAGTCAAAAATGAAATGCAAACTAGTGTGACCCTTAGACTCACGTTGATACTTATGGCCTCCTACTGTTGCTTTTAAAAATACGGAATATTTTGGAAGTAGTTTTTAAGTGATACCAATGTAAAGGACACAGCTTTCACCTAAAATGGGATGAGATAGAATTTATTCTGGAGCCAAATATCAGTGGCCATGGGCTGAGAATACAGATTAAAGTTACCCCACATTTTCCAGTAACAGAACAAAGAAAGTTATAGATCAAAGCAGTTTCAAATAGGTTGATGGTCCTCTCAGGTGGACAGCTTACTGAATAGCTGGGGCATACCTCTTTAGGCAGATACTGTCTGATGGCATTTGCCTTTGAATTGGCAAAAGCCAATGTTTTGTCCATTTACAAATTTGTGAATTTCATCGAATTTACCAACTGGTTTAACGTTGTTAGCTCACATCTGGGGTAGGAAATAAATGGCTATTCAAGAGGCCAGGATAGCACAGGACAATTTTGAAGTGGACTTGCAACCTTCTAACCCCTCTACAATCAGTGATGTTCTCATCAGTCAATCAGCTTTTGTAGGAAAGTTCTATGTAGATGAGACTTCTTTCCAGGAACCTCAGTTCACAGTGGAGTCAAAGAGGATGCTTTTCCTTTTGACTAGCACCTACGTATTTTTGTTTGTCTATGAGACGCCCACTTTTCTCAGCAATAAGTATATGATTGAAAAGTCAACTATGAAGGTAGTAGTCACAGAATAACATATTGGAGATGTAAGAGTAGTATGTATTATGGAAAACAGAGAATCTCATGGCTGAAGGGCTTGGATTATTATGTGTGAAACATTTTAATGAAAATCATATAACCAGGCAACAAATTTATGTATTGGGAAATCATGCTTGCAACCTAGGTAATTTTCCAGTGCCACACTTTGTTCAAGGACAATTCCCTGCAGATGAATCCTAACCTGTAGTAGGGCTTCTGTAGAGCTGGTAAAGCTCAGATGCTGAGGATCATCTGTAGATTGCAAACCTCATCAAGTGGAATCCACCCCTTTGTGTTACTGAGCGATATAAATTTAAAGCCAAGGTAGCTCAGAAAAAATTAAGGCTGTTTCCAGAAATACCATATCCCAGGTGCCATTCCGTACAATCTGCATTTGAGGAAGATATCTAGAAATTCTGTTGGTTACTCTGAAACTCTGAAATTCTCCAGATTTTAAAGTAATCATATTAAGTTTCTTAATTAGACTTAAAATTTTGTCAGTCATTAGATCAGATGCCTTTTATCTAATATTTACTCTATTGTCTTCAAATGTGAATAAGTGGGTTTCTTTAAGTTTTGTAGGTCATTGCAAAATCATTAAGGTCTTTTCTCAAGGAACATTACTTCCAAAGAAAATTTCCTCTGAAAAGATCCAAATTCCTCTTTATCCATGTCTTTCATGTGGAATAATTACTGCGTTTATTGGTAATGCAGGCTTTATGCTTGTCGCATGCATGCATGTTTGCTTACCATTATATGTCTACATCACCCGTGAAGTTGTTTGGAAAATCCCACAATCAATTTTCAGTTTTTGGAAATACAAGATAAATGTATAAATGACTGATACCAAAAATATGGGATAATAATAATGTAAAACTTGTATAGTGTGGCTAGGTAACAAGTGGACATGGGTGTTAGGACACGGTTTAAAGGTGAAAATCAAGCATGACTCTGAATTCATTAAATGACTTTATCATAATTATTTTGTAGGAATATGATTAGGACTTTTAAAAACTTCTTTTAATACATGTAAAAATTGAAATAGAATAATCAGCTATGGTCTTTGATTAAATTTCCATCATATTTTTGAAATTTTTTTGTGTATCTTTGAGCATATTTCTACTTGACTAATAAAGTCATGACATTGATCGTAAGTTCGTTGAGTATTAACTGATATTAAACCCAAAGATATTAAAGAATATTGAATATATACTCAAATATGGTAGACTCTTTTATACAAGTAAAACCAGTTTTATTTAGCTATATGTGTACCTGGTATATTGGTCACTTAATTTTAAGAATCTTAAAATTCCTTATTCATAATAAATATTTAAATCTAGAGTACCCTTATTTTTAACTGATACATATTTATGAGATTCTTTGAAATATTTTGATGTGTGTATAATTATGTATGATGTCATGATATGGCTCTACCAGCTGTCTATGCTACAGAAGCAATTTATAATTTAGTGTCAATAGCAGCATAGTGTTATTTCCTTACAGTTCTGAGGCAGAGGAGTCTGGGCCAAACTTGGCTAGCTTTGCATTTTGAGGTAAAAGTTACAATTCACATTTTGGCTTGGACTGCAGAATTATCCAAAGCTTGATTACAAATTGACCAGCATCCAAGTTCTCTCAGACTGCTGGCATAATCCATCTTTTTGTGGTGTAGCATAAAGGTTTAATGTTTACTTGTGGCCTGTTAGCTGCACATTGCTCTCAGTATTCACAAACTACATATAATTTTTTACCATGTGGCCATGTCTATAGACATTTTCAAGGCACAGAATATTCCTTCTTCAAATCAACCAATGGAAAGTTTCTCTACCTGTTATGCTGCAACAAAGAAGCAAGTCATAATTACATTTAAGGATAGAAATTGAGGGCATGGATCCTTGGAGGGGTTACCTCAGAGAGTGTCCACTTTATGCTCTCCAGAAGTTCATTCCTTTTCACATGAAAACACATTTTCTTTCTGTTTCAAAATCCCCCAGATCTTACATTATTGCAGCAACTGTCCAAAGGACAAAATCAAATTGGTTAAATGGTACTCAGACAATTTAAGTTTTAAGGTCAGCAATGTGAGCATAAATTACCTGCTTCTACTTAGCTTTCCGACAAAACTTATAGCCCATGTTGAGGTATGGCTTACACGGAAATTTACTAAGGAATGATTCATTCCCAGGCCATTCAGATTGCTAGAGAAATTCATTTTAAGAAATGCTGTAATTAAAATACATGCATTTTCAATGAGTAAAGGAAAGGCTAGATGACAGAGGACAGTGATTGGCTGTGGTGAGGCACTAGGGGTTATGAGTCTTCAGATAATAGGCAAGAACAACGTGGAGGCATCAACTATGTGGTCACAAAAATGACTTATTACAACAACCCAAGAAAACCTAGGAGGTGTCAATCCTCACCTTGATATCTGGTAAATGTTTCTAGAATCAACCTGTCTTGATGAAAAATACTTGTAATTTGCCTTCCTGTTTTAGGTTGTCTCTAAGTTAACAATGAGCACAAGCAAGACACATTGATTATATCTAATTTCCTCATATCTATGACAACTTGACATGGTAATTATGATCATATAATCAAAAAATCTCTTGAGTTGACATCCTTTCTCTGTATATATTAGTAACTTTTATGAGCCTCAGTTTACTTTACTGAATACTATTGCTGTTTCAAAGAATTGTATATTTAAAGTGTGGAATCTGGCTATAAAGTAGCTAGCATTTTTATATGTAATCAAAATGGGAAAATTTTATGATTGTTTTTCCTTAGACAAAGAATAAGTTAATATGTGTGAAATACTTTCTAAGAGCCAACATTATAAAGGATAATATTTGACATTTTACTTAATTTCATAAAAACCTGTTCAACCTGAGGATATAATTATGTTTGTTAATGGCAGTAAAGTGAATAATTTTCAGTATATTGGTGAAAATGTTATATTAATTCAAGACACTGCATTATGTTAACAGACTACAAATTTCCCAGATTTTACTATTATTACTTTGTCAGCATAACAGCTTTTTCAACAGATTTTAATTTATAGTGCTTATTATTTCTATATATTTGAATCTAAAAACTTGAGTTCCCCAGGAATTTAGTGGGGAAAGGTAGTTGGTCGGATTTGACTGTATCCTAGTACCAGTCAAAAGCATCATTCTTAGTAACATCTTGTTTGTAATTATTTTTAAACCTGCTTCTTTATTTACATGAGTTTTAATATAATAACCACAATGCATATAATTTTATTTTATTTCTTTTTAAAAATATTTTTGTCCGAACATTTTCTACTCCACTTTCATTTCATCAGCATCCCAGCATTTGGAGTAGGATAGCTTATTCAGGTTTATAAGGAACTAGCACAATGAAGGAAAATCTGATTCGTGCATGTTTGTAAACCCACTTAACTCATTCTGATGTGATACAGTGTGCATTGCCTTAGAGACCAGATGGCGTGAGCTCTCAGCTGTTGGACTGTTGTGTTAAAGAAAATTTAAGACTTTTGTTCCCTTCTTCTTCTATGAGAATTGAATAGTCATTACCTTTCTTTGAACTGCACATCTATGATTCTATGTCTTCACATTCTAATTGATAGCTGAAAACAACTGTTTGAGCTTGTAAAATCAAAAAATTAAACCATTTCCCCTCCTATCCTCTGCTCCTGGAATGACAACTCGGAGACAAAGTATTTATTAATAAACACCTTGGCCATAAGCTTTGGCTTGTTTTCTGACTTGCTCTTAATTTGCTATTCCTTTTATTTTAACCTGGATTCAGCTTCTTGGCTGGTTTCATCTCCTTGTATTCTTATGTCCATGTCCTTATTGGTTTTAGGAATAATTTCTCTTATTCTATCCTGAGTTCAGCCATGTAGCTGGTTTATGGCCATCTCCTTAGTGTTCCCAGGCAAATCTCTCCTTTATTTTAATCTAAGTTTTGCCACGTGGCTGGTTACCTCTGCTCAGCTCCTATGTTCTGACCTCCTTTATGTTCTGGGTAAATACTTAGCCTTCAAACTATTTCCCAGAATTCTCTCTTTTTGCTGGCTGCTCCACCTCCTATTTCCTGCCTCAACTCATTGGCTATAGGCTTTTTTAATTGACAGGTAATGCTTAGATTCTTTTTACAGATTTAGAAATAGAGATGTAGTGAGAAAGCCTTTTAAATAATATTAAGCGACTTCATTCTGTGAAGGCATTTGGATCTACATGGGGCAGGTTTCAGTAACTTCCTTCTAAAGGGCACACACTAATTACTCTTCTTGCTAATCCTTTATCTGTCATTGAAACCATATTCTTCAATTTAGAAATATGGAGTATTAGAAAAATGACTTGATTTTTGTACTAAAGAAGCTTATAAATCATAATCTAGATATAGATACACTTTAGGAAGTACTTTAAAGAGTAATTTTACATTCTTGTTGTTTAAAATGTGTAAAAAGAATATAGCCTCATCAGGAAAGTTAATTTTATTTCCTAATCTTTATTCAAGATACATATGACATGTGTTCAAAGCTGCTTTGTCTCATGATATTCAAAGTTAAGTTATTCTGTTTTCTGTAGTCTTAAAAATAAAGTGCACTTGAATCATCTATATTTTAATGCTAATTTTTACAATTTTATAAACACATATGGTATAGTTCAACAGGCTTTATCATAAGTATGACTTCCAATATTAAACCAGCAAGTGGTATTAATGCAGAACACCACACTGCTCTCTACTTCTCTCCACTATTAGCATGGAAAAAGGCATAGCATCTAAGAAGAAAAGATATAAGACAAAAAGGATATCAATTCACTGTATCTCTCAGTTCATCAGTACTCAAAATAGAATCCATTGTCAGAATTCAAATTGTATATGTGAATTCATGGAATATTGATTGAACACTAAGAAACCAAAACTCCAGTTGACAGTGAAGAAACAAATTCAGTGAGAAAGAAATGTATAATTTTATTTTTCCCATCCTCCATGTTCTTTATTCTTGAAGAGCTGAAAAAGTAGAATCATAATTTAGAGATGAAAGTGTACATTTTTTTTCTAGAAAATAGGACCATCTGGTGGTTTATTAGTATGGCCAATTTAGATTCAGCAATGTAATTGGACACTTTTAAGAATGTATGATCTCGGTGTTTATTTTTTTACATTTTAAAAATTTATTATTCTCTCATATATTACATCCTGACTGCAGTTTCTCCTCCCTCCACTCCTCTCAGTTTTTCTCACCCCTACCCTCCTCTTCCTGTGATCCACTGCTCCTTTGTTTTCTTTCAGAAAAGAGGAGGTGTTTCAAGGATATCAAGTGAATACAACATAAGAAGTTACAATAAGACCAGGCTTGGACCCTCATATCAAGTGCAAGAGTTAAAGAAGATTGTGGAGATGCTTTCAATACATACATTAAGAGAAAACAATATTTCTTTTAAATCCTCTTGTTATTTTAATGATTCATGTACACTCATTTTATAACAATTGTGAGACTTCTAGAATTCTACCCTACATAGATATCTTCCATGGAGGTCTCTTTATCTTTATCTGTGAGTTACCTGTGAATATCAGATTTGTAATTTTTTTTTTCACTTAATTTTTTTTCACTTAATTCACATAATTTTTTTGTGTTCACTTATTTGTGCTCAGTTTCTGTAATTGCACCTCTGTTCTTTATAACAGGATACTTTTGCATGTTATTTATTTCTAGGCTTATGGTTATGACTGCATTTGTCTTTACACATTGTAGACAGACAGACATGTTCCACAGCGTTGGGGTGGGAGCTCTGCTTTTTTATACCTGGGGTCATAAAGAGTAAATGAACTCTTTTCCTGAGGGTATCCATTTCTGACTGAAGACAGTCTAGTTTTACAGGTATTCCACTATACTGCCAATTAATTAACTTAATTTAGGTTATAAGAAATAGGCTTTTGTATTTTTTAGCACACTCTTCCTTTGGGTTGTTTCCCCTTCAAAGGTAGAACATAAAGTTAGTCAAATTATGGAAAAATTTGGGTCTCATGAAACTAAAAAGAACTGTACAGTATAAGAAATTGCAGCAAATAAATACAGTCCACAGAATGTGAGAAAGACTTTGCTATCTGCTCAACCAAAATAGAATCAGTATCCAGATACATACAGATAAAATTTTAAAAACACTAAGTCTTAATATAAGTAAACAATCATATTTTAAAATTGGACTATAGAACTGAACAGAGAAGTTTCATAAGAAAAAAATGCAAATGGTTTAAAAACAATTTTAGAAACTTTCAAGTTAAAAAAAATTTCTTAGTTCGTCAGGTAAATGCAAATTAAAACTAAATTAAGATTCAACTCCCTCCAATGAGAATGGTCATCATCTGGATTACAAATAACAAGGACTGACATGAATGTTGCAAAAGGTACACTTAGGTACTGTTGCTTGGAGTGTGCACAGTGTGTCCACTTTGCATTGTAAAATGGGACTCTTAGGTACTGTTGATGGGAGTGTATTCATTTTATTTTGAAAAATGGTACAGTTAGGTACTGTAGATGGAAGTACACACAGTGTGTCTACTTTGGAAACCAATCTAGAGGTTACTCTGAAACCTGGAAATAGAATTGCTATATGACACAGCTATACTACTCCTGGGCATATACTCAATGAACTTTATAAGCATTTTACTACAGAGATATATAAGTATACATTTTAGTTATTTATCTATTTACAATAACTAGGAAATGGAATCAAGACATATGTCTATCAACAGATGAATACATAAAAATACATAAAAAACCAACCAATTCAGCTTCTTCAGTCTTCTCTCTAATTCTTCCACTGGGAACCACTTGATCAATTCAATGGTTAGCTGTGAGCATCCACCTCTGAATATGTCAGACTCTGGCAGACCTCTAAGAAGACAGCTATATCAGGTTCCTGTCAGCATGCACTTCCTGACATCCACATCAGCGTCTACCTTTGTTGACTACACATAGGATGAATACCCAGGTGTAATGGTCTCCAGACAACCCCTCCTTCAGTTTCTGTCCCACACTTTATGTCCATATTTTCTCTCTTGAGTATGTTGTACTCCTTCTAAGAAGGACCGAAACACCCCCACTCGGTCTTCCTTCTTCATGAACTTCATGTGGTGTGTGAGTTGAATCTTGGGTATTGCGAGCTTGTGTGCTAATATCCAATTATCAGTGTGTGAAAACCATGTGTGTTCTCTTGTGATTGGGTTACCACATTCAGGATGATATTTTCTAGTTCCATCCATTTACCTAAGAATTTTTTGAATTCATTGTTTTTAATAGCTGAGTAATACTCCATTGTGTAAATGTACCACATTATTTTCCTTTGTAACATTCCTCTGTTGAAGGACATCTGGGTTCTTTCCAGCTTCTGGCTATTATAAATAAGGCTGCTATGAACATAGTGGAGCATAGGTCCTTGTTATATGTTGGAACATCTTCTGGGTATATGCCCAGGAGTAGTATAGCTGTATCCTCAAGGTAATGCTATGTCCAATTTTCTGAGGAATGGACAGACTGATTTCCAGAGTGGTTGCACCATCTTGCAATCCTGCCAACAATGGAGGAGTGTTCCTCTTTCTCCACATCCTCACCAGTACCTGCTATCACCTGAGTTTTTTATCTTAGCCATTCTGACTGGTGTGAGGTGAAATCTCAGGGTTGTTTTGATTTGCATTTCTCTGATGACTAAGGATACTGTACATTTCTTTAGGTGCTTCTCGGCTATTTGAATTTCCTCAGTAGAGAATTCTTTGTTTAGCTCTGTACCCCATTTTTAAATAAAATTATTTGGTTGTCTAGAGTCAAATTTCTTGAATTCTTTGTATATATTGGATATTAGCCCTCTATCGGATGTAGGATTGGTAAAGATCTTTTCCCAATCTGTTGGTTGTCATTTTGTCCTATTGACAGTGTCCTTTGCCTTAAAGATACTTTGCAATTTTTATGAGGTCCCATTTGTCAATTCTTGATCTTAGAGCATAATCTATTGGTGTTCTGTTCAGGAACTTTTCCCTTGGCCCAAGCATTCAAGGTTCTTTACAACCGTCTCTTCTATTAGTTTCAGTGTATCTGGTTTTATGTGAAGGTCCTTTATCCACTTGGACTTGAGCTTTGTACAAGGAGATAAAAATGGATCTATTTTCATTCTTCTACATGCTGTCCTCCAGTTGAACCAGCACCATTTGTTGAAAAATGCTGTCCCTTTTCCACTGGACAGTTTTACCTCCTTTGTCAAATATCAAGTGACGATAGGTGTGTGGGTTCATTTCTGGGTCTTCAGTTCTAGTCCATGGATCTTCCTACCTGTCTCTGTACCAACACCATGCAGCTGTTATCAGTATTGCTCAGTACAGCTTGAGGTCAGGGTTGGTGATTCCTCCAGAAGTTCTTTTATTGTTGCGAATAGTTTTCACTACCCTGGGTTTTTGTTATTCCAAACGAATTTAAGAATTTCTCTTTCTAACTCTGTGAAGAATTGAGTTGGGATTTTAATGGGGATTGCATTGAATCTGTAGATTGCTTTTGGCAAGATGGCCATTTTTACTAAATTAATGCTGCCAATCCATGAGCATGGGAGATCTTTCCATCTTCTGAGATTTTCTTTGATTTCTTTCTTTAGAGACTTGAAGTTCTTATCACACAGATCTTTCACTTGCTTGGTTAGGTTCACACCAAGGTATTTTATATTATTTGTGACTATTGTGAAAGGGGTCATTTCCCTAATTTCTTTCTCAGCCTGTTTATCTTTCGAGTAGAGGAAGGCTACTGATTTGTTTGAGTTGATTTTATATCCAGCCACTTTGCTGAAGTTGTTTATCAGGTTTAGGAGTTCTCTTGTAGAAGTTTTTGGGTCACCCAAGTATACTATCATATCATCTGCAAATAGTGAAATTTTGACTTCTTCCTTTCCTATTTGTATCCCTTTGACTTCCTTTTGTTGTCTAATTGCTCTGGCTAGGACTTCCAGTACTATATTAAATAGGTAGGGTGAGAGTGGGTAGCCTTGTCTAGTCCCTGATCTTAGTGGGATTGCTTCAAGTTTCTCTCCATTTAGTTTGATATTGGCTACTGGTTTGCTGTATATTGCTTTCACTATGTTTGGGTATAGACCTTGAATTCCTGATCTTTCCAAGACTTTTACCACAAAGGGGTGTTGAATTTAGTCAAATGCTTTCTCGGCATCTAGTGAGATGATCATATGGGTTTTTTCCTTTGAGTTTGTTTATATAGTGGATTACATTGATGAATTTATGAATGTTGAACCATCCGTGCATTCCTAAGATCAAGCCTACTTGATCATGATGGATGATTGTTTTGATGTGTTCTTGGATTTGGCTTTCGAGAATTTTGAGTATTTTTGCATTGATATTCATAAGAGAGATTGGTCTGTAGTTCTCTTTCTTTGTTGGGTCTTTGTGAAGTTTAGGTATGAGCATGATTGTAGCTTCATAGAATTAATTGGGTAGTGTTTTCCTTGTTTCTATTTTGTGGAATAGTTTGAAGAGAATTGAATTAGGTCTTCCTTGAAGTTCTGATAGATTTCTGTACTAAAACCTTAATTTTCATTAAATTCTAAAAAGTCTTTAACTTCTTTATTTCTTCCTTGACCAAGTCATCATTGAGTAGAACTTTGTTCAGTTTCCACGTGTATATGGGCTTTCCATTGTTTGTGCTATTATTGAAGACCAGCCTTAGTCCGTAGTGATCTGATAGGATGCAAGGGATTATTTCAATCTTTTTGTACCTGTTGAGGCCTGCTTAGTGACCAATTATATGTTCTATTTTGGAAAAGGTTCCATAAGGTGCTGAGAAAAAAAAGTATATTTTTTTTGTTTTAGGATGAAATGTTCTATAGATATCTGTTAAATCCATTTGGTTCTTAATTACTGTAAATTTTACTCTGTCTCTGTTTAGTTTCTGTATTCATGATCTGTCCATTGGTGAAAGTGGGGTATTTAAATCCCGCACTATTATTGTGTGAGGTACAATGTGTTTTTTGAGGTTTAGTGAAGTATCTTTTATGAATGTGGGTGTCCTTGCATTTGGAGCATAGATGTTCAGAATTGACAGTTCATCTTGGTAGATTTTTCTTTTGATAAGTATGAAGTGTCCTTCCTTATCTTTTTTGATAACTTTTGGTTGAAAGTTGATTTTATATGAAATTAGAATGGCTACTCCAGCTTGTTTCTTTGGACAATTTTCTTGGAAAGTTGTTTTCCAGCCCTTTACTTTGTGGTAGTGTGGTAGTGTCTGTTTTTGCCACTGAGGTGCGTTAGCTGTATACAGCAAAATTCTGGGTACTGTTTATGTATCCAGTCAGTTTATATCTTTTTATTGGGGAAAGAGTCCATTGATGTTAAGAGATATTAAGAAAGAGTGATTTTTTTCTCCTTGTTATTTTAGCTATTAAAGGTGTAATTATGTTTGTGTAGCTGTCTTCCTTTTGGGTTGTTGGAATATTATATTCTTATGTTTTCTAGGTTGTAGTTTCCCTCCTTGTGTTGGAGTTTTCCATCTATTATCCTTTGTAGGGCTGGATTTGTGGGAAGATATTATATAAATTTTTTTTGTCATGGAATATCTTAGTTTCTCCATCTATAGTGATTGAGAGTTTTGCTGGGTATAGTAGTCTGGGCTGGCATTTGTGTTCTCTTAGGGTCTGTATGATATCAGTCCAGGATCTTCTGGTTTTTATAATCTCTGGTTTTATAGGTGAGAAGTCTGGTGTAATTCTAATAGGTTTGCCTTAATATGTTACTTTACCATTTTCCCTTACTGCTTTTAGTACTTTTAATTTGTTTTGTGCATTTGATGTTTTGATTATTATGTGACAGGAGGAAATTCTTTTCTAGTCTAGTTTGTTTGAAGTTCTCTAGGCTTCTTGTATGTTCATGGTCATCCTTTCTTTAGGTTAGGGAAGTTTTCCTCTATAATTTTGTTGAAGATATTTACTGGCCCTTTAAGTTGGGAGTCTTCACCCTCATCTATACCTATTATCCTTAGGTTTGGTCTTCTCATTGTGTCCTGAATTTCCTGGATGCTTTGGGTTAGGAGCTTTTTGTATTTTCTTTGACAGTTGTGTCAATGTTTTTCATGGTATCTTCTGCACATGAGATTCTCTATTCTGTCTCTTGTATTCTGTTGGCGATGCTTGTGTCTATGACTCTTGATTTCTTTCCTAGGTTTTCTATCCCCAGGGTAGTCTCCCTTTGAAATTTCTTTATTGTTTCTACTTCCATTTTTAGATCCTGGATGGTTTTGTTTAATTCCTTCACCTGTTTGGTTGTGTTTTCTTGTGGTTCTTTAAGGGATTTTTGTGTTTCCTCTTTAAGGGCTTCTACCTGTTTACCTGTGTTCTCCTGTATTTCTTTAAGGGAGTTGTTTATGTCCTTCTTAAAGTCCTTTATCATTCTCATGAGTAGTGATTTTAAATCTGAATCCTGCTTTTCCTTTGTGATGTGGTGTCCACGACTTGCTATGGTAGGAGAACTGCGTTCTGATGATGCCAGGTAACTTTGTTTTCTGTTGCTTATATTCTTGCGCTTGCCTTTCACCATCTGGTTAACTCTAGTGCTACCTGCACTCACTGTCTTTGACTGGAGATTGTCTTTCCAGTTATCTTGCTTATGTCAGAACTCCTTAGAGTCCAGATGTCTCTGTGATGTTGTGATCCTAAGTTCCTGGGTGGAAGAGCTTCTGAGACTCATGCTTGCTCTGGGATCCTGAAAACCTGCTGCTCTTAGTGCAGTGGTTCCTGCACTTCAAGTGCAGTGGTTTCTCTGCTGCTCTGAGTGCAGTGGTTTCACCACTGCTTTAAGATGGTTCAGGATATGGTGTCTTCACAGGAGAAAACCCACTAGGTGTCTACCCCAGTCAAAAGGACCAAGCAAGGGGTGGAAGGGGAGTGGTATTCTGGAGGGGTGGGTTTTGGATGGGTGGTGGGTCCAGAGTGCCCTAGGCTCCCAGTTGTAGTTCTGGGGCATAGGGTCGGCGGTAGGGTTCTTACCAAGTGCTGTAGGAAGGCTCAGGATAAGGTATCTTCATGGAGCAGATCAGCTAGGTGTCTGTCCCAGCCAAAAGGACTAAGTGAGGGGTAGGAGGGGAGTGGTATTTTGGAGGGACAGGGTTTGGGTGGGTTGCAGTTCTGGGGTGTAGGGTTGTGGGGGATGATTCTTACCTGCTGCTCTAGGGAGGATCAGGATATGGTGTCTTCATGGGAGCAGACCTCAACCATGTCTTACTCCATCATCCTTCCACCTTTCTTTCCTCTGGTCGTCTCCTACCACCTGTATGATATTTCTTAACTGTAATGAAAAATTAAATTATAAAAATTTTAGGTAAATGGAGGGAACTAAAAAAATATAGAGAGAGTGTGCTAACTGAGGCCAATAAACACAGATATCTTATGTATTCTCTCATTCACAAATTCTAACATCAAATCTTTTCTCTTGTGTTTAATGCAGTACAAGTAAAATTCCATAAAGTAGAAGGGGACTTTTGGAGCGGGTCCCTTAAAGGGGGTGTAGGGGTGGTAATAGATTGTAGCTAAAAGTTGTGAGTTGTAGTCATGGAGGTTTAAAGTTTAAGATGGATCTCTGAAAATTATCAAAGAAGGTGCCTCACAACTTACTCTATAGAGGAGGCTGGATTCATATTTGTGGTAATCATCCCTTGGGGCCATTTTTGCCTGCTTCTGTGAAAGCCTGCCTGTCAGGAAGAGTCAAGTCAGGCCAGGGTCTGATGGCAGATTTCCTGGCCTGTTCATGTTTGGAACAATAAGAGGGGATACACTTGAAGCTCAAGGTAAGAGGCTGAATGTTCTTTTAATTTGGAGGAAGGAACAGGAGGCCTCTGGATGGGTACAGATATCCAAAGTATGTCAGCTGTTGTCTCTGCTGGTTTGTGACTTTGTTTACATACTTCGTGTAAAGTATGTAAAGCCTTAGAGAATTATACTTGAGGCTGCTGCAGTACTGAAGTCTAACCTTTGTCCCTGAGTCTCCCTTTCCATCTTTACTATAATCATCCTCACTCCCCACTCAGAAGACTGCTCGACTTTGCACCAGAGGGACCAGTGTAATCATCCTTACTCTGCCTTCTGGATGCTGGAATTATGAGCTCAGCAACAAACACAGTGTAGAGCATTTTCTCTGCTTTAATTGTCATAGCAAACATAGGAGCCATGCTCACAATTATGTCTTGGTAAGCTTTTCTTTATCATTGTTATTGTTACATAATGTTTATTCTTTTAATATTTATTTTATGTTTTTGCAAACTTTATACATGAATACTGCATTTACATCATTTCAGCATATTCTTTCTGTCCTCCAACTCCTCTCATGTCCTCCCAACTTACTATCAAGGCTATGGTCTCTTTATTGTTACACATATTTAACCTGCTGAGTCCAGCTACTGTTGTTTATATGTATATATGTTTAGGGATGAGCACTTGGGGTTGGATAACATATCATGGGGATTGTCCCTCCAAAAATTCTGATTCCTGCTCTCTCAGAAGCCATTAACTGCCTGTAATTCTTCATCTAGGGATAGGCTACCTGCTTTGGGATGACAGTTAATATTGTTATTTTCCAGATCTTATTTAGATGACCATGTTATTAACATTTAATAGGTGCAACTGTGTGTTAGACATAGAAGACAGTTTCATATTGTAGATATTTCTGTCCCCTGGGTCTTACAATGCTTTCAGTAGAAAAGACCATCAAACAAATTGCTCAAAATACAGAAAAACTGACCATAGGGTGCCCATCCCTAGTCAATATATCTACAACACAACTCCCACACCTAAGGCTCAGGGAGCATCAAAAAAAAAGAGAGATTGAAACATTGTAAAAACCTGGGGACCAGCATGTTTACTCTGTGACAGTGTCTTTGATGATATTTTATTACATAATAAGTAACAGATAACTGAAACCAATGAAGTGTCAGATATTTGCTTTGTGGAAATGTATCTTTTTAATCAAAATTGACAAATCTGTTGATAGCAAAGTATTTCTCATTTTTATAACTTTTCTCTACATATGTACTCATATTTTGAGAGTTCTCTGCCTCTTTCTGTGTCTCTGTCTCTCTCTGTTTCTCTGTCTCTATCTCCAATCAGTTTTGAAACCAGGAATATGTTTCAGTGGTAGAAAGCTTAGTTAGCATATACAAAGCTCTGGGTTTGATCCTGGTACGAGAACAAGTTAGACAATTAACGTGTCTAATTTTTTAGCAAATCATCAAACTTTATTTCCCTGGTCATGGTGGCCCATGCCTGTAGTTCTAACCCTTAGGAGGAAAATAAAGAGTCAAAGCCAGCATCCTTTAAAAATTAGTCTTTGATTTCATGAAACTGACTCAAAAACACAAAAGCAAGCCACAGCCAAAATTATATCATCTCGCTAGGGATTATTTTGCACAAAACAATAAGGGTTAGAAAATCTGATTATCATATATAACTGTCTATATTTATATCATTCTATTTATTAATGATTTACTCATTAAATATATCTCTATAGATGCAATCTTTTCTTTTGAAAGATTAATAAATAATTACCATTAAGAGAATAGATAAAATCAGTTTTATAAAAATAATTAAAAATGAAGGAAAAGATTAATTTCCATCTCCTGTTGAAGTCAGCTTAGTCTTGGTTTAAAAAATTGGATATGTTAAAAAGGCAAATTAAGGAAACAACTTCTTTTCATTTAGAAACACCAAAATCCTCAACAAAAGCACTTGGGTATTCAATTTTAAAACATATAGGAATGATGCATCTTACAAGGTAGGTTTTATCCCATGAAAGAATAATTGTTTTCACACTTAAAACAATCAAGATAGTATATCAGCTTTCCAGAAAACGATCTCAGTAGACCCAGAAAACTCATTTGTCAAGGTTAAACTACCATTCATTAAAACAAAACAAAACAAAACAAAACAAAATAGGAAACTCAGCAAGGGGAAAGAAAAGAAAGCAACACCTTTAATCTGATAAAGAATGTCTCCTGAAAACTAACAAATGATAACTTACTTATGCAAAGCAAGACCAAACTGGTGGCACTGTAAAATCTATTTGTTGAAACACCTTATTCCACTTTACTTTGAATCTACTATGTTAGTAATCCATAGTCGTAACTACCTCATACAGCTCAATCTACACATTGCAAAATCTATTTGTTGAAACAGTATTTGTCTATTTCTTCTAACATCAATTATATTTTAGCCTAAGAATGAATGCTTCACTGCTAGATAATCTCCTTAAATATAAAATCATTAATGTACAAAACAAAACACCTAAGAATATTAACAGAAGCTTTTTTTAAAATATAGAATTCCAATATGCAAATAAATGAAATCCATTAAAACAGAAATAGATGAGCAGAGTATGTTGCATTCAGGGAATAACTGATTATTTAGAGAGAGAATACGGCTGTTAACTCGGTCAAGAGACACAGCAGAATATCAAAAGCAATTGTGTTAATCAAATAGATACAAACTATTTAAAGTAAACACTATCAAAGATAACAGAATGTCTGCCCCTGGCAAGCCAGAGTATGATTAGAAAAAGTCAGGAGGTCAAGTTCCAGGGAAACAGGACTCTTTAGACCTTAAGTTTAGATGTCTGATTTTAGGCATTTGCAATCTTAAAAACACCAAAATCATTTTTTTTTTGTTTTGTAGGCAAATGGCTGGAACTAGAAAAGATCATATTGAGCAAAATAGGCCACACCCAGCAAGATAAATGTTGTATTCCTCCCTCATCTGAGGCTCCTTGCTCCAAATCTTCATTTGTGAGTACATATCTGATAGTTACTGCAGAAACCAGGAACGTAAAAGGGGGCCAGTATGAAGATATCATTCACTCATCAATTCAATAATTTGATTATTTAACAGATATTAAAGACAACTGTGTGCCTATTCTATGTGTCAACATCAGACTGAGATTTAGTGTCACAATCAACAAGATAAATGAGTTAGTGGGTATGGAAGATACAGACGTGCGGAACTTACATTTCTGAAGTCACAGCATTTGGGGGAGTGGGCAGGGAGAAGTACATTTATCAATTTTCAGTATTCTGTATGTTTTCCTATGTTCAGACTTCCACTCTGATATATCTGACCAATATTTTCATATGTAAAAATAAAATTACTGAGAGAGATTGAAAAGAAAAACAGCAGCAGACCTGAAGTCAAAACTTTTACTCTTTAAGTGAATTTAATGCAGAAGTATATTTGTAAGGTTTTATTTTAAATAAGGCATTAGAACAAAACACTCCTAAGAATTTTAAAGTGCCTATTATACTGCTTGAGAATATTACCTTAGAGCTGACATGACTTTTGTCGATGAGTATTGATGTTGGTATGGACTTGACTGATCCCTTGATGTCCTATTTGATGCAACGGTTTAAATACAAGCCACTTACTGGGGAGCATTCTCCAGAACTGCTGTGCTACAGTGGCAGCAAGAGAGTGAAAACATAATACCTGGGGAGAGGCTGTTGATCAATTTTTCTTTGAAATCTTGAACTGAATGTATAGAAGCATTTTGAAATTGCTCCACTGAGAAACAGCTTGCTTATATTCAGGACCTATACAGTTTGAGAGCCACCTGGGTTTATACCTTTAATTTGTCTGGCCAGCTTCATGGACAGGAATGCTTCTATGTGTCTCTGTGAGGCACTTGTGGGTAGGTGAGGAGATATGAGCAGAACCCCAGCAGCCTGATTTGCAGGATATAATGTATCTGTTTTCCTCACTGCTGTGGGAAACAGAGATGCATACTCTTTAAAATCATTTCACAAAGCTAAACAGATATGATTCTTTTATACCCCTTAGGAGAAAAAAATACAATAACAAATCTAGTGATGGGTGTTGTGGCCCTTATGGGATGTGTTTTGAGACATCCTGTTAATAATGTGTAGGTGATGAGAAGCCTTGATTAATGGAGAAGGCTTTGTTAAAATGTTGCACGTGCCACGCAAGTGCTTTCCTGCGGCAGCGCTCTGTATTGCAACCCTGTTCCTCTTTCCAGCTCTGGAATCTGGTGAAGCAATCTTAACAAGTATTTGTAAATAAGCTGGTCCTCATTTTTTCAAGCTTGTAGAGGTCCAGTGCTACTGCAAAAATACAGGAAGATTAGAACCTTGCTAGGGTAAAAAAAAAAAATCCCTTTTGTATATGCAGGGCACCAACCAGGTCTCTTGATTCCTGTCAAATCAAAACATTTCAAAATTCTCTTTATGCTTTCATCCTCTGTTGTTAGTCAGAGAAAGGAAATCCACCCTGTCTGTCTGTTCCTCCTGGGATAGGAAAGTGGCCAAGTTTGGCTAGAAAAGCTGCTCAGCACACATTTGTGAATCGTTGGAGAAACTTTAAGTAACAATATTTTATAACTTGGCTCGCTGCTTTAGCGTTTACAAAAATGAAATGTTGTCTGGGCCATAGGAATGCCTTTGCCTCAGAGTCATTTCTGGAGGAAAAAAAAAAAAACTCATCTACTGTTCCTAAGCAATATTCAGAAGGGCCTGATTTTTAATTGAGCAAGAGTGAGCCGTTTCTTAGAGATTTAAACTATCTTAAGCTCCCACTATGCCACACGACTTTCTTCTCTTTACCTGAATGATTCAAACATTTCATAATCAGCTTTCTCTTCCATAAAATTCCAGAGTTGTGGACTCTGTAGTTCAGCGTGTCACTGCAATGGAATCGCCCAGTTCTTACGCGCAGGATTCTTTTGCACCATCCAATTCACTGAGTGTTGAGCATATCAAGCCTGGTAGAAAACAATCATTTCCAGGCAGCTGAATTGATAATATACTGCAGTAATTCATTTCCCAATTGTTATTGTCATGTAAAAATGTAAAACACAGATAAATACAACAGAATTTGTTCTTAGGAAGCACATTTGCCCTAAACTGCTGCTATAACCATAGCTTTCAGGAAACACACATCGTTTTTTAATATTTCTTAATTTAGTTGGAAGATTGAGGGCTTGTAAATGATTCTTCTAACTCTGATAACTTATTTCACAGCAGACTGTTCTGGCCTTATGCTTTTTTTTTTTTCTTTCATTTATTTTCATTTTCTCTTTATGTTTCAAATTCTTCATAAGACTTTTACCAAATGTATTCTATTAATAGAGAACATAAAAATACCTGAAGGGTAAGATGATAAGGAATGAAATTAATAGGCACGGCATGCTCTCTATTATGTATGATGAATAATATTTAGAAGATTTTAATAATAATTTTGCGTAACCCTTACAATAAAGATGTAATCTTTCTCAATCTACAAATTAGTTCATTTATAGCCTATTTTTCTCTTATTTTTGTATCTAAGCCTAAGCATGTTCCAAATCCTGTTAGTGACTTGTATGTCGTGAGAAGGAAGAATGGATAAAAGGAGTAACTATTTTCTGAGACTGGATATGCCTCAATACCTCCCGTAATCACTATCCTGGTACTGTGGGGTACTGCATAGCCTTGAGTAAACTCACCATGGAGGCAGTCCCAGGCTCTGGGACAACTGATTTTTAGGTGCAGACAGTCCATCATTATGTACTAAACCTCATGCCTATGGACAGCAAAGCCTTCGATCTGTGTCATACATTGAATTTAAAGCTAACTGAGACCAATATAGTACTGAGGTACAATCTAGGCCCACACTGCTATAGATTAAGAAGACTCATGAGCTACCCTGAATTTAACAAGCTATAGGTGATGTTAGATATAAGTATAATAGAATAGGGTTGTGTGACTCCATCTGAACCAGATATATAGCAGAGGCTTTGTCTGCAACTGCCTGTCTAGTAATGGGCACTACTGGTGTCGTCCCATGTTTCTTTTGAGCTAACTGAGTTAATTACAATGGTCTACCATTAGCAAATACACTTCTGTTCCGTACAGTGCTTCTTCAAATTGCCTACTTTTAATGAGGGAACTTCCTAGATCATAAAGGGTGTCCTTAATCTGAGTCATATCTGATTGTCTCTACCACAAAGTTTTGAAGGTTTCCAGAGGTTTACTAAGGGTTGTGTCATAGCTGGTGGTGATGCAGCTAAATCATGTGCCACCACCAGGATGAACGTCATGTCTCCATTCCTAAACTGGTTAACCATTCCCTGAGAGTACTAATCTGGGGATAGCTCTGTTGCCTAAAGTTGGTAGCTAATAGGGACAGTACTTTGGCCACCAAAGGCTGACAGTATTCTTCATTGTCCTCAAATCTACAAGCTGATGGAATCTTCATAGTCTTAGAGAAATCAGGTAGGTAGACCAGGCTCTCACAAAGGTCATTAAAGATGTAGCCAAATCTTAAGCCTTTTCACCAACATGTGGGATTCTGCTGCCATGGAGACCTAGAGGTTACAGCTGCTAGCTCTGACCTAAATAGTGGAAGCTGTTTTGAATTTCTTATAAACTACTTGCCATATTATAGTGCCATATTTAAAAGTATATTTTAAAAGAGGTCACTATTGATTTGCATGTAGTCCATCATTATTTGCTGAACCTTTCCAGTATCAAAAATATGAATATTTCTGCAGATAAAATCTATCTATTTTGAATGTAAATGTAACAATTATCTTATGATCATATTAACTAGAAAATTAAGTAAATGTATGTACAGAACTTTTGTTTGCTTTCATAACCAATTCTCAAATGCCTAACACATTATGAGCTTAATTTTGCCATAAGTAGAAAACTGCCACAAGTTCAATAACCACATTAACTAATTCACAGGTACTCAATAACTTTGACACAGATATTCAGATTTAGAATATTAGAGCAGTAAATTATTTCCCATATGCAGAAAGGCTGCTCCCCATATTTCATGGGTCTTCACCTGCCAGTGAACAAGACTGGTCTAAGAAAATCTATAGAGATATGTATTTAAAGCCAGGTCATTACTCAATACATGTAAGATTGCACATACAATTAAAACACATTATAGGTGCTTTGGTAAAATATTATTAAGCTTTCACCAAGCTAATAATTTTTGATCAAAGAGCAGCTATTTTTGCTGCTCATGTGAAAGCTGGATTCAGTCTCCATAAAAACAACAATGGCCTTGGAAGAATATAGAATGTGAGGGGTCCTTGGGTTCTTGATGAGCTTGGCTTCCCTCCTTGAGTGCTGAGAAATGAAAGAATATTGAGTTCTACAGGGAAAGTTCCTTAAAAGATTATGATTTTTTAACTTGGCCTAAGTAAAGGAAAAAAATTATTTTGTTGATAACCAAACAATTGCAGTTGCAAGTACTGGCTTATTGGTATATCATTCTTAGGAATATCTTTGTAAGAATTAAAGAACTATCTCCAAATATCAGCTAACCCATATTCATTACAAAATTATTTACAATTGTCAAGTAGTGGAAGCAATCCATATATCTACAGATATTGTGATTAATGAATGATATTGTTGTTCTCTTTTTAATTTTCTGAAAAATTCCCCCTCCCATTTTCTAATACTTGAACTACTTTACAAAATTACTAACAATGTTCAAATAATTTAGTTTTCATACATTGTGAACTATGTGTGCCATCTTTAAATTGCTGAACATAGCCTTTCTAGCAGGGGTGTGAAATTATTTCTGCTCATGTTTTCTATCTCATAGGTAATTTCTCTAATATTTTTTACACCACTGTTTAGCAGGTGGCTACATTTATTACATATTCCCCCTTAGCTTTCTTATCCCAATTTTATGTTCAGTCCTGCTCAAAGATATTCAGGGCTCTATTCTTCAGAACATATTCCAGAGTGGATCAGTGGTGTTTGATTTTTGTTGTTTGCAAATTCTTCTCAAGAAATGAAAATGACTCAGCATTGATAAATTTAGTTCCTATAGTGGGAAGAAATGGTTGTAACTACAAAGATCTCTTCCATACAACAAAAGAAAATAAATCTTTAGAAACCAGTACTTAGAAGAAATTCTTTTTGATTGATATGTGAAAAGTCTTCAATATATTATAGATTAACACAGAATGAATTTATCAAGAGAAGATAGCAAGTGGAATGTATATTTGAAAAAATAATAAGATGAGTCATTATTTGTTAGATTGTTCTGATCTATTGGACATTATTCAGACATTAATTAGAATGAAATTGACACTGAAGGGTTGGTTCAGTGGTTAAGAGCAGGCACTGGCTATTCTGTTCTGTTTTGTTTTAGAGCACCTGTGGTGGTATTAGGCCTTGTTGGAGGAAGTGCATCACTGTAGGCGTGGGCTTTGAGGTATTATGCTCAAATTCTGGCCTGTGAAGAAGAGATCCTTCTCCTGGCTTCCTGTGAAAACCACAGTAGTCTATTTCTGGCTGTCTTTGGATCCAGATGTGGTATTCATAGTTTCTTTTCCAGCACTGTGTGGGTCTAGATGCTGCCATCCTTCCTACTATGATTGACTGAACTTCTAAAACTGTAAACCAGCCCTAATTACATGTTCTTTGTAAGATTTTCCTTGGTCATGGTGTCTCTTCACAGCAATGTGAACCTGAGATAACTCCTAACCTAACATAGCACCTGAAGTTTGATTCCCAACAACCATGTTTGACAGGTTACAACTGCCTGTAACTAGCTAAAGGAATCCCTTTCCTATAGCTTCTGGAAGCATCTGCATTCAAGTGTGTATACTGTTCCCACATATACACAACTTAAAATGAAAATAAAAAAAGAATAAAATGTCATTTGCAGGAAAATAGAACTGAAGAGCATATGGTAAGTGAAATAAGCCAGACTCTAAAGGATGATTATCTCATATTTATTTTTCTCATGAAAGAAGAAACACTATTAGGAGTAAGAAGACCAGTGAAAGGGAAAGGAAGAATTAAGTAAGTGTGGTTAAAATGAGTAAATATAATGAAGTGTCATATATGTATATGTACATGTATATGATGTAAATATATGTGTACACACACACACACACACACACACACACATATATATATATATATATATATATATATATATATATATATATTTACTTAAGACTTTTCATGAAAACCATTGTTTCATAGAATGAATATACACCAAAAGGATGGGCTAGTTTAAGAAAACTATGGAGTTTTAAGTGTTTTCAGTTAATGGTTCTTAGAAGAATACTTATATAAGTAATATATGTGGAATCTCAAAATTATTTATTATGTGTTTTCTAAGCAGCTCAAGGCATCCTCGAACCCAGTCATTCTGCCTCAGCATCTCATGTTCTGTGATTGCATGTATATGTGCCACCATACCCAAAATAAATTTTCACATTTACCAGGATATATCATTAGAATTTTCTGTAGGTTGAAACATTATTGTTCTTTAATACAAATTTATCTCATTTTAGCCTCTCCTTGACAAGAAAGATCAATCAGTTGTGGCTGGCAGAAGATGGCAGGGATGGGGAGGTGTCTCAGTGGTAGAGTACTTGTATACATAAGACCCTGAATTCAATCTCCAGTAACTCTCTCTTGCTTTCTCACTCTCTTTCTCCCCCCCCCCCCCATCCTCATCAAAATGTGGAAAATACCATGGTCAAGTATGGGGAAGTTAACAGCAAGGGTTTTTAGTAAACCCCTGAGCATGAATGTATCAGGGCCTCTGAAGGATTCAGAAAGACTGTAGTGTAGAAGAACCAAGGAATATTAAAAAAAAAAAAAGAAAAGAAAAGAAAAGAAAGAAAGAAAGAAAACTGTCTCAGAAAAGAACAATAAAACTATCATATTAAAAAAAAAGAAATCAAACCAGGTCAGGGATACATTCAGACTGTAGAAAAACAGAATGACAAGTTTGAAGAATGAGAGTCAGAATGTTGCTGATTTTATAATTAAGGAATTTAATTTACACATTGGTATTCTCTGCCTTCTATAACAGTTAAAACTTTTATGAGAGTAAAAGCATTCTGAGTGTGTGACTCAGATTACAGTCCACAAAGATATGGAAACTCGAAATACTAGAATTCTAGACAAGTAAAGTCAACCTTTCTTCCTTTCCCTTTCTCCCTCTTCTTTCTTTCTTTCTTTCTTTCTTTCTTTCTTTCTTTCTTTCTTTCTTTCTTTCTTTCTTTCTTCTCCCTCCCTCCCTCCCTCCCTCCCTCTCTCTTTCTCTTTCTTTCTTTCTTTCTTTCTTTCTTTCTTTCTTTCTTTCTTTCTTTCTTTCTGTTTTCATCCTCCTTTCCCTCCTCCCCCTCCTCCTCCCCTTCCTTCTCTTCCTCCTTGTTTGAGACAGAGTCTCATTATATATCCCTTTGTGGTCTCAAACTTATGATTCTTCTCTTTCATCATCTGCAGTATACCAGATTACTTTCACATTCTTGATCACACATTGTTCTTTGGAAAATCATATTACTTTGACTTGACACCTGGAGTATAGAAATTGATATAGTTATAAAATTGAAATGTTGGGTCATGAAAGATGAGTATAAAGTCATGAAATACTGCAATAACTCCGTACATGTACTATTCTGTCATTCTTTGTCTAGGTAATGTAGCAGTGGATGTGAGAGTCCTTTATTCTCCATTCTCCTTTTGTAAAAAATATTGCATTTCTACTTTTTCACATGAGGTTAAAAAAAAAAGGAAGAGAAAGCAATTGCTCTAAGCAAGACGACTTTAATCTAACCACATTCTGTACTAGAAAAGCAAACATTAATGAAGGTAGACACATCTAAGCAGTAAAAGATGCTTAGGTATGCCACACTCTTAATTTAACACTATGTTGTAAGTAAATAGAGCTGATTCTCTCAGTAGAGATGTTTTGAACATTTTTGCAATGTGAGCTGATATAAACACGCAGCTATTTATGAACAGCTGCCTCATTATAAAAGTGCTGACTTACCCTGTACCATATTGATGCTGATTAGAGGGTAGACACCAACTCGCTGCATTCAGGAGTCTGGGACGTTTGTCCTTAGGAATATTTTTACATCCCAAGGAGGCTTAATGAGGGATTCAGCTGTTAATACAGCCTCTGCACCAGACTTTCTAATTTCCCCCCTCAAGACTATAGATGTCATAGGAATAAAATTTGAATCTGTTTTCGAGAATGAATATCACAGTAAGAAAAGTTGTTAATTATACAAATCCAGTTTTGAAAAGATTTTCTTCAAAATATTATCTCCTCTATTCTAAATATGAAATCATTGTTATAAAATTTTCTGTTCCAGGAAATGTTCATATATATTTATATGTAAATAATATATGTAGTACAGATTCAATATGTCTTCTTAATAGACCATAGCAGGAAAATTATCCTTTAAAAAAGGATTAATAATAATTGTCAAGTGTCCAATGATAGAAAGATAAGCAAAAGATACAGGATTAGTCTTAGCATGTGTAGTATACTTTCATTTGGAAGATGAATAATTTTACAGAGAAGGTGGCACAATGTTGCAAAGCAGGTGGAAATCCAGCCAAATAGACAAGAAAGTGTTATCATTTCCAGAACTGCATGTGGGCATACATCCTATCCCCATAGAAGCATGGGCAACTAAAAATAATTCAATAGCATTGGATTAAGAATTTGGAGGGGTAGAAAGTTTGGGGCTGAGGCTGAAGATACATGATGTTAGCTTTTCATCAAAGGTGATTTTTGCTTATATAATGAGACTGGGTTTCATCCTACAATAATGACAAGCCATTAATTGGTTTCAACAGAGTGGTGATGGTTTTATATTTCTATTGCGGCAAAATCATTTTACGGGCAGATCTGAAGTGAATAAGAGAAAGAATGCTTGAATCCAGGAAGCAAAGTTTCATGAACATGGTGGGAGTATATTTGCATTCAAGCAGGAAGAAAAATATAATTTAAAATGGAAAGTAATTTCAGAGGCAACAAGATAGAGGAAACTACTAGCATGGGAAAAATTGCAACAACAAATATTTAGTATATTGTGAAAGAAAAGTAGTGCTAGAAGTATAATTGCCAAGAATATTCATGTGTAGATTTGTATATTAAAAAACAGCAAAAATTAAAATGCCAGAACAAAACACCGTAAAGAGTGAAGAAGACATGCCATCCTTTTGAAGTTGTTTGTCAGATTTTCCTTTTGCATGGTGCCAACTCATTTGATCTCATGGTATTTGTATCCTAGTTAGTGTATACTTGAGCAGTATGCTAATTTTCAATTTTATGTTTTCCTGAACTTTTTTTTCTGCTGTTATATTTCTTCATTATCATTTAAAGATTACTGACATGAAAAGTGCAATAGTTGGTGATGGGTGTGGGATTTATAACTGGCAAGTCATAAAACCTCCTAATAAAATTTTAATCTTTGAATCATATGATATATGATAAAGGTTTTATGTAACTTTCCCTAACTGAATACTAAATCCTAATTTTCCAGAATATATGATAGTTAAGAGCCCTCACATAATCAAACGCTGACTTCCCCTGCCTTTGTTTTGAGGATATAAAATAAGAACTATTAACTATTGTTTTAGAAGTACAATTTATTTTTGTGTGCATATTTAACTATTAAGGACATGCAGAAGGAGCTAGATACAGTGACATACACGCCCTAAAATCCCAATATGCAATGGGAGGGAGCAGGACCTCAATAGGTAGATGGCCATCCTGTGCAACAGTGAGTTCAAGCCAAACCAAGACTCTATAGTGAGAAAAAGTTTCAAAGAACCAAAAGCTAAAGGTGTAGCTCAATTGAGAAATAGGATGCCTAGCATGCACAAGGTCCTCAGTGTAAATTATAGCACCACATAAAACTACTAAAGATTAAACATTTATATTAATGTTATAAAATAAATTTTATGTTTTATCATTATTTCTATTTTATTACCATTTGAAAAAAGAATGGCTAACATCTCTTGATCCAGTTCCTGCACCTCCCTCTTTAGGATCTTTCCTGGTGAATTGCCCTCACCCTTGCCATCTACACACACTTCCCAACCTCTAGGACCAAACTTCCCACATACCCTCTCTTCTACACCAACCCCTGTCCATATAAAACACTAAAAAATGTCCACATGCTCAGATCTCATTGAAAAAAATACATGCAATATGAGAGATTAAGTCATATTGCCCATTCAAAACTATTGTAGATATATTTGCCAATGAGAGTTACTTAGATGAACCCTTGACACAGAATTATAAAAACAATCATAAAGTACATAAAAGAAGTCAAGGAGTTTAAAGAAAAAGCTCAGTGAAATTAAGGCAAAAGAACTTGAGAAAAATAAATGCTTGAGTGATATTCTCAAAGAACACACAAATGTCAGGTCATAGAATTGATGAAAACAATCCAGGACTTGAAAACAAAAATTCAGTAAAAATACAGAACTACTGAGGAGGACTCAAGCAGAAATAAAACTAGAATTAAAAAAAATCTAGTATCTCAACTACAAAACCCAAAGGAATGCCTTGCAAGCATAATGAAACAATCAGAAGAAAGAAAATTAGGACTAGAAGATAAAGGGTGTAATCTAAAAGTTAGTATTCTGCTAACAACCTTTAGATGAACATGTAGAACTCTCAGCTTCTCCTGCACCATGCCTGCTTAGATGCCACCATGTTCCCAACTTGATGATAATGGACCGAACCTCTGAACCTGTAAGCCATCCCCAATTAAATGTTGTCCTTATAATAGTTGCCTTGGCCATGGTGTCTGTTCACAGCAGTAAAACACTAACAAAGACAGAGGTTGATACCAAGGACTGGAGTATTGTGATAGGCCTGACCAGGCTTTTGTTTGGAGGAATGTGGATTTGGGGACTTTGGATTTGGAAAGCCATAGAGTATTTTAAGTGTGGCTTAATGAGACTTTTGGTAGGAATATGGAAGATTTTGTTGCTGTGTGTGATTTGAACTATATAGTACTGATCCAAGAGGTTTCAGTGGAGAAGAACTTCAATATGTGACCTAGAGACTGTTTTGCAGTATTTTGGTGACAAATGTGCTTGTTTTCTGCCCTTGTCTCAAGAGTATGCCTGTGGCTAAGGTGAAGAGACTCAGATTAATTGCATTGACCAAAGAAGTCTCAGAAACACCCATCATAGACTTTGTTTTCTGCGTAAGCCTCATAAACAGCATTTTGAATAGCATAGCAAGTTTATAAAGGAAAAATGTAAAATAAATATGGTTCAAGTGTTAAAGGGGCACCAGGAAGTGAAATGGAGATGAATCTTGTGTTCAAAGATATTAAATTGAATTAAGGGAATGGTGAACTTGGGGCAAGATCACACCCAGGTAAATTTAGGTGCAGGCATAGTAGTACATGCCTTTAATCCCAGGAGGCAGAGCCATGCAGAGTTCAAGGTCAATCTGCAGAACAATTTCCAGGACAGCCAAGCTAGTCAGTGTGTAGGAGATAGAAATCAGAGTGCTAGTGATGGCGTAATAGAACAAGGGGCCATGTTCCAACCCGAGAAAGCAGCAGAACTTTGGCAGCTTCAACCATGTGTCTTTGGCTTTATAGTCAAGAGGAGAAGGAGACTACTGGGACAATTGATGCTTGTTAGCTGGAGCTAAGAAATTGTGGTGATTAAGAAGAGATCCACATTACTGAGATGAAATATAACTGAAAGTATTTTCTGAGAGCAAAAGGAAGTTTTGTTCTGGAGACAGACAAACCTGTACTTTATGCTGAAGCTGTACCTGGTAATGTGTAAGAGTCACCCAGGTGGTACTGGTTTTGAAGGCATGAAGGGGTCATGGAGAGCAGCTGAGGCTTGGAATTGTGAGAGGACATGGAAGGATACTGGTGAAGGTACAACCTCAGTTGCAGCTGACTTTCCAGGACTGAAGGGGTCATGCAAAGGAGTTGAAGTTTGGCACCATGAAGAGAGTCTATGAGAGGCTATTGGTTAAGTCTAGTTGCAGATGAAGACCCCAGTGAGATGCCAGTACTATGGAATGATCACCTAGAACAGCAGAAGCAGTGGAATAGATCAACCTGAGCTTAGAGTGCTGCAAAAGGGAGAGCTGGAGAAGTGATGCCAGCCCTTTAGATGAGCCCAGAAGATCATGTGTGGATCCCAGAAATTGAAACAAAAAGCTATAACACTGAAGTTGCCTTAGAGACCCCAAGATGTTAGAAATGACAGAGCCATAGGCTATCTGCTGAGGAAAGCTGGTAACAGGGAGAGGAACCAGACCAGGAGAAAGAAGTTTGTTGCAGTCAACAAAGATGAAAAAGGAGTTGGAGATATGAAGACTGCTTTGATATCATACATGATATCATACATCATACATGAAGATGCAGAGTTTGGAGTTTGCCCAGCTGTTTTCCTGTCTTGCTTTGGCAATTACAGTTAAGTGATTGGATGAATCTCAGAAAAGACCTTGAACTTTGAACTTTTAACTTTGTTGAGACTGCTATAGACTATGGGGGCTTTACAAGTTAAATTAAATGTTGTGGCCTGAGCTGCCCCATGTTAGGCGCCAAAAATGTTGAGAGCCACTCTATCAGTGTTGGAACCCGCACTGCCAAAAGCCTTGGGGGCCAAGTTGTTAGAGCCCACACTGCCCCAAGCTGCTCTGGTCCTCGGGTAGGGGTTCAGCAAGACAGAGAGTGAAGATGGACTCAAGGAATGGAGATGAGACAGAGTGTGATTCAATCCCGCTTATTCTTCAGTCTCTCTTCTTCTCTCCAAGTCCCTAGTTCCTAGTACCAAGTCTCAGGTCCTAATCCTAGTTCCAGTTGCTAGTCTCCTTCCCAGTTCCAAGTTCTCTTCCATGTGTCTGTCTCAAGTACAAGTGTCTAATCCCTAGTTGCCTGTCTCAGTCTCAAGTGCCTAATACTTAATAATAATTTCTTCTGTCAGCCTCTTGCTTTTTATATGTCTCACTTCTGAGCTATGCCTTTAAGTCATGCCCTTAGGTCTTGTCTCTAAATCTGCTCTCTAAGTCACGCCCTTAAGTCACACACCTTTAAGTCTCTCACACACAAGGGAAAATCCTGGGTATCTAAAACAAGATGTTATAAGAGTGTGCTCAGCTGTTGTAGGCTATTGTAATCAAGTCTCTTGTCAGGGTATATGGCTCAAGATGGTTGCAAGGATGATAGCCATCTTCTGTCGGCTCCCCACAATTAAATGCATGTTTTATTATGCTATGTGTAGGTATGTTCCCCATAGACTCATGTGGTTGAACAAGTCTATGGGGACCAGGGAGTAGAATGTGATGGTTGGTATATGTTTGCCCCAAGTAGTGGCACTATTAGGAAGAATAACCTTGTTGGAGTATGTGTGTCACTGTGGGCACGGGCTTTAATACCTTTGTCCTAGCAGCCTTCAGATGAAGAAGTAGAACTCTCAGCTTCTCCTGCACCATGTCTGCCTGGATGCTGCCATGCTCTCATCATGATGAAAATGAACTGAAACTCTGAACCTGTAATCCAGACCCAATTAATAGTTGTTCTTATTTTAAATAAGGAGGTAATCTAGACCAAATAAGAAAAGAATATAAAAACATAGAAAGGAACATCCAAGAAATGAGTCAACACTAAAAAGACCAAACCTGTATGCTGTAAAAATAACTGGAGAGACCACTTAGTGATTTAGAGAACTTGTTGCTTATTCAGAGAACATGTATTAAATTTTCAGCACTGGCATGATGGCTCATAAGTATCCATGACTCCAATTTTAGGAAACACAAGGCCCTCCAGACTTTTGTATGTACTACATATCCACATGGTGTTCAGATATAAATATAGCAGATAATAAATACAGATAAGGGAAAAGAATCCCAGGTGAATGGTGTCCAGAAGATATTCAGTAAGCGTGTAGAAAAAAAGCTTCCTTAACTAAGGAAAGAAGCCAAAAAGACCAAGAAGAATGCACAACACCTAAAATACAAGACAGAAGAACCCAAAGGAACGATTTCAACTACTAGAAACCCATGAATGCTAATAAAATAATACACACAGCAAAAATGTCTCCATAGTTGAGGAAGAAAAACTTTCTTGAAATAAACCATCTTTTAAAATATATCTAACAAAACAGACATAAAACATGGGACACAATATTCTGACTGAGGAATTGAATGAGCATAACCAAAAAAATGTGGAAAAAACCACAAATTTATAATTACTAAAAACAAACAGCACCACCAGACGTCAACAATATAGTAAGCAAAGATAACACATAGCTCAATAATAACTTTGGATACAGATAACCTCAATTATCCAACTGAGAAGCACAGGTTAACTGAACAGATCAAAATCTATCTATCTGTTGTCTACAAGCAAACATCTTAGCTTTAAAGACGGGCACCACTTTCTAGTAAAAGGATGGACAAAAGCACACCACTCAAATGGAACCAAGAAGCCAGACAGAATAGCTATCCTAACATTTGATAAGATGGGTTTCAGACTAAAACTAATCAGAAGAGATCAAGAGGACTGCTTCCTTCTAATCAAGGGAACAGTTAACCATGAATACATTACTATACTAAACATCTTTCATCAAACTCTGGTGCATACAAATTTATTAAAAATACACTACTGGATTAAAAGAAATAGATTGACATCAATTGATTTACTGTAGGTGATTTCGGTACCCCATATTCACCAATGGGTAGGTCATTAAGGCAATAGACAAAAAAGTCAAACAACACACACACACACACACACACACACACACACACTCACACACAAACCCAAAACCAAACAAAAACAAAATGGAGAAGTATAAGAATTGAGTAACAGAATATATTAAATAGATTTGATAGGTATCCACAGAATATTCCATCCAAATACAAAAGAACACATATTCTACTCAGAATGGCATCGTCTCTAAATCAGAAACCACATCACCTAAATCAAACCAAATCTTTACAATGCCAAAAATTTAAAATATGGGCATGTATCATATCTGATCACAATGCAATAAAACTGACATAAAAAACTAACAAATGCATATGCTTATTTTAATGAAAGTGGACCAAAAGGCTCATATGTTTGAATGCTCAGGTCACAACCAATGGGACAGTTCAAAAAGGATTATGATGTGTGGTCATTTTGGAGGAGATACATCACTGAGGGCAGGTAAGATTTCAAAAGTTTGTACCATTCCCAGATAACTCTCTCTGCCTCATGCTTGTGAATCAAAATGTAAACTTTCAGCTACTTCTCCAGGCCTATTGCCTACTTGCCTGGTTCCATGTTTCCTGACATAATGCTCTATACTCTAACTTTCTGAACCTATGGACCTAAAATTAAATTATTATGCTGTAAGTTGTCTTGATCATGAATATTTGTTATACCAATTAAAAAGTTACTGACTAGGACAGTGGTATCAGAGAGTAAACTATGACTGTCACTGATCTGACCATATATAATTATTTTTGAAGAATGTAGAGTAATACACTTGGACTTCATGGTTGTAACTGAGGGGTTTTCCACTTGGCCTGTTTTACCCCGAAACAATGACTCTGAGACTTCTTATATATGAACAATGCCTAGGCCATATGCTTTGTCTTGTTCTAACTAGCACATAACTCAACTGTCCCACTTATTTCTAAGCCCTGCCACATTATTAATTACCTCTCTTCAGGTTAATGATCTGTTTTCATCAGCCTTGGGGCAAATCTTTGTGTTTGTCTCTTTTTCAGGATCCCATCTCTATCTCTGGATGTCCTACCTTCTAATCCTGTGTTGAAGCAATTATTTAAAATTAGTAGTAGAGCAGACTATCTAAGCTGAGGCAGCTCTGACTAGCTCAGCCACCATGTTCTGTGGCCAGAGGCCACGTGTGCATGGTAGCTAGAAACGCCATTCATGCAGGCATAGTAATAAAATGAGACTCTAATGCTTAAAGATTAAACAAAGGCTTTATATGTTTGGTAATACTCAATAACAATATGCCCATAAAAAGAGAGTTGTTTCCCAATTAGCTAACCTAAATAAAAGTTGTTACTCGCGTTGCTCTCCACAGCTCCTACATCTCTGCTCTCCCTAGCTCCTCCTCTTCCTTTTTCTCTTCCTCTCCTTACTCCTCCCACCTTAGCTCCTCCTACAATCCGGCTCATTGGCCATAGGCTTCTTATTGGCAGGTGATGCTTCTAGACAGTATACTGCACAAGAGATTCTCTCTACAGTAGAATCTCCTCCCACCTTAGCTCCTCCTACAATCAGCTCATTGGCCATAGGCTTCTTATTGGCAGATGATGCTTCTAGACAGTATACTGCACAAGAGATTCTCTCTACAGTAGTGGTTTGTAAGGGATGAATTCTTAGTCACCAGTTAGTGAAACTGTTTTAGGAAGAATTAGGGCATGTAAGTCTGTTAGAGCAGATGTGGCCTTGTTGGAGGAGGTGGTGTGTGGAGAGAGGTGGAGATGTGGCCTTGTTGGTGTCACTGGGGGCATGTTGTATAGTATAAGATTGAAATATTCTATTATATAGGAACCTTAAAAAGAAGGAAAACAATTCAGCTGGCCAGATTTGCTAGGCTTCTTTTCCGAAAGAGTGAGGAATAAAGATGGCTAAGGGTAACTTTCAGATAAGCCAAGTTACAATGAAAACTCTCAGGGGAGTCAAGCTGTGAAGAATACTATGAGACCAGACCAGATGTCTAAGAAAAGCAGGAAACAGCTGACCTATTTGAAAGAGGCTTAGAACAACTAAGGTACCTGGAACAGACAAGATGTCTCCAACATTTTCTCCTTCTGAAAGCTTTTTAGCATGCTGCAATTCCCAGCCAATAGTTGACTGGTGAGACTTCACAATACAAAACAAAACAAATCATCAACCACGCAAAACTATACATCTATGCACTGCTAAAGACACAATCAAGCTAGTGAGAGGAAGCCTACAGAAGTGAAGAGAATCTTTGTTAGCTATATATCTGAGGATTATTTTCAGGAATATATAAAGAACTAAAAAGTACAAAGAGTCTACAAAACAAAGGATCCATTAAAAATATGGGCCTAAATAATATAGGAGGAGGAAGAGAAGGAGAAGAAGAAGGAGGAAGAGGAGGAGAAAAATGAAAAGAAGGAGGAAAAGGAGAAGAAAGAGGAAGAAATGAAAGAAGAGGAGGAAGAGGAAGAGGAAGAGGAAGAGGAGGAAGAAGAAGAAGAAGAAGAAGAAGAAGAAGAAGAAGAAGAAGAAGAAGAAGAAGAAGAAGAAGAAGAAGAAGAAGGGCAGCTAATAAATATTTCAGAAACTGTTCATTATCCCTAGGAATTAGAGAAATGAAAATAAACAGAACTGAAATTTGTCCTCATCTCAATCAGAATGGTAACAACAACCAAAAAAAAAAAAATCAAATACTGGAATTGTTCTAGAGAAAAAACCACCCTCTTTAACAGTTGGTGGTTTTATAAACTGGTCCACGGACTACAGAAATCACTGTGGTCATACTATTTTTGTTTTTGTTTTTTTTTTTTTTTTTTTTGATGTATTGTCAGTTGTACTTTGTGTTTTAATCATAATTTTGTATCTTTTCATAGTCTCTCTCTGATTCTCATGTTCTTCAGTCAAACATGTTGGATCCTGTATTATCTCTAGTTTTGGCTTCTTTGATATAAATTTCCTTAGGCTGTTTATATCACAGGAAGTTTTTTACTTTCCTTTAGTTATGGTCAATAGTTTTTCTGGGTATATGAGTATAAGTCACCCATCAAAGTCTTTTAGAATGTGGAATGCCTTGTTTTCCAAGATCTTCTGGCTTTCGAAGTCCATTGAGAAATCAACTGTTATTGTGATGGTCTTTTCTTTATACATGGCTTGCACTCTTTCCCTTGGAGCATTCCATATACTTTCTTTGTTCTGTATACTTTCATAGTCTTTTGACTATGATAAGCCATAGAGATTTTCTTTTTGAGTCTTTTATACTTGGTGTTTTGTGTGTTTCTTCTATCTATATGGGTGTGTAATTTCTTGGTTTGGGGATTTTTACATTTTATAATCTTGCTGAAGACCTGTGCTACTGATTTGGGAATCTTCTCCTTCTTTCATGCCTATAATTCAAAGGTTTGTTTGTTTTCATGGTGTCCCACATTTACTGAATGTTCTTTTTCCTTTAAAAATTTTTATATAACTTGCTTATTTAGATTCTCTAGTTTGTCCCTGACTACTGATATTGTATTTTTACTTGATTCATTCCATCTCTAATGGGATCCAATGCCCTCAACTGGTGTGTCAGAAGACAGATACAGCATACTCATATATATAAAACAAATAATTAAAATTTTAAAAAAAGGTTAGGATGATATTTGCTGATCTAGCTGACTGTGATGAACCGGAGAAAACAAGGCCCCCAAATGAGGTGAACTAAAGTCTCCTGCAATAGCCAGCTTTAGTCAGAGAATCAGGCAATTTAGGCTGTTTATGAGTTGTTCGATCACAAGGACATGACACTTCGAAACAAACACATTTTTTTCCGGAGTTATGTGAATATCAACAGATGAAGTAAACTAATTCCTATTCACTACACCTGGGAGGAGCATGGAAATACATTCCAAGGACAATTCTGTGTTTTAAAGTAACTGAAGTCACAAGACTTGTTTTCTTGGCATTTTCTCACAAACACTCAGACTTCTTCCATGATTCCATTCTTGGACTGAATTCCAACAGGATACAGTATGAGGGCTTGGGGTTGAAAGGGATGGTCCTGACCAAATCGCAGTCTATTTATTTTTCACAAATTGTTAAAATTTCTTAAAATGTATTTTAAGCTGTTACATGAAAATAGAAAAATTATTCATGTTCCTGAGATATCTAATATTTTTACAACTGTATGTGGTTTGTAATATTTGAATACTTTTAATTATATGTTCTCAGAAATTTACTATTTATAAAACTAGCAATTCTTTACTCTTCTTCTATTAAAAAAAACTATTTTGAATAATCACTGGTGACATGCCTCTCATCCACAACTAAAGTTCAGTGAAACCATGTGGTTATGGTTTGAAGTTATGTGAACTCTTCGAATCTCCTTCTCTGTATGTATTGTTGGTGTATAAAAAAGCTTTTATTGATTTGCACAAGTTGATTCTGTGTCCTGCCACATTGCTGAGTTTGTTTGTTGTCTCTAGAAGTTTTCTGGTAGAATCTTTGGAATCTCCAATGTATAGTAGCACACCCTTCTACTGAAAAATGTGTCAATACTTTAAACTGGGAAGACAGAAGGATTTCATTTTGTTCATTGGAGGCCCATGGGCATGTTTGCATTTTGTGTACTTTTAAGGTTCGTACTGTTAGAACTGCATTAAAGTCTCTGTGAGATTCGGCACAGAAAGTATTTGATAAAAGCTACATTCACATTTCCTACGGTTTTTAAATGCATTAGTACTGTTACCACAATTATTAGTTTTATTTTGAGACAAGCACTTGCTGTATAGCACTGGCTGGCTGAGCTTTAATTTACAATTGTCCTGTCTCATTCTTCCAGGACAGGGATGGCAGGTGTGTGCCATCACACTGGACCACAGCTTACTTTTAAAGAAATTCTTGTCTAGCAGAGTGTTAAAAATAGTGTTACTCAAACCTTTGGAAGCATTTTGTGTAAATATGAAGTAGGCTTTCAATATTATTAGAGACCTATCTCAGTTAGTGCATCATTGCTGTGAACAAAAACCTTGACCAAGGCACCTCTTATAAAGAATTGGGGCTTCCTTAGAGTTTCAGAGGCTGGGCCATCATCATCATAGCAGGGAGAATGGTGAGGAGCATCACTCTGGAGAAGTAATTGAGACCTTTAAACTTGATCTATAGGCAGGCAGAGAAGAGACAGAGAGAGAGAGAGAGAGAGAGAGAGAGAGAGAGAGAGAGAGAGAGGAGAGGCGCATGAGCTGGAGACTGACTACAGTTTTTGAAACCTCAAAGCCCACCCCCTAGTTACACACCTTTTCTAACAAAGCCACATCTCTTAGTCCTTCTAATTCTACCAAACACTTTTACTTCCTGGTCATTAAGTATTCAAATATCCGAGTCTATGGGGCCATTTTTACTCAAAGTACCACAGGCCTTTATCTAACTAAATAAACCCAGATTACTCAGATTGTTCTAATTTAAGGAAGGCTTGCAGACAATCTTACCATCACACTGCTTGGCTCTATGCCCTGACCTATTCTTTTCTGGTATAATCCCTCTCCTCATCTCCATAGTCAATGAATAGAGTCTATGATATACAGCCTCTATAATTCAGTTTTACATGTCTATCTGAATATTTTATTATCTTGTCATTTTTTTGAGTATTTTTTTTTGTAAATTTTGTTTTAAACACAGTTGGGATTACTTTTTGGAGAATTTTTATAGTGTCTGACTCATGTATGTTGGATAAATTTATCAGAGGTTCCATGTCACTGTTAGCATTTGTTAATTATTCCTTCCCATTTACCTTGAGATGCATTTCTGTCTCTTTGTGTAACAAGTCAATTTCAACTGGATCCTGACTGTCTGCCAGAGTTGTATTATGAGATTACAGATATTTTTAAAACTTTGATACCACTCTGCCACAAACTGAAAGGTGTGGATTTGTCATGCACAAGTAGAGGCAAATTTTAGATTATGAGGATAAAAGGACAAAAATTCCTCTTTAATGCATGGGAAAGAGGAAGTTCAGGAACAACCCTTCTCCAGTGATACCATTCTTGAATTAAAATCATCACTATAGAACAATGTTGTGTCTGGTCCACTTTTTGTGGAAGCTACTGGAGCAACTCCTTACATGGCTCCTCTGTTTCTTTAGCTGCAGGAACAGTGGTTTTCTTGTCACTGACTGAAAAGGTTTAGGTGTAGGTGATCCACTCTCTTTTTGCCCACTAGAATGGAGGTCAGGTTCAGTTTGTTACTATGGCGGTTGGCTGCAGTAGGTCGATTATTATCTAATTAATATTATTATTATTGAAGCGATAGTGCCCTTTTCCTTGACCTTTGTTTTGTCAGACTACATATAATGATTAAAAAGTAAACAAATAAAACTACATATAATGATTAAAAAGTAAACAAATAAAAATCACAGCTTGTCTTAATTTCTTTTCTTTTGATGTGTTACTACACTGTGACCAAAGCAACTTAGAAAAGAAAATATTTAATTTAAGGGCTCACAGTTCTAGAGGTTTAGAGTCTATGACTCTCATAGAGGGGACCATGGTAACAAAAATGCAGTCAGGGATGGGACTAGAGTAGTTGTTGAGAAGAGATGATTTTATCTATCTATCTATCTATCTATCTATCTATCTATCTATCTATCTATCTATCTATCTGGGGGTGTAAATGTCATGAGCTTTTGAAATCTCAAAGCCCACTCCCAATGACACAACTCCTACAAAGCCACACCTCCTAATCCTTCCAACACAAAGGTGAACAAGTGAAACAAGCAAAAAACTTACAAACTCATGAAAGCTGAGCTAATAACTACTGAATGAAAAATGAGTTAAAATGTAAATTAAGAAAGAAATAAAAAATGTTTTATAATTCAATAAAAACTGAAAACAGCATATACAAACTTAAACAACACTGTGAAAGTGGTTTGTTTAAGAGGCATGTTCATAGCACTAAGGGCTTACATAAAAAATTTGGAGCGCTCTCATTTTAGAAACTTAAGAGCTCACTTGAAAGTACTATAACAATAAGAAGAAATCACATCCAAAAGAAATAGATGGGAAGAAATAATAAAAGTCAAAGCTAAAATAAATAAAACAGAAGCAAACAAATAAAATACAAAGAATGAATGAAACAAAGATTTAATTCTTTAGAAAATAAATAATATTGAGAAACACCCAAATCAACAAAAAGATGAAATGAGATCTAAATTAACAAAATTAGAGACCAAAAGAGAGACATGACAGCAGGAATTTTCTCAACACGTGCAGCTACAAAAGTTAACTTAAGACAATATAACCAATAGAAACCTAGCTGATAACCTAATGAAATAGAAGCAGTAATTAAAATCTCACAACCAAAAATTAAAACCCATATCCAAGTGGTTTTAGTGAATTCTGGCAGATGTTATAATAAGCAGTAATACTAATGCTTCTCAAATTATTCCATAAAATAGGAAAAGAAGGAAATTGCCATTTCTTTTATGAAAGCTACACAGACCAATTTTCCTAATGAACATAGACACCAAAACTCTCTATAAATACAAACCAAAAGCCAAGAACACATCAAGAATATCATCCACCAGGAACAAATAGGTTTCCTCCTAGAAATGCAGGAATGGTTCAAAATGCTTAATTAATACATTGAATTAACCACATAAACATACAAAAAAATCCTATGATCATATCATTAGATGTATGAAAGGTCTTTGGCAAAATCCAACAACCCTTCATAATAAAAGTCCTGAAGAGACCAGGGATACAAGGGAAATACCTTAACATAAAAGAGGCCATATACAGCAGGTCCATACATCAATTTAAACAGAGAGAAACTCAAAGCATTTTCACTAAAATGAAGAAGGCAAAGTTGTTCATTCTCTCCAAATTTATTTAACACAGTTCTTGAAGTCTTGGCTAGAACAATCAGACAACTGTAAGAAATCAAGTAGATACAAATAAGAAAGGAAGACGTCAAAGTATCTGTACTTGCTGATTGTATGTATATAAGTATTCTTAACTTCTACCAGGAAACACCTACAGCTGATAAGCTGTTTCAATAAAGTAACAGGTTATAAAATTATGACACAGAAATTGTTAACTTTCTAAGGGAAACTCCATTGTTGGTGTGCATGTAAACTTGTACAGGCACTGTAGTAGTCAGTGTAGCCGTTCTCAGAAAGCTGGAAATTGATCCCTCTCAAGAGACAGCTATACCATGAGAATATGCCTAAAACACTCTTTATCCTGCTACTGAGAGACTTTCTCAACCACATTCTGCGTTCTGCTGTGAATTTGGTCTATTGCTTGTATTATGTTAATTGGGTCCCCAAAATTGCACCAGAATTCCTATGTCCTCACAAAAGACAGTGAAGGTACCTGCCTCCAGTTGGTTTTGATTGGTAAGTAAAGTTGTAAGCAGCCAACAGCTGGACAGAGAGACAGACTTTTAGGAGTCCTGGGCAAGGGAGAAAGAAGGGATAGCTTCTATGCTGGAGAGGAAGAAGAATGCACCAGGTCTGAGAGGTGCAGAAGAGAGAGCATAACCAATATGTAAGAGTCTGAGACTGGCCCAGGAGTCCGGTAGGTCTGGGTGCAGGACTGCAAAACTAGAATGTAGATTTTAGTAAGTAATTACTCAGGAATACTGAAGAGGAGTAAGTTAGCTATGTGGAGGTTAAGGCCCAGTCATTCATCTGTTTAAGGCATATTTAAATATAAAGCTGCATGTTTGTGTTTTTCATTTAGGAACTCAGAACCTCGGGCCGGGTAGTGAGGAACACGCCGCCACCACTGGTATGATTTGAGTAGAGTTATTTGGGTTCTGCAACTCTTGTGGAGTGAATCGTAAGCCAAATCACCTGTTGGGTGGTTACTTCCACAAGCTTTGTGCCACCGTTGCACTAGTATAACTTGCAGACAGGCCACCATTATAGATCAAAATATTTGTGGCGGGGATGGTGTTTACATTTTTTTACTTTTGGTAACATACAGAGGAAGTTCCTATACCAAAGACACTTGTGTGTAAAGGCAAAGGCTTTATGTAGGCAGAAGCTTGGATTCTTCATATTCAGTTAGTTGTGTAGGTGTTGTCTTTAGCAATGCAGCTTTGCTGTTTGTGGAGAGCAACCTATAGTCTTGGCAACAGCCAGGATTTGAGGTATTCTCACAGGACCACTTTGGCTAAGAACTCAATTAGATATAACAAAATCCTGGTACTGGAGGCTTTGTTTTGGTGACAAGAGATGGCCGGTTGAAGACTTTATTTATGTAGAGTTTTTATTTAGATTGCCTTTATACATGTATATAATTTAGGAAGTTTCTACTGTATTTCCATGCCACCCCTC
This sequence comes from Arvicanthis niloticus, assembly GCF_011762505.2. Lineage (NCBI taxonomy): Eukaryota > Metazoa > Chordata > Mammalia > Rodentia > Muridae > Arvicanthis > Arvicanthis niloticus. The sequence goes on along the minus strand of NC_047674.1, from coordinate 10,824,585 downwards.
ATATGCCACTTAATTTTAGCTACCTTTCTTTGTGTTCCCTCCCTTGCCCCCTATGCCCCACCCCATTCTCTCTTGGTCATCCTGTTCGACATGCTCTATCCATCTATAACTATCTATTCTATTTTCTTTTCTAAATGAGGTCTCTCTGTACCCCAGTCCCCTACTCTATACCTAACCTCTGTAGTTCTATGGATTGTAGCTTGGTTACCATTGACTTAACAGCTATGTCTTTCTTTTTTGTTTTTTCTGTTTGTCTTTCTGGGTCTAGGATACCTCTTTTAGGATGAATTTTTCTAGTTCTTCAAAGACATTTCTAAATTTTCTGAAACACTCTTCTTGAATTTAAAGACTGAAGGAGCACTGGAAAAGCCCTGGGACTGATCAAGAAGCAAAAGAGCCACATTTGATGCATTTCTGAGCACATTAATGCCTGTTAAACTTACTCATGAAAAGTAATAAAAAGCACCTTTACACTAAGTAGGATCAAGAGGGAATGTGCAGTGAAGCATAGTTATGATGTGAGATTTCGTATCAATAACTTTCAAGGGATAATTTACCACTACAACTCATAGTTTTTAAAAAACTTCATTTATCTTTTTAATGTTATCAAATTTATCAAATTTAATGTGAATTTCACTTGAGTATTGAGTCTGTGGCTTCATAATGAACATATAAACCTCATGGACCAGGTATGAAAGCATTGACAAAGGCAAGCTGAGCAAGCATATTGCACTTGGGAGATACGCACATTCCTTGTACTTCAACACGGTTTGTTTTTCCTCAAAATATAACTGACTTGTACATCCATAATGCTGTAACCCATATATACATTACAAGCTTATGGATGTACAAGTCAGTTATATTTTGGGATATATATATATATATATATATATATATATATATATAGATATAGATATATAGATATAGATATAGATATAGATATATAACTGAGAGTTGAGATTGGTTAATTAATAACTTGGTCAGAGTAAACTGATAAGTCAGTATCATGATTACCAGATACAGAAAAGGCCAGGAAGAAAGATGTGTGCATAAAGTTGCCCATTTCCTGAAAAATCAACAGTATTTTTTTTTTTGAAAAGTCAAGCACCATCAGTTCTAAAAAGATAAGTTTCTTTGATTAGATAGTTCATATATACACGGTAAGGAGAGTCATTTGCCCTCAGCATGGTAATGTTCACAGGGTGGGGAATCAGATTGCTAATTCAGCTTCTCTGCAATACTGGTCCAGAGTTAAAACTGTCACCCCCTTGATGGGTAGCATCACCACCTTCAATTTGTGTCAGTCGCCTGCACAGCAAGAAGACTTAACAAGAGGGTGGATAGTGGATTGGTCCTTAAAGCAGTCAATGTATAACAAATTGCTCTCCTGGCATGAAAAATGAGGTCATGAAGATTTAAATGTGGCAAGAAAGAAGGCGATGTCTGCTCAGGAAAGATACTTAGTGTGAATCCATCTGTGGTAATAGATTAATTGCCTTCATTATCAAAGATGTATATCTCACACCAACTATCAATAAATGTTTCAGATTCATTCAGGAGTGATTGCTCTGTTGGTACAGAAGATAAAACCTGTTTGAAACAAAAAAATATTCAAAGTATCTACTGAATATAAAATTTTCTGTAATTTAAAAGTTTTGTAATAAAGTATAATTACATATCAAGTAAAGGAATCAGAGGAGAGATGTTTTAATCAACCTCATTACATGTAATGGATCATTTTTATAAGCCTCTATAGTTGAGAGGTAAAGAGATACAAAGATGGATGGGACTGAAGAGATATGAGTGAGGGAAACTAACCCTACTTTGCTTGCATTTTAATCAGACTTAAAGAGAATTAGGGTCTTTTAAAAAAAAATCATTTAATTCATTCTACCCCATCTTGCCTCAGACTTTTTGCACATCTTCTCTTCAAATATATGACTTCTAATCTTTCTGATTGCATTATTACATCCTCAATGTATGTGACATATACTAGAAAACAATACTTCAACAACAAAATACGAATTTTTATGTACATTTCCATCTTTTCTTAATATGTGTCAGAACAGGTAGTATTTGTTAAAATCACTGAGTCTCATAGCCATAATGCTAAGCATTTCAAACCCACTTTCTAGTAGACTGAGAAGAGTGAATCTGGCCTGGTGCTCTTTGGTGCCTGTGCTGTTTGCTACCATCTTTTTACATCTTAAATGTTTATATATAACCAACTAAGGTACAGGCTGGGGTCAGTGAAACTGTTCTTTTCAGTCTTGAGCATTATCACACAATAAGAAAAGGAGTGAAGTATTATCTTAAATTTAGGCAAAAGACTCTGCAATTTATCTCTTCATTGGTTCATTCACTTATTCAGAAATACTTGTCAGATATATATTATGTTTGTGGTAAGGCTACGGGTTTTCAACCTGTGGGTCTCGACCCCTGGGGGCATTAAATGACAGGAATCACTTGATATGGTCAGAAAGCAAAGATATTCATACTATTATTCATAACAGTAGCAAATTAGGGTTCTGAAGTAGCACTGAAATAAGTTTATGGTTGGGGGGCAGTCACCACAGCTGGACAACTGTAAAAGGTCACAGCATTCCATGGTTTGAGACACAGTTCTGGAGGGAAGTTAATTGACAAAACACAAGCAAGCATTACTTAATTCATAGATTTCTGGCTTTGAAAATAATTTACATTTAAATGGGAAGAAAGACATTTTTAAAAGGTAAGCCATCTAAAGGGTGAGAAGTAGGAATGACAGAAAACAAACCAGATCAAATGTGTTGAAAGAGACCGAGAAAGGCTGGTAGGGAAGAACAAGCACAACCATGTAACTAGTGAAGACAATTGCCTTGAGCAGACTTGTTCTGAGTGGACAGGAGTGAGGAAAGATGACTTCAGACAGAAGGAAAGGCAGGGCTGAAGTGAGATTCCTCTGCTTGTGCTCAGTGGCTGGGGAAGAAGCCACTCTGGGTAAGGCAGAGTCACTTATGGGCTGTGTTGCGGCCCGAGCTGCCCCATGTTGGGGGCCAAAATGTTGGGGACCGCTTTGTCAATGTTTGAACTCGTACTGCCAAAATCCTTAGGGGCTAAATCCTTAGGGCCTGCACTACCCCAAGCTGCTCCAGTCTGTGGGTCGGGGTTCAGCAAGAGAGAGAGTGAGGACGGACTTGAGGAATGGAGACCAGACAGAGTGTGAATCAATCCCATTTATTCTTCAGTCTCTCTTCTTCTCTCCAAGTCCCAAGTCTTGAGTTCCTAGTCCCTAGTTCCTAGTCCCTAGTGCCTCCAAGTTCCAAGTTACTTCTTCCAAGTGCTAAGTGCCTAAGACCTAATTCCAAGTTCTTCCTCCAAGTGCTAAGTGCCTAATACCTAATAATTCTTCTTCTGAGTTCTCTAGTCCAAGTGTCTTCTACCTCAATGCCTAATTCCTACTCCAAGTTGTACTGTAAGTTGTACTCTCTAACCTAATTCCTAGTTCCAAGTTGTACTGTTCTAGTACTAATGCCTAATTCTCTGTTCTCCCTCCAAGTTGTACCGAACTCTTCTGTCTGCCTCTTGCCTTCTATATGTCTCACTTTTAAGCCACGCCTTTAAGTCATGTCCTTAGGCCTTGTCTCTAAATCTATTCTCTAAGTTACACCCTTAAGTCTCAGCTCTAAATCACAGCTTTAAGTCTCACATACCCAAGGGAAGATCCTGGGTATCTAAAGCAAGATGTTATCAGAGTGTGCTCAGCTGTTGTAGGCTGATGTAATCAAGTCTCTTGCTAGGGTATATGGCTCAAGATGGCTGCAAGGATGATATCCGCCTTCTGTTGGCTCCCCACAGGTCCCCCCTTTTAAATTTTTTTTCAAAAGAAAAGACTGGGAAAACTTATGGAAACTGTGTCTGTCTTAGGTTGGAACAAATGACCCCAGCCTCCCTTTCTCATCTTTGGATACTCAACAGCCATTGGTTGAGCTCCTGTCTTAGGATGTTGAGGCCTCCCTTTTTAGGGGCAAGGGTCTTGAAGTGTTGTTCTCTTACCTGTCTTTGACTATCTGGCTTAGTGTGTAAATTAGGTGATTATCCTTGTTAGTTTTGATGACAGAGGTTTTACAATCCCCTACTTCCAGCCTGTAATAATGGACCTGTATGGGTTTCATTTGAATAGCGTCTATCTGTTGTACAAAAGCCATCAGTTTGTTGAACAGCATGGAACCTAGAGACAAGAGACTTAGCAATGCCTGAATAGTCAGCATAACAGCAACACTCTTTTTTAAGGGCAACACATAACTCTATCAGAGGAGTAAAAAGTATAAGCCTCTTCTATTCTGTTTACAAATGTGTTATAGCAGAATCTAAATCTATAGAAATACAGAACTGATCATAACTTTGATCTTAACAAAACAAGTAAGGAAATCTCTGTCCCTGCTCAGTCAATCTCAAACCCAAAAAACAACCATAGTAACTGTGGTAGTGGGTTTTCTCCTGAGTCTAAATAATATTCCCGTCTAAATTATAAGTTGGGGAACCAAGAGTTTAATAGAACCACCCTGGAGGTACGGGTGGTGATGTCTCCTTCCACACTGGGGACTTCACAAGTCAAGTTTGCTGGTTGATTATTCCAGTTTGAAGGCAATTGAGAAACATCTTCATATTTCCGGCAAAACAAAACAAAACAAAACAAAACCACTTCTCAGGGGGTTTCCCCTCCCTGGGTTTGTTATTGTTGTTTATTTGTTTAACCAATCTCTCTGGGAGCCAGCGTGCGGCATCTGCAGTTTGGGAATATATGCAGACAGAACCTCTTCCCCATATAAGCACTGGATCTGGCCCATTCCAGGTTCCAGTTAATGGGTCTTTCCAGAGGACTGTTGCAAAATTCTTTCTGGTATCAGGATGCCAGAATCTATCTGCAGTGGATTTTCAATCAGAATACAAAGTTAAAATATTTAAAATAAAGTGTGTATGATGAAGGATATTTCTGGGGGATCCCTTGGTAGGGTACCATTCCCCCTTTTAATTTTTTCAAATTGACATTTAATGGTTTTATATGCCCTTTCTACCATACCTTGGCCCTGTGGATTATATGGAATACCCGTTTTATGTAGTATTCCCAATTTTTCACAGAATTGGTGGAAACTGGAGCTTGTATAACCTGGGCCATTGTCAGTCTTTATCTGTTTAGGCACACCCAATACAGCAATTGTAGCAAGCATATGAGTGATCACATGCTTGCTTGTTTCTCCAGATTGTAATGTCGCATAAATGAAACCACTGTATGTATCTACACATACATGTATATATTTTTGCTTGCCAAATTCATTATAATGAGTAACATCCATTTGCTAGATACTGTTTGGTATCTGTCCCTTTGGATTTATGCCCAAATGAGGAACTTGTAAAAATGTAACACATGATTGACATTGTTTAACAATTTGTCTAGCTTGTTCTCTAGTAATTTTAAACATAATTTTTAAAGTTTTAGAATTAAGGTGATGTAAATCATGAGCCTTTATGGCCTGATCCAAGTTAGAAAATCCCTTCTTCACTTTTTCCTAATCCTTTCCCTGGGGAAAAAAATCCAGAGTTTATCATTTGAGCTGTGATTACTTCATTAGGGCAGCACATAATCAATCCCAACTGGAATAACAGATCTCTGCCCCAGAGATTAATAGGAAGGCCTGGGATGACATAGGGTTGTATATTTCCTGAATTTCCTTCTTTATATTTCCACATCAGCACCTTAGAGCTTTGTTGTGGATTTTGACTTTGGCCAATACCCCTTAGATTGGTTAAGGTTGGGGTCAGAGGCCAGGTGGCAGGCCAATCGCTTTGTTTTAGGATATTCACATCAGCTCCTCTGTCAAACAAGCCTTGGAATGCCTTTCCATCCAGCCATAGTGTCATCATAGGTTTTTATTGAACTATAGGCTGTACCCAATATACATCAGAGGAACCAAAGCCTTGATCCCCTCTCTTAGGATTCTTATATTTGTGATTAGTAGGGTACAATGGAAGTAACAATAGTTGAGCTATCCTCCTTCCTGTAGGAATGGTGATTATATTCTGAATTGCCTGTGCCATTACCTTAATCTCACCTTGATAATCAATATCTATTACTCCAGGAAAAATTTGTAGTCCCTGCATAGTAGTACTGCTTCTTCCCACTATCAAGCCAAGCACATTTGGATAGAGTAGTCCAAACATTCCAGTGGGTGAGGCCTGAGGTCCCATTTCTAGGGTTAATACTATGTGGGTGGCAGAATTGAGGTCTAGTCCTGCACTTCCTGGTGTGGCTCGACTAAGTTCTGAAAGGGATTGTCATTTGTTGGTGAGAAACTGACTGCTCCATAAGCCTGTTTTGGCTTGTGTTGGTTCGGGGCCTGGAGCTGGCCCCTGTTTCCATTTCCCTGATTATGGGAAAGGATATTTCCTTGTGCATCTCTTTTGGACCTACATTCACTAGCCCAATACTCTCCATGTTTGCAAAGTGGGCAGAGCCCAGGCTGTTTTCTGGGCTGTCTCTAGGTTAACTCATTTTCTATGGAGAGCCGCTCCCAAAGATGGCACCTGGCAAGCAGCAAGGCCTTCGCTTGTAGCCCAATAAACAAGCCTTATAAGGGAAGAATAATTCATAAGCAGCTTTTGCCTGTAGAGTACCCCTAGCATTGCACCACATGGCTAATAATGAGTGGCAGGCCTTTAGGGTTATAAGCAGGACACGGGAGGAGGTGAGGAGTATACATTTTTGTCCAAGAGCCTGAATAAACTGCTTGGGGAAGAACTCAGAGTCATGCTTTCTTTCTGCTGGTCAGAGAGGCGCTGACAATTTTCTGCCTTACAATCTCTTGCAAAGTGTTCAGGCTTGCCACATTTAAAACAGGCCTTTTGGTTTCTACTAGCCAAAAAATCTCTTATTGATTGTCCTTGCATGGCAGCAGCCATAGCTAAGCCCTGTTAGTAGGAGTGACCTATGTCAGAACAGAGTCTGATATATTCTGTAAGGTCTTTCTTTTTTCTGTAGGGTCTAATAGCTGCTTGGCAGGCAGGATTGGCATTTTTGTATGCAAGCTGTTTCACATAATCTACACCTGCCTCTGTATTACCAAAAATCCTCCCTGCTGTTGTCATTAATCGATGAACAAAATCAGAAAATCGTTTATCAGGTCCTTGTCTGACTGCTGTTAAGGATGCACTAGGATCCTCATTTGCTGGGAGTTTACGCCAAGCCTTCATTGCTGCATTTTGAATTTGAGCGAATAAGCCTGGGTCATATTGCATCTAGTTATCACTAGAAGCAAATTGCCCTTCTCCTACTAAGGCATCAAAGGACCAACCATTGCCTGCCTGAATGTTTCTCCTAGCTGTTTCTTTACAATTCTCATGATACTCTGATTTCCAAATAAGATAGTCACCATCACTAAGAACTGCTCTCACTAACGTATTCCAATCACTAGGAGTCAGCCAGGGCTGGGAACAGTAGACACTAGCTTCATCCCATTGACTTAAGGGCAGATTCATGCCTAAATTCACATACCAAAACATAGTACATATACTGCTGATTTTTTGATCGGTCTACAATTTAGTGAATATTTTGTTTTTCTTAAAAATCAGTAAAAGAAAATGAAGAAAATTTAAATCACTGTCTCTGAGTATATTCACAGGGTCTATTTTTATAATACTGATTTTTTCTTTAAGATATTTTATTTTTCAGAAATATATTTATTTCTGTCAAAAATTCCAACAAGATACCTTTGAGCCAATATGTATTTATATCCCATTCTTCTCTGAAGTGTCCAGGTTGTCAATCGTTCTGTATTATTTTTCTGGGTCATTTAAGTCCCTTTACATGAGTGTTTTTGCTGAACACAATAAGACCATTAACTAATCACTAATATAAATATTAAATTTATTAGTTAATAATATGACATTTTAAAGAACTTTAAAATAATTATAAATAATTAAAATACCTTAGTTCTTTGGTATACTGTTTGTCTCATTTTGTATATAGAGTAACTGAAGCTTGTAAATGCTAATATACATTAGTTATCAACCAGTAAACAGAAAAGTTCAACTTTCACACTGATCTTTAGCTTTGTTTTACTAGGTGTGTTGGGAAAACCAGCCAACAAATGAACAAAAAACATAAACCTTGACCAACATTGAGTGTGACTCTGAAGTCTCTCCTCCGCCACTTGGGTATGCAGTGGTGACTGCCTGAGGACTTACATGCCCATTATTGGCTCAGTTACTTTGCCTTTGAACTGTAAGTCATACACTTGCATTTACTGTACATGGAGCAGAGTTTAGTCTCTGCCACGACAATGATCTTATACAAAATCTTTTTTCTTTTTAATTCGATTGGATACAAGGTTTGCTCAGCAAAGGACAGAATAGTGTCTAACAAAGACCACAAGGCACAGTGAGGTGTCTGGGCATTTATCATCACACACTGAGATACAGGCTAAATGTTGAGCATTACCATAGGGTCCAGGGGGCAGATGCTATGAACCCCAGAGAACAAGTTGATATTACAGTCTTCTGTGGAGCCTGCATTAGCGTATATTAGTATATTAATTTTTCATTAGATTGTTATTACTTTTATTTACTGAATAGTATGTTTAATTGGAAATAGTTTATAATGAATATAAAACATCATATTAGAGTCAAATACCCTTAGTAAGTATATTTGATCTGAGTGTAAACATTAACTCTGTTTCTAAGTTTCTGAAGAACTTTGATTTTCTTTCCATGTTGATTCTCTCTCTCTCTCTTCATATATATATATATATATATATATATATATATATATATATATATCCATCCTTTCTTCCTTTCCATATATTTTGTCTATGCATCCAATATCTATCTATCTATCTATCTATCTATCTATCTATCTATCTATCTATCTAATGACAAATTGTGTTTATAGCTATTGTATGTGTGTGTGTGTATTTGTGCATATGTGTGTGTACATACCTTTTATTTACCTGAAAAGAAACACACATGTAAACTATACAGTGTGGGATTGTAAGAACAGTCAAATATGATTTAGTTCAGAGAAATGTTGAGAGATTTCTAAATTCAGTAAAAGCTCAAATTACCATAACCATTTTATTCTTTTGTGTATTATTTCAAGTATTTTTGTTACTGGTATTTATGCTATGAAAGTGAAACCTACTTTAATTAGATGACATCTAAAAAATGTAAGGGACAAACATATTTGAATAACTTAGTGAATAAGTAATATAACCTTCTTTTGCAAATCAGTAAACTTACAAATAGAAAAACAAAGTGATTTTTCTCATCATACCACAACTAAACTCCAATGAATTCCTTTTAAAACTAACCTACTAAACTATCCTGAAGGTATATAAACTTAATTAGCTCAGAAAACCCCCTTGATTCTCTTACATTTCCCATTTGCTATACTTGTTTGCCTTATAGAATGGGCTTGCTAATGACTTCAATGTTAATATTCGTCCTTTCTCTTTTTGACATATAGGATTGATATAGGTATAAAATACTCATGATTATTGTCCAAAACTGTTTCAAACACAAAGTCAGTTTATAAAAAATGTATATTGCTACACATCTTTGTAACACACTTCTTTGTTGTTTACTTGTTTTTCCATTTCCAAAAATTGTGAGGATTATTTGAGGATATGAAAATTGTTTTTCTGGGCACAGTGCCACAAACCTTTAACTGTATAATTTAGAAGGCAGAAACCAGGGCATCTGTAAGTGCCAGGCCAGCCAGAGTTACATGATGAGAGCTCATGTATAAAACAAAACAAAACAAAACAAAACAAAACAAAACAAAACAAAACAAAACAAAACTGAACAAAACCAACCAAACAAGTTCAATCTAAAACTTTCTAAATGCTCAGTTGCTTAGTCCTGCGTGGCCTCTGTCTATTACCTTACTCTTTCTTACTAAGTGAACTGTCTTTTGTTAATTTATTTATCTTTAAGATATTTTCTGGATATGAATCACATATTTGTTAGGAGCCGCAGTGAGTGTGACAACATTCACCATTACAAGATGGCGCGGGCATCCTGTGCTCCCACAAGTAAACAACTAACTGCGCAGGTGCAAAAGGCAAAAGCACCAAAGTCACTGCCCATCCCGGGGCGTAATATGGGGTGATGAGTGAACAGCCAATCAGAAGTGAACACGCCACTCTAGGGTACATATAGCAGTGCCTTTCCCGGGCTTTGGGTCTTTCTCCTTCTGCTGATACAAGAATAAAGCCTCGTAGTAACCACCAGAACACTGCCTCACGTGTCTCTTTTGCGGGCGAAGGGGACACGAAAAGGGGCGTGGAACACATATTAAACTACTTTCATCCTTCTCATTGTCTTTTACTCCATCAGTGCCATCTTTTATTAGCAAAAGTCTATCATTGCCATACATTCTAATTTATTTCCTTTAATTTTATGACTAGCCCTTCCTTTATGTTGTAGTTAAGAAAACACTGTGTGGTTCAAGATGTATGTTTCTATTTATATTCTCCTACATTTGCCTCCAAAACCCAGTTGTTTTGTTTATCAGTCAGTTAGATCTTCAAACTGCCTGTGGTTTTTATAGCTGGTGTAAGTAGAGGTGAAAACATAATTTTATTTTCTTTATGAACATGCACCTGACTTGGTTTCACTTACTCTCACTTGTTTTATACCTTTTCTTCTGAAAATAAGTTATTTCTATTTTATACACATATTCTTTTCTCACCAGCTTCCTCAATCCATTCATTTACAAACATATTTGACTGAAAACCAGCTTATCCCAGTTTTAGGAAATAAATGTTTACTTGTGAGTCTTGCATGAATACTGCAAGTTTTGAATGAACCTTTGCAGAAAGGATGCAATTCTACATAATAATTAGACGTCGTTAAAGATTTTTGTCAACACCTGTCCTGGCCAGCAGGGCATTAAACAGGGGTACGGTGAGGTCACCTGGAAGAGAAGATGGGGAACAGGCGAATGCAAAGAAGACGCTTGTCTATAGGCTGATCAAACTGCCACTTTTACTTTTTCACACAGGGCTTATATACACAAAAAGGCAGGATGTGGGGAAGGGGATGACTCAGGAGCCTAGGTATTCAGGGGAGTACAGATATCTTCTAGAACAGTGTGTCAGCTGGGTGAAGGTTCAGGGGACAGGACACTATGACTCCGCCTATGATTCACTTGTCCTTATCTAAGTTGGTACTATCCACCAAGGCTACCCAAGGTCTATGACTACTCAGGCTTCCACCAAAGCTGCTTGTTTACAATAGCTTCTAGCCATTTGTTTCAGTGTTTTTCCATAGAGACCCAAGACTTTGTGCTAGCAGGCATGCATGTTAGGCCTACCGCTGTCTTCAGGCCTATGGCTGATTTCAGGCCTTCAGTATATAGACAGAGATCCCCCTGACAAACACCCAAGCAGATCTACAGTTGGTGGAATGACATGGTGAGCAGAGACACTTAGCATCTTCTCCATCTCCTTGTCTCTCTTCCTGTTCTATGCAGCCTGAATATATAAGAATGAAAGAGAACCACAAGCCTTTGTGTATAAACACCCCTTATAGTTTATTAATTAGCTGAGCTGCAGAAGATTGGAAAGACTGAGAACAGTAAAGAACATCCTCCTGTGGTATTCTTGAGATCTAGTATGAAATAATTCTGTTTTTCTGTGAAAGCATATAAAAGTAATTTAGGGGATTGTCTATGCCCCACCCTACTCCCAGAAAACTGCAGGGTGTTTCTGTGCTAACTCTAGCCTGCTTTAGCTGCTGAATAAATGAGACAGAGATCTGGCATTTTTATTAACAAGCTGTTAGCATTATGCTGGACAGGTTCTGAGCTATTTTAGCCCTTTAAGGCCACCTATTTCCCAGCCACATGGTCCTTTACCTTTAATCTGAGTTTGCTCTGGCTTTCTCTGTTCTATGTGTGTCTTCATGGAGACTCCTTTGAAGAGCTCCTCATGGAAACTCCTCATGGTAATCCACACCTCCTCCTCCTTCTTCCCCTCTCTCCCTCCCCCCCTCTTCTTCTCTTTCTACCCTCACTCCCATCTCTTTCTGGGACCACCTCACTGGGCTCACAAGTCCTGTCCTATTCTCTTCTGCCCAGCTAATTGGCTGATCATCTCTTTATTCACCAATCAAAAGTGATGGAAAACAATTTTTACATAGCATAAAGAATGAAGATGCTTGACCATGCCATCCTTTGGACTGCAACCAGATGTCTGGGCGTAAAAATCAGCATCTGAATACGTAGTGCACAAAACCATCTCCTAACAATATTATACAACATCAGTTTCATTGGGGGACTTTAAACATGCTGATTGATAAATGAATCCTTGACTGTGGGCTGTCCTTGGTTTTCATCTTTCTAGTACTATTATAAAATAGGCAACACACTTTTGACCTAATTTATAGTTCATTTTGGGTTCATCAACAGATTTAATGTGGAACATTGCTGTTTTTAATATTTCTAGAATTGGATAAGAAATTTTACCTCCAGGTTCTTAATGCAGGAAAAACTAGAGTAAACCATTTCACCTGAGTGAAGGAGAAACAACGCAATTCTACAGAAGGATGGATGTACTCAGCTGCAGGAGATTGTCTCAGTCTAACAAATAACCACAATAACTATCAGAATTGCATTACTCACAATTCTGGAGGCAGAGAAGTCCATGGTTTGTTATTTGCTGAGAACCTGCTTCAGGTCTGTACCCTTTCATCTCTTGGCTGTGTTCTCACTATGGAGAAGTGCTGTGGGATCTCAATAAGGTCCTAATGCAGTTCATGAGGAGTCAGGCTGCCTAATGACTCACCAAAGGCCTTTGATCCAGAAAACACAGTTCTGGCTATTAGATTTTCACATACAAACTTAAGGGAATGGCATAAATAATCCCTCAGTCTCTCCAGACACAAAAATAATGCACTCACTCTGTTTTCTTCATCAGCCCTTCTTAGAACTTCCCAATTTGTCCAATTGACATGAAGTATTTATTGTATGTACCACAAAACCTTGTCACATCTCATTATTCAGTTCTACAGCTGTTTAAAGATATTTATGTGTTTGCTACAGTTGTCCCCTTACTTCTCAGGGCCAGGCACACTTTCATCTTTACCTTTGTCCATTCATGTTGCTATAACAAATTGCTGTATTTGAATGGTTTAAATAACAGAAACTAGCTTCTCTTAACTCTAGAGTCAAGGAAGTCTTAGATTAAATTATTTCATGAGGGATCTTATTCTAGCTTAGACTTACTTACATCATCCCATTTCATCTTCTTGTGACATAGGACTGATGGTGGTGCTCTCTGACAAATTCACTGAGGTGATAATGCATCTAGATGATTCTTCCTTCATAATCTAACCAACTCTCAAGCACATCATTTCAAAGCATGAACACATTGGAGATTAGGTTTCATCCTATGAATTGGGAACATACACACTCATTTCAAAGCAAAAAATAAAATTGTGAATTTTAGCAGTTGACTCCAGAATGGGATGCTGTTGTTCAGAGGCAAGAATGAGCAACTGAAAACACTTGGTAGAGTAGGGAGGGCATCTGTCTCATGCATAACTGAAACAGATCACCAGGCTTTAATGGGTCAAATCACAACTGTGCTTATAGAAAAGAAATGGTAACACTGAAACAAAAAACGCTATCAGAAAAATCAAATTTCTTAGTTTGGTGTCATTGCATGACTTCCATTCATTAATTGTCAAATTTTCTTGTGCACTCGCCAATTGCTCTTCTCTGTCTGTAATATACCAGGTCAAAGTTCGTACATAAAGAATTAATTTAGAATCCCAAACTCAATTCATATTTTCTGGAACAACTTTACTGATTAAAGTTTACCATTTTAACAATTACTTATGTATTTGTTACTTTGTATTCATTTTGTTATTTGATGTGCAATCTTATGTAGCCTAGGGTGGCTTTAATCTCGTGATGTAGCAGAGGATGTCCTTCTTATGTAGCCCAGGGTGACCTTGATCTCATGATGTAGCAGAGGATGTCCGTGAGCTGCTTCTCCTGTTTTCACCTCTACAGTATAAGGACGAGAGACATGACACTCAACACTAATTTTAATATTTATGAAAGAGATGATACTTAGAGGAAAGAAAGATAATATTGATTCTCTAGCCTTGGCTGTTATTCTTAGCCCATCTAAGTAAATAATAGATCTGGGTGCTTTACATAATAAGTCATTAGAGTTAAAGAAGGATGATTCATGTTGAAGCGAAGGTAATGTCTGTGCCAAATATATAGGCAGAGGATAAAAGATAAACCAACCAAGTTTGACTTTAAGCTCTTGCAAACCCAATATTTTTTTTAGACAGGACAAATTTTAGGTTTAAAGTTTTGTGGGTGAGTTGGGGCCCTGCCTAGCTACTGGAGGTGGCCTCTTCAGGTTCCGTGTCCCCACTGTTAGTTATCTTGGCTAAGGTCACCCTCCTTGACTCCTGGGAGCCTCCCCCATCTCAAGTCTCTGGGATTCCCTAAAGATTTTCCCCAATCCCTGACACATGGCAGCTGCAGATTTCCGTTCATTTTCCAGGCCCTCTGGGTCTCCTGTCTCTCTGTACACCTGATCCTGACCCCCATTCGCTTCCCCCTCCCACTTCCCTCCTTCCCTCTGCCTCCTATGACTATTTTGTTCTCCCTTCTAAGTTTGATTCAAGCATCCTTGCTTGGGCCTTCCTTTTTGTTTAATTTCTTTGAGTCTGTGGGTTGTATCGTGGGTATTTTGTACTTTTTGGCTAAAATCTACTTATCAGTGAGTACATACCACACATGTCCTTTTGTGTCTGGGTTACCTCACTCAGGATATTTTTTAGTTACATCCATTTGCCTACAAATTCATGATATTCTTGTTTTTAATAGCTGAGTAGCATTCCGTTGTGTAAATGAACCACATTTTTTGTATCCATTCTTTGGTTGAGGGACATCTGGGTTGTTTTTGGTTTAATTAAGAACACAGTTGAGACTGTTTCCTTGTCGAATGATGAAACATCTTTTAGGTATATACCCAGGAGAGGTATAGCTGGGTCTTTAGGTAGAACTATTTCTACCTAAATTTTGTGAGGAACTGCTTTACTGATTTTCAGAATGATTGTCTAAGTTAGCACTCCCACCAGCAGTGGAGGAAAAGCAGGAACAAAGTCTGAGGGAATGCCCACCAATAACCAGCCCAACCTGAGATCCATGACATGGGCAAGCACCAGTCCCTGACACAATCCCCCTGACAGTCTGTTATGCCTGCAGACAGGAGTCTAGCATAACTGTCCTCTGAGAGGCTCTACCCAGCAGCTGACTGAAATTGACTCAGATAACCACAGCCAAATTTTGGGTGGAAGTTAGAGACTCTTAAGGAAGAGTTGTGGGAATGATTGAAGGCCCTGAAGGGAATAGGAACACCATAGAAAGACCAACAGAGTGAACTGACCTGAACATCTAGGAGCTCTCAGAGACTGAACCAACAGCCAAAAACACATCCAGGCTGGAACAAGGCTCTGGGCACATATGTAGCAGATGTGCAGCTCAGTTTCCCTGCAGACTCTCCAACAACTGGGGCAGAAGCTATCCCTAAAGCTGTAGACTGACTATGGTATCTATTCCTCAACAGGGCTTCCTTGTCTGGCCTCAGTGAGAGAAGATATGCCTACCTTGGCAGAGACTTGACGCATCAGGATGGGGAGATGCCTAGGGGGATTCCATGCTCTCTGAGTAGGAGAGATTGGGGCATGGGGGTGGGTTTCTGTGAGGAGGGACTGGGAGGGGACAGTGTTTGATATAAATAAATTAATTAGAAATAATAAAAAAAGAAGTATTAAAATCACAAAATAAAAGAAAAAATCCAAGATGTTTCTGTTATCTGGATTTTATTATTATTTTATTATTATTAAGAGACAATATTCTAGACTAAATGGAAGAAGGATTTTTCAAATATAAACTATAAGAAATAACTTTAAGATTAGATTGCCAAACTGTTAAAAATATAATAGATACAGTAATTTTTTAAGTTTTTAAAGTACAATAAAAATTTAAAGTATAATAAAATAATATTTGGTTTTTCACTTACGTCTTAATCATTTAACAAGCTCAATAAATATAGCATTATAAAAATATGAAAATAGATTATGGTCAGAAACTTGATGAAATATGATTCACTGTTTTCCATAAGATAGCTTGTCATTTTGTTGACCATAATTTATGTGAAAATAAATATGTTTTCATAATAAAAACAGATAAAGTTGAGACAAAGAATGAGTATCTTTCTTAGTTTAAATATTTACAGTATGAGTATTTTCAAGGTACTCTTCCTGCGCACCTATTATATTAGGAAGATTAAATACAATCCTCCTAGTATCAAGATATCTACACCATATATGCACTATTAAGTTTGATTCACATATTTCAAAATAAATAGAGGTAGAAAGATTAAATATTTTAAAATACCCAATTCTATATGACCCCTTTCTCACGGATCCAGTATTAAATATTATAGCTGTTATGATTTTCTCATTTCCTTCCCATGTCCTTTGCGCTTGAGCATGAGTACTTAATATGCATACATAGGAGTTCATTATACTGAGGTATCTGCTTCAGGAATGAATAAGTGGTTTTCATTCATGTCTGTAAAATGCCGTGCTTCCATGGTTTTCAGCACTGGGATGTATGGAAACTTGGACTACCTTTGGTCTCAGTGAAAACATTCAATTGCGATGGCTTCATCTGCTGTGATAAGGCTTTGTTGAGTCACATCCACCCACATGTGAGCCACTGGCAACTTCTTCTTTCTTACTAAGTTAGAAGATGAAGGAGATCAATATGGGAGCGTATTTTTTATTTATTTTCTTTTTTCTTTTTAATCAGGTGTAAAATTGAGTGCTTTTCTTTTATTGATTCACAAAACTATTCACCCAATATAGCTTCTAAAGCATTTTTATCAGCACAATAATAAGTCTTTTACCTATTATCAGTCAGTCACTCCCAGCCCCTATTCTCAACCTCTGGAATTCCCTCATCAACCTTCCACATATATGAGTTTGCCCATTCTTGGACTTAGCATAAATATAATCAGAAAGTACGTTTGTGAGTCTTGTACTTTATTCCTTTTTTGCCACTAACAAGTAGTCAGACCCAAAGTCATAGATATACAAATAACATTATATGTGCTGATAAGGATTATATTCATATATTGAGGAATAATAGAAATATGTGTATGTATATACATACACAAAAGAAAAATGAGACAGAAGCCATGAATTTGAGAGAACTGCATGGGGGAGGTTACCAAAAGAGTTGGAGGTAGGAAAGGGAAATAGAAAAACATTGTATTTATATTTTAATTTCAAAAAGTAAAAGTAAACTATTTCATTTTCTTTATACTTTAAGTAGGTTTGTAATGGCTAATCTTGGTTTTCAACTTTGACCACATCTGGAATTAAGTAAAATCTAAGCACCTGGGCACACCTGTGAGGGATTCTTCTTGGTTGAATTGAGGTGGGAGATCCATCCTTAATCTGGAGCACACCTTCTGGTGGCATCCATTATAAAAGGATATAGAAGAAATAAGCCTTAGTCTTTTGCCTTCTTGCATTCACTCTTACTGGCAAGCTCATCTATCCTGTTCTTGGTGCCATACTTTCACTGGTGTTAAAATCTGCCAATGTGGACTGAAAACTGGCAGCTCTCTAGAACTTCCCTGGGTCTCTGCTTGTAAGCCACTCTAATAAATCCTGTATAAATATTAGTCCATTATAGAGTACCCTTCTGAGGGAGAGGTTAGTCATGTGAGGTTTGATAATTCAGGAATATCTAGCTCCAATAATTTTCATGAACTTTATCTAGGTAGGCTTTTCCAGTTGTTATGCACTTGGCTCTGAGTTGATTATGACAGAAAAATATCTCTTGAGTTATAGAGGCCAGATGAAATAGGGGGAGCTCTGGGTTCCATAGTTCTCATATTAAAGCCATGTTCCTTATCCTGAAACTATTATCTTTGAGAATTGACTAGCAGTCTTTGAACATCTGGTACGATTCTCAAGATGTTTAAATATCAATGCAATGAAAGTGCAAGAGACTATTATAATGTATGCCTTCAGCAGGGAACTCTTATCAAATTGGTAAAGTGTCTTGGTCTCCCCTCTGGAGTACAGTGTGTTGGGTGGATTGATAGCCTTCTATCATATAGATTGTTCAATATGGGCCCTTCTCTCTGTTTGTCTTTGTCTATACTCTTGGCCATAGGGATCCTAACAGTTTGACTTCACCTTCTCTATTCCATTCCTTCTAACAACTACTTTAACTCAATTAAATATCTACTTTATAAAGTTTGAGGTTCTCGTCCAACTGTTAAAGCTTGGTGATAGAATTCTGTTATATTTTGGTAAACTTTGATCAGTAAAATTTATCTTATGTAGCCTCACTGTACAGCTTCACAGTCTCTCAGTGGCTACTGGTATCTGGTATTCAGGTACTAAAACTATTTCATTGTATACACTCTCCTTTTAACTCAATATGTGCTATACTGGAATTTAATTCTTGCTATTAATTACAATGTTAGGGAAAGAGGAACTTATGTGGCACTGGCCTCATTTAAAGCCTTTACATTTCCTGTAAGAAGCGGACATATAACATTTTAATAGAAATGTGTGACTAAGATTTCATGTTCCAAAGCTGTGTTTAACTGTGATTTCTCATTTTAGTAAGAGGGTCCCACTTTTCTATTATGGACTTGAACATTGTTTAAGATAGCTCCTGAGAGAGAGAGAATTCTCACCAATGAAGCTATTCTGCTGTGACTGAGTTCATAGTGTGTTTCTCTGGTTTGTGTGTCTTCCAAATATAAAAGATCAAGGTTTAATCTAGATGCTGTCAAGGAGCAATTCTGAAGCCCACCTTGTGGGGCTAGTGATCAATCATTCTAACCTTATAATTACATCTCTGCACAATCCCATTAAAACTAGAAGCACACACTCAATTCCATGACATTTGTTTATTTATCCTGTCAAACTCCTCTTTGCATGATGTCATTCCAACCAGGACTTCCACTGATATTTAATTTTGATCAAGTATTATATTATGACATATAGATATATATTATAACATATATATATGTTATAAAATATATCTATATATACATGATATGATATATATACATATCAATTATATATATATATATATATATATATATATATATATATATATTTTTTTTTTTTTTTACATTGCTTCAGGATGCCAGAAGATACATGCATGCTGTTTCATGATTGCATGGCTTCTAATTGGATACCATGTGGCAAGGATTTATGCTCTGAGATATATGTATTTATTGCACCACATTTAGTATATTATTTTCAGTGGTTTTGCATTAATTTTAGTACAATCTTCAGAGATGAATAGGCTTTATTATATAACAGCAGTAGCAGTAGTAATTATGACTCAAAACATGTACATAGAGATTTAGAATTGTGTGATTGGCTGCAAATGATAAATCATTGTAGTTTGCCTCTTCTCTGTGAAAAAAATTAATAGCAAAAAAATCAAAGTATTGAAAACTATATTTGCTGTGAAGGTGGTGAAACCAAAAATTCAGAGAGAGTGTGGCCCACTGACTCAGTGGTGGCTTAGGAAGAACAGAGGCAATGAAGATGGAGAGAGAACAAAGCAGAGTCAAAGTACATTTTGGACCTGGAATCGGCAGGTCTATGCCAGTTGAATAAGAAGATGAATGTTAAGGGGACTCCTAGGGTTTGGGGTCACTCTTGTCTAGCATGTGCAAGGCTCTGGATTCCTACCCCAGCATTGAAAACAAACAAAACAAGCAGTGACAATGACACTCAGGCATCTGGTCTGAAGTGTTGGGTAGATAGAGCTACCACCGATTGGAACAGTTAAATCTATAGAAGGATCAGATTTAGTAGGGGAGATGATGCTGTGGGATCTACTTTCAGAATCATGTAATCAAAATGGAAGTAATTTTATTCCAGGACGTTGTGTAAAATGTTATAGCATAACTACAAATGTATTTTACAACAAATTCAGTTACCTCTGTTGTAAAATATATACATATGTGCATACATGTATGTTGGGAGCTGACTTTTAGCAGAGAGCAGCTATCAACTTTGCAGCCATCTTGAGCCATATACCCTGATAAGAGACTTGTTTTTCAACAGCCTACAACAGCTGAGCACACTCTGATACACATCTTGTTTATCCCACATAGCTTGTTTTGCTGTTTAGTGACCCCAGCTGCATGGTGCACGTGGTAAAGAGTCCTCCACTGTGTTTCCCTGCTTGCGCTTATAAATACTCAGGATTTCCTTGCAAGGGAGTCAATGGGAGACAGTAAACGAGACTTGACTACACACCCTGTCTTGTCTCCATTCTTCGTGTCTCTTCCCCTCCATCTGCCACTCTGTCTCTTGACCAGCACTTAGCCCCAAATCGTGGGGCAGGGTGGATAGCAACATAGTGACCCCAAAGCGTGGTGCAATATGGCTGTCAACATAGTGGCCCCAAGTGTGGGGCAGTGTGGGAAATTATATATATATATGATATTAAAGAAGTCCAAGTGAAAAAGAAAAGAAACTTCAGAGAGAAGGCCATAGGAATAGTATTGTTTTCCAGACAATAACCCCATTTTTATTGTCTTAGATCACCTCACTATTGATCCTCACATTTGCATGAACATTATCATATGAGCATATTATATACATTTTTATACATGTTTATCATTTTAGAAATAAGTACTTGAATAGTCTTGGGTGAACAATATTATTTTATTTATAATTAACTCTCTACAATATTTTTCTTTCTGTCATCCTCCAAGCGTCACAGTCAACCCTGCCTGACCTCACTGCAGATTCTTACAGATGCTCATCTACCTCAGCTGATTTATCGACTAGGAAGAAAAACAGAAATAAAATTGGCTTCTGGGTTAAGATTCTTCTTATATTTTTTCTTTTTTAATTGGATATTTTATTTATTTACATTTCAGATGTTATTCCCTTTCCTGGTAGTAACAGACAAAATAACAATAGACAAAAAGTAAAAATAGACAAGGAATATTGGGATCAAGCTTGCAGAACACAGGAGTCCAAACATATCAAAAGAAAAAAATGTATGGGATATAATGGGAAAATATATATAGAATATATATATATCATGTTTGTGTATATGCTATTTGTATAAATAGTTGTGTGCATGCCTATCTTTTTCATATTGTATATACACTGTTGAAAAACAATTGAGTGATATATTCCTTTCAAATAAGAACCTTGAAGTGATGTCTTCAGAATATGGTTCTTAAAATGCCCTTAAATTAAAGGGGAGAGGTAAAGGGGAATACTTTAGTTCTTGAGAATCTTTGGCACACCATGTTTCCTTCTCCATGGTCATAATTTCTAGCTGTTCTCTTGTACTGTATTTGTATAACGCGGAAGTTTTGACCACGGTGACTAATGTAAATACTTTCATGATCTCTTTAACCGACCAAACGCAAGGCTCTCATTACATTCTTTTAATATCATAATGTTCCTTTTCCTGAATTTTCAGTAAATGTGGCTTTTACATCATGGAAATTGTTCCATGTTCAGTGAAAAGTAAAATACATTTAATGCTTCTGGAAGTCAAAAGAACCACTGAAAATAGATCTCAATTTACCTTTACAGCATCCATTTCTCTTTGTGAGGCAGAGAAGTCACAGTGGGAGCAAAACAGGTGCCTGAAGCCTGCTTTTATAAGAGAGCATTAGCCTCAGCAAGTGGAAAGTGTTGAGAAATATTTTCTTTGCCCTGATTTACACTCAGGTGCAACTCTCTCTTCACTTAGCTTGTCAAATTCTGTGTCTGCCCACCCCCCCCCCCCCATCTGTTGTCACTGAAGTGCTGACAGCAAAATACTGCACGTTGTACTTCTAAATCTTAAGGAAAACTTTCTTTAACAAAAACTTTGTGTTTTGTCTGCTGTGGTGGTCTTCCCTGATGCTTTATGTTTGTTTTCAGAGCAAAGGTAAGTTTTTGTCAGGACACAAGATTTTAATAACACATGTTTAGTGTAATGATAATTTCTCCTTGTGGAATGAGGAAAATTCTGTATTAAATCTAGCTGAAATTCTTGTTGCAGAGAATGGCATGTGAAAGAATAAAATATTATAGTAATAATTAGAGTTGTTGTATCATAAGGAGAGCTCAACCTGCCTGCATGTATCAAATTCTTGTGAAAACATAATTAGGTACCACTCAAGCATTCTTAAACCATAAAAATCTAAACCCCCAAACAAGCTGTCATAAACAAATCCCCATTTACATTTTTGCTAATCAGAAATCAAATAGTGTATTTTAACAAAATATGTATTTGGTAGTCTCAAAAAGAGAAAACATGTACCACAAGTAATTTGCTTGGCAAATATTTACTGTGCTTTAACTGTGTTTCAAAGATTGAACAACACTGTTCAGTAAGAAAAACAGCCTAGTTTGTAGCTGCCATGCTTTTAGCATAGTTGTTCAAAAACACATTTCATTTTGGCGAATTTTCTCATTGGACTGATAATTCATTTTAAAAGTTTCTCATTGAAAAGCCTCAACATATAAATTAAAGAATAAGATTTGTGCCTATATCCTATATATGTTATTACAGCTGATGACTATTAATTCGACTAAGCAAATCATGTGACTTTTTATAAAGCTTATTTTTGGAACTGAATAGTCATGTACATGAAACATTTGATATATGGGTCAGTTACTTGGGGATGGGTCTCCTAACAGAGTATTTATGTGTATACACATACATAAACATGTGTTGTATGTAACATTTACAGAAAGCAAATTTTATATCTAAACATGATACATTTATAGATATCACCTTTATATTTAATTTAACCGTAAGCGAAATGAAATAGACTTGCCTTACCTTAACTTGGCTACTGTAAGTAAATATTGTTTTTCTCCTCACTTGTACTGACTATTGTTCATATATTCACTACTTCCTTTTCTATTAACATGAATATTTACTTTAGAAAGATCATTCAAATCTCCTTTCTCATTACCTAAAATGTAAGACTCACTGGATTAGCAATAAAGAAGTCTGGGTTTAAAGTAAGTATGTCACAGTAAACTGTGCCTTAATCTCTCAAGCGTTCAGGTTTTTTTAAACCTAGGAGACAGAAAGGCTCCAGAATTCTTATACTAGGTATAAAGAAAATGCTTGAAGTTTTATGACTTCCAGATTTTTCTATTTCCTGATATCAATACACATGGATGAAATTTAGGAAGGATCACTTCCTTTTCCTGTGCTTCTCTATGTTTTGTTCTTCCCAAAATCCATTTGTCCTCTTAACCTACCAGTTGTCTTAAAATTTACAAAACTCAAATTAATCATCTTGCAGAAAAAAATTATTCTACAAAGTTAACTGCTTCTTGAGCCCCTATGGTGTTTTAAAAATGTTCTATTTATATAATTAAATTGATGATAATCAAAATGCACAGCCCTTTGCTATGGGAAAACCCTTTGCTATGACTTATTTTATCAATAGAGTCTATAAATAATTTGCTTTTTGCCTAATTAATCATCATAATCATCAAAATTTATTGTTCTGCTAATGTTATAAAGTTTTCCTTATGAACATACACTCTTTTAAATTTGATTTTTAAAATTGCAGGTAGACAATAACATCTGAATAATCTTACAAATATTTACTTTCTCTTTTGATATTACAGTATAATTACATCATTACCTGCTTCCTTTTTCTCCTCCAAACCCTCTTATGTATCCCTCCTTACTCTCTTTCCAATTCATGGCATTTTTAAAAATTTGTTGTTACATACATGGGTGCATATGTATATACATGTATATTCTTAAATACATAAATAGAACCTACTCAGTCTGTAAAATGTACTTGGCTGTGTGTTTTCAGGGCTGACCATCATTCGATGTGCCCTCTCACTGGGGAACTCTCTCTCACTCTTTCAGTCCTGCTTGAGTTGCCTGTCATTCTTAACCCAACTAGTAGCAGTCAGAAAATATTCTGATCAAAGGTATTTCCTACCTGATTATTAGAATATTTGAATATAAGCAATGAATGTAGAGAATAGGGCTTGTTTTTATAGTGAAAATTCGTTTGTGTAACAGACTTAGGATGATTATAATCTGAAACAGTATTTTTGGTCATCGAGATTTAACTAGCATTCATAAATCATACGTGTATTTTCCACCCATGGCACCATGTTAACATTTTTTTAAAAGTTGAATTTTATAGCATTTTAGATTTCTACTTTTCATATCATTGATATTCAGTATATAACACATTGACTCATCTGAAATCTGAAATAAATATTGCCTCTTCTTTTTAAACAAAGTAGAAAAAGATGACCTGATTTCTAGTTTGTGTATTCTGTGTAACAGTAATAAATTTGGGGATTTTCAAAGTGATAATACTATGTCCTCTCAGCTCTCAGAAATTCTTTTCTTTACAGCCATTAACCACATTAAAAAACAAGCAAAAGGCATGTCTCCCCCAACAAAAATGTCTTTTTGTACTTCTTTAGATAGAAAATTTAATGGGGACCTATATAACTTTCTGCACATTGAGTAGCTGGTTTAAAGGGTAACCTGAGAGTGTTTTAAGAAGAATGGAGTTGTGCAATGAATACTACTCAAAAAATCTAAATTATTTCACAACAGAAAACATACATCCCCCTCCCCAAATGACTATTTGCAATAATACTATAAATACAGGAAAGGCTATGTACATTTGAGTTAGTACAATAAAGAGATAAATTCAACATCTAATAACATCCTGCAAGACTGAGAGCAGTACTGAAGTACTCAAAAAATTGTTTTAGATTTTATACTTATTGTTTTTAAATTTCTGATTCTAGAAGCGTATATTGTTTAAATATTTAAAACAACTAAAGAAATAGAACTTCTCATTGAAAATTTAAATTAACAACCATTTTACTTACTAGACACTAAATTAATAACTTCTTACCTACCAGATACTAGATTTTCTAGAAACTAATGCATTCATTTGAACAAATAATTTAGACTAGTCACAAGCCATAGCTAAACTTCACATGTACTATCACGTGCACTGTATTCCAAGACTACTGACTCATTCTTCCTCACTCTTCTGATGTGCTCATATTTTTAACTCACACTTAATCTTGTTGTCCATTGGTCCAAATGCTTCCCTCCCAATATATTTCACTAATGCACTGTAACTTTAACTTCTGTCCAAAAAATTTCGATTTAAATTAAGTTAATTGTTTATGGTTTTTATAGTAAATGGAAATTCAATTTATCCTTCATTATAGTCCCTGGGGGAAAGGAAAGTATGCAAACATGTAAGATTGCTGGGGAAATTCACATAATAGACAAAAATGTTCTAAATGGTGATTTTGTTTAACTCAAAACAAACCAGGCAAACCTTTCACTTACAAAGTAGAATTCCATGAAAGGATTCGATGGTTATGTTGTTTCCAAGAAAAAAAAGAAGACAACATGCTACCGCAGCATGTAAAATTACACAGAACAAACACTGAGGCAGGAGTCAATATCAGAGTCTGAACATGTTCGAAGCTTATATGGTATGATAATTTGGCAATATTAATAGCATGCCCTAGAGGTTTGAAGGGTTTTATATGATCAGTGGCACCATCAGTGTTCTTCAAGCATGTAGACACAGTGAGGATGGGCCAGACATAATCCTCCTGTAGGTATATAACAGATGTACAGGTTGGTCCTCGTGTGGGACCTCTAACA
Organism: Arvicanthis niloticus; assembly: GCF_011762505.2. Taxonomy (NCBI): domain Eukaryota; kingdom Metazoa; phylum Chordata; class Mammalia; order Rodentia; family Muridae; genus Arvicanthis; species Arvicanthis niloticus. The sequence goes on along the minus strand of NC_047674.1, from coordinate 10,798,817 downwards.
ATGAGAGCATGGGCTGTCTCTGAGTCTGTTGCCTGCCTGTGGGTTCCTTCCCCTAACTGGACTGCCTTGTCTAGCTCTAATAGAAGAAGTGCCTAGTCCCATTACAACTTGATATGGCAAAGTGGGTTGACGTCCATGAGAGGTCTCTCCTTCTCTGAGAAGGAAGAAAAGGGAGCATGGGGGTAGGGGAAGAGAGGTAAATTTCTGATCAGGATGTAAATTGATTAATTAATTAGTTAATTAATTCAAAAAAGCTCCCTTCTCTAAACCATGCTGGACCAGACTCAACTGTCCTTTCTTCCCTTCCATGTGATTACTGTAAAGGACTGGGAGAGAATCTCTTTATTTGAGTCTTCTCTCTGGAGATTTTATTTTGAGTGGATACTTAAAATTGATCATATATTTAACATATATGAGTAGACTCACAACCAGACTCCTTCTATATATCAGTGATAAATTTTCTGGAAATTTAGTAGCAAATGGTAGATCTTTTGATGCATTTTAAAATTTTTATATGTATTTCATCTGTTTTTTTCTTTAACAAACCATAGGATATAAGAGATAGTCCCTCATGTTAGTTGAGGATCAAAATATATGCATACATTGACCATTAAATGTGAAACTTAATATTTGCACAATGAAAGTTTGATTTGTACATTAAAAGACAAATTCTATTTTAAAGTTTTTGTTTCATGACTAGTAATTTGGAGTTCTACATCTACCCAATATATAGCAAGTACCAACTTTGTCCTCTGACTTGGTAAAATATGTACAGGGCAGAAAATATAAATTAATAGTTTGAAGACACTAGAGATCAGAGACTCTCTCAGAAAGAGAAACAAAGGAGATGAGGCTTATGATTTCCCTGTCCTTATTTCTGTGATAGAGTTCCAGGACAGACATGAACAGAGCCCATGGGACATTCTGAGCCATGGAGACAATGAGGAAAGCCCAGAGAACCGATAGGTGGAGCTCATTGGTTAAAATATGAATACAACATATTGTGCAATAGAAAATTGCAGGTCCCTGAACTCAATGAATTCTGAACTCAGTGGTGAGGTTCAGAAAGTTCAGAATACTGGGTAATGCATATAGGTAAAGTAACTAAGAGTGCAAAGTAGTAATCAGCCCTTAAAAGCACTGACATAAGGCTGCGAACATTACTTGCTTTTTATATGCAAAATGAAAATTGAAAGAAAACTGACATAATGTACATTCTGAATGTGTCCAACATTCAGAAGATTATACTTTAGTAGTAGAAAAATTTATAGCCTCTTAGCTGAGGATTACTCTTGTTATAGCAAATTATAAAAGTCAGATATAAAGAGATAAAACTGTTTTCAAGGAACTTAATCAAAGGGTAGAACACATTTCAAAAGTATTTGGGAGAATATAATATCCATCAATCCTTCACCCAATGAAACTAAATTCACCTATTATCTAGTCACCGGTTACTAGGTATACAAAGAAAACCAGTCTATAAAAGAACAATAAACATTCAAAATGGTCCATAGTTAAAATGACAGTAGAATTAAAAGATAATAACTTTTATACATTTATTAATACTGTATTTCTTTAGTATTTTAAAAATATTAATAGATATATTTAGATATTTGCAAAACAAGAGCAGAACTAATCTAGTTTTTTTTTTTTTTTTAAATACAAGTGATTAATGAGAGACCAGATGGAAACTGCAGAATAAAAGACTGGCAATACCAGAACAGCAAACCATTCACAATGAAGCCTAAACTGAAATTTAAAAAAAAAGCCAGAAAACCATGAATTCTAGAACAATTTCACATATATTAGCAGGAATGTAGTTAGAGTGGTCAAAGGGGAATAGAGAAATGGACAGCTAGACATTATGTACAATCACTGCTTAAAAAGGAGACTTCATGACTCAGTGTATTAGAATTTCAAGATGTTTTGGAACCAGGGAGGAGAAGAGAAGATACAGGCAGAAAATGAATATGGTTCAACAATAAAGGTTATCAAGTATTAACAGAAAAATATTAATCTATTTATAAACTTGTAAAATCACACACACATACACACTTCTATCACCTCCACTACCAAAAACTATAAAACACTTAGCAAATAAGAAATACTTATCAGTGAACTAAAGCTAGGAAAAAGGAATACTGAAGAGATCATATTTTAATCAAGACATGATAAGAAAGAAAACACTATAGGCCCATCTACTCATGTTTTAATGTACAAGTTGATACAAACTTTAAAAGTAATAGCAATAACTAGGATTAAAATGATCAAACCATAACACTGGGGGAGATTAGAAAGAGGACCTACTTTATTATTACTAAAATTGACTATGATGTTACAGTTATGAGGATAAGGATCCTGTGGACTAGTGGAGACAAGCACTTATTCATGCAACTCAGTTTTGACAGTTGACCTTGACTTCATGCACATAAACCTTTCAGTCTGCCACACAGTTTTAAAGAATATAAAGGAGGAAAAGTGGCAGGCGGGCAGATTTGATGTAGGGATAGCTGAATCTACAGAAGTGGCTCTCAATCTATGGGTTGTGACCACTTTGGTGGTTTAACGACCCTTTCACAACCGTCTTCTAAGACCCTCAGAAAACACAGACATTTACATTATGATTCATAACAGTAGCAAAATCATAGTTATGAAGTAGAAATGAAAATAATTTTATGGGTGGGAGGTCACCACAACCATAAAAGGATAGCATCATTAGGAAGGCTGAGAGCCACTGAACTGCAGGAAATACACCCAAGCAATTTCAAATAAAGTTAAAGAAAACAGCAAACCATACCGATTAACAAAAAATACTATTCATCCTCTCTCTGGTTGTTAATGTTCACTCCAGTAAAAACTTTACCTCTAAAGAGGAAAATGTGCATATTGGCAGTGACTGAATTAAGATAGTAATGTTTTGGTTGTTTGAAGTCTCTTCTGTATCATGGCCACTTCAGCTGACATCATTCCCAGGAGAATCAACCAACGAGTTGCAAGACAAAGAAATCAGGGTCCTCTGTGGAACAGCTTTATGACGGGACCGCAGAACAACAAGAAGTCTCTGCCAGCAAGAATTCTCAAAATAGACTGTTGATAGGAAGATTATGTCTCTGATGATGGATAATGATGATTTTTTTCTTTTTAAAAAATTGGATATTTTATTTGCATTTCAGATGTAATCTCCTTCCCCCAACCCAGGAACCCTCTATCCCATCCCCCATCCTCCTGCTTCTATGAGGATGTGCCCCCATCCACCCTCCCACTCTCACCTCCCCACCCACAATTTCCCCCACATTGGGGCATCCAGCCTTCACTTGACCAAGGACTTCCTCACTCACCTATGCCCTACATTGTCATCCCCCTGGACATATATAGCTGGAGCCATGGGTCCCTCCCTATGTGCTCCCAGGCTGGTGGCTTAGACCCTGGGAGCTCTGGTTGGTTGGTATTGTTGCTCTCCCCATGGGGCCGCAACCCCTTTCAGCTCCTTCAGTCTTCTCTCTAACTCCTCCATTGGGAACCCCATGATCAGCTCAATGGTTAGCTGTGAGCTTCTGCTTCTGTATATTTCAGGCTCTTGGAGACAGCTATATCAGGCTCCTGTAAAGTTGTAACTGGTCTTCTCAAGTAGCTGTTTATGTTTGTGAGAGAATCATTGATGATTATATAAACTAGTCTTCTGCAGTGAGTTAAGTAGAAATTTACTAAGTTTCCTGTGAGAAACAATTTCCCTGTACCATTGTTTTATTATGAAATGTACTTCTTATTTTTAATATTAAAATTTCTTATAATTTCATATATGCGTACACTTTTACCGTAACTCCATGAATAAGTATTTACATCATGTTCACGCTCCCTTTCTCCTCTCTAACCCCTCCTTGTGTGTGCCCTCACCCTCTCTCAAATTCATGACCTTCTTCTCTGGAACTGTTACTGTTTCATATAAACGTACACATAGGTTTAGAGTTAACCACTTGGGGTTGAGAAAAACAAACTCTGGAAAAAAAATTGAATCTCCCTACCTTAGTAGCCAGTAATTGTGATTGCCAATAGATATTCATCTAAGATTGTGGCTCTGTGAAAAATTTTCCCATCAATATTTTCAGGTCGATAGTGTAGTCTTGTGCCAGTCTTGCTCAGGTGAACAAATTATTAGGAAATCATAGGTTCAACAACCCTGTCATGTGAGGAAGTAGCTACTTGTAACTCCGAGTTAAGGTGACAGGTCCAAATAAAAGTTGTTGACATAGTCCATGATAAATGTGTGATTAAATAGAACTCTTTACTTTGTGTAGAGGTCCTTGTGTGGGTTTTTTTTCCTTGTAACCTTCCTAAAATAGTTATTCTTTATGTAACTGACTGATAGAAAATACTTTTTTCATCTACAGGAAGCTAAGAAGAACAATGAAAAAAAAGAGGGAGGTGGGGGAAAGAATTTCTATTTAGCTAAGCCTCAAAGCTATTAAAAACACTGAAATTTAGATTTTGACTATGAAAAATGCTACCAAATTTAGGTTTATAAGTTTGAGGTTTCTATCCACCCCAGTCATGATGCTCACACCTCTTAAAATAACTCACTCTTCCTACAGTGTCCCTTTCATTCTAAATGTCTAGTCTGATACAATGTTTTAAAGGTGGTTTTATGAGAGTGCCACGACTTGAAACAGAAAATACTGGAACATAGCACACGTTTTACTGTCCCAGAAAAATAAACTGATTGTAAAAAATAGTGGAGAGAAATCTGAGATCAGCAGGCAATCCGAGGCTTTTTGCAACTCCGAGGCCAGCAGGGCTGAGTGGTGTGCAAAAGGCTTGGGATTAGTAGCTTTCTGTGAATGATTCTCATAATGGAAGAGGAATGTACTCCTGTGTGATCACCCCTGAGACACAGAGGGCATGTGAAGGACAGAGGAACCTGGCTTATAACCTTTACGTTAATAATCAGTAACTGAAAATGTATCACAAAGTTCTGCTGCCAATACTTGATGTTTCCATGGAGTTTGTGTAAGTGGAGAGGATGCTGGCTCATTTCTGTCAGCCACGCTGAGTAGAATTACTGCAGGGCCCAAGTATTGTTCTGTAGGACAATTAAGCACAAGGAACTGCAAGTTCAAGAGAGATGTGTTTTATTAAGAACATGGTTGCAGAGAGGACATTAAATCCCACACTCATCAGATATGACAATAGCAAAGTGTTTCTCCTCCTTACGAGTCCATAATCAATGTACTAAAGCCAAAAAATATTCACACTGACCTTACATGGATTTTTGTGAAATAGCTTTCAGTACATATTTATGGTGTTTCACACAATCTTTAATTTTATTTTACCTCCTTTCATCACAATCTAGTATTTTCTGAACTCAGTAAAAGTGGGCTTCTTGGATTGATCCTCAGAATGGTTTCTTAAAAAAAAAAAAAAAAAGTAAGCAAGAGAATTTGTCACTGTGTGATATGTAGAGGACTTTCAATGTGGCTGGCAGTACTATGAAGTTGATCCTGAGTGCTAGGTTGTGAGTGATTATGTCAGCTGGTGAATACAGAGATATCCTACAAGTTGTGAAAAATAAGTTATTGTATTTAGTGACAGTAATACTCACCAGGGAGTCTAAAGACAGGAGCATCCTGCAGGGTTTGTAGGCTGCATTTCTACTCTGTTAGATGTGATTTGCAAAGTCACCTGAAAGAGATATTGAATTTGGTGGGGACTCTAAGCAAAGGCAGGCACTAGCAGACCCTCATCACCTGTCAAATGACGCCAGTTGCCAGTTGCATTTGTAACCAGGTGTACTGACTTAAGCCTTTGGCAAAAGGCAAAATCAGACTCAGCAAAGATCACTGGGGATTTGGTTTCAAAAGCTTCTTCATACAGAGGCACTTCTCAGATCCTTTGAGGCACAAGTGTCAGCTTATTACTGGGGTCAGAAGTGAAAGTGACCCCAAGAATGAATGACAGCATGTGCAAAGAAGGGCATACCAGAAGCAGCTCCAAGCTCACCACTGAAAATGTTCTATTCAAATGACAAGATTCAGAAGTTAACGGTATCCAAGGGCTATCTACCTCACTTCTAAGACTAATGAAAGAGCTCTGTGCTCTACTGCTACTATCCTATACCCCAACTTATTCCCATCACTTCTTTAGTTTGCTTGATTCAATGAGTGGAGTTCCTAAACTAGGAGCTATGTATTAATCAGAAATTGATGCAATATATCCTAAAGAACTCAAATGCATGATGAAGAAGGAAGAGTAACAAATAAAACAGAAAGCTGTTTAGAAATAAACTAGAAGAATTTGGTGTGGATTGGAGCCTGGTATTGGGATATTTAATACTTTTGTGCTTAGTTAATACTATTTCAGTATGGTCCTGATAATTAAATCAATAGCCATAGCCCAACTCCCCATGTGGAAGAGCTGTTTGCAGGAAAACTTAGCTGTTATGACTTGGATATGAACTGACATGGTTTCTAGTGGATGGTATTGCACTTCAAGGTGTTAGACACCTGCAAGAAGGGGTGTGGTTAGAGGTGTAGATGATTCCTAACACAGTGCCTTTGAAGGTTTTGTTCTCTTCCTGGTCTTTTAGTTTTTCTCTGCTTCTTGGACACAGTGCTGAGCAACTGTGTGTCTACATTCTTGCACTATGACCTGCCTCACCCAGGCAAGGGATAAAAATATCAGCTCAGCAGAGGCTGAAACCTCTCTACCTAGCATCCCAAATAAAGTTCCTTTAATTTGAGTTTCAGGAAGTTTTGTCAGAGCAGTGGAAACTCTTTCACATGCACCTGCAAGGCTGTCTGCATTAACCTGATTTAGCTCTCACACAGCTGGAAAAGCTTTGTTCCCAATAGACATTTATTGAAGTCAAATATATTGTTAAATGAGTTGTTTACTCCATCACTCCCAGAGCAGTGGATAAAAAATAGCTGGGCAAATAAATTATTAACCATGCTTAAAAGGAACAAAATGTCCACAGGGACTTGGAAAACCTCTAATATATTTCTGGGAATCTAGAAAACCACATGAGTACAAATATCCTGAGCAGTACACATGAATAGCAAAGATTGGAAAGGGCTCTGAATTCTTATCTCTGTGTAATCTTAGCACCACACACAGCAGGAAGGGCAGATTTAAGTCTGAGATTTATACTGCCTGTCTGTCAGCTAAAGGTACATCCCTATTTGTATTCAGAACCCTTCAAGAATGCGGAGAGATTTTTGACCCTGGGAATTTAAAGAAGCCTGCATCCAATCAACTGACCATTAAATCACAGATTTTAGAAGCCACACACAAAGGCTGTAGATTTCACAAACACATTAAGAAAATACATTTGTAAGCCCAAACAAAAAGCATAATACACAGTAGCAGCAATAGTTGTTGAAGGGTGAAATCTGCTTTCATGGAGCAGAAGGATTTTTATACATTGATACCTAATACTTTGTTGATAATATATTCATGCATGGTCATAAGAAATATTGGTTTGCTTACAGAAGAAGGGGAAGAAGGATTGTAGGAGCCAGAGAGGTCAAATATCACAAAACACCCCACAGAATCAACTAAGCAGGGTTCATAGGGGCTCACAGAGATCGAAATGACAAACATGAACCCTGTATGGGTCTGAGATAGGTCCCCTGGATACACTATATGGTTGTGTATTTTGGTGGCTTAGTGTTTTTGTGAGACTCCCAACAGTGGAAGTGGTGAGGTCTCTAATTCTTTTGTCTGTCTTTGGGACCCTTTTCCTCCTATTGGGTTGCCCTATTGGGTTGCTTTGTCCAGCCTTGATATTAGAGTCTATGCCCAATCTTATTACATCTTGTTAGGGCATATTTGCTGGCTATCCCTGGGAGGCCTGTTCTTTGTTCTTTTCTTTCTTTTGTTTTTTTTGAAGGGAGATGGAACAGGAGTTAATCTAGGGAGGGGGAGAGGTCTGAGGAAGGATGGGGAGAACTGGATAAAGAGAAAACTGTGGTAGAGATGTAATATGTGGAAAAAAAGAATAAAAGTTAAAAATATTGGTTTATAGCTTATTATTATATTTTGTCTAGTTTTGGAATAAGAATAATATTGGGTTCAAAGAATATGCTGAGAAATGTTTAATTCTCTTCTGTTTTGGGAGAAATTTTGTTAAATTTCATTTCTAAGTATATATCTAGAAAGTAAAAATATACAGTACAGAAACTCACACAAGAATTTTCTTAAAAATATTATATACAGCAATAAGAGAAAAATTACAATGACTATCAACTGATAAGTTAATATCTTGTTTTTAATTTGTGTGTGTGTGTGTGTGTGTGTGTTTGGACTTCATACAAACTGGAGCATTTGAGAAAATTCTTCCATAAGACTGGCCTACAGGCAAGCCTGAAAGACATTATCTTAGTAATTTATATGTGGTTGATGGAACCAGACCACTGTAGGTAGTGCCACTCCTGGGCAGGAAGTCTTTGATAATATGAGAAATAAGTCTGAACCAGCACTGAGGAGCAAGTCAGTAAACTTCATTCCCCCATGGCCTCTGCTTTTATTTCTGACTACAGGTACCTGTCCAGAACACCTTTTGTGATGGTAAGCTATAAATACATCCTTCATCCTTTCATCCTCTTGTTTCTTTTACTCATGGTGTTTCATCACAGCAATAGAAACTATAACTGAGATAGTACATCAATAAAATATATTATAATAAAACATGTTTTCATTAATAAAGATAATTAACAGTCTTGTTACATTGACAGACACTGGGAGTATTGTGGAAGAGAAAAAGAGTCAAGTGTTATTATCTTGTTGTAAGTCAGAATTATTTTTCATCTTTTGTTAGAACACAGGTGATATCACTGAATTTATGTGCAAAGTCCAGGATAAACACATCTACTTGGAAAGAAAATGACTGGTGTTCAGGGACTGTAGAGGAAGTTCTGGGGTACAGGTTGCATATGCTGGTCATGAAGAATGAGTAAAAAATAGTGAGAATTTATTAAAATTATTAATTACACTTAAAATACTGAGTGTTAGAATGTATGACTAATATCTGAGTCAAATATAAAACATATTATCTCACTGCAATATTTAATGAGATGCTTTGGGTTTGCTGTAGTACCAGCTGAGGTGTGCCTTACGGCTGCTCGTGTGATTTTATTTTTCCCTTGAAGTTGTGTCTTAATTTGATAAAACTTGGGAAACGAAGCATAATGAAGGGAAACCACCTAATTTTTCAGTTCAGGAAATACTTTGTAAATTTATTTTAAGTACTTTAAAATGCTTAATTATTTATGCAGTTCTTCATTCCTATGTAATATTTTATCATAGTGGTATAGGAGAACCCAGACACATTGTCCTACATTTTTTACCATGATGCCTCTATTGTCTTATCCATCAAATGATTAGTATATAAACAAAATATCACATAATAGAAATAAAAACATTTTTCATCCATAAAGGTAATTTAATTTCTTACCCATGCTAAAACATGTATAGACACTGGGAACAGAACTTAATATCTTAGACACTTGTCTCTATGGTCCGACCCATCATTGATAGACTTTCTGTTTCCATGTTGCTTTAAGTAAAATGGTTGCCGATCTTCCTTCCATTATCTAATTAGTGTATTGAAGAGCCTGACAGGATCTGAATGTCTGTTCTTCATCCTTTATTGAAGCGTCTCTGAAGCTTGCTCTTTTGTTTGTTTGAAGACACAGTCTCAATGTGTAGCCAAGCTGACCTTAAATGCATACTTCTCTTTCAGTTTCCTGAGTGATGGATTTGCAGGTTTACATCAGCACATCCAGATCTGACAGTCACATTTCTAGAGGCTTTCTACATTGTGGCTACATAGAAGCCACTGTGAAACACTGGATGGTTTTGAAATATTGGCTTCTCACTTCCGGGCACCTCATTCTGTTTATCTATTAATATGTAACAGACTTGCACAGAGCTCCATCATTTTGTTGGACCATATTCTAGTTAGGAATTCAGACAGAGTTTGGCTCGGTAAATCTCTCATTCCAGATGTCAGTTAAATACATTTTTTATACATTTCTGAATTGTCTAAGGAGGCTAATATGCCTAAAAGCCATGGTTTGGTAGCTTTCTGTAATCTCAAGCCAGCTCATTTGCTAGCCTGGGCTTCCTCAGAACACCTTTTAACATGACAGGTCTATGAATGCTATGAAATAAGTTTTACTTTAGGAGATGAACAGGTTTGTGAACTATTAACCATAGATTTTTTAAATGTAAATTTATGTATATAATGTAATTTTTATATATAATGACATATAGCTTAAGTATATATATTTATATATATTTTATAATTAATTATATTATATATTGTAATGTATTATCACATATAGTAAATATACAAATATAGATAAATGTATGTTATTATTTTATGCTCATGTCTGCACATAGATGCAAAGGTTTCTAAACTGAAATTCTCCATCTCATTTTAGAACTCTGTTACTACCTTCAAGAGAGAGCATTGTATGCCTTGCTCAATCTATGTATACATATACATGTCCACCCACACATTTTCATACATATGTGTGTGTGTGTGTGTGTGTGTGTGTACGGCCAGAGGAAGGTGTTGGATTTCTTGGAACTGGGTTACAGGCAATTACCAGCTGCCTGAAATGGGCACTGGGAACAAATAAAAGTCCTCTGCAGTCAGCCTGCACTCAGTACTGGGGAATCCATCCTGCCTCAGATGTTTCTTCTAGATTCAACAATCTCTAGGGCAGCAGCTCTCAGGTTGTGACATTTTGGCCAATGTTTATCTTCAAAAATATTTATGTTATGATTCTTAACATTACCCAAATTATGGTTATGAAGTAGCAAAGAAAGTAATTTTATGATCAGGGTCACCACAACATTAGGAACTGTATTAATCTATGTATACATATACATGTACACCTACACATTTACATACATACATGTGTGTGCATGTGTGTGTGTGTGTTTGGCCAGAAGGGGTTGTCTCAGTAGGGAGGCCAAGAACCACCACTACTTTAGGGCATACACAAAACACACACAAAACAAGCAAAAAAAAAAAAAAAAAAAAAGAAAGAAAGAAAGCTGTTTCTTTAAATGTAGTATTTACAATTTGACAAAATATATGCATTTCATTTCATGCCAACTTTAAATATTGAATATTTTTGCTATAAATATTCTAGCATAATACTATTTGAGTACAATTCATTTAACAATTTAATTTTGTATATTGTAATTTTGATACAAAAGAAAACTTTATGCCATCATTTTGAAAAAGGTCACTTGTCTTACAAGTTGACACTTTCCATTGTATGAACAGTTTGTTATTTTCAAAAATCGTCAAAGCTGACCTTTAGCTCAGAGGTAACTTTTGGCCTTTTCCTGCTACAAGTTCACTAAATACTAGCTTCTAAAAATATATCGGAAGCATGTTGCAGAGGATAGTGTTCTTAGGGAAATGTACCAGTACAAATATAGTGTAAAATATATGATAAATTGTGGAGAGCTTTTGGGGTTGCTTGACAGGAATCAGACATTGGGCCATGACAAAGAAGTAAGTTCAGGCAGGAATCTAAATCTTAGGCTAGAACAAAGAAGAAGGCCTCAGACATGAAAATGACTGTGGGCTAGGACAGGGAAGTAGGCTCAGATATTTTTGTCATCCTGATGAGCCCTTAGAAACAGTAATCATGAGAGTGATCACCATGGGAGTGATCATGGGACTTTGTTTATTGCCTTGTTTGTTTCTTGACTATTTGCAGCTATTATATTGCTGGTTCCTCAACCTACAACTGACCTAAATACTTGTATGTAGTTAAAATGGTTTAAAAGCAAATTGGGAAAAAATAAAACCACCTCAGCCTTCAGCCTCAGAATTGGCTGGGGTCATGCTGCAATATTGTCTGATCGTCTTTTTTCTTTTAATCCTCACTCTTGTGCTGGAGAACCTGTTGACTGACTGAGATGGCTTGGTCAATAAATAAATTTAGATATTTTTATACTACTCTACTGTCTAACTGGATTGTAGGTGAAAGAACATTTTAAAACACAACTTACTGCATGTTTCTTCCTAAACCTTGTTTGTCTTTTTAAAATTTTGTGTTTGTGGACATGTGCTTTGATTGCATGATTTGATATTTTTGGTATAAGAGAATTTGCGCATGTGTGGGGGACTCTTTATTCGCTAATAAACAAATTTTCTAAGAAATGTAGATAGACATATTTCACAAATCACAACTTTCATAAAGGAGAAAGAAATTGGTGTTAAGTACCTCTTAAGAGCTTAGTACCAGTTGAGAGATGTCATGGTTGAAATGTGGCATTAAAGTTCTTAAGTCATACAAAACTATCTTTGAAGCTGATGAGACTATTAACCTCTCAATGAGAGAGATAAATCTGTATAAGAGAAGGCAAGTAGATTTATGAAGAATTTCAGTCTTATTGCTACTGCACTTTAGAAAACACAAGAAGTAGTTGAATCTTCATTTTTATCCTTTATCTTCAGCTCAGTGTGCCTCTGTATCCCTGTGTGATGATGTCTATGGCAATGTCAAAGACACATCAACATTTAGAATCGTAGAGTAATAAAGTTTCACTACTGCACAATTTCTGTGGTTCTCACTCTGGGTCTTTTATGGAATTAATAATAAAGATGCCAGCCAGACTGCAGCATCTGCAAAACTGAATAGGGAAGAGAGTCTACCTTACAGGTCAGGCACGCGGTTGTTTTCAGAGGATTCTGTTCCTCACCACATATGTCTCAAAGAGATAACATAAATGGCTTTCTCTAAAGTTAGGGTTGGAGAGGAATGAAAACAAAGTTGCAGCTTGTTAGCCTAATTTAGAAACGATACACTGGTATTTGTGCCATACTATGTTGGTTACACAGAAAGCATCCTGAGAGAAGACATTCATTAGCTGTGAGTACCATGAAGAATATGGGCCACTAGATCGTCTTGAAATTACCACAATCAAAAGCACAATATTTAAAAATGAATGTTTAGTTTGTATTTTTAAGTCACAATTCTACCCAATCTATTTTCTTTTAAGTATAACTTACAAATTAGAGATATATTGTGATGATATATGGAAATATACACATATGTAGGTATACTGTACATACTTTTAAGTCATATGTATGCATATATATACATATATAATTATGTTTGTGTGTATGTGTTTTCTATAGTCAGTTTTATTTGACAGTGCTTTTGATAAAATATCTAGTGTGAATAGTTTTCACCATTTCAGATGCCATTGAACAGCAAACTGTTTAATAACTCTTCATAAATAAATCAACATCTCATATATATATATATACATATATATATACACACATATATATACATATATATACACATATATATATATGTGTATATATTTCCATAAAGAATTATTTTGTGCAATTTGCAATTTAATAAACTGTAGTATATGGTATATTAATATTAAATTAGAAAATATTTTAATTATATTACATATTGTATTATTGCATCTTAAACAATTTAATTAGCAATATGATAAATCACCGGTTGTACTATTCATAAACAATATCATTAAGAATCTTTTTATTATTTCACAAAATATTTCTTAGCTTTACTTTCTTTGTTACAAATCCCTGTATAATAATAATTTAAGTTTTTTTTTTTTGAATACTGTTAGGCAGTTCTGTAAGGGTTAACAATGCCATATATTTAGCTATTGTTGCACAAACTATGCCTTTCCTAAAATTTGCTAAGTTTCTTTTAGTTTGGAGTAGTATCATCTGTTTATATCAAACAGGATGGATGAAATTGATATTTCTTTAAGAAAAAAACAAACAAACAAAAAAGTCATACACTATCTCTTCTCTGTTATATGGAGGGCCGTTCTCTGAGGATGCAGATGATGTTAGGACTCCTCAGACAGTCTTCCTTTCTCAATATATAGCTTATTAATATAAATATAACATGTTAGATACATGTTTTGTGCTAGAATTTATCTTGTTAGATTATATACGTTCTCCTTTGAGGAACAAATGTAAGTTCAAAATAGAATTCTCTGTCATTCTCAGAGTTGACTTTTCTCTCTACAAATATATTTATAAAGAAATTGACAAATTTCAAGATTAGCTACTTTGAGTGCTGCTGGATGTCATCTAAAGTATTTAGCAGTTATATAGTGTTAACAACCAAGTAAAATGGTCGTCTAAATAATTGATATTGATAGAAGAGTATTTAATAATTTCAAAGCTGTAAATCTGAACTGCCAACTACTCTTGGTAAGTTATCTGTTCACATCAACCCGTAATACCTCTGAGATAAATGTTATCAACTTTGCTAACCTATTGTAAGGTGTCAAAGTAGATAAGCCAAGTGACTCACTCAAGGCCCTGAAGCAAAGATGTGGCAGAGAAACAGCTGCAGTCACTTTTAGTGGAATTTTCAAAACCTCCAAAAATCTGTTAAGGAAACGTTTCCAACTAGGCACAATGAAAGCACATTCCAGTTAAAATATCTGCTTAAGCCACTGTATGAGAGCCACACAGAGATGATAAAACAGTTGTCAGTCCCATTGGTACATGCCCTTCTGTGCCTTACAAAGACGTTCCTTCATATCTTCTATACAGGGAGCTGGTGCTCCTTTGCAATAGTGTTTCCAACAAATTTTGTCTGCCTCAACTTCCCTGTTACTAGTTATAGTCTTGCTGACATAGGGGCAGTGCCATCATCAGTTTCAGTTCTATACAGATTCCTTAAGAAAATTGGTTTCGAGTCACATTCTAGATTTTTTTCGAAAGTAGTCACAATTTTTATCCTTCTGTGTAGTTTCTTTCTCGCTTCTGGAACACGGCAACATTTCAAAGATGAGAGTTTTGAAACTATTTTCCTGGTTTTTCTGTAGAGACCTTATGCTATCTGGTTTGTTCTTGGTTCCTGAGGCTTATCCAGAGTCGGGGTATCCAGTCTTTATACTGCTTTACTGCAAGGTCCCTTTATTTGTTCTGTGGTGGGCACAAGATCATTCTGTGTGATGAGATCACATCGTATTCTACACAGAAAAGATGCAAATTTGTTTGAGTTTGTCTAGGAAGGCAGATCTTCCCAGGCCTTTGCGTTTCTTTCTGGATGTCATACAGTGATATAACCATCTTTCAGTCCTTAGAGCCTCTGCCATGTTTCAGACACTTAAATTTACCTCATCTTGAGGAGAATTCAAAAGAGTTATTTTTTTAACTGTATTTATGACTGAGACTAGTATGTTTCTGTGTTCTGCTTCTGTAATCTTGCTTGCTTTCTGGCTCATCTACCCTTGGCTTGAGTAATAGTTAAAAATAGCTGTTCTAAATTCCTCTGCTCTGCAAACGTGATTTTGCTCAGGGGCTTCAGTCATGTAGGCTAAAATTCAAACCATTATCTCACCAATAACAAGAACAAAAAGTTTTAAAAAGTGCCATTGAGCATATAAACATGAGGAAGTGTAGCACAGTTGCTTGCAGGCTCTCTGGGTTTGATGGAGCTGAGGTCTCCGTGGCTGACCCTTCATTGTAATGGGCTGGCTTCTCCAACTCTCCCAGTTCTGATTGACTTCTTGAAAGTTTTCCTTTCTGTGACAGTCTCAAAAACTCGAATTAAAAATATTGTAGCCATCAAGTGTCAGATTCAAGCATTTTGCTCTTTAAGTCTGTTCAGAATGTAGTACCTTTAATTCTCAGAAACTGCAAGTCTAAGTCAGTTTTAATACATATTGTAAAAGTGATAACTTAGTTTGCACCCTTCCTTATTTTTGAATGAGGGGGTCTTTCCTTCCTTCCTTCCTTCCTTCCTTCCTTCCTTCCTTCCTTCCTTCCTTCCTTCCTTCCTTCCTTCTTCCTCCCTCCCTCCCTTCCTCCCTCCCTCCCTCCCTCCCTCCCTCCCTCCCTCCCCTTCTCTCTTTCTTTCTTTCTTTCTTTCTTTCTTTCTTTCTTTCTTTCTTTCTTTCTTTCTTTTCTTTGTTTCTTTCTTTTGTTTTGTTATTTAATGTTAGATTTCAAATTCACCTTCTCTCAGGATTACTTTCTTTGTCTCATACTTTTTAAAGAATGTTACATTACAACTTAATTGGTATATGCTTGAGAGCTAATATGTCCATCTTAACATTTAACAATGATGAATGAAAAACTATCTAAATGGAAGGAAGACAAGAAAGACAGATTAATATCTGAGTTCATTTTGTTGGTGCTAAGTTGTTGTTTTTTAACTTAGTGTTACTAAGTAACACTAGTTACTGAACAGAGGGTACATGCTATGGCAGAAATCTACCACTAAATAAAACCGCAGCTGCTCTTGATAACCCTTCAGTCTCTTTGTGGTATTAAGGATGATTTTTGCTCATTTTAATGACTTTTAGAATCTGATAATTTTTTTTTAAATTTGAGATAAATATTACAAAATGAAAGAAAAACAGGGAGGTTTGTCATGAATACAGAGAGCAGCACAACAAGGAGGAAGAAATGATTTGTGACACACTGAAGAATCCCTATACTTAGATGGGAAGTAAAGAGTTTATTCTTACAATTGTCCAGTTGTCACTTTTCACAATTAATTGTTACCTGTGAAATTGATACATTTATGAAAAATTAAAAACTAGTTTTATATTTTTGTAAATATTTGTATAATTGATATAGACATTATTATATTACACTAGTCCCCAGTGCCTACGGATGATAACATCCAGGCAACCCACTTCAAGTATTATCATTATTAATATGAGCAACAAATATCCTACATGTATAATATATAAATATTATAAAATTTTATATGCTATAAAAGTTCATGTATCAAGAATATTTATCTGCTCATTTGTTTTTGCCAAGAGTAACAATATATTATGAAATATGTCAATGATGCTATGACATTGTTTTTTTTCTAAAATAGAAATGGTCTTAAACTACTATTATGGTTCTATTATATATGTAATATGATGTACTTTAATATAAATAACAAAAATAAAGTTCAATATTATTGATCTTTTTTCAGAAACTCAGTGAAGGCTGTTGTTTCTATTATCTGCTCTAATGGTTTAAGTAACTCTGTGAAGTTACTGGTATTCACATTTTTATATGACCAAGTTGAAGCTTACTCAGATAGTAAATTGCTGATGATCATGTACAAGCTGAGAATGGTTGTGGGTTCTTACTGGTTTTATCTTAATGTTCATAAAAATAACATGTTATAATTTGTTATAAAATTCATAACCACCACACATTTCTAATTAATGTTTTAAACTTGAGAGAATGTTAAATCTGAATTTATAATAAGTAATTCTATCAAATTATGCAAATAAATTTCACTCTATTAATACAAAGTAGAAGTGATTCTATCTACTATAAATCTGTATATACACATATACAAAACATGTCCTAATATATTTATATATTAATTAATTAATTAGTGTCACAAACACTGCCCCTTGCTAGTCTCCCCCTTAGAGATTCCCTCCCCCCACTTCTTCTCCTTCTGATCTTCAAGGGTGGTGCCTCCCTGGGTATCCCCCAACTCTGGAGCATCATGTTTCTGCAGGATTAGGTGCATCCTCTCCCACTGAGTCCAGACAAGGCAAACATGGAGACTAAGCTTCATGTTTGCTATATATGTGCCAGGGGATTTGATCCAGCCCATGTATGCTCTCTGGTTGGTGGCTGAGTCTCTCAAGGCTCTCAAGGCTCCAGGTTAGTTGATTCTGTTGGTCTTTCTGTAGAGTTCCTATTCCCTTCAAGGGCTTCAATTCCTCCCTAAACTCTTTCATACGAGTCCCTGACCAATGTTTGGCTGTGGGTATCTGTATCAGTTTCAGTCAGCTGCTGGGTAGAATCTCTCAGAGGACAGTTATGCTAGGTTCTTGTCACTCATGTCCTTTTGGGTATAGGTTACTTCACTCAGGATGGTATTTTCTAGTTTCATCCATTTGCCTGCAAACTTTACCATATTCAAGGATATGTGCTCCCGATATATTTTTAATTGAAGATAGTTATTTATATAGTGCTATATTGTTGCTATTTTAGATCTAGATAAATACATATTTATTAATCAACACTTTAATCATCATACAATTCTGTATACATTGATCTAAACAACTTTAAGGTAAAATAAAAGATGAGGGAATTATGATTTTATTTTTGAAAAAAAAAATCATGGTTTCAATCAGTTGAGCTGAAGGAGGTGACCAAAGTTCTATAATACCTGGTTTTTGTTCTGATATATAAAACAGGACACTAGGGTTACAGTGTTAGAGGAAGAAAAGCTGTATCATTAGTAACCAAGGAGCCCAAAGGGCTCTTATTACATGTCTCTCATTTTATTTAACCTCTCATCTATGAGTAGCAATGAGGTGTGAAAATCGCTCTTGTTTTGTCTTGAGGGTCAGTGAATGACACCATGCACATCTCTGTACAACTTAATGGAAATGGGTGAGATTCACCTTACTTTTAATTCTCGTGTACAAGTGAACAAGATAATATGTGAGACTGTGTTGTGCTCCTGCTGCAGTGAATGAGTCATTGGTTCCTTCCTTAGTAACAGTAAGTTCTCCTTCATAAGATCTTTTTCACATGAAAGTGCTTTCCAAGTCACTACATCCTTACACAAACTGCTCAATGGAATTTAAATTAGCTCACAAAGCATATTTTTATCCTAGTGGCAGCCATGTAGACCCATATACAGTAATGGCATTAAGGTTTTTTTTAATAGAATACTAACTTCTCATTCAAAATATGAATTTTGAATTCAAGTACAATTTTTTATTATTTTTGTTTCGAGATAATGTCTCCCTAATGTTGCCCAGGTTGGCTTGAAAATCCTAAGGTCAAGCTTGTCTCCTGCATCATCAACCCAAATACTTGGAACATATGCCACTATGCTCAGTACAAAAGTACAATTTCTTATACTTTATTATGTAATATTTAAATCTGTCTCATGTCTAAATAAATCAAGTTGGTGGATATTCAAATTGTGATGATTTCTTTATTCTCTCCTCCATAAGAAGTTATATATATGTATATATATATATATACATATATATGTATATATATATTAATTTAATTATTAATTGATCTAATTTCTTAGTTCACAAGAAATTAGAATTCCTATCCCTTTCAATTTGCTTTGCTTTTATTTGTAATGTTAAATGACTTTCTGCTCCTTCTGTTCTTTGAGCATATTTAGTGAGACAGTGAGATTCTGAGTAATAGGCTCCACTGGAAAGATTCCTTAAAGACAAGCTAATACCCCCATCTTCCAATATGTATTGTATATGAAATCACTTTCTTTTCTCAAGAAAGAGAACTAAATCCTTAAAATTTTTTCTTAAGGTCTAAATCTCAAGTTCTATAAAATATATAATTTCTAAATTTAAATTATGCAATAATTTTATAAGTAAACTCTTACTATGTGCAGCATACTAATTACGCTAGGCCGATGATAATTACATTCTTTTATTTTTTATAGTTTGGCTAAGGTTAAAAGCAATTTGAGTCATGGTGAATTTTGATTCTCAAATTAATGAGATCTAGAACAACCTAGGAGATGAGCCTCAAAGCGTGGCCTCAAGAGAATTATATAGATTGTTAGCTGAGATGGAACAATTCACCCATCATTACTAACACCATTGCCTGTCTGTGGCTCTGGCTGTAGGAGATGAGTTGACTCCAAGAATTATAGTTCTCTGCTTTCCATCTGTGACTGTAATATGACCAGGTGCCCCAAGCTCCTGATACTGTGATAAACTAATAAATCAACACTCTTTACTCTAACTGAGGTAAAATAACATCTGAATGACACTCTTGTAATGTTAACAAACAGTAATTAGACTTCAAGAATGAGAGCCATTCATGGGAGGATAATGTTTTACCCCATGGTTTATTTTTGAATTATACTTTATGACTTTGTATATTTCTATTTTCCCAAGATTTAAATTGACTATCTCAAAAGTAACATCAAAGAGGAAAAGTGAAAATAAAAGGTAAAATATAGAAAAAATATAAGTACTTAACATCAGTAATAACTTTAGTGTGCCTCACCAGGCCTCCCTTTCTCTCAGAGTTTCTGACAAGAATATGAGCCATGGTAAGGACTTTCTGCTTCCTATTGTTAGGTCAGATCCAAGGTAAAGGCAAATTGGACAAATACTTACTTGAGGAGAAAATAATCCAAGCAACTCACTAAACTGAACACTTAAACAAATTGATATAAACCCAAAAGGAAATCATCTCAATATCTACAGCCCTGTAGCTTGTCAGAAGTGGAGATCTTCACAGTGACAGGGTGTGGATCACTTCCTGAATGAGTGGAAACATGTAAGTATTTGTAAGTATAGGTCCTTGTGATTAATCAGAACATGCTTCTGCTATTTCTTCTCTGTCCCCAATGAATCAGGGTTCTAGAACAGAGACTGCTTTATTTTACTTTCTCATTTCTACTTCTCAACATTTTGATAATACTGTGGGGTGTGTGTGTGTGTGTGTGTGTGTGTGTGTATGTGTGTGTGTATATGTGATGTATATTCATAACCAAGTGTGCCATGGTATGTGATTGTTGTCAGCTTTGTGGGGGTTGGTATTTCTTTCTACCATCTAGGTCCAGGAATTGAACTCATGTCATCAGGATAAGTAGCAAGTAGCTCTCTCACTTGGCTACCTTGTCAGACTTAAGAAATAGACTGACCTTAGTACTGAAGAAATTGAAGTCATATGAAGAGAGGCAAAAGGAGAATACGGAACAACATTTGAGAAATCAGTTTTTCCTGTTTTTAAAGTAGTCCCTTGAAACACTGATTAAGTTTGTCAAAGAGAGCTGATCTGCTCCTGTGAAGACACCATACCCTGAGCCATCCTAGAGAAACCACTGTACTCAGAACAGCAGGTAAGAACCCTCTCCCACCACCCTATGTCCCAGAGCTAGAACTGGGAGCCTGGGGCTCTCAGGACCCATCAGTCACCCAAACCCCACCCCTCCAGAATACCACTCCCCTTCTGCCCCTCACTTGGTCATTTTGGCTGGGATAGACACCTAGCTGGTCTGCTCCTGTGAAGACACCATATCCTGAGCCATCCTAGAGGAACCAGTACACTAAGAGCACAGAAGAAACCCCTGCACTCAGAGCAGCAGGATTTCAGGATCCCAGAGGAAGGATGAGTCCCCAGCAGTTGTTCCACCCAGGAGCTCAGGATGACAGGATCACAGAGACACCTGGACTCTGAGAAGTTCTGACACAAGCAAGATAAATGGAAAGATACGCTCTAGTCAGAGACAGTGAGTACAGGTAGCACTAGAGTTAACCAGATGGCAAAAGACAAGTGCAAGAACATAAGCAACAGAAAGCAAAGTTACTTGGCATCATCAGAACCAAGTTCCCCAACCATGACAAGCCCTGGACACCACATCACATGGGAAAAGCAGGATTCAGCATTAAAATCACTTCCCATGATGATGATAGAGGACTTTAAGAAGGACATAAATAACTCCCTTAAAGAAATACAGGAGGACACAGGTAAACAGGTAGAAGCCCTTAAAGAGGAAACACAAAAATCCCTTAAAGAATTATATGAAAACACAACCAAACAGGTAAAGGAATTAAACAAAATCATCCAGGATCTAAAAATGGAAGTAGAAACAATAAGGAAATCTCAAAGTGAGACTACTCTGGGGATAGAAAACCTAGGAAAGAAATAAGGAGTCTTAGACGCAAGCATAACCAACAGAATACAAGAGATAGAAGAGAGAATCTTGTGTGCAGAAGATACTATGGAAAATATTGACACAACTGTCAAAGAAAATGCAAAATACAAAAAGTGCCTAATCCAAAACATCCAGAAAATCCAGGACACAATGAGAAGACCAAAGCTAAGGATAATATGTATAGATGAGGGTGAAGATTCACAACGTAAAGGGTCAGTAAACATTTTCAACAAAATTATAGAAGAAAACTTCCCTAACCTAAAGAAAAAGATGTCCATGAATATACAAGAAGCCTACAGAACCCCAAATAGACTAGACCAGAAAAGAAATTCCTCCCATCACATAATTATCAAAACATCAAATGCACAAAACAAAGAAAAAATACTAAAAGCAGTAAGGGAAAAGGGTCAAGTAACATATAAAGGCAGACCTATAAGAATTACACCAGACTTCTCACCAGAGACTATAAAAGCCAGAAGATCCTGGACTGATATCATACAGACCCTAAGAGAACATATATGCCAGCCCAGACTACTATACGCAGCAAGACTCTCAATTAGCATAGATGGAGAAACCAAGATATTCCATGACAAAACAAAATTTACACAATATCTTCCCATAAATCCAGCACTTCAAAGGATAATTGATAGAAAACTTCAACACAAGGAAGGCAACTTACAACCTAGAAAAATCGAGAAAGTAATCGTCCAACAACCCCAAAATAAGATAGCTACACAAACATAATTCCATCTCTAACAACAAAAATAACAGGAAGCAACAATTATTTTTCTTAGTATCTCAATATAAATGGACTCAATTCCCTAATAAAAGGACATAGACTATCAGACATAAACAAGACCCATATTTTGCTGCATACAGAAAACACACCTAAGTGACAAAGACAGACACTACCTCAGAGTAAAAGGATGTAAAACAATTTTTCAAACAAATAGTCCCAAGAAACAAGCTGGAATAGCTATTCTAATATCAAATAAAATTGACTTTCAACCAAAAGTAACCAAAAATGTAAGGAAGGACACTTCATATTTATCAAAGAAAAAATCTACCAAGATGAACTCTCAATTCTGAACATTTATGCTCCAAATGCAAGGGCACCCACATACATAAAAGAAACTTTACTAAAGCTCAAAGCACATATTGTACCTCACATAATAATATGGGGGATTTCAACACCCCACTCTTAGCAGAAGACAGATCATGGAAACAGAAATTAAACAGAGACACAATGAAATTAACAGAAGTTATGAACAAAATGGATTTAACAGATCTGTAAAGAACATTTCATCCTAAATCAAAAGAATATACTTTTTTTCTCAGCTCCTCATGGTACCTTCTCCAAAACTGACCACATAATTGGTCACAAAACAGACCTCAACAGATACAAAAAGACTGAAATAATCCCTTGTATCCTATCAGATCACCACAGACTAAGGTTGGTCTTCAATAATGACAAAAACAATGGAAAGCTCAAATACACGTGGAAAGTGAATAATGCTCTACTCAATAATGAGTTGGTCAAGGAAAAAAATAAGAAAGAAAGTAAAGACTTTTTAGAATTTAAGGAAAAGGAAGGATATTCATACCAAAACTTATGGGACTCCATAACAGCAATGCTAAGAGGAAAACTCATAGCTCTAAGTTGTTTATCAGGTTTAGGAGTTCTCGGGTGAAAGTTTTAGGGTCACTTAAGTATAATATCATATCATCTGCAAATAGTGAAATTTTGACTTCTTCCTTTCCTATTTGTATCCCTTTGACTTCCTTTTGTTCTCTAATTGCACTGGCTAGGACTTCCTGTACTATATTGAATAGCTAGTGAGAGAATGGGTAGCCTTTTCTAGTGCCTGATTTTACTGTGGTTGCTTCAAGTTTCTCTCCATTTAGTTTGATGTTGGCTACTGGCTTGCTGTATATTGCTTTTACTATGTTTAGATATGGGCCTTGAATCCCTGATCTTTCTAAGACTTTTAACATGGGGAGAGCAACAATACCAACCAACCAGAGCTCCTAGAGTCTAAACCACCAGCCTGGGAACATATAGGGAGAGACCCATGGCCCCAGCTGTATACATAGGGGAGGATGACATTGTCAGGCATAGGTGGGTGAGGAAGTCCTTTGTCCAGTGAAGGCTGGATGTCCAGTGTGGGGGAAATCATGGGTGGGGAGGTGAGAGTGGGAGGGTGGGTGGGGCCATATCCTCATAGAAGCAGGAGGAGGGGGATGGGATGGGGGTTGCTGGGTGAGCGGGGGAAATGGGGAAAGGAGATTATATCTGAAATGTAAATAAAATATCCAATAAAATGTAAATATCCAAAAATTATCCAAAAAATATAAAATATCCAATAAAAGTCTGACAAATAAAATTTGAGTGCAGCATGTTTTTTTATTTTTATGTCAAAAGGAATAAAATAAAAATAAAAATCAAATTCATATACTGAAGAAAGCCAAGAAAACACACACACATATGGATGTATGGATATATATATATATATATATATATATATATATATATATAATTTGATTTATACTTTTATGTGTATTTAAAAAATATTTTTGCAAATTTTTCATTAGGTTTTGTTACTACAGTGATGAGACTTTTTAAAATTGTTTGAGAAATGGGATATTCTTTTCCAAATATTCAGTCAAAGTCTCTAAGCCACTGAGCTACCAGCCAGGCAGCATAGTTAGACACTAGCTAGTCCAAGGTCCCAGACACATAAACAGCAGAGGACTGCCTGGTCTGGCCTCAGAGAGAAGAAGCACATAACTCTTGAGAGGCTTGGAACAGGGAGGCCTGGCATAGTAGGGACTGGAGAGGAAGGAGACATCTTCTTGAAGATAGGGTGTGATGAGGAATGGAATGAGGAGCTGTCAGAAGGCAGACTAGGAGGCAAATAATGACTGGATGGAAAAAATATTAAAGATTAATAATAATAATAATAATACATTTTAATCATTGTTGAAGCATCAATCTTTGAAGCTAAAATATAAATCTAGCTGAGGAGATATGAAAATACCCATGGCTGAGTTGACTGCAATCAGATGGGTCACAGCTTGGCCATGCTCTTGTTGGAGACACCATCGCAGGGATAACAAAAGAACTCAGTTTAGCAGGAGAAAATTTGAAAAAAATAAAAGACAATTGAAAGATCATATTCATTGGGTTGAAAATGGAGGAAGAAGGATATATGTAAAGGACTGAAGCAGCTCTAGATGCTGGGAAAGTCCCTGTGTCGATAACTAATGGAGAATGGTAGCCTTGGTTCTGTAGCCTCGTCTGACTGATGCTATTGATCAAGCAACCTTCCTTTAGAGCAACAGCAGCATCCTACCCCCTTGTCTCAGGATGAACTTAATGATGTCTGCCACCCTGGCTTAGAAAGCTGGTATGTTTCTGTGTAAGCCAGGATATTTGATGCAGTTTATAATGGCAGAAATAAAAGAAACTAATTCAGTAGACTTGGACAATAATTTTCATTTTCTACCTTAGGACCAACAATTTTGCAAAACAGTCATGTGAGAACTTTGCACACTAGATTCGTTTCTTAGGGCTATTGAAATTTATTAATCTTAACGTTTTCTATTAAACTGGTTGAGACTGCTATATTACATACTTAAAGAAGCAAATAATACATTTCACAGAAACAGGAAGTCTCAAACTTATACAATTGTACAAGAAATGTACTTTCTCAACCCTTTTTTTGACAACTAAATTGGTGGAAGGCTACAGAATAATTCAGCATCTAAGAGCTGTAAGTGTAAAAGTAGATGGCAGGATTTTGTGAAGAACATTTAACATAGTTATTTAACATAGTTATGTTTCTATTCCTGCAACGAAACAAAATATCATGACCAAAAAGCAAGTCGGTAAGAAAAGGCTTTATTATACTTCTGTATTATAGTCCATCACTCAAGGACCAGAACAGGAACTCAAACATGGCAGGAATCTGGAGGCAGGAGCAGATGCAGAGGCCATGGGATGTTGCTTACTGTCTTGCTCCCCTTGGCTTGCTCAGATTTTTTTCTTATAGACCCAAAACCTTCAGCCCAGGGATGCCTCCACTCACAATGGACTGGGTACTCTCCCATTATTCACTAATTAAGAAAATTCCCTACAGCTGAATCTCATGGAGGCAGGCATTTTCTCAATTGAAGTACCTTCCTTCCAGATAACTCTAGCTTGTGTCAAGTTGACATTCAACTGTACAGCACAATCTTTCTCATTTTTCTACACAAAATTGGTAGACACAGATGTATTGTGTGTGAATGTAATAAGGATTCTAATCCCAGATTATATTAATATCTATTGTAAGCCTGTATAATTTAATTTATAAGAAAAAATGATAAAGGAAAGACAAAGAAGAAAGTTAAATTTCAGTACTTTTCATTTATAATACTAAAAGGAAGTTAGTGGTTAATCAACACAAATTTAATGCCTATCACTTACAATCTGACTAGGCATTTATTTTAATGACTGCCATTATCACAACTCTTAGTCAGTATGAGATCCATAACATGCAGTAAACTCTGTCTTAATGTGATACTTTAAATAGTGAATGCCTATCTCGATTTAAATTTTCAATGAAATCCATTGAATTGGTAGCTCATGACATTTAGTAATTATATTATTATATATAGATTTTATTTCTTGTCAAGCTCTCTAGAATTCTTGCATCTGCAAATAATTCTTTACTACAATTGCTACATGTAGCACAGTAAAGCGGGCTGCAATGCAACTCCCTAAGCATCTAATTTTATACGTGAGAGTGATTTTGGTACTGATGAAGAGCTTACTCAATATAAAATATAGATAATCAGTCATCTTGAGGAAGTGGTGGTTAGATTCACTTTAATTGAGATTCTTGTTACAAATGGGAAGTTTTAAAAGTGCTGATGAATTAAGAATCCTATTGAGAGTCAGAGTTAATGTTTGGCTATAGGGCTAATGTCTAGGGTATATTTAGAGCAGCATCAGAATGGATGTAGACGAAGTAGAAATAATTCATGCATCTGATGGATGGTTGAAATACATGACTTCAAGGTTCTTTTAAACTTTGAGAGTGCATGGTTCCATGCAAATTAGAAAACCACTTCCAGAACAGATATGTATGAGGAGTCACACTGTAAGATCAGAGTAAGAAGAGAAACTATGAAAATAGCCAGAATGTAGGGGGAGAGATGGAGCACTGAAATAGAGGCCTGTGTTGAGTCTAGAATTTTAAATAATTGAAATATTACTTTGGATATCATTGGTTAGTAGTTTTTAGAATGAAGGCTTGCTTTTGTAGATTATTGTCTTTCAAAATATTGATAGTATGAATAGCTATTGAGATAATATTTAATGGAAAAATTATGTTCCTAAATTATTTTTATTTCAGCAAATAGAAATCTGGAAAACACATTATTTATACCCTCAGTACTTCAGACTATGTGTACATGTGTTTTCAAAGAAATAAGCCAGGGGACTCTTTGCAGCTCAGACTCAACTGATTATAAGCTATTTTTAAAATGATATTATTTCTTAAAAATAGAGAATTTCTCAACTAAACTTTAGAAGTTGACTCTTATGTCTTGCATGTGAGATTTTACACACACACACACACACACACACACAAACACACACACACAAACACACACACACAGACACATGCAGACACAAACAGACAGACAGACACACACACAGAGAGAAACTAATATAGTCTGTTTACTAAAACTCAATCAATAGAGATAGCAAAAAGTGTTGTTGAAACCTTAAAAATCAAAAGAACTGTTATTTATTAATAAATGATGATGATGATGTCTAAAACATAAGGGAATATGACCAACACCAGAAAATCTTCATGAATACACATGCTAGGTTCTTATTTGCATATATATAAATTTTGTATTTTGAACTTTCCAAATTTTGTCATTAGAATGAGTATCTTGGCTTTTTCATAGCTGTTGTCACATAAAATATCCAATAATAAAACACAATTTATCTCTCTAGTGATTTATATAGATTTCTTGTGGTATTGGAAGATTAATTACACATTTAACTCATTGGGCTACTACAGTAACAAACATTTAAAATTAGCAAGTAATTATTTTCATTTTACCCATGATAATCTAAAGATATAAGGAAAGTTAAAGAATATTCTATAAATTTCATAAGCCTGAATCATAAATGTGAAAGTCTAATTTTGAATTCTGCTCTCCATTCATTGCTTCATATCAATACACATGATTCTTGATTAAATACCAAATGTAATCATAAGAAGATAGTTGGAAAGACTCTCCAACAACTCAGATTTAATATTATTTTGCTATAAGATCAAGAGCAACATAAGTAGTTAACACAGAAATGGAAATTTGTAAATCCACAGTAATATCATGAGTATTTTAATGGGGTTAATGGAATAGAATATTTTACCCAGCTACCAACAACAAAACTAATCACAGAAAGGTGAAGTCTTAGAGTTATTAAATGACATCTTCTCTGTGAGTAAGGCTCATTCCTTATTCCAGCCCTAGTCCTCTATCAATCTGATAATTTACATAAACATTACATAATTTACATATTATAAGGTAATAAACATTACCTTAGGTGATTTCTACACTTTACCATTTGGGGACTTTAGGCTTTAAGAATATTTTGGAATGGAAAACTTTTGACATTATTAACTGAATTAGAAGACAGAAAGTGTTCTTTAGTAAGAAGCAATAACAAAGTTAAAATAATCAGCTTGGGTGTGCCCATCTCATGGTAGCATGGCCTTTTAAAATGATTTTGGTAAAATAAGAGTCATAGGCCCTGCCTGGTCCTTTCTGCTGGGGCAGATTCATAGCTGGTCTGCTCCAGTGAAGACACCATATTCTGACCCATCCCAGAGGGTTTTTTACACTTAGAGCAGTTGGTAAGAACCCTCCCCCACTACCTGAAGACCCAGAGCTGCAGCTGGGAGACCAGCAGTGCACTAGGGAACCATCACCCACTAAAACTCAGCCCTCTAGAAGACCACTCCCTTTCCACCTTCTCCACCTGGTTCTTTCTGCTGGAACAGACTCCTAGCTGATCTGTTTCCTTGAAAACACCATATTCTGACCCACCCCAGAGGATCTGCTACACTCAGAGTAGTTGAAGATCCACTGCACCCAGAGCAGTTGACTCCTAGCTGGTCCACTCCCTTGAAGACACCATACTCTGACCCATTGGAATGGATTCTTTCTGATCTGAGCCAGTGCACTGAACAGACTTTGGACACTACCTCTCCAACCAATCCCACAACACCCAGTGGAAACTGGACTCCCAGGAGCTCTAAAACCCCCAGGATCATAAAGGAAGCTAACTCCCAGGAGCATGCACAGGATCATAAGATTACAGGATCCCAGAGGCAGCCTGAGTCCCAGAAGTTCTGACACCCAGGATCACAGGATCACAGGATCACAGGATCACAGAGAGAGCTGGACTCTGAGGAACTCTGACACCATCAAGATAACAGGAAAGACACGCTCCAGTCAGAGACAGTGAGTGCAGGTAGCATTAGAGATAACCAGATGAGAAAAGGCAAGTGCAAGAATGTAAACAACAGAAACCAAGATTACTTGTCATCATCAGAACCCACTTCTCCAACTATAGCAAGTCCTGGATATCCCATCACACTGGAAAAGCAAGATTCAGATTTAAAATCACTTCTCATAATGATGATAGAGGACTTTAAGAAGGACATAAACAACTCCCTTAAAAAAATACTGGAGGACACAGGTAAACAGGTAGAAGCCTTCAAAAAGGAAGCACAAAAATCCCTTAAAGAATTACAGAAAAACACAACCAAACTGGCGAAGGAATTAAACAAAATCATTTAGGATCTAAAAATGAAAGTAGAAACAATAAAGAAATCTCAAAGGGAGACTACACTGGTGATAGAAAATCTAGGAAAGAGATTAGAAGTCACAGATGCAAGTATCACTAACAGAATACAAGAGGTGAAAGAGAGATTTTCATGTGCTGAAGATGCCATAGAAAACATTGGCACAATTGTCAAAGAAGATGCAAAATGCAAAAAGCTCCCAACCAAAAACATCTAGAAGTCCAGGACACAATGAGAAGACCAAACCTAAGGATAATAGGTATAGAAGAGAGAGAAGACTTCACAACTTAAAGGGCCAGTAATTATCTTCAATGAAATTATAGAAGAAAACTTCCCTAACCTAAAGAATGAGATGCCTATGAACATACATGAAGCCAATAGAACTTTAGACCAATCTCTCTTATGAATATCTATACAAAAATACTCAATAAAATTCTCACAAAACTAATCCAAGAACACATCAAAACAATCATCTATCATGATCAAGTAGGCTTTATCCCAGGAATGGAGGGATGGTTCAGTATATGTAAATTCATCAACATAATCCAGTATATAAACAAACTCAAAGAAAAAAAAAACCACATGATCATCTCACTAGATGCTTAGAAAACATTTGAAAAATTCAACACCCCTTTATGGTGAAAGTCTTGGAAAGATCAGGAATTCAAGGCCCATACCTAAACATAGTAAAAGCAATATACAGCAAACAATAGCCAATATCAAACTAAATGGAAAGAAATTTGAAGCAATCCCACTAAAATCA
Organism: Arvicanthis niloticus; assembly: GCF_011762505.2. Taxonomy (NCBI): domain Eukaryota; kingdom Metazoa; phylum Chordata; class Mammalia; order Rodentia; family Muridae; genus Arvicanthis; species Arvicanthis niloticus. Next base: position 10,768,518 of record NC_047674.1, on the reverse strand, counting down.
AGTACTAGATAAGGTTGCCCACTCTTTCACTACCTATTCAATATGGTACTCAAAGGCCTAGCCAGAGCAATTGGACAACAAAAGGAGGTCAAAGGGATACAAATTGGAAAGTAAGAAGTCAAAATATCACTATGTACAGATGATATAATAGCATACTTAAGTGACCCCAAAACTTCCACCAGAGAACTCCTAAACCTGATAAACAACTTCAGCAAAGTGTCCCGATATAAAATTAACTCAAACACATCAGTAGCCTTTCTCTACCCAAAAGATAAACAGGCTGAGAAAGAAATTGGAGAAACAACATCCTTCACAATAATCACAAATAATATAAAATACCTTGGTGTGAATGTAACCAAGCAAGTGAAAGATTTGTATGACAAGAACTTCAAGTCTCTGAAGAAAGAAATTGAAGATCTCAGAAGGTTGGCAGGATTAATATAGTAAAAATGATGATCTTGCCAAAAGCAATCTACAGATTCAATGCAATCCATATGAAGATTCCATCTCAATTCTTCACAGAGTTGAAAAGAGCAATACTCAAATTCATTTGGAATAACAAAAAACCAGAATACCGAAAACTATTCTCAACATAAAATATCTTCTGGGGGAATCACCGTCCCTGACCTCAAGCTGTACTATAGAGCAATAGTGATAAAAACTGCATGGTATTGGTACAGAGACAGGTAGGAATAGAACTGAAGATCCAGAAATAAACCCACATACCTATGGTCACTTGATCTTTGACAAAGGAGGTAAAACCATCCAGTGGAAAAAAGACAGCACTTTCAACAAATGTTGCTGGTTCAACCAGAGGTCAGCCTGTAGAAGAATGCAAATTGATCCATTCTTATTTCTTTGTACTAAGCTCAAGTCCAAGTGGATCAAGGACCTCCACATAAAACCTGATACACTGAAACTAATAGAAGAGAAGGTGGGGAAGACTCTCGAATACCCAGGCACTGGGGAAAAGTTCCTGAACAGAACACCAATGACTTATGCTCTAAGATTAATAACTGACAAATGGGACCTCATAAAATTCCAAAGCTTCTGTAAAGCAAAGGACACTGTCAATAGGACAAAATAGCAACCAACAGATTGAGACAAGATCTTTACCCGTTCTGTATCTGATAGAGGGCTAATATCCAATATATACAAAGAACTGAAGAAATTTGACTTTACACAATCAAATAACCCCATTAAAAATGGGGGGTACAGAGCTCAACAAAGAATTCTCAACTGAGGAAACTCAAATGATTGAAAAGCACCTAAAAAATGTTCAACACCTCTAACCATCAGGGAAATGCAAATCAAAACAACCCTGAGATTCCACCTCATACCAGTCAGAATGGCTAAGATCAAAAACTCAGTGGATAGCAGTGACTGGTAAGGAGGTGGATAAAGAGCAACACTCCTCCATTGTTGGTGGGATTGCAAGCTAGTACAACCACTCTGGAAATCAGTCTTGTGGCTCCTCAGAAAATTAGACATAGTATTACCTGAGAACCTAGTTATGTCACTCCTGGGCCAAAAGATACCCAAAAGATGCCCCAACATATACACATGCTCCACTATGTTCATAGCAGCCTTATTTATAAATAGCCAGAAGCTGGAAAGAACCCAGATGTTCTTCAACAGAGGAATGGATACAAAAAATGTGGTACATTTACACAATAAAATACTACTCAGCTATTATAAACAATGAATTCATGAATTCTTAAGCAAATGGATGGATCTGGAAAATATCTTCCTGAGTGAGATAACACAATCACAAATGAACACATATGGTATGTCCTCATTGATAAGTGAAAATTAGCCCAAAAGGTCAGAATACCCATGATACAACTTCTTCTAGACCACAGGAAGCTCATGAAGAAGGAAGACTAATGTATGGGTGCTTCGGTCCTTCTTAGAAGAAGTAACAAAATACTCATGGGATCAAATATGGAGACAAAGTGTGAAGCAGAGACTGGAGGAGGTGCCATCTGGAGACTGCCCTACCTGGGGATCCATCCCACATGCAGTCACCACAGGCAGACACTCTTGAGGATACCAGGAAGTGCATGCTAACAGGAGCCTGATATACCAGTCTCCAGAGAGACTCTGCCAGAATCTGACATATATAGAGGGGGATGCTCACAGCTAACTATTGAACTGATCATGGGGTCCTCAATAGAGAAGGTAGAGAGAAGAGGGAAGGAGTTGAAGGGGTTTGCAGCCTCATGGGGATAGCAACAATACTAACCAACCAACCAACCAACCAACCTACCAACCTACCAACAAACCAACCAACCAACCAACCAACCAACCATCCAACCAACCAACCAACCAACCAACCAACCAGAGAGCCCGGGGTCTAAACCACCAGCCAGGAAACATGCATGGAGGGACCCATGACTCCAGCTGTATATGTACTGGAGGATGGCCTTGTCAGGCATTGGTGGGAGACATGGTCCTTGGTTTCATGAAGGCTGGATGCCCCAATGTGGGGGAATTCAAAGGCAAGGAGGAGAGGGTGGATGGGTGGGGACCTGCCCTCATAAGCAGGAGGGGGGACAGGATATAGGTTTCTGGGGAGGGAACAGGGGGAAGGGGATAACATATGAAATGTAAATAAATAAAATATCCAATAAAAAAAGAGTAAGTCATAGGCATGTGTGCACGCTCGTGTGTTTATAAAGAATAAAATCACTGATAAAGTGTAAGCCTTCACTGATATCTTTTGTTCCCTTCCCTCATTCTAGACAATTTTACATATACACTTAACTTCTAAAGAAACTTATTTCTAGACTAGACTTTTGAGCTACTGGTAGTACTACTAGAGATTTGAGACTCAACAATCAGTACGTGACTAGAAGGAGATGAGGGACACGGCACCCAGTATGGTCACAGTGATGTGGCTAAGGGGAGTGTAAGGGGAAAGCACCAGCTGAGAATATAGACGCCCGCCCCTTGACCCCGAGTTTTAGGAATGGAAGGAAGGACTAAATGTAGATGGACATTTACATTTGAGGAGTTATAAAGATTTATATCTGTCCATTAATGTTCTTAAGGTTAATTGTGTGTGTGTGTGTGTGTGTGTGTGTGTATGTGTGTGTGCAAAAGAAATAAGTGAGGCTTAACTGAAGTTTGCTTTGCCATTGATGTCTTCTGACCTCTTGGTATCTTTTCTTCTTTATTTGAATGGCATAAGAACTACCATTGGCGACTTGCCAGGGTATTATACACAGATGAATAATCCCCTGCATTACACTCTAACTGCCACAGTACAATTCTCCAATCAGCTGAATAACTTACTTAATTTTGGGGAATTGTCACACATGATTCTGGCCTGATTTACAAGGCAGAGAAATTACTTTGTCTCCTTTGGTAGGGAAGAAGCAAGATCTTGTGTATTGTGAACATTTGTGACCTTGTGAACACCATAGTTAATTGAATAAAGACTGTAATTAAATGCCAGTTTACACTGAAAAATGGTCTACTGCATTTTGCAATTAATATAAGAGCAAGGTGACAGCTAATGTATCAGTGTTTCGGTTCAACTTTGGGTCATTGGGGATGTTTTGTTCATGAATATTGCCTTTATTATCCTGACCATGAAAGTTGTTAAAGCTTTTTATTACTAGGCATGCATGTAGCTTAGTGATATAAGAATAAGGATGAATAAATTATATTCCTTATATCCTTTCTTTTAGAAAGCCAGCTAGATTTCCTGTGACGTTCATATACACTCAGTAAGTTTGGGGAATACAGTTATTTTACTTAAAGTAGGTTTATCTTTACTATACTTTTGTGTAGTTTCTTACTAGTGACATATAGAAATAAAAGTTTTCAGCCATGTGTTCTGAACATTTTAAACAAATGTTCAGCTGTGGTGATTAAGTTTCACAGCAAATTTCTGCATAAACTTGTAGCTACACTAAGCATGAAAAATGAAATGTGTATTTTGTGTCTACTCAGAATCCTTATCGAATCCACTGTTAAAAATATAGAAGCAGTGGCAAATATATCTAAATTATGTGCAATTGTGTGGGACAACAAAATGATTATTCAATTCTGATTTTTGAAGGTGCTCCCTATGTAGGTAAAGCTAGGCATGAGCATATGACTCTCCCAATTCAGCCTCCCAAGAGCTAAGATTACAGATATGAGCCACTGTGACTAGCTACATTGGCCAATTTTTATCATTTGGCTTTCAAACATTATTATTGCCTGTTAAATCTTGATTAAAATTTTAATAATGACATCTGGCCTGGGTGATTAGTCAGATTAGGTTATGGCACTCTTGGGTGTCAACTGGGCTCGGAAATATTAAGTGTTTGTATTTATTTTTTCAGGTAATAACACACAAGAGAAAGTCCACATAAAGTCCATATTTTGTAGTTTTGCATCATAAATGTTACTTAATAGGTTGTTATTGTGGGCATTATACTAAAGTATGGAGCAAAGGCCTTTGAATGTGTCAGCTGGGAGTAGCAGATGGGAGTTTTGTCTAAACCACATCCACTAGAAAGATCCATAATATCTGGAATAATTCTAAGCTTAGAAACTTTAAGTGTTGAGGCTGGGAAGAGAAATTTAAAATGGTGAGAGTATGGTAAGTGTTATTACTATTAGAAGGATATCATGGTTAATTATGGACAGGGCCCAGTAAAGTTGCATATAATTTTTTTTGCTTGCTGCTTTCACACTTTATTGGTCTTTTGAGCCTCTGAGCCTACAGATATAAGCTCTATAGAACTGGGACATCCTGGTTTTCTCATTAACTTTTATAGGCTACTTAGATGCTATTAATCCCTACTTATTGAAAGGTTGATTCAACAATTCAACCTCTAAAATTTCTTTGCTTTTACTATTACTGAAGATAGAAAATAAAGACTGAACATTTATAGAAAAAAATTATATGACAGATGACTTCAAAATTATTGCATGTATAATGGATGGGACAGATGCCTCTTACTGTAAACCAGTGATAATACTCTTCTGGGTGCTTGTCATTTGAAGAATCGCTGATGATGCTGATGCTTCTTACAGGTTTAGAACAGCTTCTAAGCAAGAATGTGTGTGTGTGTGTGTGTGTGTGTGTGTGTGAATATGTAATCTTCATTTCCGTAGTTTCAATTCATACCAAAATAAACAAAAGACCACATTCCACAGAACCCACCCCTGCCATTAAATGCAGAAGGGAGTTTGTTCTGCCTTAAGATTCCAGGGTAGGATAGAAGAAAAAAAATTAACTAATTATCAGCAGAGGGAACCAGAAAGGGCAATGATTGTCCAGGCTGCTATAGAAGCCCTGATGAGCTATAATACAGATCTATACAAAGCATAGACTTCCCCTTTGGAACTGTAGTCTATTTCTTCTTGTAAGAACTGCCTCCTCAACACCATCATGCAGAGAGATCTCATTAGAAAGAGTAGTATTGACCTCCCATGCATTTTATCATCATATGTCTGGACTTAACTTGGTCATGCAATAGATCTCATTGGGATAGATCTGGAAATCTTCAAGAAATGAACCAAAAGCATGATGGGAAGCTTACACACCTGAAAATTTACTTGTTGAAATATAAAGTATCAATGATAGGAGATGAGTCATGAAATTTCTGCCTAAAAGGCAAAGTCTCCACATCTTCCTATCCATAGTGTGTTTCTTGAGGTGTCTTGAAGGTGAAAATCTAACATACTATAGAACAAGGTGGGTCTGGACTCTGCCCCATTTATTGTTGTCATCTAGATTGCAGTTTAGTGACTCTAAGTAAACCTATTTTTGATTCAATTTTCTTTACATAGATAGGTGAATACACGCCAAAGGTTTTTGTTGAAGTGGGTTATTTATGTCTTATGCACAATCTCAACAAAGCTTCTTGGGCCACAGCTCCAAGTACTGTTTTCTGATTTCACATTGTGAGACTGATTTAGTCTGTGTTTGGGAACCTAGAAAAAGTGCAAAGTAAATATAATGAGTAGGGTGCTTGAGGAGGACAGGAGGATCTGGGAAGAGTTGGGGAGAGGGGAACCTGTGATTAGAGTGCATTGCATGAAAAAATGGGCTTCCTTTGACCCAATCTTACTCTTATGCTTACATAAATGCTATGTTCTTGTGGATCAATTTGGTATAAAATTTTTAGCATAGCAAATCACTCTTTCAAATATAATGGTGTAGTCTTCTACTTAACTGTTAATGTATTTGAATGATGCTTCACATTAAATATATAAGGCTTACATATTGCCCTTTACATTATTTATAAGCGTTTGATGTTCCCAATGCTTTCACAGACATTTAAACATTACATATAGATATTATGTAATTATATATCCTGTTAATTTTTATGAAACTCATAATTGCATTCCCTTATTAGCTTAAATAATTTATATGATTTTAGAAAGGTTTTAGACATGTATGATTACTTCTTGTGAATAATGACAGTTACTGTCTTTGTAATTTGCTTAGATACCTTCTACTACCTCTGGCTTGATTTAGTTTTAACACAAAATTTAAGATTATATAAAGGAAAAAATCCTTGATTTTCAGCTCTAAATCTTAGCATCATTTATGTTTCTTTTTTGTTCATAATTTTCTAAGGTATTTTGGGGGGTGTTGAGAATGGGATTCTGGGTATTAATATATACTCAATAAGCACTCTACCACATAAATAGATCTCAAGCACCCAAAGTTATTCTTTTTGTTGTTGTTTCCCCTATTTTTCTTTTACTGAAAATAGATTTTTTTCATACAATTTATTCTGATTATGGTTTTCCTTCTCCCAACTCCCTCAAGACCTTCCCTATCTTTGCTGCTTCTGCCTCTGTCAAGAAGGCAACCAAAACCAAAACCAAACCCCAAACAAACAAACCAGAACAGGACAAAACAAACAGTAAAGAGCCAATAAAAAACACAAGAAACATACAGAGATACAGAAACACACACATACACACACACACTCAGCAATCTTATAAAACACAAAATCAGAAACTGTAATATGTGTGCAAAACACCATAAAGGTAAAAAATCAAAACAAAACAACAAACACAAAAACAAAAACAAACACACAAGTTATTATGAGGCAAAGAACTGCCAAAGATGTCATTTGGTTTGTTTTGAGTTGGCCATCCACTGCTGGCATCAAGCCTGCCTTGTTCTTAAGTGTTTACATCCCTAGAGAGACTTTTTCAGTGAAAACTAACTTTTCATTTCTGAGTAGTTATCAATTGGAGATAGCTTCTGGGTTAGGAATGGGGACTTGGGTTTACTTTCCTGTCAGTAGGGTCCCCATCTGGCAGTGACCTGTTTGGGCACTGTGCATGCTACCACAGTCTCAGTGAGTTCGTATGTTCTTCAGTTGTGCTGTGTTTATAAAGTCTTGCTTCATTGGTGTCTTTCATTTGTTCTGGCTCTTACAGTATTTTGCTGGGGACCTTCCCAGGTTCAGTACCTGGAACACAGCATTGGACTAAGGCCAAAGACTGGTGATCTCTGGCCTTGTAACTCTCTCTTACAGTTCTGGGGGACAACTCTCTCTTGCTATTCTGTGGCTAACTGACCTTTACTCTTTGCAACTAACTGCATGGTCACAAGCTGCTAATTAACTCTTGCTATTAGTAGCAGAGGGTTAAGCACCCTCATGCAAGTCCTGGGGATTAGTCTCAGCAAACGGGAGATGTGCAAGCTCTGATATTTCTTCCTATAAGAGTACCCACACTCTGAGACCAGAATCACACAATTAGAACCTCATATGACTTTGCATACACCCTCGTGGCCCTTGCTCTAAATACCAAGGATCTATATAGGACATAGGTAATGAAAAAATAAGGATTTCAGTAAATGACTTTGGTGTTGAGTACACGTGTAATTAGTATATGACAATATAATCCTATTAATAGGTATATATCTAGGCAAATAATTTGTGACAACAAATGGTTGGGGGTAAAGCAATAAGTATAAGAGTTTTCTCTAAACTTCGAGAAAACAAAATTCTGACATATTGGCTGAACTCCTCAAAAGTAATCTTGCAACCCTCTACTGAGTACACAATGTTTTCTGATGGTGGTGACTTAGTGCTTCCAGCCCTGAACATGATTTAGATCTAATGCTGCTACTTTATGCTTTGTCTGGGTCTATCATCTAAACATAAGTAGGGCATGTTTCCCAAGCAGTGCTATTTGGTTTTATGTCTGTCCATTTCTGATGCTGTAACCATTGGACACAAGTTCAAGAAAAAGAGAAATCCTCCATGATTCTACACTGCTCACTTATTCTCCAGTATCAGGACATTAATCTGAATCATATTGATTTTATGTAAATATAAGCATCACTTCCAAATTTAGAACTTCAGGAAAGGAAGTCTGAGAATTATGTTATCTGGTTTGTGGTTAGTTTACACTTCCAGGCTCTAAAGACAATAATGAAATTTCAGCTGTAACTATCTTCCATGAATTACTATGGAGGAAAAGTTAAAATAAAGCATAAATGGAATTATAAATAAACTATTAATAAACAGGCATTGAGAAATAATCATCTATAAAACACTACTTTATAGCCCTATAGAGTTCCAGGCATATTCAATGGTCTTTCATATTTGGAATAATTCTTCCATGTTGATGTGTGTAGATTTTCCACTTTGTTTAATTTGATACATAGAATTTTTGACTTTTGTATATATGTACATATTCTCTGTTAGTGGGTATATTTACCTGAAGGAATTTATGTGGTTTTGGCAGTAAGCTAATGTTAGCTTCTTAGCTCCAAAGTGTTTTTGTTTTTGTTTTTGTTTTTTTACTTATGTTTTCTGGAAGAGACTATATTTTAGGAGTGAATTTATAACTTAATTTTATGTACATGTCTGAGTGAATGTGCACTTATGTTCAGGTATGCACTCAGTATGCTTGCAAACAATAGAGGTTTGCATTGGGAGCCTTTTTAAAATTACTACCCAGCTATATCTTTGAAGTAGGATTCCTTCCTGAATGTAGGGCTTATTTTTCTTGGCTAGGCTTGAAGTCTGAAAGCCCTAGCTTGTTGGGCTGTAGTATGAGCATGAGCATGGTTCCTATTGGGCTGAATTGTGAGTCCTGTGTCTGCCTCCCCAGGGGGCTGGTAGCACAGCTCAGAGAGACAGAATGTTGAGCTGTGAGAAGCTGCAGGGCTCTGCTCCATGGGTGGGGAGAACACAGGCTGGGGTCCTGTGGGGCCAGAGCTCCTTGGTTGAGGGTCCCTGGGCCAGGAAGCAGCCAGGAGCTGACTGGTTTCAGCCCTTGGGTTCTCAGAAGCTGCTGAGAGGCTGCGAAAGGACAGGGGTTGGGGGTGCATACAGGCTGGATCAACCCACAGCCAAAGGGGTTAGGGGGACAAGCTCCAGCTGCGATCAGTAGGGATGAGACTCTTGGTCTTAGCAACTAGCTTGGCTGGGTCTTGGCTGGCTCAGGTAGCTTGCTTGAGTTGGTGGCCTCCATGGCTTGAACATAGACACAGGTCTGTGGGAGGTTAGAAGGTGGCTTGGTAGTTGAAGACCTTCTTCATGCTTCCACACAGTGGGCCCCCAAAATGAGAGATAGTCCATGGTCTTAAAATGTTTATTGTCATGGCAAAAAGTGGATGAAGCTGTACCCAGTATTCTCAGGGTGGGCCTGAGGTTATACACCTTTTGTAAGGAGGAGGGTCTGGGAAGGAATGCTTAATCAGTTATTCCCTCAGGCCTTAGGTATCTCATGAATATGGAGATGTCTTGAGGCTCTGCAGCCTGTGTCATACTCTCTACCTGTGCTACATGACTGATGGCCACAAATCTCTCTGTGGAAGGGGCAGTAGAGGGCTGTGGCTATGTGAAAGGAACAAGGGGGTCCAGGAGCAAGGCCAAACTTCTATTGTCTCTGAGGGTCTCTGGGATTCGAGGCCTACTTGACCAGGTACCCAGCTGCCTCTCACAGCCCACCACCTCATACTAGCTCATAAAGTCTTGCTTATGAAGTAAAAAAGGGGAAGAGGCCGAGAGCTTTTGGGAGTGCTTGGCAAGAATCTGACATGGGTCAAGGACAAGAAAATGGGCTTCTTGACAGGAATATGACATTGGCCGAGGACAAGGAAGTGGGCTTCAGTCAGGAAGCTGAAATTAGGCTAGAAGAAAGAAATAATTTTAGGCAGGAATCTAAATCTTAGGCTAGAACAAAGAAGTAATTTCAGGCAGGAATCTAAATCTTAGGCTAGAACAAAGAAGTAATTTCAGACAGGAATTTAAATTTCTAGAACAAGGAAGTAGGTTTCAGACATGAAATTGACTTTGAGCTAGGATAAGGAAGTTGGCTCAGATATTTTGATCATCCTGATAAGCCCTTAGAAACAGTGAACATGGAAGTGTTCATGGAATTTTGTTTATTGCCTTGCATGTTGTTTGACTACTTGTGTTTATTGTCTTGCTTGTTCCTTGAGGGTTTGCATATATTGTATTGCTAGTTCCTCAGCCTAGAACTTACCTTAATACTTGCATGTAATAAAAATGGTATAAAAGCAAAAAGGAGAAGAGGGGGATGGGATAGGGGGTTTCTAGGTGGGGGAAATGGGGAAAGGTGATGGCATTTGAAATGTAAATAAATAAAATATCCAGTTAAAAACAAAAGAAAGAAAGTACTAGCTATTCTGTCTTTGGCGCCTTGGAGCTAGTGTTATTCTATAGAACAGAAAGAATGGGGGATAGGGAAAACTACAGAAGTTTAAGATTGATTCATGTATTGCTTCATTTTCAAGCCAAATCAGTCAAAGGACAATATATAAGTACTTATTGCCAAATAAGGAAGTTTGGAAGAAAATGATTTAAAGCCTTTGAATTAAAGTTGTTATTATTATTTACTGATTCCTTTTAATTATCCTTAAATTATTTTTGAGATGATAACATAATTAGTTCATTTCACTTCTTCCAAATTCTGACATATACCTCTCTTTTCTCACTTTCAAAATCATGGCCTCTTTATTAACTTAATTGTTGTTACATGCGTTTATGTCTATATTGCAATGTTGTCTAACTAAAGTACTGTTAATACTGGATCTTTTTTCTTGTTATAAGGATGGACAAAGGAAAATCACTTAAAAGGAAACACGGTCGTGAAGTAGGTAGCTAGCTCTCTAGATGCTATTAGTAAGTGATTGAAACTGTTAAGTGTTTACTAAGCTAACAATATGTAACAAAAATTAAATGTTAATAGGGTAAAAAATTACTAGTATCTGAACCATATGCTTCTGACTGGATATCAATGAAAATAGCAGAGTACTAAGCTAAGGTTAATGGCAAAGAATTGTGTCTCACAGAATAGAAACATCTTTGAGAAGGTTGGAAATGAAGCTTTGAATATTTATAAAGGCTTAAGGAAAGTCCGAGGTAAACATTATGCTTCCAGAGGGAAGAAAAGAAAATGAAAGAGAAGGAGTGCTGGCTAGAATAATAAATGAAGCAATTCCCTAGGAAAATTTGGAAGGTTTTGTATATATAGGGCAGAAGCGTTTTATAAAATTAAGGTTTCACTTGTATTGTTGACAAGAAAGGTGAACATAGATTAACAGTAATGGGAATTCATTTAGACGAGAAGACTTATTCATAAAACAAGTTAGAGTAAAAGAGAAGAGGGTTTCTTCTTCAGATGAAGTTTTTGGATTCAGCTTTCCCTAATGATTGAAATTAAGATGGTTTCAACCTTTCCTGATGATACAAATTTTGTCAGTGAGTGTCTGTATATGTACCTGTGTGTGTGTGTGTGGGTTTGTGGGTTTGTGTGTGATTGTGTGTGTTTGTGTGTGTGTGCTTACTTGTTTGTTTAGTTTATTTCATTTTGTTTTTGAGATAAGAGTACTTGAACTCAAATAAATTAATAATAGTGGAGTTGTATTGAAGCACGACTAGGTAATTGATAAGAGCAAAAGACAGACATGAAAAATTTAAAATTTACTATCTTTTATTGACAAGACTTAGAGGCTAAATTACAATGAAGTAGGCTAAACCAGTCCACATCACAGGATGAGCAGAAGGACTCGAGAAACAAGGAGTTCAAATAATTTACACAAGGAAGAGTAATTGAGCAGAATTCATGAGTATAGGTAGAAGGCAGAGTATAAATAAGGCAGTGTTTGCAGAGGATCAAGTGGAAATGTACTAGTTTTCATAAAGAAGAAACCCAATTTGAAATCTTAAATGTTAATTTCTGAACAATATGTTAATGGACATAGCTTTTGCAATACAACTGTCAAATCTTAAAATCCCAGTTTCTTAACAAAACAGTTACCTCCTGATCATCTCTCACTAGTCAGAGTCAGAGTCAGAGTCTACAGAGAGGCACTCCCCCTTCTCTGATGCTGCATTTTTTTTTTTTTTACTTATCACACTTCTCAGTAAGAAGATGAAGGATGACCCAGAGCTAGAGATGGTTCTATTACAAGAAATGCAAGCACACTCATGTATATTAACATTCCAGAGTTTATTTTAATAGCTCTGTGTAAACTGTCCGGTAAGCTGGGAAGTGTTTTTTCCACATTTGTAAAGAAGACAGGCTTAGTGAATATATACTTATGCCATGTCAAGGAAATGATCATAGAACTATTGGTGGAAGCTTAATTAGAAAGCAAATTAAATATCAGTGAGGTTCAGAAATAAAATAAGTTGTTCAAGAGTTGGCAGGAAAAGTCACAGGGCTATAGAACAACACAATTGGGAAAGAAAACTTAACCCACATTTCTATTATAATTTAATTAAAATTGAAAGGTCACCAAGGTGAGATCTAAAGGATGAATGTCTTCCACATACTAGGCAAAGGACACAATTTTCTTAGTATAAAAGATTTGGCCAAATATATTTTTTGTAATGATATACTTAAAATTTAAAACAATTGTAGTCACATGATAACACAATTATCCATCTTTATGTGTGTTACTAGAATATACACACACATACATACACACATTCATACACATGAACATATATGCATATATCTGAACATACACATGTCTCACTTTATTTAATTAATTTCTTCCATATACCTACTACATGTCAAGCAAAAATAATAATGGTGAGATTCTTGCTGACAAGAATTTAAGCTCTACTGTGCTATATCACCTCAGAAACTAAAAGGATATAGGAAGAGAATGCTTAAAGCTTTCTGGACAGCCTGGGGAGGAGCATTTGAATGAGCAGGTAGCAATGGGTAGCAGCTAAACGTAATAATTTTTAGAGTTAGACTCAACAAGGAATAATTCTTCCCTCTGCTTCACATGTGCCTGTGTTATCTCAGGTGAGGAACCTAAGATCTCTGGTCCTTTGGACCTCATCTGTAGAAGAAAAACAAAACAATAACAATATCAATAACAACCCAAAAGATTATACTAATATCACTAGTATGTTTAGTTAATCAATTTATTTTGAATATCAACAAAATTTTAAAAGCTCAACCTAGGGGGAAAAAAATCTATCAAAAAGTTGAAAGAGCTAATTTCTGATATATATTTGTGCTTTGAGCATTTCTTATGTGTTCTCACCGTATCTCACTTACATTTACCCCTATTTTCCTGTCATATTGCTTCTGGACCCCTCTTTCCACATTCCTACCCTCATGCCCTCATTTTGCATATTTATTTAACCTACTGAGTTTTGTGCTGCCTACCCATGCATGGGCATGTAGAAAATATTAAAAATAACTCTTTTCTATCAAATATTAAAAAACTTGTATTTAAGACAAAAAATTAAAATATGATTTCCCCCCCCCCCCCACTTTGTAGGACTTTTATGCAAATTTTTTAAACCTCCCCTTCCAGTGAAACCTTTGTTCACACAAAGACTCACTGCTATGTTCTAGAATTTGATAGACTGGAGCAGTGAAGCCCTTTTGTTTCATACTTCATTTCCTGTTTGCTATGTCTTTTCAGTCTAGTCAAATAAATACGATTGTGAGCTTGGACTCCAGTCAGTGGAGAAGAGATACAGCCACTACTTGTGTTAGAACAAATGTCACATATGCTCTGATTGAGTGCCTTGATTGTAAAAACAAAATTTCTATAGGTTTCCAGCTGGTCTCAATCATTTGTTATTGGTCTGCCACAACCCAGAAAGGGAAGTTTGTTGAAGTACTTTGCCTCCCAAGATAATCTATCTTGCTTGAGCAAACATTTCCTGGAAGAAGAGACCACAGATGCACCCATAGGCTCCAACTGCATTAACTTCTGCAATCCTAAGCTTTTCACATTCCCTAAAGTGTCCTGGTCAGCTTTTTTCCCATCATATAACTTCCATTGCCAAGGGAGAGTGTCTAAAATAAAGTCTCATCCTTTGAGGTCAGACTCAGGTCCATTTTCTTCTTCTGTCTCTTTCTGGTGTAGTCTCAAATTGAACACACTACTTTCCCTGAGCATACTATTGATCAAGAATGAATTATGCATTCTCCAGACATCTTGTTTAGAATGGTGATCTCTTTTTATGAGACCCCAAATATATTAACAGGTATAACACTGTCCATTGGAGTGTGTGTACTTAGCAGGGCATACAACCATGAAGAAAACTGATTCCCCCCCCCCCCAGAAGCCATTAAGTACCAACAGTCCTCAGCTAGGAGAGGGGAATCCTAAGCTCTGAATATGTATTTTCCATGCTGGAGTATTTATTGGCTTAATCTCAGACAGACATAGCTATTGTGAGGTCATGGATCAGCTGTGCTGTCATAGCCAGAAGACACTGTTTTACAGCAGTCTTCCTGATTGCCAAGCTCCTTTAATATTTGTTTCCCTTCTTTTATGGGCCTTCTCTTTGAGGAGAGGGTTTGTGACAATGATATTTTATTAAGGTTGAACACTCTCTGCAATATGACCAGTTGAGTCTCTGTGTTAACCGACATGTACTACAAAAAAGAGACGCTTCTTTGGTAAGGTTTAAGAGATAAAGTAATGTGTGAGTATAAAGGTAAATATTTATAAAAAAGATTTGGTACTATGTCAATTTAGCAAAATAATAGCATTAGATTCTCATTTAGAGCCTATTTTTCTTGACATTGATAGATTCTTGGCTAGGTTTACAAATCAAACATGAGTTGCATCCTGTGGGTCATTCCTTAAATCCATTCAGAAAGCTGTAGGTACCATCAAGACTTTCATGCCATCATGTACTAACTTATTTGCCAGGTCAATGTTATTGTAGCTTGTGGAGCTCACAGGTTGGTAAGACTGTTGATAACTCTTCTATTGTAACAGCTTCTGCCTTCTAAAACTAAAGTTAGCCCAGATAATAGAGAACAGTAATCAAGCAAGAAAAAAACTTGTCATAAAAGAGAAAACACTGTGGAATTGTAGGCGAAGTTTTGTACCATCAAGCAATTAATAATAAAGTACATAAAATATAACAGAAAACTTTCTATCTATTCAACCAAGCACTTAACTTAGACAGTGTCCAGTTAGTAAAAATACATATGTCAAATAATATTCCATAGTTTGGAAATTGGCCACTGAAAGAATTTGGTCATAATGCAACATTTAACTCATCAGTTTTGCAGTAATAATGTTTCAAATATGAGGAGAAAGATAGAAGGAAAATTCTGCCAGTGTAAATGAAAGAAAATCTATCACATAAGAGAGTCTGGAAATAGAGAGTAGTCCATTCATCTGCATCCACCAATCCCTTCTTCTCCACATCCAATCTCTCCACTGAGTTAGATAGTCCAACTAGAAAACAAAGGAAAGCCACACAAATAGAATGCATCAAGCAGAAGATAGGCTATTAGGATTCAAAGATAATGTAGAGGGTCTGGAAAAATAAGCATGGAATATAAAAAACAAACAAACAAACAAATAGGAAAACAATACATAGGAAATGTGGGGGCACTGTTAAAAGTAACAAATGCTTGAATTATGGGCATAACTGATAGAATAATACCAAATCAATGATGTAGATCAGATCTTCAACAAGCCCATAGGAAAAAAACTTCCTCAGAGTAAGAAATGGCTCAGTCATACATACACCAGAAGCACACAGAGTGATGACTAGATGAGACCAGAAAGGAAACCCACATGACATATCATAATTAAAAGACTAAGTATATATAACAAGGAAAGGATATTAAAGAGATAGAGAGGGGCACATCCTTCTAATCAATGGAACAGTTAAACCAAAAGGCATTACTATCCTAAACATATATTCATCACACCCTGGAGCACCTAATTTCATAGAAATGTACTACTTGCTATAAAGACAGAGAAATTGACACCAATCCATTAATATTAGGCAATTTCACTTTCTCCAATAAATTTCCACTTTCTCCAATAAATGTCATTTGTAAGAAAAATTAACTGAGAAATATAAGAATTAACTGGCATCATATGTTTAAATTATTTAATAGGTATCTACATACTATTCCACCAAAACACAAAAGAACTGATGTTCTATTCAGAAGCTCATGGGAGGTTTTCTAAACTAGACCACACCCTGAGGTAATAACCACATTTTCACATATTTGGAAATGGTGAGATAAGTCCTTGTATTCTATCAGACTACAATACAATAAAATTTCAAATTAACAACAAATAAATGTCTAGTAAGTACACAAACCCACAGAGATCAAATAAATCATTACCAAATGATGAATGACTCAAAAAAGAAATTAATCAATCAATACATTTATTTGAACTAAGTGAAAAAAAATATAATACAATAAAACTTCTTTGACACACTGAAACTAGATCTATGAGGGAAAATTTATAGTTATGAATGCCAATGCTAAAAATAACCAGAAAGAGCACAAGGAAATAACACAGAGATACAACTTAAAATGTTGGAAAAACAAAATGACTAAAAGAAATAATGAAAATCAGAGCAGAAATTTGTAAAACAGAAACACAAAAGACAATGCAAAGCATCAGTGAATCTAAGATATAGTTATCTGAGAGGATAAACAAAATTTTCTGATCATGGGCCCAACTAACCAAAAGAAAGGTCACAAATGAACTGAATCAGAAACTAACAGGAAAACATTACAATAGATGCCAAAAAATTCAGAATATTATAATACTTAAGAAAGTCTCTACTCCATTGAGCTAGAAATCTAAAAGATTTGGAAGAATTTCTATATTCAGTGAACCACCTGTATTAGTCAAGGTTTCCTAGGGTCACAGAACTAATGAAATGTCTCTCTATATTAAGAGAATTTTTTGTAATGACTTACAGTCTGCAGTCCAGCTAACCCAACAATGGGTAGCTGTAAATGGAAAGAATCTAGTATCTGCTCAATCCACCTCAATCCCATGAAGAAAGGTATTTTAGCTGGTCTTCTGTACAAGATGGAATCCTGAGGAAGTAGGTTTCAACAGATTTATTGGCAAATAAGTGCAAGCCAATGAAGAAGAGTAAGTCTTCCTTCTTCTGTCATCCTTATGTAGGGCTCCATCAGGAGTGGCCCAGACTAAAGGTGCGTATCACCACACCTGGATTTGAAACTTTCTCTGTTTCAGGCTTGTCTCAGTTACCTGTGTCTAAAGGTGTGTACTATTTTGCCTGAGACTAAGCTTTTTGATGGCCAGTATGGCTCAAGAGCTGGATAAAAAACATGCCTTCCAATTCTGGAGTGTAGTTCATTACAGATGTAGTCAAGTTGACAACCAGGAATAGCCATCACACCACCAAAATTTAAGCAAGACAAAGATCATAAAATCAAACCAGAATTAGAAAACAATATATATCACACTTGTTATAAGAAGAAACAGCAAATTACCATTATATGTGTTTCAGTTTCTAAGGTGGTCATGATCTAGGATAGAAGACCCAAAAAACAACCCTTATTCTTTGTGTGTCATGAACACATGCCAATAAGTAGGGAATTCATTTACAAATTTGCCAGTGTGTGTTTTGACTTTCTTTTAGTATGAATCCTCCAAAAATCCAACACTTCTTTGCTAGGTTTCTCAGCAAATTATTGCCCATAGTACCTCAAGAGAGAACAGGACTTCTAACCTTCCGAGAAAATATGCTCTTCCTGTGATCCTCAAGTATGCTTGCAGATAGAAATACAATGTTCCTTAGTAGCTGTAACTTCAGCATGCTGTGGTTTTCCAGAAAGGTAGAGGTTTAGACACATTTCCATTGTTCTATTTGATCATTAATTGTATAATATAATCACACAAGGGAATTTCACTCTGAAAGTTTTTCAGTTACTATCAAGACAAAGCAAGGAGATAAGTTTGCATGCGGAGCAAACATATGGACTGAGTTTAGTTTCAGAAAACAGAAACCATGCTAAACAAGCAAACAAACAACTGGATGTGGAGATTTTTTTGCTGTAACTTCTTCACTTTAATGTGTAGACAGATACTGTAGGATCAAGCCTGGCTAGTTGCCAGATAAGTTCCAGGTTCAGTAGGGCACTCTGTCTCAAAGAAATAAGGTGGGAAGTTATGGAATAGGTCACCCAAAGTTCAATGACTTTCTCTAATCTTCAAGAATGCACACTGGCACCTACACACACATGTGCACATACACTGTACACAGGTACCTATGCATATGCATACATACACAAAGAAATGGAATATGTGGTAGGAGTTATTTGTACATGCATACTTAGTAGATATCTAACTCATGAGTGAAGCAAGACTATGTTTAGAATTTCATACAAACTTCCTCCTCTCTTTGTTTAAGCTCCTTTATCATTCAATAACACATTCTTAGCTGGTACATAGTTATAAATGCATGATGTATGTTTGTCATCTAGTAGTCATAACAAACCTCTAATTGTCTCCAATGAGCATTCCAGATAATCACACATTCTGTTTCATATTTAGACTTAACCATTAATTGACTAGCCGTGTTTATTCGCTCCTAAATAATGTTTAATGATTCTTTACGTAAATAAAATATTTATCCCTACCAAATGCCTTGGCTACATTGTTTTTGCTTAACAGTAAAGTCTTTGATAATTTAAAAACAATATTTTACTTGTTTTGCATGATTGTATGCATTTAAACTACAAATTAACAGCCTTATGCTCTAAAATATAATTATGCAATTGTAAAATAATTACTTGCGGCAAACTCAACATCTCCAACAGTAAACAAGCTAAAATCTATTGTCACTTTGAACTATTGTGATTATATATGGAGCATAAAAATAGTTTTTTTTATTTGTAGGATTCAAGAAAATACATGAAAAATTAAAGTGTCAACTGAAAATTCTAAATTAACAGTGATAGTAAATTCTAAAGCTAAGGTATAATGATCTTTCACAAGTAAGTATGGAATGATAATGACACATTTTATAAAATGAGATAATAAACTTAAATACAAAGCATAGAAGAATGAAATGCTTTAACAGGATTCTCTTTAGATTTTCTAAGTAAAATACTTTCTGTAATGTTCTTTATCTTCTGCAAAAGGAAGCTACTTATATGATGGTGACAGCTATTCATGGGTAAGTATAAGAATAAGTATTTGGAATATTAGTAGTTTAAATATATGTAAAAATTTTATATGGTCATATGTCAGGCATCTGTAATAGTACTGACCGCCTTGATTACTTACATAAACATTTTGAGCTAATTCCATCAATATTAGTCTGATTATAGGAAAAATACCCCAAGACTTAGGCACAGCCAATGATGTTCTGTCTAGTATTGCAAATGTAAATGTTCAAAAATAATAACAAGAGTAAGGACCATACTGTTATCAAATTTAGAAGCCACTGACTTTAAGAAAACTGTTTTAAGTATGAATGGGGTATGGGAAATGATGTATTTATATTATAACCTCAAAAATAAAATAATTTTTAAAAGAGTGAAAAAAAGCGTACAGAATGGGAGAAAATGTATTTCAGCTATTCATATGATGGGATTAATATTTGTAGTGGATTGTTTTGTCAATGGGACACACATTAGAGTTGTTTGAGAAGAGGAACCCTCCTCACAAACTGGCTGATGGACAAGCCCATCGTGCTGCAGTTCTGAATTGGTGTGGGAGGGTACAGCCCACTGTGGCTTGTGCTACTCCCAGGATGGTGCTAATCAATAGTATAAGAGAGCAGGCTGACTCCTCTATTGGGGACCCCGTGTTCAGTACAATGGTTGGCTGCAAGCATCCCCTCTGTATCTGTCAGGCTCTGGCAGAGCCTCTCAGGAGACAGCTATATCAGGCAAGAATTTCTTGGCATCCACAATAGTGTCTGGGTTTAATGTCTGTATATGGGATGGATCCCCAGGTGGGGCAGTCTCTGGATAGCCTTTCCTTTAGTCTCTGCTCTATACTTTGTCTCCATATTTCCTTCCGTGAGTATTTTGTTCCCTTTTCTAAGAAGGATTGAATGTGGTCTTCCTTCTTCTTGAGCTTAATGTGGTCTGTGAATTGTATCTTGGGTATTCCAAGCTTTTGGACTAATATCCACTTATCAGCAAGTGCATACCATGTGTGGTCTTTTGTGATTTGGTTACCTCACTCAGGATGATATTTTCTAGCTCCATCCGTTTGCCTAAGAATTTCATGAGTTCATTGTTTTTAATAGCTCAGTAGTACTTCTTGTGTAAATGTACCACATTTTCCATAACCATTCCTCTGTTGAAGGGCATCTGGGTTCTTTCCAGCTTCTGGCTATTATAAATAAGGCTGTTATGAACATAGTGGAGCATTTATCCTTGTTATATGCTGGAGAATCTTTTGAGTATATGCCCAGGAGTGTTATAGTTTGGATCCTCAGGCAATACTATGTCCAATGGAGGGGTTAGAGAAAAGAGTGAAGGAACTGAAGGGGTTTGCAACCCATAGGAAGAACAATAATATCAATCAACCAGAGCCCCCAGAGCTCTCAGGGACTAAACCACCAACCAAGGAGTACACATGGAGAAACCCATGGCTCCAGCCATATATGTAGCAGAGGATAGCATTTTGGGGCATTAATGGGAAAAGAAGCCCTTGGTTCTATGAAAGCTTAATACCCCAGTGTGGAGGAATTCGAGGGTGGTGAGGCAGAAGTAGGTTGGTAGGTGAAGGAACACTCTCATAGAAGCAAGGGAGAGGAATGGGATAGGAGGGCTTGGGGGTTGGGGACCAGGAAAGGGGATAACATTTGAAATGTAAATAAATAAAATATAAATATAGAAGAGAAAGAGGGGTAAGAGAGTGTCAGGGGCAGCTCTGCTTATACTCTGAAGGCCTGGAATCAGCCATAGGCTTAAAGCCAGCCTGCTAGCACAAAGTCTTGGGTCTCTGTGAAAAAAACCTTGAAACAGAGAGCTAGAAGCTATTGTAAATAAGCAGCTTTAGTGGAAAGCTGGCAGGTCTCAATCATAAACCTTGTAGATAAGTAACCTTGATGGATAATACCAACTTAGATAGGGACAAGTGAATCATAGGTGGAGTCAGAGTGACCTGTCCCCTGAAGCTTCGCCCAGCTGATACTTTGTTCTGGAAGATATCTGTACTCCCCCTAAACACTTACGCTCCTGCGTCATCCCCTTCCTCCACATCCTGCCTTTTTGTGTATATAACCCGTGTGAAAAAGTAAATGAAAAAGTAAAATTTGCGGTTTGATCAGCCTATAGACAAGCCATGTTTCTTTGCATTGGCCTGCTTCCCCCACTTTCTCTTTCAGGTGACCTCCTCGGACCCCTGTTTAATGCCCTGCTGGACAGGATGAGAGAGAGAGAGGGAGGGAGAGAGAGAGAGGGAGAGAGAGAGAGAGAGAGAGAGAGAGAGAGAGAGAGAGAGAGAGAGAACAGAGTTTGTCATTGAAAGCAAGCCGCAAGCCACTAAGCAACATCCTCCATGGCATCAGCATCAATCATGCTTCTACCTTAGCCTGAGTTCCTGCTTTGATGATGATGGACTGTGATGTGGAAGAGTAAGCAAAACAAATCCTTTCCTCTACAAGTTGCCTAGGGTTATTGTGTTTTATCACAGAACTAGAAGCCTTAGCTAGGACAATATGCAAATGAGTTTAAACACACACACACACACACACACACTAAAAGAATAATTTATCCAGTCAATATTCAATGAATTGAAGAGATACGTCTTATAAGAAGAAGTACAAGCAGGCAATAAGTAAAATAACTACAACAACAACAATAATCATAATAATCATTCAACATCTTTAATCTATAGAGAAATGCTAAGTAGACCTTATATCTAGATTCCATCCCACTCCACTCACAAGAAAGCAAGTGATGAGAAATGCTCATGAGGCCTAGAGGATATAAGAGCACTTACATTTTTGGAGGAAAGGCATATTAGACCAGTTAGTTCATTTATTCAGTGAAATCTAAGCTGCATGTGGATAGGGCTTGCTTTTCTTCTTTTGCTCCACTATCCTACCTGCATAAAGAGGGAAAGTCCAACAGACAGAAAATCCTCTTTGTAATATATAGTTATCTGAGTAAAGCTGAAGGAATTGTTAAATACAACTGCCAATTTCTGGTTAATAAAACAATTGTTGGTTCACTGTCTCGTCTGAGATTTGGTAATACATAATTTTCTGTGTGTTTTGCATTATATGACCACAGAATATTTACCACAGTGTAGGTAAATGTCAATAAACACACTGAATATTTAGATAAAACATATTAAAACTGGCAGCCATTTCAAGAACATTCTTTCCAGAATGGAATTTAACTTTTACTGCTGAATATTAGTGCATGACACATGTACACATTTTATTTCCTTGGAGAGACCATGTTAAAAGACTTGCCTGACTGATCCATATTTAGACTGGCATTCCTTATTATTCCAATTAGGAACATGTCAGCAACTATGAATCACCCATGGAATGAAAGGCACTATTGAGGTTTATACATCTTAGTTTTTTACTTGGCTCATCACCTAAATTTTTCTAAAATAAAGCTCATATCTCAAATTCAAAGCAGTCTCTTGTAATTTCAGAGACCAGTAGAAAGCACTATGTATCCAAAGGCTTTATATAGCAGGGAGAGGATATCATCATCATCATCATCATCATCATCATCATCATCATCATCATCATCTGTAGGAAGCCGCTGTTAGCAGTGGTTATATGTTTGCATTTCCAAGATGGCGCTGGCCTCGTGTTTTCCCAGCAGTAAACAATTATCTGCGCAGCTGCAAAGGCAGGAAGCACGCCAAAGTCACTGGCCAATCCCGAGGCATAATATTGGGTGGTGAGCAAACAGCCAATCAGAAGTGAATACGTCACTCTAGGCTGTATTTAAGCCAGGCCCCTTCCACATCTCCGTCCTTCCGCCCTTCTGTCCTTCCGCGTTTTCCACGTTTGCTGATACAGAGTAAAAAGTCCTCGTTTTGCAGTAACTACCCGAATTGCGTCTCTCGTGTTTCTCTACCGGCGTGGGGTGACACGGGAGGCGCATGTTATAATCATCATCATCCTCATCCTCATCCTCATCCTCATCCTCATCCTCATCCTCATCCTCAGCAGCAGCAGCAGCAGCAGCAGCAGCAGCAGCAGCAGCCTCAGCAGTGGCACATAGTATACTAGCCAATGACTCTAAAAATAGCTGCAATTTCTTCCTTCATATTACCTTTTAGGGCACATACTTTCTTACCTTCCACAGTTCCTTATTTTCAGAGACCAGGGACTTTGCACAATAGGTAACAACTGTTCTGCTTGCAGCCAGAGACTTGCTTTCTATGCATCTGCTACCTCATTCCTGAAGGGGAAAATTACAACACCGTAGTGAATTCTGCCTTATCAACAGAGTGAATTATCTTGCATGGATTATTAATTTGAAGTAATATATGCCACCATACTGTGTTAACCCTTATCATATATCTTTCTCTGCCAAAGGGGAATTTCTTCCAAGCCTTATCAGAAATTGAATCCAGTGCATTCATCTTCAGGACGCATCTCAGTCCCTTTCAATTATTAGCATTTGTGCTTTATTTCAATGTATCTTCCCTGGTTGATTGTAATAAGTCTTGTACCCTGTCTAGTTCTTTACCATATCTATGCTCTCCAGGCTTTTTGTATAATTCCCTAATCAGCTTAGGTGCTCTAGGTGAGACCTGAACATTTTTGCTCTACTTCTGTAACATTTGGCTTTTATTTTGATTTTTGAGTCAATAGAGATGAGTGTATATTAACAATTAGTTCTATCATAGTGACTAAAATTTGAGATAAAAAACTTTTACAAAAATTTATAAACTATAGAATGCACCCATATTGAATGTACAGTTTTGGTGGGCCCTGAAAAATACATTTATGTCTATGAAGCTGCATTGCAATGAGACACAGAATAATTTTATTAGCCCAGTATAAAGATCTACTAGTACCCTTGACTCTTGCAAACTGTGATGGATGTTTATATGTTATTGAACTGAGTAAGAATATTGAATATTTTAATGGCTTTAGACAGTCAGAAAGTGGAAAATTAGCCAGATGAACAAACACTGGAACCACTGTTGTCCTAAAATATGGAGATGCTTTGATTTCTACACAATAGTTTGTTGACATTTTTGCCCCAATTGAGTATCTATTGTATCATAATCCATGTCTCATCAAAATTCTAAATCAATAAAAACTCATTTCTGGGTGTGAAAGTGATCATATCAGGAATTAAAATGTCTTTATATACAACTCAGGGACAAAAATATAAACAAGAATGTCATACTTGGTATTGAATTGTTTGAGTTTATATTTATCACTAATATTTTGTATAATAGAAAGGCAAAACTTGTTACAAAAGTAAATGTCAAATGTTTCACTACAAAGAAATGATAATTTTTGTATGATGGTTGATTTGTTAATTAGCTGTGTTAAGCCATTACACAGAGAAATGTACAACATGATTGTATTATGTCTATATACATACATAATTGTTATATATACATAAATATTTATTTATGAAACTGATACGTAATGATGAGAAATAAAACGTGGGGAAAATAAACAATGTGGAATAAGTGCTATGATAACTTATAATTTCAATAGAGGCTTGGCTTCAGATCAAACAGGAAGGATTTCTTGAACCCCTAAATACTTCTAACTCCCAGCCTTATACCTGCCTTTTAATAATTCACAAGGTCCAATTGGTGGTGAACAGATATGTAGGTATGTGTGTCTGTCCAACAGATGTGTAGATATGTGTGTCTGTCCACCAGAGCATGGGTCACATACAGTGTCCAAATTCTCAAAGAAGAATGACTTTTCCACTCTAAATGCTATCAATAGCCAATAACTCCTCAGAAAGTAGTGGGACCTCATGAAATCCTATTCTGAGTCTATGCTGCGACCTTGGCTGGCTTAAACTTGTGCAGGTAACCATATTAATAGTGAGGTCAGGAGTTAATAGCCATGTTATCTCCAGAACTTAGCATTTCACATCACTGCTCCCTACTCTCTGGCAATTTTTTTTTTTTTTTTTTTGCCTAATTTTCCATTATGTTCAATGAGGAAGAAGAAAAACATTCTAAAAATTCCTCACAATCAATATCCATGTATTTTCTTCGTTAGTGAAAGAAAGCTTGAAGAAACTTTTCTCTCTTTAAATGTACGAAACTAATATAAATATTTTATTGTCTAGTATCTGTACTTGAAATTGATGAACATCATAAAACGTTTTTTCTACTTGTATATTTTCTACATAATATTTATTCCACATTGTTTATATTTTACTTGTTTTTTATTTCTCATTATGTTTTAAGTCTTTTTGTTTGTTTTGCTCTTGTTTTAATATTGGTTTTTAATTTAATTTTTATTTTTGAAATTATTATGTCAACATTATAACAAATATAAAATTATATTTGAAATTATAATGTCAACAATGTAACATTTCTCTCTTCCCTACCTTCCCTCTCAACCTTCTCATATACCTCCTCTGCTTTCCTTCAGATGCATGGCCTTTTAAAAATAAAAATACCTAATTGTTATCAATACATACATGTGTACATACATATGTATATATTCCTAAATGTAACCTACTCATTCTATATAATATTTCTTGTAGCTGTGACATCTGGGTTAATAGTTTGGCCCTGAACAATATAGTGTGTCTTCCCTAAGAAAAGCCACTTTATCTGTTCATGACTTTTCTCATTTGCTAGTTACTCTTTGTGTAGGGTTGAGATCTATTGGGCTCTTCCCTACCCTCTTTGGCTTGACCATGGTTTTCATCCTTGTTCGGTTCACATGTGAGCTGTCATGTTGTTAAGTCATATATGTCTCACAAGGGTTATTTTCTCCCTATCTAGTGATAGCACATGTGCTATCTTTTGTCTAGTTTTAGCAATAAGTTATCTTGTATTATTTACATAAGACTAGTAAAGTTTGAGTGGTTGGGTTCTTTCTATTTACCTTTAATTCAGTTGTATATATTTTGTTGGCATGAATTTTCTTTTATCCTGATATAATTATTCTTAACTTGTCACTGACCACAATATACCAGAAAAATAAAAAAAAATGATGTTATATTTTCAGCATTATTTAGATTTCATTCTTTCTCTAAAACTTATTTTATATTCTTCTTTATATGTGTGTATTTCAGCATGTGGGCATATACATGTTAAGGAACAAGTAAACATGGAATCCAGATGAGTCATTCCGAGGCCCTGGGTCTGGAGTTACATGTGATGATGAACTGTACAACACGCCTGCTCACACTGGCCATCTTGGCGTGATAGCCTACAGCTTATTGCTATTTTGGGTAATCTGGTAAGTGTTGAATAGGTAAACTAGTGAAGAACTAGATTGCTCACTCTCTGGAGTTCATATTGTAATCAAATTGTGAACTTCAATATGTCTCAGTTATTGAGAGCTTTTCTGAAATAATTACCACCAATAAAGGCAACATATATCAGGCTGATGTACTGTTGTATTGCTTTAATATGCATGAACTGTATTATTCTGACTCAGGGGTAGCTACACTATTAGGACGAGGCACAGAGAAAAGTATACTGCCTCAAGTCATGTTACACCAGCCAAGTCCTGCTGTGTTCCAGACAATAAGAAAATTTGTGGGCCTCCTTTTTATTTGGCTATTTTCTGCTGCTCAAGGCATTTTTCATAATCTGCATAGAAAGCACCTTCTTTCTGTTAAATTTCAGTGTTCACAATGATACTGGCTTGTAGAGAATTAGAGAGAAAGATAAGGAGACTTTAACTTGCTATATATAACAGCCAAGTCTGAAAATGCATGCAGATGCACCCTGATATCTGATACACTTATTCACGAAAACTGAGTTTCTCTATTTATTCATTGCTTAAGAAACCACACAGTTTTAACCATTCTATATTATTTATTTTTTGCAGTTCTTTTTTGTTTGGTATGTATTTTGGTACACCACATTTTCATTATTAAAGAGTATTGTTAAGACAGAGGCAGAGATAATTTAGTAGTTTCTATAAGCTCCGAAGCACTCAATAGGCAGAGGCAGGTAGGTCTCTGTGAATTTGAGGCCAGCCTGATCTATATAGTGAGTTCCAGGTCACCATCTATGTAGAGAGACTCTGTCACTCCAAAATGTTTCTAGCTCAGGATTACAATGTTGTGACACAGAAATGCCATAGATCTCATGAATGTTTAGTGAGTGTAGAAAACATTAAAAAAGAAATATGGTAAAGTAAATAATGTGCTTTTTATAGAAATTAATAATTTCTTAGTGCTTGGGCCATTTTTGACCTTGAATTTAGTATTTATTACTAGTGAATAAATTCATACAAATTCATACATTTGCTGACATTGAGTTTAAGTTGTATCAGGTTTTCTCTATGAAATTCAGGTAATGTAGCATGTCATTTAAGCTAATGTAAAGATTTACAAAAGTTGCTTTTAAATATTTATTTATAAAATTTCATATACTTCTCCGAATTTAAGCTGATGAATTCAAGTAAATACAAAGAGGAAAAACCCTTACTTGGGTATTATAAGAGGATTACCTCCCATGAGCTAAACATAAACAGAACAAAAACTTTCAAAAAAGGCTTAAGGCAAGTTTTTGTTGTTGTTGTTTTTTGGTTTTTTGAGACAGGGTTTCTCTGTATAGCCTTGGCGCTGTCCTGGAACTCACTCTGTAGACCAGACTGGCCTCGAACTCAGAAATCCGCCTGCCTCTGCCTCCCAAGTGCTGGGATTAAAGGCCTGTGCCACCACTGCCTGACTAAGGCAAGTATTTCTTTTACAAATTTGACTACTACTTATATAACTGCTTCTATACTGCTTATATGTATACTGCTTATATATATATACATATATATAATTTACATATTAACTTTACATTATTTATTTTTGAAAGAGAATTGGAAAGACACTGTATTTACTTTGATCTTCCCTTCCTGGATAAATAGTTTGAAGGGAAAGCTACAGAATGAACTATAAAAAAACATTAAAACCTAGTAGCCAGTGATAAAGATATTATTCCATATTTCTTTTATTATAAATTAATTATTTCATTAATTTACATCTCAAATGTTTCCCCCTTCCTGGTCTCCCCTTGCAGAGTTCTTCCCCCATCCTCCCTCCACTTCACCTCTAAGAGGGTGTCACCCCCTCTCACCCCCAGGCACTTCCTGGGGTGTCAACTCTCTACAGGATTAGGCACATCTTCTCCCAATGAGGCCGTCCTCTGCCACATATGTGCCTGGGGTCTCAGACTAGCCTCTGTATGCTCTTTGGTTGGTGGCTCAGTTTCTGGAAGCTCCCAGGGGTCCAGGTTAGTTGACACTGTTGATTTTCCTATGGGTTGCCATTCCCTTCAGTTCCTTCAATCCTTCTCCTAACTCTTCCATGACCTCAGTCTAATAGTTGGCTGTGAGTATCTATATCTGTTTCAGTCAGCTTCTTGTAGAGCTTCTCAGAGGACAAACATGGTAGACTCCTGATTTCAAGCATAATATAGTATCAGTCACAGTGTCAGGGTTTGGTGCCCTCCAATGAGATGGATCCCAAGGTGGGACACTAACATGCAGGGATAAAAAAGGAGCAAAGACTTATCTATATCTGTATCTATCTGTATGTGTATCTGTATCTGTCTGTATCTGTATCTGCATCTGTATCTGCATCTATATCTATAGCTAATCATCTATATCTATATCATCTATATCTATATCTACATCTATATCTAATCTCTATCTCTATATATTTGGATCGATGTAATAACATCATAAATTATCTTTCAATATGAATATGATACATTTTTTAATGTATTTTTTCTGATTATGGTTTCTCCTCCCCTTATTCCTCCCAGATCCTTCCCTCCTCTCCTCCCATCTGGATCCATACTTTTTCTGTGTCTTGTTAGAAAACAAAGAGACATCTAAGGAATAATATAACATAAGCTATAATTCAATAAGATAAAACAAAACAACTCAAATATGACAAAACAAAAAGAAGTAGAGGAAAAGAAAAAGTACACAAAATGTATATAGATGCAGACATACACATTTGTTTACAGAGGACTACTACGAAAACAGAAAACAAGAAGTCCTAATACATACACAGTGGACCTATAGGGTTTGAGAAAATTAAAAATCGCTAAGAAAACATTATGAGACAAAGAACCTCTACAACTGAGTCTTGATTGTGTTAACCATCTACTGCTGGTCATGGGGTCTGTCCTTGAGAGTGGTTGGTTTCCCCAGTGAGATTCTCTTGGAGAGAATGAATTTTTTTTATTTGCTAGTTGTTCAGTTGGAAATATCTTCTGGGTTAAGAACAGAGACTTGTGTTCACTTCCTAGGATCTCACTGGTGCAAACCTGTGGTGCAAGCTGCCACAGTCTATTTGCAGGTTTATGTTAATCCATCCCCTCTGGCTCTTATAATCTTTCTACCTCCTCTTTCCCTTAGCCCAGAGGGGAGGAATTTAATGGGGACATCACATTTAGGACAGTGTGTGCTAACATCTTGCACTCTTTGCACCTTGTCTGGTTGTGACTATCTGTATTTGCTCTCATCTGCTGCAGGAGGAAGCTTCTCTGATGATGGTTGAGCAAGGCACTGATTTCTGAATATAACAAAATATCATTAGGAGTTGTTTTATTGCTATGGTCTTTCAGCAGAATAGCAGTATTGGTTTTCCCCACATCCCTGATAGGTTCTTGGGCACCCAAACAGTGTCAAGTATAAATTGTATCTTGAGGAGTTGGCTTTAAATAAGATCAGATCTTGGTTGGTTACTCCCCAAGCTCTGCACTTCTATTGTACCAGTGTAGGCCATCTCCTCCGATAATTGGTGGTGTTTAATGTCTACTCTCAAATCCTTTTCTTCCTTTTTTTCAGTTATCAAATTCATTGCTATTTATGTCTCCTTACAGACTTTTATTTTCTAATGCTTGAAGGTCAAAAATTTCAAACAAGTAATAACAAAAAAGAAAGCAGTTTGCTTTTGATAAGTACATGGAAAAAGAATAGGAAGTATATAATGGAAATTATAGCAAGCAAAAAAAGGGCTACTCTTTCCTGAGTGTTGTTTAGAGTATTTCTATTTCTAATTGCAAAGAAACTAATTTATTACTGTAAACATTTTGTATTACTGATTATTCCCTTATATTTTAAGCTTGAATACAAATCTCATCACAGTCCAAAAAAAAATGTTCTCAGTAAAGTTTATGCATTTTGAAAATGATAAATTGTCATTTAAAGTGGTTGTTCATAGCTAAAGGAAAGAAATTAAAGTTAAGGAAATTATGTTTTCTTCTATTACTAAAATTCCCTCCACATGGAACCAAACTATGGCTCATTTAAATCGAATGTTACAAAACAGTAGCTGTAACAGAGCAACAGTACCTGAGAAGTACTCAGAAGATATTTCACACTGACCTGAGGAAGACTGCTAATTTAATTTTATCATTTCCAGTGAAAGTGACTTCAGACCAAGGGAGAGTCATCTGAACCGTAAGCATAATTGCAAGTGCTTCAGTACATTATGCAGATAATAATGGCTCCCGGGTGGGTAATAGAAGTTAGTAAGAGTACTTAAAACTGTTCTTTCTTTTGCCATGGTGAAAATGAACCGATATACATCTCATCCCCTGATCCACATAACAGGAACAGAAATTGCTTTCTGGGTTTTGCTAATTTTACTGACACAATTTTGAATATTGGGTGAAACCCTCTGTTCATAAGATTTCATTCTAATTAAATGCAAAATGAAGAGAAAACATGTATGAGAAATTTCATTCATGTGCGTGTCAGTGATTCTGTGTGGCATTGCCATACGCATTTACTATGATAGTCAAAAGATGCTGTGACAACACTGATCTCAGATGAGTCTACATTAATCAAAAGGTGCTGCTGTTGATTTAACTATGAAACTAGAGATGTCTGAAATTAGTCCGAACTGTTAAGCCACACATATCAAGCCCACTAAATGCCATTATAAATAGGGCTGGGATATCTAAAATTTGCATATAAATGTAAAACAGGTTGGTAAATTATACCTAAAGTAAAATATTAGAGGTAGCTCAAGAGGATAAGAGCATTGGCTGCTCTTGCAGAAGACCCAAGTTTGGTTTCCGATACCCACATGGTGCTTTATAACCATCTGTAACTCCAGTTTTAAGGATTCAGGGTTGTCATAGTCAGGGTTACTGTTGCTGTGATGAAACACCATGACCAAAGTAACTTGGAGAGAAAAGGATTTATTCTGCTTATGATTCCATATCACAAGTCATCATCAAAGGAAGTCAGGACAAGAACTCACACATGGCAGGAACCTGGAGGCAGGAGCTGATACAGAGACCATGGAGGGTGCTCTTTGCTGGTTTGCTCATCATGGCTTGCTCACCCAGCTTTCTTTTTAAATGCAGGATCACCTGACCAGGAATGGCACAGCACACAATGGGCTGGATCCTCTCCATTAATCACTGACTATAAAAACACCCTACCCTCTTGCTTACAGCCCAATCTTATGAATGTAATTTCTGAATTGAGGTTCCCTCCTCTGAGGTGACTGTAGCTTGTGTCAAGTTGACACAAAACTATCCAGTGCAATTTCTGTTCTACCTTCTGTGTATTACCTGGTACATATATGCATATGCAGGCAAAACACTCGTATACATAAAAATAAATAAATTTAAAAATATGAGATTTTTAAAAAAATTTCTGTATGGAAACTAAAATCACATCAAGTCATGAAGAAGATAATACAGGTGTAGATCACAGAGGCCCAAGAAATATTCTATGACAGAGAACTTTTGATGGTGTAGCCCTGAGAATAGGGCCAGGCTCCAAGTCAAAAATTAATTCCTCTTCCAGTTCTGGTTGATGTTACTTGTGGGTTTGTTTGGGCACTAGACAGTTTATATGCTACCTTAACCAAGTTAACATATCCAGTTCATTTAGTGATAAGGTATACGTTTATATGGCACACATGCAAATGATATTTCAGATGTTTATGGAAAATATTAGTGAGTGCTTTGGTCCTTCTTAGAAGGAGTAACAAAATATTCATAGGGGCAAATATGGAGACAAAGTATGGAACAGAGATTGAAGGAAGGGCTGTCTGGAGACTGTCACTGTCCCACGTGGGGATCCATCCCATGTGCAGTCACCAAACCCAGACACTATTGTGGATACCAGGAAGTACATGCTGACAGGGGCCTTATATAGCTCTCTCCTGAGAGGCTCTGCCAGAGCCTGATACATACAGAGGCAGAAGCTCACAGCTAACCACTGAACTGATCTCTGGGTCCCAAATGGAGGAGTTAGAGAAAGGACTGAAGGAGCTGAAAAGGTTTGAGGCCCCATGGGGAGAGAGACAATACCAACCAACCAGAGATCCCAGGTTCTAAACAGCCAGCTTGGGAACACACATGGCAACAGCTGTACATGTAGTAGAGGATGGCCTTGTTGGGTATCAGTGGGAGAGGAGGCCCTTGGTCCATGAATGCTGGATGCCCCAGTGTGGGGGAATTCCAGTGCAAGGAGGCAGGAGTGGGTGGGTGGGTGAGGGCACACCCCTTTAGAAGCAGGAGGAGGGGAGATGGGATAGAGCAGTTCTGGGGGAGAGGAATGTGGAAAGGGGATAACATCTGGAATGTAAATAAATAAAATATCCAATAAAAGACCTAAAAATAACAAAAAAGAGAATAAACTTGTTACTGTTCAAATACAGTTCAAATACAGGTAAAATTTCAGTCATGTCAATTATACTTAACTATTTTGTTATACAACATGTTAATATTTGATGAAGTTTCTGTTTTTTTTCAACCAATCCTGTAAAGATTGGATTACTTTGAGCAAATTAATGTTGTATAATATTTTTTTACATACTAAAGTAACCTAGTCTATTCTAAAATTCAGCTCCTATTTAGAAATGCCTATTGAAATTGTATGAATAATCCTGGCTAGTTCCAAGCATGTACCCTGAATTACTGAACACAATTGCATTTTGAGGATTCCTTCTCAGTCTTTTAACAGGTATATTATATCAAAAAGAAGTTCAGAAACTGACACAAGGCTGTGGCACATGAGGCATCTGCAGTAATCCTGGATGAGAGTTGGGTCAAAATATTAGTCAGCCAATATACCTGGGCTTTACTCAAGATTGTGATGGTTTGTGTTTTTAATCATAGCATAATAATTTCAGTATTTTTTATTAGTATTTTGATTTAGTTTTGAAAGTCATTATCAGGAAAAGAAAATACACTGTTACCCCATTAAGGAAATGATATGGAGTGTCTCACCACAATTAAATTATAAAATTTTATGATGAATACCATATTTATCTGAAAAAAATAGCCAGATATGCCAATCTAATTAATTGTTGGGGTTTTATTAATATTTTACACTTTATATAGATAAGAGTTCAATAGCATGGAAAATTTATACCATATCCCATCCATGAATTTGAGATAACTAACAATTTTGATAAAATGTATAGCTTGATAAGCATACTGGGAGTGAATGATGTTATACATGCATATTTTAAAGGGTTTGACAAGTCCAGAATAGCAGAGATGATTCCTTAGATAAGCTATTAGCATTAACATATAAAATGTTTATACAAACCTCTGTCTACAAATGCAATGGCAGTAATGTTCTTGCTACAAATATGCCCTTAAACTACATACATGCTACAGATGTGTCCTATGCCCTTAAATAACATACATGCTACAGATGCTTCCTATGCCCTTAAAATACATACATGCTACAGATGTGTCCTATGCCCTTAAATAACATACATGCTACAGATGTGTGTTCTATGCCCTTAAACAACATGCATGCTACAGATGTGTCCTATGCCCTTAAACTACATGCTTGCTACAGATGTGTCCTTCTACTTCACAGTTGCCATTGGTATGCCTTTCCATAATGAATTCCAGAACGAACATTTCTCACAGAGGTGTGGTCAACAAGGAACAATACTTACAGACATGTGCAACTCTCTAGTGCATCAGGAAATTAATAAAACTTTGTGACCAATTAAAAACCAGCCTTATAATGTTACTACTGCCCACTTCTCTAAGATCTAGCCTTTCTACAAACTTTCACATATCCTTGTCACTGAGAAAATGCAGAGTTGATAAGTTTCCTCAATAAAGTTAAATATAGTTTACAGTGGTAGTTCAGGTAAGACATGCCCTTTATAAACTCAGGTATTTGAATGCATATTCCCCAGTTGGTGGCATTGTTTGAAGATATTTGGAACCTTTAGAAGGTGGAACATAGTTGGAATATATGTGTCACTTGAGAGGTTTTTTTTTTTTCCTGTTTTAAAAGTTTTTTATTGGATATTTTATTTACATTTCAGATGTTATCCCCTTTCCCCATTTCCCTCCCACTCAGAATCCCCCTATGTCATTTCCCCTCCTCCTGCTTCTATGAGAATGTGCTCCCACCCACCCACCCACCCACTCCCACCTCCCTGCCTTTGAATTCCCCCAAAATGGGCCATCCAGCCTTCAGAGGACCATGGACTTCTTCTCTAACCTATACATCTGGAGCCATGGGTCCCTCCCTATGTGCTCCTGGGCTGGCTGTTTAGAACCTGGGAGCTCTGGTTCCGTTGGTATTGTTGCTCTCCCCATGGGGCCACAAAACCCTTCAGCTCCTTTAGTCCTTTCTCTAACTCCTCCACTGGGGACCCAGAGATCAGTTCAGTGGTTAGCTGTGAGCATCTGCCTCTGTATATGTCAGAATTTATAGGTGAACTCAATGTCTTAGTTAGGGTTTTGCTGCTATAAACAGACACCATGACCAAGGCAAGTCTTATAAAGGATGTCATTTAATTGGGGCTGGCTTACAGGTTCAGAGGTTCAGTCCATTATCATCAAGGTAGGAACATGGCAGCATCCAGTAAGGTGTGGTACAGGCAGAGCTGAGAGTTCTCCGTCTTCATCTGAAGGCTGCTTGTGGTGAAGACTAACTTCCAGGCAGCTAGAATGAAAGATTTATAACCCACACCCACAGTGACACACCTACTCCAACAGGGCCACACCTTCTAATCCTGCCACTCCCTGGACCTAGCATATACAAACCATCACAATTAGCTTCCAGTTCATTCTCTCATTTTCTTATGTGTGGTTGAAATATAGGCTCCCACCTTCCTGTTTCAGTCCCCTGTTTCTAAGTCTTTCTGGAAATTACAGACTCCCCTTTAAGAACAATAAGCCCAAAGAAATTTGCTTTTGATGGTGGTGTTTTATTTCAGTAACCAAATACACTGTCATGTTAGAAAGTTTTAAGAATTTTTTGTTTTGTTTTGTTTTTTTTGAGACAGGGTTTCTCTGTGTAGCCCTGGCTGTCCTGGAACTCACTCTGTAGGCCAGGCTGGCCTCGAACTCAGTAATCCTCCTGCCTCTGCCTCCCAAGTGCTGGGATTAAAGGTGATCTAAAGATAATCTTTAGAAATAAGTTTTGTTTCTCTTCATTAGTGAGAAACTGATTGCATTTGTTATACAACTTAGAAAAACCTATGTTGAAAAAGAGCTGTTTGGCAAGAAGAAACAATTTTAAATAGCAAAGTAAACAGAGGTTTCAGAGTTCTCACATTCATAGTCAGATTTGACTTCTAGTATGACTTTGGGATTATCACAATGGTTTGGTTTATTCATTAATGAAAGAGGAATGAAAATAATTGCTGAACTGTAAGACTTTTATAAGGATTAGCAAATTCATGCATTTAATATCTTGTAGTCCAAGATGAAAGACTTTCAGATGAGTGTGCAGTATTACTCAGGACAGACACGTTAGCTAATCTCACATTTAGGTTCATAAGTGGTATTATAAAGGAAAGGCTCATTTTGTAAATTTCTGCAAATATGTGAAGGAAATTATATATCTTCAATATTAGGCTGACAATATTTTTAAGTATAATGAACTGTGGCTATTCATTGAAGAAACAGTCTTTCACATTTTCCAATTGTGTTTTGTGATGTAATATCATGGGATGAGCAACTTTCAAAATCAAAAGCACTCTGAATCAAAATAAAAGGAAAAAGTACCTAGCAAGATGAAAAAAATTAAGCAGACAAGTAAAATTAGTCCTACAGATCAAAAAGAGTGAGAAAGATGATGCTATCACTGTGAATTATAATAAACTGTTTTATAAACACTGCATACTTATTGCAATTCACTTGAAATGACATATGCCAAATGAAAATTCCATAATTTTTATTTCTTATTAAAAACACTCAAATTGATTTTACTTAGAAAATTTTTTGTAATGCCTCAATATACTCTGTATTTGGCTTTTAATAAAAGAATTAAAATTCAAGCACTATAATTGAAGCTGTAGAATACATGATAAGACCAGGTTTTATTTTAGTAGGAAATTAAACCCTTCAGACTCAGAGATACAGTGTCCCTGTAACTACTGTATCTATATAGCAATTGCAGAAAATACAAAATGATTTCAGGCTCAGTGACCTAGAACTATCATTCACATTATTTAATACTTTCATTGGCTTTGGGAAAACATTGCTTACAGTGGTTTAACACATATATGGAAGGGTTTATGTGTGCCTCTCTTTGCTGTAAATGTCCATGTTCAAGCAACAAGTTGCCTGAGTATTTCTGTAATTCTTCTAGCAAGTCAAAACCTTCAGCTCTTAACACTTCTGTAATGGAGTCACCAACTATTATACAATACAGCAAACTATATAGTTACAGTATGAGATATGATTAGCTTAAACTGCAATATTTTTTTCTTTAGGCACCATAACAATTGTAATTAAGGGCTGGATATATAACTCAATGTATAGTGAGAGACCATTGGTCCAATCTTTAGTGCTCACCCTCCCCCCGCCCAGAAAAAAAAAGGTAAATCTATCTGTGCTTCTTAAATTTACAAAAAAAAATTCTAGAATTTATAATTTTGAGTTAATTGATTTGCAAAACAATAAGTATGACATATTTTGAAGCAATGATGTAATTTAAATTTGTGGATAAAAGGGTTATTTTTTAAAATCTAGTTACAAAACCAGTCATAAAAGTCTGATTTTTGTGGGACCAGAGTCTGGAAATGAACAATCAGTACCATTTGATTATACATTGTGCACTATATGAAGCTTTTATCACCATATAGAAAGAAGCACAGACACGGACAGAATCTTAAGGACCTTCTGGTCTTGTCTACTTACTCAAACCTCATCAGCTATGGTGAGCCTACAAAAGCCTTAGCTTTCTCCTGTTTGTCTTTTTTTCAAATGAAACAGCTGTAGTTTCACTGTTTAAAATCTCTGTAAAAAATAAGTTAGTGGAAATGATTAAGTCTTTAAAATAATTTAAAATCCAATGATTTTTGTTCTCACCTGAAAGATAAAAAAAAAAAACAATTGTTTTTATGTCACAAAACGACACAGAGATATGGTTTTTGAAACCTATAATTGTTCTTCTTCAGGATTTGATTTTCCGTGACT
Source organism: Arvicanthis niloticus (assembly GCF_011762505.2). NCBI lineage: Eukaryota > Metazoa > Chordata > Mammalia > Rodentia > Muridae > Arvicanthis > Arvicanthis niloticus. The sequence continues at coordinate 10,730,744 of NC_047674.1, read as the reverse complement.
CTGATCTTTAACCCCTGGTCACTTTGTGACAGCTACCATCATTATGTGTTCCTCTTAATAACTCCAGAGGACTCCTGTTTTAAAAAGTTTGTTGAAACAATTCACCCCGCCTTCCCCTCATACTTTCTTCATATTCTTAAGTCATCATTTCAGTGAGACACTATAACATAATTATTTGGCTAAAAATAATCATTTTAACAGGCTTCATATGACTATACTTTTATAATATGACCTTGATAGAGAGCAAATGTTTTCATAGCACTTGGGAGTAACAAGATTCTAAACCTCAGCCTAAAGTGACTTGTACATTTATATTTTTGCTGTCTGAACATTGCCAAAGAAACAATTCCTCAGGATGAGGTTGGAAATATGTGTAAATTACAGCTATCTACTCTTCCTCTCATCCTTCCATTAGTATGTAAGCTCTACACTGTTTCTACCTAAGTGATTCCATTTCCCAAGTAGTCATTGGTAAAACAGGATTTCTCATGGGCAAGGATAGCTAGCCCAAGTTTTGATGCTTGTCCTGTGTTGGTTGTGATGAGGACTATGGTTATTTGTTTCAATCCTGAGAAAGGTTTAATGTTGCAATATGTATTGAAAATCTCAGATGGCAGTGGGACGAAGTGTGTCTTTCTGATTACAGTCATGGTGTGTGATAAACCATGTTTAGGTTGCTCAAGTTGAAAGCAGGGATCAGTGTAAGGCAGGGTCTATGGGACCACAGGCTTTGGTTTCTGGCTATGCTGGTTCTAGTGTGTATCTTTGGACACTTGCTGATTTGCACAATGACTTCCTTTCTACTGGTTATTCTCTCAGTTGTCATTTCATATGTAAAATAGCGTATGTTCCTGCTTTATGTGGGATATTGTTTTCTTTCAGTAGAATTTTAAGTCTGTAATGAAATGGAAATGTGCATGACTTATGCCCTAATGTATCACAGAGTTTACCACACTGCTGGACATAAAGTAGATTTTCAATAAATGGTTGATTTTGGGGGGTGAAATAAACAATTATCAACCAACCATAAGACTAACCAAATGTTCAATTACTTTGAAGTATTTGCATGCCAACTAATTAAACACTTTCTTAAAGCATTAATGTATTTTTTAAGTCCATTTTGCAGCAGCAAACACATTTATGTTACTAAATTATATTGGTAGGAATTACTTTTAAAGAAAACACCTGTCCTTTTTTTCCATTAATATATGTGGATCTAATTAGAACAAAATCTTAAAAGACTATTTTTAGACATATGAAAATTTGGGTATCACCATCTAACAAGATTAGTTTTTTGATTATTATGTAATCAGTTACTCACTTAGCTCGCAAATTTAGGCAAAAATCTTGATTAAAATTACCACTGTTATTTTAAAATAATGTAATTCCATTTCTTACTTTGAACCAGACACGCACTTATATCCAGGGGACTTTCTTGATTAAAACATTGAGTTATCTAATCACTTCTTTGCCATATAAATGGGTGACAATTGCTGAATAAGCAGCAGTATGTGGCTCTTTAAAAACATATTTTATTTTTATGGATTTGCTTAAAATACTAACTCTTATTTAACTGTTTTTATTTAAGCCTTATAATGTCCAACAATTTACTATTTATGATTTCTATATTATACTCATTTTTATTTTGGAAAATATTGTTAATCTTCAAAAAACATAATTTATTTATTGAAACTAGTGGAACTAATTAAAATAAATAATTCTTTTCTTGCTAGGATAACTAGGTTTTTACATTATGCCTTGTTCTCTTAATTTTTTCCTAATTTTATTGTGTTTGTACATAGTAAATATAAATCATAATTTATCAAAATGTGCATATGTTATTCATTAAATAGTGTTGGTCACCACATGAGTTTTCATTGTTTTAGTTTATTTGTTATTACTTTGCATGGATTTCTTAATAATTGTGCCTTTTCTTCTCCAGAACCTGTAATTCATAATTTATATTGTTTAAAATTTTTTCTATTAAGGTTAGCATTATGTATCTTTCTCTCTCTATTTCTCTCTCTTTCTCTGTCTCTCTCTCTCTCTCACACACACACAGACACACACAGAGACAGAGAGATAGACAGAGAGACAGAAAGACAGAGAGAGACAGAGAGAATGATGTTTCCACAATATAGGTTTTCACTTAAAAGAATAGAGTAGGAACTGAAGATGGTTCTATTTGTAGGTCTAGAATAGAGGCATACAGCACCTCATCATGGTTGCCCTTTAGCCTTCTGTTCTCTTTGCATTTGATTCTTTCTTCTTCCTGTAGCACAAACTTCATTGTTTCCTTTTCCACCTTTTGTCACTGTCACCCTCATTCACAGACACATGCAGATCCTCTCTCTTTTCCTCTCTTCTTCCTTCCCCCCTCTGTGTGTGTGTCTGTCTATTACACACACACACACACACACACACACACACACACACACACACACTGTCTCTATCTTTCCCTCTCACAGGTGAGTGTGTACACGCACATCATTTGCTCATTTGACAGTTACTAGGCAGATTTATACAAATTTTATGTCTAAGAGTAATTCCTATGAATAGCTTTTCCTGGAACCAGGAATAAAATTAAGTCTCAATTGTCTTTTTGTCTCATAATACAATGCATTTTGTTCTACAGCAATACATTACAACCTTGTATTACATAGATAATTTCTTTTATTGTCTTGATCACCCAGGCAGAGCCTGAAGTCTTTTTGATTAGAGAACTGAGCAATTTTATTCAACATTAGACACAGCATGTAAAACACACAGAGAACATTTGGTAAGTAATTATGATGATCTTAATGCCTAGAGATTCCCCGTCAACATCAGCAGCTCCTCTGGCCACACATTACATCTTTGATTGTAGAAGCTGGAACCTAAGGACTTTTGTACCTTTTAAAACAAAAGTGTTTGGAATTGTTGTCAGAAGTAACAGTCTCTTAGAAATGAAAAGTAGGTAGCAGTGGTAAGTGCTTGACCAGAGACCAAAAGCATCTAGTGTTATGATGACCTTAAAAGAGTTCCTGAGCTCAAAGTCTTGTTTCCTTATTCTAAGCAAGTGGGTTTGAAATAAAGCTTATTATGTTAAACATCAAGACTGAGCAAACTTGTCTAGTTACAGAAACCAATGGTATGAAGTTTAATAGACAGTGAGAGGAAATATTTTCAGTTTGGGACTTACTATACTACACTTGTCATATAACAAGTACTTTAGAAATACTGTTAATATACAAAGAGAAAGGTAACCTTGGATGGGAACAAAGGATTTTTATAGCATTCTTGTTAAGCTGGGTGTGGTGGAATATCACAGTTTAGAACTAAGAAGCTTGAGTCAGAAAGACTTTGAATTCAAAACCAGTGGAAGCTATACAGAAAAATCTTGTCTCAAATAAACAAACAAACAAACAGTCATTGCAATCAACACACCCTCTAAACAAACCAACAGTGAAACATTTGTCATTGGTTTGTAACAAATCCGTATACTGGAGACAATGGCAGTTATACTTCCCACTTTCAGGTATAATTTGTAAGGCATTCTTTGGCTAGTTGATAGACAATATTCTACACGATGGCTATGTCAAAGCAGTAAGTGCTGAAACTTTATAATAATATGGGAGTTAATTTTTGAGGCAGTAGAATTCAAGATGAAAATGTCCTTGAAAACATAATTGAATTACTTCCTTTTGTATTACCACAGATTTAATATGTGCTGAGCATCTTCCAATCTGCTATATTGCTTGACAAGTAAATGTGGGCTGATATTTGTTGTTTTTCGTAGCTGTTAGATGATCGTATATTTCCGTGAAAATATTTTGCTGTATTGATTGGATGTCAGTTGAATCAACAGAATATATAGACAATGTGAAGAGATGTTTCCTAGTTATAATTCAAAAGGGAAGCTCTAATACGTATGCACAAAGCCTTTAAGAACAACAACTAAAAGCCTCAACAAAACATTCTGAGACAAAGAATTATCAAAGATACCACTGAGTTTCTTTTGTGTTGGCTGGGCATGAGACCTGCCCTTAAGAATGATTTTTATCTCCACTGAAACACCCTGGAAAAAGAACTTGTTTTTATTTGCAAGCATTTATTGATAATTTCTGTGTTGGGATGGAAGCTTGTGTCTAATTTTCTCAGCACTAGTACCCTGAAGTTGTTTGAATACAAATGGCCCTCTTAGGCACATTGATTTTAATGATTTGTTATCAGAGAGTGGCACTCTTTGGAAGGATTATAGATTGCCTTGTTGGAGGAAGTATGCCATTGAGGGTAATCTTCAGGGTTTCGAGAGCCCAAACCATGCCCAGTGACTCTTTCTCTTCTTGTTGCCTGAAGATGCATGCATACAACTCTCAGATTCTTCTCCAAAACCATGTTTGCCTGCCACCATGCTCCCTGTCATGATGACAATGGACTACATCTTGAAACTGTAAGCAAGCCAAAATTAAATTATTTCATTTATAAGAGATGCTGTGGTCATAGTGTCTCTTCACAGGAATATAACACTGATTAAGATAAAAGTTGGTGTGAGGAGTGAGGTATTACTGTGGCGGGCCTTACCATGCTTCTTGATGACGGAATGTGGACTTTGGGATTTTGGATCAGGAAAGCAATTGAAGCTTTAGGAGGAGTTTACTGGGCCATGCTAATAGGAATGTGGAAGACCGTGTTTTGCGATATTTTGGTGAGAAATATGGATGCTTTCTTCTTTTGTCCTAAAATTTTTGAGACTAAAATGGGTTTATTTTGTAGTAATGGCATTGGCAGAAGAGATTTCAAGACTACCTAGTAAAGAAAAATATAAAAATATATGGTTTGAGAAGACAAGGAATATCTGGAAATATCATGGAGCCAGTCCAGTGCTCAAAGAGATAATCGGTACAGAAAAGCCTGATGCTAAATGGAATAAAGGAAGTGGTCATGTTAGGGCAAGACGCTACCCAGCTAAGCTTCCAACTTATGAAAATTACTTAAAGAAAAGCTTAAGCAGTGAATGCAAACATCTAAAACAGCAAGCTGGTAAAAGTGCACTTCGCCTGCCGGCTCTGGGTTCAGTCAGAGAAGATGCACCTAACCCTGAAAAGACTGGAAGCCCCAGGGAGTTTAGAGGTCTAGTGGGGTGGGGGTCGGGGGTTTGAGACATCTTTGTGGAGACAGAGGGACAGGGAAGAGGTATGGGATGTGGAGCAATAGGAGGGTGGACGGAGAGAAGAATGAAATCTGGAGTGTAGAATAAATAAATAAATAAATAAATAAATTCAAAAAATGTATTTCAACAGGGATCATGTTCTAGACCCAGAAAGCAGCAGAACTTGGCAGTTTTGGCCATGTGGTTCTGGCTTTAGAGTCAAGGATAAAAGAAAGGGGTGGTAGACTCTCCTTCTATGGCTAAGGGAAGCCATTAAATCTAGGAGTCTGTCAGGGTTGTTCTTGCATGAAGGATCAGAGATATTACATTGCCTGCAGTTGTGAAGATGAAACCTGGATTTCTCTGGAATCCCAGGAGGCTGGAGCTGCCAAATTCAAGGGCTACATACCAAGTGGAGCTGCTAACAGGTTTTGGAAACAGCCCAAGAGAAACTGCTAACAGGTTTTGAAAATAGCCCAAGAGATACAGGTCTGTTGCACTCAACAAAGCTAAAAGAGATTGAGATCTAAAATGTACCTTGACATCAGATATGAAAATTCAGGGTTTGGAGTGTGCTCTGGTAGATGTTGGTCTTATTTTGGCCTAGTATGTCCTCACTAAGCTCCCTTTCCTCCCTTCTAGAATGGTAATACATATTCTGTGTCATTGACTTTGATTTTACAGGCAGTTACAATAAGAGATTGCTTTGAGTTTCAGAAGAGACTTTGAACTTGGGACTTTTAAACAGTGTTGAGACTGTGATAAACTGTGGTGACTTTTGAAGTTAGACTGGATGCATCTTTATATTATAATATGGGTATAAGCGTATGGAAGTCAGGAAGTGAAATGTGGTTGTTTGAATAAGAAGAGTCCTAACAGGTTTGCATATTTCAATGCATAGGGAGTGATACTATTTCAAAGACTTAGGAGGAATTGTGTCAAAATGGGTGGCCTTTGAAGTTTTAAGAGGCCAAGCCAGGCCCAGTGGCACTCACTTGCTGCTGCCTAAAGATTTGGATGCAGATCTTGCAGCTCCATCACCCTCACCATGATTGTCTGACGGTCACTATGCAGCATACCGTGATGACAGTAATTCTGAAACTGTAAGCAAGCCTTGATTAAATACTTTTTTTTCATTGGGGCTTCTGTGATCACATTTTCTCTTCACAGAAATAGAACATTGACTAAGACATCATTGTTGACATTTACTATGTACTTAATTATAATTTTAAATTATTTGTCCTTGTGTCTGAAGCACAAACATTAGTACTTTCATTTTCTCAACAATAGAACAAACGTTCGATATGTTCCTGCAACCATTACTGTGAAAACTGAGACATGAATAGAACACTGTGTAGATATTAGTGCTTTTGATGTTCTGAATAAATGACCTATAACTTCTCAGTGGTAGGTTACTTCCCTGGGGTCTAGAACAGATCCCCAGAACAGAGAGAAACAGAAAAAAAGAAAGAGAGAAAGGGAGAAGAAAAGAGAATGGAGAAAGGAAAGAAAGGAAGAAAGAGAATAATAGTGGTGAAGAAATAGGGAATAATGAAGGAAGGAAGAGAAGAGAAAGGAGAATCATTCCCAATTATTATAAGTTATAAATCTCATTCTTAGATTTAGATATAATAACATTTCAAATATAGCAACAAACACACGTAACTTCTTTGATTATGATTTTTATATGTTAATATGTTTATATGTTAACATATAATATTTATATGTTAGAAATAACACTATCTAAATAAATTAATACATTGTAAAAGATATCCTTATATTTGCATTAAAATTTTCATTTTATTACTAAACATAATATATAAAGCAAGTGAAAAAATGGGCTTTAAGTAATTTCTAATGGGAGGTATGTTTTTTTTAAAAATATGTGTTGGCAGACTCCCAAGGAAGAAACTCGATGCATTGAAAAACAATCAAAATAATGCTTCATTTGACACTGCAATCACTGGGTTTTCCCTAATGAGTCTATCTACTTTTCTTGATGATTTGCTGGTCTTAGAAGCATTCTGAAATTTTATTCATATGAACTTAGAAGCTATGTCTCATAATTAGCAGGTGCTAAGGGACTGATTTTAAAGCTGGAGAAATTTAAACTTTGGAGTGCACTGCCCTTAAGTTCTGAATTAGTATTTGAGTTTTAGGTTTGTAAAAAATTTATATATATATATATATATATATATATATATATATATATATATATATATATATGTGTGTGTGTGTGTGTGTGTGTGTGTGTGTGTGTGTGTGTGCGCGCGCGCGCGCATGCGCGTGTGTATGTGTGTGTATTTAGGAGGAATTGTGTCAAAATGGGTGGCCTTTGAGGTTTCAAGAGGCCAAGCCAGGCCCAGTGGCACTCACTTGCTGCTGCCTAAAGATTTGGATGTAGGTCTCAAAGTTTCATCTCCAGCACCATGATTGTCTGACAGTCACCATGCAGCACACCATGATGACAGATGTGGATGAAATCTGAAACTGTAAGCAAGCCTAGATTAAATACTTTTTTAAATAAGGGCTTCTGTAATTATATATATATATATATATATATATATATATATATATGTGTGTGTGTGTGTGTGTGTGTGTGTGTGTGTGCATGTTATGTGTATGTGCATAGGTGTTTGTATACATACATACATATATATTATGCATGTAAATGTATATATGTATATATATTTATCACATATAGTATATGTACATGTCACATAATCAGGGAGGTTATACTAGAGCATATTGTTTTTTATCAAAATGAACAAAATGTTCAGCATGGCTGTGGACACTGGATGATAGAGTTCTTCCTTCCATTTGTTGTATGTTCCTTGAGTACCAGGAAACCTTTTCCGGTGTTGATGCTGGAACTTCATCATTTAGGATGTGTCATGCTATGATAAATTGTTTGGTTCTCAGGCAATTGCATTTTGTTGCATCTCTCCACCAAACCAGTATAAAGTAGCTGATGAAATCTGGCATGACAAATTACAAAAGACAAGTCACCCAGGGCTGGCAAAAATCAGTATTCCTTTGTTTACTCTAAAAGATAGAACATGTCAAAATGAACAGCGTGAAGCATTTAGGTGGGATGTACACTAATGCATGAGCCCCCAGAAGGGAAAATAAAGGCTAGATAATGCAGTAGCAAAAAAAAAAAAAAAAAAAAAAAAAAAACAAAAAACAAACAAACAAAAAAAACAACAAAAAAAACCAATCTGGTTAAACAAAATGCCACATGTGACTAAGAATACTTGCTGTGTAAGAAACACATTTTTTTTTTCCAGGTAGCTTAATGGTGTGTGTACAAACCTTCAGGTTACGTGCTCATTTAGGGGCAGATGGTTTTATGGTTCCATTTATGGTTCCAGTGCCTGCTGGAAATACACACATTCAGAACCTGAAAACACTCTCTCTGAACACTGGGGATGGTTGAAAAATCGAGATACAAATTCTCAAACGTGTAGGCACGACCCCAGACGGACTTTTTAATAACAAGAACATCTGCTTTTTCATTAGCCTGTAGAGGCTCATGTTGCTAGGCAAAAAATTGCTCAAAGAGAAAACCTCTGAGCTTCAAAGGTAGGCGCTCTGTGGAGGCTGCTGTGGTGTCTCCTTTCCTAGATTCTTTGACTTTTACTCCTGCTTTGGAATTTTCTTTTCTTTTCTTTTTTCTTTTCTTTCTTTCTTTCTTTCTTTCTTTCTTTCTTTCTTTTTTTTTTTTTAGAAAAAGAAATGTGAAATACTGTTTTAAATGGCATGGACAATTTGGTTTCATGTCTCCTTGTGGGACGCATGGTTTTATGTGGCTTGCAGATTGCTATTTACTGTGGCTATCAAGGGATTTGTCTACCGCTTTGTTGTTCTTTAAACTTAGTAAGAAATAATAGTAAATATTTTTGAGGATTTATTGGTATTTCAAGGTACATGTTTCCAGCTAATCTCCACAAGACCCTTGGAGAGTCATATCTTGTTATTTCAAAGATAAGGAAAACAGAGTTTGTAAAGTACAGACCGTTTAATCGGAAACAACTGTGTTCTAGTTTACTTATCTTTTCATTAAAATCCTCACGGTGGTTTTCACATTGTAAACACCAACGTCACATGCCATGGGTACATAAAGCAAAGGGGGACTAAGAAGAAACCACAAAATCTTGTGCTAAACTGCAACTTTGAAACAACTTTAGACCATCTGCCTTAAGGAAAAACTGCTTTACAATCAGCCTCTCTTTCTCATCAGGGAAGGGAAAACACAAAACATGTAAAAGGAGAAATTTACGTATGTATTTGTAGCATATGAATAAATATGTATTTTTAAGGTTCACAGACATATTGTTTGCTGAGCCAAATACTTCTGAATTGTAGCTTGGATATAGGTAGGCTGGTGTTTTCAGCTGTTGGCTTGCAAGGACAACAGAATACTTGACAATGTGCATTTTATCAAGTGGTATGTTTGCCCAGGACTGGTTCTTCCAGGGAGCACTTGATGTGCATGGTGTATGTGTTTGTGTGTGTTCCCACAATCATATCGTGTTTGATTCCACACTCATATTTTAATACACACTTGGTTGCTTACTTCATGGTGTCTGTATACTGTTGCATCAGCCTTTACTGATTTATGGTATAGACTTTCTTATTTCTGTTAAGTACACAAGGAAGAGAAAAATTATCAAAAAGATGTCATCTTCAAGTGACTGAAATCAAAGCTATCAAATGATTAAGTCATTTGATCATTTTAAAGCATTCCTACACTTAAGATGAATAAACAAAATGTAAATGAATAAAGTCAATTAATTGAAAGCATTTATGATTGGAATTTCTTGTGAAAAATGAAAGCAGGCCTCCTTTCACTTTGTCCTCAATAGTTCACCTAGTCACAGTTCTTTGCAGAGGTCTTGGCATAGCTAATCCATTTTTATAGGAACAGACAAAAGATCTTCCAGGCAAAGAAGACTGATGTCTCATTTTAGTTTTAGCAATAAGAAGGCGGATGAGTAAGATAACTTTTTTAAAGCTGCTCAGGGATTTGTACATACCCAGCTTCTTAGCGCTTATAGATTTGGTGTGGGTGTGGGAATGGTGGCGGCATCAGGCAACAACTCTAAACTTAAATATTTGGTATTCTCATAGGGGCATTGGAAAACAGCTTTTGATTAACATAAGAGATTTAAGTTTTACCAGGCTACTTCTTTGTCTTAATTATGCCAAGGGAGCTCTCACTGTTTAGAAGAGAAGCATAGAGAACATAGCAAGTGGATTGGTTGAAACTGTACCTATGTGAATTCCAATGGCCTGAGGGTCTCAGTCGTGACTTTTAGGGACAGCTAGCCCTTTCTTTGTCCATTTGGAGTTCCTTATTTTTGTTTTTATTGTCTGTCTGGCCTTGTAATATTTTTTATTTCAAAACAATTCTGTCATTTTTTTTCTCTGCCTATTTTGAATTCAATTAAAACAACGAGTTTCTACTTACTGATTACTTCTATTTTCATTATCAATCTAATTGGTGTATAATTGTGAATTATTTTTGTATGAATTGCTGCCTTCTTATACTGTTTAGAACTTGGAAATATTGAGACTTCTTACAATCATATTTTAAATTTTTATTAAAAACAAAAATTAATATTTATTTGTGTCCCTATAAATTATTGTTTTTTTCCCATTTTTCTTCAGTTTTTCTATATGTATGAGTCAGTAGATAAAGTTTAGAATTTTATATAGTGATCATTAACTTGTCTGAACTAAGTCAGTTGTGTACACTTATTTCTATTTGTCCTCGACAAGCTATTAAAACTTTCACAACTTATCTATGTCATTAAATTATGGGGCAAAAATATCAATGCCAAAGCGTACTAATCAAATTTCTCTAGCTGGGAACCTGCTTAAATTTTTGATTTATTATAGATGCTGTATAATAATTTATTATAGCAAATGCTATTCCACAATGCTATTCAAATGTATTTTTAAAAATCTTCCCTTATATACCTATCAGAACTGTCACTCATGCTTAACATTTGAATGTGTTACCTGTAAGAAAAACCAAGTATGTACCTAAGATTACAACTGAAAAGTTTCTAAAATCAGACAATAACGATATAAAACATTAAGGGGTCTGTTGAATTTACTTACTTTATGCAGGAGACAAAAAAATCATATTTTGAACATCTGCTATTATAATGTGACAAACTTTCATAGTGTCTTGCACAGTCTCCATGTTGAGTACAGTCTCTCTACCACTCCTTTAGAGCCTGAAAGAATCACTGTCATTGTGTCCTTGGGCTCAGACCTCACCTTCCCTTCTTAAAGGGCTACATATAGGATATTATTACTTTTCTTTTTAAATCAGTGGGCTTCCTTTCCCATAATACCATCGTATATTTTCTGACCAACTTCATCCATAGATTGGTTGTTCCTCCATAACTTCAGTCCTTAAAAAAAATGCACAAAATGCAATTGTGATGATTTGAATAAGAATGGCCCAGAGAGACACATAGATTTGAATACTTGGTCATCAGGGAGTGGCATCACTTGTAAGTATTAGGAGATGAGGCCTTGCTGGAGGAAATTTGTTACTGGGGTGGGCTGTGAGGTTACAAAAAGCCTCTTCCAAGCCCAGAGTCTCTCTCTTGCTTCTGCCTGAAGATCTAGATACAGAATTCCCAGCTACTTCATCGGCACGATGTCTGCCTTTGTGCCACCATGGTCCTGGGCATGAATATAATGGATTGAATGTCTGAATTTTAATTAAGCCTCAATTAAATGTTTTCTTCATAAGAGTTACCTTAGTCATAATGTCTCTTCACATCAATAGAACACTGACTAAGACAACTGTTTTCAAAGATATTTTATTTTGAGGATATTACATTGAAAATGTATGTCTACTAACATAGAATATTAGCAATGAGAAAAGGTTGAAGAGAAAGAAGGTAGTACAGTTTCTCACAAAAGGTCCTATAGGCAGATATTGAACTTGGGAGAAAAAAACAAAACCAACACCAACCAAACAAGAGCAACTATTGTTTTAGTGAGTTAAAAGGAGTTTAGTGAGTTGATTACTAGCTGAACTTAAATTTGGATCCTAAATTCCAATCTGTTCAGTGAATGGGATGCATTGGTTTACATGATACAAGCGATCGAGAAACACTAATGAATAAGTTCTTTGGGAATAGGCTTCCAGAAGAAGGATGAGGATTGTCAATGTCCGATCAGATCAACACTAAAGGCAATGTCACAGACCATGAGGCTTGCCTCCCATAAAGAAGCAATTACATGAAAGGGGTTCATGGAAGACATAAGGCAAGAAATGAAGTCACTTGACAGGTTTCAAAAGTGACCTGATAAAAGCACTGATGTTTGCTTTGATTAGCAGTTATACACAGTTTGTGTTAGGCAGCATATCCATGGAAGAAGAGAGCTACCTTAAACTTCTTTCTTAAAATTATATGCCCCCCTCCTCTCTAAAACATTCCAATCTTCTAGGTCAGAATGCTATATTATACCGAGTCTATCAGAATGAGACAATTTAGTGGGATCTTCCAGAAAACTGCCATGGTAGATAATTAGTCTCTTACAAAAAAGTGAAGATTGTTGCCATGTACATGCTACATGTCGTCATAAAATTTGAAGTGTCAGCACTGATGGAGAATGAATACTTTCCCCAAAAGATAGTATTGAGGCACTGGTTAGTGATTTGTAAGCAATAGGGTGACCCAATAAACATGAGTGTGTTCTCGTGAGTATGTATGACCCTTGTTGAAATATAAAATAGCACAGAGATATTAAAAAAATCTTCTAAGGAAAGTTAATGACTGTAGGGTTAAAATTTTAATATGAAAATATTTTTAGATTATAAATGTCACTGGATAAGTTTGACTTCCTTCCTAGAAGGGTGTAATCAAATATTATGTTGTAACTATTTATAAATTTTATACCACAGCATTCGTGGGAGAAAAGAGCTGAAGAATGTTAATAAATAATACAAGGCACACATAGATGTGTCTCACTCATCCTCTCAGTCATTTGGACACTTATTTTCAAACATTCAACTCCTTCAACGATTTTCTCTTATATTATGTAACTAACAGACTCCATATTAGAACAGCATTAGACAATTGTAAAGATTTATAAAATTATGATGATTTTAATTTTTAGCAAACTTTAATTATTTTATTTATACAAAATTATTATTTTAACCTCCTTCAGATGTTTGAAACTTTTTTATGTAGACTGTGCTTGATTTAAGAAATTGCATTTTTCCCCACAAACTTTCTATTGTCACTAATTACAGATTCAGACACATTTAGTGGCTAAGTTCCTGGTAAATGTAGAGAGAGCTATGTGCAATTCTTTTTTCCAGGTTCATTAAAGATCCATTTTATGAGCTTGCAATTGAAAATTTACCTTATTTTGCCTTGCTCTGATCACTCAGCAGGATGTATTGTGGCTAGAATTTCTTGATATGCAAAAATTACTAAGGAAATCAAGACAATCCTTGGAATCCAACAAAAGCTGTGAGTCCCATACTGTTATTAGGCTGAAGCTGTAAGGGTGTTTGTGACCCTTGGAAGCTGCTAAAGCTCAGGATTAGGAACTCTCTTCAATAGTGTATAGCTAAGAAAGTTCAAGGCAGGCACACACTCTGGAACTCGGCAGAGACCATGGGCGCCATGGAGATCCTCATCTCACAGAGCTAATGCATAGCAGATGCCCATTGTCAAGAAGTTGCTATAGAGACCAACTCTTAAGGAAATAGGATGAGACTTTCTGGTGAGTCAGACTGTGTTATTTGCAATGTTCTTTTCCTGATGATCATGGGCGTTTATAAAGTGTGTTTTAAGTTGATCTTAAAATGTTTCCATATTCTTTTTAATGGGTTACTGTTTTAATGTGGAGTATCCTGAGTTCAGGAAACTCACGTGCTGCACTGGTGTGTGTGTGTGTGTGTGTGTGTGTTTAATTATGAACTAGATTTGTTAACCATTTATTTTATTTTACTTTTCCTTAACCTTACACTTGTTTTTGTAATGATCACCAATCACCTATGTTTTCCATTTTTTGAAAATAGATTGGTTTTTTTTTTTGTTTGTTTGTTTGTTTTTTGTTTTTTTCGAGACAGGGTTTCTCTGTGTAGCCTTGGCTGTCCTGGAACTCACGCTGTAGACCAGGCTGGCCTCGAACTCAGAAATCCACCTGCCTCTGCCTCCCAAGTGCTGGGATTAAAGGCGTGTGCCACCACCGCCCAGCTGAAAATAGATTGTTTTTGCATAGTATTTATTGATTACACACACACACACACACACACACACACACACACTTCCCAGTTCTTCCCTACTTCCCCTGCCATCTAAATCCACTTTCTTTCTCTCATAAGAAAAACACCACACTTTTAAGGGCTAATAGTAAAACAAAAGCTAACCCATTAGAATAAACAAGATAAACCAGCAGAAGAAAAGAGCCCAAGAGAAGGCCCAAGAATCACAAGAATCAGAGACCCACTCATATACACACTCATAAATCCCATAAAAACACTAAACTTGAAGCCACAACATAAATGCATATGAGCTGGAATCAATCTGTACACAATCTGTGAATGCTGCTTCAGTCTCTGTGAGTTCATGTTGACTTAGAGAAGATAGTTTTCTTCCTGTCCTCTGTTCCCTCTGACTCTTAAATTCTTCTACAGGGTTTCATGGGTCCTGAGGGGAGGGATTTCCTAGCAACATTGCATTTGGAGCTAAGTGTCCTATGGTTTCTCACTCTCTTTATATTCTCTAGATGTGTTCCAATGTGCTACAGGAGGAAACTTTTCTGATAATAGTTGAGCAAGACACTGATTGATGACTGTAGCCAAAGTCATTAGAAATCATTTTATTGATACTTTCTTGTTGCTGTAGTTTGAGACCAGTAGCACTTGATTTCACAGTATTTGATCTCTAATGTCAGGCTCTTGCTCACACAATCAGTGTTGGGTATGGGTTCCATTTCATAAAATGAGCCTTAAGTTAAATAAAACATTGATTGGTCACTCCCATAAGCTTTGTGCCATCATTGTCCCAGCATATGTTCCAGGCAGGGCATCATTGTAGATTAAAAGGGTTATGGTTGGGAGGGTGTTACATTTTTCTGTTGGTAGCCTGCAGTGTACTTTCCTATGACAAAGACACTAGACCATAAGGATAAAGATCCTATGTAGGCTCAACTTTTTAATGTTCAATGAATTGTATTGGGTTCTTGTCATCAGTTTGTGGAGAGCAAACTGTAGCAGCTTTACTTTTTGACAGCTTTCTTAAATTCTAAGACTCATTTCATCTACTAAAGAAGAAGTAAGTATGAGACAAATATCTAACTCAAAACAGTGCTTTAGGAACTCAAGAAGGAAATGTATATAAAATTTTTGCTTTTGGCTCTAGCATCTTGACATATTACTTATTGTATAGAGATTCATAAAGAGAAATACCATGTGATTAAACCAGGTTTTTAAAAATATTCTTGATTGTATCTTTATAGAGTGTATCTATGCAAAATTGTTAGATAAATGAACCAGTGGTCATAATTTATCACAAAGGCACACTATTAAATTAGCATAGTGGAGAACTGATATATTTTCCATATAAATACACTTTAAAATGTCTGTTTTTATGTTAACTCATATGGTTTTAGTTCAAATAATTCTAGATGCTGTTACAACAACAAAATCTACATCTTAAAGTTAAATCTAAACAAAGCTAACAAACGAAGTATTCATCAATAAAGAGTGTAATCAGCTAGGGTAATAATTTAAAAAGTGGCAAGATTTTTAAATTAATTATTTTAATTAAGATAAACTTTATGTAAAATATAATACATTTAAAAATCTAATAAAAATAACAGTTTACTGAAACAACTCTCCTTTCCCTCCTATATGCTTCAGTCCCCTTGTAGATAGCTGTCACAATGGAACTATGAATGAATAGAATAGATAAGGAGGAATAAGTTTTCTTGTACATTTTAGGTAGAATTTCATGTATTGAAAATTCTTCAAAACTAATTAGCAGAGGATAGTTTCAGCCTATTGACCTCTGGTTTATGGGCCCAGCATGGTTCCACTGCACCACTTTGCTGACACACACTTAGAGAAGAGGCACCTAACCCTTAAGAGACTGGAGGCCTCAAGGTGTTTAGAGGTCTGGTGGGGTGGGAACTTGGGGGGTGGGAACATCCTTGTGGACATGGGGTTGGGGGAAGAGGTGTGGGATGTGAAACAGTCAGAGGGTAGACCAGGAGGGGGATAAAATCTGGAGTGTAAAAAAATTAAATTCAAAAAAAGAAAAAAGAAAATCCTTCAACACTTAATAGTACCTAGTAATTAAAAATAATTGCTGAAAGATGTACATATTCTTTTTTTGCAATTTGTGAATAGTATAATTGATTTATATTTCATTGAATGACAAAATTTACAATTTTTAAAATAGTGTTTCTATTTTTACATATTCTAGCAAACAGAGTTTCAGTTGTTCTATTCTCAAATCAACCAGTATTGGAGGTTGTCAATGACTTATTTTTTCTAATACAAAAATGGGAATACTAGCTATTTAGACTTCAACTAAAATTTGCTTTATAAATAATGTTGAACAGATTTTATGTTCTTGTTTTTATTGCTCTATTTCTTCTTCTAAATTGTATCTGATAGTAAAATTTTTTAATCTTTTTTTAATTTACTGTGGGTGTGCATGTGTGTCTGTGGTGTGTAATACATATGATATATGATGCACATGTGTGTTATGGTTTGTGTGGGAGGTGTAGAATGTAGTTTGTGTATGTGAAATGTGGTGTAAATATGGTATGTGATATTTATATGTGTATGGTACGATGTCTGTGTGTTATTTGTGTGTGGTGTAGTACATTGTATGTATTTTGGTGTGATGTTTGTACATGTGTGATATAGCACAGATATTTGTGTGTGATATACATGGTATATGTACATGTGTATACATACATGTATGTGTGTACTAGATATTAATATAACACCATTTTCACCTTAGTTGTTATTGGAAGGAACGGAAATTAACAAAGTCATCATAGATAAAATATGGAATTTCCACACAAACAAAATAAAATTAATGAAGAGCTACTATGCAAAACCAACAAGTCCTCTATCTATCATGTAAGTAAATGGACTGAAAATCAGCATGATGAAGTGAAAGCTTCACTCTAACGTTCTCTGGAGAAATTCACAATGGAGAGATGGATAGGAGCTTGTATCCATCTTCTGATAAGTGCATAGGAAAATGTCATGCATACACTTAACAGAATACTAGTTACGAAAGTAATGATGTGCCACCATCTGTAACACCTGGGATAGAACCCCAGACGAGTCTGGCAAGTAAAATATGTCAGAAGTGAAATTACTAAATAATTACAGGTATTAACATATTTGAGAATTTCATACCAAATTCCAGGGTTCTGTGATATTTAAAAGAATTAAATTTAAACTACAGGTGTTTTGCAAAGTTTGTTTGTTTATTTATTAATTTACAAAATTGGGCATGTGCACTGGTTAATCACAGTCATTTTTTTTTTTTTTGTATTTTTACCCTTTCACTTATTGTAATAGGATTTTGTGTTTCCCTTTGTTCATGCCTGAAATTTAATTGGAATTTGCAACTTGATAGTCTTATCAAAGCAGCAGTTGGATGTTTACCTAATAAGTAAGCAAAAGTATGCATCAGGAAGTTACTAACACAAGACTCCACACAAGAATATAAAGATATGCTTACCAAAGAAAACCCAAAGCAACAAGTTTCAGTGTATATTCCTTTGCTTTATTTACTATATTCAAGTGCCATCCTACAAAAACCATGTACACTTCCTGAATATGGTTGGAGGGGTAAACTACTTAGTTTACCTTCCAGACCAAAGAAATTCTATATTAATTAATTATAAGCTTTTTATAACAACCATCCTAGGGGTTGGGTGTGGTGGTGCACACCTTTAATGCTAACACTCGGAAGGCAGAAACAGGAAGATCTCTGAGTTCAACAACAGCTCGGTTTGCATAGTAAGTCCCAAGGCCATGAGGCTTCATAGTACCTGATGCTTACCCAGCAAAAGCAAAAAACAAAGCAAAAAACCCACAAAATAAACACAAAGGCAATAAATAACAACAATCCATGATTACCCTAAGCCATTATTTTGAATATATAATTAGTAGTGAAATTTAATATTTATTGCCAGCAGTATTGATACATGTGCTCCAGCTTAGTGTTTTGCAATATAATTAATAAAGGTATCTTTTATTTTTACTTTCAGAGCTATAAGAAGCCATGGGTATGTTTATATTGGTGCTGTGTGGATTTATCGCAATATTAAATTGCACACATATCAAATTCATGAGAAAATGTATACTTGAAGACTGAATTCCCAACAAGGTTCTTCTTGTCTATTAGTCTATTAATATTTATTCCTTGAGGAGTTGAATTAATCTATATCTATATCTATATCTATATCTATATCTATATCTATATCTATATCTCTGTGTGTGTGTGTGTGTGTGTGTGTGCATGCACGCGCGTGCATGCGTTAGGAATGTCTATGATAATATAGGGGAGAACAAAATTGAAAATGATGTGGGTGGATTACTTATATAACAAAAGTAAGACAACCACGACAAGATCTTTCCTTTGTATAAGTGTATATATAAAGATTATAAAAGTAAATTTATTGAAAATGTATAAAATATAATTTTGCTTAATATTAATTATTTAAGGCAATACTGATTATATACATACTATATATACTATATATACTATGCATCCTGCAGGGTGTTCTCTTGACACAATTAATTTTACAAGTGCACATTCTTTTCAGTGTAGGACTCATATAATTGTGGTTTTAACTATGTGTAATAACAAAGGACAATATTCACAATTTAAAATAGTATTTCAGTATTTAACTTAGATGAATGATATCTTGATTTCATAGTATTCTAAAGTGACTTCTAAGAATATATTTCTTTCACTGTCTAGAGGACATTGGAATGAGGGACCATTAGAGAAAACCAATGATGACTGGGTGCAGGAAAACTCTAGTCAATGTACAATGTGTATATGTAACCATCCCTAGACAACATAGAACTGGATAGAGTGCATGCATATGATGGGAATTTTAAAATAATGTTTCTCCATTATATTTAAGATCACTTTTATTTTTGAACTTAGAAAAATCTTTGGTTTCTGTTTCCTAAGTTATTTTTAAAGGTTAAACGTATGCGTGCTAAAACGTATTGTTTCTTTCCCTCACACCATAATAGTGTTCCTTGGTTTGAAAAATCAGTACCTCTTTATTGTTTTCATTTCAGCCTCTCTGATTAGATCTTAACTGAAACACTCTGAGTTGCCCCAGGCTAGAGTCCAAAATGGAGACAAGGTCTCTGCCTATTTCTTTTTTTCATTGTACAATTTGAAAGAGATTGTGTGCAAATCTTGTTTTGTATTTATAACAACAAAATAAATCAAAAACTTTTGCTGTCCAGGGGTTAATTGACCAGCATCAAGTACATAGACTGTAATGGAAAATTGACAATGGCTTATAATTTACAATTTTTGCTACCTTTAAGTAAGAAAAGACAGAATGTACAAGTCGTGTTTTTTCTACTCCCTCTCAGACTTTCATTCCTTTTCCACAAATTGAAAGGAACACTTGGCCACCACCCAAAAGCTTAATCTTGTTTCATATAGAAGTCACCCAGATTATAGATCTGAAGAATTCAAGGAATAGTACAAAATTCAGAATACTGATATAAAATTTTGTCTTATTGATATTTATATTGATATAAAATGTCTCTTTTGTGCCATAATGCTGATGGTTTGCTTTCTGTTTTAAGTTGTCTGGCATATCTTTTTGATAACTGTATGTGTTTGTTTCATTGCCTATAGAGAAGCACCTCTGGTTTGGTAAAAGAATCTTTATTAACCTCTGGGAAAGAGGCTTTCATTGTTGCACACCCTCTTAGCCTACCTACTTACTCTTATATGACTCCCTCAAAAGTCCCACTTAGCAAACATGTAAACTGTATTGTCCAACTTACCTCTGTCACCCACTGCATTATTCTAAAGGTCTTCAAAGGGCCTCCCTGCTTCCCAAGCTCAGCTGTTGGCAATATTTTATGAGGATTGTAGCCAATAAAATTCTCTTAGATGTTTACTGACCACACCATCGAACTATAAAACTTCCATTTTGTTTCCCAACCTTAAAAAAACAAAAACAAATTTGTACTGAGACTTACCTCTTAATTGCTGAGTTAACCTAATCCAAAACTACTCACACTCCACACTTTAGTCACATTGTGTGCTTGTGCATTCTGTCTGTTCAGTCTGAATATATTTTCAAGAAGGTATTTTTCTTTTATCAACAGCTCTTTTGCTATTTTGAGGTTTTTAACCAAATGTTTGACAGTGAGTGCTGTGCACATATTGGGGAGTTATTATCTGCTGAGTATCTGGTTGCCAGTGCTCTCTGCACTTCTGTTAGAAAGGCTAGATACATTTAGCAGGAGTGCATTTATTAATCTCTCATATCTATTTCTCTCTTCAAGATAAATGATCATGGAATATAGTAGATAAGTGTCAAATTGACTCTACTTCTTAAAAGTGCTTTCTCCCTGACTCAAAGATCCAGGACCTAAGTACAAGCCCTGGTCTTCTCTCTAATGCTAGCAGATTTTTCTGATTTCCATCTCTTGACCTTTTACTGTCCCTTCTTCTCTACTTCTAGCTCCACTCCTGTGCGACCAATACCAGCGCCAGATTACATTTCCACATTCTCGCATTGACTGTTTCTAGATAAACTGCTAAACTTTAAGAAGAAAGAGCAGCAAGCAGCTGGAACAGATACTTTTTGAAGATGCTTATCTCAGCCAGGTAGTATATCAGCACTTGGAAGGCTAATCCTGTACAAGCATGAGTTTGGGCCAAGCTTGGGAAACAGTGCAAGAAGTCTCAACACAAAAGCAAAAAATGGAGACAAAAATTCCTATTCCAAATAGAACAAACATGGTTTTATGGCTTGTGTAATGGACTTAATGGGTTAACAATGTTGACTTTATAAGAAAAATACCAAATTCTCCGATTGTTGGAATACATAGGCTTTTAAATTAAGCATGAACTACTGTGGATGAAATTATTTCCAGAGCAACTGAAATGTCAATTATTTACTTTTATATGATAAGAATGATTACACATTTCTGTAACTTTAATGCTGTAGAGACAGATAGAGATGAAGTCTGACAGATTTTTGGGCATTCAATCTAGCCAAAATGATAAGTTACTAGCATCAAATCCCTCCTCTCAGTATTCAGGGTTCCCTCAGGAATAGGCAGTAGAAAAAGTGTAAGAGCCAAAAGTTATGGAAGACATCAAGAAACAAACCCTTTAAATAAACGAGCGAAGTTCATATGAACTCACAGAGACAGAGGCAGCATGCCCAAGGCCTATACCATTGCACATATATTTTGGCTTCCACATTAGTGTTTTATGAAATTGTTGAATGTGCAAATAAAAGCATCTCTAATTTTTGTGCCTTCTCTTTAACTCTTCCTTTTTTTGAATCTGTCAATTTCAACGTGTTAGTTTTTGATTTATCATATTATTCTGTTTATATCATATTATATTGATTATATCATATCCCTTGCTTTTTAATTTATTGTTATTTCATATATTACATCTGATCACAGTTTCCACTCCCTACTCTACTCCTAGTCTCTCTTTATCTCTCACCCAATCATTCCTCCTTTATTTTGCTTCAGAAAAGGACAGGCATCCCAGGGTTATCAACCAAACATGGCATATAAAGTTGTAATAAATCTAGGCATCTCAACTCATATTAAGAATGGCTGAACAAGGCAGTCTGGTGGGAGAAACAAAGGTCCCAAAAGCAGCAAAAGAGTCAGAGACAGCCTTCACTCCCACAGTTAGGAGTCCCACAAGAAGACCAGGCTACGCAGCTGTAGCATATACACAGAGGACCTAGGTCAGACCCATGTAGGCTCCCTTATTGTCACATCAGTCTCTGTGAACCCCATGAAGCCAGGTCAGTTAATTCTATGGGATTTTTTTTGCTGTTTTCTTGACCTCTCTAGGCCATTAAAATACACACACACACACACACACACACACACACACACAAGACAAAGAAGAAAAAGAAAGATATGAGACCCTTCTTTCAGATCACCCTTTTTGATATAAGATTCTATAAAAATCCACAAATCTATTAACTGAAAACTAGGCAAAATCAAGATGTGAGTCTATAACTCAGTGAAGGAAAAAGCCATTATACTAGCCATTTGGGCAAAGGAAATTCTATTAAACAACTGCTGTAGATTAGATACTTCGAGATATGTTGGGTGTACACTGGTAACTGAGGTCTGGTACATGAAACATTTGTGATGTCATTATTCTTACTATGCATTTACTACTTGGAAAATATTCTACAGATTTCTAGAGCAAAAATCATTTAAAAAGAATTTTACATGATTACTATTTGTGGTGCTTAAAATGAGAATAGCCTTTAGGCTCACTTATTTGACTGCTTTTTACCAGTTAGTGGAACTATTTGGGAAGGATTAGGAGGTGTGGCCTTGTTGGAGGAGGTGTGTTAATAGGCTGGATTTTAAGGTTTCAAAAGCTCATGGAATGCACAGTGTCTCTGTCTATGTCTCTGTCTGTCTCTGTCACTTTGTCTCTCTGTGTCTCTGTCTCTCTCTCTCTCTCTCTGTCTCTCTCTCTCTCTCTCTCTCTCTCTCTCTCTCTCTCTCTCTCTCTCTGTGTGTGTGTCTGTTGCCTTTGGATCAGAATGTAGAGTTCTCAGCATCTGCTCCAGCACTATGCCTGTCCCTGCCTTCTTCCCACCTTAACGATCCATAATGACCTGGGACTAAGCTATCAATCCATATGAAAGTCCCCAATTAAATTCTTTCTTTCTTTCTTTCTTTCTTTCTTTCTTTCTTTCTTTCTTTCTTTCTTTCTTTCTTTTTATTATTCGACACTTTATGTATTTACATTTCAGATGTCATCTCCTTTCCCCATTCCATTCCCCCTTCCCCAATAATTCCTTACCCCATCCCTCCTTCTCCTTTTTTGCTTTTTTAGCATTTAAATTACATGCAAGTATTAAGGTCAGTTCTAGGTTGAGGAACTAGCAATACAATAGATGCAAAAAGTCAAGGAACAAGCAAGACAATAAGCCCAGATAGTCAAAGAACACGCAGGACAATAAACAGAGTACCTTGATCACTCCTGTGATTACTGTTTCTAAGAGCTTATCAGGATGACCAAAATATGAGCCTAATTCCCTGTCCTAGCCCAAAGTCATTTTCATGCCTGAAGCCTACTTCTTTGTTCTAGTGTAAGATTTAGATTCCTGCCTATAATTACTTCTTTGTTCCAGCCTAATGTCAGATTCCTGCCTGCAGTCCATTTTCTTGTCCTTGGCCTATGTCAAATTCTTTCCAAGCAGCCCATTTCCTTGTCCTGGGCCAATTAGATGTTAGATTACTGCTAGGCATCCCCAAAAGTGTTGGGGACCACTCTGCCAAATGTTGGAACCCGCACTGCCCCAAGCTTTGGGGGCTAAATTGTCCTGGCTTGTACTGCTGCTCCAGTCCACGGGTCAGGGTTCAGCAAGAGAGAGAGAGTGAGGACGGACATGAAGAATGGAGACCAGACAGAGTGTGATTCTATCCTGTTTATTCTTCAGTCTCTCTTTTTCTCTCCAAGTCCCAAGTTCCAAGTCCCAAGTTCCAAGTCCCTAGTTCCTAGTACCAAGTCTCATGTCCTAATCCTAGTTCCAAGTTGCTAGTCTCTTTCCCAGTTCCAAGTCTCTTCCAAGTCAAGTGTCTAATAATTTCTTCTGTCTGCCTCTCACCTTTTATATGTCTCACTTCTAAGCCACGCCTTTAAGACTTATCTCTAAATCACACCTTTAAGTCTCACACACCAAAGGAAAATCCTGGGTATCTAAAACAAGATATTATCAGAGTGTGCTTAGCTGTTGTAGGCTATTGTAAACAAGTCTCTTGTCAGGGTATATGGCTCAAGATGGCTGCAAGGATGATAGCCACCTTCTGTCGGCTCCCCACACAAAAGCACTCTACATCTCCCCCTTTTTTATTGCATTAACCAAGACTGAGCCTTTCTTAGGTTGTTCTGACAAGAATGCCTTCCTTACCTGTCATGAAATATGCATTATCAAAAGCAATGCACTTGTGTCTTAGGTTGGTAAGGCTCCGTGCAGAATCTTACCTGTCCTTGGCTTGACAGCCTGTTAAATTAATAGTCTGGGGGTCCATTTTCAGTTTCAAGCCATGTACTTTGGCTGCCAACCTGTTGATGTAATTAGAGACAAGCTTTAACATGATGGGCATGAATAAAAGAATTCCCAGGACAAAAGGGGCTAGCCTGATCAAGCTGTATATGCCATTCCTGAGGTTTGACCAAAATGAAAATACTGACATCAAGCCATGGATAATTTTATCAGCATTATCTGCAGCATCAAAGATCAACAGAGAAGCTTTCTTTAAATTCAGAATCTCACTATGCAAAATCAAAACATCCAGAGAGGTGTTAGAATTATACCAAATACCCTACAGGTGTCTTTAAGCTTTTTCTAGTTATAATGACCATCATTGTACATTTTAAAAGTAACACCACTCCAATGGTATTTGTCATGTCACTCAAGATGTCTTCTAACTCTTAAACCCTGAACCTCCTTCTGATAATTTGAATAGGATATAGAACAGCAATCCGTAGTTCCAAACACCTATATAAATTCTCTTGTAGAATCAACACATTAGTAACATTTTCTGCTAGATGATTAACAAAAGTAACTGTCTTAATTTCTTGTGTCAAAACAATTGCAGAAGCAGTGGTGCTAGCAGTTAATGGAATTAAAGCTATTATACCAACAATAATCAAGCCCACTACCCTCTTGCTTTGGCTTAAAGCCAAACTCACTTCTTCCAGCATTTTCAAGCTTTTTTCAGAGAATCAAGGTTTTCTAATACTCAGGGCAGTAAGACTAAAGCTGATTGATAGACCCCTGTTACAGACAAGCCAATTTTCAACACACTAACACAATTAGAAAGTATACAGTCAATGCAACTTACATTAAACAATGTAGAAGAGACTAAACCAATTTAGCTTGACAATTATAAGAGCCTTAACACATTCACTAACCCTTATTTGAAATCCAGATCCTGTTGCAACTTTATCTCTTGCTAATATAACATCATAGAGAACTGCAGCTAACTTCTCAATATGTCTCTGAAAATGTTCAAACCCTGACTTCCAAATGAAGATTATTTTTTCCAATATTGGATTGATATTTAGATCAGTATGTGATCTAAATATATATATCTAAATAGTGGATAACTAGTCACCTTTAAGAAAATACAAGTCATTATACTTTCTCTTTTTGATTCTCTGTCCCACAATGTCTAAAACTTGAGGCAAGGTAGCTAGTCACCTTTAAGAATAATACAAGAGTCATTATACTTTCTCTTTTTGATTCTTTGTCCCACAATGTCTAAAACTTGAGGCAAAGTGGCTTGTCTCAGCTGGGATATAGGCAAGCAAAAGTGGGTCCGGAACATATGTCCAATATAGCCAACAGTGCCTCCTCCAGTCTCTGCTCCACACTTTGTCTCCTTACTTCCTCCTGTGAGTATTTTTTACTCCTTGTAAGAATGACTGAAGCACCCACACATTTGTCTTCCTTTTATGAGGTTCATGTGGTCTGTAAATTGTATCTTAGGTATCGTGAGGTTTTGGGCTAATATCCACTTATCAGTGAGTGCATACCATGTGTGTTCTTTTGTGATTGTCTTACCTCACTCAGGATAATATTTTCCAGTTCAATCCATTTGCCTAAGAATTTCATGAATTTATTGTTTTTAATAGCTGAGAAGTACTTTATTGTGTAAATGTACCACAATTTCTGTATCCATTCCTCTGTTGAAGGACATCTGGGTTCTTTCCAGCTTCTGGCTATTATAAATAAGGCTGCTATGAACATAGTGAAGCATGTGTCCTTGTTATATGTTGGAGCATCTTCTGGGTATATGCCCAGGAGTGGTTTAGCTGAGGCCTCAGGTAATACTATGTCCAATTTTCTGAGGAATCACCAGACTGATTTCCAGAGTGATTGTACCAGCTTGCAATCCCACCAACAATGGAGGAGTGTTCCTCTTTCTCCACATAATCACCAGCCACTGCTATCCACTTTTACCATGAAGGTGTGGTGAATTTTGTCAAATGCTTTCTCAGCATCTAGTGATATAATTATGTGTTTTTTTTTCTTTGAGTTTGTTTATATAGTGGATTACATTGATGAATGTATGAATATTGAACCATCCCTGCATTTCTTGGATAAAGCCTACTTGATCATGATGGATGATTGTTTTGATGTGTTCCTGGATTCAGTTTGTGAGAATTTTATTGAGTATTTTTACATCTATATTCATAAGGCAAATTGTTCTGAAGTTCCATTCTTTGTTGGGTCTTTGTGGGGTTTAGGTATGAGCATGACTGTGGCTCCATAGAATGAATTGGGTAGTGTTCCTCTGTTTTTATTTTGTGGAATAGTTTAAAGATAACTAGTATTAGGTCTTCTTTGAAGGTCTGACAGAACTCTGTACTAAAACCATCTGGTCCCAGGATTTTTTTTTTGGTGGGGAGACTTTTAATGACTGCTGCATTTCTTTAGGGGTTATGTGACTGTTCAGATGGTTTATCTGGTCCTAATTTGACTTTGGTAACAGGTATTTGTCTAGAAAATTGTTCATTTCTTCCAGATTTTCCAGTTTTGCTGAGTATTGGCTTTTGTTGTAGGATCTGATGATTTTTTTGAATTTCCTCAATTTCTGTTGTTATGTTCCTTTTTCAGTTCTGATTTTATTAATTTGGATACTGTCTCTGTGCCCTTTGGTTAGTCTGGTTAAGGGTTTATTTATCTCGTTGATTTTCTCAAAGAACCAGCTCCTGGTTTTGTTGATTCTTTGTATACCTCTTTTTGTTTCTACTTGGTTGATTTCAACCCTGAGTTTGATTATTCCCTGCTGTCTACTCCTCTTTGGTGTGTTTGCTTCTTTTTGTTCTAGAGCTTTCAGGTGTGTTGTCAAGCTGCTAGTGTATGCTATCTCCAGTTTCTTTTTGTAGGCACTTAGAGCTATGAGTTTTCCTCTTAGCACTGCTTTCATTGTGTCCCATAAGTTTTGGTATGATGTGTCATCATTTTCATTTAATTCTAAAAAGTCTTTAATTGCTTCCCTGACCAAGTTATCATTGAGTAGAGTGTTACTCGGTTTCCACATGTATGTAGGCTTTCCATTGTTTTTTTCCTTATTGAAGACCAGTCTTAATCCATGATTATCTCATAGGATACATGGGATTATTTCAATTTTTTTTATCTGTTGTGGCCTGTTTTATGAGCAATTATATGGTCAATTTTGGAGAAGGTACTATGAGGTGCTAACAAGAAGGTATATTCTTTTGATTTGAGATGAAATGTTCTATAAATATCTGTTAAATCCATTTGGTTCATAACTTCTCTTAGTTTCACCATGTGTCTGTTTGGTTTCTGTGATCTGTCCATTGCTGAGAGTTGGTTGTTGAAGTCTCCCACTATTATTGTGTGACGTATAATGTGTGCTTTGAGCTTTAGTAAGGTTTTTTTTTGTGAATGTGGGTGCTCTTGCATTTGGAGCATAGATGTTCATAATTGAGAGTTCCTCTTAGTTGACTTTTCATTTGATGAGTATGAAGTGTCCTTCGTTATCTTTTTTTGATAGTTTTAAGTTGAAAGTCAATTTTATTTGCTATTAGAATAGCTACTGCACCTTGTTTCTTAGGACCATTTGCTTGAAAAATTGTTTTCCATCCTTTTACTTTAATGTAGTGTCTGTCTTTCACTGAGGTACATTTCCTTTATGCAGCAAAATGCTGAATCCTGTTTACATATCCAATCTGTTGGTCTATGTCTTTTTACTAAGAAATTGAGTCCATTGATGTTAAGAGATATTAAGTAGAAGTGATTGTTGCTTCCTGTTATTGTTGTTACTAGAGGTGGAGTTGTCTTTGTGTATCTATCGTCTTTTGGGTTTGTTGGAAGATTACTTTCTTGCTTTTTCTAGGGTATAATTTTCCTCCCTGTATTGGAATTTTTTCTCTATTATCCTTTGTTGTCTGGATTTGTGGAAAGATATTGTATAAATTTGGTTTTGTCATGGAATATCTTGGTTTCTCCATCTATGGTAATTGAGAGTTTTGCTGGGTATAGTTGCCTGGGCTGGCATTTGGGTTCTCTTAGGATCTGTATGACATCTGTACAGGATTTTCTGGCTTTTAGTTTCTGATGAGAAGTCTGGTGTAATTCTGATAAGTCTGCCTTCATATGTTACTTGGACTTTTCTCTTACTGCTTTTAATATCCTTTCATTGTTTTGTGCCTTTTGTGTTTTGATTATGTGATGGGAGGTTTTTCTTTTCTAGTCTATTTGGCCTTTTGTAGGCATCTTGTATGTTTATGGGCATCTTGTTCTTTAGGTTAGGAAAGTTTTCCTCTATAATTTTGTTGAAAATATTTACTGGCCCTTTAAGTTGGGAATCATAACTCTCTTTTATACCTATTATCCTTAGGTTTGGTCTTCTCATTGTGTCCTGGATTTCCTGGGTGTTTTGGGTTAGGAACTTTTGTAATTTGTGTTTTTTTGACAGTTGTGTCAATATTTTCTATGGAATTTTCTACACCTGAAATTCTTTCTTCTATCTCTTGTATTCTGTTGGTGATGCTTGCATCTATGACTCCTGTTCTCTTTCCTAGGTTTTCTATCTCCAGGGTAGTCTCTTTTTGAGAGTTCTTTATTGTTTCTCCTTCCATTTTTAGATCCTGGAGGGTTTTGTTTAATTCTTTCACCTGTTTGGTTTTGTTTTCCTGTAATTCTTTAAGGAATTTTTGTGTTTCCCCTTTAAGGGCTTCTACCTGTTTACCTGTGTTCTCCTGTATTTCTTTAAGGAGTTATTTATGTCCTTCTTAAAGTCCTCTATCATCATTATGAGAAGTGATTTTAAATCTGAGTCTTGCTTTTCCGGTATAATGGGGTGTCCAGGACTTGCTATAGCGGGAGAACTAGGTTCTGATGATGCCAAGTAACCTTGGTTGCTGATGCTTATGTTCTTGTCCTTGCCTTTCGCCATCTGGTTATCTTTATTGCTACCTGCACGCACTGTCTCTGACTGGTGCCTGTCTTTCTTGTTATTTTTGTTGTGTCTGAACTTCTCACTGTGACCCTGTGATCCTGAGATCCTGGGTGTAAGAGCTTTTGGGAGTCAGACTGCCTCTGGGATTCACAAATCCTAGTGTGGCCAATTTTCTGAGATCAGGTGATCCTATGATCCTATGTTCCGGAGGGTGTTAGAACTCTTGGGAGTCCAATCCCTTCTGATTTTTGTGGGATTGGGTGAAAACCTGACTATCAAGACCTGCTCAGTGCTCAGGTGCAGACCAGAAGGAACAGGTGTCCCTGGCCAGGTGTGAGTTCCTGCTTCCCCATAGATCCCAGTTACTTCCTGTTTGGGGCTGGTGTGTTGCTGCCTCCTAACCTAAGATCCTGGGGGTGGGGAGGTGGGTTAGAGCTCCTGGGAGTCCCACCTCCTCTGGATTTTATGGGATTGGGTACAGAGCTGAAGCTCAAGATCTGCTCAGTACTCAGGAGCAGACTGGAAGGCTAAATACTTCTTTAAATGAGTTACCCTGCTCATAGTGTCACTTTACAGCTTTAGAAAACTAACCAAGACACTATGTTTTGTCCATAAATTAAATATTATCTTTTATATTTTAATATTATTTTCCTGCTTTAAACTCTATTCTTTATATGATAGTCAGTTTCTTAAGAATATTGTTCATTATTCTCATAAATAAATATCTATAGTTATTTAAAAGATATAATTGATCACATGTGTTTTATTAAAATTAGATGGCCAATCCTTCAAAGTATAATTAAACTAAAGTGCATAGATCTTTAAAAATTTGCATAATACTAAGTGCTATGATGGATTATCTCATTTCTTTCTTACAAATATATAATTATGTATTAATGATTAAAACCACTTCATAACATATGTAATAATGTCTTAAACATTAATATTTTAATTGTCTACTAAATAATCATTACCATGTAAATATCCTTACAAATTATTCTAAACAAAAATATTAGTAAGTCTATAATTCCATGACTAAAATATACTTTGAACAGTGTTTCTTTCTGCAGAATGCTTTGGTAAAGTATGTTGCTTAGTTGGCTCTGCTAAAATTAACATTAATATATATTAAATGTTAGTAAAATAATTTGTTTCATTAAGTTCTTTATTATTAAAACAATTGGAAGCTAATTTGTTCAGTTTGAGTACACTCCTGGGTTATCACGTGCTTCCCTTGAATAAGTATTTTCAAATCTCTGTAATGTAAGCATGGACTAGAACGGGGCTTGCCTTCTTGAATAGGAAACTTACGCAGATGTAAGTGTTGTTATGACCAACCTGCAATTTAAAAAGAATAAATTCTTCAAGAGATTGAAAATTGTGTGTATTGATTATTTTTTTCTTTTCATCTCAGAGAAAGTAACCACATTAACTTTTGAACTACTTCTGAACATTTTCTTTAGAAATGTGTTTTTCAAGTGTCTCTCCTTAAGCGTCAAAAACTTTAAACTTTCTTTCTGTACAAGAAAATTATAATCATTGGTGGATTAAAGAGAGAAAAAAAGAAATAATGTTTTCTAAAGGAGGGTAGGTTGATGTCTAGTTTCAATGATGCATTTCATGTACTATGCTTGTCAAATTTTATGATAGTGCATTGCTTTAAAATTTCTTACATTTCAATCAATTCTATTAGTTTTAACTTTGCCCACTTAGAAATATGTTTAGTTCTTAAATACCCAGCATTTCCAATACCTAAGTTTAAAATGATTCTAACTTTAAAGTTTTTTTTTTTTTTTTTTTTTTTTTTTGAACCAAGTGTAATAATCAAAGTCCTGTGGGAACAATGTAATTGTTTGACTCATTTTGGGAGACATCATTAGACCCTGTAGTTTTAATTAAAGATTTAAGCTACTATCATATGTGCATTTTCAAGCAACTAAAACAAAGTATCAAAATCAGCTCCATGAAATATTTCTTGTGTTGCTGTTGTGTGACTTTAATTGGGAAAATGTAAATGAATGTCTAATTACCTGAGTACGGTACCAAAGACAGACAAAATAAATAAATAAATAAATAAATAAATAAATAAATAATAAAATAATAATAAAAAACTCAGTTTGGGTCTCACATCTAGGTTGCTGTAACAACATCCTAGGGGCACTGATAGGAACATGGGTGAATCAAAGACAGCACATCAGTTAACCCACATCCTACATAGTCAAAATCTCAGAAACCTGTATTGGCTGTTTGTAGAGCATCCATCCTGTCCAATGTAACAGCTATCCTTGAGAAGTTACATCTGCTTCTAAGTGTTACAGCCTAAATCTCCACGCCAACAAGAGATGTTTCAATTTGGAGGACAAAGTTACAGACAAGAGCTGCATATAGCACTCACTGCTTTCATTGGGGTTTTGATACATTTCTTAGGTAGAAAGTCTACAAAAAGTTATAAACAGAATTTTATTTTTGTTTTCTATTTTTATCACTTTACATAAGTTTTTTCTTCCTATTTTACAATTTGTTTCTAATTTAGAAAAGATAGTTTTGTGTTCCACATCTTCTTTCACCAAAATTCTTTCTCCCCATAGTTCAAAGTAAGTCTTTGATAGTTTCTTTTTTGAAACTATTTTGGACATCATAATACCCTTCTACAATTATTTGTGTACATATTCATGACCAATTTTAAAGTTGCTTATATTAATATGTTTCTCAGCCTTTTTTTTTAGTTGATTGTACATGGTTTTTAGTGTTGGATACTCTCTTTATTTACAGTTCAAATATTATCCCTTTTCCCATTCCCCCTTCCAATCCTCTATCCCATCCCTGCTCCCCTTGCTTCTATGAGGGTGTTCCCTCACCCACCCACCCTCCCACTCCCTCCTCTCCACCCTCAAATTCCCCTACACTGGGGCATCAAGCCTTCACAGGACCAAGGGACTCTTTAACTACTGATGCACAACAAGGCCATCCTCTGCTACATATGAGGCTGTAGCCATAGGTCCTTCCATGTGTACTCTTTGGTTGGTGGTTTAGTCCCTGGAAGCTCTGGAAGCGTCTGGTTAGTTGATATTGTTGTTCTTCCTATGGGGTTGCAAACCCTTCAGCTCCTTCAGTTCTTTCTCTGACTTCTCCATTGGGGACCCCGTGCTCAGTCCAATGATTGTCTCAGTCTTGTTATTAAGTTTATGTTTGGCTTGTAGAAAATGTACTGAAATCCAAATATATCATAGAAGATAAAATGTTTGTGAAATATATCAGTAAAATGGAAAACATTAGTGGAAATTTTCTGGTTTATTTTGCCCAAGTACATAGAGCTTCAAGTCCAAGATTCTCTGAACTATGGATATTTATCTCTATTTATACTTGTATTCATACTCTTTACAGGTTGGACAGGGTGGAATCATTCTGGCTGGCACTTACTGGGCTCCTGAATGCCACACATGCAGAACTTACATGGTCCATCACGTGTCAAACATCCTCTCTCATTCCTGATTCGGGTTCATTTTGCTTTATCTCTGGAACACAGACAGCAGGTCATTCATGAAATCTGACAAAAACCACAGCACACTGAGAAAATAAAATGAATGTTGAGGCCTGAGCAGTTATACCATGTTTGTCTTCTTTGGAATGCTCTCATTTTGTTAGAATCCCTCTTTAATGGGCTCATCTTATGCTGGGTGGCATTCAAAGGGGAGTTACCATTCGATTTTTCATAAACACAGGAGTAAATATATTTCTTTCACTTTTTAAACTGGGTTGTTTTACCCTATAAATCTGCATTGAAAATCAGTTTCTGTGCAGCTATGGCTTCCCTGTTCTTTTTATCTTTTAATTCTAGCTTTGTGCTATATGGGTACATCCTGTAAGATATTTTTAGGTAATCATTCTTTATATATTACTATATTTATAAATAGTAATTCTTGAATGTACACACAAACACACACATATATGATATATATATAAAACCTTGGTTTTAATTTCAGAAATACAATTTGGTAAAAAAAAAAATTGGTTTTTACATGACCATAGGGTGATTTTAATTCTTAGTTTCAATATAATATCAGCATGTATTAAAGCACACAAATATTAAGACTACTAATTTCAAATCCTTTCCCCTATACTTATATGTATGATATATACATATATTCACATGTATAGATATTTGAGTATATATATATATATATATATATATATATATACATTCACATGTATACACTTCTTACTGAGTATATATTACTGAGTATATAATTCTTACTGTGTCCATTTAGCTTTGTTTTTATGCTCATGTGTTTAGGGATGACAAACTGAAATTGGACAACCTCTGTAGTCTGTAGAGAAGACTGATTCTCCCTCTCTGGGCAACAAATGACCACCTATAGATCTTTCATCTAACAGCAGGATGATGTAGATTTTTTCCTGTCCTCATTAGCGTGCTTATTAGCATTTCCATTTTTCTGTATTTTTTTTTTTTTAGGCAACCATACTGTCAGTTCACAGATGAGACTTCCCTGTCCTTCTTAGGGAACACAATTTATTCATAGGTATCCTTGGTCACTCGATCCACTCCTTAACCTTTGCAATCTACATGCATAAAATGAGACAGGAAAAGAGTATAAAGGATCCAGTACAACACACAGGTCATAGAGAAAGAGAAATAAGTTCTAGGTTCTACAGAATAGATATGCTAATGAAAGAATGTAAAGGTCTGATGGTGGGAGAACACCAAGAGAAATGATAAGACCTTATAGAACTGATAAGCATTTAAAAATGTGTGTTTTTATGTTATTAGTGAGAAAGTAGAAGAATAGGAAATTGATCCTTAGAGGGGTAGAGTTGGAAGGCTAGAAAGAAGGATGCTGAAACAAGAAACAAAATAGAAGTCATGAAAAATTATTTGGAGTTCTGTAGGCTTCTTGTATATTCATGGACATCTCTTTCTTTAGGTTAGGAAAGTTTTCTTCTATAATTTTATTGAAGATATTTACTGGCCCTTTAATTTGGGAATCTTCACCCTCATCTATACCTATTATCCTTAGGTTTGGTCTTCTCATTGTGTCCTGGATTTCCTGGATGTGTTGAATTAGGAGCTTTTTGCATTTTGCATTTTCTTTGACAGTCGTGTCGATGTTTTCCATGGTATCTTCTGCACATGAGATTTCCTCTTCTATCGCTTGTATTCTGTTGGTGATTCTGGCATCTATGTCTCCTGTTCTCTTTCCTAAGTTTTCTATCTCCAGTGTAGTCTCCCTTTGAGATTTCCTTATTGTTTCTACTTCCATTTTTAGATCCTGGATGGTTTTGTTTAATTCCTTCACCTGTTTGGTTGTGTTTTCTTGCAATTCTTTAAGGGATTTTTGTGTTTCCTCTTTAAGAGCTTCTACCTGTTTACCTGTGTTCTCCTGTACTTATTTAAGGGAGTTATTTATGTCCTTCTTAAAGTCCTCTATCATCATCATGAGAAGTGATTTTAATTCTGAATCCTGCTTTTCCAGTGTGATGGGGTGTCCAGGACTTGCTATGGTCAGAGAACTGGGTTCTCATGATGCCAGATAACTTTGGTTTCTGTTGCTTATGTTCTTGAGCTTGCCTTTCGCCATCTGGTTAACTCTAGTGCTACTTATGCTCACTGTCTCTGACTGGAGCATGTCTTTCCAGTTATCTTGCCTGTGTCAGAACTTCTGAATGAGGTAACCCAATTACAAAGGAACATGGTATTTACTCACTGATAAGCGGATATTAGCCCAAAAGCTTGAAATAGCCAAGACTCAACTCACAGACCACATGAAGTTGATGAAGAAGGAAGACCAAGTGTAGATGCCTTAGTCCTACTTAGAAGGAATTGCATGCTGACAAGAGCCTGATATAGCTGTCTCCTTAGAGGTCTGCCAGAGTCTGACATATTTAGAGGCAGATGCTCTAAATAACTAAATAGCTAACCATTGATCTGATCAAGGGGTTCCCAATGGAGGAGTTAGAGAGAAGACTGAATAAGCTGAAAAGGTTTGTGTTCCCATGAGAAGAGCAACAATACCAACCAACCAGAGGTCCCCAGGATCTAAAACACCAGCATGAGAGCATATCGGGAGGGACCCATGACTCCCTCTGTATATGTAGGGGAGGATGGCCTTGTCGGGCATAGGTGGGAGAGGAGATCCTTTGTCCCATAAAGGCTGAACACCGAGTGGGGAGTTGGGAGTGTGTGTGGGGGGGTAGGTGAGGGCACATCCTCACAGAAGCAAGAGGACGGGGGATGAGATAGGGGGTTCCTGGGTGGTGGGGGAAATGGGGTAAGGGGATAAAATCTGAAATGTAAATAAAATATTCAATAGAAAAAAGTAAAATTATGAATAGACTTTTTATTGCAGTTTTGCATCAAATAGGAGGTTAAAAAAAGAAGAAAATTGATTATGAGTCAGAGAGTACTAAATATTAGGACATGTAACCTGTTAAGTGCTTTGAATGCCTTCTGTGTTACAAAAAACGCTCCTGTGGAAAGGACCAACACATGCAAGTGCAATCTATTAATGAAGTGGGAAAGAAAACCAATCAGAGGAGGCAGGCAAGAACCATGGCTCAGCATCATTCAGAACTCTCATTCATCTTCCAGAGGATCCAGGGTTGGTTCACTATACCTGCATGTCTGATCATAACTAACTAAGACTTAGTCTTAGGTAGTTCTGACAAGAATGCCTTCCTTACCTGTCATGAGAGACAGATAGAGAATAAGTCTGGCTAGGAGAAAAAGTAGGGAAAATCTGAGAGAAGTAGAAGTAGAGAAAATGATGATCAGGGTATATTATGTGAGGGAAAAACCAATTTTCAATTAAAGGAAAAATACAGAAGCTGTTTTCTGGACACTGACTTATGTTTTATCTTACTGTGTCTAATTGTCTCCAATAGACAGGAAATAAAAATTCAGAATATAAAACAAAGCACCTGGATGAGTTTAGAGTTGAACATTCAGGTTTTCATGAAATCTGTAATAAATATCAGTTAACAATTACCACTGATCTTTTTGTACTGTTACATTTTTTCATGAGTTTATTGAAGAGTGCATTTTTTTTCTCACTATAGAAAAATTTCTAAAATGGTTCCTTGACTTTTCAGTCTCTCAACCTTCACTGTAGATACTTCTTTTTGCAGTACATGACAATTAACACACAGATCCACAGCAGATCAACATACAGAGAATAGGGGGATGAGAAGTGCTCAGTCCTAAGTGGGGCATCAATGTTTCCACCTCAAGGATTAGTTAGGAACAGGCATGTAACACTGTAAGAGCCAGAGGCAGTGGTCAAATATGGTCAAACTTTTCTGGATATGACAGGGCAGTTACACATAGGAACTCACAGCACTTTTGACAGTGTCTTAGTTTGGGTTTTGTTGTGTGAAAAGACACCATGACCAAGACAACTCTTATAAAGGAAAATGTAATTGGGGCTGGCTTACACTTTCAGAGATTTAGTCCATTATCATCAAGGTGGCAGCCTCCAGGAAGACAGGGTGATGGGAAAGGAGCTGAGAGCTCTACATCTTGATCTGAAGGCAGCATAAGGAGACTATATGCCACACTAAGTATAGCTTGAGCATATATGAGCTCAAAGCTTGCCTTTAATACACTTCTTGAACAAGGTCACACCTTCTCCAACAGGGCCACACCTCCTAATAGTATCACTATGAATAAGCATTCAAACTCGTGAGTCTATGGGGGCTATATTTATTCAAATCACTACAGACAGCATGCACACAATTAAGCCAGATAAAATTTGAGCATAGAGTATGGAGGTGGTTGCATGTCCCACCCATAGATGAGGAGCTATTAGTAATTAATGACTGTTGGGAGAAGAAGAATCAGTTTTCTTCATGAATGCAACCTATGAGATAGTATCCCATGATCCAGTAGACAGCCTCATATCCCTGTACTTAATACTGGTGGTATTGAGTGGACTCACTGTTTTAACAAACACATGAAATTAGGTGCGTAGGGGAGGTACTAGATGGGGGGAAATGATAGATAGTTTGATCAAAGCAGTATTTATAGTCTGACTCAGGACCATTGAGGCAAATATCAAGACTTTTGTAAATTTCCCTTGGGAAGCCATGTTCCTCTGTGATAGAAGCAAGTTTGGTATTTCAGATCACAGTTTAAACCCTTTGATTTTCTTCCATTGATTTTCTTTTTCCTGATATTTTTCTTGCATTTTATTTTATTTATAGGTTTGTTTTTTGTTTTGTTTTTTGTTTTTTTGGGTTTTTTTGCTTTGGTGTGATTTTTTGGGAGGGGGCTTGATTTTGAAGCTGGGGGTTGAACTTAGGATTTTGTGCATAGGAGGCATGGGCAGGGTCATTAAGTTACACCTTTCTTTGCAACATTTACTGTACAAAGTTTATTGTTTCCTCATGAAACAGCAAATATTTCATATAAATGTTTGGTGCATATCTTATGATTATATACTTGGACTGCATTACGAAAGTAGGCATACACAGCCTATATTGAAATTTTGGTAAAATCTAATAGTTAAAATATAATGAGGCAAATCTCATTTGCACTTAGAAAATTTCAAATCTAAAATACTGAGGGAAATTTTAATATTTAACATTCCTAATGACAGTATGCATATTTCAGCTCTACAAATAAAAAAAGCAATTTTCTCAAAAGACCAAATAACATTAAATCCTTTTTTTCTCTTTTCCTTTTGTAGACTAGGACATTCCTTACCTGACTATCATTACAATAAAATTAATAGTTCCTTTACTCATTGTCTCCAAGAAGGAAAGAGCTCATTCCAGACTATTAGAGCAAAGGATTAAAACATAGGCAAAATAGTCAAATCTTTTCTCACTTTCACCATGGGAGATCTTCTGTTTTTATCACCTTGAAAATAGGCAGCTTTCTGTCTGATCTGATTGAGAAAATGGCAAAAGGTTCTTCACGGCTGTGGAGACTGCTGTGTTCCCTGCACCATTGATGTAGAGAAGATGATGCTATACACAATGTCGAGAAGGTTAGACATTTATATACATGTACCCATAATTTAGCATGCCAATATTAAATGAAAGAATAATGTCTTTTCTTTTCACTTGGTATTCTAAAGATCAACGTGATAGTGTGCTTATGTGATGATATATTCATTTTAAGCATATGATTCTGAGTTTGCATGTTCTTATGAGTATATATTTGAATGTAAAACGTGCACTGAAATTTTATGATGTCTCTTCAAATATTAAAACAATGGTACTCCATCTTCTGGTTACATCTCTACCTGCAATCCTGGATCTGCACTCCATTCCTGGGTCACTGCTCTACCTGCTTCCTTGGAGGCCTGTACAACCAGGTGAGATACCCATGCCCCAATTGCCTGCCTGCTGGGTCCCCCAGCAAGGCCAGCAGCCATGATGCCTGCCCTTTCCCTCTGTGTTCCATCTTCTGTTCTACACTTCTACCTGCAATCCGTGGTGATCTACATTCCATTCCCCGGCACACACTGTTCTTCTTGTATCCCTGGAGGCCTGATGCTACCTAGGACAACCAGAGGCCTTGTAGAGTGAAAAATTATAAAGGCCATTTTATGAAATATGTGTAGATTTTTCACCTTACAGAACGCGGAACTGAAAATAAGATTTCAGGCCTTCACATTCCAGGTGAAGGACACTTGCTGGATTACATTCCTCAAGCCTCTTCCACCTATAGGTGGGAGAGGCCCAAGGCAGGAAGGCATTCCTGACTACAGATAAAGATGCTGCTACCTTGGTGGGGCTATAGCCGGAAGATAGTTAATCTGAAATAGTTGGTAAATGGCAGGATAGGACACAATAACATGGAAAAAAACCACATTTTTGAGAAGAATGAGTGTGCAGTGATTTTCACATGACTAGATCATTTGGGCTAGATTCTCTGAAATGTTCCACTGTTCTTGGTTACCCCTCCCTTGGTCTTCCCAGTGCTATGTTCAAAATTTGTAAAACAACCAATCATGTGTAAGCGCACGAAAATGCCTTCCTCCCCCCACCCCATGCTATAAAAGACCCTTTAACCCACCACTCGGGGCCAAAACCCTGCTCTTGGAGCTAAAGAGCTGGTCGTTTTGACCGCTGGCTTACTTCCCTAATAAAGCCTCTGCTGATTGCATCCAGGTATGGTTTCTTGTGATCTTTGGGTGGTCTCGATTTCCGGAGGCTTGAGGAAGGGTGTCCCGAGTATGGAGCGCTTCAGCCTGCTGCCATCAGGAACTACCAGGTCTACTTGTAGTCCCAGAGGACTACCAGGCCAGCCAACACCAGAGACAACCATATGACTAAAGGTCAGAAAAAGAATACAATCAACAAAAGTCAGGACAATATGTCACCATCAGAACCCAGCTCTCCTACTACAGCAAGCCCTGGGTATCCTAACACACCTGAAGAGAAAGACCTTAGCTCTCATTTTATGAAGATGTTAGAAGCCTTTAAAGAGGAAATGGATAAATGTAAAGAAATACAGGAAAATACAATCAAACAGGTGAAGGAAATGAATACAACTGTTAAGACCTGATAGTGGAAGTGTTTTTATGTTCCCCATTTATAAAATGTATAGAAATAGTCTAGAGAAAAATAATTATACACTTCTGGACCAAAACCATATTGTATACGATTTGTTGTTGAAAATTTTCCTTTAGTGTTGTAGTTTCTTGTTGATTCCTTTCTATGTATTTAATACCAAGGTCATCATTTCTTTATAATTCTGTCAGTATTTATTTGTCACTATTTACACAGGCATATGCTATTCTTTCTCACAAATGTCATTGATTTGTGTATATGTCTGGTTTAGAGGCTTTGGCTTAAAGAGTACTATTAATATTCAGTAATGGAAAACGGCAAGAACTCTGATTAAAACGGAGATTCAAATGAACAGGCACTATGCAGAGCACATGACTCTGAGGCCGCAAACTATTATTGGGACTTTTGTTCCACTGAATCCACAGCATTTGGATCTTCAGAACCTCAGAAATAAAGATTGGGGCACTGCACTTTAATGCAATGCTGTCATCAGTCTCTGTGAATGAGGAATTGGATTCAGGACCACTATGGGCATTTGAATCTGGGGATGCTCAAGTACCTTATATAAAATGACAAGAGTATTTGCTTATGACCAATATCCATTGCTTTTTAAATCATCAATAGGTTTGATATACTATCTAATATAATATAAATGCTATATAGATAGAAACATAATAATAATTGAAGAATGATGATGACATATGTGCCTACTTGCAACAGACATATGCTTTGTTTTTCTTTCCCAAATATTTGGATCAGTGGTTGATTGGATCTGTTGGACTCTAAGATCCAAAACCAGGGATGCGCTCCCACAGAGACACACAAGGACAGAGGATTCACTGCAAAAACATGAGGTTTAATGATTCTGGTGCACTGGAACTCTTCTGCATGCAGGCAAGAGAACCCTGAACAAAAGTTGGGAGCAGTTCTTATACAGAGCTTATGAGGGCAACCACAAAGGACCACAAAGACTGACCTTCTTATGTTAGGTGACTAGGATTTGCACATTGCTTTTATGACAATGAGTGTCTTCCATTTGCCCAGGTTTATTACATTCCTGGAATGCTCTGGGCCTTCCCCACCAGCAGGTGGGTTCCCTTCCCTGTGGTTTGAGGAATGTTAATCAGCCTCTCCCTCTTCTGAATGTTAATCCAGCAAGTGTCCTCTGACTCAAGAATAATGTACTCCCCCAGAATGCATCCTGGGGCAGTGAATTCTAAGTTCAAACCTAGACTTGAATTTCTCACATTTGGTTCTTACAGATCTATGGTTTAGGAATACACAGGTATATACATGACTGGCTCTGTACTCCTAACCCACTGAGTCAATGCGCTAAGCAGTCATGTTGTCCCTAAATAAAGCACATATTTCCCTAAAATATGGAAGTGGAACACAGTCTCCTAGAGCAGAAGAGGTTTGCCTTGTAGCCCTTACTTATGATCTTCCAATAGGGTAACACATTTTACTTTGTTTGTTCTAGTGTATAACAGGGAGTATTACTTTTATGTTGCAATATATTTTATAAAATATGAATTACCCTACTTATGGAAGTGTAATAACCCTAACCTATCGCCATGGTACTTTGGCATTAATCACAACTAATAGCTTGACAACCTAATCTAGTACCATGACATGCAAATCTGGAGCACTGTTTTCAGGGTTGGGATCAGCAATGCTAATCAGTCTTCACTCTCCTTATAATTTCTGCACATTCCACAACTGGGGAGAGATGGTATCACCTAAATTGAAATCTCTACAAATACTTGGAATTTGGTGGTGAATCATAAGAATTATTTCCTATGAGACAGAATTGCAGAGGTAATTGACATAAGGTTCATGCATGTTAATTTGTACATAAGTCTTGGAGAAAATACAGTTGTTTCTGTTATTGATCTCATAATTCATAGGCCTATTGGCCATGTGTATGTGTGTTTCAACAATATATTGGATACCCTAGAATGAGAGTTTCCCATGACTAATGTTCCAAAGTAGTTCGTCTCTGGAGAAAGCTACTGAACTTGCTAGTGAATGTGCAATTAGTTATATACCAATATTTTGTAAACATGTAAATAAATGCAATCTATGTTTTAGAATAACAAAAATATTTAATTTGATTATTTAAAATAAATGATCAAAGTATGAGTAAATCCAGGCAATCAGTGAGGGTTTGGAACAGATATTTATCAGGAATTGAAGATATTCTTATTTGTGGTTCTCAGTCTTTAATTCTGGTATTTTTCTATAGCCTATTTTTTATTATTTCTTTTAGGTTTTGAAATTATAATTATATCATCCCCTTCTCAACTCTCTCATATACATCTTGTTCTTTTTGATTTATATATATATATTTTTTAAGTTATA
Source organism: Arvicanthis niloticus (assembly GCF_011762505.2). Classification (NCBI taxonomy): domain Eukaryota; kingdom Metazoa; phylum Chordata; class Mammalia; order Rodentia; family Muridae; genus Arvicanthis; species Arvicanthis niloticus. Next base: position 10,688,490 of record NC_047674.1, on the reverse strand, counting down.
TATATATATATATATATATGTATATATACACACACACACATACATGTGTGTGTGTATAATATTCTTTCACAGAGAAAAATCCACAAATTAGTAATTCAATAACAAATGTCATTTCTGAAAACATGCACACAAGTAACATTGTGTAGCTTGTTTATCTTTAAGTTATCAATTATGTTCAAGTTCCGTTTACTATATATCTACATACATGGAACAATAATGAATTTGAAAAAAGGTCAGTGAAATGTTTAGGAGAGACTTTGCAGGGAGGAAAGAGAAAGAGAAAATTATGTAATTATACTCTCAAAAATAAAAGAAATATTTAACAAATGAAATAAATAATTAAAAAATAAAATAATGCTTTGTGTTTAACCCTAAGTAGGTCTCCTCTTGGCCAACATGAGTAGAAATCCTGTAAGGAGGGCACCATCAGGTCCTCGTACCTGCTACTTTCTGTGCCCTCTCCTTCATTGTGATGTTTTTCTTCAGAAAGGAGTGACCTATTTGATTTCTAGCTGAACAAGCATGTAATTAAGTAATACCCCTGGGTTGTTTTATTTTCCTGCCTTATCATGAAATAAGAAAGAAATGTCTCCTAGGGGAGAATTAAATAAAGTGCTCTTGCACAGCATATGATTGTTTCACTTTGCTCACAGGGAAGACTTTCTTTTTCTACAACACACAAATTAATTGGAGAACTTTAGGAAACAATTAACTATGCAAGTGCTATGAACACCTATAGGCCATGTTTTACAAGGTAAGTGTGTTTTACAACAAAGGTGGGGTTAGTAAGGTCTTTTCCCTGTTTCATTGTCATCAGCATCATGCTTATTAGTTTTGTCACTCAAATAAAAGCTACAAGTTTACCCTAGACATAGACTAAATTCTTGAAAATTTTAAAGATACTTTCTTTTACACTTCTATTTTATATATTCCTTAATTAAAGTTGAAAATAATCAAGAGAGAAAGTGAAACATTTCATTATGCATATCTTGTGCATAGATGTTGTAAAGAATAATATTTTGTGTATATGTGACTCTAGTATACAATGCAATATTATGTAAAAATCAGACCTGCATATTGATGATGCAATCAACTACCCATGTATCAAGCCAACAGAAACATTAAGTAAACCCCGAAGAGTGAAAGAAATGTTCAAAAACAGTGTTGTTATAAATACTGTGTGGAACCTATACTTTAATTTTCTCTTTCTTGCACTCTGAACCTTTGCCATGAATTTGAAGGAATATCTGAAGTTAGGAAAAGTATAGTAGAGAAAGTTATCTTGGAAGATCACAGTATTTAGTTGGCTATAAGAAGTAAATACAAAATTAAAAATCACCTTAAAACGATTTAGTGAGCTTTAGATTAAGCATGAATACATTGTTAAGGGTATCATACACTTAGATACAGAAATGTGCATTTTGATTAAATTCATCTTAACTTGTAATTGGGGAAACAAAAAAAATTAAAATATAAAAAAACCACACAGTGAAACAAAGAAAAATATACATGGAAATATTTGGAAAGTAAAGAATCATAAAAAAGATTAAAATTGAGAGTAACTCTGGTTTTATTGATGATCTTATTCAATTGGTAAACATTAATTAATTCCAAGAGAAGTCTTTAACTGTTTATTTGCTTAAGTCAATATGTACATTAATTGTATTAATGATAAAATAATAATTTATAGAATCCCATTCTTTTTTTTTTTTTTTTTTTTTTGGTTTTTGGTTTTTAGTTTTTGGTTTTTGGTTTTTGGTTTTTGGTTTTTGGTTTTTGGTTTTTGGTTTTTGGTTTTTGGTTTTTGGTTTTTGGTTTTTGGTTTTTGGTTTTTGGTTTTTGGTTTTTGGTTTTTGGTTTTTGGTTTTTGGTTTTTGGTTTTTGGTTTTTGGTTTTTGGTTTTTGGTTTTTCGAGACAGGGTTTCTCTGTATAGCCCTGGTTGTCTTGGAATTTACTCAGTAGAGCAGGCTGGCCTCAAACTCAGAAATTCACCTGCCTCTAAGCCACTCTTAATCATTGTTTACAAACCTGTTTCACTCCACTAATTAGGTTTTATTAGGACATCACTGCATCAACAAAGATAAACAAATCCAAATAGTATATTCGCTTATCATCTATTCAGTGATTGGCATTTAAGGCTTATGAGCGAAGTGATCAATTCAGGAGAGTAATCAAAGAAATGGAAAGTGCATGGCATATATGAACCACTATGAAATAAAACGTACGAACAATAGAAATGTTAAAGGATACAAACGGACATGCCTTATCAATCTCCCAGGCTCAAGTGCTGGCTGATATGCTAATTAAAAAGATGGACAGAGAGGTGGGATGCCTGCTCTGTGCAGGGATCAGAGTTGGCTTCCACCTGTGGGGCAAACATTGTCAAGGAAGCACTTGGCTGTTGAATGAGTAATATGTGCTTTTGGCTAACATAGACTTGGAAGTCTGGCTTGCTTGGAAGCAGGCTGCAGATCTGGAGTCACTTCATATTCATGTATGGTATGAGGGATATCCACTGGTATATGTAGTTATTACTTTCACAAACTCTTGAGTGAACGAACCCCTCTCTCTCCCTCTCTTTTGTAGCCTGTGTTCACTGGCAGAAGAGCGAGATCTCTCACCACTAACAGTACTTTAAAGTAGAAAAAGTAGAGTGAGAGAGCAACTTTGGGTTCTTCTATCTTAAGAAAAACTTATGAAATACATAGCTAGACCAATCCACTGAGGCTTTCCACTGAGGCTCTCCTCTGGCCTCCCAACACACCTTTCTAATCTCCACCATTCTTACCCCTAAGGTTGTCTGCTCTGGGATTTCTAAGGCAATGAATTTCTTTGGTAAATCTTCAAAAAGTTTTTCCTATCAGAGAATACCAATGCCTTTCTGATGTCTTAAAAATAATTTTATTTTATTTTTATATGTTCTGTTAAATCAATAATACTTTACAGCTCAGTTACTTATATGTTAGACTTCATTTTTTTTTAAGTAGGAAGCAGTGTATCCATTACTTTTTAAAAATTAATTATTTTATTTATTTACATCTCAAATGTGTCCCCCTCCTGGTCCCACCTCCCAGAGTTTTTCCCCTCTCTATCCCACTCTATCCCCTCTCCCCTTGGCCTCTGAGAGAATGCTCCCCACCCATTCCTTGAACATCCTCCTTTCCTAGGCATCAGTCTCTACAGGATTAGGCAAATCCTCTCCCACTAAGGCAAAACAAGACAGTCCTCCATATGTGCCTGGGGCCTCAGACCTGCCCCAGTATGCTCCTTGATAAGTGGCTTAGTCTCTGGGAGTCCAGGTTAGTTGACACTATTGGTCTTCCTATGGGGTTGCTATCCCCTTCAGCTCCTTAACTCTTCTATAGAGGTCCCCAACCTCAGCCTAATGGTTGGCTGTAAGTATCTGTATCTTTTTCAGTCAGCTGCTGGTACAGCCTCTCAGAAAACAACCATGATAGTTTTCTTTGGACAAGCACAACATAACATTAATAATAGTGTCAGGGTTTAGTGCATGCCCATGAGATGGATCGCAAGTTGGGCTGGTTACTGGTTGGACATTCATTCAGTCTCTACTCCATTTTTGTTCTTGAGTACCCATTACTTTTAAGAAATATCTGTAATGAAAAATTTGAGAGGGTGGATTATTTTATAATTTTATTTTACCTTCACTTCTATTTCAGTGGTAAAGACCATGACTCAAAGCAACATGGGAAAAAAGGATTCTCTATTCTAAAATGTTTTAGGGCAGGAATTAAGCCAAGAACCTAGAGGAAGAATTGGAGCAGAGGTAGTGGCAGAAAGCTTTGTGACTAGCTTCTCCTAATGTACTCAGCTTGCTTTCTCATACATACATGTGAATAACAGCAGCCCAAGAGTGACATGGGTCCCCAGGGAACTGGGTCCCCTTCAATCAATCATATTTTAAGAAAATGCCTACAGACTGGCCTACAGGGAAATCATATGGAGAGGTGTTCTCAAATGAGGTTCTTTCTCTCCCCATGACTTTAGCTTGTGTCCAGTTCACACACACACACACACACACACACACACACAAACCTAAGCAGCTCATTTCTCCTAATTTTATTATCAGCATGTACCAAAAGAAGTGTCTATTAAAATAACCTAATTGACCAACTTGTTTTAATATGTTTAGTTATACTGTGCATTTTTTCAAAATAAAAGTGATATCAAATTTTATGGCCTGTATTTGTAGGTGCCAAATTCCCAGATGCCACAATCAGCTGTACACATCTGCATATTATGAGAGGCCTTTCTGAAGTTGGGAATTTCAGTTTTCTTTAATCCTGCATCAGGTACCAGAACTTCTATCCATTAAGTCTCACTACCCAGTGCATCACCTGCAGAAATGCAATGCTTCAGAATTTTACTGTGCCTTTGATCCTCAACCATTCCAACTTCTTGTCAATCTTCCTCACACTTTATTATCTGTGCTCCAACTTCTCTCCTTGGTATCGTGGGCTTTGTGGGTGTGATTTACTTGGAACATTTCGCCTTTATTTCTCCCTCTGAAATGATGCTGCAAGATATTTTCACCTCAATTTACCCTAAATTGTTACTAAACTAGAAACCATGGTATAGAAGCGTATTGTATTTCATCTTCGATTGTCAATAATAAACTCATATTTTGTAACAAAAAGTGCCACCATGACCTATTTCTACCTATCATTGTACAACCTTCACAACAATGGAGGCAAAATCTTAATAAAAAAATTCTATAATTAAGCAAATTTTAATAATTTCAAGCTATAAGCTTGAAAAAAAAATGAAATTGTATTGTCACTTAATCATTCTTTTCAGAGAATATCTGAAGCTATTATGTACCAATTTCTCTATATTTGTAATTTCATGAGCTACAATCTAAAGCACCATATACTTGTTAGAATAAATTCTCATTAAATTTATACCAGAAACTTTGACAAAAACTGTATTTGTAGTAACCTAAATACCACAAGTAATAGCTTGCTCACTGTAAGCGAGGTGGATAGTATATAGGAATGCAAAGGCCTTTGAAAAGGACCAAACTGTCTTAGAAACTTAAAAAATTAAACACAGCAATTGTATTTTGCTTCTAAGCTTTCTCAATGAGACAAATTTGAGGGATTGTCCAAAATAAAAGTAAAATATATCCAATAAATGTACATACTCCTGCAGATCTATTTTTTAAATATGTAAATTATTTTCTGGATTGTTATGTTGACTTATTCATTGGATTGTCTTTTGTTAAACACGGTAAAGAACACACATACTATGTAAATAACTACATTTTTAAGATATAAAACTATACGGACATAGTTCATTTTGTACAATAGATATTATAAAACAGAAATATCACCAAATTTGTTATTTCTAATAGTGGAAACTACAGAAAATTTGTAGAAAATAAATTCAGTAGTAAATACAATATATTTAGAAATCTTTGATTCTTTTTGTTCCCTACATCCTTTTTTATTGAAAATAGATTCTCTTTTATACAATATATCCTAATTATAGTTTCCCAACACTGAAAATGTGTATCAGACATCCCCATATTATTACAGGCCTCCGGATTAGAATAACAGACACCATGATGATATAGCATTTATGCTTTGAAACCCAATATACATGTAGGCCCAGCAGAATGAGAACAAAGACCTAAGCTATCAAAGTTCATAGATCTGGGAAAGTCCCTAAATGAACTGGTTTTGCTTTTTGGCTTCTGTAGTTCCCTTTTTGGCTAACTGATCTTGCAAACTGAGGTATGTAAATCCAGGGTGTGGTTTTCATGCTTAAAAGTTCACCCAAGAAAGACATGGCATCATACTGGGATTCCAAACACCCAATAAAATCACCAGTCAGCTAATACAGACTTTCTATTGGCTTAAAAAATAATCTTGCAGGAAGTGGTGGCCAATGACTTTAATCCCAGCACTCAGGAGGCAGAGGCAGGCATTACTCTGCTTTCTAATCCAACCTGGTCTACAGTGAGTTCTAGGACAGCTAGGGTTACACAGAGAAAACCATCTCAATAAACAAAAACAAAATACATTGAATCAAAAAATATATGCTTTTGCTATGGTTTGGATATATGGTATGGAAAGAGAAGTCCTTGCAATGAAATATGCTGTCTCTAAACTTAATTAGTGAAACCTCTGAGAAGCATATATTTTTACTTGGCATATATCTCTATTATAGTTATAGTCTTGCCACAATGTACTAAACAGAACCTGTCTAACATATCTCTTCTTAAAATTTCTTTATAGGTTTTTGTTGTCCTGTAGTTTAGTAATAACTGCATTGTCAAAAAGATACTGACAGGGCTGGAGAGATGGCTCAGTGGTTAAGAGCACTGGCTGTTTTTCCAAAGGTCATGTGTTCAATTCCCAGCAACCACATGGTGGCTCACAACCATCTGTAGTTGGATCTGATGCCCTCTTCTAATGTATCTGAAGACAGTGACAGTGTACTCATATACACATAAAATAAATAAATAATTTTTAAAAAGGTCATCCTGATGCTGTGTCAAATGAAAAAAAGGAGTACTAATATTAGTTGTTATATCATATTTCAGTAGTATAGTTCTATTTTAAAAATAAACAAAATATGATTTATAAAACAATAAAATGATTAACATTAAAATTAACATCATGTTGTATTTATAAAGATAATTTTTACCAATTTGACCAAAAAAATATTATCATCATTAATAAATCTGAGCACCAAAACCTATCAGAAATTGATGATGAGTGTTACAAGATTATTGGCCAGCTTTCCATTAACATGCATACTTTCAGGTTACTGATGTAAAAGGAAAGAAGGACTTTGATGACTCCAACTTTTAGAAGTTTCAGTTAGCTCCATTGTCTGTGGTCTAGTTGTCATTTAGTGGCAGGTATGAATGGCATTGTATGGCTATGAAAATCAGGATGAGTACAAAACCAACAAAGAGAAAGTAGTTGGCTATCCCTCAAGCCTCTTCACTGACAGATGCTTAGTGATTAGAAACCCTTTCATTGACTCTGCATCTGAAAGATTCCTGCATCTCAAATAACATCATGGCTGGAGTTCTTTCATACATAGATCTTTGAGTATTATTGCAGTCCTTAATAGTAGCCTATCTTACTCCATGATTTCTTTAAAGTAGAAGAAATCCTAACACATCTTTCATGATGCTCACATCAATGCTTTTAAATAAAGCACTCATAGTTTAACTGATAGGAGATTATTTAATTTGCCAATAGGTAAGTAAAACAACACATTGTGACTAAAAAGTTTTTTTCCTGAAGAACAGGGTTGATGTGATATTAAGGCTATTAATACGGATAATAGTATGGGCTGATGCAATTGTGCTCTTGGCATATTAAGGGGGGTTGCAATTAATCAAAATGTCTACATAAAACTGTTTTATATCATTTATTGTTGAATAAAAATAGTAATAGAAGATAAAGAAATTGCTTAGTAAAGTGGGCTGTGGAAGCCTGAAGAGCCCATTCCTGCCCTATGACAAAGAGTTATAGTGGTGAGCATCTATAACTCCAGTACTGGATCCAGTGGGCTTGCCGGACAGCAAGATGGATCAGTTTGTGATTCTAGGTTCAAAGACTGGTCTTGTCTCACAAAAATTGGAGATACCCAATATTGCCTTCTGGTTCCCAAGACCCTTCCTCAATATCAAAGTCTAATAATAAAGAAGCTAAGCACTAAAATTATTATTACATATTGAATGGTGACTCTAAAAATCTCAATGAAGACCACATGGCTTAATTGAAAAATAAACATAACTTGCAAATAGGATTATACATCAATAAACTAATGCACAAAACTTATATTCAACAGAATTTCAAAGTATACACAAAAATATTCATTTTAAAATCATTATTGTTCTCTTATAAAAGTAGACAGGACAGAAATAATCAATGAAGGTTAGTGTACAAAGTGTAATTGAGCTGATATACACTCTTTATGAAGGAAATAAAAAATAAATAAAACCCCATCAATTTATAATTTTAAGTTTGTGTATTTTGGTCATTCTAATTTTCAGAATATGCCTTCTAAGCTGGGAATAATTTTACTAATCTATGTAGATTATCCAGAGCTATGTATTTATTCCAAATAAATGTGGAAGAATGCTGTTAAGTATGAGTAAGGAAGAAACTCATCAACTGTAGATTACTAATTGGTTCTGATGCAGGAAGAGGAAATAAAAAGAGAAGTAGAATAATTAATATGGTCAGTGAGGTAGACTTTTGGATAAATATTTTAATGACTCTGGTGATGATACAGGATGTATTACCTTTGCAAATGTATACTGAGATTTATAAAGGATTATCCTTAGAAGAAAAACATTATCAGTGCATTTGATGAAAATATCAAACAGCAATAAAAATGGAAATTATCAACAAAATAAAACATAGGAAAAATACCAAAGTTCTTTCTAACAGAAAATTTAGCACTTTTTTTATTGAACAATGTTTTCTGTAAAAGCAGAATTACAAGTATAAAAGCCCCTAGTCAAGGAGATACAGGAGTCAGTATTACAAAACTATTCCACCCAAACTAAACTTGTAATGCTCAACTGGAAAATACCAGCACTATAGGATCAAATCATTTTTTATTATTAGTTTAAATATTTTAAATTAAAAATTAAAAATTGATTTACAGAAAATTAAAGAAAAATCTCATATTCTCATGAACCATTTTATAGTATTCAACATCCATTTCTCAACAGAGCAAGCACTAATAAGTAGTGCAAACTACATCAAATTTATTTCAGTTAATGCTCAAAAATATGCACAGCATTTAAGACAATTTAAAAATAAATTACATTGATTTTTAAGCTATATAATAGATAAAATCACAAGCTGTAGAAATGTTAACAAGTTATCATAATTATGAAGTTACAGCAGCTGTGGTAGTTACCTGTACAAGATTCACATGACATCAAGCCAGGCAAAATTTATTCATAATTGTGGGAGAAGCTCTCTAGGTTCCAACCTTTGCTGAAAACCTATTGTCAGGTGATAGCTCCAAGGAAGAAATAATCGATCTAGGTGTCTGTCTGTCTGTCTGTCTGTTTGTCTTTCTGTCTTCTATCTATCTATCTATCTATCTATCTATCTATCTATCTATCTCTAGATATCACAATCACCTATCTATTTTATTTCTCCATTTTGCATCTCTCTCTCTCTCTCTCTCTCTCTCTCTCTCTCTTTCTGAGGATGTGGACACTGAGCAACATATCAGTGGCTATCATCATACCCACGTACATATGGAAAAAACTAATGGGATCTAGTAAGGGCTTAGTAAGGGCTTATACTTCTGTTATCAAATTCCATGATCAGACTTTGCAGAAGTATTTTAATCCAGCAACATGGCTGCTCTCATAAGGAATCACAACAAAAGATCTTCCAGGTCTTTGTGATCTGACTAGAGTATGGACACATCTTTAATCCTGGCTGAAATACACACATGTACACCCTTAGTACACACTTTTAAAGTAAAAAGAAAGGCAGCCATGTTTGAAAGTGACTTCCAATTGAGGTACAAAATGAAAAATCAGAGAAGGAATTGACAGAAAGAGTCAGAGATAGATGATAAGCCCAACTCTCACAAGAACAGTGCAGGAAGGAAGCTACTTAAGAGCAGCACAGGGAGAGAGAGTGAATTGGGAGTCAGCGCAGTGAGCTTGTGCTGTTCAGTGTAGATCAACAGAGGCAGTTGAAGTGAGAGAATACAAAGGGATCAGAAGATTAGCAAATTGCCAAAGTTGGTATGAAGCCAAGAAGAGCAATTCAGTAAGAATCTGAGAGAAGCCATTTCAAATCAGTCAGCTTAGAGAGGAATTGTGAGCCAGAACAGGTGGTTGAATCAGCCAGCCAGAGTTCAGAACGAACTAAAAAAGGAGAGCCTTTTCAGCGGTAGCCTCTGAGGTGACAATTATATCTGGAGAATAAAAGTTACTTTTACAAAAGTCAGCTTGTGGGGAAAGGCTTTATTTCATTTCACAATTTGTAGGTTACAAATCATCATTGGAGGAAGTAAGGGTAGGAAGCAGGAACTGAAGCAAAAATGGAGGAATGATGCTTCTTGACTTGTTCAGCTTTTCTTCTGATCACCTGCCTAGAGGTAAGACCATCCACAGTGGATGAATTCCCCAACATCAATCATTGGTCTAGAAAATAGCCTACCCACATGGTCACAAGCTGATCTTATAGACAACAATCGGTTAATGATCAGAGAATAAGAGGCTGGAGTGCTAAGGGACACTATATCACACCACCTCCCCTTTCAGACTCTGTGATCAACTTAGAAGACAAGACATAATGGTTTTAAGAGCCAAAGGTAGTAGGTATCTGTAATGATGTAGCATTTGCCGGATATGACAGAGTAGTTGCATAAGTAAATAGCTGGAAATGCATGCATAAGGCTTGCACATATTCAAACCCACTGGAATACTTACATAAATGGATAGGAAGTCCCACTCCTGTTAAAGAACCTAGTGGACACTGATGGACACTAAGAAAAGGATGGTCATTTTTCTTCAGAGATACAGGTGGTGCAAAACTACCCAAGTTCCTGTAGATGGTCCTAATAAATGGAATCAGTGAATTTTAAGTTTGAGAAACACAACACAAACACACACACACACACACACACACACATACACACACGACAGAGAGAGACAGAGACAGAGAGAAAGAGATACACAGAGACAGACATAGAGACAGAGAGGAAGAGACACACAGAGACAGAGACATAGAGACAGAGAAACAAATAGAACATGGAATTGATAAGGTTGGAGTGGGGTGGGGAGGGTAAAGGAATTCACTGGAGAGGATGGAGTGAGGGATAGGTTAGATCCAACCACAGTATATGCTTGTTTGAAAATTATATAAAGTATTTTTAATGATACAATCTATATCATCCAAAATGACTACATGTGATCAATTCTTCCATTCTTATGCTTTGGTCCTAATTTCGTATTGACTGCATAAATTCACACACACACACACACACACATACACACACACACTCATATACACACACACACATACACATACACACACACACACATACACACACACATACACACACACACACACATACACACACACATACACACACACACATACACACACACACACACACAGAGAGAGAGAGAGAGAGAGAGAGAGAGAGAGAGTTAGTAAAAGTGGTATGTACATAAATAATTTTATTTATCCATCAGAAGTGCAATGTGGGCATCAAGAGTTCTGTCTAAAGTTGTCAAAGTTTCTCTAACATTTCTAAAACTCACTTTATATCCATCTCTGAAATTGTCTTAAGTAGAGACATACAGTTTCTTTTTGAGTAATTACAGATTTGAAAATTCAGGTTTTGCAGCAGAATAACACAGACTTTGGTGGATGCCATTATCTTTATACAAAGCTTTCCCCCTAAATATATAGACGAAAAAGTGTAAGAACTTAGAGGCATGACAATAAAACCTGCAAATTTGCTAACCTGTAAAGAGAAAATAACTGCAATTTCTCTGTGTGATAATTTTCTGAGCCAATCTGAAATTCTGAAATGTTTTAGATTCTGGAACTATCACTAGAGTAGACTTTTCATTTATAATTACATAGCTTTTAAGCTTTTGCTTCAATACCCAGAGTAAAAATTTTATTCACACATCTAATTGCTTATTCCGTCTAACACAGAGAAATACCATGCTCCCAGTCATGCTCCAGTGGACACAGCTTGGCAAGTGCTTCCAACAAACTTCACCTTACTCCTGAAGGAACCAGGCATTCCCCAGGCGGGCAGAACCTCGTAAATCAACTGCAGTGTTAATCAATAAAAGTAGTCAGCCTTCCAAGCAAAACCTGTCTATTACAATACGTAACGAGGAGCTGTTAGATATACTTTTGACACAGCTTAGAGAGTAAACACAGTTGTGGCCCTGAGCTTTCTGCCACTTCACTACAAGGAACATTAGAATTTCAGATGAGAACTGAGTTAAAAGATTCTCCGAGAGTCTGCCCACTGGTGAGTGGGAAAAGAACATAGGTGAGAATACGCAGTTTCCATGTGACACACGATATCTCCAATAGCCCCATTTATAATTCAATGTGACCTTGTATGTAAAATCATTTTCCAATTTAAATGGCATTCAAGGATTATATCTGGTTCTCAGCTGTCTCTGTAGAGTACCTTTTGCACTCTGTTAATCAAATTCATTTAATGACACATACATTTATTTTCCTTAACACATTCTCGTGGCTGAATTGTTCATTGCCTGCTTCTCTGACACAGGCTTTAAATTAATGAAGGAAACTTTATTAAGAATCTATCTATTTTTTAATTAATTTTTATTTTTTGTAATAATACAAAGATTTGAACCAACTTCTGAAAGAAATGAATGTGCTGACTAGTTTTATAGTAACGTATACAAGCTACCGTCATCGGAAAGGATGGAACCTCAGGTGAGATGTGCCAGCAGTCATGATGAACAAGCCAGTAAGCAGCACTGCACACGGCCTCTGCATCAGCTCCTGCCGCTAGGTTCCTGCCAGGTTTGAGATCCTGCCTCGGCTTCTTCACTGGACTGTGACTCGGGATATGTCAGCCAAATAACTGTTTTTTGTTTTCTTTTTCCCCAAGTTGCTTTTGGTCGTGGTGTGTCAACGGAGCAATAATAACCCTAGCTAAAACATGAGTTTCCTCAATCCCAAACAACATGCTTAGCAGTAATTTTATAATCTTTGAACTCCACGTAATTCATAAATATTTGTGGTTACTTTAAATATTCTTAATTATATTCAGTTTTTAAAAATACTAAATGATATACCAAAATGCACTACTGACATTATTGTCAGTAACATCAATAATGAATGATTGATAATTATCATAATAATAATATAATTTTCATACAGTATAACATCATTATAACAATATTATAATAATGAATTAATAACATTTACTCATTTGTTATGCAATAAATATAAATTTTCTGACATATAGTCTTTTGTTTATCTGCCAAATTTGTAACCTATTTAGAAATAGTTCACGTTTAAGAAACTAAGTATAAAATTCTAAACTAGAATATTTTTGTCAAATTTCTCACATCTGGGTTTCATCTTAAGAATTTATATGTAACCCATAGATAATGCAAAGAAATTGCATTAAAGAATTAGTACCTTTAAATTAAAGAATAAAGTACCTAACTGTACAGCAATCAATTGGGTAACAGACCTTAACTATGATAGTTTTGCTATGAGGATCCAGATACATTATTAGCTATTCCAGCAGCAGTCAGAGGCAGCAGGCCCTGGGAGACAACACTAAAGTTGTCATGCATGACTGGTGGGGCACTTGAGAGCCAAGGTAACAGCTTACTTGTTGGGACCTCTCATTGGCCTTGATTTGAGTTAAGTGCATCACCATTGCAGTACTACCTCTACACTAAACAGACATAGGAATCCCAAGGACAAAAATAATGAAGGTGGTCCGCCAGACCAAAACCTTACAGCGGGCAAAACCGAGGAATAGTTCAAAGTTAGTTATGATACTGTAGTAGTATTTCTTAAGTAAAACATTGACTCTGAATTCTTACTTTTGCAACTAAAGGAAATACAAATAATGTCATGTGCGAATTTTAGCCTTAATCTCTGTCAGGCATCTGCATTTCCAATTCAGTCCTAGGGCCATTGGCTGACATTTGGCCACGATCTGTGATTGACTTTGTGAAGTCCTTAATGACAATGTTCCTTTCATCTGTTGCATTCTGTTGGTGAGGCTTGCCTCTGGGGTTTCGGATTTCCATTCCCTGTTAGACCTTAGTTTGGCTTTTCTTTATTGTTTTTATTTCCACAATCAGTCTAGAACAGTTTTCTTCACTTCATCACCCTGTGTTTTCATAGATTTTATTAATGCATTTATTTTATAATTTAAGGTACTCGATTATATTAATAATAGCTATTTTGAAGTTCTTTTCTGTACTTTAGCTAATAGTGTGTTTCTAAGGGACCCCCATAGTAGGGCTGCTCCAGTCTCGTGAAGACATACTGTCCTGGATGCATTTATTGTGTTTTTATACTGATGTTTGGCATCTGGGTTTTGGATGATTGTAATTCTAGGTATTGATATCAATCTGGTCTGGTCTTGTCTTTCTTGACTGGGCTTTCCATTCCCTGGTTTTTGTTGCTCTGTCTGGAGCTTAGGGGTATGTGGTCACTTTGGGGTGGGCTTTGGAATCTAGATTTTAGGAGCTAGCATGCAGGAATGCATATGGGCTATGTGGCCAGAGTGCTGAGAGAGTCCATGGAAAGGAGGTAAACTTCATCGCCAGGAGAATCTGGCTCTGGATGCTGGCTAGCTAGTAGTATAGAATACCTGGGGGATGTTGGCCTGTGAGATGACAGGATGGGATGAAGAAGGAAAGCTGTGGGAGATCTGGTTAGTCCCTTTGAAATGGGAGCTGGAAGGAAAATGATTCATTAGGTGGTCAGCTACCAAGCTGGTGATCAGGCTGGGGATTTGGATTGGACAATGGGAAGGAGAATGAAAACTACTTCCTGGGCAGTGGGTTTCCAGGGAGAGATTCCCTTGGTTTTGTTTTGTTGTTGTTGTTTGTTTTGGGGGAGAGGTGGTGTTTACAAAATGTGCCCTGCTTTCCTGAGACTTCTGGTTTTTCTCATGCCCTGTGGTGCCACCAACTGCAGTGCATTTTTTTTTTTCTCCCCAGGCAACAAGCACTAAAACTTTGAATGTTTAGGAAGGCCAGCTTTACTGATTCTAGGACTTTGCTGTTACAGCCACAGCTTTTTGTGAGGCAAAGTGCTGCCAGACCTACAGGCTTTGGGGTATTAAATCAATACAGAATATATGTCAGTACTCAGCAGCAACCACACTTCCTGATTTCTGTTAAATTGCAAAGCTGGGTTCTCAGGTGCTTAGGTGGACAGGGAAATAGATTTTTTTCAAACACTTGCCTCTGCCTTCAGATAGTGATGACACTATTTGGGTCATATTGTAGATTTGCTTTTAGCTTTCAATATTTATCCATACTGATTTCCATAATGACTGCTTATGTTTGCAAGCCCACAGTAAATGAGGGTTACGTCTTCCCACCACCCCAAGCAGCATTGGTTACCAGCTGTTTGCTGATCGATTGTTGCCCTTCTGATTGGTATGAGATTAAATCTCAAAGTTGTTTTGATTTACATTTCCCTAACTTCCTGGAATGGTGAACATTTCTGGAGATATTTCTGAGCCGTTCTTTTTACTTCTGCTGAGAACTCCCTATTCAGTTCTTAGGCATATTTTTTTTTTAAATGAGTTTGTTTAGTGTGTGTGACCATTCTTTGAATAAACTGGATATTAAAAATTTCCATCAGCGATATAACTGATAAATATTTGTGGGCTTCCTCTTCTCCTAGTTGATGGTTGTTTGTTGTTTTTGTTGTTGTTTTGTTTTGTTGCAAGCTTTTTAGTTTCATGGGATCTTACTTGTCAGTGGATGGCTTTAGTTCATTGACAATAGATTCTTATTGAGAAAGGTTTTTCTAACACCTGTATCACCTAGACTCTCTCTCTCTCTCTCTCTCTCTCTCTCTCTCTCTCTCTCTCTCTCTCTCTCTCTTCCTAGCAGTTTCAGATTTTATATATATATATATATATATATATATATATATATATATATATATATATATGGTGTTAGATTTTGTGCAAGGTAAGAAGTAAAGATCTAATTTTATCCCTCTGAATGTGGACACCCAGTTACCCCAGCACTTTTTTTTTGTTGTTGTTGAGGATGCTTTTGAAAAGGACAACATAGGTCCCAATTGTCTTCATGTAAGGACCCTGTTTGTTTCTATTTAAGGACCAGGCCTGATTTCAGACAAAAAGGCCATAAGGTATGAGTTCCAGGAACAGACAGACCCTAAGTCCCAGAAACTAGGCCATAAAACAGCAGCTCCAGGGACACACTATAAAATCTAGAGCAAGATCATAAAATCCCCTCCTAAAAATAACCACAAAAATGGGAAACTATCTTACCTCTGAATGGGCCATTCGTGCTGGACAGCCCTATTTCATCATATGGTTAAAAATTCACAGCACAGGAATGAAGACCACTGATGATCTGTAATCTCCCCAGCACCCACCAATGAAATTTTAGATTACACGATCCTTCTAGACAGTTCTCCCATTTCCCTATACAAAGACTTTATGTGCCTTTGTCTGGAGTCACTATTTTAGAGAATGGTTGACCCTTGCGTGCTGGATAGTGCAAAGTAAATGCTCTTTGTTTTTGCATACTTTCTGAATCTGGGGTCTTCATTCAGTGATTTTTGGACTCTTACACTTTCTTTTTTCCTAATCTATGGTTTTGAGTCTTTGTCAAATATTAAGTGGATGAAGTTAATATGTGCTTATATTTGAGTCTTCAATTTTGTTCTATTGTCCAACTCCACGCCGGGTTTTGTGCCACTATCACATTGTTTGTATGACCTTGGCTCTGTGTTCTATCTTAAGGTACTGGGGCCGTACCACCTCTAGCACTGTTATTTCATTTTATTTGCTCAGGGTGTGTTTGATTTTGGGGGGATTTTGTGGTTCCATATGAATTTTCGGATTAATTATTCTGTTACTGTAAAGAATGACATGAGGATCTTGATGTGACTACATTGAAGCTGTATAGAGCTTTTGGTTGAACAGTCATTTTCATGTTACTTCAATCTATCTGTGAGCATAGGATATCTTTGTGTTTCTAGGTTCCTCAAACTTTTTCTTCAGAGATTTCCAGTTCTTAGTGTAGATTTAATCCTTTGTGTTTTACTTTCTTGGAGGCTACTGTGAATGCAAGTGTGCCCATGACTATCTCTGAGTGTTTGTCTTTAATGTATAGAAAAGGTACTGATTTGTGAAAATTGATTCTGTATCCTGAAACATTACTAATTTCAATTTTCTAAAAGTTATTTTTTGATAGAATTTTTGTTTGATAGAATTTTTGAGGTCTCTAAGGCGTAGTATCATGTCATCTGCTAATAGGGTTAAATGATTCTTTTCCTTACTGCATCTTTAACTTTATTTTTTTGCCTTATTGTTCCAGCTGGTACTTTGAGCACGATGTTGAAAATGGATGGGGACAGTGGACATCCATGTCTAGTTCCCAAATACGGTGGGATTGTTTCAAGCTTTCTGCCATTTTAGATTACGTTGGCTGTCAGTTTCTTGTATATGGTTTTATTATTTTGAAGTATGTTCTATCTCACCCTGCATACTGTAAGACTAATCATGAAGGCATGCTGAATTTTCTCAAAGCATTTTTATACTTCTATTGAGATGATCATGTGATTTTATCTTTGTGTCCATTTATGTGGTATAAACACTTATTGATTTCTGTATTTTCAACTCTCTCTAAATTTCAAAGAGAAAGCCAACTTGGTCATGGTTTAATCATTTTTTTTCATGTGTGTCTGTATTCTTTTTTCAAATGTTTAATGGAGTATTTTTTTCTATATTTATTAGGAATATTGGCCTGTAGCTTTTTTTCTTTGTTGTCTTGTTACCTCATTTGAGTATTAGAGTAATAATGGTTTGAGGGTGTTTTTATTTTTTATCCTGTTCTTATTTTATGAATAGTGTAAGAAAGACTGGTTATATATATATATATATATATATATATATATATATATATATATATGAATATCTGATAGAATTCTGCTATGAATTAATATATTCCTTCATCTTCCTTTTAGCTGCAAGATTTTTCTCTGGTATTTCAATTTCTTTATTGACTCTACTTAGGTGGCTGACTTATTCTTGGTTAATTTTGGTGGCCTGGCTGTATCTAGAAAATTATCAATTTGTTTTAGATTTTCCAGTCTCATAAATTACAGGTTTTTAAAATATTCCCTCATAATATTCTGAATTTCTTTGGTGTCTGTTGTAATGTTTCACTGTTCACTTCTGGCTTTGTTAATGTGGGTCATCTCTTTCTTTTGGTAAATTGTGATGAAGATTGCTCAATTTTGTCTTCTCAAAGAGCCAGCTCTTACATTTGTTGATTCTTTGTATCTTTTTTTTGTTGTTGTTGTTGTTCCCATTTTGTTGGTTCATTCTTTCTTGCTATATACTAGGTTTAGATTTGGTGTGTTCTTGTTTTGCCACCTTTTTGAATTCCATCATTAAACTCTTTATTTTGCTCTTTCTTAATTTTTAATATAGACACTTAGAGTTATAAATTTCTGTCAAATGTGTTCCCAATATGTCTCAGAAGTTTTATTGTGTTTTCATCTCATTTATTTCTAACAAGTGTTTTTTTTCTTTCTTGACTTTTTTCTTTACCCAGTCATTATTTATATTAATGAGCTATTTAACCTCCATATATTTGTATATTTACTAGAGGTTATTTGCTGTTATTTTTCTGCTTTATTTCATTGGGAACAGATAGGATACAAAGCGTGATTTCAATCTTTATTTTAATTTGTAAAGATTTGTTTTGTGTCCCAGGATATACTTTGTCCTAAAAAAGCTTCCATGTGCTGTTAAATAAAATGCGTACATACTCTTTAGTCTTTGAACAGAATAAGGTACTTATTTGTTAGGTCTACGTGATGTACAGTGTAATTTAATGTTGATATTTATCTGTTTATTTTTGTCCAGATGACCTGTTTATAGGAATAATCGGGGTATTGAAGTCATCCACAATTAATGGACTAATGTTATTCTGTGTCTTTAGTTCTAGTAATAGAATTATTTTCTGACATTGATTGCACTTGAATTTGGTGTATGTATGCTTATGAGAATAATGCCTTCTTGATTAACTGTTCCCTTGATTAGAATAGTGTCCCTATGTATTTTTCTGATAAGTTTTGATGTCTATTTTGTCAGGTATTACAAACGTGCTTTCTTCCTAGTCTCATTTGACTGGAATACTTTTACCTATCCTTGTACAATAAGGCAGCGCCTCTCTTTGAGAATAAAATGTGTTTCTTTTAGGCAGCTTAGATATGTTTTTTTTTTTTTTCTTGATTCATTTAATCAGTCTTTGTCTTTTGATTGGAGAATTGTGTCAACTGATGTTTAAAGATTGAGAAATACATGTGGTCATTATGTTGATTTTTGGTGTTTTTTTTTTTTTTTTCTCAGTGCTATTTTATGTTTTAGTTATTATGGGTCCTTCCCCCCCACCCCCCCACAATCTCTCTGCTATAATCTTTCCTCTCTTCAGCCTTTCTGTACTTTTTCTTTTTAGGATTTGTTGGTTGGATATAATTTTTTTAGGCTATTTATATTGTGGAGAATTTTTTTTTTCCTTCAATCATGGCAGACTTTTGGTGGTTGTATTATTTTAGGTTGGGTGTCATAATCTTTTTGGATCTGTAATACATTGTTTCAGGCTCTTCTGTCTTTTAAATTTTTCACTGAGAAATCACCTGATATTCTAATGAGGCTGTCCTTATGTGTGAGTTATGTTTTTTTCCTATTGCAACTTTCACTAAACTTTGTTTGTTATGTATACTTAACATTTTAACTATGATATGCTTTGGAGAATTTTCTTTTTTTTTTTTTTTGTTTGTTTGTTTGTTTGTTTTTTTGTTTTTTGAGACAGGGTTTCTCTGTGTAGCCCTGGCTGTCCTGGAACTCACTCTGTAGACCAGGCTGGCTTTGAACTCAGAAATCCGCCTGCCTCTGCCTCCCAAGTGCTAGGATTAAAGGCACGCGCCACCACCGCCCGGTTAGAATTTTCTTTTCTGGTCTTATTTATTTGGTCTTCTGTGTGCTTCTTGTGTCTGTATGGGTGTACCTTTCCTTATTTTGGGGGAAGTTTTCTTCTATGATTTTGTTTAAAATCTTGTCTATGTTATCGATTTGAGTTTCTTCACCTTCACCTATGGTTATAATTCTAATTCAAAGTTTTTGTTTTGTTCTCATGGTGTCCAGCATTTCTTGTGTGTTTCTTCCCTGTGATTTTTCTTTGTGTTTTTCATTTTGTATTTCATACATCTTTTGAAAATTTTTTTCCAGATATTCTATCTTATCCTTGCTACCTGATATTCTGTCTTCTGCTTGATTCATTCTCTTGTAAGGCCTTCCTTTGGGTTTTCAATTCCATCCTCATTTTATCTTGAGTCTTCCTTAATATATCTATCTTTTAATGAAGTCAGATTTCAAATCCTAGATCATGTTTATCATTTTGACCCATCTTTACTTATGTTTTCTGGGCATCAATTAGGCATTTATTCTCCCTAAGCTCTTTCTTTTGGTCCTTGATCTATGCGTGTGTGTGTGTGTGTGTGTGTGTGTGTGTGTGTTTAATTCCTTGAATTTTTGAGGAGGTTTATGATTGATCTTTTAATTCCTTCGTCCTGGAGTTCATCTAGGTCATTTTTATTAGCAAACATTTCTGTAGGACTGGTATGTTTTGGAGAGCAGATACTGGCTTGATGTGACTTTCATATTGTTGGAATTCCTGTGATGAGATCTGGGCATGTAAACTTCCTTGGTTAGTTTTAAATTTGATATGCATAAAGCAGGGTTGGGGAGAAAAGAGAATGTGGGAAAAAGTTTGGGTCTCAAGGTTGGAAATGGCTTGAATAGGTGCAGTCAATTGGGCCAAAGAAACTGCACTGGTATACAGAATGTGTTTCCTATTCTAAACTTGGGGTGAGGGGCAGGGATAGATGTATGTGATTGGACGTGTTGTATATGATGTGGGATAGTCATGTGCTTTGATGGATAGGTATTGATGATATTGGTTCAAGCCTGCAGCTTTTCTGTAGTGAAGGCACAGAAAGTCAAACTAGGTTGGTACACAGGTTGTGGGTCTTAGGCTAGACTTGGTAGTTTGCAAAAAAGGTGCTGATGAAGGGGTCAAGGGTGCTCACTAGGATAGAGCCTGGAAGATGATGAGGGAAGTCTGGGTATGGAGTAAGGTATAAATGTATCACCAAAGGCCCTAGGGATACAAGTAGGTCAAAAATATTTATATACAATTAAAAAGGTATCTGAGTTACTAAAATAAATTTCAAAATTTCAAGGGTAAAATGGAACTTAAAATATTTGAAAGGATAGGCTCATCAAAGAAGACAAAAAAATGGAAGAGAGGACTGATAATGGAGAGTATTGAATTACAGTACCAGAAACACATACATGTAGAATAAAAAAACCCACAACACCACAGAGAAAGAGGTTTGTGTGTGTGTGTGTGTGCGTGTGTGTAAAGCTGTTATTTCCATTAAGCCATAAAAAGCAAGGGATGTGAAATGAGAGACAACGCATTCATAACCTTTACTAGACCTTTCCATAGTGATAGAATGCTTTGAGTAAGAGCTCAGAACCACCAGAAGAAATGAAGGCAGAAAACATGTGAATGAAAAATTGAAGATATAAATGTACTAAATAATTACAGACATTGAGACATTAAAGTGAATACTAACTAAGGCAAGGAGGCTAGTGACTATGACATAGGGTACACGAATTCAAATACAGAAAATAATAAAAATTATTTAATACATGTGACTATTGAAGTAAATGACTATGTTGATTTGAATGAAAATAGTTCCCATAGGGTTAATATTTGAATTGTTGGTCATTGGTTGATAGCAATCCTTACAAAGGATTAAAAGGTTCAGTCTTGTTAAAGGAGGCATATCCTGTTTGCACCTTTAAGGTTTCAAAATCCCATGCCTTCCCAGTTAGTTTGCTCTGTCTCATGATTCCTGTCTCAAGAGGTAAGCTCTCAGTTACTGCCCCAGTGCCATGACTATCTTCATGCTACCATGATAGTCATTAACTCTAACCCTTTGAAACTTAAAGCTCCAAACAAAATATCTTTTTTCTATAACTTTCCTTGGTTATGCTGTCTTGTCACAGCAATATAAAAGTGACTAAGGCAGTTGCTGAAGGAAAGAAATGGACCAAATATCCAGAGGAATAGCATTGAAGGAGTTCATTGGCTGTAAAGTTGGAGGACTTATTTCTGTACACATCGAAATTTCTAAGACTAACAACTGGGTAGTTTGTCAGAATAGTTGTTCTGTAGTAGCTAAAACCATTTGGAAATGAACAGTGGTAACTTGGAGGTAATCAGATGACTTAATAAAGTTGACACAGGTATTGGCTTGAGATTCAGAGGTGGGCACTTAATGGAATATACTTGTATTATTTGTACTTTGTAAAAAACAAAAACAAAAACCTGATGAGATCTTGCAATTTAAAATCTTACTCAGTTTCTGTTGGTTATATTGTAAGAGTAATACTACTTTGTGCTTTGACCTTGTTACCACCCACTTCATGACACACACTACAAGTACACTTAGGTATATCCCAAAGTAGCTAACTGTATTCGCTCTTCAAAAATCTTAAAGTACCCAACGGAAATGTGATTTATAGGAATTGTTTTCTAGTGTAGCAACAGTACCATCGTATCACTGTTGTGAAATTCCTGAGTCAGTATATATATATATATATATATATATATATATATATATATATATATATAATTTTTGGTCATTTTCTTAAGAGCTGATAATAAAATTAAAAAGAAAACCAGTAGAACTGTGAAAGAGGAGTCATATTTCTATTTTATTCTAGAATATAAAAGTCATAAACAAAGTTTTGTATTAGTCTAGAGGCTAGTAACCAGCCTCATCAACTCTTAACACAGTGTTCTTGCATTTGCCAAATTGATGCCTCCAAAAGTGAAGATCTGCTTGCATTTTAGAACAAAGGATAGCAGTGTCATTAATAACTGGAATGTAAAATCCTCTATTTTAGCAAGCTACATGCAAGATATTCATTGCTCTGTATAGCTCATATAGAGAAAAAGAATAGACATATTCATTTGGAAATTCTGTACCCTGGAACACAATTCTAAAATAAAGGGAATGACATTACAAGAATTCAAGTCATTTTGACAGAGAGAGGTAAAAGAGGAAATGTCTAAGTAACAGAAAGCAGTTAAAATCTCCCTTAGAGAACTATAACTTCTATGGCAGGCACTTAAAAGAGAGATAATAATTTGTGTAGAAAGTGAGTTTGGCAGAGCTAAGGGAATAATATATCTTTTCAATCTCAAATATTATCTCCTTTTTGATGCTGAGTCTTTCTTACAATATTAACTGTTCATATTATTTTTTCTCCATGACCTTGACTACCCTGTGGGAAGCTATGAGCCTCGTCTTCCTATGTCTTGAATAGTAGGGTAATTTATCTTGTAGGGATGTCACTGTAAAAAATGTCTTCTTTATTACTTAAAAGCTAAGTCATTGGGGGAAAAAACCTAATACCACATTAGGAAGATGTGAAATCAATTGAAAGCATGAATAATTTTAGGAGGCAGAATACTTTAGAATGTAGTAAGTCTCCTTGCAGTGGGGGTTTTGAGAGCAAATGCAGAGAGGTCTATAAGGTAAGTTAAGTCTTGAGCCTGAACATTGATTTCTCCTCCTACAATACATTTGCTCTTATAATTGCGTGCAGACACAACCTGCAGTCTCATCACATCAAACTTATCATGTGGCCATTCACCCCATACTTTTCCATTAGATTTTGAGATCTGAATGGCTCACTGACTGTTCCTTAGGCAATTGTTTTTCTTAACAATAACTTCTGGGAGTTGTGTGTCCCCCACTGTGCTAGTTGACTGTTAAATAACTTATTCTTTAACCAAAATAAGTAAGTTCTCGATACTTCACTTTTTTGTCTTTATACATAAAATATCTTGAGTCTTATTTCTCTGTATGAGAAGAATCAATCTGACCCCCCAGATTAATCTTAAACCCTATTGCTTTTTTTCTGATAACATTTGTTCTAAGATACTGGGGTGGAGGGGCACCAATCATGTGTTCATATGAATGCATAATCTTTGAAAATTTTTAAAAATGAAACGTTGCTTTTTATTCTTAGTCTTTAAAAAGATTCCTCAGGTTATGTACTCTTAGACTGTATATAACTTTTTTTGACTACGGCAAACTGAGTATAAGTCCTGAGTAGTATCTATAAAAATGTAAACAAGTTAGGCATTTGGATTTCCATGATTTAAGTTTCTTACTAAAGACCAGAAAATTCAAGTCCATATAAGTTAGTTTACATACCAGAAGTCCCAACTTGTTTATATATAAAATTAGGAACAGAATCCAGTTGTCTTAACCTCAAGCTAAGACTGGCTTTTTGAATGTGCAACTGTAATTATTAGTCTTAATCTTTTATCATGGCAACATTTTATTTTATAGCATACTTGTATTGCATATAGTGGTGGGAATCTTGAGGACATTTTAACATATGTATATTATGTACTTTCACCATGGTCCCATCACATCTCCTTACTTTAGCTTTTCTTGAGTCAGCCTTCCCATTAACCCACTTCGGTCTCACATATGGTTTTGCTTCTACCCTCATGACATACATACATACAAGAATTTACATGTCAGTCTAAATCAGTGGATGTGAATATGGTTTTTGTTGTTCTTCTCTACCTTCTAAAAACTGTATATTCACTTCATATGCTCATTTATTTATCTAGGTATTTGATTTCCTGGTACTCAGGTTTCATAGTTTTGGGTATATTCCAGCTATACTCTGTTAAATGTGTAGTTAGCAAAGACTGTCTCCCAAAGTGAAGGCTACCTTTTCCTATCTTCTCTGTCCCTTTGTCCTTTTCTAAAAGCAAAGGCTTTCACAGTCCATGCCATCCCATTCCTCCATCTGACGTTCTAGAGTATTGTCAGAAAATATCTGCTTATGCCTATTTCTTAAAATGTTTTCCTTTTTTTTCTTAAATAGTTTTAGAATTTCACATCTTGCATTAAGGTCTTTGACCTATTTGGAGTTCCTTTTCACAGGATGAGAGGGTGAGGGATCAGAATCTAGTTTCTTTCTTCTGTATATTTATAAAACATAATAGTTTAATTTAGAGTATAATAATTCAGAGTATGTTGTAGTTGATACTCTAGACATAACTAATGGCTGTATGAAAGACTTTTCATGGGGAGACTGCTCCCCACCACCCACACATACACACACCCTACTAACCCCAGAGATAGAACTCATGAGAAACCCAAATAGTCAAACCAAAGCACAGCTTTTTGGATCAATGGGTTTTATTGAGGTTGTTAATAGGAGTGTGGATTAAGGATTAGTAACAGTAGGGTTGACTCAAAACTATGTGCTTATGTGCATCACTAAAATCTCATGCCAGTATGGGATGACATTGCTGATAACTCTTGAAAGGTGTATCTCTTAACCTCTTTCACAACTTACAGGCAGTTGTACAGGTCCATGAGTCTCCTCTTAAAAACATCCGGCAAGAGTCGCCTCCTCCAGAAGCTGTTTGCTGCAGAAAGTTCCCTCTTGAATCTTGTAAAGTTAGCAGCTTTCTATGTGACGTTTGTTTTTCTTGAGAGGCACG
Organism: Arvicanthis niloticus; assembly: GCF_011762505.2. NCBI lineage: Eukaryota > Metazoa > Chordata > Mammalia > Rodentia > Muridae > Arvicanthis > Arvicanthis niloticus. Next base: position 10,663,096 of record NC_047674.1, on the reverse strand, counting down.
TGTACCTCCCATTTCTTTTCAGGAAAGAAGTTTCAATTAGGAAGAAATTGCTATACCACAGGAACAAAAGCGAAGTGAGAAACAGTAAGGTGTACATTGAATAATGGGGGTGCTCTCTAAATTTTAAGTTGCTTTAAAGTATAAACCTTTCTTATTTTCACACAATTCTTTTTTTTATAATTGCAGTCCCCCTACTTCCAACAACAGTCTTTTTCTCCTTCCAAGAAAGTTCATAAATTTAAAAAATTCAAGTTAATACTATAAAATTCCATGTGAGAAAGATACATTTTCACATCATAAGATATTTTAGGCATCTGTTTGTTTAATTGACCATATATTTATTTAAAATGCAGACTGTGCTAAAGACTAATGACACCCATCTGCACTTTCTACAATTGGTCTTTTGAGATTCTCTAACTCTATTTGACAAAATTATTATTATAGCCTTTTCTGTTCATGCAAATAACTTGGAAGTGGCATTAAGTATGAAGCTTAAATTTCAGGTTTGGTCAAGCTTTTAAACAGTCCTGTGGTCTCACTTAGTAAAACTGACTTCAAATCAGTTTTTAATAACTGCTGCATAATTCAGTAAATTATAACATTAAATGATCAAACTGAACGCAAGAAATTTTAAGCAAGTGTTGTTACTTAGAATTCATTCAAACAAGCAAATGTCTTGATAGCAGAACACTGAATATGAGAGGTATTCTAAGTATATGGAGATACCATAAATAGAATAAGGGAAATATAAAAATTATTTTAGGTAGAATAATAGAACTATGGAAAGTAGTCCACATTTCTGGAGATATTTATAAAAGCAGAATAAGAGAAAATTTTGTTAAAGTTCTAAGTTGTTAATAGAATTTGGTGCTTTTCCAACTTTATCTTTTTTACCATTTTATATTGTATTGAAATGAACATAATGTTTAAATAAATAATAAAAAATAGGAAAAGTTTATAAAGTTCACGTTATATTTTGCTTCAATTTGTGATTAATGACTATTTGGTATATTTTGTGTTTGCTAAATTAAAAATATAATTGATAATAATTTCATATTTGTGAAGGGAAAAGAAATGAAAGAAAAAGCTGTCTGAAATTTAGCAAAAGATACAGTTTAAGAAAGGAATATTTATCATAATAAGTTATTTTCTTGATACCTTTATTCAAGAAAAAGATTGGCAAATTAAAAAATAATGCTATGATAACCTGTGATTTTAACAGAAAATAAGAACATAATTTTTATTAACAGTATGAAGAATATAAAAGGTTTTTGAGTTGGGAGAGGTGACAGGTATAAAGAATGTCTTTTGAAAGTTATATCAAAAGCTATATCTTCAAAAGGTTCTATGCAAGCCAAAACATCATTTTAAAGGGTTTCAAAGAAATAAGATGAAATGTGATAAAATGGAAATCTAATGGATCAAATTAAGAAATTGCTGTTAATATCAGATATCACACCCATTACAGTGACTTTGAAAATCTGTCTTTGCACATGACAGGCTGTGTGAAATGTGACTTAGACCTGTTTATCTGTAATTAGATTGGTAGCCTTATATAATGGGGTTAGAAATCACTCTTGTATCTATGAACATGACTTGTAATTTCATATCAAATTTTTTCAACCAAATTACTTTTGAAATTGACAGCTCATTTTAAGCTTATGGGCCATAGAAATCATCGATCAGGGTAGTGACATTGAAACCTTGTTCCAAAAATTCTATAACGTTGTATCGGATAAAGATACTTTCTTCGTAAACATAAAATGTCATAATTTTAAAAATGGAATGCTACATCTTTGAAACAATTTCCAAGTAAGAGTCTTAAAGAAAAAGTGGATGGCAAGATACAGGCTGCTAGTCTGCTAAAGAAAGGGAGGAAATAGAGCTAGTAAAAACATGAGAACGATATAAGTATCATCTCCCTTAAATTCCGTGTAGGACAAATGGACCCATCCAATTAGTAGGATAACTGGTGTAAAAATCATGCTAATTTCATTATCATCATCATCATCATTGTCATCATCATAGTTATTAATCATTTTATTAGTTTATATTTCAAATGTTAATTCCCCTTCCTGGTCACCCCTCATACTAATTACTTAAAAAACACTGTTTTGTTAAGGTCAACTATTAAAAAGCAGATAAAAGGCTACATAGAAATGAGCCTGGAATCTACTGTAACAAAATGTTTGATACTGCCGTTCAGTGTCCCTGCTGTTATCCTCCATGACTTATATTCTGATGGGAGATTGGAAGAAAAAATATATAATTTAAAATGATTTCTCAGAGACATTTTCTTTGACATGCTGGTAACAAAAATACGTGATTCTTTTCTTCCAAAACTCTTGAGTAGTTTTTGGAAGACTCATTTACTTCTCCATGTAATCAGCAGTATGGTTCTTAGCTATATACTTATTAAAATTTGTATCCACTCTTTTACCTTAAATTGCTAATGTTTATATGGGCTATTTCAAATAATTTCATGATTTTAGATTAACTTTATTTATTTCATCATTTGACATTTAGTGCAGAATTGACTTTCACCTAATCTCTGTTACATCGTTCACACCTAAGAAAGGTATTTAGTTATTTACACTAGATTCTACATTTGTGTACCCTTTCCTGTTTATATCTATTCATCATCACTTCCATTTTCACTTTTATTGCCTTCTGTGGTTTTAATTTATTAATTTCATTGACTGGTTACTTTCTCACTAATACAATTATTTGTTTCTGTTTGGTCATTCCAAGACTTGCTACATAAATATTTTAACCCATCTGACACCTTAAACTAGGTAATGTATAGTGTATAAAATATGGTAACATATAGCAAGCTCTTCTCTACTGTCCCTCGTGCCGTTGCATGTATCTTATATCTTATGCAATGTTCACTGAATATATTGTTTGGCTTGCAGGTCTACTGTTACCTTTGTATTAAAACTAAAATATTCTTTTGTTTGCACACATAAGTTATTTAATTTACAAATCATTTTTGGCTTACTATTCTTATTAATCTTTATAATAGCATACAATATAATCTATAGGTAAGTAAATATTGAGTCCCCTTTATCCTTTCAGGAGAATTCCTGTTCTTTTCACTACTAGAGGGTAGAATTTTGTTCTGAAAACGTGTTTTTATAAATGGTTAATAAATTGTTAATGACAAAAATTTTTACATATTGTCTGTACTGCTTGTTTTGTTGTAAATGTTAAAATGATAATTTTATTTCTCCAGGTTTTCCTGCTGAAATCAAAAGTATAACTAAGTTAAAATAAATTTAAAATTAAGAAAGATGAGAAAAATTATATGTTAATTGTGATAGACTACTCTAAAGCATTATTACATTGGGAACAAATACTCTTGGTGAACCAGTTGTCTACTTACCAATAATGCTGATTCGGTGAACTTAGGTGTATACACACACACACACACACACACACACACACACACACACTCACACACACACACACACACACACACACACACACACACTCACACACACACACACAGAGAGAGAAAGAAAGAGAGGCTTCACATGGACACAAATAAACAGGCTTCAAGCACATCTGCATACATACAAGCATCACACATTCATGCAAACACAGGCTTCACATTCATATGCACACATATACAGACTTAGATGTATATGGACCCCCACATACATACTAGTTTTCTATTATTTCTGTAAGGCATTCCTATAATGCTTACCAGCTCTCTGACAAGTGAAAATTACTAATGTTGAGAAGAAATGAGACTCCTGTGGTTAATAGCTGAAAACTGGTTTCTAAAAAATTTTGGACTTATATTTTGGGGATTGTATTTTGATATTCTGCTCAGTTTCACCTCAAATTTGACATTCTTCAGCCTCAGTTTGGAACTTGAGTGCATGGTACCACCCCTAGAAAATGTCTGACAAATTTATTAAGGAAACCACTGCCCTTGATCAGGAATAAAATTTTAAAAGCTGTTTGACAGAATTACCTAAAGAAATATAGGTTCTACATACATACTTGATGAACGATTAACTATGCCTTTTCACATCAGTGAAGTTGTATTTAGCAAGAACATCTCACTGAAATTGAGCTTAACCAAAGTTCTAAGTGAGAGAGATAAGGGCTTATCACAGAGACCACAGAGACTGTCTTACATAACCAAGGCAGGCTATGAAATCTAGACCTAAACATCTTGACTTAAAGGCCTTTATTTTCAATTTGAAGTTTTACCATCTCACTCCTTACTGAAGGAAGGAGTTTATTTTCATCATTTTAAATCTTAAACATAAAGAGAGAGATTTACATAAATCATCAACCTTCTTCAAAGTCTCACTTGAGAGTAAATTTTTTTCTTTCTATTTGCTTATTGTAACGAAGAAGACAAGGATAAGAGTGATTATACAGAGAGGTGTAGATTTTGATAGAAATTAAACAGAAAATGAGATTGAGGGTCCAAGCATCAGAGATCTGAAAAACACTTCACCTAAAAATCATCTACAATGAAAGATGTGTAAAATTCAAAATCCACAACAATTACAGTTAAGCCACAATATTAAGGGAAGGAAAATGTACTGAATAACATGTAAAAAAAATGAGCCTACCACCTCAGTGATGTCATTCTTTCTGGTTCATACTACTGAGGCTTTTTACTGACCCATCATAAGAGACACAAGTGCTACTCACAAAACCAACACTCTATTCTCATATAGCCTTTCCTTGCAGTTCAGGAACTAGACCTTCTTCCTAGTATTTTATACAATATAAGACACGTCAACGTTGGGATATGTTGAATTAATCTGTATTATCTATTCTGTTAATAAGAATAAATAGTAGAAGCTGGTAATTAAATATAAATGTTTGAATGTTTGTTAAATGTATTGATGAAGGGTTTACCATAGACACCAAAACCTAACAAAACTTTATTTTTTAAAATAAATAGTTGTCATTTAAATCTCTTGCACATTGCAAAAATACAAAAGAAGATAAATTAACATAGAACACGTAAAGATCGTTATTAAATTCAGCAGGAAATAAAAAGAGATCTTAGGAGGTAGTGAATTGAAAGGGAAATAATTTATTTGAACAAATAACAAATTTACAATGAGTTTACAATGAAAAGGACATTTATGGTTAGAAACCCAACTAGTGACATACAGACAAAAGCTTGAATTAGTTATGCTTGTGAAAAGAGAAAGAGAACAATAGTAGTTTACACAACATAAAGGGTGACCCAACATGAAAAGGTTACTAATTATGAAACAGATAATCTGGTCAGTAAACACAATGAAAGAGCACATTTGTTTTTTAAAGTTGAGAGAGAATCCAACTTCTACACAAAGCCTGATCTCACACATCTTTTTCCAGGGGCTGGACCAGTGAGTCTTCCTGAGCCTCCCACGTACTCACGTTTGCCAGCTGTCCAGATCTAGCCTATGTACCACATCCAGTGCCCAGTCATAGTCTGTGTAGTGAACATGGAAGGCAGCTACTGACAGCCAGGCTAGGAGAAGCAGCTAGGAGAAGCAGCTGATATCCAGGCTAAGAGATAAGACCAGCCCAGCCAAGGCTGGGAGGAGATAACCAGCAGAGGAGCCCTGCGTATAGATTAAGAAGTATGACATTTGCAGTAAAGTGTTAGGGATGGATAAGGGTAGGATAGAGTATAAGAACCCTGACCAGAGAAGGAAAGTCGGTCCAAAATGACCTGCCTGTGAACTCCACGCCGGTCTGGACTCCACTCAGCCCGACGAGTGAATGAACGAGATACAGACCACCAACTGATCATCAGTGGGCCCAGAGAACTGACCCGAGCCATCGGAGCAAGACTCACTGAATGCAAAGAGGTGATCCCGAGACTTCGGAGCCCGAGCCTGAGACGCGCTGGTCAGGTCTTGTAATGACATGTTATCTATCCTTCTGTTAGGAATATTAGCCACAGCAGTTGCATTCCTTTGTCTGTGTGTGATAGTGGAAGAGGAGGTCCGCTCCTCAACCACAACAATTGTGTGTGACCCTGAGTGTGGAATTAAAGCATTAGAAAACCAGTCTGACGGCTGCTCGTTGCCTTATTGTCTACCCCAAGGGCACCTCCTGTCAGAACCAACTGGCAGTCTAGGGGAATAAGTGCTCACGACAGTCTGGCTACCTCTGTCTTGTTTGTAACCAACTCTGGAAGCTTCCAGGCAGGATCCTCCCTACTTAACCCTGCAACCAAAAGACCTATTCCATCTCATATTGGACCATGTAAGCAAACCAGATTGCTGGCACGATCTAGGCTTAGACCTGGAGACACATCCTGTACAACAACCAGTTCCTCTGTCAACCTGACTTTATTTTACTCAATCTCTAGTCCAAAAATCTCTTGTAATCATTAAATTTTCTAATATTTATACCAATAAGGACACAGGAGGTATAACAGCCAGATGACCTTGTTTTCTTGACTATATACAAAAACACCTATTTATAAGCCTGATTTTACTACTCTACAACTAAATTAAACTAAACTAAACTAAACTAAACTAAACTACACTAAACTAAACTAAACTAAACTCTTTGGAAATCTCTTTCTATCTGCATCATTCTACTGAGCTAGTCTACCTTTCTCCTGAGCTCCTCTAAACCCAAGAGGATCTTTAACTTGCCTTCCTAGAATACTTTTTTACCTGTGTCCTGCCAGCTGCTTCTAGGTTGTTCCCATAAGTTTAAAGAGAGAATCTCTATCTCTTACCTGAATCTCCTACCTTAAAGGATCTTCCAAGCTGGGGGTGGGGGTAGGGTGGGGGAGAGGTTGTATCAAAGGTCAATTGCCTATAAAAGAAGTCTCTAGCCCCTCTTCTGTACCCTTGTCAGGGCAGGCTGAGCCATGTCACCATCGTGGTGGTGGAGTTCCAAGTCATTTCACCTTACAATGGGGTAGCTTGAAGATACCAAGCTGACTTTGCCTCACAGAACAAAGAACACAAAACCTCTTCCAAGAAACTTGCCTTAAAATAGGCAGGAACTTTCCATTCATTAGTATTCTTATTTATGGAGGCTTTTAGAGGCAACCAAAGTACATTTTTCAGGACACACCTAACTGCATCTGACAAATGAAATATCTATTTAAGCTTTTATATTTTCTTAACAATTAGGTTTTCTATGTACAATAATTAAATGTCCTATAATACTCTCCCGCATATTCTATCTTCTGCCTCAACCGTCTCTGCCCATAAATAATTAGAAGGTAGACTCATCAGAATATCATCTAACTTTTCATTTGAGATCATATGAAAGCCAGAAGTGCCTGGATAGATGTTCTATAAACTCTGAGATACAACAGATGCCAGCCCAGAATACTATATATCCAGTTAAGTACCTGTATATACTTACCAAGCCAGGGTATTACCAGAGTCTCCTGATATGGTCAGAGAGAATTAAAACCAGGCTGTACTGGAGGGGTTTCAGCAAGACTGAGACTAAGACAAGGTTATGTAAAGCAATCAGACTTTTAATATACTTGTCAGAAACAGAATACAATGGCTATTTCCAGGGTGAACACAATGTCAATTGCAAGCTAGACAAAGCATCTAAGATTAATGTCTAAGACTAATTGTTCTGCCAAAATGCTTTACTGACTTCCAAGAAACACAAAGAAACACTGGGAGGCCTGACTGCCTCACTGCCTGAGGCAGTGCCTCTTTTTAACAGGAACTGAAAGGCACATAATGCCCTAGAAGCCATGGGCTCTATCCTGAGAAAACAATGATTCTTGTTTCTCAAGGCAGCTAGACCTGGCCAACTCTATGTTTCTCTACAATACTCAGCAAAATTATCAGTCACAAAAAGATAAAGAAAAATATTCTGTTGACCCAGAATATTCCAATACAACCACTGCCATTCCGGCCAGGCCAAGCTCCAATGCATAAAGTAAGCCAGTCCCCAAACCTACTCCATCTATGAGCTACTGGGCTGCAAGGAAAAGCTGGTGCTGCAGAACCAGATCTGGGAGCGTGTCATCACCAATGAAGATTAAAACCTGAAGCATAGCTACAATCAGAGAAATCTTGGCGATGGTCTGATATTTATAGTGCTTCAAACTCAAGAGGCCTTGAGCCAGACCAATGAGTTGTGACAAGGAATACTTGCATGTAGAGCTCTATGAGCAAATAAAATAAAATAAAATAAAATAAAATAAAATAAAATAAAATACAGCAACTGATGCACTGCAGTTTTTGATGCCACTGTAACTAATGAATTTGTGATGGATGGATGGATGGGAAGGATGGAGGAATGGATTAGTGAGTCCACTGTGAAAGGAGGCTGCACCATGTCAGTGTCTGAGGTCTAAACCATCACTTGATGCCATATTAATGTGCACTGCTTATACTGCCACCTGAGACCATGTTGATGTCTTTGGCCTGTGCTGCTGCCAAAAGGGTCAGTATCTGGGTCCATGGTCTGTAAGGCTTGGGAAGCCCCCAAAGGGGACCCCACTCGAGTCACAGGATGGCGCACACCCAAAGGACACACGGAAGACCAACTTGCTGCAAGAACACGAGGTAGTTTAATGGCGGAACGTTCCGGACCGTCACGTGTCTCAATGTAGGAGACAGGGGCATCGACCTCGTGGCTCCAGGGTTTAGGGTTAATATAAGCTCGGGGTGGGGAAAAGGAGAAACTTTTGCGTGGGTGCACACGATTGGTTGTTTTCCAATTTTTGAACATCTGGCCAAACCGGTCCATGGGGGCAGGAAGCAGTTCCTGCAGGCAGATGTTTATCTCTTATCTTCATTCCTGGGATGGCTTGGTAGCCCATTGTCCTGTAACTCTGCATTCTTTGTTTAAGGATTAACTGGCCTCTGGTTGGTAAACCAGAGGGGCAACTTTAGCTACTCAGGCTAGGGAGAAAGAATCTATAAGGCCCTTTTATATCTGTTTTTCATGGGACCCATAAAATTTTCTTTTAGGTCCTACTACAGTGTCTGTGGCCCACGTGGTCTGTGTTACTGCCAAAGATCATGCATGTCCAGGCATGCTTGGGTCTGTGGTTCTGTTACAGCTGGGGGCTGTGTTGAGATCCATGGGCTATGTTACTACCAAAGGCCATGCAGTTGTCTGTCATCTGTGCTGCTGGCTGAAGCCATATTGATGTCCATGGGTCATGATGTGAATGCATGAGGGCCATGTAGATGTGAATAGCCTATACTGCCACCTGGGGTCATGATGTCCGTGGTGCATGTTTCCACAGGGGGACATTGAGATTCTGCTGTAGCCGGGGGCCATGTTGTGTTACCACCAAAGGACACACAGGTATCTGTGGTCTGTGTAGCCACCTGAAACCATGTTGATGTCAGTGAGCCTAGCATCCACCAGGGACTGTGTAGGGGTTTATGGCTTCTTTTATTCCAGAGGTAATGTTTATGTTTGTGGCTTACGTAGCCCCTAAGGCTATGATGATGTCTATGGTCTGTACTGATGCAGGAGACTATACTGATGTCCATGCTGGTTTCCATGGTGTGGAGTGCAACCACAGGCCATGTCTAGGTCCATAGTTAGGGGGTATGTTAGAGTATGTGGCCTGTATTATCACTGAAGGTCATGTAGCTGTTTGTGGTGGTCTGTACTGGGGCTTGAAGCCATAATGATGCCCACAAGCCCTTACTGAGACTAGGCTAGTATCTGTGGCCATACTGTTAGGAGAGACCATTCTGGGGTCTGTGACAAGTGCTGACTTTAGAGGCCAGGTGGATATCCTTGGTCCATGCTGTTCCCAGAAACTATGTAGAAGTTTATGAACCATATTCCAGCTAACTGAAATGGAAAAGTAAGCTTTCTTTGCAGTGGGTATCAATAACTGCAGGCTCACAGTTAAAAAAGACAGAAATAGAAGGCTCCTGTGCCAACCCCTAACCTTCCCTCCACCCAGAAATAACAACCTAGACAGGAAGCCAACAAAGAGAACCCTTAAAAATTGTGACATAGACACTGAAGTGTAGCTCTTCACAACTGATACTTACTGGTGGGGTGGGCATCAGGAAAGACTCACTTTTCTTTAAGTGGCTGGCCACTGAAAGTTTGACCATGTTCCCGTGAGTACATGGACAACACAAATTGAACTTGTTTTTTGTTCGTTTGTTTGCTTGCTTTTTGTTTTGTTTTGCTTTTTATCTTTTTTTGAGTAGGAAACCACAAGGTTGGGGGGCAGACATGGGAAGAGTGGAAAGTGAGGTCTGTGGGGTGCATTCTGTGAAATTCCCAAATAATCAATGAAAAAGAAAATATTATTTGTAAAATCATATTTGAGCAGTATCTATCTACCAATTGAGCTCTGCAGTAGGCAGTAGAAGGCAAACTTTAGTCTGAAGAGGTTTGCCACAACCAAAAAATGGTATGACTATATAACCACAGACAAGTAAATCCAAGGAAAGGAGACCCAGATCATAAAAGCAGAATAAAAGAAATCAGTAAATGCTGCTCACTGATAACTATCAACATTAATGGTCACAACTCACCAATAAAAAACATAGACTAACAGTTTGGATTGAAAACCAGGATCCATCCATCTGCTGCACCAAAATAAAAATGCCTTTTCATTACATAAAGATATCATCTCAGGTAAAGGGATTTTAAAAAGGTATTCTAAACAAATGAACACAAAGCAAGCAGACTTCAAATAAAAGCTAATCAGAAGAGATAAGGAAAGGAGGCAAAATACTCACCAAAGAAAAATTTACTGAAAGAACATTGTAGTCATAAAAATTTATGTATCAAAACAAATGAATCAAGGTCCATAGAAGTATCACTCATACAGCTAAAATAACATTTTGATGGACAGTGGGTGGCTTCAAAAACCCCACTCTTGACAATAGTCAAGTCAACCAAACAAAACCTAGGTAGAAAAACACTGGAGTTAAATAACATCACAAATCAAATGGACCATGCAGAATTCAACCAGAATTTCATAGAAGAATTAATGCCAAAATTCCTGAGATCATGCTGAGAAATAGAAACTGAAGGAACATTTCCTGATTCTCTTTAGGAAGGCATGCTAACCATGGTACCTTAACCACACTAAGACATAACCAAGAATGAAAGTTACAGACACATATCCCATATAAACATAGACACAAAAGTTCTCTATACTTACAAACCTATTCCAGAAAATATCAAAAGATCATATACCATAATCAAGTAGGAATGTAGGGATAATTATCCATAAACTGGTAATAAACAATTCACCACATAATAAAACTGAAAGACAGAAACCATACAATCATCTCATTAGATACAGAAATAAATAAAATCTAAAACATTTTTATGATCCAAGTCCCAGAGAGACTATCCATGTAAGAGATACACCTCTGCATAGTAAAGGCAGTTTACAGCAAGCCCCTTAGCCAACATCAATGTAAATGGAGACAAACTCAAAGCACTTCAAATAAAGGCTAAGAGAAGGATGTACTTGTTCAACATAGTACTTGAAGTCTTAGAAAAGTAAAATGCCTGTGTGTTATCTAAGAGCTACCAGAAGGAAAGGGAATATTCTAATTATCTTTCTTTGCAGGCGTTATGATCTTAAGTGTAAAAAGCCTTAAAAATTTCCATTGTCCAGAGATGTATTATTTCAGGTCCAATAAAAAAGATGGACTGGTTGTCAAGTGATATAGTTAACGTGGTTCTCTTTTCTGAGTCAGAAGAGTCACTCTGTCTCTACTGTGCATGACATTGCATTTGATTTAAATCATCTACATACTTTAATTAAGTGTAGGCATACAATAGTAAATAGGGAATTTTCTCAAGAAGTTTACTTATGGACAGTTTAATTTTACTGAACACATAACCAAAACCAGTTCAGGCTGGATTAACCTTTATAATCTCTTGAGGAGACATTAGGGAAGTGCAATTGAATAGACTATCTAATTTTATGGTTATAAGGGTAAGAGAAAATTCTCCTGTCCTTTGGAGATTAGCATGCAAATATAACCATGCTGTAAGAACAATTACACAATACTGGATGACCAATACTGGACACGTTATTGATGAAGTGACTACAGAACTGAATATGTTGAAGGATAGACTTAACCCCCCAGTAAACCAGGCTCCAGTAGAAGTAAATGGGAATACCAGACAACAACTACCACTTTTCTCTTTTCCAAATTCTGGAAAACCTTAAAAAGCTAGAAAGAGAAGTCAGGAGGCGTGACCATGGACAAAGACTCTGGGAATCAGTGTGAGCTGTGGAGACCAGGGCCTGGAGTCTACTGAAGTCTTCCCATTGTAGCTGCTACTGAGGTCATCAGGAAGCCTCAGAAAAGCCTCTCAATCTCTCCTAACCTGTACTCCTCCAAGACATAGAAAGATCGAACTACATATGTACAACATTGCTGCAGGAGTGGACACAGAATCTGAGGTAAAATTTCCTGATTACCCTGAAGGGTACTGTCACTGCCTGCTTCAAGGGCAACAATGAAGAAACTGAAAATTGTGTTAGTCTACTGAGAGCAGCTGTAGCAGAAATACAATACCGACGATTTATTGTTTAAACTCCAGTATGAAGTGCCGAATCTGATATTATGGCTTCAGTAGGAGTTACAAATTTCACCCTTTCATTTGCCACATAAAATATCACAGGATCAAAGGACTCAGATCCCATTGACCAAAGATGGAGTCCTGAGTGACATGACAGTATTTTATATCCTAGTAATTTTATTATAGTTGCATTGGTATTGTTTTGTTAATTTTTTATTCTCTTAATCTTTATTATATAATATCTCTTTGTGGTCCAACCATAGTTTGTATGTTACAGTAGTTTTAAATACTTTTCTCTTTCTCTATCATTCTAGTGTGTACTCTCAGCCATCCTCCCTATACACATACACAATTAAATTATAACATATAATTTCCTTCTTATTCAAGGTAAGAATGGTAAGGAAACAAGATAATCTCCTCTTTCACTCTTCTCTAGCCTTCTTTGAACTTAATTACAAAAAATTGGTGACCTTTAAACTCAGTAGATCCCCAAATACACCAATTTCCACCTTCTAACAGTTTCTACCACCTAATTTTTACTATTTTATCTAAGATACCTGGCTATTTTTACCCAGCCTCTTCCCTTTCTAACTTTAATAACCAGTATCTTAGTACACACAAAATGATCTCCATTTCTTTATCACTGATTTTTATACCACTTTTCTTTAACAACTATATTCTTTAAAAATACAAGTAATGCCAGTTGAATTATTGTTGTTATATGAGTAACGTGTGTTTTTTTGTCTGGTTCCTTTCAGGAATCCTCTATCTCCAAAAAAAAAAAAAAAAAAAAAAAAAATTACTCTGCAGTTTGGTTATGACATATCTCTGAGTGTGTGTGTGTGTGTATGTGTGTATTACTTTGGGTTTAATAAGTATTTGTTCCCCTAAACATTTATTATTTTTTAAACATTTTTTATATATATTTTTTTATTTTTGAGACAGGGTCTCACACATTTAATATTGGCTTGAATTTACCACATGGCCAAGGATGATCTTGACTCTCTCTCTCTGTTCCTCCTGCCTCTAAAGCTTGAGAGACGGGTTTTGTTATTGATTGCCAGGAATAAACAAGGATTTACAGCCTCTTAATTTCTTACTAAATAATAAAAGAAAAGCCTGTGAAGTTTGCAAAGTAGTGAGAAAAGTTTATCTTAAGCAAAGCAGTGAGTAGTACAGATGAGAAAGAAACTTACTGTCAAGATTCACAGCAAACTCCGTGAGTAAAGGTGATATAAGGCACCAGGTTACAGCCAGAGATGTATTATTTCAGGTTCAATAAAAGGATGGACTGGTCATTAAGTGACATAGTCACTCTTTTCTGAGCAACAGATCAAATCACTCTATCTCTACTATGCATGTCCTCACATCTGATTTAAGTCGTCCACATACTCTAATTCAGCATAGGCATACAATAATAAATAGGGAATTTTCTCAAGGAATTTACTTATGGACACAGCTTAATTTAACTGAACATATAACCAAAACCTGTTCAGGGTATATTAACCTTTATAATCTCTTGAGGACATATTATGGAAGTACATTGAGCAGACTATCTAATTTTGACGGTTATAAGGGTAAGAGAAAATTATCCCGGTCTTCAGAGATTAGCATGCGAGCAGATTCGTGAAAGAGGAGGTCCAATGTTGCCAACAAATTGCCAATTGCACTATTTAGAACACTATATATGTATATATATATATATATATATATATATATATATATATATATATATGCATGTATAGGTGAAAGTCTTAAGCTGAAAAGTACATTTTTATTAGAAAATCTTTGTGCAAATAGCTCAGACTAAGAGGAATTCCATTTTCCTAATCTGTTCCCTATACTTGCCTGTCTCAGAAGTATGGGTTGTAACACCATGCCAAATTTTTGTATTGCTGAGGCAGGTACTCTGAGTTATATCACCAGGCCTTACTTTTAACTTGTGCACAATTTCCTAGTCCTATTTCTACAAACTTTTGGTAATTTTAAAGCCATTCATTAACATTTTACAATTTTGTAATGAAACACTTTCAAACTTGTTTCAAGGCAGAATTAAAAGTCAATTGTCATGCTATTGATTTTTTTTCTAATTTTTTTTTTCTTCTGGTCAAGTGAGATCCTCTTCATTGCATCAGTCTCATTGATTTCCTTATTATCTCAGTCAGGCTGCTGTGTTCAAAATGATAAAGCTTTATTTTAATGAGGGTTTTGATTATAGTTTTCACTTCAAAAATTCCCATTCAGTTTACAAGGAATGCTTTGATTCTTTATACAGTTTGTTATTATTTCTGAGAATTTCTCTTTCATTTTTCTCTGTCCTGTTAGTCATTGGATGGAATATTTTTACAAAATGCTAATTTAAACTTCAGTTAAACACTCTTGTTAGCTCAAATTTGATTGAAATTTTCTTTTTTTTTTTCTGTTTCTTTATATGCCATGAAATTTTGGAGGCTTGCTATCCAGCTTTCAAATATGCGATTCTGTTTCATTTAAGATGCTATGGAACATGAATATGACTGTAGGCCTGAACAAAGAAATAGGCTTCAGGCGTGTGAAAATGACTTTGGGCTAGGACAGGAAAGTAGGCTCAGATATCTTGATCATCCTGATTAGCACCTTAGAAACAGTGATCATGGGAGTGATCTTGGGACTTTGTTTATTGTCTTGCTTGTTCCTTGACTATTTGCATTTATTGTATTGCTAATTCCTCAACCTGGAACTGTCCTTAATACTTGCATGTAATTAAAATGGTATAAAAGCAGATTGGGTAAAAAATACAACTTAATTAAAAAATGCTAAGGAACATGTTGTCATGTTTATTATTTTGATGTAAAATCACTCACTTGGCTGAAACAGTGAGTTCTGCATCAATGTAAATGCTGTCCTTAAAGATTTATTGTAGTGTTTTGTGCTGTAGTATGTGCCCTGTCTAATCTGTGTTTGCAGCAGGGGATTAAGTCATGGTTCACTTTTCAATGTCTCTGCAACATCCTCTAGATAAGATTCACTTATGGACATCTTAAGAACAAGCTCTGGAGTTTGTAAATGATTTAATGGGTTTACCACACATTTGCCTCTGTACATGTTTGTTGGTGTATACTGACCCATTTCAAAAAAATTTCCCCCATCCTTTGGAAAGAAAACTGAGTTTTCATTTAACTGGAACTTCCAGGAATTGACCACATGTGTGTGAGGATGGCTTAAAGAGTTGAGGAAAGGGAAAGGGAAAGTGAATACAACATCAGTAACAATATAGATGTTTCCATCCTCTTGGTACCGTGGTCTCTAAGAGAAAAATCAATTTTCCTCCTCCAGAATTTTACATACTCCAGCTGCTTCTGTATACTTCTGCTTCTTCTACATTTATCCATCTGAGTGGTAAACAATAATGATTCTGCCCATACTTCTAAGGGCTATCATATTTTTTCATTCCTCAATTAACTTAATCATGATTTCATTTTACCAATGTCTACATACACTCTTAGGTTCCAGAATCATCATCGTGTCCAGCCAAGTGTAATAGCCGAGAAATGATGACAAACCCATGTCTACCCTGTTGATAATTCCTCAGAACTTTCAAGTAGCTGTCAAATTCATTCTGTCCCATGCTATAGCTGCATTCAGTGGCACAAAGACATCATTGTGTTCAACTCCACCTAACGTGGAACCCGGTCCCTTCAGCTTGTGTATCACCCAGCAACACACTTTTTACAACAACCCTAATATCTAATGAGAGCAAGATTATTTCACTTATTTCAGTCATTTCTTTTTCACTACCCTTGGATGGAAAGTTAGCCACTGCCAGGAATCTTTTCATCCTGAAAAATATCTGTGAAGCTTGAAACTATGTTTCTTCAGCAACAAACTGGGTGAAACAAGGAAAAATGTTCTAAAACATTACTTCTAACCCAAATGATTTTGTTTAAAATAAATATGAATCGTATTTTAAAGTTCAATAATTTCTCTATGGTATGTTAAGCTGCTATTATTTTATTTTTTCTTTGTAAAAACCACATTCCATTTCTTTAAAAAAATCTTGTTAAATGTGCTGAAGCCAAACGCATTTGGATTACTGGAGCAAAACTACCATTTCTATTCTTAACTCCACATTTACTGAAAAACTGCCAGCACTCGCCCTGTGGCAGTGAGCAAAACTTATAAATCAGAATTCTTTTTCTCTCTATGGTTTCTTTATTCTTCCCTGCATGCTTCTACAGCTCCCCCTTCCCTCCTGCCTCTCTCCCTCCTACCTCTCTTCCCCTCCTCTCATTTGAGAAGATTGTTAAACATTTACCAGACCAATACTGTCCCAGTAGTAGTTTGAATATGCTTGGCTCAGGGAGTGGCACTATTAGGAGGTGTGGTCTTTTCAGGGTGGGCGTGGTCTTGTTGGAGGAAGTGTGTCATTGTGGGAGTGGGCCTTGAGACCCTCCTCCTACCCATTCTGGAGACAATCTTCTTCTGGTTTCTTTTGGAATAAGATGTAGAACTTTCAGCTCCTCCACACCATGCCTGCCTGGATGCTGACGTGCTTCCTGCCTTGATGATAATGGATTGAACGCTGAACCTGTAAGTCAGCCCCAATTCAATGTTGTACTTTAAAAGTTGCCTTGGCCTTCTTCACATGGAAACCTTAACTAAGACACTCCCCCAAAACAGATCGTTTTACTTCATAGGTAGAAAGCATAGAAAAATTTATATATTGGAAAAGATGCCAACATAAGGATTAAAACACAGGTACATGTTATATAAATGCATTTCAATTTTGGAACTAAAATTTTCTTTAACAGAATTTGGTAGACAATTTTAAAATTATGCCTTCAGTTTCAGGAATTCTGTCAGTTTAAATTTTCTATTTAAAAATGAATTGATACCTTACAAATTGGTCCTAACTTTTGATATAATTAATACCTTGAGTGCCCTTTCCAACCTCACAAGTCACATTTTCCCTGAAGTTGTTTATTTAATTGTAAGATACAGCTTATATGCTATTTATGTCCCAGTAAAAAACCAGATGAAATATGAAAAAGCATCACAGAAACTGTAGTACATTTGTTTTTATATAAGGTTCTTTTTGAAGAGCCTGGGAACACAGTTTTTGTGCATTACCAAGAGGCATTGCAATAATTTCTCTGTGGAGTATGTCTGTCATGCCATGTGTTCACTGGAATGTGGTGAGAATTTTAAGGGAGGCAAAGTGAAATGTGGGCATTTTTTTTTTTTTTTTGTACTGAAAGGTTGGCTGTGTTCTTGACTTTGATATCTATTCAAATTATAGGCACCAAAATAACACTTTCTCCCACACATGACCAACTCTGTATCTGAGGTCTAAACAAAGGTGAATTTGGTTGAAATTTGAAAAAAAACAAAAAGAAAAAACCAATTCAGTGTATGAAACCTGCATATTGGCTGTGGTTTATCATAGAACATTAGCCAAGCTGTAGAGGTAGGCATATCAACAGGTGTCACACTACAAGTAAAGACTTCGATGAATATTGAATCCAGTTAACTCATAATGCTATAAGTTTTAATATCAATAATATTAGATTAATATTATTAATCTAATATTGAATCTCTGGTTGTTGAAGTTATTGGCTGAGATAAGTATTACTGGCTTCACGACCTTGTGAGGCTTACCTTGCGGATCACACTGGCTAAACCTCTTACCTTGACTCAGCCAGTCTGTAACTGTATACTTAGACTAAAGACCTCTCCTTGTAAGTAACAAGTATATTTCTATAAGAATATTGCCTTTGCATTAATATTGCATTACATTATGCTTAAATTATGTGGTAAGAAGTACCTTGTTGTATCTACAAATAATATTCATAAATTCAGATACTACTGATTTCTGTTTCTTCTTCTGCAAGCCCCCCCCCCCCAAATCATTTTGTATAGTTAGTAGAAAGAAATAAAACAAAGTTACAAAGATTTGATAAAAACAAAAACAGTTTTTCTTGGCAATGTGACTGTGACAGTTGAATACATTTAGCATTGACACTTTTCTGCTCCTAAAAATAAGACAGAGTTAGGCCTGCCAAGTAAGCACACCTTCTACTCCTTGCATAGGAGAAAGGAAAGGAAGCTGGTTCATGGGCAACAATGAAGTGAAGTAGATTTGCATTTTCCAGATTAAAGAAAGCCTTAGCACCTGGTGGCTCAACTTTGAGTTGAAGTCTCTCTGAATAAGAAACAAATTCCTCCTTTCTAGATTGCAAATTTACTTAGAAGTTATTTATATTTTATAGAATTTTCATAAAAAGATAAGGAGTAGCAGATTACACACACACACACACACACACACACACACACACACACACACTCACACACACACGTTATTTTCCCTGTTCTGCAACTTCAATAATATGCTCTCTCATCACCCAAGTGGTGATCCTTGGATCTGTCTTTGAGGGTCTGAGAGAGGATGAGAATGAAGTTAGTTATAAAAATTCTCATGTCAGGGTCACTTCATCCTTAACCCCCATACTCTCCATGAAGAACTGACAGTAATTGAAGAAAGCAATTCAAGGAATTACTTTACTGTAGGGACCATAGAGGGCATGAGATGTGAGGATGCTTCTCATTCCTCTGCTTCCTGCCTCAGCTGAGACAATTTCACATTCTTTTAAAACTTTACTTGAAAAAACTATTTTTAGATGACAAACACTAGGACTAATACCAAAGTGAAACTACTTTAATGCAGAAATTAGAGTATATTGCTGACTGTTGCTGGTCCTTGGCAATCAGTGCTTTCTGTCAGCATTGGTTGTCATAAACCCAGGAAGCTCAAATAATCTCTTAGAATCTATTTCTTGCCTCTACTTGTCTTCACCAGTCTTTAGTACTTATGGTTGATCTTGTGACTTACTGAGTGTTTTACCAGCTTCTCTGATATAAACCCTCTCACTTTAACATTCCTGGTATGCAAATAAGATCATATAGTCATAAACCTTTTAGGAAGGGATGAGTTCATTTTATGCTAGAGTACATGAGCATGTCACAGGAGACTATTTATAAAGAATAAAATTCCACCCATGATTCTAGTTACTGTGAGGTTCAGGGTTTAGCTGTAATACATGGAGAGCGTCTTCCAGCTAATGAGACATCCATGGAAAGTTCTGGGTTGGTACAGGGCCACACAGGACAAGAACTGAGCATTAATAAACATGATACTTTGAATTATTCCTATGTTCAGACTTAAAGTCCTTTGGTAATATAAGCAGTGGTAATAGCTGAATCATTGGTTAACTTTAGAACTCTAGTTTTAGTTTAGGGTTTTTTAAAAAGTTTTAAAAATTACAGTTTATTAGTTAATTAATTAATTAATTTGTGTGTGTGTGTGTGTGTGTGTGTGTGTGTGTGTGTGTGTGTGTCTTATTCAGTGTTTTATTGTTGTGAAGTAATACAACGACCATGGAGAAAAAAGCATTTAATTGGGGCTTGCTTACAATTTCAGAGGTTTAGTCCATTGACATTATGGCAGGGAACATGGCAGTATACAGAAAGCCATGTTTCTGGAGAGGTAGCTGAGAGTTCTAAGGATTTGCAGACAGCAGGAAGAGAGACACGCTGTGTCTAGCTTGGACTTTTGAACCCTCAAAGCCCACCTCTATGAGACACTTCCTCCAACAAGGCCATTTGTGCTAATCTTTCTTAAGCAGTGCCATGCCCTAATACCTAAGTATTAAAATTAAATTAAATTAAAGCAACCATGTTTTAACTGTGCTTTAGCTATTTGTATCATGTTGATTTAATGGTGGTGTATCATGTATATTAGGGAATTTATTTATTTATTTTGAATTTTTTAGCATTTTGAAATGTATTTTTTTAAAAATATTTTGTGCTAGCTAGTTATATGTCAACTTGGTACAGGCTAGAGCCAGCTGAAAAAAAAAAGGGGGGGGGGGAACTTTACTTGAGAAAATGCTTCCA
Organism: Arvicanthis niloticus; assembly: GCF_011762505.2. Lineage (NCBI taxonomy): Eukaryota > Metazoa > Chordata > Mammalia > Rodentia > Muridae > Arvicanthis > Arvicanthis niloticus. Next base: position 10,642,663 of record NC_047674.1, on the reverse strand, counting down.
TAACTTTGTCGTGTAGGCAAGCCTGTAGAGCCTTTTCTTACTTAATGATTGGTGAGAAAAGGCCCACCCATGTGGATGAGGTCATACCTGAACTGGTGGTCCTGAGTTCTATAAGAGAGCAGGCCAAGTAAGCCATAATGCATAAAGCAGTAAGCATGCCCTTTGTATCAGACTGTGACTCCAAGTTCCAGCTCTCTTTGAGTCCTGCCCTGACTCCCCTCGGTGATGAATAGAAACTGAAATAAGTCCTTCTCTCCAAATTTGTTTTGCTTACGGTATTTCATCATAGCAATAGTAACATTATTAAGACATATTACATTGTGATATGCTGCTACTCACTAGATTCTCTTGAAACAATTCTCTTTTCATCTCTCATTTTATAAATCTCCGTTTCTTTGTTTCTTTCGATGTTTCTCTGTTCTTTTTCTTTGTTTCTTTGTTTCTTTCTTTTGGTTACACTAACTAGGGATTGGTCAACCTTTCTTATGTTTTCAAATAATAAACTATTTTATTGATTGTATATATTTTCAGTTATTCTGCATTTTTGTCACCTCCTGCATTTGTATTTGGTTTATTGATTGTTGTTTTTAGAATCTGGGTTTGTGCCATTGCTATTTCTTTGAGATCTCTCTATAAGCTCTTATATTCTGATCCTTCCCCTCAGAAATGCCTTGGCTCTGTATCTAAGGCATCCTGGAAAGTTATGTTATCTTTTAAATTTAATTCTAATTTTTTTTTTTTTGCTAAATTTTCCTTTCATGTGTTGAATAACTTCTCCATGTGTTGACCATTTATCCACTATGGTAACCTTCTTTGTGACTTCGGTTGATTCTCTTCCTTCTTCTTTCTGCTTAAGTCATCCTTATAAACATTAATCCTCTTTAAATTAGAACTTTATTTTATTATTTTCAATGATTTTTTTGTTGATTTTTCAGCATTAGGGAGCTTTTAGAAAAATAGTGGATTGTTGTAACTTATGTTTTTTGGGTTGGTGTGTGTGTGTGTGTGTGTGTGTGTGTGTGTGTGTGTGTAGTATATTCATGTACTTGTAGACCTGAGGTGTTTTTCACTATTACTCTCTGCATTTTCATCTAGGTCTTTCATTGAACCAAGAGCTCCCCAATTGGCTAGACTTCCTGACTAGTGGTCTTTATTCTCTGCAATTCTCTGTTGCTACTTAGGGAGGAAGTTAACTTCAGTCACGAGTTTAAAAAATTTCACAGAAGCCCTTGAGTTAACTTGCAGTAGAAAAAAATTTTATGATTGCACTTGTGCATCAAATAGGATTCTAAAATAGAACACCAGGGCACCTCTTAGATAATATGTCTTTTGTAGACATTTCTTTTTAGAGCAATGGGTGCCAAAATGTAAAAAGTTAAATTAATATAGAATGTGAAATAAGGAAATAAGGAAGTAAGATAAGAACGAGGGGAATGCATGCGTGTTAGAGGTATGCTGTAGATTAGGGGAGACAAAAGAAACCATAGCAAGATGCATAGTAAAAACTTAACTGGATAATAAAGTCACTGTTTACATATTTTAAAGAGTGATTGTTGATATTAAAAAAACAAATATATTTTGCTATCAATTATTGCCTCTTTTATTTGGAATAATACTCCCTTTTTCCTTCCCTTGGATTTTGTTTAATATTAATCTTCATAGACTATGTGTGGGGCTGCTAGTCTTAACAATTCCAACTAGAGTGTATGTTCTTCCAAATGAGAAGGATTTCCCATGACTGTATCCTGCTTTGTGCTTAAATCTGAGACAGCCATCTCCACATAATAATCTTGTCTCTGGTGTTTTAAAGATCAGGTTTCTTAGGAAGGGTTTTCAGTGACTGAGGTTTGGAGGGACCATCTGCCTACACTAAACTTTCTTCTTACCTATTATACTACTGAACCAAGTTCTGTGACACTGTGTAGCTCATTCTTTTGAGAGGGACATTGTGACTCTCTCAGTGGAGATTCCTGTGTCACCAAGCTGATAGAGTTGCCATATCCTGCTCTGCTTGGGTGTCTTTTTTGCACCCACTGGGACCCTGGTCCAAGTTCTATTACATGTCTCTAATATAACTTGTCCAGGGAATGGTGTGTGCATGCTTTCCCAGAGCCTGCTCCTCTTCTGGTCTCATTTTCATATAAGCCACACACCCAGCTTCTGCCTTGGGCTTCTAGTGACTATGCTGACTATAGTCCTTGTGGCTGTGAGCATCACTATGTGTTCAGGAGTGCTAGTTTGGCTTCCTGGCAGAAAAAAAAATCCACTGTGTATTTATCTCTATTTTCTTTTGAGATTGGGATCTATCAATATTATATGTTAACTTGATTGCCATGAGATCTCAAATGCAACTTCAAGTCTGCCACTTTATACCAAGATCGTCTTTGTAATATCTAAACTCTTTTATCACCCAACACTGGGAGAGCTATCTGCCTCCTCTTGGAAATGTGTTTACTGGTCTGTCTTTCTTTCATGATTTTTTTTCAAATTTTATTGATTTCATTATCCCATTCAATTTTGGTTATTATTACTTTTAATGTTTTAACCTTCACATTTGCACTGCTATTATAAAATATTACAGACCATGAAATTTATAAACAAACATAACTTTTACAGTCCAAGATCGAGGGTGTGACAACTGGTTTGGCTCTTAATATGGCACATTTTTAAATGTCATCAAACAGAAAAGAGAGAAACACGCACACATGCGTGCACACACATGCACACGCACAGGCACACACACACACACACACACACACACACACCCCAAATGTTTCCCAAATGTTTTGTGTCTTTGACATTTTAAAAGAAGATCAATTAACTTACAGGGAAGGAGGTAATTATACACCAATTTCTTAATACTGTGACATTGAGATTAACTTTCAAAGCTAATATTGTCAGCTATTAAATCATAGAACTTATTTGTTTTTGTTTTTATGTGTACCTGAACTCTGTTTTCTAAACTTAGATTTACAATTGGCATTATACTGTTTGGATAATGATTCCCTTGAGAGACAGAAACAATCATTCGAAGTTTTCAGTTTTGTGTATTAAAATTCCTGTTTCAATACCTACAAAAAAGGTATGTAAAATAAATTTGCAATGACTGTTTAAATTCAAAATTTTGAGTATTATAAACTGTTAGTTTCTATTAGGATTTTTTTAATGAAATTATTTTATTTACTTACATTCCAAGCCTTGTCCCCCTTGTCTTAGGAGCTTTATAAACTACTACAAACATTAATTTTTAGAAAGCTTCCTTCCACTCGCTTGTGTTTGAGGTGATGATTTCTGTTATTAATTCATAATTACCCCTCTTCTATTATTCTAAGCACTGAAAATAAGTGCACATAATTCACAATTTTCCCTCTTTGAAAACAATTTTCCATTACCAGACACATATTATTCTCTTTACTATTGAAAGGCACATTGTCTATCAGTTATCATTTATAGAAGTATACACCAATGTTTAATTCATTTTCTAAGCTTGTTTCTATGTAAGGTTCGCTTAAAGATGTTCAGGAATGCCATTGCCATGTGCAGTTTTAAAGAATAATACTGTAGCTCTGAAGCTGTTGCTAGAGACCACACCCATTTAGAGACCACACCCATTTAGAGACCACACCCATTTAGAGACCACACCCATTTAGAGACCACACCCATTTATGAGCAGTTTAGGAAGCCTTATCTCACTTACAGTGAACTCATATTTCAAAATCTCCAATGCATCCACTGCCTTAATAAACGCAGATTGAAATTCCAGGAACCTGAGAACAAGCCCTGTTGCCTCAGGGCCCAGAGAAACTATTCAAATTACCCAATTAAATTTTGAAGAAAATACTGGCCTCTGATAGGACCCTCTATAATAGTTGAGAATCAACTCTAAAACATTTACAATGCTCATTTATGAAAAATCTCCATTGATTTAGGTTTAAAATCTCACATGTACATGCTACCCCTTGATTGCTTTCATTCTGTTTCTAGGTCCAACACCCCATATGGAGATGTTTGATACTTTTCTATCATTAAGAATTACAAGGGGAGAATGTTTTTTATCTTTCATCTCTGAGTGTTAATCAATTTTTAAAATGTTAATAGATGTTGTCTTATTTTTTTATCCAAATATTCATTTCTCTACGTATTGAACTATTTAAAATTCCTTTATTTTATAGTACTTCATATTAATATGCAGGAGTATCTCTAATTATATGAAAACATACAAGAAGTTATTTATCAGAGAAGGAAATGTTTTCCCTTACAATCTCATCTATTTGATTTTTCTTATTTTATAAGATATTACCTTAGGATTCTCATTTTTTCTATAGGAAACATTCATTCTTGGATCAGTGTGATGGCGGACACCTGTAATCTAAGCACTGAGAGGTAGAGGCTGGAAGAAAGGTAGTTAAAGGATGACCTTAGCTATAGGTGTTAAAGTCCAGATACATGCTTTGTATACACACACACACACACACACACACACACACACACACACACACAGACACACACACACACACACACACACACACACACACACACACACACACACAGTGTAGTCCTTTGATTCATATCACCTGTATTCCTTCAAGCGACCTGACTATAACTTCGAGCTTTGTTGATATTGGGCTTGCTTTTACTTTGAATTATTGATTGTTGCCTGAAGTGGCAGTGTAACAGTTCCAAGACAGTATGTCAAAATTCATTGAATTTCTACTTTTCTTGTGCTTCAGTTAGTTTTCTGATAAGCTAGTGCCTGGTTCACTGGTCATCCGAGGATAATTAGAGATACATGAAACTACTTTATTCATTGCCCCGTGTTCTCATAATAAACTACGACACATTTAATCCATTATTCAATACAGATTTATAAGTGTATCTGGTTACAGCTCAAAAGTCTAACCAATGCTGCTTGGCTAAATTTAAAAGCTGAAAAGGCTTACATTTTTGTTGTTGTTGTTTCAGAACATCTCTGAGAGGATCCTTTCTTTAAAGTATTTCTTTAAACATTTATGGCTCAGATTTTTATGTTTGTCTCCTGACTTTTTTTTCCTGCCATCTGAATACTATCTCTAATTTTGAGAAGCTACTGCCATTTTCTTTTGAAATTTTTACTCTGTGTCTGTGTGTGTGTGTGTGTGTGTGTGTCTGTGTGCTATTTGCGTGTGTAGGCTTTTATGCTATGGTGTATATAAAGAATTTAGAACACAACTAATGGAATTAGAGATCAGAACTCAGGTTTAGCCGCATTTTCGGGGACTGCCTTTACCTGCTCAGCCACATCATCTGCTCTATGACTTATATTTATCATGGAATTCCTTCTTCATCCATCTTCTAAGTCAGTGAGTCAGTAATGGTAGTAAGAGTTTCTGTGCCACTGAATCTGCTGTGCACCATCTTCAGTGCCATCAATCTAAGCCAACCATGAAAGTTCTAAAGACTTAAATAGGCTCAGACAAGTGCATGAATCTTATACCAAGAACATATGGGTTAATTGCATTTGCAAAATCTCTTTTGCCACATTGGATAACATAGTTGCAGATCTGGGGATTAAGACGTGAATATCCTTGATGAAGTAATACTTTGCCTACCACAGTAAACTAAAATCAATTAGCTTCCTGCAGAGAATCCCATGAATCAACAACTATCTTCCAATCAAAAATATGTGAAGCCTTGGAAAACCAATGTGAGATCTATTACCTAGATCTGACTTTACAAACTCTGTATGGAGCCAAGGTCATGAAACCTCACAAACACAGTTAAATGCAATTAGTAATTTTCTCAGATTCTCATGGAACCTAGACCTGATAAACCTTCCCCTCTTCAACTCATACATAGCCTGCATTAGATGTTTTTGACAATTAGCTGACTGAATAAAAATGGTTGGATTTTCTTTACAACTGATTGACTGGCATCACCTATTTGCTAGAAAATAATTTCAACTCAATTCCAACAAAGAAGTTCTTGGCTGCTCCTAGTGAAGGGCAATCTCATTAAACAGAAATCCAAAAGCAAATCCTCCTTTTCACTTCATCTGATGATACAGGAAGCCAGTCATAGCTGTCCAGTGCCTTATGAGCCATGGCTCACATGTTGGCTGAAGTTTGTGGAATAGAAGCAAGGTCACTCAAGAATTGATATTTGAGGAAGAGATTACAAACTATTCATGGTCATTTCAATATGAAACCCAATGTAACTATAACAGAGGAAGCTATTCATAGCCAAGTTGGAAACTTCTGTTAAAATCTGAGACTGAGAACAGATTCTTTTCTCAGTAAAACCGTTTCCCAATGACATCTCGATAAAGGTGACCATGGTGTCAGTCTTAGCACTTTTAAAAATACAATTTTGTTCAAGTTCTCATTTTTTGTCTACTTGTCAGTAGCAGCAATTACCCAAAATCACTTCCCAAAGAAAATCTGCAAACAGATAGCAAGTTTTTTTTTTTTTAAATACATTTCTTTATATTGAAATTGAAGGGTCTGGTGTCTTTAATGGGCATTTCTTCTGGATGCGGAATTGCTTTGTTTCTTCCTATATGTCCTATACCTAATTGCATTGTAACTTATCATAAAGCTGCCCCACATGTCATCTTTAAAATATTTCATAGAATAAATAAATGATATGCAAATACTTTAAAAAGCAAGCTAATAACTTTGTGTTGCAGGGCAAATTCCTAAATGGACTTTAATATTGATTAGTGATAGAGTACCCATTTTCTTATACCCAGCATTCATGACAGGCCATAGAACTATACAGTGGATAATGGAGTAGTTATTTATTCAATGAACCTTGATTTGCCAATCATGTAAATTTTGTTGCTAAGTTCAAAGTTGCTAAGTTCAGGATGTGGAGATTTGGAAATTGTAATATTCTCCCCAAATGACCTAAGATCACTCAGTTTGGAGTATAAGCTAAGCATTCTGTGCTCCTCTCACTGGAGTATAATTAGACAAAAAGACGTGACTATTTTTCCACCACCAATAAAGATAAAGAGAAGAATAGTGGGGTCTAGAAGTTTCTTGTGCTATTTTTGTGTTTTGTAGTTAGGAAGCACTGGAAAAAATAGAATGTTCATGCAAGGATGATCAGTTGGTACTCAGAGATCAACAAGAGATGTTTATCCACAGTTCCCATCACCAAAAAGTTCTGGAATACAGTTTGGAATACAGCAAATTTCAGAATAATTGGAATATCATACTATTATTCTTTGTTTAACAGAATATTACTAGCAATATTCAGGCAAGTTGTTGAGGATTATCATTTATTTCCCACACAGATTTATTGGCTTTTTTGGCTTTTTTGTTTGTTTTCAGATCTCCTCAGGGAATGTTACTGCTTTGGTGACATTACTTGATGACTTCTGGTTTGGTGTTTATAAGAAGGACTGCTGTTTGACTTCTGTGAACTTCATTGGCACCTTCCCAAGCAGGCTGTGGGAATTTTTCTTCTGCTACATGTCCCAACCAATTAAAAATCATGAAAACATCTAATTTTATATTCAGTTGTGTGTTGTATCTGTTTCTCTCACTGAATCTTGACTGATATCAGATTGCAGCTCTTAAAGGACTGCAAGCAAGGGTATATTTTCTGTGTCACCTGTTGTTTAAAGCTAAATGGTTGTTCACCCAGCTCTTCATTCAGGTAAGAAGATATGCTCTTCAATTAATATGTTGAAAAGACTGAAAGGGACGTTCAAAATACTAGAGAATTTTAAATGAACCATATTTTCCACATCATTACTTTCTTAATCTGAATAATAATGTGAAAAATAATCTTCTTTGACTATTTAATGGTTTTCTGATATGTAGCTCTTCCATTGAAACATACTGTATTTTTCTATTTTTGCATAGTGAATTTCATTTGAAATCCTAGATCTAGAAATTGACAGTTTGATCCTCAGTTTCTAGATGTGTACTACTTTAATACCTTTGATAAAGGGCTGGTATAAAAGTAACTTTTATTTGTCAGATGTAACTGTCATCTCAGAGGCTTACTACTAAATAAACTTACCCTTTCTAGCTCTTTCTAAATTCTGGCTGGATGGTTCAATTCAGTCTTCTGGCCCAAATTCTTCTTTAAGTTGACTGATTCAAACTGTTATTTCCTGGTTTTTCACTAAATTGCTCTTTTTGGAAAGTCTGTCTCTGACTGCATGAACTGAACTGTTCTCAACTGAACTGAGCTCAACTGCAGTCAACTTTGTTAGACCTAGATAGATACTGTATCCATTATATGCCTGTAGCCTACCATCTTATATTGTTACTGAGGACTTTCTCATGCCTGAGTTTACCATCAACTGCATATCCTGTTAAACTTTATGGTTTCTTGTTCTGATTTACTATTGATACAAGAGGAGTAAAACAATGAAACTCTTAAATAGTGTCAATAGTACATCAGATTGATTACTAACAAACAGTAGCATCCTAGTATTTATTAGAACTGTTTATGAACATTGATATTTTGTGATACTAGAGTTCTAAATCTACTAGAAATAAAGTTCATTATGTCAAGTAACTAAAATCTTGTCTCTCTCTCTATATATATATACACATATATACATATACATGCATATGTATACCTTTAAATGCTTTTAAATTTAATATTTTCTCTTGAAATATATTTCTTTTTTACAAATTTAAAAATCATATTTTATGGAAGATTTGTTCAAACTATAGATCAAAATTTCAAGATTAAGAGAAGAATATAGACAAAAAGAAATTCTTTGATGGCATGGCTCCTAAATTATTACTATGTGCTTTTTAGTTTATATCTTTTCTCTTAGGGTTACCATGAATATATAGAAATATTCAAGCTAGAAAATTTGAGACCTTTGCCTATGTCAAATAGGCAAATTAAACATTAAACATAACAGTAACTGAGACCAGAATGTATGTTAAAATATAATATCACTAATACTGGCTGAAGAAAAAAAAGGAAATTTTAAAATTTCACTGACAGTATTTTGGGAATAATGCTTTCAATACACTCAGTGTTGTTTACAACTAGACATTTGAACCAGCAAGAACGACTTTCCTCTGGAAGCAATCCTTGCTATTGACTTTAAACTCGGCTTCAGCTAAAGCAAACTGACATTTATGTGACTTAGTAGAGATGAAATTTTAAGAGGTCTGTTTCTGTACCCCATGGGGAGCAGTATCACATGGCATAAAATGCTTGATCTGAGTTCTAAAGCAGAAGGAGAAAATGCAGGTGGAAGCACTTCCTTTTGCATATTCCAATTTGACTGTATGTTGGATCATACAGTTTTTATTGGAATGAATGCAGACAAAAGCAAATTTTACTGAATGCATTTATAAATAGAGATTGATTGGCTGGACTTACTTGCTGATAAATGTAATGGAAAGAAAGCATTATCATGCTAAGCATGATTAAAGAAGAAATAATGTGTTTGTGATTATAAAAGTTTCTTTTAACTGCACAGAAAAGATGAAAAAACATTCCTGAATTCTGATGCTAATGAGAGCATTTCCTAGGATGATTCACTATTATTGTTTCAGTAATAATGCGGTTCACAGTATTGAACTCAGACTGCCCATCTACATTTCTATGCTACAGTGGCTATTATATTATATTGACAGATAAGCCCAATTCACTATTCAGTGTTGCTACAAACTGGTTTATGGACATGATAACACAACCTGAATTGCTATTCTTTAATAGATGCAATTATTTCTTTTCATCTTATATTGATTGAATTAAATTATGTCCTTTGCATTACTTCTTCCAATGATATACTTTCAATAGTTACATTGATTTAATAGTTTGTATGTAGCTTCAATTCTAGTTTATAGCACATTTCTATTATAACACTCTTATTCATTTAGCTATATTGAGTCTGATAGTTAAATATATGCTTCAATATATATTTTAGTATTTTTAAACTTCATCGTTTTATATACTGTTATGAGAAGAGACTAATTATGTAGTCTTATATGTATTATAGGATGATAATGCCAATAAATGACTCATTTAAATAAGGAATTCAGAAATATTTGCTGTTATTGACACTTAAATGTAGAATGTAATATTTTATAGAGAGATTTGTCTCCTGTTATTTACAAATCTTGAATACAGATTTTGGAATTTTACTCATTTCTGAAATGTTGTAATTTGGATTTAATCAATGTGACTAATTTTATTTTTTCACAATGTCCACATAGTATTAGTCATATGAAATATTTTGAGACTTGAAGAAATTTTAATCTTGCATTAATCTGTAACTATATAAGTATAGTACCGTAAACTTTACAATGTAGTCTAAAATCTGTCCTTTTAAGTAAACATAATCTTAAGATTCCACCACATAAACTGTCATCAGTATGTAGAACTGGATTGCATTGAAAATAAAGTCTTTTCTTCATGAAATCCATATATAATGTCTCATAAGGAAATAAAGATACATGTTCAGTTTAAGGGAAAGCCATTGGATGTTTATTTTGCTTAAAAGAGAAGAATAATTATATTATCTGTGCTAGACTTGAAATTAAAATCATGATGTTTTAAATAAATTCAAGACATTCGATTTTTACAAATGGAAACCACAGGAATTGTCAAAAGCTGGAGTACTAAAAGTTTAGATATGGAATGATGAAGCCAACAGTAAGTCCTTTAACATATGTGGGTGTCCTGCAAACACTAGAGCCGGCAGAGGAATGACCTGGGGAGGGAAGAAGAAAGTCTGATTCAGTATGACTTAGTGAGCTGGTGTGGTTTAAACTTCTAGAGTCTGATTCCCAAAAGTTTCTTTTTGACATATTTAAGCACAGTACTGCTTTGGAAAAAAGCGTCCTCTTAACAATTATCATAACGCAGCTTAATGCATGGTTACACAGAAATTCCTTTTCAAAGTACAGGTCTTTTGCAAAGTGTTTGTGAACTCTTCCATAAGGATGTGTTCTATTGGCTGGGGAACAATACTTAAAATACGGTTCTAAAGAGGAAGTGCCTGGATTAAGCCTGTTAGTAGACTCTTTCACAAAGTACTTGGGACCTCTTTTATAAGAACGGGTTCTATTGACTAATAAATAATACTCAGGAGCCTCGGAATTTTGGGTGAGGCCTGGCCCTACAGATAGCAAAAGATGACTAAGTTATTAATATCATTTGCTCCCAGTCCTGTGTATGGAAAACAAGTTGTCTTAGTTTAGGTTTTATTACTCTAAAGAAGCACCATGTCCAAGGCAACTTTAATAAAGGAAAACATTTAATTGGGGCCGGCAGCTTACAGTTTCAGAGGTTCAGTCCATTGTGGTAGCATTCAGGCAGGCATGGTGCTGGAGAAAGCTGATGGTTCTCTATCTTGATCCAAACCTTGCAAGGAGAGACTGTTTCACACTAGGCATAACTTGAACATATAAGAGACCTCAAAGCCAACTCCTACAGTGACAGACTTAGCTCCAAAAGGCCATTACCTACTTCAAGAAGGCCACATCTCCTAATATTGCCACTCCCTATGGGCCAAGTATTTACACATAAGAGTCTATGGAGTCCATTCCTATTCAAATTGCAACACAGTTATACACATTCTTTTCACTGAAGAGCCTGGCATGTGTGCTTATATCCCTAATTTCCCTAGTGCTTATCAGAGAGCCCAAAGACATAGTGGTTTCTATACACATAATTGCTATTGGTGATAGAAAATATAGGGAGATAGATATGTTTAAAATCCAATCTTGTTACAATGTATAAAATGTAAGGTAAATTGCATATTAATTTATGTGATTTACTAAGCCTCTCACTGTATACCTTCTGTGGATAATTTTGAATTCTGCAAGCAAATTCAAATAATGTTTTAATACAAATTCATAGTTTTTATATAATTTACCAGTTTTTACATAAAATCTCATATGCTATAAATATCTTTGAATCTATTTTTCACACCACAGTTTGTAAATATTTTCCTATCAACACAAAACAGTTTCAATACTTCATTGTAAATCACTGTATTATGCACAAAGCAAAAAAAAAAAAAAATGTTTCTATACTAGGATTATTCACATAAAATCCCAGTCTTTTTCTTTCTTGCCTTACTCAATTTTTCAAACTCCTTATTTTTCCATTCTTCCTCTATGCCTTCTTTTTGAAGCAACAGCTAATGAATTATAGTTCAAAGTATACTACCTTGTTTTTATTTTTATATCATAATTTCTTCCTAAATATTCTTAAAATGTTATTATGTTTTTGGAGTGCTACATAATTGAATTCCTTGTGGCACTGTCATTCATTTATATCAGGACTTTGCTCATGTACTGCAATCCTCCTCTCTTCTCTCTGTTCCCTCTCCTCCCCTATTTTCTCTCATATGATAGTTCCCCAATCAAAAATCTATAATCTACATGGAAGATGAAACATATGTTTGTCTTCCTGACTCTATCTTAGCTATTTTGACAAGATCCTCAGTTCCATCCATTTTCCTGTATGTTATATGGAACTACATATACATCTACTTCTTTGTCCATAATTGCTCATCCCTGAATGATGTCTTGGGTATCAGGTACTGTGCTGCACTGAGCCCAGATGTGCGTATAGTATCTCTTTGCTGGCTCCGATCTCTTTGTTTAGTTTTTCAGGAGCTGTAGAACAGATCAAACAGTGCTTTCGATTTTGCTTTCTGAGGAAACTCCAAAATGATTCCAACAATACTTGCAACAGTTTATATTTCACTAGCAGTAGATATTGATTTCTTCCTTCTGCCATTGCTCTTAGCATCTATTACTCTTTATTCTTGATGATAACCATTTTGACTGGAATAATATAGAATCCCAATATAATTTTCATTTTCATTCAGCTAATTTGGATAGTGAAGATTTTTCATGTATTTATTGGATGTTTACCTTTCTTCCTTTGAGGACCATGTTTGTAATTCACTTTTCCATTTATTGAGTAGATGAGTTTCTTATGTTTAAATTTTTGAATTCTTTATAATTTTAGGTTTCAGTCCTTTCTTTGATATGTAGTTGACTATTTTTTCTATCCCATAGTCTGTATTTTTTATTCTGCTGGTTATTTCTTTTGCTGCATAGCAACATTTTGATTTCATGCAATTATACCAAGTAAAATTGTGATAATCACCTGAGCTCCTGCAATACTTTAGGATAGTCATTGCATGCACCTATAGTTTTTCCTCAAACAGTTTGTTTTTGACTCTTGCAATCAAGCCTTTAATTTATTTTCAATTGATTGCTGTACAGCCTGAAAAGTAAGGTTTATTCTCCTACATGTTTCCTATAAGGTTTCCTAGCATTATTTGTTGAAGAGATTGTCTGGTTTTCAATGTATAGTTTTGATACCTTTGTCAAAATTTAGTGTCTGTAGCTGTGAAGATTTATAACTTGCTGCTCTGTCCTGCTCTACTCTTATGTCTTAATCATCCCTGCTTTTGGGTCCGTACCATGTGTTCTTTGTCACTGTGGCTCTCTCAGATAATTTGAAACCTGGCGTTGTAATATTTAATGTTATTCTTTCTGCCTAGCATTGCTTTGGGTGTTTGTGATCTTTTGTGCTTTAATGGGAATTTTATGAATGTTTTATATCATTCTGAAGAACATCACTGTGGTTTTGATGGAGGTTGTGTTGAATTAGTACCTCTTTTTAACAATTTAACATTTTAAATTTTGCTGATGTGTGAGCATTGTTTACTACATCATTCTGTATGTTCTTCAATTTATTTTGTGCTTTAAACGTTTCTACCCTCCTGTATAGATTTATTCCCAATCATGGTTTTTTTTTTATCTCTGTGTATTATACATGGGATTTTCTCTCAATGATTTCTGTCATAAATATTTCAATATTGATATATGTAAAATTATTATATTTTATATTTATTTTGATTCTCATTTAAAGTGTTTATGAGATCCAAAGTCTTTCTCTTGGAATATTTAGGATCTTTTAAGGATAGAATTACATTGTCTGTCAATAGGGACATTCTGAGTTAATTCTTCCTTATTTCACTCTCTTTTATTTATTTTTCTCATCTTATTCTACTGAAGATGTGTGGAAATAGTGGACCTTCTTGTCTCATTATAGATTTTAAATGGAATGCATTCAGTTTCTGCCTACTTAATAGTGTTAACTCTAGATTTGTCATATGTAGCCAGTATTATGTTGAGTTATGTATCTGCTAGTCTTAGAACCTACTGTTATTTAAAACTTGAATAAAGAAGGGCTGTTGGCTGTGTCAACGACTTATTCTGCATCTTTGAGATGATAATTTTATTTTTATGGTTCAGACTCTTTAGGCACTATATTATATTTATTGATTTATACACTTTAAAACATCTATTCATCTCTTCAATGAAATAACTTGATCATATTGTAAAATACCTTATGAGTTCCTGAATTTATTTTATTAAGAGATTTGGTGTCTATATTCTATGGGGAAATTGGCCTACTGTTTTTGGTTTTTGTTATGTTCTATGTGTGTGTGTGTGTGTGTGTGTGTGTGTGTGTAGTCGTGGATATGTTTGTACTCAGGGGCCTATGGAGTCCAAAAGGGCAGCAGCTGTCCTGAAACTGCAATTACAAGTGATATAGCCACCCAGTGTGGGTCCTGGGGACGGAACTTGAATCCTTATAATAGCAAACTCTGTTAACTGCTGAGCTGTTTTTTAGTCCCCAAAGTTAAATTACATAATATAATTATAAAGAGAATGCTGATTGGATTATTAAGTATTTATAAAATTGTTTAGCTCCTAAAAGAAATGAATATTAAATGCTGCGATAGTTTGGATGGAACAAAGAAAGAAGTACTTGTAATTTAGTTGATAGAAACACATAAGTATTAGTGTTCTACTGTCAGGTCCATGGCCCCTCTTCCCTCAAAATAGCAAACTAATAACATTGTTCTAAACAGCAATACTTAGGCCTAGTAAACAGAAGGACTGTTGCTGAGTAAATAAGCACATAGAATGGCTTCTCTTCACCAGGATCCAGCCTTAATGCCATAGGAACCTCTCTTGAGATTCCCCCAAAGGTCAACTACCTCTGAAAAGGGCATGGAGTTCCAGATAGCTCAGATCTCTCCTCTGCTGAATGTCACATAAGATCTACTTGTTTCTCCACCATTTTGCTCTTCTCTCTGTCCCCTGAGAGATAGATTTGGCAGTTTGATACCTCCCAAATCATTCTCTCTGCCTACAGAGTGCTCTAGGTTAGTAGTTTCTCTTTGCCGTGTTTGGATAAAATGCTAACTGTGACATAATCTAGATGAAGAACCTAATAGAATCTCTTGTACAATCTTTTTCAGTCTTTCTGTACTCATTACAAAATAAAATCCAAAGAAGCAAGTTTGTGATAATATAAAATAATTATCATGTTTTTCTTTATGACAGCGCTAGTGAGATTCTGAATGAGAGTTCCATGTCTTAATGTGTTCAAGGGAGGGTTCATATTTGCACTGAAGATAGTGATGCAATATTTCTGAGTCATAGGAGCAAGAGTCTTTATTCACCTCTGATAATCACCATTGTAAGGTAATTCCCATGTGCAGCACACAATTCTGTTCAAGGTTAAGTGAGGCCATCCTCAGATCTGTATTATGACTTGGTTCTAAAGCAGACACTTCTTCATAAATACACTTGAATCTAAAAGGCATGCACTGACTTTTATGGTTTGGAGCAATCATTTCATTATTGCCACTCGATGCTTGCATCCTGAATTTAGTCATCGCCATGGTCCACTGTGATAAATGCTGTGGCTTCAGGATGATAAGTTCTTTCTTCACAGGCCTTTAGGTCAAATTAAAAGAGGTTTGCCTCACATACATTCAACTAATGGCAATATAAGATTTAGATGTGATGGGAAGGCTCATAAAACAGCAGAATATCCATTCATAGTATTGTCTGATTCATAGACCATGAAAATTCATTTTATTTATATTCTCTATGGCTTCCTAAAGTGTCGGATGTGAAAGAGTATGAAGAGGGAGGAGACATCTAGAGAAATTAATTTCTTGAAGGTGGAAGAAAGATAGCATGCAAAGAACCATTAAAAATTTATAGATGTACAAAGTGCTTTTGGATTTGCTAATTGTTCACAAAGATTTACATAGTATCCAGAGAAGTATAAAGATATAAACAATAGTAAATTTTTATGTAATTTAAAAAATTGATTTGGGTCAGTGGCAACTTACTTACTAGTATGGATGCTATTGACTTTATGTAAGAGCAATAAACATTTTGCATTTAAATTAAACTGGTGCATTACATTACTTGTATCTGCACTTATCCACAAGCCTATTGATGCATGATTTCATGCTTACCAGTAAATATAAAGGAAAGCAGACAGTGCTGAAAGCAATTATTTTTATCCCAATTTTAATAAAAGAAATCAAAATTATTCCAAACATTTCTTAGTCCACATAAAAATCTAGTAAAAAATGTTAAATAAGGAAAAATAATAACCACTTAAATTCCATTTTAGGGAGTGAAAATATGTTATTACATTTTTTTCTTTTTTTTCTTTATACTCATTCGAGCTGCATTTGTTGAAATGTGAAGTGCTTAAAAGGTAAAGAAATGGAGCAATATATTAAAATACAAATGATAAATTCTTAATGTATTCTGTGTAAACACTGCATAATTATTACAGATTGCAAATTATGCACTCATTACTTTTCTGATTCTTTATTAAAGGATAACCATTACCACGGAGGACAAAATTATAATATCCTTCTAATTATTTATATTTGAAACATTTGGAAACTTGAAAGGGTTATGCCAGTGCTCACTGATTATAGTGATTTTTCTCACAAGAGTGATAGGTTTCTGCATCGAGAGACTGGTAAATTGTAAGAGCCAAAATTAACTTGTAAGCACCACTTGCCCAAGGACAGAACCTTCTGAGTGCTGGGTGTTGTGACCCTTGGGAAATAATAAGTCACGCATTTTTGCTCCCCAAACAAGCTTATTTGCAGAAGAAGTTCTTGACTGGATGTGGGTGGAGGTATGTAGGCAGAAAACAAGTCAAATGTATTCTTGCCTCTGACTAGACCTGATGGGAAGTAATATGACTGTGAAATTTTACCTTTTTAAGCCTTTGCAAAGCATGACTCATGGCCATTTCTTGGGATCCCAGAAATGGACTTGGCCAGAGCTCACTAGCATGTCTAGTATTTAATTAAAGCTTGCTTCAAATTGACTCAAAAAATTGCTAAACTGTTCCTTCTCTAAAGTGGGCATAACTGCAAAGTTGCATGGCTATACCTCTGTGACTTTACTACAATGGACAAATTCTGAAAGTAATGGTATAGTATCATATTAAGGAATAATTGTTTCTTCTTTCTCTTTAGTGTGGCTTGGTGTTTCCATCTTTCTTAGGAGTTTCATTGCCTGCTTGAAGAATAGTTCTCTTGCTGGGTAACTGACTTGCCTAGTGGGACTCTTAGATACTCACCCAGGCCAGATATCCCATTTTCTTGGCCAAAAGAAAATTGTTTTTCCTTGTGCTATCTTAAGCTGTGTAACATTTATTTTTCTGGAGAGACACTCTGAAATGAGATGAAGAAGATGAGATGAAGTTGAGGGAAAATGCTTAAGAGGTACTAATCACACGTCTGATGTTCTAAAATGAATATCAGGATGATAGTTTCTTACTCTGAATAGACTAAAACCCATGGACCTGTTTGCACAATTCAGTAAAAGAGTGCCTCTTAGCACATGAGGTGTATAATAATAAAGCTCTTTAAAATGGAAAACATACATTTTATGTATCTTTAAGGCTATTTCCTCTACCTGTGAAGATATTAACATAAAATAATGTAAATTTACTAACCATATGTATTAAATAGTTTCTTTCCAAAGGAAAGACAGGGACAAAAAGAATGGAACAAAGACTGAAGGAAAGGACATCCAGAGACCCCTCCACCTAGGGATCCATCCCATCTGCAGACACCAAACCCCCACTATATTGTTGAAGCCAAGAAATGCTTGATGACAGGATCCTGGTATGGCTGTTCCCTGAGAGGCTCTACCAGCACCTGAATAAGACAGATGCAGCTACTCACAGGTAACCATCAAACTGAGCCAGGGGAAGACAATGGAAGTGCTAGGGGGAAAGACTGAAGGAGCTGACGGGATTGCAACCCCATACAATATCAACTAACAATATCAACTAACCTGACTACTCAGCGCTCCCGGGAACTAAACCACCAACCAAACAGTATACATAAAGGGAGCCATGGCTCCAGATACATACATAGCAGAGGATGGCCTTGTCTGGCATCAATGGGAGGGGAGGTGCTTCGTCCTGTGGAAGCTTGATGCCCCATTGTAGGGGGATGCTAGAGCGGTGAGGCTGGAGTGGGTGAGTGGGTAGAGGAGCACCCTCATAGAGGCAAAGGAGATGGGGCAGAGGGGGAATTTGTGGAAGGGTAACAGGGAAGGGGGACAACATTTGAAATGTAAACAAATAAAATGATTAATTAAAAAATAATTAAGATACAATCAAGTATGGTGGATGATGACTATGAACACAGCAGTTAGGAGATAGAGATTAAAGAATCAGGAGCAAGTAATGTAGCAAGTTGAGCTCAACCTAGATTATAAATAAAAATTTACATCATTAGAAAACAAATCATAGGGCTGGAGATATGGCTCAGCCATTAAACACTAGGCTCACAACCAAAAATATAAGAGAAAACAAATCATAGAAGAGTAAAAATATACTTCTAAGTGATGCAAAGTAAATAAATTAAATTCACAATTAAAATGTTTTAAGTGAAAATCCACTTGTATAATAAAAACTAAAGTGGGTAATATGTATATACTTGCAGCATGAAATAATACAAAGGGGAAACTTATTGATAAAATTATTCAGTGAAAAAAGTTGCAAGAGGACAAGAGCATACTCTCTAGGATATAGATTGTGATCTATCCCTACAAAAGAATGTATTTTCAATAAACAAACCTATGAACAAATTGCTACATCTGTATATTGCTTTCTAGAAAGTATTAAAAAATAAAAATCTAAGTCACATGTGATGGTTCGGATAAGAATGTCCTCCATGCCATCCTAAGAATCATATATTTGAATGCTTAGTTACCAGGTAGTGGTGCTTTTTGAAACAGTTAGAAAGACGATGAGTAGCGTTGTTGGAGGATGTGTCTCACTGAGGTAGACTTTGAAGTTTCCAAAGCCTATGCCTGTGGATCAGGATGTAACTCTCAACTACTTCTTCAACACCAAGCCTACCTTCATGGTGCCATGCTCTCTGCCATGATAATAATGGACTAGCCTTCTGGAGTTGTAAGCAAGCACCCAATTAAATGTTTTCTTTTATTTATTAGAGTTGTCTTGGTCATAGTTATTCTTCAAGAAATAGAACAATGACTAAGATATAATTTAATAATGTCAGCATCATGAATTCACTGATATGATTACAAGTAAACACAGACAAATATTTTGTGGTTGCCTAATGCATGTATACTTACATTTATAATGACAAAAGACTAATAAATTCTTGATTACAATTGCCTACCTGTTAGAAGAGCAAGAAGAATGTAGTAGAAAATGGATTTAAGTGATTCTGAAGTACATTAATGCCACTTCTGATTATTTTTGACAACTACTCAAATATTGCATGAATGTATCACCTTCAGAAAATGATTCAAACAACATATTGTAAGGGTCTGTGATTTGTCGAAGAATTATACCCAAGACTCAAATAGTATGTAAACACAGAGTGTTTTTTTCTGCAGAAGTCTAGCATGCTGGGATCTCCCATTACCAGAATAGAGAGACAGCCAAGTAAGCTTGCAGGCTTGATTGAAAGCACATTATGTAATTCGGGGTAGGTGACCTTTATGTTAATCTGTTGGGTCCATCTCTATGGCCATTCCATTACCAGGGTATGGGCGCTGGAAACTTGCTGGGTAGGTCTGGAAACTGTTGCTGAGGAAGTATCTGAGGAAGTCTGGAAACTGCTGCTCACCCATTGTCCTTGACTCAGGCCAGATGGCTGGACAGCTTCTGAGACCTGGACTTGCCTGGAATTTCCAGTTCTTGGAAACAGAGATTTAGGTCTAGCCTCCTTAACTGCCAATTTGAAGCCTGTCATGGAATCAGCCTAGCTTTCTCAATATTAACATATAGTTTCTTCATTTCCTTTTACTAGTAAAATTCATAATTTCATTTTTTAATCACACTTGTTATAAAAATACTGTATATGGCAAGGCTGAATCTTCCCATTTATTAGATATAAAATAAAATAGCTAAAACTTGTTTTTATTTCAAGAATAGTATGTGTTTTAAATAACATTCCTTGGATTTTTTTTTAATTAACTAAAACAAAACAAACTTACATGTAGCATTACAGTATTTGGATTAGATATATGTTTAGATAAAACTCATTGCTGGAAGATATTACATTTCATAAATTCAATTTTTCTGAATGACCAAGAATTTAATGCTATTTCCCGTACTTCTTTGTCCATACTTCTAAATCTTTCATAATGGGTGCCCAACCAGTAAACTTTGGATATAATTACAATTAGTCTTGGCATAAGATAAGAGATTTTATTGTCTCTATAGACCTAATATTCAACTTCTCATCAGTATTAATGTTTCACCAAGAATATAACTATTAGTTATGTCATAAAATTCAGAGAACATTTCCTGATGCAGTCACCATATATTTATTCTTTTCTTCTGCTGTTTTAGCATTATCACATCTTTGAATATGACGTTAAAAAGTTACATTATCCTGATTCTATGATCTAAAGTCTATATACACATGCAGAGTAGCCTAGCCTACTACTACCTTTAACATGTAGACAACAGTATAGTTAAATTTCTAAAATATGGTGGCCTTTTTACTAAAGCTTTCAATATTGCTTTACTAGAGGGATTGTTCCTAGATGTAAGTTAATATTTGTGAGTGGGATGAAAGAGAAGGGAAGAAGACCCTTCTCAATTGTGATTGCTTTTCTGATGTTTTTGAAACTTATTTTTAGTTTAATAAAAAAATTTTAAATTAAAAATCTTAAAATATTTAACAGTATAAAAAGTGTTAGATATCATTACATTTTGAACATATTCTATATTAGTGGTTTTCCTTTCTCCTGTCTTTTCTTCCCACCACTGCCCATTGTCCATTTTTATAGCTTTTCTTCATCTGTTTTCCTTCTTCATGTCCCACATGTCCTTTTTCCCATGTCTACTCTGTTATTATTCACTATTAGTTCACATATACATTAAAAGATAAGATCTGTCCTGTTGTAGCCTAAGCTGGAGTCCCTGTTCGGGTGCCAAAAATGTTGCGGTTCACTCCATGCTTGGCGGCCACTGTATCCCGGCCCAAGCTGCTGCTCCGGTCTGAGGGTCGGGTTCAGCAAGAGAGAGAGTGAGGATGGACTCGAAGAATGGAGACCAGACAGAATGTGTTTCAATCCCGTTTATTCTTCAGACTCTCTTCCTAGTCCAAGTCCCAAGTCTTGAGTTCCTAGTTCCTAGTTGTACTCCATCTAGTTCCTAGTTGTATTCCATTCTGTTCTCTTCTGAGTGTCTAATGTCTACTCCAACTCCTAGTGTCTGAATCTCTGTTACTCCAAATTGTTCCCTCAGTTGTACTCTCTAAAGTGTCTGATTCTCTGATGTCTCTTCTGTCTCCCTCTCGCCTTTATATGTCTCACTTCTAAGCCATGCCTTTTGGTCATGCCTTTAAGTCATGCCCTTAGGTCTGGTCTCTAAATCTGATCTCTAAGTCACACCTTTAAGTCACACACCTTTAATCTCACACACCCAAGGAAAGTCCTGGGTATCTAAAGCAAGATGTTATCAGAGTGTGCTCAGCTGTTGTAGGCTATTGTAATCCATATCTCATGTCAGGGTATATTGCTCAAGATGGCTGCAAAGCTGATAGCCACTTTCTACTAAAAGTCGGCTCCCAACACTGTCCATGTGGGAGAACATGTGGTTTTTGTCTTTCTGGGTTCAAGTCACTTGCATAATATTATACTTTTCAGACCTCAATGATTTATTCCCATGCATTCTTATTGGTCATAAAAGCATCCACAACAATATAGGCTACTGCCTTTGCTCTTGGTTGCTCACCACATATAATTGATAAGACCCTGTTACTGAACACACCAAATGCTTTGGTTGCACTACATAGATTAGAAAGTCTTGAACTAACCAGGAAATGTTCTCCCTGCTGACTGGTGTTCTTACTGTCAGGAATGCCCTGGAGCTGATGTGAGTGTTTTAGACTCAAGCATTGTCATGGCTAGGTGCAATGGCATCTATCATGAGCTGCTACTCTGTATTTTCGATTACTTGAACTTAGTCATCATTGAATCGTGAACTTAATATTCATGTTTAATTTTACTAACTTGAAGAAATGTCAGTAAATTTGCTATAATACTGAATTTTTATTTTCCTTTTACCTCAAGCTTTCTCATAAGTGACTCTTCACTTTTAAGTTTATTTCTGTTCATAAATAGTGACACAAGAAGTAGCTTAAATTCTAAACAGCTCCTTTCAACTTTGTAATGAGAATTTTATTTCAGCCTTTTATTGAGACAGAATTCTCTATCAGTAATTAAAAATTTCAAATTTAAGAAACCTTGTGGGTTTCTAACAACCATTCCATCTGACAAATACAAATTACTAAACAATTCATTTGATGTAACTAGTTATTAGCATTAAAGTTATTGTGAATAATAACTAATCTATTCATTGTTATAATCTCAATCCTTCTGAATTAATTCATTTGAAAAATAATAGGTATTGAAGATAATATTGGGTATAAAATTATGCTAGACAAAGGAAAGTCTGTCATAAGAAATTCATACACAGCTCAAGAGCTCAGCAATCAATCAATGCCATATTAATGCTATATTAATGTAATTTTATGTGCTTCATTACCATTCTGATTACTTAGCCTATGTTTACTAAATTTGTTATATAATGAAATGGATTGTCCAAATTTACTTTAATGTTTAACATTCATGTAAAACCTTAGAAAATTATTTTGTTTATGGACAGAAGCTCCCTCTGAGAACTGCCGCTAAGTATAGAATCCAATCTACCATATAAAGGAATGGAGTGGCAGACTCTATTTTATGGGAATATTGGAGAGCTGTCATTAGGATTTGTTTTCAAGTATCCTTAAATCTTCTACCTTGAAACACCATAGATTTTATTGTTGATTTCTGTAGATTTATTTGCTAGAAGATTTGTAAATGACTCTTATGATTGTCACAACTATTTTATTCTCAGAAATTTATTTTATTTACTCTGAAACATCATATAAAATTATTATTTGTATATTTAGAATTTTTTGAATATCTAAAAACATTATCATCTATTTATGCCAATATGAAAATTATTTGATTTTGTGCGGGTAGACACTTTAATTTTCTAACATAAGATCCTGCAAAAAGAAAAACAATTAGTCTTTGAGCTCTTCTTTATGTAAGTTTTGCCATCAGTATCAATTTTAATTTACCAGTGTTATGTGACTGAATGAGTATTTAAGAGTATATTAACACAAGTCTCAAGAGTCTTTAGAAAGAAATAACAAGAACTATCATATCACTGATCATGAAATCTTTTATGTACAGGTTATAACTCCATAAATATAAATGTCAAATGTTCTGTTTTGCCAATAAAGACTCAGGAGTTAGATGCTGGAGTGAAGGGCTGCTAGCTCAGAGAGGCAGAGAAAGGACCCAACTGATCTTCCTTCCCAGCCAACATCCCAGGAAGAAAAAAGTTCTTTATGTAGTCTCAAAAAACCTTCAAAATGAATGTCCCTACCTTCTATTTACTATGTGCCTTTCTATCCATCCTCCTGACCTAATCTTACCCTCTAAGGCTTTTTCCCCCTTATGTTCGCACTTTGTCAAATGGTTGCTTGCTTTTCCTCTTGACTTGTGGTTGACTTTATTTATTCCTGTTTACAATAAACAGAAAAGCTCCTAGATTAAAGGTATGTGCTAGGGCCGAGGCACAGCACAACTAGAAACTTTTTTTTTTTTTTTTTTACAGTAAATAACACAATCCTGAGTTTTGCGGTGTGATCAAATATCCTACAACATTTCCCCCTTTTTGTCTAAATAAAAAAGAAAGGTTTTAACTCTAACAGTAAAGCTATTTATAATACTGAAGCTATTTCTGCCAAAATTTCCACAATGTCCTTCTTGATTTTATTTGGAAGTTTTACAGTTAAGTATGAGCTCAAAGTTCTGTAACATGTTCGTGAGAATCAACTAAGAATTCAGTAAAATGAATGTCTTGAGCAGTTTGTATTCTTAAGCTGACCTTTGGGTGGTGTTTGTCAGTTTAGTGGCAATCCTGGCTAGGTAAAACACAGTAGTCAAGCCAAAGGAGTTCTGTTTGCTCAGAACCTGATGGCCAAAGGGACATGGGGCAGTTTTTCCCAGTGGTTAGCGTTACACCTCAGTTTATGAACTAAGGATGCCCTCTACCAATGAGCTAATTCCAGCCTCATTATATTTTTGATGTGTATTTCCATAAAAATACGAAATTTGAACCAATTTCTATACAATTATTGTCATTTTAATGTTATTTGACTTTAATTTGGTGGCTCTTATGCTATACATTGTATAATCTCCTTATTTTGGGTAGAAATTAATTCCTTATATATGTGGTTTACAAATACATTCTCCCATACAGTCAACTTCATTTTTATTGTATTAATTGGTTAATTTGCTGTGTAGGAAACTTTCTCTTGGGTACTTTTTTGTCAGCTGTGATTTTGATAACATGCCCAAAGAATTGTGAAGGCCAATGCCAAGAACATTTCAAACTGATTGTTTCTAGGCCTTTTTTTTTTTTTTTTTTTGAGAGAGAGAGAGTGTGTGTGTGTGTGTGTGTGAGAGAGAGAGAGAGAGAGAGAGAGAGAGAGAGAGAGAGAGAGAGAGAGAGAGAGAGAATTTTAAATTCAGCAACTTGGTTCTGGCAAGGAATCAAATCCAAAGACCTTTTAGGTCTAAGTGATCCAGCTGGAAAGCTGGAATAGGGACATGTTCTGGACATGCTATGATCTGATTGCAATACAGACATGCCCTTAGTATACACCCTCAATCTGTAGCAGTGAGTATAAAATTAGTTTGTAGAAGGAAATAGCCATGTTTGAAAGTGACATATAATTGAGAGGCAGACCAAGTGACAAATCAGAAAAGGATTTAATAGAATGAGTCAGAGATAGAAAATATCCAACTCTCAAAAAAAAGAGAGGCTACTTAAGAGCTGGACCTGGATAGAGAAGAGGTAAGACAATGGTGGTGGTGGTGGTGGTGGTGGTGGTGGTGTGTGTGAATTTTACCAGAATGGTTTTACACAGACAGGTTGCATAGTGAACAAGGTAGACATTGGTGAAGATAGAATGAGCCAAAGTATGAGAAGGAGTCAAATGATTAGAAAATATTGTCAGTGTTAGAATGAAACCATGTAGTTCAGTTCAGTGAGAACTGAGAGAAGACAGATTGAATCAGCCAGCATGGAAGATTAGATTGTACAGGGGCTAAAAGCCTCCAGATCCAGGCTTAAGGCTAATTAGAACAGAGAAAAAAAACTCTCTGGGCTCAGACCAAACTGTGAATTTGTACAGCTTGGATATAGCTCTCATCTCATTACTTCAGCTGAGAAAATAAAGCAATATTTGCAACTCTTTCTACTTCCTGATTTATACCTGATCCAATTTGAATTAATTTATGGGTGTGGTATAAATTATTCAATTGAGGATCAATCTCGTGAAGGTGGGGATCCTGTTTTTCTCAATTTTAAATTGAAGACATTACCATTTAGCAATGTATACTATAAGTATGCTTTTAAAGCATCAGATGACCACATGACAGGGATTGTCTCTAGACTTCATATTCTGCTTCCTTGATGTACATGTGTTATGCCAATTTCACTCATATCTCTGTCATATTTTAGAGATATGAAATGTGAGTATTATAGATGTATTATTCTTTTTGACATAGCTTTTTCTGTTTATGGTCTCTTGGAAATTTGTATGAATTTGAGGATTATTTTTCTATTTTTTAAAACATGCTGTCAGAATGTTGATGGAGAAAACACTGAATAACTAAATAATTTTGAGTAGTGCATACACTTTGAGTGATATTCATGATCTCTAGATCCTAATCTAGTATTGGGTGTCTTGTTTTATTAACATTTTATGGGTTACTATACATAAGACTTTTATCTTTTTTGCTAAATTTATTCTTAAGTGTTTTTTGATGATAATGTAAATGGGACTATTTTCATATATATACTTATTTATTCATTCTCTTTACAACCCCATATCAGCCCTTCCTCTTTTCCCTGTACCCTTTCATGTAAATCCTCTCCCCATTCCACCTTCCACTTCTCTGATCCCCTCTGGGTGTCACCACCCCCAAACCCACACTTTAACCGGTTTATCCCCATTACCCCTTCCACACACACATCAAGTGGCTATGGGACTAGGTGCATCCTCTCCCACTGAGGCCAGACAGACAACACACTTGGGGACAGCCCCCCACTCCAGTTTTGAGGGACTCACATAAAGACCAATCTGCTCATCTGATATCTATCTATCTATCTATCTATCTATCTATCTATCTATCTATCTATCTATCTATGTTCAGGGGACTAGGTCCAGCCAGAGCTTGCTCTTTGGTTTGTGATTCAGTCTCTGGGAGCTCCCAAGGGTCTAGGTTGGTTGACTCTGTTGGTCCTGCTGTAGAGTCAAGTCCTCTTTGGGTCCCTCAATCCTTCTTTCAGCTCTTCCATAAGACTCCCTAAGTTTCATCTAATGTTTGAGTGTGGGTCTCTGTATTTGTTTCCATTAGATCCTAGGTAGAACCTCTCAGAGGACAGTCATGCTAAGCTCCTGTAATACATGCCCTCTGGGGTCTGGGTTACCTCACTCAGGATGATACTTTCAAATTCCATTCATTTTCCTGTGAAATCCATGATGCCCTTGTTTTTAATGGCTAAAAAGTATTCCATTGTGTAAATGGGCCACATTTTCTGTATCCACTCCTCAGTTGAGGGACACCTATGTTGTTTTCAGTTTCTGGCTATTACAAATAAAGCTGCTATTAATATAGTTGAGGAAGTATCCTTGTGGAATAGTGGAACATCTTTTGTGTATATGTCCAGGAGTAGTATAGCTGGGTCTTGATTGGTCTTGAGATATAAGACCCAGTCTTTTGCCAGTCTTCTGAGAAACTGCCAAATTGATTTCCAGAGTGGTTTTATAAGTTTGTACTCTCACCAGCAGTTGGAGGAGTGTTTCCCTCGATTCTTATAATTAAAAATATTCTCTCATCAAATCCGATTCTTTCTCCCTCTCTCTCTCTCCTCTCATCATTTATGTAGTTACTTTATCTAGGTGTTTTTCATTCTTTCATTTTCAGTAGGATATAACCTTTTTAAGTAAGGGGAGTTAGCTGGATAACACTCAAACCTCCCTGTTGGCTATGAAATCCAGGGATCTCTGAAATACAACAAGCTCTGATCAGGTTGAGAGTCTCTTCATCGGGCATGACACATTATTCCATTTAAAAGAGTTAAAGTTGACTTTTATGAAACACATCTTGCTGTATTTTAAAGATTCTCTTCCTTAGTAATTGAATTCAGTCGGGTTCTCTTGTTGGCAATTTTCATTCAGCACTGCTCCATAATTCAACTGACCTGAACTTTCATTGCCCTGCTGGAGGCAGCATAATCAGGTAAACACATTTAAAATGATGAAAGTCTCAGGTAGGATAAATGCTCCTATTCATAACTGTTCGTCCATAGGTGGTACTCTACCTATCAGTTTTATGGCTGTGAACTTATCCTAAGGGATAAGTGCATTGAAATGTCCTGTTAAAGATTAAATACTATCCTCCCAAGAGGAAAATATCTATTGAACTATTTACAACAAGGTTGTAAGTCAATGCAAGCAGTTGTTTCATGCATTTTCTCATTCCAGCATTCTTAACATCATACTCTAATGAATCAACTTAAGATTGATTTAGCCTGAATTCAGGCCAAAATGTAGACAGTTTATTTTAACTTTATGATTTAAGAGAGGATCTTTGACATCTTTGCAAATATAACCAGTAAATCCATCGTGAAACAGTTATGAGAGTTGAACTCAACAAGTTTGAAAATGTCTTTATGAAAACATATTGCCTTTCTTTTTAAAATAATATGGATCATTTTCTGAATTGTTTCTGGATGAAAACAAAATAAATCAAGTCATGCCTTCCCACAGTGTGGTTACAATGTAAAGGAAACACAAAGAAGCAGACTGCTTTCAATGAGTGAGTGTATGTAGAAGGCTAAGTACAAGTATAAGAAAACAGAGAGCAAGGTGACAAAGACATGATTTTGAGCTTATTTGGAAGAAACATTTATCTAGCCATGGCACATCACATGACTATTCACTCCTACCCACCCATTGTGAGTGGTGTCAGACCCAGAAACGCATGAGCTTTGATGAACTCATAACAGTCTGTGATAATATGTATTATTATCACAGAAGATAAAAGATGGAAGATAAATACAGAGTAGGTGCATTAGGCTACAGCCCCAAACCATTCTCAAATGCTTTATCCTGGACTTGTTGTTAACTCATGCCACTAAAAAATGAAATGAATTGATAAAGAAAAAGGAAAAACTTTATGTTTGTTTCAAATTAGGACCATCTCAGTGCAAACAACAACAACAACAAAAAAAAAAAAAAAAAAAACAAACCCAAAAAACCAAAACTCTGCTCTGCATTATTCAATTGCCTCAAAGAGAGCAGTCAGGGAAAGCCCTTATGGGCCAGAGTCTTTTATACCTGATCATCAAATCTATGTATTGTCAAAACATCTGAAGTCATAGACAATGCTATTATGGCCCTAATTATATACCTACCAATTCCTGCGTGAAAGCACTAAACCATGGTACCTTGGAATGTAACCTTATTTGGATATTTTCTAAGTAATAAAAGAAATTTTATAGCTAGTAGAACATGGTGGTTTGAATGAAAATGGTGCCTACAGAATCATTTATTTGAATGTTTGGTCTCCAGTTTGGGGGACCGTTTGGGAAGGACGAAGAGATAGTGCCTTGTAGGAGGAGGTGTGCCAATGTGGGTAGGCTCATGCTATTCCTAGTCTGCACTGCTCTATGTCATGCCTGCCTGGCTACTGTCATGGTTTCGTGGTCATGGACTCTAACCTCCTGGAACCATGAATTACAAATAGACCTTTTTTTGTTCCTGTTGTTTTGTTTGTTTGCTTTTTTTTGTTGTTTTCTGTTTTTTTTTTTTTTTTTTTTTTTAATTTTTTTTTCATATGTTGCTCTGATCATGGTGTTTCCTCATGGGAACATCCAAATAAGCAGACACTGTCTAATGACCATTTTTTTCCAAGTCTCCTTCTCTTTTTAGCTGTGAACTGTGGATTTCCTGAACATCTTCCTTGATCTCTGTCTACTACTTTCAGGCTTATAAACAGTTTCACTTTTCTGTTTAACATGCTTCTGTCTTAATTTAGAGTAAGAAAAGTCTCTTAGTTAAGAAAAATGGAGTCACTGGCCTGGAAGGAGTTGAACTGAGTCATTCACTTGACCTAGGAGAGTGGCCTACCTTTAGTCATGCTAAAGAGGTAGGCAAAATAATGTTTTCTTCAATGAGATTTTCTACTCTTTCTTCCCAGAAACCCTTCCCTTAATACAGTGGCATAACTGGCTACAGTCACACAGCTTTGTAAGTTTGCACACTTTCCTGAACTTTTTCCTTTTCTTTTTCTTAGATTTTTTTTCCCTAACACTGTTGACTTTATCAGTATTTCTTTTCTAAGCTTCCATTCATGCCACATGGCTGCTTGGTTCCCATGAGTCTGATCTCTGTATCAGTTTACACAATGGAGTTTTTTCTTCTTTGCCCCATTCTCCCCTGGACAGCTTTTACAGCTTGCCTACCTGAATTTTTTTCTAAACTCTAGTAAAATTTTCCTTGAGCTTCAGTTTGAATGCACCTTAAAATTGTTTATATAATGAGACTAACAATGCCTAGAGGTGACCCTGATTTTCTCATTAACTTTTGGCAACTGAAAGATATAGAAAACTTATGAAAAATATAGAAAGTTTTTATGACCCCTAGACCTGAGCAAAAGAATGCAGGTTCACTAGTTCCACCAAGAATGTGAAACTAGGCCTTCCGGTCTGGGCCAGAGCACTGAGCAGATCTTGGGTGGCAACTCTGCCCCCAACATCCAAGAACCCAGAGGAAGCAGGGATCCCAGGCGCTCGAACTCAGGCAGTATCTTAGGTAAGCAGACAGCAGGGCCCACCCTAAACAGGGAGTAACTGGGAACCAAAAGGACCCAGGAAGTCACTCCCGGCCCGGAACACTGGTTCCTTTCGGTCTGGGCCAGAGCACTGAGCAGATCTTGAGTGGCAGCTCTGTCCCCAACCTCCAAGAACCCAGAGGAAGCAGGGATCCCAGGCGCTCTAACTTGGACATGTCTTAGAAACTAGTTCTCATATCTGAGGCCTAGATCAGACCTCTGCCAGGTCTGCTGTTGTGTGGACCCCGAATTCCACCTGAGACATACTGGAAGGTCCACTCAATCCAGATCCACAGAGGAACAAATGAACTCAGAGCTTCAGACAACATATCCTGAGATATTCTAGAGGAGACACTGTACCCAGAACAGCAGACACCTAGCTTGACTACTACCTTGGAGGCACCATATCCTGAGGCATCCTAGAAGTACCACTGTAATCAGTGCAGCTGGAAAAGATCACAGAGACATCTGGACCCCTAGGAGATCAGACACAAGCTAGATAACTAGAAAGACAGGCTTCAGTCAGAGACAGCAAGTACAGGCAGCACTAGAGTTAACCAGATGGCAAAAGGCAAGAGCAAGAATGTAAGCAACAGAAACCAAAGTTACATGGCATCATCAGAACCCAGCTCCCCCATCAGAGCAAGCCCTGAACACCCCATCACACCAGAAAAGCAGGAATCAGAATTAAAATCACTTCTCATGATGATGATAGAGGGCTTTAAGAAAGACATAAATAACACTCTCAAAGAACTTAAAGAGAGCACTGGTAGACAGATAGAAACCCTTAAAGAGGAAACACAAAAATCCCTTAAGGAATTGCAAGAAAATGCAACCAAACGGGAAAAGGAATTAAACAGAACCATGCAGGATCTAAAAATGGAAGTAGAAACAATAAAGAAATCACAAAGGGACAATACCCTGGAGATAGAAAACCTAAAAAAAAGATGAGGAGTCATAGACACAAGTATCACCAACAGAATACAAGAGATGGAAGAGAGAATCTCATGTGCAGAAGATACCATGGAAAACATTCACACAACTGTCAAAGAAAATGCAAAATAAAAAAAGCTACTAACCCAAAATATACAAGAAATCCAAGACACAATGAGAAGGCCAAACCTAAGGATAATAGGTATAGATGAGGGGGAAGACTCCCAACTAAAAGGACCAGTAAATAT
Source organism: Arvicanthis niloticus (assembly GCF_011762505.2). Classification (NCBI taxonomy): domain Eukaryota; kingdom Metazoa; phylum Chordata; class Mammalia; order Rodentia; family Muridae; genus Arvicanthis; species Arvicanthis niloticus. The sequence goes on along the minus strand of NC_047674.1, from coordinate 10,611,183 downwards.
CCTCAACAAAATTATAGAGGAAAACTTCTCTAACCTAAAGAAAGAGATGTCCATAAATATACAAGAAGCTTACAGAACTCCAAATAGTTTAGACCAGAAAAGAAATACTTCCCGCCATATAATAGTCAAAACATCAAATGTACAAAACAAAGAAAAAATACTAAAAGCAGTAAGGGAAAAAGGCAAAGTAACATATAAAGGCAGACCTATAAGAATTACACCAGACTTCTCACCAGAGACCATAAAAGCCAGAAGATCCTGGACTGATATCATACAGACCCTAAGAGAACACAAATGCCAGCCCAGACTACTATACCCAGCAAAACTGTCAATCATTATTGATGGAGAAACCAAAATATTCCATGACAAATCCAAATTTACACAGTATCTCAACACAAATCCAGCACTTCAAAGAATAATTGGTGGAAAACTCCAACACAAGGAGGGAAACTACAACCTAGAAAAAGCAAGAAAGTAATGTTCCAAAAACCCCAAAAGGAGAGAGTTACACAAACATATCTCCAAGGATGTTAGCCCAAAAGCTTGGATTAGCGAAGACTCAACCCACAGACCACATGAAGCTCATGAAGAAGGATGACCAAGAGGGGATGCCTCAGTTCTACTTAGAACGAGAAATAAAAATGCTCAAGGGTGCAAATAGGGAAACAAAACATGGAACAGAAACTGAAGGAGGGGCCATCAGGAGACCTTTCCACCTGGGTATTCACCCCATGTACAGCCACCTAATCTAAACACTGTTGTGGATGACTGGAAGTGCATAATGTGAGGAACATGATATAGCTGTCTCCTTAGAGGTCAGCCAAAGACTAAAACACTCAGAGGACAATGTTCACAATTAACCACTGATATGATCAGGGGTTTCCCAATGGAGAACTTAGTGAGAGGACTGAAGGAGCAGAAAGGGTTATTGACCCCAGGTGGAAAGCAACAATACCAAACAACCAGACCCCCCCCTCCAGGGTCTAAACCACCAGCCTGGGAACACATAGGGAGGGACCCAAGACTCCAGAGGTATATGTAGGGGAGGATGGCCCTGTCGGACATAGGTGGGAGAGGAGTTTCTTGGTCCCATAAAAAAAAAAATGAATGAAAAATGAATGAAAGAACACACAGTGGGGGGGGATGTGAGGGCAGGGAGGGGATAGTGAGGGGGTAGGTGTGGTCACTGCCTCATAGAAGCATGAGGAGGGGGATGGGATAGGTTTCTGGGTGGTGGGAGGAAGTAGGCAAAGGGGATAAAATCTGAAACGTAAATACTACAACCAATTTTAACAAGCAGGAAAAAAAAAGTCTTCAGAACCAACATCTTTAAAAAAAAAATGTCAGCCCCCTGGGGGTGGGAAATTTTTTTTTTCTTGATGCTAAAACTTGTTCTGAGAATTGTATATTGCAGAATACACAGCCTTGGTGTATCTACTCATCAAGCATACTGAGCAGACCTGCCCAAACCTCTGATGTCCTGGAATTCCATCTGGATTCAGTGAAGACACAGCATCAGAGGCTTATTAACTTACTCTCCCCCCCCCCCACCCCTCTTCTAAAATCTCAATGCCCTTAATCAGCTTGAAGAAGTTAAAGAAGAGTCAGCGCCCCTATTCCCTGAGCTTGGGGACTAATGTGGTTAATAATGGTCTGTCTTTCTAGGGACAAGTAGTGGTTTTTTGGAACAGGGGGGATTAGCTAGGACTTACTGCATAGCCATAACCTACTGGTAGAAATCTGTATAATTATTATCAAGATGAAGTTATAATTTCTTAAATGGTACAAAATTTACTTTGATCTCAAATTTAAGGTTTTCATTGGTACGAGCCTCTTATTAATATAAAAATGAGATGAATATTGATACACTCATGGGCATTGTGCCTGTATAACACATTTAGGAATACAATGCCTAGACCCAGCCCTTTTTTAACTTTTTTAACTGATTTGGGATGGTTAACCTATGAGTTAAGGGACTATAGCAAATTCATATTTTTGAGTTTATTGTTAGGGTGTTTTCCATATTTTACTTAGAAATAGCTGAGAGGAGTTAACAGAAAACAGTCCAGGTTACCTTACATGGATAGTTGGTTTTCAAAACATCAGAAGTCCATAGAACTGATGCTACAAATATTTATATATTAATGTTCATATTGATTATGAAGACCCCCCATACTCAGGAGACCCTTCCTCAAATCTCCGGAAATCGAGACCACCCAAAGATCACAAGAAACCATACCTGGATGCAATCAGCAGAGGCTTTATTAGGGAAAATAGCCGGCGGTCAAAACTACAAGCTCTTTAGCTCCAAGAGCAAGGTTTTGGCCCAGAGTGGTGGGTTAAAGGGTCTTTTATAGCATGGGGTGGGGGAAGAAAGACATTTTCACGTGCTTACACATGATTGGTTGTTTTACAAATTTTGAACATAGCACTGGGAAGACCAAGGGAGGGGTAACCAAGAACAGTGGAACATTTCAGAGAATCTAGCCCAGATGATCTAGAGTCATGTGAAAATCACGCTGCACACTCATTCTTCTCAAAAATGTGGTTTTTACCATGCTATTGTGTCCTATCCTGCCATTTACCAACTATTTCAGATTAACTATCTTTGCTTCTTCCTGCTATAGCCCCACCTAGGTGGCTGCATCTTTTATCTGTGGTCAGGAATGTGTCTTCCTGCCTTGGGCCTCTCCCACCGATAGGGCTTGAGGAATGTAATCCAGCAAGTGTCCTTCACCTGGAATGTGAAGGCCTGAAATCTTATTTTCAGTTCCGTGTTCTGAAAGGCGAAAAATCTACACATATTTCATAAAATGGCCTTTATAATTTTTCACTCTACAATTAGAGACCTGTCTGCTCCTGACAGCTTCCTGTCATGGATTCTAAGAAGAAATTGAGCATCCTTGGAGTTACTCCAGTTGTGTGGTAACAGCCACTAGGCAAGAATTGCCTCTCTCCATCTACAGACAAATTACTGTCCAGAAAAGGACACACATGCAGAATAGTCGACTGATTATATCTGCCTAGACAGAGTAATCAGTCCTTAATAATCCTGCATCACCAAGGTCTGTCAGATGATTCTGGGCCAGAAGGCTGAAGATTTGATGGTCCAACGTTTGGTAGTATAGGGGCTTTTCAGGTGTTCAGTGGTCTCTATAAATTGGCTAAGTTTTAGAAGCTATGCTTTGTGCTTCCCACAATTATAGTTAACTCAGTCATTCTGGATTTCTGACAGGGTTGAAAACTTATAGCTATTTACCGTAAGAGAAAAGATTTGAGTGGATGGTCGTCAGCTGACATTCATCCTAAAGCCAGGTTCAGAACTAAATGTTTTAGTTAGGATAGATGACAGAGGTGCTGGTTAGTCAACAAAATGATGGACTGGGTATTAGGACTATCTTGTACCTCACTGGTACAAATTGGCATAATTATGCTCTAATTGTATTTTGAGAGAAAAGTTTCATTTTAACAGGAAGAGTGATGTGTAGGAGGAGCTAAGGTAGGAGGAGTACTGAGAGGAAGAAAAGGAGTAAGAAGAGGAGGAGAAGAAGGATAGGAGAAGCTAGGTGATGAAAGAGAGAAAGAGGGGGGAGACAGGGAGGCAGATATTCATGTATCTCCACCAGCCAAAGATAGTTGTTATATCTAGGTTGGTCAGTGGGTTACACCTCTGATTGAACAATTCCAAACTTATAACGCTTATGATTAACATTATTTAAAAAAAATGTATAAATGCAAAAAGGAAAAGGGGGCACGGGATAGGGGTTTTCTAAGGGGGGGGGGAAATGGGCAAAGGGGATGGCATCTGAAGTGTAAATAAAATATCTAAAAAAAAAAAAAAAAAAGAATGTGAAACTAGATATAAGATTTTAGGCCTTCACTGCCCCAGGATACATTCTATATTCCAGGAGGGGTACATTATCCTTGAGTCAGAGGACATTTGCTGGATTAACATTCAAGAGAGGAAGGGAGGGGCTAATTAACATTCCTCAGACCTCAGGGAAGAGAACCCACCTGCTGGTGGGGAAGGTCCAAAGCAGGAAGACACATTCCTGACCACAAAGAAAGGATGCAAGTCATCTGGGTGGTTCCAGGAACTAGCTGACTTTCCACTGTTTTTATGTTATGTTTCCTTGGTTACCCTTTCAATCTCCCTTGGTTTGTAGTGCTTCCCTATATAAGCCCTCCACTCCCAGCAGGGTAGACATTCCTCTGCCCCTGCATGGGTTACAAGTCTCAGTGTCAGTCGTCTGATCCCGAAATATACCTCTTGCGGGAGGTCCTACCTTCGTGAGGGGGTGTCATACACAACCATGAACGAAATGCTCTACCAATGTTGGAACCCACACTGCCCAAAGCCTTGGGGGCTAAACTGTTAGAGCCCACACTGCCCCAAGCTGTTACGGCCACGGGTCAGGGTTCAGCAAGAGAGAGAGTGAGGACAGACGTGAAGAATGGAGACCAGATAGAGTGTGATTTAATCCTGTTTATTCTTCAGTCTCTCTTCTCTCCAAGTCTCTTGTTCCTAGTTCAAGTCCCGAGTCCCTAGTTCCTAGTCTCTAGTGCCTCTAAGTCTCAAGTCCTGGGTTTTGGCACCAAGTCTTAATCCCAGTTCTCTAGTTCAAGTGTCTAGTTCCTAGTTACCTCCTCAAGTCTCAAGTCTCAAGTGTCTGCCTTCTGTCTGCCTCTCGACTTTTATATGTCTCACTTCTAAGTCACACCTTTAAGTGTTATCTCTAAATCACATCTTTAAATCTCACAGACCCAAGGAAAGATCCTGGGTATCTAAAACAAGATGTTATCAGAGTGTGCGCAGCTGTTGTAGGCTATTGTAAACAAGTCTCTTGTCAGAGTATATGGCTCAAGATGGCTGCAAGGATGATAGCCGCCTTCTGTCGGCTCCCCACATCTTATAATGTCCACGATTATTCTACAAATCTGTGGCATTCATTTACTTGTGATAATCTGAATTTTTAAGTGAAAAGGGCTAATTTGATTAGAAATAATGATGGAATAGCTTTAATTCAAAATAAAAATTTCTTTGTAGCCTGAATATTGCAATATAAATATGGCTTATCTTTGAATCTGGAGTCATGTCCAGTGAGAAATCCTACATTGGCTGATTAAGGCAATCCTATAGAGTTGCTGAAAGAATAAATATGCCATAAATTTATGAACAATAGGCGATGTTTTTCTTATTAAAACAGAACTTAAGCATTTAAAACAAATTTATGCTGTTTATAATTCCAGGCAACATGTGAAAGTGTTGGGAGTGTGCATGGTAATTTAATTTATACCATATTAAAATTTTGCTTGATTAGTTCAATTGAATAAATGAGATTAATAATTAATTACAGATAGATTTTTGTTCTTCAAAAATTCACAAAAAAGTAAACAGTATCTTTCTGGTATCACTATCTCATCATGCATCATTAGCTTTTATTTGTGAATACCAGTTCTGTGAATATTGCATTAATGAGCTAGTTCTCCCATGAAAATTAGAATATTTGATTTTCATCATATTTTCTTTGTTTTTTTTTTGTCAAAAACTGTTTTATAATTTTTAATATTATCATGGATATTATGAAATTTGAGGACATATATTTAGGATGACTAGAATCATAAATTTTTAATGTAGGAAGTTTGAAACATTTTTCCTCTCTCATGAAGTTTTTTCACCTTGGGTAAATATGAAAAACAAGGAAATTCCAAGTAGTTTTAAACATGATGTAAATGTCCTTATCATTGTTACATTTGTTTTGATAGGAATCACATTTCTTGAATTCCCATTTTTCTTATTCAAAGAAGAATAAGTAGATTGTTAAATACCCATTAATAGGTTTGTAGTTTTATTGTTTGTTTGCCAGGATTTGTTCTGTTTTGTCTTCAATGGTTGAGATGGAGCCCAGTGCTTTTTATGCTAGGCAATCATTTTATGACTGGTCTTCACTCCCAGCAACAATATCTTTTCAGTAAGATAATTCTAATGGAGAGAGTACACAGCAGTCTATGAAGATCACATTATTCCTGGGTCCTGTAATAGTGGTTAAACACTATCAGAGTGTTTGCCAAACTGCTTCTCACAAGGAAAGGCAAATATACCTAATACACAAACAATGAAAGAATTCCAGGGAGAAGAAAAGTTTTCAACATGGAAACGTTAATTCTGAAGTTATTTTCTTTTTAACACACACACACACACACACACACACACACACACACACACACACACCCATATCCACATCATATACAAATGTGTACACCGAGGAATAGAGGTTCCTCCATCTTTAAGAGTTTAACCATACAGTCTTTTTTTAAAGTCACAAAGCATTGATTGCTTCTACTCTGCTGCCTTCAGCTCCCTAAGCAGATTCTCAGACCAGCTCTATAGAATTGTTCACCTGCACTTTGCATAATTGAATGAAGCTGTTGTTTTCTCTTTGTTCTGCCTGTGGGCTTAGACAGATGTTTCTCCAATCCGCAGTAAATTGGCAAAAGAGTCAACAACAACAACAAAAATAGTTTCTTCTGGAAAGCTGTGTTAACAACACAAAAAAGGGATTTATTCTGCCTTTACTGTCAATGGAATAAGAACTGGTATTTTTGTTTATTTGTTTGTTTTTTGTTTTTGTATAAACTCTCCTCAATAGCATGTCCATGGATAATTGTTTCAACTAATTTCCACAACAAAAATCTCTTAGTGGACATATCATAATGCTGAAAATAAATTTATAAAACATCCCATTACCACCAGACTATCATTTATATAACTCAGTAATATTGACATAATTAAAGGAAACAGGTGTACTTGAATCGGGTTATGCAAACTATCACTTAACTTTTATTCTGTGTCAATTTGAGCTTTCCAGAAAGGCCACTTAAAACATCCATATGTTCCTGCCATTGGCTCTGAGAAACACATCGCTTATGGTGACAAGGTACAACCACGACAACAAGGCAAACTACACATGAGACACAGATTTTTATTGAACTATAAACGAACACCTCATTCTTTCTCCCTACCTGCTCTCTAGGATGAAATGTGACTGGTGACCTTGTGGTGGGATCCGGGTGGTTAATGAAGGCTGTTTGGGATGTTGTTTCTAGTCAAACAACATTTACGGGCATAAACTCTGGAATGTACTTGCCTTAGTTCAAACTCCCAACCCCCTGTTTCTGTCTGAACCACACTAGGAATACACCATGTATGAACCTAGACTTCTTCTTTGTAAAACTGTGGTAAAGAGCAGATTTTAAAACATTAGTGTTTAGATTAAGTGAAAAGCCCCTTGCATTTTGTAAACATTTGCCTTGTTTATTGAATGCTTATCACAGTGCAGGCTGGAGAGATGGCTCAGCAGTTAAGAGCACCAACTGCTCTTCCATAGGTTCTGAGTTCAATTCCCACAACCACATGGTAGTTCAAAACCATCTGTAATGAGTTCTGATGCCCTCTTCTGGAGTGTCTGAAGACAGCTACAGTGTACTCACATACATAAAATAAATAATTCTTTTAAAAAAAATTCACATTGCACTTAGTAGTGCATGAGAAAAATGTCTAAAAGATGGTTTTGTAGAATACATCAGAGTGCATCATTGCTGTGTTCTGCTGTGTGTGCTTGTATGTCAATGATGTAAGAATACCGATTGTTTTTCTGTGTCTCTTTATTATTGGTCATCCAGTGCACTGTAAGAAGAAATGCAATTTATTATGTTTAATTCTATGCTTAATTGTTTTGTCATGCTGGTGATAGAACTACCGATCTTGTGCATGCTAACCCTGTGCTATACATTAAATTAGAATGCCAGTTTTGTCTGATCCTATAATTTGTGTTATAGTGATTGCTCCACTGTTCATCACATTTTCTCTTATTAATTATGATACAATGAATCACGTTGGGTATCTACATGGTCATGTATATCGTCTGAACCTGATACAAGGAATTAGCTGGGTGTGGTGGCACACTTATTGGCTATAATCCCAGCACTTGGGATGGAGAAGTAGGAAGATGAGTAGTTCAAGGTTAACCTTGACTATGTGAGACCTTGTATCAAACCTAGAAACAAACAAAGACCACAAGGTAAAAGAAAGACTAGGTCATAAGCAAGTGCACATGCATTGAGATTTTTAGATCTGTATATTTAAAAAACTTTTATAAACTCCAATAAAATGTAATCACCATTCCTAAAATGTAGCCTAGGGCATATAAAAAAACAATCACTATATTGGATTTAAGAACCATTATCACCAGGTAGTATTTTAGAATGTGTTCGTTTCATTTTCCTGCAGTATACATTTTACATGCCTTACTATTTTGCTTTCTTCTTTTTTCTAAATGGAACTAGAATATTATAAGTAAGGCAAATATTCACATATTTGTGAATATTGAGGATGTGATTTTTTTTAATTTTATAACCAGACTAATAGAAGAAAGAAAACAAAGAGCTCTTGAAGTTCAAAGACAAAAATTAGTTGTGTTCTTGGTTTTAAGCTACCTTCCATGTCAAATGTATTTATATGCAGCGGAGAAAACTCATGCTGCTAATGAAGCAGTGAAGTCAAGTAAGCAAAAGCAAGGTGTAACCTCTTTAATCATGACAGACACGATTTTTTCTTGGGCTATTATGTCTTCAAGCTAAGATGACGAGCCCCCTTCACCACAAAAGTATCTGGCCCCTAACCGGAGCAATGGTGGTGATGAAGAAATAAAGAACAGGAAGAAGAGCAAGTTCACTTGCTCCGTACACTTCACACACAGTGATGAGATAACTCTAATGCATTTTATACTGTGGTTAACCTGCCTAAACATAAATGAAGACCCCACATGCCTAAACACAAACGAAGAGCCCACATATAGCATCCCAAGTGCCCGGTTGCTGTATAGTTCTTTTCTTTTAACTGAAACCTTCCCTTTTGGAGGGAAGAGTGTTATGAAGTATAATGCAGCGAGGCGGGGTCCTGGAAGGCCTATGCCTAGTTGTACCCCTGAGAAATCACACCATGCAACAAATCTGGTATAAAGGGGTTTGTTTGACCGAAAGGAGGAGAGTGAGGATCAGGAGAAGAGATAGAGGCAGATAGACCAGAGCAGAGTGGACAAGAAGACATTTAGACAGATGGGAGCAGAGGCATGAGGATGGGACACAGAGGACAGAGCACAGAGTGATGGGCCAGGGAACACGTGGGAAAAGACAGAGAGAGAGGGAGAGTGTGAGGGAGAGAGAGAGAGAGAGAGAGAGAGAGAGAGAGAGAGAGAGAGAGAGAGAGAGAGAAGGAGGGAGGCTCTGAAGACCCTGGCAGCACCTGCTAAGTCCCTGGGAGGAGGGAGGAGCCTAGTGAAATGAATTGTAAGATAACGAAGAGGAAAGCTCATTTAGACCCAGGAAATAACTAAAGTACCTAAAAATCAGTCAGTAAACAAAACTTTAAAAAGGCAAGGCACTCCTGAAATTTACAAGGTTTGGATACATGCCCCACCCCCAGTGTTATGTAACCAGTAATGTCTTGGGAAAGGAGACTTTGACATTTAAGTCCTACAGAGAGCTCTAGCAATGTGGGTTCCCGAATTAACACCCTTTCTGGCTTGGCCTTTTCAGGCATGCAATTACTTTTGATTCACCTGTTCTCCAGAAGCTAATTTGAGACTGTGGTAGAATTATTTCTTTGCTCTGTCACTTTTGTTTCATCTGAGCTGAAAAGATGTTTGTCGCCATTTCCCTAGGAAGTGATACAACACTAGCTATATAGTATTTATTACATAAGAAGCTATTTGATTCTTGGTCCCATGAAGGATGAACACCGAGTGGGGGGGAATTCGAGGGTGGGGAGGTGGGAGTGGGGTGTAGGTGGGGGTACATTCTCATAGAAGCATGAGGAGGGGGGATGGAATAGGAGGTTCCTGGGTGGTGGGGGTAAGGGGGATAAGGGGATAAAAATCTGAAATGTAAATATAATATCCAATAAAAATAAATTTAAAAAGAAGCTATTTGAGATAGTCTTACATTACAGAATGATGTGGAACGGAGAAAAAGCAATCTTGAGAAAATTCAGTGAAGGGAGAACACAGAAGCACCGGATGAGTTTGGAATCCGGCATGACAATTTAGCCTCTCAAGAGCACTTTCCTAGACACACTGAAGGTTCACTCATGCATTCATGTCCATGTTCAACTTTTCCAGAGTCATCTCTGAATATTTAAGTAACAACAGAATGGAAAACTATTAGGCCCAGGCTGATGTGGGAAGCGGCTCCACTCTCACCATTACAAAGTGGCACTTGGCATAGGCATTGCTTGAGAGAAAAGACAACTCCATATATGGAGTTCTATGCGCTGAGAGGTGTGGTTACCCAATCACCCCACCTCGCGTGATTGAGAGTGGCCAATTAGTGACTTCGTGGCAGCTGCTGATAGGATCAAGGCAATGCATATAAGGGGCTGCGGGAGCTGGGGAAGGGAGAGAAAAGAAGAGAAAGAGAGAGGAAGCACGCTGTACAGGGATAGTTGAATAAACCGCTTGAAGAAGAACACAGTTGCCGTTGCCTTATTCTGCAGGTCGGACGTGGGTAGCGACAGGCTGACCCTGCTTTCTCTCAATAGCCAAGACTGGGCTAACCTGGGTCATCTGCTACTTCAGTCTCCTGAGTGCTGGGTTACCTGGTGCCTACCACTACTCCCAGTTTATTTTTAAATGAAAGTAAAACACAAAGAAGAATCTATCTATTATGTATTAGGAAAGCAATTTCCACCTTGTCCTTTTTATAAAACCAGTCGTACATGTTCCTAATTTCTGGATAAGTGTGACGATATTGGATTCCACGGAATACCATGATTTAAATAGCTTAGTGCATATACCAAAAAAATTAAATTCAAATATTTCAAATTATGTTGGAAAGGAATAGCAATAGAAATAAAAATGAGAAACTGAACATACTAACTGTAATTATACTATCTTATTAAGTGGAAATAAAATATATGTGTACATTAGAATATGCATTTCAGGTTGTACTACATTTAAAACATGAAATAATTAAAGAGTTATTAGATTGTTTTCATTGTACATTACAATACGAGTTTCAGGTCATACTACATATAAAACATGAAATAATTATAGGGTTATTAGATTTTTTTCTATAAAAAGATAATTTAGTGGACTTGTTTCTCTTAATTTTTAACAATATTTTTAAAGTAAAATATATGGAACTTACAGTTTTTAACAGTATAATGTAATCTATTTTTATATACTGGAAAGTGAAATAAAGTAAGGTGGTGGGGGTGGGGACATGGTTTGATAATGTTTGCTATGCTCGTTTCAGTGTTCACGGAACTTTGTCCAGATGCTAGAACAGCAGATGTAAGCATGCAGGTATCTGGGAAGAACTTTTCTAGGAAAGCTAATTTCATGTACAAAGTCCTGGCAACATCTTCACTGATGTCACAGGTACTGTATATTACTAGACTCAAATGAGTTAATAAACATTGCCTGTTTATATTGTCTGTCATAGTTCCAGCTACATAGTTGCATCTTGTCTTGACATGCTACGAAAAGAAGACTTAGATTATTTTTTGACTATTTATCTATCTGTTCATTTATTTTAAATTAATTATTTTTTTATATATATGTCCCAAATGTTGCCCCCTCTTCTGGTCTCCCTCTCAGAGTTCTTCACAACCTCCCTCCTCCTTCCCTTCTAAGATTAATTTTTAAAGCAATATTACCCACCCAAATAGAAAGATAAGGGAAATAATATACTTCATTAAAGGCAACCAAGTATGAGATGATTAATGGTATATTTGTTATTTATATATATATATATATATATATATATATATATATATATGATACCATGCTGCATGTTTTATCTTACATACATATATATATATACATGATTTATTTTATAGGAAACATTTTTAATCAGTTTTGAGTTTATCATATGAACATACACGTATATCTCTTGCTTTACACTTATGGATCAATTCGTAATGGATGATGACATAATAAAGGAGGATGATATGAACTAATAACCATAAGTGATTACTTTTACCATCTTAGTGACAGTAATGAGAAGGGACCTTACTTATCTTGTGCTGCACAAATCCTGAGGCCAATGAGGGAGTTATTATAAGGGTTACTGTATATTAATTTTCAAATTAAGTTTATAATGAAAATTGCTTTTTCAAACCAATCAACTGTGCAAGGTAGAAAACATTTTTAAATGTAGACATGCAGTTTAATTTCTTTTGCTTTCTGCTTAATAGTATTCACAAAGTCATTGTTGCCATTAAAAAAAAAGCAGTGACTTTAGACTTATGTCAAGTTATATTAATTTCTTTCTGTAACATTTGGCCCTAGGAATAAATTTATATTAAATTAGAATGTAGGAAAGTAACAGAGCTGTTTTTGCAATTGTAGAATTAATATAGTCTCTTTTTTCATTGTTTATACACACATACATACATACACACACATACACACATATATGTATATATATTTTATTCTGTGTCTTAAGTATTATTGTTGTAAAGAAATACCATGGCCAAGGTAACTTAGAAGAGAAAACATTCATTGTGGGCTTGATTACAGTTTCAAAGGGTGAGTCCATGACCATCGTGTTGAGATACTGTCAGCAGTAGGCAGGTATGATGCTGGAGCGGTAGCTGAAAGATTGCATCTTATCAGAAACTTAGAGGCAGAGAGATGGGCTGGGTTTTTAAAACCTCAAAGCCCACCTGCAAATGATATACATTCTTCAATAAGTCCACACCTTGTAATCCTTCCTCAATCCTTTCTGTCATTACAGGAACTTAGCATTAAAATATACGAGTGTACCAGTGCCATTTTCATTCAAATTTTTACATTTTGACTAATGTTACTTATGTTAATGGTCATCCTTCATTGCTGATCATTAGGTATTGGGTAATCAAAAGTAGATTGGTAATGACCAGAGGAATCTTATGGCCTCACCAAGAACTACAGTTAACCAAGGAATCCTCAAAGTAGGAGGAATAGTGAAACGAGAGAAGATTTTGAAGTCTTTATATTTATTTTTTGGAGGTAGAAGCAGCTGCATGCCACCATGCATGCATGGAAATCATTGAGTAACTTGCAGGAATATGTTTTTTCTATCTACAACTTGGATCCTGGTTGATTAAGCTCAGGTTGTCAGGTTCGTTGTCAGCTGTGTTTACCTTCTAAGTCATCTAAGCCATCTTCCATGTCTTCCTTTTTGATTTTTCACCTTTAGACGGTTGTTAGAAACACAGAGACATGCACTATCCTAGATTAACACAAATTCAGAATCATCAGTAACTGTTTTTTTGTCTCTGTATTTTGTCCCACAGCAAAGATTCCAGGGCAGTAGCAAGCATGGAGATATCACAATTATATCAATGCTTTATAGGATTCACAAGGAGGAATATTCTGAGGCCATTTTATAGTCTTTAAAATAAATATACCAGTACTCTGTAAAGAGAGTTGAAATATAGGAACTAGTGAGATGGCTCAGTAACTGGTAAGGCTTTGGCCACAGAAGCCTGAGAACTTGACTTTGGATTCCTGGATAAATAACTGTGAGTAGTTATAGTCTCAGTTCTCTGAAAGCATAAGTCAGGTTGTTCTTCCAAACTAGCTATCTAGATTAGTTGAATCTGCTATATTGAATTGAAGTGAGAATCCCTACTTCTAAATATAACCTGGAGATCTATCAAGAAAGACAACTGATGACAACTTCTGATTGCCACATGCACTTTCACTTGCATACCTATTCACGTGTACCTATATACTTCTAAACACACATGCATGTACACACAGAACATACACACAAAGAAAACCATGCAGTAAATATTTAAGTATGAATTTATTCTCACCACGTATTACGTACTTATATGTATTTACAGCATTTTATACAATTAGACGTACATTATACATTTTTATACCAGCAAAGCCATGCGGTAAAAGTGATGCCCTGTGAATTCATTAAGAAATAATAACTGCTAAGTTTACTTATAATCCCCTGGGACCATCATAGCTACATCGTCCTTTGTTGAGCCAGCATCCCTATACAATCTAGAACTGTACATAATACAACACGTGATAATATCACTGAAAGTGTAAAAAGCTAGGTTGTAGTTCATTTTCATGCTGGTGCCATAAAGTACTCGAACAGAAGCAACTTAAGGTGGTTTGTTTTACTTCAGAAGTTGAGGTATAGTCCATCCTGATGGAAAAGTCAAAGCAGCAAGACCTTAAAGTGCCTGGTCATATTACATCCACAGTCAGAGAAGGGAGTAATGAATACAACTTCATTTTACTTTCTCCCTACAGTTCAGGATCTCAGCCCTGGAATTGGTAATGTTGAAACTGGGTGGGTCTTCCCACTATAATCAACATGATGATATTTCCTCACATGAGGTTCAGCTGCTTGTCTCTTGGTGATTCTAGACCACATCCAGTTGACTAATGATATTAATTATCACAAGCATTGAATATAACTTTAATCTTCAGATGATCACCTTTTCACACTCTTATGGTTTATCTATACCATTACAAGCTTCTGATGAAAACTGTTTAGCATTTAATCTCAACTACAGATTTGAGAAAATACCGTTAGATAAATTTAGAATCATCAGTAACTGTCTTTTTGTCTCTGTATTTTGTCCCACAGCAAAGATAATTTTATGAGGGGAAGTTAATTAAAAACTAAATCTGGGGCTTGAAAGATGGCTCAATTGTTAAGAGTATTTGCTGCTCTTCCAAGGACCTGGTTCAATTCCCAGCATCCATATGTCAGCTCATAACTCTGTAGTTCCAATGCCCGAAGATCCATTCAATAACCTCTTCTGACCTCTGTGGACACAGACACACAGGCACAAAGACACATAGACACACACACACAAACAGATAAACTCACACACAAATAGACACATAGACGCAGACACACACAGATACAGACACATAGACACACAGACAGACAGACACAGATACAGACACATAGATACAAAGACAGACAGATAGACACACACATACTCACATAGGCACACACACACAAGGGAGAGTGATACAGACAGACAGAGACAGAAAGACAGAGACAGAGACAAAGAAACACATACAGAGAGAGAGCGAGCAGACAGAGCGACAGACAGAGAGAGAGAGAGAGAGACAGCGACAGGAAGTGTGGTGGTTAGTGCCTTTAATCCCAGGACTTGAGAATGCAGTGGCTGGTGGATCTTTGAGTTTGAGTCCAGTCTGCTTTACACAGAGGAACCCTGCCTTGAAAAAAACAAAAATAAATTAAAACTATATGCACTAGAATAATTAATTGTACTCTTGTAATTATATTTACACTTCACTTTGGCTACAAAAGTTATACTTAAACACAACAAAACAAATGCGTATTAAAATATAAAGATATATTTAACTTTAGTACAACTACTTGTAATGAATATCATTTTATAATTATACATTTTAAAAAACTATTGTATTCAGATATACCTTTTTTGACAAAATGGAAGAAAATAGTTAATTTAAAGGCTTAGTGTTATAAATATAAAGTATTTGGTTATTTCTGAGGAACAGTTTAATGACATTTTATTTAAGCCTTATATATAATTTAATTTAGCTATCTCTTAAATATAAATGTATGTTACAGAGGTAGCTGTTTGCAGCTATTAATTATGTGACCTTATGTATGTATCTTTATTTTATTCTTTCACTTTTTATGTTTTTATTACATTTATTTATTTATTTATTTATTTATTTATTTATTTAACAGTCCAATCTTTGGTCCCCTCCAGGTCTGGCCTCCCATAGTTCTTCATCCCATTCCTCCTCTGCTCTGTCTCTAAGAGGATGTCCCCACCTCTGCCAGGCCTCCGCACTCCCTGGGGCCTCAAGTCTCTTAAGAGTTGGGCACTTCTTCTCCCACTGAGGTCAGACCAGGTAGTCCTCTGCTGTCAATGTGTGGCATTGGACCAGATCACACATGCTGCCTGTTTGGTGGCTCAGTGTCTGACAGATCTCAGGGTTCTGGGTTAGTTGAGACTGCTGGTCTTTCTATGGGGTCGTCCTCCTCCTCAGCTTCTTCCAGCCTTTCCCTAGTTCAACGACTTCAGTTCAATGGTTGGGTTTAAGTATCTGCGTTTATCTCTGTCAGATGCTTACCTTTATTATTATTTATTTATATTTTATTTATATGTTTATTGTAATACTTATTATTTTATTTATTTTTTTATTCATCATATGAGGAAGTTGCACAAGTGCCATGATACCCATTTGGAGGACAGAGGACAACCTTTGTGAGTTGGATTTCTATTTCAACCACTTGGTCCCAGAGAGGAAACTCAGATCATCAGGCTTGGTGGCAGATGTCAATTTGCTGAGCCATCTTGTCAGCCTTCACTTTATTTTATTTTTGTAAAATTATTTTTGTCTGGATTTGAACTAGATATGTAGCTGTGGATTACATTAAAGTCTTGAACCTTCTGCATCCACCTCTCAAATGCCACGATTAAAAACCCATATTCCAGTAATTCTGTGCTGGGGATTTCCCCAAGCCTTTGTGTATGCTAGGCAACATTCTACCAACTGAGTTACTTTAATTACTGGAAATAATAAATTGGAAATGTAAATTTTGCCTAAGATATCTAATTAAGGCAGCATATAAACAAATTAAGGGATACTTACATAGAAACATTCAGGTATTTACATGGTAATACACTTATTATTAACATGAATTACAGCCTATAGAACATTCATTGAATAAAATACAGCTCATAAAATTAAGAACTTAATTAATAAAACAATATTACATTTCCAAGGATGTATTTGCATAGCTTAACATTTGAGATATTTACTAAAATCTTATCCTGTTTTTTCTGAGTGTTAGGATTTCAGTTAATGCATTATTTCATTGTTTTAGCTTCATGGTTTATTTACTCTCTGTGCTCTCCAAATCTATATTTCTACATCTTGCTTTGTGGTGTTCAAAGAGAAAATGTAATTATTTTATAAGTTTTTAAATTCTGGTAAGTGCAAACTGTGACTGAGTAATTGTTGTGAATTTGGTTTTATGCTTATATTATGTTAACTGGGTTCCCAATATTGTATGAGAATTTCATGTAAGATGCTAAAGGACCCTGCCCTTCCCCCCAGTTGTGTAAGGAAAAAAATATGACTGGGATACCCAGGGTTCCTCCCGCCATGCTGTGGGTAGTCGGCTGGGAACACTCTGGGTTCCTCCAGCTGGAAGTTGGGCTCGGCTGCTCATTAACTAAAAGCCTCTTCCCGGCTCCTCACGATTCCTCAAGGCAGCACAGCCCCAACACATGAGGAAGTCCTTGGGTTTCCAAAACTGGTTTATTGACATGGCAGATGGTAGATGGATCTGGATGCATACCCACTAAAACACAGGGTGGACCTGAGTTAAAAAGGGAGGGGAGGAGGGGGGAGGGGCTGGGGAGGAATGTTTAATCGGCTCCACCTCTGGCCTTCAGGTACCTCATTAGTATGTAAATCTCTCTAGGGCCTGTTCACACCCTCCACCTGTGGACTTGACTGAAGGGTGAAGGTGGAATGGAGATTAGACCTTGTGTTAGGCCCGACAGGTTCTGATTGGTAAATAAAGTTACAATGCTGGGTAGGGAGTCAGAGGCAGGACTTTAGGATTTGCTGTCAGGCAGATCGAGAGGAAGAAGGATTTAGAGCCTCCATGCTGGGAAAGGAGTAGAGTCCAGGCTTGAAAGCTGCAGAAGAGAGAGCATAGCAGTCAGGTAAGTGTTGGCGATGAACGGCTGACCCTGCCCCCATCCTTCCCCCATCCTGCCCCCATCCTGCCCCCATCCTGCCCCCATCCTTTCCCCATCCTTCCCCCATCCTTCCCCCATCCTGCCCTCATCCTGCCCTCATCCTTCCCCCATCCTTCCCCCATCCTTTCCCCATCCTTCCCCCATCCTGCCCCCATCCTGCCCTCATCCTTCCCCCATCCTTCCCCCATCCTTTCCCCATCCTTCCCCCATCCTTCCCCCATCCTTTCCCCATCCTTCCCCCATCCTGCCCCCATCCTGCCCCCATCCTGCCTCCATCCTGCCCCCATCCTTCCCCCATCCTTTCCCCATCCTGCCCCCATCCTGTCCCCATGGGGTCTAGGACAGCAAAGATGGAATGTAGGTTTTAGTAATTAATAACTCAGGAGTATCAGAGGGGAGGTGTTAGCCACATGGAGGTTTGGGAGTGCCTCAGCCTTTGAGCTGTTTAAGGCATGTTAGCATATAAGGCTATGTGTGTGTCTTTCATTCTGGAACCCAGAACACTGGCATAGGTAGCAAGGAGCTCCTGCTGCCACCGCCAGGGAGGTTTGAGTAGGATTAATCGCCTACTGCAACAAGTAACCTCAACAATATACCAATATCACAGCGCAACATTTTAAACAATTGAGATAAATCAGTAAATATCTTAATGAATGGAAATTCACGTCATGCTTAACGATTGGTGGAAAATATTTTAAGCTTTCATTTTCCTAATGACGGTTTCAATGAATGAAAAAATAACAAAGAGGCAAAATATTTTAGTTGAGGTTGACAATCAATACGTAAGCTTGTATAAAATATGGAGACTGAGGAGAGCAAGGAAAGTCAAGGAAGAATGTAGGGGAGAAGGTGCTGGCTTATATTACTAAATGAAATACAGTAAGGGCAAGTGATTGATGGGGCAGCACTGGTGGAAACACACACACATTGAATCCTGTAAAAGGGAAAGATGTCTAATAACACACACCCACATACACCCCCCACACATATACACACAGACTCACATACACACACAGACATACACACACACACACACACACACACACACACACACACTCAAACATATACTTTATGACTCCCTGAAGACAAGTACAAGGAGATTCTGTATCTTTTACAAGAAACTTACAATAAACATCCATCAATAATGACACTGTGTAACCCGGATAGTCAGGGTACCTCCACCCTAATTGCATGGTATGTTTATTGGTGACAAATGATCCTTCTTATTTATAGTCATTTCATCTGGAATATTTGCTCTTAAATAATCCATCATCAAAATATAACTACATATTCTTTTTACCTTCCCCCCCCTTCCAAATTTAACTCATTTTCTTTGCCTTCAGGCCTAAATTCTCATTTTTCCTCTAAAATAAAGTGGGAATAAAATAAATTCCCTTAAGCAACATTTTTTTGTCTTTAAAATTGCTTTGTGAAATATGGCTCTTCTCTCTATTGGACAAATTTGTTCATTATATGGTTTATTTTGACATTTATTTATTTCTGAATATTGTATAGATACTACATTTAGAAACTTCTGGATGTTTTATATAAATTATTAAATAAATTATAGCTCAGGATATTTTCAATAATGTCAGCAGATAAATTTTTATGTGCCTTACATAGAGATGCAAAATTTCAGTGCCATATAAGAAATATCACTCCAGGAGAACAACACATTTATCCTAAAGGTAGTTGAAAAAATAATTTGCCCCTAAAAGACACTGACTCTTCATACTCAGTCCAACTATGTTTAAATATTGCATTTTCCATGCATGTGAGCAGAAGTTTGTCACGTAATGACCTCTGTAGTTCTTATGTGATTTCCTACATTTCTTAAAATACATTGCGATTTATAAAATACTCAATATGTGTATGACACAAAATATGATTATAAGATAGCAGTCTGTGATTGAAAGGAAAAGTGGTAATTAACTTTTCTAGCGATACTTGAAAGCATAGTGATATCTGGACATTCTATTTAATCCATTTCCTATGTAAAAACAGAACTGATTGTCAAACCTGTTAACCAGACCAAAACTAAATTCATGACCAAAATATTTAATTTTCATCCAGATTTCCATGACAACTAGGGTACACATGTATTGATTTATCTATTTATCTTACCTAGGTGTCTCTAAAAAAATCAAATTATCTTCAAATTGGCTTTAGAGCTATTTTGAGATTAGCATGCTACACAAATATAAAATAGCATCTGTCTTTCAACACAGATGTTGACAACCTGAAGTTTTATTTTAAATGGACAAGTATAGGAATTGCAGACCTGAAAATCAGACAGCATTGAAAAGAACATGCAATTCCAAGCAACTATTTCAATCCATTGCACACAAGATTGTTAATGCATTCAATTGATTTCTATTGCTCTCCAACAAAATTGCTATTTTATTTTACTACCCACTAAGACAGAATATAAGCTGAATACAATAAATCTGAAGGAACGTTCATTCTACCTATCATATAGTGAATGCTCCACTCAAATTTAGCCTTTCCATCAAAATTTCCTATTCATTTAAGTATTTGTCCTGGTGTAACAAATAAGGTTATTGTTTTTCAGAAGTATAATGTGGTTCACAAACAACTGCATTTTTATTTATAACTGCCATCTTCTATTAATAATAAAAGAAAAATAATCATTTGTTTTGTTTAATCATAATATTTATATAAATGTGTATGTATGCATATATACACATTTATATACATTAAAAATGTATATAATGTATATACACATATATACATTAAAAAAATCAATAAATAGTGTTGTTAATTTTTTTTACAAAAGACAAACCACCCTTAAATAAGGACATAGTTGTTTTGTGGCAAAAATGTGTAGGACTGAATAATGTGAACTGCTCTAACCTCTGATAAAAGAAGGCTGCTTTACTTGTCTAATTTATTTGGTCACTAGATTTTAGATGTGTAGAGCAGTTTTGTAATTTAATACAAATATGGTTGCATTTTGAAACCGTAACTTGAAGGAAACTTGAAGTCTTTCAATTTATTTGCATATTGATTTATAATAGTAAGTTTTTTCTTAATCTTAGATTCCCAATGTCACATCTGTCATTTCTACTGAAGGAGGATCTCACATTATCCTGTAAAGACAAGTTAACCAGAGCATTAGGGCATAATTATCATTGGTTATCTCTATTCAGATTCTTCAATATGTGACATTAATATTTATTGTAGAGATGTTTCTCCAAAATTGAAACCATCTCTTCTTGTAAAGGGAAAGGAAGCTTCTAAGACTCAGGAAGTAAACAACCTTTTGATTCAAAGTCAGTGAAAGCTGAAACTGAGATGATTCACAAGTTTTCTCTGTAAGCTTAAATAAGCAACAGTCAGTGAGCAGAGGATGCTCTGCTACAAGCTTGTCCTGTAGAGAGCACCAGGAGGGTAGCTTGGGTGAGCCTTGAGTCATCCATCATCCCTGCTGGGGTGGGCTTTTAGTTATGCAGTTGCCTTTGAGCCACCATGTTTCTGCAAGCCAAACCTTACCCATATTCTTGTAAAGCCAATAACTCACTGTTCAGTAAACTAGCCTTGGGTGGAATTATTTATTTGGTCTGTCTTCACTGCCTTATTTAGGGAAAATAGACATTTGTTCAAGTGTCCCCAGGGAAAAAAATACACAAAAATCGAAGATCTTAATACACACACACACACACACACACACACACACACACACACACTCCATTTGAACTTTATCTGAAAATTGAAAATTCTTATTTAGACACTTACTTTCTGTTTCTGTAGAGCCTAACATGTTCTTGTTTCATGGTTTTATTTCTATTATAATGGTTATGATTTCAAGCATCAGCTTGTTCATTTACTTAGTGATTATAGTCTTCTGGAAGGAGACCTGTAAAACGTGCATATGTGTGAATTGGTTGTACATACTTGCAGATAGATTTTATTAACACAAGAAAGTGGATTTTTTTCGGTTGAGTTACTTCTTTCCTTCAATTATGTGAGCTATTCAAGTACACTGCAATTCAGAGTCAAGCTTCATTGTTTAATCCACCTGATTGTCCCATGGACCAGTCCCTAGGACAATTCAAAATGTCTGTAAAGGAGCCACTTATTCTAACATTTTTTAAAAAATAAAATTTATGTTTATGGGTAATAAATATTTCCTGCTCCCTATCTTGCTGGAGAGAATAAAATATGACTCTCACATTTCCATTCAGGCTGTAGGAAAAATCATGATTTCTTTGTTGTTGTTGAAATATTATATTTACACAATTCAGTTAATGACTTCAATCTCTCTTACTGTGTTATTTAAATGGCAGTGACTAAAGCCACTGTCTTTGTGAATTCAGGCACAGGAGGTGACCATAGGAGCAGATGAGAAAATTAAACAGACACACAACTATTTTTATCACATTTAAATGCTAGCAATTAAATATTGGATGGACATTATTGATAAGGTTTACTCTCTTCCATTTTGGATGAAATATATATTGAGGAATGAGAACACTTAGCATATTACAATGACACAATGGAAAACTAACTTTGATATAATGACTGCCATTAAGATGTATATCAGTGAAGCTTCCTCTGGGTTAGTTTGGCAGGCAATGATGGGATTTTTTGGGGGTGTTTGGGGGTTTGTTTTTTGTTTCTATTTTTGTTTTTGTTTTTCAAGACAGGGTTTCTCTGCGTAGTTCTGGCTGTCCTGGAACTTACTCTGTAGACCAGGCTGGCCTCAAATTTAGAATCCGCCTGCCTCTGCCTCCTAAGGTGTGTGCCACCACTGCCCGTCTCAATGATGGAATTTTAAGAACAAGATTTCAAAGTACAAGACAGACCTGGTGTCCTCCTGTACTTATAAATATATGTGCTGAGTGATTTTTTTCAGTAGAATAAATGAAACTGTTAGAAGAATCATCTTTCTGTAATTTCAGACTCTGGAGTCCAATGTAGCAAAGTGAGAATAAGGAGAGCTTCATTAAGTAGAAAAGAGGGAAGCATTGGAAGAAGTTGAGATGGAGATGCCCCAGCTCTGCCTCTAATTGCTATAGGAGCAACTGATACAATGTTACACATGTAACATCTCATTTAAGACAGATAGTGAGACAGATGGCCAATGGGATAGTCTGATGATGACATTTAAGGTATGGCTATGGTACTCAGAGCTGTTTCTGGTAATTTTTCTTTCCTAAGATTTTGAGAGTCCAGGAACATATAAGCCATCCAGCTTTTTCATGTTACAACTGGAGTAAAATCTTTGAAATCAAATTTGTTTGCAAAGAAATTTTGATAAGACCATAAATGTTTAAAATTAAAAAGCAGATTCTCTCATCTTTTTTAGTCCCCTAGTGATCGTTGTGAGGGTAATTTTTGAAAGATAAGTGATATAAGGAAAAATTATTATTTTAATAGACAAATGAAAACCATGATGGAAGTGACAGATTGCTTTTCATTATGTCAAAAGTATGATATATTCATGTGTCCATACTATTGTAATGATCTCTGGTGATTTCTGACAATCCTGGACTGTGGATGGATCACAAGGCTTCATTTATTAGTAAGAAATAAAATAATAGAATGGCAAGATCACAGTATAAGTTCTCAATAGCATCACCATTTTAATGCTTCCCTCCATCATTGCTCGAATTGTTGTTACACAATTGTGTGTGTTGCTCATTGATAACCTGTGAGATTTTGCTCGCTCTATTTTAGAAGTGATGAATCTGTCATAGAGAGGTTAACTGATTTCACAGCTGTTTCAGGGATACCAGATGGTAGCATAATTCAGATAAAAACATCAGTAGCCTTCCCTTATTTCATACCTTTTAGATCACTAATTTTTGTATCTATTGATTCTATAATTTTCTTTTGTTTAGATGAAGATAAAAAGAGGTCTGAATACATACTGAGAACAACTGTGTGGGAATAACATTTATCAAAATTAGCTTATGTGAAGAGAAACGTTCAACAGCCATGGCTATGTTATTTATTTAAAACTTTATTACAACAGAATTAGGCTGTTAAACAATGACTCTATTCTCTCCAGTAGGCATCTCACTCATAGTAAAAATGTGGACAACTATTATTAATTATAAATAACCTAAAACTGAGGCAGACATTTGGTACAGTGTTGTGGTAACAGTTAGTGTTATATTGTATTTTTCATAGCCATTAAATACTGTATTAGTTGCAGGTAAAGAGACACTAAGCCAAGTTATATGACTTCACATTTCTTAATTTTGACAAATTATATTTTGGATGCCAGATATATTTCAAATGCAAATATCTAGACATTGCCCTCTCTCACTGACCTAAGATATTAAGGCTGATGGATGATAATTTTTAAGAACAGTAATTGGATTATGACAGTCCTTAACAATGGCATACATGTTGATTGGCAAAGTCTGGATATTGTGCTAGGTAACCAGACATAAAATGATAATTTTCACTGGTGTCCTCATCTCAGCAGGCTCTCTGGAGGGGCCATGCTAGACCCATGCTACGATTGTCCACCTCAAGATTGATCACCACCACAACTCCCATCTCCGGGTAAAATCAAAACTCTTGATGCTTGTAGTTAACCAAACAGATTTATATATCACCAAATACTCAAATTCCAGGATGCCCACACAATAATTTCAAAGGCAGTCGATAATGGTAAGCTGCCAACACAGATCAGTCAGTATATCCCAAATATCCTAACCTTTTCATATCTTCTCTGCCTAAGGCTGGTTAAAGCCACACTGGTAAACATCAGCTTCCACATCCCCACTGTGTTTCTCCCTGCATCTCTGTCTCTGCCACCCTTAGCCCCGCCTCCCTTTTCCCTATCCAATCATAGGCCTACTGATGCAAATAGTTTCTGCCCCACTTCTGATTCCATGAAAGATAGTTCTCAGGGGGCTGTTCCAGTCAGATAGTTTTCAGGTCAGTTCCAGCTGTATATGAATTTGAGATTGTAATTTCAATTTCTTTGAGGATCTGGCTAATTATAGTTGCCACCTGGACTACATCTAGAATCAACTGAAGCCTGATCAGCTGGTCACACCTGTGAAGACAATCTTCATTGACTCATTTGCTGTAAGATGTTCCACACTACACCTCGGTCATTTGAAGTCAAAGGACCCTCCCGAAATCTAGCCATGCTTTACTGTGGCAGCCTATATGGAAGAATGAAGACTTGTATGCTCGTCCTCAACTCATTGGCAGTTTTACTTATCCTGTTGCTACAATGTGTCTCTGAATTATAATACAAAGAATTCAAGCCACATGCACTGAACAGCTACTAGAATTTTGACATTTTGGGGGGAAGAAGAAAGCTCTTGTCATACTAGGTGCACCACACCTTGCACACTACTCTAATAAATCTCCTTTGCATATAAATTTTATCAGTTCTCTTCCTCCAGAGAATTGTGACTAATAAAATTTTATTGTAATGTTGATGCTGATAGAATTGAATCTGTAGATTGCTTTTGTTAGGATAGCGATTTTCACAATATTAATCTTGGCTATCATGATCTTTCTATCTTCTGGTATCTTTTTCAATTTCTTTTTTTTTACAGAATATTAATGTTTTCATTGTATAAGGTTTTT
Source organism: Arvicanthis niloticus (assembly GCF_011762505.2). Lineage (NCBI taxonomy): Eukaryota > Metazoa > Chordata > Mammalia > Rodentia > Muridae > Arvicanthis > Arvicanthis niloticus. The sequence continues at coordinate 10,585,802 of NC_047674.1, read as the reverse complement.
GCTTCATTGGTTATATTTATTTCAAGATGTATTATTTGAGCCTATTGAGAATTGTAAGGCTTCTATAATTTTTTTCTCAGTATGTTTGTTGCTTGTATATATAAAGGCTACTTATTTGGGGGTCACTTTTGTATCCTATTTTCTTAAAATATTTATAAACTGTAAGAGTTTTCTGGTGGTCTCAGAAAATGCTGCCATCCACAAATAAAAATCTTTTGAATTCTATCTTTCCTATTTGTATCCACTTTATTGCCTTCATTAAGGATGATGTTGGCTGTATGTTTGCTTCCTTTATATTGTCTTTATCACTTTGAAGAATGATCCATATATGCCTGCTTCTCCATCATTTATCATAAGTTGATGCTATATTTTGTCAAAAGCCTTTTCTGAATTCAGCTTGCAAATGTTATATTGAGAAATTTTGAATATGTTTATGAGAAATAGTGACACAATTTTACTTGTTTCAGTTGTGTATTTGTCTTGTTTCAATGTTAGTATAATTCTAGAAATGCTCTTTCTTTTGCATTTTGCAAAATAGCTTCAGGAATATTGACATGACCCTTTTATTGAATGTTTGATGGAATTACATATTGAATTCCTCTGGTCCTGGGATGTTTTCAGTTGTAAGATTTTTATTTTCTGTGTCTATGTCACTGGGTGATATGCTATTTAAAGTATTTATTTCATCTTGATTTTGGTTAGGAAGGCTGGATATGTCTATAAATTCATCCATATTCTTTAGATTTTTATCAGTAGACCATAGGCGGTTTTAAGTACTTTTTCATGTGATTCTCTAAATTTGTGTGTGTTATATTTCTCTGTTTGAATCTCTAATTTCATTGAATTTGCATAATGTTTGTCTTCTATTTTTTTAGTTTGGCTAAAGATTTGTTATGCTCAAGTACCAAATATTGTTTTGATATATTTATATTTTATTAGTTTCAGTCCTGATTATGATTATATCTTCTTGACTCTTTTTGTGATGGTGTTGGTATCTATTCTTGCCTTGATGGGTGGGTGTCCTATTCCTTGGTGTCCATTTCCCTTTTTGAATCTTAGGAACACATTTTGGCTGCAGTTTGGTTAATAAGTAGTACATCTGAGTTCCTCCTTATAGAACTTGTTTCTACTATTGTATGCTGATACAAAGGAATGGGGATGGGCTAGAGGGAAGTGAACTGAGAATGTCCATGTGAAGGAGAAATGTTGGGTCTGCTACAAGGATCTATGTTGGGAGCCGACTTTAAGCAGAAAGCGGCTAGAAAGCAGCTATCAACTTTGCAGCCATCTGGAGCCATATACCCTGATGAGAGACTTGTTTTTCAATAGCCTACAACAGCTGAAGCACACTCTGATAAATATCTTGTTTATCCTACATAGCTTGTTTTGCTGTTCAGTGACCCCAGCTGCATGGTGCACGTGGTAAAATGTCTTCACCTGTGTTCTCCTGCTTGTGCTTATAAATACTCAGGATTTCCTTGTAATAGGAGGTCTATATGAGAGGTGAATAGGAGGTGTGGTGGTGGTCAATAGGAGACAGTAAATAAGACTTGACCACGCACCCTGTCTTGTCTCCATTCTTCAAGTCTCTTGCCCCTCCATCCCCACTCTCTTGACCAGAGCACTTAGCCCCAAAGCATGGGGGCAGTGTAGACAGCAAATTAGTAGCCCCAAAGTCTGGGGCAGTGCGGTCCTCAACAGATCTATGCAATTCACAGGGAGGGTAGGAAGAAAGTCCCCTGCACGTAGTCTGCTACAGGGATAAGGATGAGATGGGGAAATCAGAATCATAGCACATGAAGAAGAATGAAGATCATCTGCTTGATTCTCTGGCCAGTGTGGCCAGTGGGTTTTCATGGAGAGACCGCCTCTTGTGTTGGTGGGTGGGGCAAAGAGATTGAGGAATTTTTACTTAAAGTTTCTGATGCTTCTGCGATGTCTTACCCAATCTGTCAACTTTGGTCAAGTATTCTTACATTTCCCATCCAAATGTCTAACCTTTCCGGAAAATGAGACAATGTACTTAGTAACATGTATTATCTTCTACTGGGCCATTAGTTTTTCTTCAGACATATGGTAAACTTTCATTGCTTGGTTTTATTAGAAGAGATACCACAACCTCATCAACCTTGGATGAAGAAAGATTTTACTGGATGACTCCTCAGGCAAATCACTCCAAATATGTTTTCTAGTTTCACCTTATCAAAATGTGCTTCGATGTACACAACCCATATTACTGTAGCTTTTTCATGTGTTTAATTTGCATGAATGGCCACTGGATAGTAGAAGCCAGATTACCTCTGTCATTCAAGAAATGTTCTTCTTTATTAGTGTCTCCACGAGCTCACATTTTGAAACATATTTTGAATCATGATAATGTTAGTAGACAGGTCTTTTCAGAGGTACTTGACTCATGTGGATGAAATTCAAAATGATGGGATCCATCTCTACAGTAAAAGCATCCCAAAGGTAGGTATTATGTACTTTCTATTGCACAAACCACAGAAGGCATATTCTCAGGGTGTTTAGCTTCTTTACACTATAAATCTATCTCAGTTTTAATTTTTTTTTTTTTGCATTTCAAGCTTTAAACCTGTGAAAAATAAATTTCTGTGGTGAAGCCACGCAGTTATTAGTAGTTTTCTTATTGCACCCACTGAGTAAGACCAGATCCCATTTCATATCTAGTTCTCAAGAGGAGTATTATGAAATGTGTTTTTGATATAAAAGAGAATACCTCAAAATTGTTTCAGTGGAAAATTATATAGACACTAATAAACAATATATAATCTCTGAGAAAAATAGTTAAGTGGATGTTTTAGTATATTTTGAAAAAGTTGAAAATAAAATAACTTTGAGTATACAAATTTTCACAAAATCTTGTATATTCATTGCTCTAGTTATTATTTTGTAATTATGCTTTTAAATAGTTTGGTTTTAAGATCTAAAGGTTGAAACTTATTCAAAATGTTGAATCTAAAAAGCTTTTATCTTTTTAAAATTGAAGAGAGGCATTTTATTCATTTTCTCTGTGTGTTTTCTTCATTGATAGCAAATGGGGCCTGGTTGCTACAGCAACAGATTTATTCTCCACGTGCAGTTGCTGTTGGACTCTCTTCTGATACTGACTCTGATGGCAACTTCTGCCTTCTGAAAGCCTGACTTTTACAACCACAGCTAATTACAAATCCTGTCTCAATTCCATCCTACTGCCCTAGAGGTTAATGCAAAAACTTGTAGCACTGAAGAAAGTGTGGGTTGTGAGAGCAATTCTAGAGAGGAACAAGGAAAGACAAAGCAATTACATCTTAAATTCTATAGTCAAAATATTAAACTTTAAATTATCTTGAGCTGAGAGTTTTGTAAACACCTGTGGGGTCTGAGGGGAAAAAAATCCAGTTTACTCTTTCTCCATTTTTCTCCACCACTTTTCAACCAAGAATATTCACAGTCTTGGCTTTCAAGCACATATTTTTATTTTTATTTATTTTTTAGTTTTTAATTTTTTTCTGGAACAATTAAAAATGTCTCACTTTATTTACATCCTATAGCAAGTAAGCAAGTGTGAATGATATACCATAGGGCTGATACATTGCAGGCTTTGTTTTGGCAAAAATCCAAGAGAAGTTACCTCATACAAGTGCAAAAATAGGTTCAGGTTTTGTTTTGATGCAGGTGTGAAACAAAGAATCTGTAAGAAACCAAGACAGGGAAGGATAGAAATCAGGATGGATCTATTTCCTGGCCATTGACATTGAAAGTTCTCTCATCACTGTCTTTAGGGATAATAGCAAATAGGTGACTAATATCCAGTGGAGATGTGGTTCTACAGAATGAGAGGCTATGCTTGTTGTCAGTATCTGTTTTAAAATAACATTTAAAATATAAAACTTTCACTGGTAAAAGTATGTACATATACATACATGGAAATTTTAAGCGTAAAACTGTCCTGGGTTACAGATCAGTATTCCTTCAACTTGATTCAAAGTTGTCATTCTTGAAGTCAGACTGTCCACATATACTGTTTTCTAGAGCTAAGGTGCTGGTTGCCTTGGAGAGTTATGTCTGTGTATTTCAGTATTCTTGCCTTAGTCCCCAAGCCCAGGGAATAGAGGAACTGAATCTTCTTTAACTTCTTCAAGCTGATTACTGGCGTTGAGATATTAGAAGAGGGGTGGGGGGAAGAGTAAATTGATAAGCCTCTGATGCTGTGTCTTCACTGCATCCAGATGGAATTCCAGGACATCAGAGGTTTGGGCAGGTCTGCTCAGTATACTTGATGAGTAGATACACCAAGGCTGTGTATTCTACAATATACAATTCTCAGAACAAGTTTTAGTATCAAGAAAAAAAAATTTTTTTTCCTAGAGGGCTGACATTTTTTTAAAGATGTTGGTTCTAACAACTTTTCTTTTTTTTTCCCTTTTTAAAATTGGTTGTAATATTTATATTTCAAATTTTATCCCCTTATCCCATTCCCCCCACCACCCAGGAACCCCTTATCCCATCCCCCCTCCTTGTGCTTCTATAAGGGTGTGATTTTCCAGTTTCTATGATGCTGTTTCCATTAACATAAATTGCCTCCTAAATTTCTAAATCCTTCCCTTTGTGTTATTAAATCTCCTATTTTTCTTTTTTCTTTCTTTTTTCTTTTTTTCTCCTTCCCCCCTTTTTTCATCTCTTTTTTAAAATTGGGTATTATATTTAACTTTCAGATTTTATCCCCTTACCCCACTTCCTCCCACCACCCAGAAACCTCCTATCCCATCTCCCCTCCTCATGCTTCTATGAGGCAGTGCCCGCACCTACCCCCCCCACTACTGCCTCCCCACTCTGACATTCCCCCCCTCTGTGTTTGTTTTTTATGGGACCAAGAAACTCCTCTCCCACCTATGCCTGACAAGGCCATCCTCCTCTACATATACTTCTGGAGTCCTGGGTCCATCCCTATGTGCTCCCAGGCTCATGGTTTAGACCCTGGAGGGCTCTGGTTGTTTGGTAATGTTGCTTTCCTCATGAGGTCACAAACCCTTTCTGCTCGTTCAGTCTTCTCTCTAAGTTCTCTATTGGGAAACCCTTGATCATATCAGTGGTTAGCTGTGCGCATCGTCCTCTGAATGTGTTAGTCTTTGGCAGACCTCTAAGTAGATAGCTATATCATATTCTTGACAGCATGCACTTCCAGCCATCCACATCAGTGTCTAGCTTAGGTGAATGTACATTGGATGAATACCCAGGTGGAATTGTCTTCTGATGGCCCCTCCTTCAGTTTCTGTCCCATGTTTGTTTCCATATTTGCTCCCTTGAGTATTTTTGTTACTCGTTTTAAGTAGAACTGAGGCATCCCCTCTTGGTCTTCCTTCTTCATGAGCTTCATGTGGTCTGCTGGTTGAGTCTTCGCTATTCCAAGCTTTTAGGCTAACATCCGCTTAACAGTGAGTAAATACCATGTGTGTTCTTTTGTGATTGGGTTAACTCACTCAGGATGATAATTTCTAGATCCATCCATTTACCTAAAATTTCTCAAATTCATTATTTTTAATAGCTGAGTAATACTCCATTATGTAGATGTACCACATTTTTTGTATCCATTCCTATGTTGAGGGACATCTTGGTTCTTTCCAGCTTCTGGCTATTATAAATAAGGCTGTTATAAACATAGTGGAGCATATGTCCTTGTTAGATGTTGGAGCATCTTCTGGGTATATGCCCAGGAGTGGTATAGCTGGATCCTCAGGTAATGCTATCTGATTGGATACATAAACAGGACCCAACATTTTGCTGCATACAGGAAACGCACCTTTGTGAAAAAGACAGACACTACCTCAGAGTAAAAGGTTGGAAAACAATCTTCCAAGCAAATGGCCCCAAGAAACAAGCTGGAGTAGCGATTCTAATAACAAATAAAATTGTTTTTCAACCAAAAGTAATAAAAAAACATAAAGAAGGACACTTCATATTCATCAAAGGAAAAATGTACCAAGAGGAACTTGCAATTCTGAACATCTATGCTCCAAATGCAAGGGCACCCACATACATAAAAGAAACTTTACTAAAGCTTAAAGCATACATTGCACCTCACACAATAATAGTGGGAGATTTCAACATCCCACTCTCAGCTACGGACAGATCATGGAAACAGAAACTAAACCGAGACAGAATGAAACTAACAGAAGTTATGAACCAATTGGACTTAACTGACATCTATAGAACATTTCATCCTAAAACAAAAGAATATACCTATTTCTCAGCACCTCATGGTACCTTCTCCAAATTAGACAATATAATTGCTCTCAAAACAGGCCTCAACAGATACAAAAAAGATTGAAATAATCCCTTGTACCCTATCAGACCACCATGGACTAAGACTCATCTTTGACATGGACAAAAACAACGGAAAGCCCACATACACATGGAAACTGAACAATTCTCTACTCAATGATAACTTGGTCAAGGAAGAAATAAAAGAAATTAAAGACTTTTTAGATTTAAATGAAAATGAGGACACATCATACCAAAATTTGTGGGACTCCATGAAAGCAGTACTAAGAGGAAAAATCATAGCTCTAAGTGCCCACAAAAAGAAAATGGAAAGATCATACATTAATAACTTGAAAGCACACCTGAAAACATCAGAACAAAAAGAAGCTAATATACCCAAGAGGAGTAGATGGCAGGAAATAATCAAACTCGGGGCTGAAATCAACCAAGTTGAAACAAAAAGAACTATACAAAATATCAACAAAACCAGGAGCTGGTTCTTTGAGAAAATCAACAAGATAGACAAACCCTTAGCCAGACTAACCAAAGGGCGCAGAGACAGTACTCAAATTAATAAAATCAGAACTGAAAAGGGAGACATAACAACAGAATTAGAGGAAATTTAAAAAAATCATCAGATCCTACTACAAAGGCCTATACTCAACAAAATTGGAAAATCTGGATGAAATGGACAATTTTCTAGATAGATATCAGGTACCAAAGTTAAACGAAGTTTAGATAAACCATCTAAACAGTCGCATAACCCCTAAAGAAATAGAAACAGTCATTAAAAATCTCCCCACCAAAAAAAAGTCCGGGGCCAGATGGTTTTAGTGCAGAATTCTATCAGACCTTCCAGGAAGACCTAATACCAATTCTCTTCAAACTATTCCACAGAATAGAAACAGAAGGAAGAATACCCAATTCATTCTAAGAAGCTACAATTAGGCTCATACCTAAGCCTCACAAAGACCTAACAAAGAAAGAGATCTACAGACCAATATCTCTTATGAATATTGATGCAAAACTATTCAATAAAATTCTCACAAACCGAATCCAAGAACACATCAAAGCAATCATCCATCATGATCAAGTAGGCTTTTTCCCAGGAATGCAGGGATGGTTCAATATTCAAAAATCCATCAATGTAATACACTACATAAATAAACTCAAGGAAAAAAACCACATGATCATCTCACTAGATGCTGAGAAAGCATTTGACAAAATTCAACATCCCTTCATGTTAAAAGTATTTGAAAGATTAGAAATTCAAGGTCCATACCTAAACATAGTAAAAGCAATATACAGCAAGCCAGTAGCCAACATCAAACTAAATGGAGAGAAACTTGAAGCAATCTCACTAAGATCAGGGACTAGACAAGGCTGCCCACTCTCATCCTACCTATTCTATATAGTACTGGAAGTCCTAGCTAGAGCAATTAGACAACAAAAGGAAGTCAAAGGAATACAAATAGGAAAGGAAGAAGTCAAAATTTCACTATTTGCAGATGATATGATAATATAATTAAGTGACCCTAAAACTTTGGCCAGAGAACTCCTAAACCTGGTAAACAACTTCAGTAAAGTGGCTGGATATAAAATCAACTCAAACAAATCAGTAACCTTCCTATACTCAAAAGATAAACAGGCTGAGAATGAAATTAGGGAAATGACACCCTTCACAATAGTTACAAATAATATAAATTATCTTGGAGTGAATCTAACTAAGCAAGTGAAAGATCTGTATGACAAGAACTTCAAGTCTCTGAAGAAAGAAATCAAAGATCTCAGAAGATGGAAAGATCTCCCATCCTCTTGGATTGGCAGGATTAATTTAGTAAAAATGGCCATCTTGCCAAAAGCAATCTATAGATTCAATGCAATCCTCACCAAAATTACAAATCAATTCTTCATAGAAATAGAAAGAGCAATTTGCAAATTTATTTGGAATAACAAAAAACCCAGGATAGTCAGCACTATTCTCAACAACAAAAGAACTTCTGGTGGAATCACCGTCCCTGACCTCAAACAGGGCAATAGTAATAAAAGCTGCATGGTATTGGTACAGAGACAGGCAGGAAGGTCAATGGAATAGAAGTGAAGATCCAGAAATGAGCCCACATACCTATGGTCACTTGATCTTTGACAAAGGAGCTAAAACCATCCAGTGGAAAAAGGACAGCATTTTCAGCAAATGGTGCTGGTTCAATTGGAGGTCAACATGTAGAAGGATGCAAATCAATCCATTCATATCTCCTTGTACAAAGCTCAATTCCAAGTGGATAAAAGATCTTCACTTAAAAGCAGATACACTGAAACTAATAGAAGAGAAGGTGGGAAAGATCCTCGAATACCTAGGCACAGGAGAAAAGTTCCTGAACAGAACACCAATGGCTTATGCTCTAAGATCAAGAATTGACAAATTAGACCTCATAAAATTGCAAAGCTTCTGTAAGGCAAATGATATTGTCAATAAGACAAAACAGCAACCAACAGATTGGGAAAAGATCTTAACCAATCCTACATCCGATAGAGGGCTAATATCCAAGATATACAAAGAACTCAAGAAATTATACTCCAGAAAACCATATAACCCTATTTAAAAATGAGGTACAGAGCTAAACAAAGAATTCTCAACAGAGGAAACTTGAATGGCTGAGAAGCACCTTAAGAAATGCTCAACAGTCATCAAGGCAATGCAAATCAAATCAACCCTGAGATACCACCTCACACCACTCAGAATGGCTAAGATCAAAAAGTCAGGTGATAGTCGATGCTGGAGGGGATGGGGAGAAAGGGGAACACTCCTCCATCGTTGGTGGGATTGCAAGCTGGTACAACCACTCTGGAAATCAGTCTGGCGTTTCCTCAAGCACATATGTTTATCAACTAAAAATATTACTCTTGAATCAGAAGAGGAAGTTACATTTAAAGTGTTTAGACATTGACTTTCCCAACTAGATTTATCTGCCTATAGAATAACTTTGTAAAAACGTAGTATAAAGCTCCAGATTCTGCTTAATATGCTGGAAAAATAACTACTCAAAAGGTTTGCTTTGAAAAATTTTTAAGGCAAGTTAAAATGCTATAAAAGCATAAAAGAGTAAGGGGATGGGATAGGGGTTCCAGGGAGGGAAAATGGGGAAAGGGGATGACATCTGTATTGTAAATAAATAAAATATCCAATAAAAAATGCTGAAGTTCTTAAACAATGCAAATAAAGCAATGCAGGTGAACAGCATTGTTATAAAATTCAAATATATTTTAAATCATCTATGTATGTTACAATGACACACCTAGAAGAATTTTTGGTTACTTATGTTTAATCAATTCAATGTATGTTTGTGAATATTTATGGATACATTTTTCTTTATTTTTATAATTTTAGAAAATGTGTTTTTATGATTATATACTCTTCAATATTTTTAACTTTGTTTAAACTTAGCAAGCAATGAAACTTTTCCAATTTACTATGCAATACAGTTATTTTTGTTACTTTTAAGGATTACATTTTTGTACTATGTTCTAACTTGCTTATGTATTTTTATATTGTTATTTTATTTCATATGTTCTTACATATTAAGAATTTACTATATTAAGTTGGTTTCAAAGAGCATGTGTACTCTTTGGTTGGTAGTTTAGTCACTGGGAGCTTGGGGTTGGGAGTCTGGTTGGTTGATATTGTTGTTCTTCCTATGGGGTTGCAAATTATACATTTCTATATCAATTATAGAATTAATGATAGACATTTCAATCACTTTAAAAAACCTTTCCTCTTGCAATTAACCTCTTGGTTTTCTACTGCTCTGTAACATTGTTTTGCTAACTTATTTTTGAGAAAATTTCTTCTTGTTTCCCAGGTTATGTCTAATGTCCAATCCCCTGCCAAACATTGCCAGTTATGTTCTGTTATGGAACCTAACAATAAACCGCCTGACAAAAGCTCTTGTTCTCAGTGACTTTTTATATTGCTACTTTCTTTCGTAGGTGATATATTAAATTTAAAGTATTATGTATTTTCAATGTTGCTATAGTTATTTACTACAAATATAATTGCAGTGTTATAGAATGCTAGATTATGTTTTATAGTACAGGTTCTGTTTTTAGGAATATAGAAGGAAGATGCATATTTGAAAAACTTATAATTTCAATATGTCTTACAACACATTTAGAATCAAGCTTTGATTTTTTTTTTTTTTTTTTTTTTTTTTTTTTTTTTTTTTTTTTTTTTTTTTTTTTTTTTTTGTAATAGGAACTTGGAGGATAATGCCTCTGCCAAGACTTGTTTACTCACAAGGGAACAGTGAAAAAGCAACCTAATGTTTTCAGAGCTTTTCTGTATGAGTCTTTCTTTCTATTTAGGATGTAGCATAACAGAGAACACACTCTTGCAGTCATGTGAATACTTATAGAACTCAAACTTTGGATGTTCTCATACTTCTTTTCCTCTTCTGTGGAATTCTGAGGGGAGAAATTTGATGGTGATATCTCATTTAGAGCTGTATGTTCCAAAATATCTCAGAGTAGTATTTGGTTGCTGGGTTCAGTAATTGTATGCCTCTGCTACAGGAAGAATCTTCTCTTAAGATGGTGGCTGACTAAGGCACAAGGCTGGGTATAGCACAGTATTATAGCAGTGACTTTATTGTTACCTTTTTCTATTTTCTCTGTTTTAGATAAGTAGTATTTGGTTTTATTCTAGGTCTCTGGTGTTAGTGGCATTTTATAAGTGTGGACGTTTTTCTCTTAACCCAGATAGTCCCAAAATAATTGAGACTGGACCATTACATTTATTTAACATGCTTTAAAGTTACAACAATTGAGCAATATTACTCTGTTTTAATCCTCTTTAATCCTGTTTAATCCTCCTGGCTACCCCCCAGCCAAAACCTCAAGATAATCACATTTTATGGTCTCTGCTAGAGCTGTTTTCTCATGGAGTTTTCTTGACTCTTTCTCTGTGGCTCATCCCCACATCTTCTCTCCTCAGCAAACTCCCCTGAGTGGGAGAAAGTCCTGCCCTAATCTCTCCCCTGATCAGTCAATGAATGATCAGCTTTTATTTATAAATCAGGAAAGAATTGGGAGCAATGTTTACACAATGTTAAGACAGGAAATATTTAGAATAAGGATTGCAACCAGATACTGGTGCACAGAAATCAACATTCGAATTAGCCAATGCCCAGTAGCATTATGCCTATATTCTGGACCATCTGATCCTTGGTTCTTGGTCACCAAAGCAGTGTCAGGTGTGGGTTCTATCTTGTGGAGTTGGCCTTATGTCAAATCAGACTGTGGGTGGTTACTCACACACTTTGGGCTATTATTGCTCTAACATATTTTGCAGGCATGGTAGAGCAGATGGAGAACATCAGGAGAACAAGGCCCTCTGAACTAATAGAGACTGAAGTGGCAAGCATAGGGCCTGTAGGGGCCTGCACCAGGTCCTCTGCATAATAGTTATAGCTGTCAGTTTAGTCTGTTTATGGGTATTCCTAACTGTTTTGATGAGTCTCTAATATTTGTGCCTTCCCTTGGGGCTCCTTTACTTCTGCTTTTTGTAATGTGGTGAAAATAGGATTTCCATTTTAGCTATTTCAATTTTAATATGCATTTCATTGATTAAATTTACTTACCCAGGAAGAAGGTAAATATTTCTTGGCATTTAACATTCCCCTGGCAAGATGTTTCCCAGTACTTGATACAGTCACCTCTGATGACTGCAGTTCATCCTATGCTGTCAACAAAACAAAAGGGATGAAACAGAACAATTCTTGAATGATATATTATATTTGGAGGATTGGTATTGTGCATTTAGCAAATACTTGAAAGTATTTAGAGGTATCTCATTTATGGTTGATTACTCTGAAGTCTCTTATTCTCTGCACATTGCAAATCTCTGTTAATTTCCATCTAGGGCAAGAGACTTTCTGATGAGGGTTGAGAGATAACATTGATATATGAGTATACCAATGTAGTAGGGATTCTTCTAAAAATCATGTCAATTTAGCAGAATATTAGTGGGTCTATGACCTACTTAACCACAAATTCTTGGCCTCATTGACTGTGCCATGTATGGGTTTCAGCTTACAGAGTTTATCTTCAGTCAAATTGGGAATTGGTTGCTTACTCTAATAACATTTGTGGTATTATTCCATCAGTTCACATAGAATGCAAGTCAAGTCAATACTGTATCCTTCAGGGGTCGCAACTGAGTTAGACTGATGATCACTGTTCTCCAGTAGCATATTTAGCATCTTTCAGCACTCTGAAAGCTAGCCAGTAAGTCAAGTACAGACTAGATTTAGCCATGGTTTGACTCAAGTATATGGTGCTTTCAAAAATAGGTCTGGGGGTATCTAAGAACAATAGAAATAGTCCGTATTGTTTGGGGGGAGGGTAAATGCAGTAATCTGCTATTTTGCCCAATGTATTTATGGGTCTTATAAGTTTTCTGGTGGAGTCTTAGAGTCTTTTGTACATACAACCACATAATCTGAAACGATCTTTTAAATTCTTTCTTTCCTTATTGTAGTACACAACTTTCCTTCTTAATTAGTCTTATGGCCCTAGATTATTTTTCAATCACTGTGTTTCTAGAACAAAAGAGTGGAAAGAATGAACATCTGATTGTTAATCTTGTTCCTGATTTAAGTAGATATGCATTTAAAATTACGTTGCTTTATAATTGTCTTATTTTTTGTTGGTTCTTTGGTTTTTGATATCAAGTCAATAATAGCTTCATAAAAAGAATTTGAAAATGTTTCTTCATTTTGCTGAATATTTCTCCAACTCTAAGAATTCCTTTGTTATCTATAGTTCTTTGTATAAGGGTGAGGCCTTGTGATCTTTCCTCTGTTCACTTTATCATGTCTACTATTGGTATCCTCTTTCAGCTCTTATTTAGGCAGTTTAGTTGGTGAGACTTTATGGGTATAGCTTCTGACATTTCTAGAACAGAGAATCTCATAAGAAACTGTTCCTCTGGTTCATTCTATCTTTCTAGGTTTCACAATTTGTCTTCATATGTTACTGGAGTCTAGTGGTGGGTAGGGTGGTGGATGGCCCTTTTGATCAGTTCTTCGATTTGGTTTGTAAGTATTTTATTGAAAAATTTCCTTCTTCTTTCTTTTTCTTGTTTTTTTAACTTTCTTTTTTTAATTGGATATTTTATTTATTAACAGTACAGATGTCGCCCCCTTTCCCCATTTCCCCTCCCTAGAACCCCCTACCCTATACCCCCTCTTCCTTTATGCTTTTATACCATTTGATTGCATGCATGTAATAAGGTCAGTTCTAGGTTGAGGGTCTAGCAATACAATAAATGCAAATAGCCGAGGAACAAGCAATATAATAAACACAAATAGTCAAAGAAAAAGCAAGGCATTAAGCCCAGTTACGTGAATACTCTCATGATCACTGTTTCTAAAGGCTTATCAGGATGACCAAAGTATCTGAGCCTACTTCCCTATCCTAGCCCAAGGTCATTTTCATGTCTGAAGCCTATGTCCTTATTCTAGTCTAAACTTTAGAATCCTGTCTGAAATTACTTCTTTGTTCTAGCCTAATATTTAGATTCCTGTCTGAGATTACTTCTTTGTTGTAGCCTACGATTTACAATCCTACCTGAAATTACTTCTTTGTTTTGGTCTAATGTCATATTCCTGCTTGAAGCCTACTTCCCTGTCCTTGGCCAATGTTATATTTCTGTCAAGCAGCCCCTTTCCTTGTTCTTGGGACATGTCAGCTTCTTGCCAAGCAGCCCTAAAGGCTCTCCCCAACTCCCCCTTTTTTATTTCATTAACAAGACTGAGCTTGTCTTAGGTCATTCTGACAAGAATGCCTTTCTTACCCATCATGGAATATGCATTATCAAAGGCAATGCACTTCTATCTTAGGTTGGTAAGGCTCTGTGAAGAATCTTACCCATCCTTGGCTTGCCAGCCTGTTAATTTAATACCTTTGTCTGGGGGTCAATTTTCAGGTTTAAGACATGTACTTTGGCTGCCAACATGCTGATGTTGTTAAAGATAAGCTTTAATAGGATGGACAGGAATAAAATATTCCCAGGACAAGAAGGGCTAGTCTGATCAAGCTATATGTGCCATTCCTGAGATTTTTCCAAAATGAAAATCCTGAGCTCAGGCCATTGATAATTTTATTGAAATTATCTGTAGCATCAAAGGTCAACAGAGCAGCATTCTTTGAATTTATAATCCCACTATGCAAAGTTAACACACCTTGAGAGGTATTAGGATTATGTCAAATATCCTACAGGTGACTTTAAACTTTTTTTCTAAATAATTAGAAAAAATAATTGTCATTATAAAATGACAATCATTGTGAATTTCAAAAGTAACACTACTCCACTGATATTTGTCATGACACTTGGGATGGCTCCTAACTCTTGTACCCTGAACCTCCTTCAGATAATTTGAATAGGTTCCATTGTTCCAGATACCTATATAAATTCTTTTGTATACTCAATACATTAGTAACATTTTTTTTGCTAGATGGTTAACAAAAATAGTTGTCTTAACTCCTTGTGTCAATGCTATTGCAGAAACAGTGGTGCTAGCAATTAATGGAATTAAAGCTGTTATACCAGCAATAATCAAGCCTGCTACTCTCTTGCTTCTGCTTAAACCTAACTCACTTCTTCCAGCACTTTCAAGATTTTTTTCAGAGAATCAAGGTTTTCTAATTCTCAGGACAGTGAGACAAAACCTGGTTGATAGACCCCCCATAACAGACATGCCAGGTTTCAACACACTAACATAATTGGAAATTATACAGTCATTGCAAGTTTGAATAAATAATGTAGAAGGGACAAAACCAATTTTAGCTTGACAATTAAAAGAGCCTTAAAACATGTACTAACCCTTGTTTGAAATCCAGATCCTGTCCCAACATCTTGCTATCCTAACGTCATAGTGAGCTAGAGCTAGCTTCCAAATATGTTCCTGAAAAAGTCTAGATCCAAATAAAAGTAGACTGTTATTTCCCATATTGGATTGATTTCTAGACCAGTACATGATTGAGTCCTAATAGCTGGGTACCTTTAAGAAGAATACAAGAGACATAGTTTCTCTTTTGAATTCTCTATCCCAAAGGTCTAAAAACTTGAGGCAAGGCAGCTTGTCCCATCTAGGATATAGTCAAGCAAAGGTGGGTCAGGAACATATGTCCAATACAGTTCCCCAGTCACCCTTGTCAGAGCACTCAGCAAGCTCACAGGTCAGCATCATTTTTGTCTCAGTGACAGTATATCTCACCAATCTTTTTTAAGTTCCAAGGGCCTCTTCCACAATACCTTGTCCTTGAGGATTATATGAAATCCAGGTAATAAATTGTTGACAAAATGTATCAACTGCTCAACTACAATAGCCAGACCCTTAATCTGTTTTATTTTTAATTGGATATTTTATTTATTTAACTTTCTATGTTATCTCCTCTCTCATTCCCCCCCAAACTCCTTACCCCATTCCCCCTCCTCCAATTACTATGAGGGTGGGCTCCAACCATCTTCCCATTCCTGCCTCCCTGCTCTCAAATTCCCCAATACCAGGGAATCCAAACTTTCAGGCACCAAGGCTATCCACTTCCACTGATGCCAGGTAAGGCCACCCTCAACTACCTATACAGGTGGAGCCATGAGTCCCTCCCTTTGTGTTTTCTGGCTGGAGATTTTCAACCAGCTATTCCAGCTTGTTTCTTAGGAGCATTTGCTTGAAAAATTGTTTTCCAGCCTTTTACTCTAAGGTAGAGTCTGTCTTTGTCACTGAGGTGGGTTTTCTGTATGCAGCAAAATGCTGGGTCCTGTTTATATATCCAGTCTATTAGCCTATGTGTTCTAAATGGGGAATTGAGTCCATTGACATTGAGATATTAAGAAACAGTGATTGTTGTTTCCTTTTATTTTTGTTATTAGAAGTGGAATTATCTTTGTGTGGCTATCTTCTTTCGGATTTGTTGGAAGAGGATTACTTTCTTGATCTCTCTAGGGTATAATTTTCCTCCTTGTATTGGAGCTTTCACACTATTATCCTTTGTAATGCTGGGTTTGTGGAAAAATATTGTGTAAATTTGGTTTTGTCGTGGAATATCTTGGTTTCTCCATCTATAGTAATTGAGAGTTTTGCTGGGTATAGTAGCCTGGACTGGCATTTGTGTTCTCTTAGGGTTTATATGACATCTGTCCAGCATCTTCTCACTTTTATAGTATCTGGTGAGAAGTCTCATGTAATTCTGATAGGTCTGCCTTCATATGTTACTTGACTTTTTTCCCTTAACTGCTTTTAATATTCTTTCTTTGTTTTGTGCATTTGGTGTTTTGATTATTATGTGATGGGAGATATTTCTATTCTGGTCTAGTCTATTTGCCATTCTATAGGCTTCTGTAATTTATGGGCATTTTGTTCTTTAGGTTAGGAAAGTTTTCTTCTATAATTTTGTTAAAGATGTTTATTGGCCCATTAAGTTTGAAATCTTCACTCTCATCTATACCTATTATCCTTAGGTTTGGTCTTCTCATTGTGTCCTGGATTTCCTGGATGTTTTGGGTTAGGAGCTTTTTGCATTTACATTTTCTTTAACAGTTGTGTCAATATTTTCTATGGTATCTTCTGCACTTGAGATTCTTTCTTCTATCTCTTGTCTTCTGTTGGTGATGCTTGTGTCTATGACTCCTTATTTCTTTCCTAGATTTTCTATCTCCAGGGTAGTCTCCCTTTGTCATTTCTTTACTTCCATTTTTATGTCCTAGATGGTTTTGTTCAATTTCTTCACCTGTTTGGTTGTGTTCTCTTGTAAATCTTTAAGGGATTTTTGTGTTTCCTCTTTAAGGGCTTCTACCTGTTTACCTGTGTTCTCCTCAATTTCTTTGAGAATGTTATTTATGTACTTCTTAAAGTCTTCTATCATCACCTAATGATAGTGATTTTAAATCGCTATCTAATGAAGTGATTTTAAATCTGAATCTTGCTTTCCTAGTGATATGGGGGATTCAGGCATTTCTAATGTGAGAGTACTAGGTTCTGATTATGCCAAGTACCCTTGGTTGTTGATGCTTATTTTCTCGTGCTTGCTTTTTGCCATCTGGATCTCCTTAGTGCTACCTGCCCTGTCACTGACTAGAGCCTGTCCTTTCTATAATCTTGGTTGTATCAGAAATGTGTGGGGAGTGTGATATTACTGGGGTTAGAGATGGGGCCCTAGATCTGTTCAGTGCTCAGGTGCAAACAGGAAGGAACCAGTGCTCTGGGCCAGGAGTGAATTATTGGGTCCTATTGGGTCCCAGTTACTCCCCGTTTGGGGTGGGTGTTGCTGTCTCCTTACCTAAGATACTGCCTGGGATAGAGCTCCTGGGAGGAAGTTATTTTTAATCACTGTTGCTGTGTAGTACAATTTGAGGTCAGGGATAGTCATACCCCCCAGAAGTTCTTTTATTGTTGATAATGTTTTTCACTATCCTGGGTTTTTTCTTTGTTCCAAATGAATTTGCAAATTGCTCTTTCTGTGAAGAAGTGAGTTGAAATTTTGGTGGGGATTGCATTGAATCTGTAGATTGCTTTCAGCAACATGGTCATTTTTACTATATTAATCCTGCCAAGCCATGAGCATGGGAGATCTTTCCATCTTCTCAAACAATTTGTTGTCATTACCAACTTCATGGTATTGGTACAGAGGAAGGCAGGAAGATCAATGAAATAGAATTGAAGATTCATAAATGAACCCCCACACCTATGGCCACTTGAACTTTGACAAAGGAGCTAAAACCATCCTGTAGAAAAAAGACATTTTTAACAAATGGTGCTGGTTTAACTGGAAGTTGTGTGTAGGTTTCTTCTGAGATCTTCTTTGTTTTCTTTCTTCAGAGACTTGAAGTTTTTATCATGAAGATTTTTAACTTGCTTGGTTAGATTCACACCAAGGTATTTTATATTATTTGTGACTAATGTGAAGGGTATCAGTTCCCTAATTACTTTCTCAGCCTGTTTATTCTTGAGTAGGTTGCTCATTAGTTTGAATTAATGTTGTATCCAGCCACTTTGCTGAAGTTGTTTATCAGGTTTAGGAGTCTTCTGGTGGAAGTTGTGGGTCACTTAAGTGCACTATCATATCATTTACAGATAGTGATATTTTGACTTCTTCCTTTCCTATTTGTATCCCTTTTATCTCCTTTTGTTTTCTAATAGCTCTGGCTAGGACTTCCAGTACTATATTGAATAGGTAGGGAGAATAGGTCAGCTTTGTCTAGTTTCCGATTTTAGTGGGATTATTTCAAGTTTCTCTTGATTTAGTTTGATGTTGGCTACTGGTTTGCTGTATATTGCTTTTATTGTTTTTTGGTATGGGCCTTGAACTCCTGTTCTTTCCAGGACTTTTATCACGAGGGGATGTTGAATTCTATCAAATGCTTTCTCAGCATCTAGTGAGATGATCATGTGTGTGTGTGTTTTCCTTTGAGTTAGAGCACATTGATGAATTTCTGTATATTGAACCATCACTGCATTCCTGGGATAAAGCTTACTTGATCATGATAGATTATTGTTTTGATGTGTTCTTGAATTCAGTTTGCAAGAATTTTATTGAACATTTTTGCATCTATATTCATAAGGCAGTTTGGTCTGAAGTTTCCTTCTTTGTTGGGTCTTTGTGTGGCTTAGGTATGAGTGTAATTGTGGCTTCATAAAATGAATTGGGTAATGTTCCTTCTGTTTCTATTTTGTGGAATAGTTTAAAGGTAATTAGTATTAGGACTTCTTTGAAGGTCTGATAGAATTCTTCACCCAGTCCTGGGTTTTTTGGTGGGGAGACTTTTAATGGCTGCTTCTATTTTTGTTAGTCTCTTCATTTTATTGTGGAATAATTATCAACATCATTTATTGATGTTGATAATTATTAATGAACAGTATTTGTTGATTTTCATTACTATTTTTTTCTGGTGTGGATCTCTCTTTGATTTACTTATCTTATAGTATTTATTCCCTGTGTTTTCTTGGGTGTTGTTTTCCTCTTATGGTTAAAGTTCATACCAAAAGTGGTGTGTATATCATTTAGAGTGCTTTGGAAATTAAATTGAAGTCATAGAAATAACTGAAGATATATGTCTAAAAGTAATTATGAAAGGCTTTTTAAATTAAAAATGTTTATTTTATAATAAAAGATACCATTCATATAATCAAAACACTGAGAATACTATCCAAAAAATAGTCTTATGTTTATTAGTCTCTAATGCTGTCTTCTCTATCTTATTATATTTACTCATAAGGTAGCTAAGGTTAATAGATAATGAAAAGCTAATTTTCTGATTTAATATTGTGTTGTAATAAATTGGTGCTAAATTGCTACTATAGAATTCTATGTAGCATAACTTTATAAATAGAAAACACCTGCATCTGAAGACAGAAATAAATGATTTCTCTGTATTGTCTTTAAACATTTTAGTATAGTGTTAGTCATTGGTTTCTTTGATTAGCAGTTTAGAGAGTTTATAATCATGGGAAATTTGTAAAAAATAGTACCCCTAAAGTGCTAAAAAGTCTGTCTTTTTCTTTTCCCCCTCTCTGTATTTCATTCAAACTCAGGAGAGTAAAATTGATACAATGAAAATTGTTTTATTTTGTATAATTTATACATAATTTATAAAATATAAGCTTAAGCTTGCTCAATTCTCCATTTACAGTATCAATCTGGACCCTCCCCGATACCTTGCAGAAGAGGGGAGGAACATTTTTAGGAGTCTGAGGGAATGGTGAACACCAAGAGAAAATGGTTCACCAAATCAAGCAAGTAGGGCTTATATGGGCTCATAGAGACTAAAGTGGCAATCACAGGGCCTGCCTGCATGGTCCTCTGCACACATGTTGTAACCATTAGCTTGTTGTTTTTGTAGAATGCCTAACAATCAGAACAAATAGTTCTCCTGCTCTTTTGCCTGCTCTTAGAACTCTTTTGCTCCTGTTGGATTGCATTGGGCAGCCTCAATATGAGGGGTTTTGCCTTGTCTTATTGTATCTTGTTTTTTCCTGTTTGGTTGTTGTCTCTTGGATGTCTGCTCTTTTCTGAAGAGGGATTGGATTTGGAGGAGAGGGAAGGGATAGGGAGAAGCTAGAAAAAGTGGAGGAAAGGAAAATGTGGGTGGGATGTATTGTATGAAAGAAGAATCATATTTCAATAAAAATAATTTAAAAATTAGTTGTATTATATATTTCTAAGAGATGACAGTGTTATCTTTAAATATTTTTCTCCAAGCCAATCCAGACTTCACCTAGAGACTGTATCTGAATGTCTTAGTTCTCATAATAAGCAACATAGTTCATTTATGCTAGAACAAAATGATAAAAGTTGTAGATTGGAATATCTTAACTTATCACAATGTAAACACTAGCTCACTCTCAGAACAATAATTCTGATGTGTTTTAGTTGTGAGTGTGAAAATGTATGGCATAATTATACTTAGCTACAGTTTGAAAAATAAAAGGAATTACAATTACAGATATAACTGTTTTTAATTTAATGAACAAAAAGATTTAATTTTCTGGTACACTATCTATAAAGCTTTTGTTCCTGCATTTTAACTAAGCTTTTATAAAATAATAATTCAACATTTAATATATATTATATATATACATATATATATTTATCATCATATTTATCCAACTATGAACCACAAATATTCAGAAAAAAATTACTTCTACTATATAGGCATAGAAAGTTTATCATCATTTTCTGAACAAAACAGTATATCAATTATGAAGCATGTATAATGTATTATGTAAGTCTTTATGTATAAAAATGTGAAACTTAGAAGAAAAAAACTGATTTAAACAAGGTTCACAGAAACAATTGCAAATACATATGACTTGAGTATGGATTTAGACATTCTAATTGTCTTTAAGATTATATGATAATTATAGTATCTATGAAAATATCAAAATGTAATATTTATATTTCTAAATATTCTAAGGAGGTATTAAGCACTATAAAAAGTTTGACACTTCAAAAATTTATAAGCACCAAATTAATATGTCATTATAAACCTCTTTATAAAAGATATTTTGTATATTTTAGCTCTTTTAAATATTCTAGAATCATTTGAAAAGCTAATAACTATTTAATTATGATGAATAACAGAAAATAATTAATGCATATTCTACTGTGAAATGTGAGAGTAAATTATTTTATGATTATAAAAACCTCTCAGCTTTCAAATATTAAGTTAACAATTCAGACATTACTCTGACATTTCTCTGTTCTGTAAGAAAGATTCTTATGGAGCAGTAACTCATATACTTACCAATTTCTTCAATTTAAGAATCAAATAATATAAAACTTAATTATGAAGTTTATATACCATTTTACCTTCTAGAAAATCAAACAAAAATTATGCCAAAACATTAGTTTTACAAAATAATCAGGCCCAGATTGGTTTTTAATCCTGAACACAGTTGACTGTATTTGGAAAAATCAGTTTGTTGTACCTAATGCTTGATTTATTATTTATAAGTGAAAGAAGGTATAAAATGGGTCAAAGACTTTTACTTTTTATGATTAGTTTCACTTTTTCACTGCTTATAAGAAGATACTACAACTATAGTGCTAAATGGCTCCTAGAGGCTCAAGTATTTGAATGCTCGATGGCAGTTGGTACAACACTTTGGTACAAATTAGGAGGTGTAGCCTAGTTGGGGGAACTGTGTCAATTGAGATTTAAGAAGCCCGTGCCATTCTCAGTAAATCTCTGTCTGTGTATCTCTCTGTCTCTCTCTGTGTCTCTGTTTCTCAGTATCTCTGTCTCTGTGTGTCTCTGTGTATCTCTGTCTGTCTCTGATTATGTCTCTCTCTCTCTCTCTCTCTCTCTCTCTCTCTCTCTCTCTCTCTCTCTCTTTCTCTTTCTGTTGTTGTTTTAACCTGAAACTTCTCACCTCCTGCTCCAGTTCCTGAAGTGTATACTGCTCTAGTTCCTGAAATATAAAAGTTAAATATGTGCTTTTTCTAAAAAACAAATACGTAGTTCATAAGGGTGTATATTTCATTTCTCATTATTACAGAAGTCAAATTAAACATAACAGCCTCACTATTAGCAAGCCCAACTTTGCTTGTGTGTCAAGTTGATGACAATTAGCTATTCCTATTATAATTTTGAATTAGCAATTAATAGACGAAAAAATTAGTTTAGTCTGCAACATAAAATTCAATTATATGGGTCTAAAATTCAGTGGTCACTGACAAGTACGAATGCCCAAATCCTGTCACTATCAACCCTTGAAGGAACAGAAGGAAAATACATTTTAAGTTGTAATACCTTTTTTATTTTTTTTTTCAGATTTTTGTACATGAGTACTACATCTACCTGCATCTACATTACTTTTTTTCCTCCATTTCATTCTGTTTCATCTCCCCTACTTCCTCCCGAATTCATGATGTCTATCATCATTAGACACTTAAGACACACAGACACCCTATTGAGTCTCCTGAACATTTCATATATGTACACATGCAGAGCTCACACGTATGAAAGAATATACTGATAGTGTCTAATTTTATCCAATACCTTCTTACATACATACCTTGTTTTAGTTTTACTATTGAATAACTTTATGACAACTGCCAATGTTATAAGAATCCTAGTTATATAATAGTTGTATAATAAATTGTATAACAAATACAAATCCTAAAATATATAAATGAACAAATGTTTAGATCAAAATACCCATAAATTTTCTGAATTTAAGTGGACCATTATTAAACATATATAAACAATATATATTTTCCTGTTTGCTTTTCACAGTAATACTTTAAAATATACAAGGAAAACTTGGTAAAGCAAAGTAGAAAAATAAAACTTTTTACATGTTGAAGAATGTGCAACATGTCAAAGAAATATCCAATGGCTTTAGGAGGAAGGATGGTGCTTCTTTTGTAGAAACATGTAGCAAGGCCCAACAGCTAAGGCATCCTAGTAACAAGATTAGTTTGATCTGATAAAATATCACTAAATGTTTAATAACAAAAATATTCAATGGACAGAGAATAAGATACCACCATTTTAAACACTTTGATCATTCTTTTAAACAATTAGATCTGGGAAATAGAGGGAATAAATTTGATTTACACTTATATGCTTAGAAATATTTGTGTTTCATTGACCTTGATGGCTACTGAGAACCATAGATAGGTAAATGAATTGGAACTGCAAAGGAACATTTAGTTGGGAGATGAAGCACAAGGACGTAGGCACTTTCTTGAAGGTATCAGTTATGAGTAATTAGCTTCACATGATAGTACAAGTATAACTTGGGCTATCTCAAAGGAGCCTCTCAAGGTCATTGTTGCAATTATGCAGAATCTCCATAGTGAATGAATACAGGCACTATAGTTAGAGTCTCAGATTTGTATTCCATCCTTACAACTGACTGCTGTACTATCCTAGGCAAAGCACCTATTTTCTATATATTATAACCCCAAAGATACAATTGACATACCATAACAAAAGCTCTGCTGGATTTCAGTGCAAACTTAAAATACCTGCAAAGTCTATGTATCAGTATACATAATAACTTATCTTAAATACATATTAGTGTTTTCAACAGATATATAAATATAATTCTAAATACATTTCTATAATTTTATATATATATATTCCATACCATATGTTTCTATATTTTCTGTACTTACTTTTTTAGACATCTTTTAGACAATATTTACTTATCTTTTTTTTTTTTTTTTTTTTACAGATTTTACAATGTTTGGATGAATCTATAGCAGTTCTGTACTTATAACACAGATTAAAATCCAGGATTTTTACCTTTTCTAATTATTTAGAATTTCTTCACACTCAATTGAGTCAACAACTGAGTAATTTCCTTTGATAATAGACTTAATTAATCAGAGAACTCCTGTCTGCTAATGTCTCATTAACAGTAAATTTTGGAGAACTTATTGTTATCTGGGAATTTAGATGATGAATGTATATGTCAAAATGACATTACTTTTATCCTCTTAATTAAGTTGATGCTTATGGTTTTAATTTAAATGCATAGTAGCTGTAACACTGTCAGAAAGGAATATTGTAAATGTACCATCGATATAAAAATTGATATTTTTAATAATAGTACCCTACTTTACTCTAAGTGAAGGAAAAAATACTGATAAACAGAAACTTGTCTATTTCTCAATTCATGTTAAACAAATCCTAAATTATGCAAGCTTTGTCAGAGATACTCTCTTTATATGAGAAAAAAGAGACTTTCCTTATGACTAACACTTTAATTAATTATTTCCAAAATATATGCTTTAGTTTCTAATTGTATTCTATAGACTTCAAAGTATCTTTGTATTATGCAATTGTGCTCAAATTAAGTGAAGAATGTGATGAAATACACTGAGTCCTCTTTTCAGAGAAGTGATATAACACATCAAATGATCTTTGATATTCTTTCTATATTTGTTATATAAATTGCTTCTATGTAAAATTTAAGAAATTTATATCTAAACTTAACAGACATATTTAGGTTATATTTACCAGAATTTTAGTGTGATCCATGGTCATATTAAGTTTATGTCACGTTTTAAATTACAGGAACATATCTACATTGTAAATCATTACATTTTACAACCACTTGTTGGTTATCATGATCTGGTGAATATTTTTAGTATCGCCTTTCATTTAATCCTAACAAATATATGTCAAATATTTATTCAATACTTATTCAAATAATTTATGAAGAAAATAATTTAATCTTGAAAAAGTAAATAAATATATCTTTGTTTCGAATTTAAAGCTGGTAGTACTAGGTTTCAGGTTCTACAAATTGAAGATACAACAAAGGTTATGAATGCTATTCCATGATACTGTTTCTTAGATTCTTACCTTTTACTTCTAACATTTCTGATCATGGAAATTGTGTGAAAGAAACATAGTGATCTATAGTTATGTATCTATGCAATTGTTCATTTTAGGACAAGAGTGTGCATGTGCAGCATGCACAACTTTGGTCATAAAGTTATGAAAGACAGGTTTTAGAAAAATTCCCATAGCGGCAATGTGCTCTCCTAAGTTAAATGGCTGTACCCTAATCAGGAAGTTTATGAAAACAACTTATTGTCACCTTCCTTTTACAGCCACAGTTAGCATCAGCACACAGGTAAATCATCTTCTCCCCCACTCAATTCTCACCACTGTCTGCTGCCTTATGATCTACTAATGTCTGCCCTCCTCCTTAGCAGAAGTTCTATTTGAGAGTCACATTCATGTTTGAACAATCACAGCTTTCTGAACACATTTCTATGTTGTTTTTAACTGACATACTCAGTGTTGAATCCTGTGCTGATATCTCTTTACATTCTCTCCTTTCATGATCATAGAAGACATTTTACCATGTAAGCTAAACAGAGAAAATGAAGATAAGCATTAACATTCTACAATTGTATATGCACATTTAGAAAACATTATATATATACATACATATATGTATATATTTGTATATATGCCTATATGTATGTAGGCATACATGTGTATATGTGTGTATGTGTATATATGTACATATTTATATGTGTATATGTGTATATTTTATTGTATTTTTGTACTGATGTGTTGTTAGAAGTACAAGCTGAAATAAGGGCAGGATAGACTGATGGTTTCATGTTCTCCTACATAAATTTCACACATGGACACACACACAGACACATACACATGGCATATTTTCTAACATACTATTTTCTAATATACGGTTAATAAAAACAGTATATTTATCATCTCTCCAAAACTTTCCTTGCCAAAATACACTGCCCTTTTTTGTAGACAAATAATCCAATGTTGAAAAGAAATGCAAAGTGAGATTTGCTGTCTACCTACCACCACAGGCTAAGAGTGTGAAGTCCTCTATACTCTAACGGCTGTTGGATTAATTTGCACAGAACAAAATTTCATGTCAAATTTTTTATGTCTACAGCCTGCCTCAGAACATGGCATAGTCTGCCTTGCTTTGGATACCAGCCCCTGTAGCTGTAATACTAAAGGAGATGACAGCTGGGACTTCTGCACAGGTGCAGTGCTCTACATGAAAACCAATGAAATCCTTGGAAAACTAATTACAGAATGTACTCTTATGTAACAGAGACACTTCCCTGCTTTTTAAATGCTAATTTTCCAGTGCACTAACAAAGGATGGCTATTTTTTGTCACTCCATGGGAAGCTGTGAGCTCTGGTTTGTCCCATGAAAAACACTAGAAATATACATTCATGTCAACATTTGGTATAATTTGCAGTACAATGCTCTATCTTCCAGATTCCAAGAAGCACTTAATGGATATTTGGGACCAGATCAAAGTAAATGGAAGGTGCATAGCATGATCTCTCTCATGAACTCCTGTTTCTAGACAGATGTATTAACTGATCAAGGAAAAAAATGACAACTTTTGTTCAAAGGATCAGTTAATTGCTAATAACTCCTGGGCTGCCTACAGGAAAGAACACTCTTTTATGCTACCAGAAGATTATGATCACGAATTGTTCTTCACTGCAACTTTCACTGCTGACTACATCAGTGAACATGCAAAATATTCAAATGCATAAAAACTTCAGACAAGAAAAATATCACGAGGATCTTAATAATCGAAATTGTTTGAGGAAAAATAAGATTGTAAAACTTTGGATTTCTTCTCAAAAAAAATTTTTTTTCTGCAGTTTAAACACTTTTCTGAATAAATATATCAAACCTTCAAAAAACTCCACTATAGTCATTAGAGAACCTTTCTAAAATATACAAAAGGAAATTAATTGGAGTCAGTGTATAATGGTGGACAGTGTTGCAACTTATGACATTGCATAAACTCTTTAGTGCCAGGAATGAAATATATCTTGTTGAGTCATTGGCCAAAGAGGTCGCATAGATTCCTCTAAAGATCCCAAGAAATTGCCTAAGTTATTTGTTACTCTCAGTAACCTGATTACAAAGTGATGTCACTAAAGACACAAATTAACTAGTTATTAAACGTAGAGAAATCAGTCTGGTGCCCAACTAAAGCCTCAACACTAGTGACTAAAATTCATGGTGCTGGAAGGTGCTTTTTATGGTATCAGATATAACAATTCATGTCACTTAGCTAGAAACTGTGACCTATAACACTGGCCTGTCTGCAAGAAATACTGCTAAAATAGTGGAACAAATGTTATATGGTAATAACCAGCCACCTTATAATTGTATTTAAGGCGCAATCCATGAGATTGAAACTTTAACCGATAATACTAAAGTAGCCAAGGACTTAGACGAGATAGGCCATAAGCCATTATGGGGAAACTTACTATTCTGATAAATTAACAAAGCAACAAAATAACTCCTAATGATATATTGCTATATCCATAGAATAGATCTTCACTGACTCCTCATCAGAGATGCTTCTTACAGTAGAAAGTAATTAACACAGAGATCCATAACTGGGCAATGTGCCGAGAGTGAGAGACTTAGCTCTAAGTGAGATGCTTTTACCAAACCCTTCCCCTCAAGATGCCAGATCTGCCTATCAGAAGGCTATTCATAAAGATTGTCAGAGCCAGAGATATTGGATGGATCCAAGGAAAGAGCATCATGCAGATACAAGAGGACTGATACACATATTAACTGACAGAGACTGTGACAACATGCACAAGACCTGCAAAGGTTAAAAGCAGAAAAATCCTAGCACGGTGTAGGGGAAGTGAACACAAAGTCCCACTTCTAACCAAGGAGCTGTTTGCCATTGAAACCAGCTGTCAAAGTGAAATATCAGTCTATTTTTCCCCCAATGGAATATCACTAGGCATATTAACCAGAATCCAGAGTGGGCCCCATGTCCAGGAATAGTGGGCCATTACAAATTTACTTCATGTTGTGTGTGTGTGTATTTACTTTTGTTTTACTTTATGTTCCCATTTATTTATTTGTTTGTTTTAGACCAGGTTTGTGTGTGTGTGTGTGTGTGTAGCCCTGGTTTTCCTGGAACTTGCTGTAGAGATCAATATGGCCTTGAACTCATAGAGATCTACCAGCCTCTGCCTCTTGAGGGCTGAAAGTAAAGGCATATACCATAACAGACCAACTTACTTTTTATTTTTGTCTATTCGTGTATTTATTTATTTACTTATTTTGTTTGTGTTTTTTTGTTTTGTTTTGTGAAAGTGAGAAAGAGATTGAGACAGAGAGAATGATGTTGATGCTCTACAGGAGGGAGGTAGGGAGGATATAAGAGAAGTTGGGGGAGGAGAAAGTATATGATCAAAAGACATCGCATAAAAAATTAAATAGAGTATAAATTACTCTTAAAATACCTGTGAAATGTAAATAAGTAATTCATTTTAAGTTTGACAATAAGATTTTTAAAGATGTGTTAACCAAATAACACATAAAACAAAGCAAACTAGTGCATTTCCCTATAGGATCTGGCAAATGTCATTTGAATTAATATTATATTTATACAAAATTTATCTACTTACTCACTTTTTATAAAAAAATAGTTTATTAATTTAAGATGCCACTAAGTGATCACTGAGCAAATAAATAATACATAAAATGGGTACTCTGTAAGTTAATAGTGTCTAGGATTATATATATACCATGTATACATACCATATATATACCACATATACATACATACCATATATATATAAAACATACATATATACCACACATATATACCATATATATGTACATATGTATGTATATATATCATATATATATGTGTGTGTGTGTGTGCGTGCGTGTTGAAATAAAGTGTATATGATCTAGATAAAATGTCATCCTCTCATTATTTATCACTAACTTTTAAAATTTTTGTTTGTTTTTGCTATTTGAAGCAAACATTTCCATCTTTCATGTCCAGATATGGGATCAAATTGCTAATTAGAGTGGCTGAAATCCACATTCTATTTAGAAGGACTCTAAGCAGACTGTTTGTGCAGCCTCTTTCCCAAATCTCTGATTGATTACTCTTGCCCATGTTTCTTCACTTGAGATCCCTAAAGTAACTATAAAGATAATAAGAAATAAATTATGTAATGAAAGCTCCACTAAATAAGAAAATGTTAAATAAACTAACTGCATCAGCATTTCTTACCTGCAACAAAAAATATAGTATTTTTCTAAAATACAGTTGCATTATTATATAAGAGTTTGAGTGCTGTTCTTCATTTGTTTATAGATATAGGAAAACTAAAGGTTATGTTCCATGTTCACTAGGAGTGTAGATTTGGATTCAACACTCACTGAAATCCTGATGGACAAAGCACCAGGAAATATAAGTAATAATTGTAGTTGTGATAGTTACTCTTGATTATCAGCTTGATGGGATTTTGAATCTCAGTGGAAAGAAACCTAAAATCATGTCAGTGAGAGATATTTTAGACTAGAGCAGTTGAGGTGGGTGGCATCTTTCTATGACCTGAGGTCATGGAGCACATAGAGAGCAGAAAGTGAGCTGAGTTATAGCATCCATCTCTGATTCTGAAAGGTAGATGCATTATGACCAGCCACCTCTCATTTCTTCTGCTATGATTTTCCTATTGTATCGATAGTTCCACCAAATTATGAGCCAGAATGACACTCTCCTTACTAAGCATGCTTAGGAGCTCTTTTGTTAAGTGATATTGTCTTGTCATAAATCTAACCAGAGAAAGGAATCAAGTGGTTAAGTGTTTTCAGATGAGCTGATAATGGAACAAAAGCAATACATCAATTAAGAAATGGAAAATAAATTCTTTGGATACAAATAATGTTGTATACACTTTAGTAACTGTTCAGACTTTCAGGTTCAGTGCTATCTGGAAAAATAATAAAAGTCTAGGGAGAAATAGCTATTGGAATTTTAAATGTACTCTTTGCTGATAGTATTGTGTCATGTATTTATAAACCCACAATATGACTTGTGGCAATCTCACTGATACAATTTTTTTTTTAGTTTAACCCCTATATTTGGAAGCAACATAAAGGTATGTGCTTAATATGAATTGCTCATGGAACTAATAACAGATATGCTGTGGCATATTCTTAGTGCTTATTTCTTATTAATGATTGGTCCTAGTGTGATAATATTATTGAAATATAAACAAAAGGGTTTTTCTTTAATCAAAACCTTAAGCCTTTATTACAGTCATTTAGAGAATGTTTTTTAGATTCAAATGACCCTTGATATGATTGTTTACATATATGAGGGGCAATAATATTTTGTTTTAAAATCCTTGCATGTGGCTCAGACTCCACTAAACAAAGGACAAATTAATGTCATTAAGTGCAAGACATAGTGACTTGTACTATATGTGAAAAACAATTTAATGGTAAAAATCCAGATGAAATCAGAATGATGTCTGGGGACTATGGAGACATATGGCAGGTATTTCATCAGGTGGCCTACATAGTGATGCTTTACTAATCCAAATGTTAGAAAGGGATATAAGAGAGTGGAAAGAAAATATCATTTATCGGGCCTTTTCTATATCATGAGTTTCAATGGCTCCTCTAAGTACACTATATTGTTATGCCATTAGTTTTAACAGAACTTGAAAAAAAAAAGCATTTGTATCAAAATTGTTCTGAAGTAGAAATAGGATATGCCTTCCCATCTCAAAAATCAGTGTTTAAAGTTGTGTCTAAGCAACTCAAATGATTTACCTAAGTGGGGTGGGGGTGGGGTGGGGAATCTCTCATAGGTTTATCTGGCATTTCAAGTTTAAGTTAATTCTCGATATAGTCAAATTGACAACCAGGAATAGCTATCACATTCTGTGTAAGACACTTTTAATACTG
Organism: Arvicanthis niloticus; assembly: GCF_011762505.2. Taxonomy (NCBI): domain Eukaryota; kingdom Metazoa; phylum Chordata; class Mammalia; order Rodentia; family Muridae; genus Arvicanthis; species Arvicanthis niloticus. The sequence goes on along the minus strand of NC_047674.1, from coordinate 10,554,758 downwards.
GATATATATCTCAAAATCAGGATAAATCTCATAAGTGATCTAAATATGCTAGTATGAAGATACATTGCAATTTGACATTTATAAAACAAAGCTGGTTGAAATAAAATAGTGAAATAACAATATCTTCTACTTTTTAAGGTACTTAAATTGTGCTAACCATTTATCTGAATCATTTCTTAAAATTCCTAAAACTAACTCATGGAAAAAGCATTATTATCTTTACTTGTATACAATGAAACAGACCATTTGCTGTAAAATTTAAGTCTATAAATATACCTAATAATTTTACGTGGACTACCAAAATCTTGAAACAGTTTCATTTATTTCACTTCTTTTTCTTCATGAATCTCTGTCCATTTTCCTGTATTTATGACTAATGATCAACTCTCTGAAGTTTAAAGTAAATGGAAAAAGTAACTGAAAAAGAGATGTGCTTACAAAATATGATTAGAGATTATTTTCTGGAGATGAATAAATTGAGATCATCTACTCTCATAATCAAGTAATTTAAATCTTGTACTACTTTGGAATAAGCACTATGTGCTAACTATAGACAAAGAGGTCTTCTGGATGTGATGGCCAAACAGATATATAGATGTTTAAGTCTAAAACATAATGTGACACTATTGGACAGATTTCAAGTACTTTGAGGATTTAAAAAAATGATATAGTTTGAGAAATTAAATTGGTATCCACAGAAATTAAAGCACCTTTTTATAAATAATGATGGTTTAAAGCTGATTTTAACTTTTGTTTTAAAAGTGATCTTAGCTAGAGAAAAGATAGAATGATTTTAAAATGTTTTATGTGATTCTGAAATGAAATCTTAATGCTGTGATAAATTAGCTAAATAGAATTTTGACAGTGTCATATGAAATAGGCACATTATACAAGCCGGGAGATCTGTTAGGCAGAGATAAGATTTGTTTTATCTATTGTGAAAGTTTTCATTCCAAAGATATGGTATAAGTAGTGTAAGTGAATAAAAAAATGGACACACTAATATACATGCATATAAGAAATATAAATCATCCTGAGGTAATTAGATATTGCCATCCATGACCATGCAGACTCTATGTTCTAGAGGAATTTGGAGCACATCATCTTAAGTAACTTAAACTAGACATGGAGAAGAAAATCCACTTTGATCTTAATTATACATACAATCTTTAAAATTAAAGTCACTATGATGTAGTAGTCTCTATAGACAGCTATGAGGATGAAGGAGCAGAGAGACAGGGATACCAGCTCACATACTCTCTTTGGGGAACAGTATTGTAGGTGTCCCTACTTTCATAACATTGAGGTTTGCAATTATCTTAACCAGCAAATAGGAGAATGGAGTGGTAGGAGTCATGTTTTAAATCTTCAAAGAGGTAATATATAATTAAATATAAAATAAGATGTCCACACATCTGAGAGGCCACAAGTCACACAGTGCAGAAACAGAAGTGGCACTAGGAAATGGTGAACATAACAATTTATATGTTCTAGACACTCTGGCAGGGGTGTTAGCTGGAGATTATTCATGGATGTATATGCTTCTGGTTTTATTCCAACAAGCAACCATGGTCCGCCTAGTCTAAATGAAAAACAGAGAGTCCTCATCATTTCTTTGATTTCATTCTGGTTTATAAAAGGAAACAGGGAAGCAATTTATTCAGAACCGACTGCCAGTGTGCTGTCATTGTGCAGCTTCTTACTTGTAACTACTCAAGAGCGTTGATCTGTTCAAAGCAAGCTGTCAATATATTTATCTACTTGCTTGCTTGTTCCTTCATACACATTACCCTATGTCATTCTGCTACTTACAGGCAAATGTTATGCTTTTCATGTTTAATGGTTATAGCTGCCTGTTTTTTTCTCTGTGTCTAGGGGCAAGTGTAGGGTTGATGAAATGAAATGTTTGACAAGTTCTGAGTCAAAAGAGCAATGTTAATTCAGACTAAGCCATCACTGACAGCAAAAGAGGCAAGAAAACATTCACATGAGCAGCATTAGTTTTTAAAGAAACACTCAGTATTTTTCATGTGTAAAGACCAAATAAATATTAATTAAAATAAATCTGGATGTTATATTTTTGGAATTCTTAATACTTTGAGAAAAAAAGAATTATTTTTCTAAGAAAAATAAATAATAAACCTGATAAACAACTTCAGCAAAGTGGCTGGATATAAAATTAACTCAATCAAATCAGTAGCCTTCCTCTACTCAAAGGATAAACAGGCTAAGAAAGAAAAGAGAAATGACACGCTTCACAATAGTCACAAATAATATAAAATGCCTTGGTGTGAATCTAACCAAGCAAGTGAAAGATCTGTATGACAAGAACTTCAAGTCTCTGAAGAAAGAAATCAAAGAAGATCTCAGAAGATGGAAAGGTCTCTCATGCTCATGGAATGGCAGGATCAATATAGTAAAAAATGGCCATCTTGCCAAAAGCAATCTACAGTTTCAATGCAATCCCCATCAATATTCCAACCCAATTCTTCACAGAGATAGAAAGAGCAATTTGCAAATTTATTTGGAATAACAAAAATGCCAGGATAGAGAGAGAAGTCTTCTCAACAATAAAAGAACTTGTGGGGGAATCACCATCACTGACCTCAAACTGTACTACAGAGCAGTAGTGATAAATAAAACTGCATGGTATTGGTACAGAGACAGACAGGAAGATCAATGGAATAGAATTGAAGATCAGAAATGAACCCACACACCTATGGACACTTGATCTTTGACAAAGGAGCTACAACCATCCAGAGGATAAAGGACAGCATTTTCAACAAATGGTGCTGGTTCAACTGGAGGTCAACATGTAGAAGAATGCAAATCAAGCCATTCTTATCTCCTTGTACAAAGTTCAAGTCCAAGTGGATAAAGGACCTTTACATAAAACCAGATACACTGAAACTAATAGAAGAAAAGGTGGGGAAGACCCTCCAAAACTTAGTCACAGGGGGAAAGTTAGTGAACAGAACACCAATGGCTTATGCTCTAAGATCAAGAATTGACAAATGGGGCCTCATAAAATTGCAGAGCTTCTGTAAGGCAAAGGATATTGTCAATAAAACAAAATGGCAACCAACAGATTGGGAAAAGATCTTAACCAATCCCACATCCGTTAGAGGGCTAATATCCAAGATATACAAAGGACTCAAGAAATTATACTCCAGACAACCAAATAACCCTGTTAAAAATGGGGTACAGAGCTAAACAAAGAATTCTCAACAGAGGAAACTCAAATGGCTGAGAAGCACCTTAAGAAATGCTCAACATTCTTAGTCATCAGGGAAATGCAAATCAAAACAACCCTGAGATACCACCTCACACCAGTCAGAGAATGGCTAAGATCAAAAACTCAGGTGATAGTAGAAGCTGGGGAGGATGCTGAGAAAGAGGAACACTCCTCCATTGTTGGTTGGATTGCAAGCTGGTACAACCACTCTGGAAATCAATCTGGCGATTCCTCAGAAAACTGGACATAGCATTACCTGAGGACCCAGCTATACCACTCCTGGGCATATACCCAGAAGATGCTCCAACATATAACAAGGACATATGCTCCACTATGTTCATAGCAGCCTTTTTTTATAATAGCCAGAAGCTGGAAAAAACCCAGATGTCCCTCAACAGAGGAATGGACACAAAAAAATGTGGTACATTGACACAATGGATTATTACTCAGCTATTAAAAACAATGTATTCAAGAAATTCTTAGGCAAATGGATGGAACTAGAAAATATCATCTTGAGTGAGGTAACCCAATCACAAAAGAGAACACATGGTATTCACTCACTGATAATTGGGTATTAGCCCAGAAGCTTAAAATAGCCAAGATTCAACTCACAGACCACATGAAGCTCATGAAAAAGGAAGACCAAGTGTGGGTGCTTCTGTCCTTCTTAGAAGGAGTAACAAAATACTCAAGGGAGCAAATATGAAAACAGTGTAGAACAGAAACTGAAGGAGGGGCTATCTGGAGACCATTCCATCTGGGTATCCATCCCATGTGCAGTCACCAAAGGTAGACTCTTATGTGAATGTCAGGAAGTGTATGCTAACAAGAGCCTGATATATCTGTCTCCTTAGAGGTCTGCTAGAGTCTGACATATTCAGAGATAGATGCTCACAGGTAACCATTGAACTGACCTAGGGGTCCCAATGGAGAAGTTAGAGAGAAAACTGAAGAAGCTGAAAGTGTTTTTGGCCCCATGTGGAGAGCAACAATACCAACCAATCAGAGCTCCCAGGGTCTAAACCACCAGCCTGGGAGCACATAGGGAGGGACCCATGGCTCCAGCTGTATATGTAGGGGAGGATGGCCTTGTTAGCCATAGGTGGAAGAGGAGATTCTTGGTCCCAGGAAGGCTGGACACCAAGTGTGGGGGAATTCGGGGGGGGGGGGTAGGAGTGTGTGGGTGGGGGCACATCCTCATAGAAGCAGGAGGAAAGGGGGAATGGGATAGGAGGTTCCTGGGGGGGGGGATGGGATAAAAGGTAACATCTGAAATGTAAATAAAATATCCAATAAAAAAATAAAACTTTCAACAAAAAAAGAATTATTACTGCACAGGAAGCTTGTTCACATTTGTTAATTAACTTTGACCATAAGTATTTGTTCATTAATCATTACAAAATAAATGAACAGAAGTAAAAAAACTAAATAATTAACACCTAGGTCTTTATTTGTTAAATGTATTTTCTATGATTGTAAGAATAAATTAATGTAGTAATACAAGAAATAATTAATTTTCATTATATGTTGAAAAATTGGGTACTATCACCACACATAACTGAAGATGATTAACATTTATATTTAAATGTATATTTTCATTCAATAGTTGTCTCTATATCATGTAAATCCCTGAAAATACATGTAGTTAATGATTTTAAAATACTTAAAACTTATATATATATCCACATATACACAGACAGAAACACAACACAAATACGTGTACATAAATATATCCAAAAATGACATTATAGGATAAAGCACGATGCTTGAATTTAATTATGTATTGAGATCTCAAGAAATACACTTGACTGGTCAAAATGACCTACAATATCAGATTCAATAAGAAAGAAATCTTTGGAGTTTTCAGTTATCGGAGGCAATTCTTTCTAGAAATTTTTGATGGGAAACTACTGATGCTCTTCTTGTAGCACAGATGTTGGACAGAATAATTCAGGTTATTTAAATTAAAAATCTCCCAACCAATGTTGGACACAGCATCTGTGTACAACACTTTATTTATCAGAATACGTATATCTGTATGATCATTTCCAAGAACAATTTTGTATATAGTAAATTATGTACAAAAGTTTAGGTAATTGTGAAAAGCTTTACATGAAATATTAAATATAATTCTTTTTCCAAGGATGTATGAATAGTGTTAAGAGTTTAATTTTGTTACTTTTTAAGCTGTGGAAGATGGTAGTTCTATTATTGGGGTAAGTATCTTATGTGAGGCTGAGTTATGGCTAAGAGGTAGAGTAAGCTAAATATTTGAGAATATTGCAAAGACTATGTGGAGAGGATAGGCTTTTGTGAATAGTTAGTAAAACCTTGACTCAAGGAGAAAAAAGAAAATAAGTGTTAGCTAATTCCTATTTTTCTTCCTTTATGGTTGGGCTCACAATAAGGTCCCATGTGTTATCCCACCTTTTCATTTTGAAAACTAACATGAATAGTGTGCTTTTAGAGAAGTTTGTTTGATTTGGCATCAGAAGCCAAACATCAAAAGGAGATCTCTACTTCAGATAACATACTATGAACAACTCTTAAAATGTATACACATTTTTTTTAAATGTCAAGTTAAAAGAGAAATTGTCTGTCAAATAAAACTTGTCCTTATAGAAGTTAAGATAAATGACAAAATACCATCATGGTCTGAGTGGTTAAAAAAATTGCAAAGCAGCATCTAATCTAAGAGCTTGAGAGTTCAACACACAGCACTAAGTTGGCTAGTTTACAAACTCTAACATTAGGCAAAAATTTACAGCCTCTCTCTCCCATTAGTTAGTTGTACATCTGACTGTAATACAAGAAGCCAATTTAAATGTCCATGTCTTAACATTACTGATAGATAGCTTTGCCCTGTTTAGAGTAAAACATTGATCAGATTCAGCCTCTAGGGCCACTGAATATCTCATGCTAGTGAATACATTTGCTGACGTGGTTCTTAACAAGGTAAATATGCACTCTAAAAGTCAAGGTAAAAATGAATTTGAAACACAAAGAAGTTTGCTTCAGTAGGCTTATTAGAAGCCATGGCCCATGAGAATGCAGAGGCCCTTTATTGCCTAACTTATCATTTTGTATTTTTATACTACTAAGGAAAATTTGCATTAACCACACATTGACTGCAAGTTTCAGAAAAAAAAAATTAATCAAACAAGAGCATAAAAGAATGAAAGTTCCAGATACCTGGTGATAAATAATAACTGGGAAAAAAGAAAGTTAAGCTACCAACATTAGCTTTCTTATTGTTGTTGCTAGTACACTATATCTCATCATTTGCTTATTTAGGTGATGTGTATGTGTGCGTGCGTGTGTGTGTGTGTGTGCGCGTGTGTGTGCGCATAGATGTCAGAAGTCCACATCCTCTATAGCTCTCTATTTCATTTTTTAAGATAGAGTCTCACAATGAGCACCAAATTAACCAACTATAGAACGCTGATAAGACAATACATTTTCCGGATCCTTCTGTTTCTGGTGCCCAACTTAAACATCTCCTTAGTGTTAGCATTGCAGTCTCTTTTATTATATTCAGTTTAGGGAGAGAGAGAGAGAGAGAGAGAGAGAGAGAGAGAGAGAGAGAGAGAGAGAGAGAGAGAGAAGAGTGGGAGGAGAGGGGGAAGGTATGGAGGGGAAAGGAAGATGGAAAGAAAGACTGAGAGTGAGAGAGAGGAAGGGAGGTAGGGAGGGGAGATTTGAGATTTGAGGGCAGAGCACTCAGTTATCGGAGGCAATTCTTTCTAGAAATTTTTGATGGGAAACTACTGATGCTCTTCTTGTAGCACAGATGTTGGACAGAATAATTCAGGTTATTTAAATTAAAAATCTCCCAACCAATGTTGGACACAGCATCTGTGTACAACACTTTATTTATCAGAATACGTATATCTGTATGATCATTTCCAAGAACAATTTTGTATATAGTAAATCATAGGTAAGCAGACAGCAAGGCCCGCCCCAAACAGGGAGTAACTGGGACACACAAGGACCCAGGAAGTCACTCCCAGCCCAGAACACTGGTTCCTTCTGGTCTGGGCCAGAGCACTGAGCAGATCTTAGGTGGCAGCTCTGCCCCCCAATCTCCAAGAATCCAGAGGAAGCGGGGATCCCAGGTGCTCTAACTCAGGCAGAATCCTGTCTGAGCTTGAGCACTGAGCAGATTTTGGGCCCCAGCGCTTACCCCAGTAGTTACACCCGCCCCACAAATTCTGATACAACCAAGAAAATAGGAAAGACAGGCTCCAGTCAGGAACAGGGCAGGTAGCAATAAGGAGATACAGATGGCAAAAGGCAAGCACAAGAACATAAGCATCAGTAACCCAGGGTTCTTGTCATCATTAGAACCTAGTTCTCCCTCACAAGGAAGTCCTGAATTCCCCATATCACTAAGAAAGCAAGATTCAGATTTAAAATCACTTCTAATGATGATGATAGAGGACTTCAAGAAGGACATAAATAACACTCTCAAAGAATTTGAGGAGAACACAGGTAAACAGGTAGAAGCCCTTAAAGTAGAAACACAAAAAGCTTGTACCAATAAAAACCTTAAATTTGAAATTTCAAATTTAAGGTTTTTATTGGTACGAGCTTCTTATAAATATAAAAGTGAGATGAATATTGTTACTATCATAGGCATTGCACCTGTATAACGCATTTAGGAATACAAGGCTTAGACCCAGTCCTTCTTTAACTTTTTTAACTTATTTGAGATGGTTAGACTGTGAGTTAAGGGCCTAAAGCAAATTCATGGCTTTGAGTTTATTGTTAGGGAGTTTTCTATATTTTCTTTAGAAATAGCTGAGGGGAGTTAACAGACAACAGCCCAGATTGCCTTACATGGATAGTTGGTTTTTAAAATGTCAGAAATCCACAGAATTGACGTTACAAACATTTCTGTATTAATGTTCATTTTGATTAGAGACCTGTCTGCTCTTGACAACTTCCTGTCTTGATTCCAAGAAGAAATTGAGCATCTTTGGAGTTATTTCAATTGAGACAGCCACTAGGCAAGAATTGCTTCTTTCCATCTAAAGACAAAATACTGTCCAGAAAAGGACACACTTGCAGAATAGTTGACTGATTATATCTGCCAAGACAGAGTAATCAGCCCTTAATAATTCTGCATCACTAGGTTTGTCAGATGATCCTGGGCCAGAAGGCTGAAGATCGGATGCTTCAATGTTTTGTAGTATAGGGACTGTCCAGGTGTCCAGTGGTCTCTATGAATTGGCTATGTTTTAGAAGCTATGCTTTGTGCTTCCCATAATCTCAGTTAAGTCAGTCATTCTGGATTTCTGATGGGGTTGAAAACTTATAGTCTCATAGCCAATCCTTGCTATTTACTATGAGAGAAAACATTTGAGAGGATGGTTTTCAGCTGATATTCATTCTAAAGCCAAGAAAAGAAAAGGCCAGGCTCTGAACTAAGTCTTTTATTTAGGAGAGATGACGGAGTATCTGCTTAGTCAACAAAATGATGGACTCTGTATTAGGTCTATCTTGTACCTTACTGACATAAATTAGAATAGTTATGCTCTAACTGTATTTTGAGAAAAGTTTTATTTTAAGAGGAAGGGTGATATGTAGGAGGAGCTAAGGTTGGAGGGGTACAGAGAAGAGGAGTAAGGAGAAGAGGAGGAGAAGAAGAGGAGGAGCTAGGTGATAAGAGAGAAAGAGAGAGGGGGCCTAGACATGGAGGCGGATATTCACATGTCTCCAACAGTTAAAGATAGTTGATATATCTAGATTGGGTATTAGGTTACACTTCTGATTGATATTGAGCATTACCAAACTTATAAAGCCTTTGGTTGACATTTAAAAAATTGTATAAAAGCAAAATGTAAAGGGGGTATGGGATAGGGGTTTTCTAGGGAGGGGAAATGGGGAAAGGGGATGGCATCTGAAATGTAAATAAAATATCCAATAAAAATATATTTAAAAATTATAAAGCCTTTGATTAATCTTTAAGCATTAGAATCTCATTTTCTTACTGGGCCCGCATGGATGGCAGGATGGTCTGGGCAATGCCCAGCCTTGTGGAGACAGCGTGGAAGATTGGCAGAGCCATCTCCCATGCTGGTCTCTCATAGGTGGCAGGGGTGGTGTTTCTGGCTGGCCCTTTCTAGCTTCAGTCTGTGCATGTGGCCTCATGGCCACAGAACATGATGGCTGAGCCAGGCAGAGCCGCTGCAGCTTAGATAGTCAGCTTTGCCGGTGGCCCCCTTTTAAATAATTACTGCAACACATTATGAGAGTTCATCTGGAGCATGGAACCCCTAAATGCAATTATTATATTTTCTTTTTTGGGGGGAGGGGTGCTGGGAGGTAGCCAGATTAGTTTAGAGGATTAAAATCAATTGAATGACTGCCCAGGTATTGCCATCTTGATTACATAAATCTTGTTCTCTTTCTGTCATTATTAAGGCATTGGCTAAAATAAAACAGCTGTTGTATTAATTTATTGCATATATTTATATTTAAAAATTACTATTGCAGATCTATCAGGCACATAAAATTTTAACTTATAAACTTCCCTGAGTCAGTACTCCTCCTCTAAGCGCTATCTCTGGAATGCTTACTGCAGTATTTGATTAGTACCTGTGCTTTAGATGCAAATGTGGGTAATATAACGTATTGATTTATTCTAAAAGGCATATAAATACTTGTACATCCTTATCTTGTCACACAATCAAATTTCCTTACTGCAGACTTTCTCTTCACAGAGGTACCTGTTTTCCCATGTCAAGATTTCAGCAACTACAAAAGCTTTAAAGCTAGCTGTAATGTCAAACAGGATGTATTCATTTTCCCCCAATTACCTCTCCATTGATTTCCATTTAAGTATCTCAGCTTCTCCATTGACTTGCTTCGAGTGTGATGAAATAGTGGGTGGTCTTTAGTGCCTGTTTATTCTTTTTCCATTTTCAATAATAAATTAAAATTTTATTCTAAAGCACTTGTAAATAAAAAAAAATAACACCCAGTAGTATTAGACAGACCAAAAGAGTATACATCTCAATGAACTTCCATAAAATTAGAAAAGCCATTCTGCATCCTGAAGCTTCTCACTGGAATTTAGACTTTCACTGTCAATTGCGTTTTTATACACTTACCCAGTAATTTTTTTGAGAGTTCTTTTATTCCAATGATTGATCCTATGCATATAGTTCAGTTAATACTTTATTTTTTAACTTTTCTTTAATTTTTGAGATTATGATATGATTACATAATTGTAATTATGATATAATTACAACCTTTCACCCTTGGCTTTCTTATCCCCAAACACTACCATATAAATTGAGACTATCATGAAAACTGATGTTAGTATTTCATAATAGCTTGAACAGATGATAAAACAGGAAAAGGACTCAGGTTGTCCTGTACTTTGTTGCTCCCAGGCTCCACCACACAATTCTATCCTTTGTTTGTTTTAGAAATATGTTTTAGAACGTTCCCTGTACAACAAGGCATGCTGGTTTGACTGACAATGACCTCCATAGGCTAATATATTTGGACTCTTGGTTTTCAGTTGGTGAACTGTTTAGGCATGATTATGAGGTGTGGCCTTATTGGAGGAGGTTTGTCGCTGGCATTGGGGATTTGAGTTTTCAAAAGTCCAAGATGGGCCAAGCCTAGTTTCCCTCTCTCTAAACCTACTACCTGAGGATTAGGATGTAAACTTGCAGCTACTGCTCCAGAGGCATGCCTGCTGGCCTGCTGTTATGTTACTGGCATCATATTCATGGGCCAGTTCTTTGAAACTGTAAGTAATTCTCTAGTTAAATGATTCCTTTTATAAGTTTCCTTGGTCATGACATTTTTGTCACAGCAACTAAAATACATGATTGTAGTAAACATTATCAAAAATCCTGGCACAGGTTTTTTTTTCCCCCCCCCCACTTTAGACCATTCATGTTCCTGGATGAAAGACATACACAGCACTTTTATTTTTAAGTATTCCTCAGGCAGCTCAATAGCTGGGCAACTGCCTACCTTCCATGCTGTTAGAATTTACCTTTCTATCAATAACCTCATCATTACTTAAATATTTCATCTGGGCTGCACTTAGCTCCAATTAGGAGGCTTTCTGGGCCCTGTTCCCTTGGCCCTTCGCCCATGGTGGCTTCTCTTCTCTCTCCTCTGCATATTCTTCTATCTCATGGCCACTTCTCTCTTCTTTCTTGTGGTGCTTTTTCTGCAAGTCCGTGAAACCTAAACATCACCTATGTCTCTTTTGCCCAGCTGTTGGTTGTTGGCATTTTTATTCACCAATCAAAATTAACTGGGAGGCAGGGTACCTACCAGGGTCTACCTGCAGACTTCAGGACTTGGAGACCCACTAAGCATTAAAAATAGACAGTTAAAGAGAAAACCTCAATACATAAAAACATTGTTTTTTGCAACGTATTTATTCCATTGGTTCCAATGAGGCAAATTAATGCTTCCAGTTTGCCACCCACATTGATCAAGAAAAGTAGAAGTCATAGGAACACATTGCAGATAGAGTTATCAAGCAAGGGCTCAGACCTTCACATAAGTGTTGCTAACTATGGTGCCAGATGAAACTAACCTTGATAATTTTGTTGCTATTATTGTTGTTGTTACCATAGATCACCCAGGTGTACCCAATATAATCACAAAGTTTCTTAATAATGGAAGAAGTAATGTAAAAACTAATGGAAGAAAGGAAACAGTAAAAGACTGAATTGAGAATTCTGTACTGTTGCCCTTGGAAGACACTATGCAAAGAATGTGGAGGGCCCCTAAAAGAAGAAAAAGAAGATTATGGAAATAATTTCTTTACTAGCACCCACAGAGGGAATGTGACCCTGTGATACTTTTGATACTTTGTCTTTGGTGGTAGAAAATGTTTCATATTCCTTACTTCCAAAATTATAATCTAGAAGCATAATGCTTGAAACTAAAATTTTGTGGTCTTCTGTTACAGCACAATAGGAAACTGAAACAACATTCTTGTGGTTTAGCCCCACACAGTTTGTATAAGCAGCTCATAAATTATACTATTGAAATTCATTCTAAAGGTCTGTTCAGAGTCTCTCAAGTGTTGGGTTCATTATGTGTCTCTTTACATTGGGATTTTTGCTTTAATTTGGCTCTATTTTATGTAATTACACTAGGATGTAAATATATGCTATATAAGAAGGAAATTTATTGTTAAAATTGGAGAGCTAATCAATATTTTTAAGGCAAGATACATGATATAAGACTAGAAGGTTTTTGGACAAACCATAAGTTAGACATTTTAAACATATAAAATATAATTTTAGTAAGGAAAAAATATTGTCATTTTTACCAGGAATGTCCTGTTAATTACAGCCTTCCATCTCATAGTGTCTTATCAGATACTGTGATATCAAAGAAAATCTCTAAAAGCCAGTAAATCTCCTGAATTTACTAAATACTGAAAGAATTTTCTAAAATTCTTCTAGTTATACTGGTTTTTCTTTTCTTTCAAGTTACTCTCAAGATTTCAAAGACCTGCTGATTCTAAAACAAATGTCTGGTAGCATAGAAGAAATTTTAATAAGGCTTTTATGCATTTATATTCAGTCAATAATTTTGCTTTTTTAAAAACAACCTCTATTCATAAAGTCACAATGACTTTGGAATAACAAAGTTTTAATGTAGGGCTGTTTTGATTGGCCTAACACACACACACACACACACACACACACACACACACACACACACACACACTAAATAGTATCCAAACTTACATGTTCATATTACATTATCATTTTTGCAACTTTTAAATGGATTTTTTGGCTGATAAATTAAGATTTACTAGACACAGTTAATAGAGAGGATAGAGAATAACAGAAAGGCATTTTAATTTGTGCTATTTCTATTATAAAGTTTAACGTTTGAAAGTAAACCTGATTTATGAAGGGGGGTATCGCAAGTTCTTCTGTTGTCAACCTGCCTCTTGAATATTTATATTTAGACCCTAGATTTGTGCTATTCTCAATCCTGTTCAGAGAAGCTTCTTTTTGTTTAATGTAAAGACACACAACTGGTTACACGTGGTTAAAGTGAGTGGAAAGAAATAACTGTGAGTGCTCAGCTATAAATAGTTCCTATAAATCAACCTCTCTCTTCTAGATATCATATGTTCTAGATATTATATGGCTGATGCACACATGTTAGTTGTGCTTACCTCTATAAGATTAAGCCACTCAAAATTCTAACATGTACAGTGGGAGTGCTTCTCAAGCGCTACTCCACTCACTCCAACTGAGGAACTACTAATTATTGATGGTGACCAATGGAGAGAGAGTCAGATTTTGGAAGGGGAGGTTCACATGTTCCATGGTGGTCTCATACACATGGACAATTGGGTAGCATTAAGTAGGCACAGGAGGATAACAGCAACCACAATAATACACGTAAAACATGAAGTTTGTAGGAAGATGGACTGGTGAGTCATAGCATATGTAGTTCAAGGGATATAGTGGGAGGAGATAAAATCAAAATACAATGTACACATGAGTGAAATTTTCAAAGAAAAAAATGTAGGTAAAATAAATATTCTGTCACCTTGAACACAGACACATATGGCACACATTATCTCAATACCTTTTCAAAATATATTATGTAATAACTGATCACCCCAAGGAATAGTTATTATGGATTGATATGAAGTGTATACAATTGTGTATATAACATTATTGCTTAAAATTATAATATTTGAGTCATTTGGGGGAAGATATTGCATTGTGAATGAGAAAGTCATTTAACCTTTTTTCACAAAGAATAAAGTCCCACATTTTAGGGAACTGACAAACATATAATTTACAGTATCTTTGTTGTATTCTTTATTTATAGATACAAACTCTTGCTATGGAGCATAGGCTTGACTTGAACTCATGACAAATTCCTGCCTTGGCCTCATAAGTTTTGGAATTATGGACATGAGTCATCCCACAGGAACTATTGTTTTGTTTTTCTTGAGACAAGATCTCACTGTGAAGTCACTTGCTGGCCTAGGACTCACTGTGTAAACCAGGTTGGCCTTGAACTCTCAGAGATCTATCTGCTTCTGCCTCCTAAGTGCTGGGATTTAATGTATGTTCTACAATGACCAACCATAGTCTATTGTTGATTAGGTGCCACTAAAGATATATTTGACATTTGCAATAGCACTGTGGGAAAATCTAAATTGTCTGTATGGTTTCAATTAGATTGCTTAGTCAAAAACTGGAACAGTCCTGAATGAAATATGTATATAGGCATACACCATTGCTGTCACAAATTCTGTTAATTTATGTGTAGTATTCCCATGCAGCATATAATTTCAAGTACTTTGTTAGGTTCACAAGTAAACATAGGTTCTACTCAATGTAGTCTGTGCATTTCTCTAAATAGTGAGACAACACATACAGTATTTATGGAGAAATGACCTTTCCAACGTTAACAGACTAAATCCATATACTTCATACTAATTTTTACTTTCTTTATAAGCACAGATTTTTATTTTTTGTTCAAAACAAAATACAAATTGTCTTTTTAGTGAAAGTTAATTTAAAGCTTGCTTTACTTCATTGAAATGTATGTAACTTTCCCATCTTTCTTAAAGTAGAAGATGTAATTCATCCTTAAAGTACAACCTTAATTTTTTCTTTTTCATTTTTAGATACTTTTCTCCCAAAAGGTTGATATTAAGAAATTTAAAATGGGGCTGGAGAGATGACTCAGTGCTGGGCCTGACATGAGGTCTAATCTCCATTCCACCTTCACCCTTCAGTCATGTACACAGGTGGGTGTGATAAACAGGCCCCAGGCCCTAGAGAGATTTACATACTAATGAGATACCTGAAGGCCAGAGGGTAGAGTCAATTAAGCATTCCTCCCCAGCCCCCCCCCTCCTTATTTAACTCAGGTCTGCCCTGGGTTTGTGGGGGTGCACATCCAGATCCATCCACCATCCGTCATGCCAATAAACCATTTTTGGAAACCCAAGGACTTCCTCATGTGTTGGGGCTGTGCTGTGAGGAATTGTGGAGAGGCCTTCAGTGAGCAGCTGGGCCTAACTTCCAGCTGAAGGAACTCAGGGTGTTCTCAAACAACTACCCACAGCTTGGCAAGAGGAACCCTGGGTTCCCCAGCCATTTTTTTTTTTTTTTTTTACCTACAACTCAGCAGTTAAGAACATTGAGTGTTCTTCCAAAGGATCAAGGTTCAATTCCCAGCAACCACATGTCAGGTCACAGCTGTCTGTAACTCCTAGATATATAGTCAAAACACTAATTCACATAAAATAAAAATGAATAAATTATGAAAAACATGTAAAAAAGAATTGAAAATTCTTGAGAAGATATATATCTACATCTAAACTAATATAAAGATTCAAAATAAACACAGTTTCAAAACGTAGCATGACACCCCATTAAAATATTCAATTTTATCTTTTCATACGTCAGCCAAAATAAATTTTATACAACTTCAAAATCAAGTATTTTCTTTCAAGTTTCAGGTATTATAAACAATTATAATCAACTTAGCAATTCGCAGATTGCAATTAAATATGGATGTATTCTAGACTAAAATGAATAAAACAGCCATTTAGACTTTGTCTACAATTTGTAGTAAGATGTAAGAATGGCTAGTTTATGTATCTGTAGAAGAGAGTCCATTTGGTCCCAAGCACCTCACTCTTGTTAGGCTAAATGTTTTCAGTTTGACACAAATATAGGAAGAAAGAATCACAGTGAAGAAAATGCCTCCACAAGTATGGAGAACACTAGTCTGTGGCATTGCTTTGATTAATGGTTGCTGTGGGAGGTGCTAGTCTATTCTTGGTAGTATCACCCCTGGAATGCTGGTCCTGGATGGTATGAGTGAGCAAACTGAACTAGGAATGGATAGAAATCCAGGTAGCAGTGTTTTCTTCCTGAACTTCCTGCTCTGCCTGAGTTGGCTTCCTGACTTCTTTAGATGATTAACTATGATGTGGAATTTTAAACAAAAATGAACCCTTTAGTCTCCAAGGTACTTTTGGTCATGTGTCCAGGCCAGCTGGACAATCAAGTGGGACCCTTAGACCCTGTGGAGAGGACTGAGATGCATGAGAAAATAAGGAGGCACAGCAAGTCAAGAAATCTGATCAAGTTGGCAAAGATTTTATTGTTCACACAGGGTATATACTCTGAAAACAGGATATGGGGAGGGGTAGGAAAGGAAAGAGGGTGTTGCAGGTGGAGGAAGCTAGCTGCAGCTGTGGTGTCTAAGTTATTCTTACAAAGCCTTGCCATTACCAGGGATTCTAAAAACATCTATCTAGCAGGATGTTGGCTAAATCTAGAGATCAGGAGGAAGGGTTACTAAGGTGGGTTGCTATGAGGCCTTGTTTAAAGTTCTGAGAACTGACAAGTGAATCATGGAAGGTAAGCAGAAAGAAGAATAGTAGATAGGAGAGCCAAGGGTGAGTGTTTGCCAAGAGTAAGGCCTTGCCATGGCTTCCCACAGTCATGGTATTTTATCACAGCATTAAAAACCTTAACCAAGAGAGGTATGTATGACCTCAGCTCATAAGTGATTGCTGAGGTCACAGAACCTGAAGAAGAGATTAACTGTGTAGAAGAAACTCCTTTGAAATGATATGATTATTTGGGCAATTATACAGAATTTACCAAACAACAAAAGTGTACCTAAAATATTTACATTAATTGTACTTGGTTTAGTACATTTTAAGGAATTGTTTACTTCAAAAAGTTTAAATGGTAAATGAAAATGATAATCTCATTGGTGGTTAGATTTCTAAATAATGGGATAATGTATACAGTATGGTGTAATGCTCTTTCCAACATTAACATAGTCTAATTTAAGCATATGCCACATAATAGCGGGGCTTTTCTTTCCTAAAAGCACAAAAGAAGTCAATACTTGTATTATTGTGTATTTATATAGAGTAGGTATTGAAAAAAACATTTAAAAAATAAGACTAAAATACCCTGGGTGGAATCAGTTACTAGATATTTTATATTAGTTAATATTTCACAGAATTTATTTAAAGCCTTTTCTACTTGCTTTTTTTCCTCATCTTTTCATATATATTGATGTTATTATAAAAGGAAATATTAAAAGAAAACATAAAGGAAGGGAAAAACTTGTGGGCAATGGTGTATAGAAGAGAGATAGTGAATTGACTCAGATGCTAATGATGCCAAGCCAGATGACCTGCCATCAGTCCTTTGGACATAAGTAGAGAAAGAGTATTGGTTCCCACAGATTGTCCTCCTACCCCTTTGTCTGTGCTATGCCATGTGCACTCAAACTCACAAATAAGAAATTTAATAAAGAGATTTAAATAATGAAAAGAAAAATAACATCTATAAATAGGAGGACATTAAGTATAAATAACAAAAACTGGGAGGAACAAATAAGTAGTCTATGAAATAGTTAACTGCAGCTGTGACTTTGGTCCCAGAACTCAGAGATTTTGTAAAGAGAGTTTAGTACATAAATCAGTTAACATGAATGTGCTAAGGAGTTTTGTTCACTACCAATATTCAAAAGATCTATAATGATTTTTTTAATATATGAAATGCATTAAAGACTATGTATGTTTTAAATAAAAAATGCCAAAATTTTTATGTAGGATATTTGTGTTTAAAAGATGAAATTTTCATTGTTGCGAATGTGATTTTCTCTAAACAAATACAGATTTATTTTTAAATATATATTAATTTTCAGTTTCTTCTTAAGAAAGAATAGCATATATTAACAAATATGAAATGGAAAAATAAAGTTTATAAATATGTTGTTTCATTTATATTATAATAAAATGTTCTCATGTATTATCCTTAGTAGATATGTTTCTCTTGGCATAATTTTTTCCTTTCTTTATTCTTGAAAATGCTAATTTTCATGGTTGACAATTATATTATGATACTATCTCTGGTATTTTTGGAAATGTTACAAAAACTGATGCTTAAATTCACATAAATACAGGGATATTTTTGCTAATGTTTGTTAGGCTGTATTTTTATTCTAGCACAATTTTCATTCAGTTGTTTCCCTGAAAGAAATCACATTGAAAAGAAAATTATATGTCATTATATAATGGTTTATAGAACAAATATCTCAAGCTAGTTTCATGCAAGCAAATACTTTTGTAGGTGACCTAAGTTAGTTTAAAACTAAACTCAACAGTCAGAAACATTAAAATTATTCTTATTTATTTATTTTATCTTATACATGTGTGGGTCTTTTTTTCTGCACATAAATCTGTGTACAGTATGCATGCCTGGTACCTACAAAGGTGAAAAGAAAGTAACAGTTGCTCTAGAAATGGAGTTTTGGATGATTATGAACGATTACATGGATGCTGGAAATGAGCCCCAATGTCTTCTGCAAGAGCTTTTTGAGCCATTACTCCAGCCCCTCCAAAAACAGTTAAGTGTATAGTGAATCTCAGAAGTGAAATTCCATCTTCCAGTACAGGAAAAGGGCAAACATGGCTTAATGGACATGTTCAAAGAATGTGAATCACTAAGTGGTTGCAGTGTGAATCATGGAGTTAAGACAGTTCCATGAATCCAATCTCTTTCATAAACACATATTTTTCTTGTGTGTAAAGACACTAGAGTTTTCATTTTCATTAATTTTTGCAAGATAGCCTATATTTCACAAATTCTTCTTGATTCCCTACATCTTACATTGTTGTTTAATATTTTTCATTTTCATGATTTAAAATAAAATAAATTTCAGTTCATGTACTGCAAATTTAGTCCATGATAAAAAGTTGAGATGTGTTACTAATGTTGTTATTAATCATAATATGATTTTCTGGTTGACTCTAATTATGACAATATTGTGAATATTGAGAAAACCTTGATAAGCTTAAATGAAGAAATTAAAGACCAAACAAACTTCAATTTCTCACCTAGAATTATGTCATTTTTGAACTTAATGATTCATTTCTTTTATATTTTATGCTGAAGTTTGATATACATTTTAAAATACTCACATAGATGTAAAAACAATCAATATAAGGATGTCATGAACTTCAAAAAGAGCAAGGAAAGTATGGGAGGACTTGGAAGAAAGAAAGAGAAGGGGAAAGCAATGTAATTATATTGTATCTCAAGAAAAATAGATATAATGAAAAAATTTAAAATCACATATTTTTAATTAGCTCAATATTTTTAGCTTCCAATTCATAGCATAGGTTTTGGATGATCTTTTAACTCTAGAGAGTATGTATCAGAGAGTTGTAGAAGATTTTTTTTTTTTGCCCAATTCCTATTCTGTACATGAACATACTTATTTTCAATCATGTTAAAAGTATTCATCCTTATAAACAATGCTTAGTAGCTGAAGAGATGGTTCAGGATGAGGAGCACTTGAAGAGAACTATAGTTCACTTCCTGTTCCCACTTGGGCAGATACCATCACCTTGTGTTTCCAGCTCCAAAGGCATACAATACATTCTATTTTCTGTGGGTACCCTTACACAATCCTCTCTCTGTCTCTCTGTCTCTCTGTCTCTCTGTCTCTCTGTCTCTCTGTCTCTCTGTCTCTCTCTGTCTCTCTCTGTCTCTCTCTCTCTCTCTCTCTCTCTCTCACACACACACACACACACACACACACACACACACACACACCAGGCACATAAATAAGAATACAATAAATATATTGGAAGGAAATGATCAATTAAAGACTGATAGAAAAGTCAATTAACATACCAGGCTTCTCTACCTTGATTGACACAATGTAAGTTCACAATGTAAGAACACCCAAATTAGATAACCTCAAATCACTTCTGTTTTCTTTTTTTCTTTTTTTTTTTGACTTTTCTCATTGACTGCCACATTATTGATGTTCTCTGGATCAGTACTTAAAAAGAAATTAATCAAATAATATTTTGTCATCATTTTTGGGTACCCAATACTGACACCGATGATTGAAAAAATAAAGAGGAATAAATGAACAACAAATAAAGTGATGTATGAGGGACATACAAACAGAGTGTGAGGGTGCAGGGTGAGGACATAGATAGAAAAACTAAGAGAATCAGTAATAAAAGCGTTCAGTAATAGATACTGCATTCCTACTTAATATCCTTTCCATGCCCAGATAAGATTGGTTGAAGCTGGAATTGCTGGAGAGTCTTTAAATTTTAAAATTAATGAGTCAGGTTATGTAGTATGATGAAGATATTTGTAATGATTTCCAGAAGGTTATAAAAGGTAATCAATTACATATCTCTTAATCAAAAAATCATATGTACCTTTCAACTCAGTATGAAAGGGCTGTCCATTCACTTGCATGCTACTGTACACAGGAATCAAGCAATATTTTTTTTTTCACTAGTTGGCCTGCCAGGCCCTGGAAAAGTACAATGTAAGACATCAGGATTTGAATTTTTTTTTCCAGTGACAGAAACATGGAAATCATGCATTCATAATCCCACTCTAGAGAGATTGAATGTATGTCCTTTAAAGTCTCTCCAATATGTTTACAAGTTACTCATTTTCTGTTTAATTTTATGACTTAAAATATGTGTAAATTATTTCTACAACAAACTATCAATCTTAAAAATGAAAGACTCTAATAAATCAGAAGATAAAATAGGATTTTATGGTAATGGGTAAGTATTGAGAATAAAGTGCTTATCCATGTATAATCCTGAGTGATAAAAAATATTAAGCTAATGTAGTCACTTAACTATGGCTTAAACAAAATTTATTACTGATTTTTAACCTTTAAAATAAAACCAGAAATGTTTAAAACTTAACTTTTACAACGAAAGACAGAATGATTTGCATTATGAAAAGTTGCAGTGCAATGAACTCTAAACCTGATGACAAGCTTGTAAAGGCAGTAAAAGTGATTTGTGAAGGAAATATGAACTTAGAAACAGGTACAGACTTGGTAAGTGCTTCCCAAGAAAATTATCAGGATAAATAAATGCATTGTAATATACAATCTCGAATATAGTGGGTCAGATGGCTCATATAAGAGTGAACCTGGATTTTTTTCCATTGTGTAACCTATGTTCAAAAGCTAATGAAGAATTATGATAATTTAAAAGCTAGTTAAGAAATATGATAATCAAAGGTGCTATGGCTTTGATATGTGCTCAGTACCCCACAGGCTTATGGGTTGGTAATATAGCCCCATGTATGGGAGAATTAAGAAGTGATGGATGTTTTACTTCCATCACTTACATTTTATTTACGTTGAGTTAAGATTTACTCATTGCAAAGTAATTAAGCTATTCTGGTCACTGCTTTTTGACAGAATTAATGTAGTTATGGCAAGGGCCTTGTTAGTATTCTCAGAGTGGGTCTCTATAAAGTATTTTGACTCATTCCCTGCATTTTAGAAACACCATATGAGCATCCTTCCCCCCAAAAAACACATACATAATATAATGAAGTTCATCATGATGGAAATCAGTCTAATGACCCACAAACAAAACCTCAGCAAGGAAAATATCCATTGAAGGATAAACAAACCTATTCTTTTCTCAAGTACTGAGATTTATATTCTTTATTCAATTGAGTTAATGAATATTTGTGCCCATTAGAAAGGAAATATCAGAGTAATAATAATTCTGGGACATATTTTTATGTCTCAAGATAATTACACTGATTTTATTATGAAATTTTTATTTTATCGACAATATTTAGTCAAAGATTGGATTAAAGTCACATTTAATTAATACTTCATAAAATGTCACACACACAAACACACACACACACACAAATAAACATATAGTCATGTTATTATTTGAATGTGAACCACACCCTTATTTTATCATAGGCTCCAAATCAAGATATCAAGGATTCAAACCTATGAAAAAGTGGTCAAAATGAATCTTTTTTATCATATTTTTTTTTTTATGTGAAAGTTCTTTTTTTCCAAGTGATTATAAAACTGATGAACACAACACACACACACACACACATACACAAATATACAGAAAAAAGTAAATCATGCATAAAATACATCAAATTACTAATTTCGGAGTCAGTGGAGTAAATAATTTGCACGCTGTTTTATTCTTTCTACTGCCCTAAAGTGGTGAAGTTTCTTTAAAAGATTAAACTTTGAAGGACATATCATTAGTGCTTAAATTTGCAATGTGGCAAGATCTTTCTTGTTCTAGTTGTACATGACCCAAGGACCCAGAATACCAGAAATCACACTTAACCAAACCTGACTTGGTACAGTGGTTCCAAGTACTTTATCCATAATAATAAAAACTAATGGTGGAGATTTTTGTCCAGGAAATGAAACAGAATTAGGTTTTGTTAAAACCAACCAAGAAGTGAGAGAAGCTGACGAGACTGGAAAAGATTCGCAAAAACAAGAAAATCATTGCGCTTCACTGTGTAGAAATTTTTATAGAGCTGTTTCAGAAACTGAGCCAAGACTGTGGGGGATCATTAGGAGAGTGCTTAGTTCTCTTGTCTAGCCTAGGACAAGCTGTTGCAGACCCACATACTCTATGTGTACCCTCCTGGACTAGATAGAAAGATGATCACATGAAGGGAAAACTTAAGGGTTCTTTGAAAAGTTGGTTAGATGTTTTTTGCTGAGGCAAACATGTGAAAGAACGTTTCCTTAAAGTGGACACAGATGAAAGCCTAAGGCAGACTTGTGAAGGAATGTTTGGCTGAAGCAAATACAGAAGAGAGGATGTTCTGCTAAAGATGCATGTGGAATGAGATGTGATAAAAGATTCTTTACTAATGACACACATGTATTGGTCCGCCTTACATTGTGTAGTTGAGCTGCATTTGTCAGGACTCCATAGAGAGAAATGCACCAAAAAACTTCTGGTGGTGTGCTGCAGTTTGTTGTCACTTCCAAGGACTCAGGCTGATGGGATGCATGTGCGGAGGCATGGCATGTGGAGGATATGTCATGTTTGGAGGGTATAAATAGGACTCCACAGAGTGACAAAGACAGAGCTTGGCTTACTGGTACAATTAGCTGTGCAACACTTGTGGGTCTTGAGTCTTCGCTGATCTTTGATTCCTTGAGAGAGGCACAGCTAAGAACTTCTGGTGTTCCTTTTTTTTTTTTTTTTTTTTCTGACTCAAACCGAGGCTGAGGCCTGAATGTCTCTGCTAGGCTGCTAGGTCCTGTCACCAGTTTTGCTAACTTGACTTTAACCAACTGGATTGCTGGTGTATCCCTGAGGTGTTTGTGAGTGGATTGAGCTGCCACTGCCTGCTAACTTGTGAGCTGAACTGCTGATTTCCAGACAACACAGATGGGAGTTGCTCCAAAGAACCTTTTATGAGGTCCACTTCCACCAGTATCTTTTCTTTTTTACTACCTCTGGTGGCTGATGGGCTACAAGGAAGGTTAAAGTGTTTAAGAGTCATCATTAAAATAGGATTAAAAAAATAAAGTTATAATCATGCACTGGCCATTTTTTGCCTACTCACATAGGGTGTAGAATTTCCCCTCTGTCCATCTCTGATTCCTGGTTTGTTAGGTACTGATCCTAACTATCTGATCACTGTTACTTACTTACCTGACTTGGCTATCCTCTAATCTTGCAGGTATCTCAAGTTTTGTCAGTTATACTAAGCAGTCTTTGTCTTTACAGATGCAAGAATTATCTACAGTTGTTTGTAGTTAACTTCAAATGTACAAGATGGTTTGAGGTTTCTATTCTGAATTAGGTAGAGGCTTTCTTAAAAGCTATCTGTTAAAATCAGCTTCACTATAAGAAAATACCTGTAAAAGGTTAATAGTGTGCACATCACATATTGGGGGAGGGTATGAAAGGACAACTTAAGGAAGGTAACTAGTTGCATGACCAACACTGCCCTTGCCTCTTGGAACCTGTCTGGCAATGACCAAGCCCGTTTGGCTATGCCATACCCGACGGTAAGCTCTGATTTATATTTCTAATGTTCCTGGCTTCACTGCTCTAACCCTGCCATTTTCTTTTAACTTGATGATCTATCACCAACTTAACATATGAACAAATTTGCAGTTGTCATCATGGACCTTTTTTACCTCAGAAATTTAAATCTTGCCTCAATAGATAATCAAAAGTAAAGGCAAGCAGCATTTAATTAAAGAGATCTTACTAATTATCCATAATGAGTTGAATGGAACAACTTATATTAATTATATTATATATATGAGTATATTGCAAAAGGTTGAAAATACATAATGCAGTCTAAGACTCATGCAATACAATTTATAAAAAGATGGCTAAAAGATCTTCATCTAAAAGAGTAACTTCAGAAAGAAACACAAGAAAACTTAAAAGGATGTTATCAGATATTTGCATCTTAAAATAGAGATGAGAACTTTCACTTAACTGTCTAAATGGCTTTTCATTATGTCAAACTAAATTGAAGAGTTAAATATATCATTTATACATGACAAAATACCCTAATATTCAAATTGGACTTTCAGGCATGCTGATAAATTTTTTTTTAATTTAAACTAAAATAGTTGTTGTAGAAATAAATATCTATCATTATAAAAAGCATAGAATTTTTCAACACTAACAATGCTTTAGACACAGTATTGTTGGTGTTCTTCAGATTAGGCTTGGTACCTTTCAGCATCCTCACCCTGGTTCTTACCTGTCCTAGCTTTCCATTTCAACATTGACAAGGCTTCCTTCCTGTGTTCTTTATCAGCATTGTGTCCAAATGTCATGTTCCCCACTGCCATTTTATTCCCTCTTTATTAACCGGCTTATTTCTCTTTGATGTCAGGAGGCACAATATGTCTTCATCTGTTGTTTCTCCTGCAACAGCTAGCATCAGGAGAACTGGAAATAAAATGAGCCAGCTTTCAAAACAGACCCCAAATCCAACAGTTTAACTGCTAACGTCATGTCACGTAAGAAACTTTATAGTTATCATCTTTGATTGCTGTGTCAATAATTGTTCAGGTACACATAGCATATTTTATCAAATGTAACTATTAATTTTTATATAGATTTTAAATGTTTGATTATTATTTGTTCACAATTTTCTGAATCTTGAGACTAATAGATACCCTTTTAGCTTGTGTAAGATTTTAAGTAAAAGGGCTGCTAAGTAGGATCAGGGCTGAGAAGTCTGGCTATAGAGAGCTAAGGATGCCTGTGTACTTTTATTTCAGGTAAGTCCTGAGTTCTCTTAGATTCTCAGGGTGCTGAATTAAAATCACCACCAAGAGTTTGTATGAGTTTATTTAACTTATCTCTTGTCTTCATGCTATAAAACTCAAAATTTGCTTTATCATCGTATTAGATGAATGGCAAAATAGAATATAGGTTCTTGTGTTACCATTAACATAAAAACTGCAAACCTTCACCGGAAGTAACATAATGCTTAATGGTGATTGGGAGTAGAGCAAGGGTGAAGAGAGGGCAGGTTGCTGGGTAGATATAATCAATGTGTGCTATATGCATGGTGCATATGCAGAAATGTGATAGTGAATTCTGTAACTATGTATAATTAATGTCTGTTTATAAAATTTAATTAGAAACAGAGATAGAAATTATCACACTTGTAAGTGAACAGAAAATTATCCACCAATGTTCACACACACAGATTACCATCTTTGAAAAAATGATTTAAATCCTATATTCTTTAAGGACACTATAGTTTGAAAAATAAAAACATTGGTGACATATAGTTAAGACTATAGAAGAATACTAGGAGATAAAGTTTACATAAGTGTACGATAAACACTTCCTGGCTAGATTTGTTTCTGAACTCTTGCTTCACATTCTTCTGTTAAGTTTAAAATTGAACTCAGAGTATTGAATTTGGATACTTCAAAATGCTAAAATATATTTTAATAAATCAGAAGACTAAAGGTAAGTTTGAAATAGTTCAGCTGTTTTACTTTTACCATCTTCTTTCAGATTCTATGTGGGCAGGAGTAAAATGCAATATTAAGAGTTATATGGGGTATAGGTGAAGGACATATAAGCCAGGATTGCTGTGTGTTGCCAGGGCAAAAAACATTCTGTTGCGTTTAACCTAATTTGAGGACAGAATTAAAATCTGTTTACTCCTGCTTCCCCTGAATTAAAATAGGAAAGAATAAAGGACTCTATTCATGACCACTGGGCCTGCTTAAAATAGAGCTACCTAAGTGGGAGCTCTGCCATACCTGGCTGCTTTGTCTCAGTTCTGCTTGGCTGCAAGTTGGCTCTGCCATGAATTTCTGCTTATCTAGCTTGTTTTGCTTGGTAGTTTTTTGAATAAGATTCTGATTCTCTCTTTCTTTGTTTTCTTGGAAAATCCTGCAGTGCCTTTGGATTTGCTAGCAGGATGAGCGCTGAAAACTGTATTAAAACAAAGGCTGTGCAGGGAATTTGAAAACATTAAAAGCTAAGTGATACATTTTCTTTGAAATTATTCATATCTACTTTCCGAAATACTAAGTGTATCTAATTGGGGGAATTAAATGGATATTTACCCAGACAATAGGGTTTATGGGTTTTCTATATTGAAATGTGTGGGGAAAAGAAAATTGGTATAATTATGGTATGTGTATCAGGATAGAAATCCAAATTGAAATGGGCTAAACCCATTAACCTCTGCTGTGACTATTTTTCATATATTAATGCATGAGCTATTGTGATTTCCTATTATTTGAGAGTAATGTGACAGAAAGTGGCTACATGAGAGTGTCCCATCAAATTTCCAGCACTCTCCTCAATTTCAATCCAACTCCATTTTCAGCTGCTTCAGAGTCTTAATATATCTTACGTGTCCATGTTATAATATGCAGTTACAGATAGCCTAATAGGTTTTATTTAAACATTTATTTTTATCAGTCCCAGCTCATATGTTTTTCACCTATACCCCATATAACTCTTAATATTGCATTTCAGTCCTGCCCATATCCCCACCACTGAATTGACCAACCAAGAGAAATTTACATGAAACAGTTTGGAAACAGGCTATCTTAGGGAATTCCTTTCTGATCGCCTTGCAAATATTTAGCATTTGAAATGTGTAATTGCTAGAAGAGTTTGTAATTTTGACCTGTCATGCAGCCAGTATTATTCAAAGCCAGAATCCTTTAGCTTCTATGGCCTTCATGAAGAAGGCACTGCAGAGGAACCTCTTCAGATAGAAATGGGAAGAAAATTGTGACTTTGCTTAAGAAGGGATATCAAAACAGGAGAGACAGAGGGGAGAGAGAGAGAGAGAGAGAGAGAGAGAGAGAGAGATTACTTACAGGAAAATGTGTGCCTAGATACACTGACCACTCATTACCTGGGAAGACTAAGTGGTCATGCAGAACCAAGCAAGAATGCTGATTAGTAGACCACAGAATAACACAAGGAGAAACTGAAAAGAATGACCTCTAACTCTGGATATAGAGGTACTAGGTAGAAAAAGTTTACAACCCTCAAACAGTAAATAGCTTTGCAAAATGTGACTGTATATATTTTAAATATTCTTTACAAGGTAATATTTTATTCTAACTTGAAGAAAAAAGCATGCTGAATTACTAGCATTTCATTCTTCTTTTATTTAATTAAAATTATATCTTTGTACTATATTTACAAAATTTGATTCCTTCCTTCTCTCTGTAATCTCTCCTATGTTTTCCCTTCTCCCTCTCAAACTCATGGTATACTTTACTTAATGACATATATGCTTATCTGGGACACACACACACACATACACACACACACATATTTCTGCACAGACATGCAGATATGTGTGTGTAATATATGTATGTGAGAATATATATATATATATATATATATATATATATATGTATATTCTGCACAGACATACACACACACACAAAGCTTGATGAATCCTTTCAGTGTTCTTCGTATGTGTACACTTTGAGGGCTGTCCATTTGGAATTTGGTAATAAATTAGGGGGAATTCCTCATCCCTGAGGAAGACTAGTTCTCAGGTTCTCAGTAACTGCTCTTTTCCTGGAGCTATTCATCAAGGAGTAAAGCCCCACAATTTTTTTTTTCAATCTATTTGTGTATATAAAAATTGTGCTGTCGTTGTTCAGGTCTTATTTAGGGAGCCATATCGTTGAGATTTCATGAGTGTAGCTTCCCTATCATATCTGGAAAACACAATCTTGCTGCAGACTTTCTGGAATTCTATCACTTATTTTTCTCAGTGTTTCCTGAGTCTTAAGTGCAAAGGTTATGCTGAGAGCTATAAAGCTTTTTAACACATTTCTTTCACAATTTTCCCACATTTTCTGAAGTTATGAATATGTTTCTAAATGTTAATATTTTATTTATTCTTTTCTTAAATCTCTACCATGAAAATCTTCCTCACTGTTTTTTGTTTGAGTTTTTTTGTTAATTTTCACTTTTTTCTGTAGGATATACTTTATAGTCTGTGAATAAAATTGAGTGCTGAGTGTCTTTATGATTATTAACTTCAAAATATTATTTTAATAAAATATACATTCTTGGAATGCAGACCTGAATACCTACATGAATCACATAATTCCAAAGTACAACTCTATGGGAGTATCCAAAATTTATAATATACATTAATTTATATTTCATATCTATTATATATATAATATTATATATGAGCTTGCTGTTCCTCATTATCTCACAGTCTAAGTTAAAGACCCTACTGAATCCTTCAATATTTATTGTATACCATCGATGTACAAGACATAGTGAATGTGCTGAACATCTCTTTGCAGAAGGAACTTGGAACTTTTTCATTTATATGATATGTTAATTTTATAACTACTTTTGATCTCAAATTTCTCTTAAATGAACAATAATTGTATTCATTTTAAGCAGCTTCATTATGTCATTTCACAAATGCAAATAATGTACATTGACCATATTCAGCTCCCCGTTGCCCTCTCTTGTGTACTCATCCCCCTTTCTCTTTCATCACACTCTGTCTTTTATTTTCACTCCTATAACTTCCCCATGACTCTTAAGACAGAAACATGTAATACTTGGCCTTTGTGATACTAACTTTTTGACTTAATTTACTTACTGAAATTGCATAATTTGACTCAACCTTATAGCCAAATAAAACTACACTGTTCATATATACTTCTCCTGCTGGAATTTTTTACTAGATTTTTGAGTATTTTGCACAATCTGCTTTGATCATATTCAACCCCTCTCTCAGCGCCTCCTCCATCCAACTCTTTTCTAATCCATCTAGACTTTACGTCTTTCATTTTTTCAAATCTATCAAGACTAATTTGTGCTATCAAAATATCTTGGGATGTGTAGTCTGCTTCTGGAGCTATATTATATATTTAAGATATATATATATATATATATATATATATATATATATATATATATATATGTTGAGGAACAGCAAGTTTTATATATAAGGAACTTAATTTTGGATACACACCCAGTGTATTCAGCATTGAGAGGAAGAAAATGTGTGTGTGTTTGTGTGTTTATTTCTTCAAAAATCAGAAATAAGATAAAGTGTCTTTTCCCACCATTGTTATCTAACCTACTGCCAAATATTTCAGCCACAGTAACAAGGCAACAGAAAAAAAGATAACAAGTTAACTAATGTGCAAACAGGAAAAGAGGATGAATTATCCAATGAAATTTTTTCTTTCTTTTTTTTTTTTATACTTCAAATACAGATTTAAAAAACAAACTTTGGATTCATTTATATTTCTCCACATGTTTTATTAATGTATTTTCAATTTCACATCTGCATTATTGCCAATATTTATAACTTCCTTAATGCTGCTACAGAAATGCCACTATAATGTCCCTACCTATGTTTAGACATTTATGGTCTAATGATAAACTACCAAACAGACCACACACACACATACACACACATACAGACACACACACACACATGCACACACACATAAACACACACACCCCTTAAAAATGTGTATTTTTATTCAGCTAGTAGAAATTGAAAAGTCATAGAACAGCTTTTTATTATTTATTTATTTATTTACACTCCATATTTTATCCCCCTTCACCCTATCCACCCTCTAACTGTTCCACGTCACATACCTCCTCCCAACTCCTTATCTCTACAAGGATATCCTCACCCCCACTCCCCACCCCACCTGACCTCTAAACTTTCTGGGGCCTCCTGTCTCTTGAGGGATAGGTTCATCTTTGATTCAACACAGACACCAGCAGTCCTTTGCTGTATATGTGTTGGGGGCCTCATATCAGCTGCCTTTTTGGTGGTCCAGTGTTTGAGAGAACTCAGGGGTCCAGATTAATTGATATTGTTGGTTCTCTTACACGGTTACCCTCCTCCTTTTTTTTAGCCTTTTCCTAATTCAACCACAGGGGTCAGCAGCTTCTGTCCATCAGCTGGGTGCAAAATATCTGCATCTGACTCTTTCAGCTGTTCATTGGGTCTTTTGGAGGGTAGTCATGATAGGTCCCTTTTTGTGAGCGCTCCATAGCCACAGTAATAGTGCCAGGCTTGGAATTTTTAATCTCAATTTTTATGTTCATTCATAGTGAATAATCTTGATTGTCAACTTTTTAAGTCCTTAAATGCATAGGAGAAAAACTTGAGAGTTTATCAGGACAGGTTCTGCTGAAGAGGTTTAACTAAAGAGTC
The DNA here is from genome assembly GCF_011762505.2 of Arvicanthis niloticus. NCBI lineage: Eukaryota > Metazoa > Chordata > Mammalia > Rodentia > Muridae > Arvicanthis > Arvicanthis niloticus. Next base: position 10,523,975 of record NC_047674.1, on the reverse strand, counting down.
AAAACACATCTTGAATGTGGAAGCAAAGATCCCACAGACTAGAATTTACAAACGAATAGGAAGGAGAATGATCTTAACATAGGCATCCACTTTTCTGTTTCCTAACTGTGGTTACAATGTGACCACAACTAAAGCCACTCTTACCACTATGGTCACCACCATGATCAGCCTGTGACACAGCAGGAAATAAACTTATACTTACTGTGACATAAAATAAACCCTACATCCCTACTTTTTTTTTTTTTTTTTTTGAGACAGGATTTCTATAGGTAGTCCTGGCTGTCCTGGAACTCACTCTGTAGACCAGACTAACCTCAAACTCAGAAATCTGCCTGCCTCTACCTCCCAAGTGCTGGGATTAAAGGCATGCACCACCACCTCCCAGCTTAACCCTACATTCTTTAGGCTGCATTTATAAGGTATTCTGTCACAGCAATAAGAAAAATAATTAATATCAAATTCAGGAATTCAGGTCCATCAATTATTCTTTATAAAATGCTAGTGATACTGTCATATCTAAATATATAGTCAGTGTTTTACTGTTAGCATTTTATCCTGAGAACCTAGTAAAGTAAAAACATATAATCCAAAGATTAATGGACTCAGTATGAGAAGCCATATTTAGATTCTTTTATAAATTTTATATTCTGAATATATCTCAAAAATTTAAAGCCTGATTTGTGTTCAACATTTTCTGACACTTTTATTTTTAGAATTGACAAATGGGACCTCATAAAATTGCAGTTTCTGTAAGGCAAAGGACACTGTCAATAGGACAAAACGGCAACCAACAGATTGTGAAAAGATCTTTATCAATGCCACATTTGATAGAGGGCTAATATCCAATATATACAAAGAACTTGAGAAATTAGACTCCAGACAACCAAATAATCCTATTGAAAAATGGGGTACAGAGCTAAACAAAGAATTCTCAAGTGCTGAGAAGCACTTAAAGAAATGTTCAGCATCTTTAGTTCTCAGGGAAATGGAAATCAAAACAACCCTGAGATTTTACCTCACAACAGTCAGAATGGCTAAGATCAAAAACTCAGGTGATAGCAGATGCTGGCAAGGATGTGGAGAAAGAGGAACACTTCCCATTGTTGGTGGGATTGCAGGCTGGTACAACCACTCTGGAAATCAGTCTGGCAGTTCTTCAGAAAATTGGACATAGCATACCTATGAGGACCTGAGGACCTAGCTATACCACTCCTGGGCGTATACCCAGAAGATGCTCCAACATACATCAAGGACATATGCTCCACTATGTTCATAGCAGCCTTATTTATAATAGCCAAAAGCTGGAAAGAACCCAGATGTCCTTAAGCAGAAGAATGAATACAGAAAATATGGTACATTTACACAATGGAGTATTACTCAGCTATTAAAAACAATGAATTCATGAAATTCTTAGGCAAATGGATGGAACTAGAAAATATCATCCTGAGTGAGGTAACCCAATCACAAAAGAACACACATGGTATTCACTCACTGATAATTGAATATTAGCCCAGACGCTTGAAATACCCAAAATGCAACTTACAGAACACAAGAAGCTCATGAAGAAGGAAGACCAAGTGTGGGTGCTTTGGTCTTTCTTAGAAGGAGTAAGAAAATACTCATGGGAGCAAATATGGAGACAAAGTGTGGGACAGAACCTGAAGAAGGGACCATCTGGAGACTGTTCCACCTGGGTATAGCTGATGTGGATGTCAGGAAGTATAAGCTGACAGGAGCCTTATATAGCTGTCTCCTTAGAGGTTTGCCAGAGTCTGACACATTCAGAGGCAGATGTTCACAGCTAAACATTGAACTGACCAAGTGGTTCCCAGTGGAGAAGTCAGAAGACTGAAGGAGCTGAAAGGGTTTGAGGCCCCATGTGGAGAGCAACAATACTAACCAACCAGAGCTCCCAGGGTCTAAAGCACCAGCCTTGAATCACATAGGGAGGAACCCATGGCTCCAGCTGTATATGTATGGGAAGATGGCCTTGTCAGCCATAGGTGGGAGAGGAGATCCTTTGTCCCATAAAGGTTGTATGCCCAGTGTGGGAGAATTCGAGAATGGTGAGGTGAGAGTGGGGGTGGGTGGGGGCACATCCTCATAAAAGCAGAAGTAGGGAAAATAGGATAGGGGGTTCCTGGGCAGATGGGTGGGTAATTTACATCTGAAATGTAAATAAAATATCCCTCCCCCCCAAAATTAAAAGCATCCAAAAAAAAAAAAGAATTTTCATCCTAGTTTTCATTAAAACAGGTTGAAGTGAATTCTTAATTTATATTTGATAACATGAAGTATATATTTTATATTCTGTAAAATGTCTATCATTATCCCTGCAGGTGTTCCAAGATTAGAATAAATATAAAGTTTCAAAGTTAATAATTTTATACTGTGATAAGGCAGCTGAAATATAAAGAGAGAATATTTTTCTTCTCCCAGGAACAAATGTAAGTCATTTTTCCATATCACTGATATATGTAGGAAGCCGTGGTCAGTGGTTATACGTTCGCCATTCCAAGATGGCGTGGCCTCCTGTCTTCCCACTAGTAAACAAGTAACTAGTAACTGCGCAGCTGCAAAGGCAGAAAGCTCGCCAAAGTCACTGGCCAATCCCGAGGCGTAATATTGGGTGGTGAGCGAACAGCCAATCAGAAGTGAATATGTCACTCTAGGGTGTATTTAAGCGGTGCCTCTTCCTGTCTTCAGCCTTTCCGCGTCTTTCAACATTTGCTGTTACAAGAAGTAAAGCCTCGTCTGTAGTGATACCCGATTATTGCCTCACGTTTCCTTATTCGCGGGCGAAAAGGGACTCGGGAGGTGTGTGCAACAGATATAACTGCTAGAAGACGAGGCTCACTCTTTTGTCGATAAGGAAACATAATATTATGGTGTCTAAAATAAGATGACACTTGCCTTTTGACAGCACTGGAAGGTTCCACTCCTTGTTTGGTTCCCTTCTCTTTGTTTTTCTTTTTTTCTTTTTTAATTGGGTATTTTATTTACGTACAATACAGATGCCATCTCCTTTCCCCATTTCCCCCACTGAGAAATCCCCATCCTATACCCCCTCTTCCTTTATGCTTTTATACCATTTTGATTACATGTATATATTAAGGTCAGTTCTAGGTTGAGGGTCTAGCAATACAATAGAAGCAAATGGTCAAGGAACAAGCAATACAATAAACAAAAATAGACAAAGAAAAAGCAAAGCAATAAACCCAGCTACGTGAACACTCCTGGGATCACTGTTTGTAAAGGCTTATCAGGATGACCAAAATATCTGAGCCTACTTCACTATCTTAGCCCAAGGTTATTTCCAAGTCTGAAGCCTACTTCCTTGTTCTAGCCTAAAATTTAGATTCCTGTCTGAAATTACATCTTTGTTCTAGCCTAATAGTTAGATTCCTGCCTGAGATTACTTTTTTGTTATAGTCTACGATTTAGACTCCTACCTCAAATTACTTCTTTGTTCTAGTCTAATATCAGATTCCTGCTTGAAGCTTACTTCCTTGTTCTTGGCCAATGTCATATTCCTGCCAAGCAGCCCTATCCTTGTCCTTGACCCATGTTGGCTTCTTGCCAAGCAACCCCAAAAGCTCTCCACCTCTCCCCCTTTTTTATTTAATTAACAAGACTGAGCCTGTCTTAGGTTATTTTGACAAGAATGCCTTCCTTACCCATCATGGAATATGCATTGTCAAAGGCAATGTACTTCTGTCTTAGGTTGGTAAGGCTCTGTGCAGAATCTTACCCGTCCTTGGCTTGCCAGCCTGTTAATTTAAATACCTTTGTCTGGGAGTCCATTTTCAGGTTTAAGCCATGTACTTTGGCTGCCAACATGCTGATGTTATTAAAGATAAGCTTTAATGGGATAGGCAGGAATAAAAGTATTCTCAGGACAAGAAGGGCTAGCCTTATCAATCTATATGTACCATTCCTGAGGTTTGTCCAAAATGGAAATACTTTGCTCAGGCCATGGATAATTTTATCAGGATTTTCTGCAACATCAAATGTCAACAGAGCAGGTACTCTTTAAATTCATAATGTCAGTATGCAAAGTTAACATACCCCGAGAGGTGTTAGGATTATGCCAAATATACAACAAGTGTCTTTAAACTTTTTCCTAATTATAATGACAATCATTGTGAATTTCAAAAGTAACAACACTCCAATCATATTTGTCATGACACTTGGGATGGCTCCTAACTCTTGAACTCTGATCCTTCTTTAGAAATTTGAATAGGTTAATGAATATGTTCTGTTGTTCTGGATACCTATATAAATTCTTTTGTATACTCAATACATCAGTAACATTTTTTTTTGCTAGATGGTTAACAAAAATAGTTTTCTGTACCTTCCCCCCCACCATGAGCAAGCCTGAAGAGACCTTGGTTACCACAACAAGGTCAAGTGACGGGATCTAGGTGGAGTTACCCACCTTGGCTGCCCGGAACACAGAAGCGGAACTGCCCCTGGGCTTGCCTTGAGACATCTCCGGTCGTGACCTGGAATGGACTATGGACTATCCCACCCATCTGGAACCAGGAGGGGTTGTGGGTTGGGTCTTCCCCTTTAAATTGAGAGCTGAACATTAAAGCTTTGGGCCTTGATCAGAGAACTTTGTCTTGGCCTCATCTCTTCTCGCCCTCCAGCCCCTTTCATTCCCAGCCCCCCTTTCAGGTGAACCCAGTTGACTTGTGGCCGCGGGCGGCTACAGTTTTCTTAACTCCTTGTGTCAATGCTATTGCAAAATCAGTGGTGCTAGCAATTAATGAAATTAAAGCTATTATGCCAGCAATAATCAAGCCTGCTACCCTCTTGCTTCTGCTTAAAGCCTAACTCACTTCTTCCAGCACTTTCAAGCTTTTTTTCAGAGAATCAAGGTTTTCTAATATTCAGGGCAGTGAGACAAAATCTGGTTGATAGACCTCCATAACAGACATGCCAGATTTCAACACACTAACACAATTGGAAATTATAAAGTCAATGAAACTTAGAATAAATGCTGTAGAAGAGACAAAATCAATTTTAGCTTGACAATTAAAAGAACCTTAAAGCATACACTAACCCTTGTTTGAAATCCATATCCTGTCCCAACATTATCTTTTGCTATCCTAACATCATAGCGAGCTACAGCTAGCTTCCAAATATGTCTCTGACAAAGTCCAGATCCAGTCTTCCAAATGTAGACTGTTATTTCCCATATTGGATTGATTTCTAGACCAGTACATGATTGAGCTGAAGGAGCTGAAAGGGTTTGAGGCCCCATGTGAAGAGCAATAATACTAATGAACCAGAGCTCCCAGGGTCTAAAGCACCAGCCTGGGATCACATTTGAAAGAATGTAAGAGACATAATTTCTCTTTTTGATTCTCTATCCCACAAGATCTAAAAACTAGAGGCAAGGAAGTTTTTTTCCATCTGGAATATAGTCAAACAAAGGTGGATCAAAACCATATGTCTATTACAGCTCCCCAGGCACCCTTGTCAGGGCACTCAGCAAGCTTACAGGTTGGTATCATTCTTTGTCTCAGCAACAGTATGTCTCACCAATCTTTTTAAAGTTCCATGGGCATCTTCCACAGTACCTTGTCTTTGAGGATTATATGAAATATCCATAATAAATTGTTGACAAAAGTCTCGACTGCTCAACTACAATTGCCAGACCCACTATCTGTTTCTTAAATTAGATATTTCATTTATTTACCTTTCAATGTTATCTTCTCTCCCATTTCCCCAAAAACCCCTTATCCAATCCCCCCTCCTCCTATTTCTATCAGGGTTTGCTCCCACCATCCTTCCATTTCTGCCTCCCTGCCCTCAAATTCCCCAAACTTTCAGGCACCAAGGTCCTCCACTTCCACTTAAGCCTGACAAGGCCACGCTCAACTAACCATACAGGTGGAGCCATGGGTCCCTCTCTTTGTGTTCTCAGGCTGGAGGTTTTAGAATGGCTACTCAGCTTGTTTCTTAGGACCAGTTGCTTGAAAAAATTGTTTTCCAGCCTTTTACTCTAAGGTAGTGTCTGTCTTTGTCACCGAGGTGGGTTTCCTGTATGCAGCAAAATGCTGGGTCCTGTTTACACATCCAGTCTATTAGCCTATGTCTTTTTATTGGGGGAATTGAGTCCATTGATGTTAAGGGATATTAAGGAGAGGAGATTTTTGCTTCCTGTTATATTTGTTATTAGTGATGGCATTGTTTGTGTAGCTATCTTCTTTCAGATTTGTTGGAAGAGGATTACTTTCTTGCTCTTTCTAGGTATAATTTACCTCCTTGTATTGGGGATTTCCAACTATTGTCCTTTGTAGTGCTATGTTTGTAGAAAGATATTGTCTGTAGAAAGGTTTTGTCATAAAATATCTTGGTGTCTCCATGGTAATTGAGAGTTTTGCTGGGTATAGTAGCCAGGGTTGGCATTTGTGCTCTCTTAGGGTCTGTATGATGTCTGTCCAGGAACTTCTTGCTTTTATAGTATCTGGTGAGAAGTCTGATATAATTCTGATAGGTCTGCCTTTCTATGTTACTTGGTCTTTTTCCTTTACTCCATTTAATATTTTTTCTTGTTTTGTGCATTTAATATTTTGATTATTATATGACAGATATATTTTTTTTCTGGTCTAGTCTATTTGGTGTTCTGTAGGCTTCTTGTATGTTTATGGGCATCTTGTGCTTTGGGTTAGGGAAGTTTTCTTCTATAATTTATATATTATCTTCAATATTTATTGGCCCTTTAAGTTGGGAATCGTCACTCTCATCTATACCTATTATCCTTAGGTTTGGTCTCCTCATTGTGTCCTGGATTTCCTGGATATTTTGTGTTAAGAACTTTTTGCATTTTGTGTTTTCTTTGACAGTTGTGTTAATATTTTCTATGGTATCTTCTGCACCTGAGATTCTCTCTTCTATCTCTTGTATTCTGTTGTTGGTGCTAGTGTCTATGACTCCTTATTTCTTTCCCAGATTTTCTATCTCAAGGGTTGTTTCCCTTTGTGATTATTTTTTATTGTTTTTACTTCCATTTTTATGTACTGGATGGTTTTGTTCAATTCCTTTAAATGTTTGGTTGTGTTCTCTTGTAATTCTTTAATGGATTTTTGTTTTAGGGCTTCTACCTTTTTACCTGTGTTCTCCTCAATTTCTTTGAGAGTATTACACATGTCCTTCTTAAAGTCCTCTATCATAATCATTAGTAGTGATTTTAAATCTGAATCTTGTTCTCCTGGTGATATGGGGAATTCAGGACTTTCTAATGTGAGAGAAATAGGTTCTGATGTTGTCAAGTACCTTGTGTGGCTGATGCTTATGTTCTTGTGCTTGCCTTTTGCCTTCTAGATCTCCTTAGTGCTACCTGCCCTGTCTCTGACTGGAGCCTGTCTTTTCTATGATCTTGGCTGTATCAGAACTGTGTGGGGTGGGTGTTACTACTGGGATTAGACCTGAGGCCCAAGATCTGCTCAGTGGTTGGGCCCAGACCGGAAAAAAACTGTGCTCTGGGCCAGGAGTGAATTCCTGGGTCTCAGTGGGTTGCAGTTACTCCCTGTTTGGGGCTGGTGTTGCTGTCTTCTTACCTAAGATACTGACCTGCTAGAGCTCCTGCAAGCCCTGTTTCCTCTGGGTTTTGTGAGATTGGCTGTGGAGCTGATGCCCTGGATATGCTTAGTGCTCAGGCCAGTTCCCTTCTTTATGACTCAATATATTAATGATCTATTTTTTTCATTGAAAATAAGAATTAAAAATTTCAATTATACTGCAGCTTTTTACAGATTTTGCTTATAAATTTCTACTTATGTTCTTTTCATATTTTATATACAGAAATAACAATGTAATTATCATGATTATTTATGATTATCACATAATAATCACAGTTCATATGTATATATCATTAGTAAAATTCCGTTCTTTCTAAAATTTGATTCTACAAATTTTTAGTAGATTATTGCTTAGTTGAAACAATCTATATCAAATTTGTGTTATATATAGCCTGAATTTATATCTAGTCTTTAGATCAAAAAGCATGTTCCTTCATATTACTTAAAAATAAAGACAACTTAAAACACTATTAAGATAACAAAGATAATTCAACCTGAAATAAAAGCAAGAAAATATTTATAAATATAAAACTATAGGTTCAGCAGCTAATAGTATTATTGGTCTCTCAGAGAACCCATCTTCAATTCCCAGCACAAACTTGACAGCTTACTCCAGTTTCAAGAGACCTGGTATTGTCTTATGACACCAGGAGTGTACACTGTATATAGGCCTACATGCAGGGAGAAAGCTCATGTGTAAAGTAATAAAAGAAAACATGATAGCAGTTTCTAGTCTACCTTTCAGGTTTAATCAAATATTCAGTAACTGTTTTATAACAGCGAAAAACTCAATATAAATGCAAAGGAAAATGAAGCTGTGATAGAGAATATTTATGGAACAGGATGTGGAATTTTTGGAAATATGTGATGGTCATCTGGTCATTCTATAAAAATGTAGAACATTAAAATGACAGTTTTGTAAACTTCTATGCATAATCACAATTTGACACATGTTGCAGAGCACAGAAATCCAGCTCATAATGGGAAGAAAGCAAATGGAGGGAATGGAAAAGGACAGGAAACAGCTTCAGTCACTTGTCCCCACCAACCTACTTCTTATTAGGCCATTCCTTGTAACAGTTGTTTTGTCTATGAGCTTCTCAATGGATTAATTGTTGATGAGGTCATTGACATCATGGTGCTTTTCTGTTAATGCTGACTACATTTTCAACTCATGAAATTCCCAGCGCATTTAATAATGAAACCATAACACATTCATTAAGTCCATTGTTATTAACAAGACAATATTAGCAACATCTTGTTCATTGGGTTGATATAAAGCTTAATCAGTTTATGACTGTCAAAAGTTTCTTTAATTTTCTTCTAATTTAATACAGTAAGCTTTTAGTAAATAGTTAAATTACATATACTTATTTAATACTGATTTAAATGTCATTCAAATTAATATTTTGCTGCTACCTGATAATATTGCCTTTCTTACAAATGCTAATATTCTTGAAATTCTTACTCTTCTCCAAGGGAACAATAAGTGTCTCAATGCCACTTGAGAATTGTTCTTGAAAATATGTATGGGGAGGCATTTAAGGGTGTAGGCTAATCATGGAAGGAACATCAAACTGCATTAAGCTTGGGTTCACTCTTAGACCCTCTAAGTAGAGATTCTAAATTTAATATGGAAGCTCATATAGTCTAAAAAAGGGTGTCAAAAGTGTGCTTAAATGTTTGGCTAAAACATTTGTCAAAAGCTGGCCTAGGGAAAAGGAGCCAGTGATGACTGATATCACTTAATTTAGTGTTGATGAAGGGATTTTAAGGCTTAGAGAAACAGCAATGCTAGAATGGCTAAACTGTATAAACACCTAAGCCTCAATAATGGGAAGGTCGTGAATACATGTCCTGCAGTAATCCTAGAAAACACAGCATGGTGATAGGGGAACCAGAATACCTGAGGTGCTTTAATGATGTAATTATCCTTGTGCTAGACACTGCTGCTCTATTGGTTAGATTAAATGCAATGTGTTTAACTGGGTCTAAAGTAGCAGGCACCAGGTAGCAGCACTGAATTGCCAATGGTGAGATGACCATAATTATCATAATGGTAAGCACAGACAATGTCCATAATATGGTAATGGTCAGTATAGACAAAGTGAATTTTATGGTGGCCTGATTCATATGGACCTTTGGTATTAACTAATCAACTATGTTTCCAGGTATGAAATAAATAAAAGCCTGCTGTGTTTTTGTTTGATTTGTATAAGCAAAAATATACTCAAACAAATGAATGGCTACATCAGATACCAACAAGATGGAATTTGGGTCTGTGAAACAATTTCCAGACCTGAGCCAGTTTTCAGAACCAAAACTCCTTGAATGAATGGTACTATAGGTTTCCTTGGAGAAGGACATTAATAAAATACATGAGTTCTATTGTTACCCTTTCTCTAGTTCTTTCCCAGAGGGATAGAACTATATCCTTTTACAAGGGAAATGGTATACTATGGGAAAGAAAGCAATCAGACTTTCTGTGGTCCATTGGAATGTGGTTCTGAACTAAGGCTGGATCTGTGAGACCCCATAAGCATTGTGAGCCCCTGGTTACAATGAAAACTTTTGGAGCACAGATGGTTAATGAAGTTTTGGCTGAAGTGTGACCCTTTGAAGAAAGAAGTCTCCAAACTCATCCTGGCTTAATTTCTCAGTTCCCAAAGGTATAATTGTGATAGATATACCTAGAGGTTTCCTGATCTTTGGAATAAGGATTATGGTTGGAAAAGCCTAATGGAAGCCTTTGGCCTTTACCAAGAAAAATAATGAACTAAAGCCAATATCTCATTCCAGGGGAAAATGCAGAAATTAAATGCCACTATGAAGGACTTGAAAGACAACAGGAAATCTGATTTTTAACTCTAGACAGTTATCTAGACAGTGCAGAAGATAGACTGACTATGGAAGATGAAAATTGACTATGAAAAATTAAGTAGTAAATTTAATTGCAGCTACTGTACCAGATGTGGTTTCCTTATGTTATTTCCTTATGAGAACAGTGACAAATGTTATACATGGTATGTAGCTATTAATATAGCAAATGTCTTCTTTTTTCAGTATTTGTCCAGTAGGACCCCTAGAAGCATTTTACCTTCAGTTGGCAAGGCCAGCAGTATACCTGTACAGCTTTACCTCAAGGGTATATTACCTCTCCAGCCCTGTGTCATAACTTAGTTCAAAGAGATATTAAACATGTGTCTTCCAAAAGCATCATATTGGTCTACTATATTGATGACATTATGTTGTTTGGAGCAAGTGAACAGGAGGTTGCAATCCCTTTGGATTTCTTGGTAACACATATGTATATGTGAAATTGTTAAAAGTCCTGTGGTTTGGAGCATACAGAAATATTTCTTTCAAGGTAACAGATAAGTTAGTGCATTTGGCCCCTCTCTCCACTAAGAAAGAAGCACAATGTTTAATGGGCTTATTTTGATTCTAGAGAAAGCATATTCCTCACTTGGGAATATTAGTATGGATCATATATCAAGTACACAAAAAAGCTGCTGGCTTTAAGTTGGCTCCAGAACAAGAGGTAGAGGCCCTTCACAGGTCCAGTCTGTTATTCAGGCTGCTTTACTACTTTGACCATAAGATTAAGAAGGTCCAATGATACTTAAGGTAACAGTGGCAGATAGGAATGCTGTCTGGAGTCTTTGGCAGGTCCTTAATAATAAATCACAGAAGAGACCATTGAGATTTTAGAGCAAGGTTCTACTCTTTTATCCAGACAAGTATTATCTTTTAGAGACACAGTTCTTGGTCTTTTATTGGGTCTTTGTACAAACTAAATGGAAATCAGCTGTCAAATTACCCTGTGATATGAGCTGGCTATCATGAGCTAGTTATTATCCAACCCACCAAGCTATAAAGTAGGACGTGAATAACAGTAATTTATTATTAAATAGAAATTATGTATGCATGATTAGGACTGAGTAGGTCTCAAAAACCCAAAACTATATGAAAAAAATATTGTCCAAATGCCTATACTTTGGACTCCTTTTACAATGTTTTCTGTTCATGAAAAAGCACGTACATAGATTCAACTAGGGTATTCTCTTTGATTGGTTGATAGCATAAGAAAAGACAAGAGCCTGATTTAGTGGTGGTACTGTACATTATGTAGGCACCATCCAGAAGTGGACAGCTACAGCACTATAACACCTTTATGGTCAACTGTGAAAGACACTGAAAAAAGAAAATCTTGTTAGTAGTCAGAACTTTGGGAAGTGCACATGATCATACATTTTGTTTAGAAGGATAAAGAATAGTTTACTGATGCATGGGCTGCAGCCAAAAGGTTGGTTGATGGTCAGGGATGTGGAAAGAACGTGACTAGAAAATTGATGAGAAAGACATCTGGGAAAAAATATGTAGATAGGTCTATCCAGATGGGTAAAGGATGTAAAGATAACTCTGTACTATTCAAATGATTGTCAAATGCTGACCAACAGAAGAGGAATCCCAATAACCAAAAAGATAGAATGTCCTGCTCTGTGGACAGCCAGCCTCTTTCACCAGGCAGACCTGCCATTTCACAGTGGATCCATGAAGAAAATAGCCATGGTGTCAGAGATAGGGGTTATGCATGGGCTCAACAACATTGAATGTCATTCATCAAGGCTGATCTGTCCACAGCTGCTACTGTGAAATCTGCTAACAGCAGAGACCAACAGTAAGCCCCTGTTATGGAAACTTTCCCTGGTGTGACCAGCCAGCTAATTGGTGGCATGTTGGCAGGTTAGCTATATTGGATAACTTCCTACATAAAAAGAACAATACTTTGTCCTTTGTGGAGATGATTCTCTCTCTAGTTATGAATTTGCTTTACAACATGCAGCACTTCTGCCAAAATCACCATCTATGGATTTAAAGAATGTCTTATTCACCATGACTGCATCACAGATATTTGTGTGGCAGTGGGGTGGTGGGCTGTGAGAAGCAGCTGGGTGCTTAGTTGAGCATGAGCTTGGAACCCTGGACCATTATTGGACAGCAGGAGTTTGGCTCTGGTCCCGGGCCCTGGTTCTTTTCATTTAGCTTCAGCCCTCTCCATAGCTCCTCCCACAGAGAGGTCTATGGCCATCAGTCATGAGTAACAGGCCTCAAGCCCTAGAGAGTTTTACATAATAATGAGATACCTGAAGACCAGAGGTTGGAGCCAATTAAGCATTCTTCCCCAGACCCTTCCTCCTCTCTCTCTTCCTATTTAACTCAGGTCTGCCCTGGGTTTTGGGTGGAGTGCATCTAAATCCATCCACCATCCATCATGACATTAAAGCCTGTAAAAACCCATGGACTTTCTCGTGTCATTGGGGCTCTGCTGGTGAGGAACCATGGAGCCACAACAGCTGTGCCTAACTTCCAGCCTGGAGGAACCCTCAGTGATTCTCAGCCACAACTACCCACAGATATTGCTTCTGACCAAAGAGGTCACATCACAGTCAGGGATGTGTAACACTGGGCCTATGATCATGGAATCCACTGGTCTTCCCATTTTCTTTGCCATCCTGAAGTAGTTGGCCTTATAGAAAGATGGAATGACCTTTTAATGACATAGCTTATGTGCCAGTTAGACAGTAGTAGCCTAAAAGTCTGGAAGGCAATATATGCTTTGAATTAGATCTACTAGTTCATGTTTTTTCCCATAGCCAAGATCTATGGGTATAGAAGTCAAGTAATAGAAAAGGGAATAGTTCCATTCCATATTGTACCTAGTGACTTGTTAGGAAAATTTATGATTCCTATTCTTGTAACCTTGAGTTCTTCTGGCTTAGAAGTTTTAGTTCCAGGTATAGGAGTGCTGCTGACAATAACCACAACAAATACTACATTGAACTTGGAGCTCAAAATTCGTCCTGCCTGGTCAGTTTTGTCTATGATGCCATTAAGTCAGCAAGCTAAGAAAGGAATAACAGTGTTAGGATTGGTGACTAATCCAGACTATCAGGGAAAAATTGTATTGTTTCTCCATTATAGACATAAGAAAGATTATGTCTGGAATACAGGGGATTCTTTAAGTGTTATCTTAGTGCTTCCATGTCCTAAGATTAAAGTCAACTAGACACTACTACAAACCAATACAGACAGAATGACAGAGGGCACAGAACATTCAGAAATGAGGTATGGGTCAATCCTCCAGAAAGGGAGCCAAAACCTACTGAGGTGATTGCTGAGGAAGATGTATTGAATGGGTAGGATAAATAACAGCTAAGGTCATGTGACCAGTTGCAAAAATAAGGGTTATACATGACATGAATATTTCTGTCATATTTTGTCAAGAATGTGCTTATGCAGGTATTTGTGTTTTCTGTCTGGGTTTCTTTATCATATAATGTAACATAACTTAAAAGAATATCAACTGATATCATATTTAAGTTTTGAGACTCTAAAAGAATGTCCTTCGGGGACATTACCAGATAGTCTAAACTTTATAATTGGGTTTTGATTGTCTATGGGGTAGTTATTATATCATGCCAGGAGTAACTACAACCTGGTCAAATATATAAGGTTTTGCAGATGTATGTAAGTTGGTTAAATTATTTTAGGAGCAATTATGATTGTGTTATTGTTTTCATTAGAAAATTAAGTATGATATAGAGATGTAATTATGTGTTAAATTGACAAGGGGTATACTTGTGATGGATATTCTTGATTATCAACATGACTATATTGCATTAACTAAAACATGAGTGGCTGGGAACCCTTGTGAGAGACATTTTTCTTAATTAAACATTATAAGGTGGGAAAGACCCACCTTTAAACCAGATCTTGTAAGATGAGATGATCCACTTTCAATCTTAGCCACACTGTCTGATAGCAGCCAATTTAAAGAACATGGAAGAAAAAGGTTTTGCTCTTTGCCTGTTTCCCCTCACTCTCAATGACACATTCATTCCATATTGGAATTCTGGCATAAGCTGCATAGCAGTGGAGATATTTTGCCTTGTGGATTAAACAGCTACTGGACTGTTAGACTTTCCTTTTGGAGAAAGCTATTGTTGGAAAACTTGGATCATAACTTGTAAGTCACTTTAATAAATTTCAAATGTTTGTGTGTGTATTCATTCATTCTTTTTTTCTCTAGAGAACCTTGACTAATATACCATACAAGAATGATTTAGATTCTCAGCATTCATGTAAAAGTCTAGCACAGGCAGCACATGTTATAATTTTAGTGCTATAGAAAACAGCCATCTTTGAAACTCACTGGCTGGCCAGCCTTGCCATATTGTTTATTGTGCTCATAAGTTGTATGTCAACTTTGTACAAGCTGAAGTCATTTGAAAAGAGAAAATGTCAATTAAGAATGTGCCTTCATGAGATTTTTTTGTAGGTGAGTCTGTTGTGCATTTTCTTGATTGATGATTAATGATTGATGATGATGCCAAGGTTTTGTGGATGTTGCTGCCCCTCTACTGATGGTCCTGGGTATTATATAAAAATTTCTGAGCAACCTTCAGATAGCAAGCCAGGAAGCAATACTCCTCCATGACTCAGACATTAGCTCCTGCCTCTAAATGACTTTCTTATTTTCATTTCTGTCTTGATTTACTTCAATATTGTACTGTGATATAGAAGTGGAAGCTAAATAAATACTCTTCTCCCCAAGTTGCTTCATGTCATGATATTTTGTAGCAGAAATGATATTCTACTTAATATAAAAATTGGTACTAGAAAGTGGTCTACTGTAGCAATAACCGTGATCACGTGAGTTTCTTGTTTTTATGTTTTTGAAAAATGTGGAAGACTTTGCATTTTGGACAAAACAAACACTCTAGTGCTGTATGAAGAGTCTAGAGATATCTGTCAAAGAGAGTTGCAAACAGGGAATGGAACCAGTCCATGAGAGCAAAATATGTGTCAGGAAGCAAATTTGGAAGGGCAGCACTATATATGCTCGTTGACAGTAGTTATGAACGTAGAGGATTTGGAGATTACCCTGTTGCTGGCATTTGATCTTACATTTGTCCATTTTTTTCTTTTTACTATTCTGCAATCGCTTCCTTTTGGGACAGTAATATTTGATTTTTTTAGGTGGTTACAAGTAAGGAATTTCTTTGAGTCTTAGAAGAGATGTTGAACTTTGAACTTTTAAACAGCGTTAAGACTGAAAGAATATGGAAACTTTCAAAGTTGGTCTAAATAAATTTTACATTATGAATGCTCATGAGTCTAAGGTGGACAGTGAGTAGCATGTTGTTGTTTGAATGATAATAACCCCCATGGGCTCTTATATTTAACTTGTTGGTCCAGATGGGTATATGGATTTGGAAGAATTAGGAAGAGTGAACTTATAGGAGAAGCTGTGTCATTTTGCATGAATTTAAGAGTTTTCAACATACTCCTATTGGTCATTAGTTATGGAATAACTAATTGGTGTACTCTTGCCTAGGGAAGACCTTAGTCCCCTGTAGTTCTTTGTGCATGGTTGACACTTGCCATGCTTTTTCCATGTCCATATTATTACACCTGTTCTTGCCCTTATTAAACCTTGGAGGTTTGTGAGAGTTTATGGCTGCAACATCTGACATTACTAGAAGACACAATATCACAGAAATATGTCTAGTCTCCTGCCTCTTAAAATATTTGTGCTCATTCTTTATAATTTGAACTGGGATATATCTTTATAATTTGAACTGTTTCTCTACTACCATGAACTCTAGCTCTCTGAAATGTGAAGCTCAATTTAATGCTGTCTTTTTAAATAAACTTCCTTGGTCCCTTTTGATATTGCTTTGGTTTTTGATTTAGTTGTGATCCTAGTCTTTAATGGCTGAGCCATCTCTCTAGCCCATGGTCATGTATTTTGTTACAGAAATGGAAAAGTAAATAAGACGAAAGCTGTTTCCATGAGAGATATTGAATAAAAATGAATGAATAAGAAAATAAGGAAAGAAAACAAAAGAAAGATACAGAACAAGTAACCCAAATGGTGGGTAACTAGGGAAGACACATGATGTTGACTTCTTGCTCACTACAGCCACAAGCATACACATATATAATACATAATGTATTATATTCCTAAATGAGGAATTTCCTAACAATGTTTATACTTTGTAATAGCTAGTGTTGATTGTCAACTTGATAAGATCTAGAGTCACTTACTAACCACTTACCAAGGCAAGAGTGTGAAAGAGTTATTACATTATCCTGTAGGCATTTCTGTGAGTGATTTTATTCATCACATTAAATTATGTGGGGAGACACATTCTAATAGTAGACAGACAATACCCTGGGCCTGGATCTCAATCTGCTCAAAACCAAGAAAGCTAGTTGAGTGCAGTCATCCATATCTCTCTGCAGCAAGACTGAGGATGAAATGTGCCCAGCTGCCTAAAGCATTTGCTGCTAGAACCTCTTTGTCAAGATAATTGTAACTTTAAAATATGAGCCAAAATGAACTTGTTACCCCTTAAAATGCTTTTGTCAGAGTGTTTTTTTTCTGTTTTTAACAAAATAACAAAAATAGTAGCTAATGTAAAGTGTTCCCTCACTGTAGCAAATTCTGTGATGAAATTGAATTCAGTGTCAGCTAAAATAGCATTGACATTGAGACCTTTGATCCTCTCCCAAAAGCATGCATCTATTGCATACCTGTAGAAACTTTGTAGTTACAAAGGCACTTCAAACCAATAAAATACTTTTTCTTGGTTGTAATAAAAATATTTCCATTCTTGATTCAACTGCCTTATCTCTGAATACATAAAAATTTGTTAAATATTCTTTCTAAATTTAGAATTTATTCATTATCTTCAAGAATTTTGCAAAATATCTAACTTGCCTGAAGATATGTAGTATTAAAAATAACTTGGTTAGCTGTACGAGCAATTGAAGAAGAAAGACTATTTGGCTGCCTAAAACTGCACCACTGTGTTTTTTAATTTGCAACATCAATAATAATATATGCTCCCATAGATGGAATCTTCGGAGAAAACAAGATAGGGAATTTACCGAAATTAGAATATTTATCAAAAGCAAATTGCATTTCCTTATTTATTCACTGAGCTTAAATGTTAATGAAATTCTCCCTTTCAAATTATATCCACAAGGCAAACATTAGATAAGGCAATGCTATCAAGGATAAAGAATGATTGAATTGCTGGTTTTACACTTAATCTGGAACAGAGATGTAGGTCAATGGGAAAAGCGGGTATTTAAAATGTTTCTATTGCATAGATAAAATGATACTTTATTCAAAGAAATAATCAACCATATGCACACTTGGGCGGGGGGAGGAGGGAAGAGTGATTTCTTTTCATCCCAAATGCCAGCTAAACTGTAAATGCTGACATTTTGAATAAAAGGAAGCAAAGATGAAAACCAATAGGACAAAAGTGCTTGTCACACCCTGTTTTTCCCTCACATAGATCAAGATCTCAGGATCCTGACTTTCATTGTATTTTCAGTGCCATAGAAGAACTGAATTTAAATTGTTTGGACAGTTTCCAGTACAATTCAACAACAAAGGTTTATGCAAAATTCTTATTGAAGGCTGCCAGTAAAAAGCAATGCAGAAACTTCTACCAACTACGAGTTTTTCACTATGAACTTCTAACAGTATTGGACCATGACAATGTTCTAGTCAATGTAGAATTGTGTTCCCTAGAGAAAGAGTAAACCTCAGGTATTGATGACAGATACCTTGCAATTTTTTCTTTCTTCCTCTTGAATCATATAAAATAATAAGTAGGGAATTTTCTGAAGTTTGAATAATTAAACAAATAAATAGTAATAAAAATGGCTTATTATAAAAGCAGAAAGTATAGTATTACATTTTTAACTCATGAAATTTAAATTAGTTTTATTCAAATCATACATAAGATTTAATTTTAAGAAAGTATAAATATTTTTATTTGAATTGTGAAATACTATCCTACCCTAAAAATATTAAGTACTATTTAAAGTTGTAAATACTTTCATATAAAATTAACACAGCCATAACCCCTGTGAATTCATGTATACAAATAGCTTAGTCATGTCCAGAAAATACTACTTTGATTCAGGTGACCACTACTTCTGGTTCTTTCGACCTCTCTTTCTCCTCTTCCATGATGATCACTGAGCCTTGAGGGATACAGATGTCCCATTTAGATCTGAGCACTACAGTGTCATATACTCTGTACTGTAGAGGTAGAGTTTTCAAAACCTACTTTAATTAGGGTTATTAAACACTTCAACTTCTCTTCTAGCCCACTAACCAGAGGTAGCAGAAGATGATGGATAATAGGACAAGGGGGTTGTTAACCTGCTTAGAGGTAATTCTTGGGATGATTCCCATCTCTACTTTCAGGATATCAGTAGTCCAGTCCAAAACATCAAACATGAATGGGTAGCAGAAGTTTGATCCTGAAGAAAGTACAAGGTTTCACCAAATCCATATGAGTCCCCTGAAATGGCAAGCAGCAGCTAGACTACCTCGACAACCTCTTTAGCATTTTCCTCTCTATGAAGTCATGACAAACAAAGACCTGCCAATTGTATTTGCAGTGGAGCTCTGTGATTGGGTGGTAGAAGAGGTAGGTGGAGCTAGGGGTTAGGAGGAGGAAGGAAAGAGAAAGGAAAAAGGGAGGAAGTGGAAAGAGAGGTAAGATGGCGGCAGACATTCATGTCTCTAGCAGTCTCAGGTAGTTATTCATATCAAAAGATTAGATATTGGGATAACAATTCTAATTGTGTGGGCATCTTGTGTATTGAGTATTTGATGATATATAAATCTATTTGGTTAACTTAAGAATTAAGAGTCTTCTTTTTACCAGGTACCCCAAAGATGGCAGTTACTGTCTGGGGTTGAGCCAAGCACTATGAGGGTGACAGAGTTGGCCCAAGAGCCATGCTTAGAGCTATAGACTCCATGGAACTGACCAGTGGAGGCAACAGCCACAGCAAATGTCTAGTGGGTCACAGGCTGGAGCTCTTGGCCACAGTTAGAGAGGGAACATAGAGTGGAAACTAGGCATCAGCAAAAAGCTAGCAAGGCCTCACTGTTGCCTATTCAATATCTCCCGCTACATCCTCTTAACATATCTGCCTCAGCAAAACATCCTTTCACATATCTTCCTCAGCAAAATACCTCTCATAAGACTGCTTCTAAAAAAACCATCAAATGAAACAACCGAATCTCAAAGGAAACAAGAAATTCCCACTTCACTGTAACTTGACCATCTACTGCAAAAAGACACTTCTTTGAGGAGGGTTGTGAGATGCCCTAATAATATATGAATATAAAGATAAGTTAGTGGGAAGTTTATTATTTGTTCATTTAGCAGAACAATAGTATAAGATTTTCCAAAGGGCCTATGACCTAGGCACTTTTTTTTTTTTCTTGCCTATTTATCAATATCAGGCCCTAGTTTCATCTTGTAGAGCATTTTAAAAATGCAATAAAAATATTTGGTCCCTCTTATAATACTCAGTTCACTATTTCACAGTGGGCATATCTTGGCATATCAGGCATTATCATGGCTTACAATGGCTCAGAGGTGAGTAAGACTGTTCAATATTTTTCTCCCCAAGTATTGTAAATGGAGTCTTTCTGTAATGTGACATTTAACCAGTAGGGATGAAGCTTCCAGGTCATTAGCAGTTTTATTTCTTATGTACCATAATTCTAATACACCGTGTCTTCAAGGACCATTAGATCTACTCATCCTTAAAATTCAAGGACCAGAAAATTTTGTATGTCATAGAGTGATGTTAATGCCTTCTGAATTCGTGTTCCTTCTCACAAGCAGCATGCTTAAGGCTTTCATGACCAATAGCTCAGAACACTGTCTACAAATGTAAAAGACATTATCTCTGAAATTTAGAGGTCTAGTATCCAATGTCACAACATATCCTTCATGCTTAAGGCAACATTTTGACAATGGCCGAAATTTCCACTTATGAATGCATATACTTGTGCATGTTTGTATGGTAATAACTTCTGTGAGTTCTTATTCACTAGGCATAATCAGAATTACTCCATCAATTTAATGTACTTGTCACATATTTTTAAAAGTATACACATATTCAGAAATTTGTTTCTTCTCTAACCTTTGATACTTTTGTAGATTAGAAAATTATGTGTCAAAGTAGTCTGTGGATGAATCAAGTAACACACACACACACTCATACACACATACACACCCTATGTCCACAAACATTTAAAATTTCTTCTATAATTTATTTCAGTGACATTTTCTCATGTTAAATTTGCAGAGCCTGATCATCATAAATTAAAGTCTTCAGGTTGCCAAGACAACTATTACAACTGCCCAAAGCCCTGAAATTGACAGTAAGATGTTGGATGTTGTATCTCAATGAAGCCACGTCAGTAATTTAGAACATGCATCTTTTTCTTGATCTTGCACTCTTCAAATCCACCTGTTCTCACATGTATGACAAGTCACCAGCAAGTCAAATAAGAAATATTTTGCAGAGTTTTTTTTTTTTTTTTGCTTTATGGGTCATTTTTTTTTCTTTAGAGAAAAAAAAATCTTCAGAATTCTTAGTAACAATGAGATTTAAAAGCTGTAATTCCATTCTTGAATATATTTTCTTAAATATCTCATGATGAGAAACTAATCAGTTCAGAAACACGACTTATGCTTGTGCTAACTGAAGCCAGTTTTGCATCAAGAATAGTCTTTAAGAATGTGAAGCATCCTTAGGCTATCTGCACTGTTTCTGCCATTGTCATCATTACTATCATTATCTTTATTCCACAAATCCTATTTGAATTTGTGGTACTCATGATTAATCCTAGTGCATGGAGCATGCTAGACAAGAGCTCAACAGATGAGCTATATAACCAAAGTCTCCCCTTTGAGTTTTGGTAAAGTAGAACATGAAACATGAAAAGAAAGAAATAACAATTAGCAAAAACTTGTTGCATCACACTGGAAGCCACAGTTTTGCTCTGCAACAAAGCCATACTCTGGACTTAGTCTCTTTGATCAGTTCTTAGTTTTGAAACAGTTATATTTTGAAACAGTTATATATTGTATGTCTGTGCAAGATGAGCTTTTAGCCCATTTCTGCATTATGTGATGGTTAACTGTGCTATATTGTGCTACTTGTCTGTATTTGTCTGTATATTGTGCTACTTGTCTGTATTAGTGTCTTGAGTCTGTCTGTCTGTCTGTCTGTCTGTCTCTCTCTCTCTTTCTCTCTCTCTCTGTGTATGTGTGTGTGTGTGTGTGTGTCTGTCTGTCTGTCTGCCCATCTGTCTCTCTCTGTCTCCTTTTGTTTCTCTGGAGATTGCTTCTACAGTTTTTCTTACAGTTTTGCTTTGTCACAGAGTCATGGATGTATATATAATATTTTTTTTCTGTTAGTCACATCTTTGAAAATGCAGGCCCACCTATATGAAAGCTGTATTTTATATATCTTGACACAAGCCATGATTTTGCTGAGTTGTATCCAACCACTAAGAGGGAGATGGGGGTCATTAATATTTGCCCATTCTTAAACAAATGTGACATTTATATCTGAGCTATTGATTGCTAACTATATCCATCAATCAGATACCACATAGTAAAAGGGTTGTTTTGGGGTTGATCATAAATCCCTAAAATGATCTGGATTTCATTATTAATGATAAATTACTGGAGGTAAGATAGAAAAGTTGATGGTACTATTGACTCTCACAACTACCTTACTGTAAACCTTTTAGAGGATTAATAGTGATGGAGGAGTGATTAGGGGAAACTGGATTTTATGCAATGATTTCTAAAATAGAAGAAAATGGCTAAGTACAATTACCTGTGAATTACTCATCATATATTAAGCAATTTTAAAATTCCACTGAATTACTGAACTTGATGTTGATTAGAGAAAGACAAGGATATATGAACAAGTTACAAAATTAATAGTCTTTGAGAATTTTGTGCTTTCCATAGACCAAAGTATGACTGAGATGAAGTGAATGACAAAAGTGCGGTATGGTGCCCAGAAGCATGGCATCGTTGATTTGCTCCCCTGAAGGCATGTTTAACTCTTGCATATTAAAATAAAAATGTGCAATTTAAGAAGAAAAAAATGTCTACAGTATTCCTGATGTATGAGTTTGATTCCAACTTCTTCTCAACAGGCTGACAAGGTAAACAGTCTAGCTGCTATTGTCATGGTAACTTCTCTTTGTGACCATTCAAAGTCATGTTCAAGGACTATTAAGATTTGAATACATTTCAATGACAAGACAAAAAAATACAATACAGTTTTCATTCTTGGGCCACTAAAATTGCTTGGGAGTTAAATTGCCAACCACCAAGCCAGGACCCAATCAACTCCTGCAAACTGTAGGCTGATCTCCACATACACCCCACAAGCATGCAGTCACGTAACTATGTAAATTTAATAAAAATTTATTTTTGTTGTTCTTTTCTTCTTTGTTTATGGAGAAGGAACAGTGCCTTGCAGTGAAGCATTTACAAGCTTTATTAATATCTGTTGCATTTGCTTTTCAAGATATTTACACAGATTGAAATTCCAAATACTTGAAAGGAAACTATTAAAATCGTTTTTAGTTATAGTTACCAAAATTTGTGTTATGACTTGAGTCTGAAACATTTCAATACATGTATTGAACTCATGTATTGAACTCTTGGTCCATAGCTAAGACACCATTTAGGAAAAGGTGGAAATTTAGGGGGATGTAGGGCAAGGCTTGAAAACCTAAGTATCTGGGCTTTGGTATTAAGAGATATTTTATACCTGGCTCCTTCTTATACTGCCTTTTGGTTTTCTGGTTTGCTAAAAACAACCAACCTCTTTCCTCTACTGCATACTCATACTGAAATGATAGTCTGCCCAGCAGCACAACAGCAGGAATCCATGCACGGAAACTTCTGAAACCTTGAATTAACAGAAATGATTTTTTTTCTTTATGTTGTTTCTGCCAGGCATTGCATGAAATCTAACTAATACACTCCATTTTTAGTGGTTTTTATTTTAAACTAGTATTTCAGATAGACATCTGTCTCTAATTTTGAAGGGTAGTCTCCTACTGAATTTCTTAATTCCACTTATAATCGAAAGATAATTGAAGTAGTTTATCTATCTAGCTTCTCAATTTATGTTAAAGCATTTGATTGATGGTTAGTATTATAGTCATGTCTGGGAAGTCATTTTGTTCATTAAAATTGTCAATACAATGAAATGACCAGACACGACTACAATCTATTTTTATTAACATGTGCTACCTGTTCAACTGCAAGCACACGATATGGTAAATATTCTTAAAGATAGCCAATATTGATGGTCAAGGTCAAAGATGGGAATCTAGTCTTTCTTACAGCATGAACTTCACAGTATATTATCTTAAGTGAATATATTTTTATTACATATACATCAGTTTTGTTTGCCTTTTTAGTTAATTATTATAGCATCAATTTTTAAAGACTAAAGCAGTAAATATGTCCTAAAAAAATAAGGGAATAATTTTAAATGAAATACTACAGTATCTCATAATACACAATGTCTTACAATTTAAAATATTACTTTCATTATTTTGCTTTATGTGAGCTGGTTTCTTGCCCATGTACAGATTCTAAGCATCCTTGTCATGTAGTATCACTGAAGATTTCTTAAGAATGTTCTCACAGGTTACTCCCCTTGCAGTGATGATCTACAGGCAAAGACACATCTCTGTTTCTGACTAGGTCTTTAGTGGTCTTTGAAAAAATTCAAAATTGACTAGAAGATCCAAGCATTTGGTCAGCAGAAAGTTGAGAAATATGAGAACAAATGCAGAATGTATGTATTGTATACAGTGACATTTTATAAAATGAAATAACCTTATCTTAACATATAATATATCTTAAAAAATATTTGGAAAATAAAATCCCTCTTAAAAGTATACCACCTGGTAAAATAAAGAAATCAAAGTTCTATCATGAATGTATGCTAAACATCTCTGTCTCATGAGAATTAAGAACAAAACCAGAATGCAGGATAAGCTCTCTCTCTCTCTCTCTCTCTCTCTCTCTTATGTTTAATATATATGTCTGTACCAGTGGAAAAAATGTAAGGAAAATCATATGTATTTCTAACATCTTCCCACCATCCTGTGCTTCATTTCTATCAAATGTTTAACTTTAGGTTCTATATGTGAGTGGGGTCATGTGGTATTTGGGTTTTTTTTTTTTTTTGTTGGATTAATTATTATATCTAATTAGATGTTTTCCAATTTTATTCATGTAGTTGTAAATGAGAAGATGTTTTTTATATCAAAAGATATTCCAGAAATTGAAAGTGGAGAAAAAGTATAAATGAATTGAAGAAACAACACTCTTGAATATTGTTGATGGGAATAATTTGTGTGTCTATTATGGAAAACTATGTGAATTACTAAATCACAAAGAATGTCAATAAACAAAATGACCAATAAAAATTAAAAAAAAAAAGAAATGTAACTCTCATATTGTGCCTCAATCCCAATTCTGGGTTAAAAAAACAACTAAAATAAAAACTTTAAACTGAAGAGATATTTACATCTTCATTGGTCACAAGTCAAAAAATCAACCTATGCGCCAATCAATAGGTAAATGGCTGTGTGCCTACTTAATTTCATATATTTTATATTTAATTGAGTTATTATGTTATCAAGCTTGGGGAAGTATAACATTGCAAGTAAATTAAAATCAAATAAAATTTGTAAAGCAAAACTATGTCATACACATTAATATGACAATCTACAATTACAGGCCTATGGCACCACCTTTTCTGGGTCAAATAAAGGGAAGTCAAGTACTATCTACATTAATTAGATATGCACAATATAATTCTAGTTTATTTTCCACATATTTCTGTTTCCAAGATTCTTTAATTTTGATAGAAGATGAATCAAACTGCTCAGGTTACATTCTATTCTTCTAGGGCCAAATGTTGTTTCACATCATGATTTTATGTGCCTGGACCAATTTTACACATAAATTCAGTGTCCAGAGATTAAGACTTAAACAGGGATTCAAAGGGGAGGAGGTCTTATTTGGTTCTGATCATTCTTTGAATGTGATCATACCTCATTAATTAGAATAAAAATTGACACTATGTTTTCTGATTCATATATTTTCTTGTACATAAATCATATATCATGAGCTTGAAAAGATCTGTAGAATTCCTTATATGTAAAAATCTATAATATTAGATAAATTTCTATCATGGCTTTTGGTAGTAATTGAAGAGCTATGGCTTAGATGTAATAATTATGCAAAACTACTCTAAATACCCTGATTTAGCAGTATCCTTTCATTTTTATTACATGCATTTATTGTGTATATGTATTTATGCATGTGCATTTGTTTGAATATGTTTGCCTGCTTCAAAGACCTGTGTTGGTCAGAGGATACCTTGTGGTGTTGGGGACCGCACTAGTCCCACGTTGGGGTGGCCAAAAAATGTCTCGGCCTGAGCAAAATGTTGAGGCCCGGGCCGACACACGTTTGGGCTGCCACTGTATCCCAGCCCAAGCTGCCGCTCCGGTCTGTGGGTCGAGGTTCCAGCAAGATCGAGGGTGAGGACAGATTCTACCTAATGTCTGATGTGTATGAATCTCTCTCTAGTCTGATGTCTGGTTCTGTCTTCTATAGTCTGATTCTAAGCCACGCCTCTAAGTTACACCTTTAATCATGCCCTTAGGTCTTGTCTCTAACTCTGATCTCTATACTTCTAAGTCACACACCTTTAATCTCACGCACCTTTAATCTCAAGGTATCTAAACCAAGATTATTGGAGTGTTCTCAGCTGTTGTAGGCTATTGTAATTTAAATCTCATGTTAGGGTATATGGCTCAAGATGGCTGCAAAGCTGATAGCCGCTTTCTGCTAAAAGTCGGCCCCCAACAGGTCCCCCTTTTTAAATTTTTTATTAAAAGGGAAGGCTGGGAAAACTTACGGAAACCATGCCTGTCCTAGGTTGGAGCAAAGGACCCCAGCCTCCCTTTCCCGTCCTTGGATCCTCAACAGCCATTGGTTGAGCTCCTGTCTTAGGATGGTGAGGCCTCCCTTCTTTTAGGAGCAAGGGTCTCAGTATGCTCTCTTACCTGTCACTGACTATCTGGCTTAGCACGTAAGTTAGGGGATATACCTCATTAGTCTTGATGACAGAGGTTTTACAATCCCTTACTTCCAGCCTGTAATAATGGACCTGTGTGGGTTTCATTTGAATAGCATTTCATACAAAAGCCATCAGTTTGTTGAACCGCATGGACCCAAAAGACAAGAGACTTAACAACGCCTGAATAGTTAGTATGACAGCAACACTCTTTTTTAAGGGCAACATATAACTCCCTCTATCAGAGGAGTAAAAAGTGTAAGCCTTTTCTATTCTGTTTATAAATGTCTTACATCAGAATCTAAATCTATAGAAATACAAAACTGATCATAGCTTTGATCTAAAGAAAACTAAGGAAATCCCTGTTCCTGCTCTAGTCAATCTCAAACCCAAAAAAGAACTATAGTAACTGTGGTAGTGGGTTTTCTCCTGGGTCTAAACAATCTAAATTCCCACTAAATCTAAAACAATCTAGTTCCCCACTAAATCATAAGTCAGGGAATTAAGAGTCCAATAGAGCCACCCTGGAGATATGGGTGGTGATGTCTTCTTCAGCAGTGATAACTTCCCAAGTCAGGTTTACTCATTGATCTGTTCCAGTTTGAAGGCAATTGTGAAGCATCTTCCTGTTTCCTGTGAAGAAAAAATATGCTTTTCAGGGGGTTTCTCCTCCCTGGATTTGTTATTGTTATCTATTTGTTTAATCAGTCTCTCTGGCAGCCAACGTGCAGCATCTGCAGTTTGGGAATATATGCAAACAGAACCTCTTCCCCAGATAAGCACTGGATCTGGCCCATTCCAGGTTCCAGTTAATGGGTCTTTCCAGAGGACTGTTGCAAAATTCTTTTTGGTATCAGGATGCCAGAATCTATCTGCAGCAGATTTTCCTTCAGAATCCAAATTTAAAATGAAGAGTGAATGATGAAGGATATTTCTGGGGGATCCCTTGGTAGGGTACCATTCCCCCTTTTTAATTTTTTCAAATTGACATTTAATGGTTTGGTGTGCCCTTTCTACCATACCTTGGCCCTGTGGATTATATGGAATACCCGTTTTATGTAGTATTCCCAATCTTTCACAAAATTGGTGGAAACTGGAGCTTGTATAACCTGGGCCATTGTCAGTTTTTATCTGTTTAGGCACACCCAATACAGCGATTGCAGCAAGCATATGAGCGATCACATGCTTGCTTGCTTCTCCAGTTTGTAATGTTGCATAAATGAAACCACTGTATGTGTCTACACATACATGTATATATTTTTGCTTGCCAAATTCATTATAATGAGTAACATCCATTTGCCAGATACTGTTTGGTATCAGTCCCTTTGGATTTACACCCAAATGAGGAACTGGTAAAAGTTTAACACATGATTGACATTGTTTGACAATTTGTCTAGCTTGTTCTCTGGTAATTTTAAACATACCTTTTAAAGTTTTAGAATTAAGGTGATGTAACTCATGAGCCTTTATGGCCTTATCCAAGTTAGATTGCGAATCTGATAAAGTAACTGCAGCTACTCAAGTAGCTAGTTCTGCCTTGGTATTTCCTTCAGAGAGAGGACCTGGTAGCCCTGGCTAACCTGGAACTCCCTCTGTAAACCACGCTGGCCTTGAACTCAGAAATCCACCAGCCTCTGCCTCCCAAGTGCTGGGATTAAAGGCGTGCGCCACCACCGCCTGGCAGATCCAAGTTAGATAATCTCTTCTTCACTTTTTACTAATCCTTTCCTTGGGGGAAAATCCAGGGTTTATCATTTGAGCTGTGATTATTTCATTAGGGCTGCACATGATCAATCCCAACTGGGATAACAGACCTCTGCCCCAGAGATTAATGGGAAGGCCTGAGATCCCATTTCTGGGGTTAATACTGTGTGGGTGGCAGAATTGGGGTCTAGTCCTGTGCTTCCTGGTGTTGCTCCACTAAGTTCTGAAAGGGATTGTTGTTCGCTGGTAGGACACTGACTGCTCCATAAGCCTGTTTTGGCTTTCGTCGGTTCGGGGCCTGGAGCTGGCCCCTGTTCCCGTTTCCCTGATTATGGGAAAGGGTATTATCTTGTGCGTCTTGTTTAGACCTACAATCACTAGCCCAATGCCTTCCACGTTTGCAAATTGGGCAGAGCCCAGGCTGTTTTCTGGGCTGTCTCTGGCTTAACTCATTTTCTACTTTGCAATCTCTTGCAAAGTGTCCAGGCTTACCACATTTAAAACATGCCTTTCTGTCTTTACTTGCCAAAAAATCTCTTACTGATTTTCTTTGCATAGCAGCCACCAAAGCTAAGCCCTGTTGGTAAGAGGGACCTATGTCAGAACAAAGTCTGATGTACCCCGTAAGGTCTGTCTTTTTCCTATAAGGTCTAATGGCCGCTTGGCAGGCAGGATTAGCATTTTCATATGCAAGTTGTTTCACATAATCTACACCTGCCTCTGCATTACCAAAAATCCTTCCTGCTGTTGTCATTAATCTATGAACAAAGTCAGAAAATCTCTCATCAGGCCCTTGCCTGACTGTTGTTAAAGATGCACCAGGGTCTCCCTTTACCAGAAGTTTATGCCAAGCCTTCATGGCTGCATTTTGAATTTGAGCAAATAAACCTGGGTCATATTGCATCTGGTTATCACTAGAAGCAAATTGCCCTTCTCCTACTAAGGCATCGAAGGACCAACCATTACCTGCCTGAATATTTCTCCTAGCTGTTTCTTTGCAATTCTCATGATACTCTGATTTCCAAATTAAATAGTCTCCACCAGTAAGAACTGCTCGCTAACGTATTCCAATCACTAGGAGTTAGCCACTCCTCTGTGGCAGAGTCTAAAATTGCAAGAGTAAAAGGAGCAGTGGCACCGTATTGAGATACTGCATTTTTAAATTCCTTAATAATTTGAAAATTAAAACCTGTGTGATGTCTCCAAGCAACTCCTTGATTGTCTCTAGTCTCGGATACAGGGAAAGCCTCAGCCTTTCCCTCCTCTGGCTGATCTGTGGCTAATCTTAAGCTAGGTGATAGGGACTGCATTTGGATTCCTGGTTGAGGAATGCAAGGAGCCAGGGGATTTTCACAGTTTACCTCTTGAGACATCTTTCCTGTCTTTAACTTTTGTAGCTGATTAATTAAATCCTGATACTCTTTTTCTAACTCTATTTGTTGTTTAAGAACAGATATTTTTTCCTGTAACTCCCTTATGGGATCTATAACCACCATCTCCATTGGGGGAGCACTTGGAGGTGGAGGTGCATAGGGAGGGGGCATTTCAGCGTCATAAAATTTGACTTCCTCTTTCTCTTGGTCAGCACAATCTGGCTCTGACAAATTGTCATCAACCTTTGGTTGTATTTTGGATTCTAACTTACGCTTCCTTTTATTTTGAACAAAAAAGACAGCATTCAAGAACAAAAGCAGAAAATTAACACATGTGAGCAGCAAACAACAAAACCAAAACAGAGAGCTGAATTCAGGCTGACTAATTTCTTGTCCCATTTTCATTACCTTCCTAAAAGCAAACCAAAACAGAGAGTTAGATTCAGGTTGACTAATTTCTTGTCCCATTTCCTTACCTTTCTCAACGCAGCAGATTCCTGCGACAATCAACAGATCTTTCTTCCAGTAAAGTCCGTCACTGGGTCTCTTGTTCTTGCTGCCCCATGTTCGGGCACCAAAATAATGTTGGAGACTGCACTAGCCCCACGTTGGGCGCCAAAATAATGTTGGGGTCCACACTTGTCTCTGTTCGGGCACCAAAATAAATGTTGCAGCCCAGGCAAAATGTTGAGGCCCGGGCAGACCCACATTTGGGCGGCCACTGTATCCCGGCCCAAGCTGCTGCTCCGGTCTGCAGGTCAGGTTTCAGCAAGAGCGAGGGTGACGGCAGATTCTACCTAATGTCTGAGATTCGTCTCTGATGATCCCTCTATAGTCTCTGATCTCCGTCTATATTCTCTGATCTCTGGTTCTGTCTTCTATAGTCTGACTAATGTCTTCTATCATCTCAATTCTGATCTGTTCTGTCTCTGCCTTTTATATGTCTCACTTCTAAGCCACGCCTCTAAGTTACACCTTTAATCATGCCCTTAGGTCTTGTCTCTAACTCTGATCTCTATACTTCTAAGTCACACACCT
The DNA here is from genome assembly GCF_011762505.2 of Arvicanthis niloticus. Lineage (NCBI taxonomy): Eukaryota > Metazoa > Chordata > Mammalia > Rodentia > Muridae > Arvicanthis > Arvicanthis niloticus. The sequence goes on along the minus strand of NC_047674.1, from coordinate 10,493,227 downwards.
TTAATCTCACACACCTTTAATCTCACGCACCTTTAATCTCATGCACCTTTAATCTCAAGGTATCTAAACCAAGATTATCGGAGTGTTCTCAGCTGTTGTAGGCTATTGTAATTTAAATCTCATGTCAGGGTATATGGCTCAAGATGGCTGCAAAGCTGATAGCCGCTTTCTGCTAAAAGTCGGCCCCCAACATTGTGGGAGTCATTTTCTCCTTTCCCTATGCTACTCTGGAGACCTGAACTTTAGTTACAAGGCTTGGAGACACATGACTTTAGCCACTGACCAATATGCCTGTACTACATTCATTCATATATATATGAATATATATATATATATATATATATATATATACATTCATTCATATATATATGAATATATATATATGAATATATATATATATATACACAGATATATATGTATACATATATATATGTATACATATGTGTGTGTGTGTGTGTAAAAGAGAGATTTTAGAACTTCAGTGCCTATACCATGTAGTAAGAACATTTCATAAATGGGGAATTGAACAAAGTCAGAATGAAAATTTACTATAAAATTAATTATAATCATTGTGTATAAAATATAAACAAGGTTGCGTTACTTGAATTTTAAACTCTTAGACTTGTTCCCTTTCTTCAAAAGTGGCCTGTCTTACGCTTTTTATTATAGTCATGAAGTACTGAGTGATATACCCTAAGAAGTATATTTATCATTTGTTCAACTTGCCATTTCTGAGGCAATGAGAAGTTCATTACTCATCATTATACTTATAGGGTTATGCTCTTCACATATAGTTATATGAGTATACACATACATTTCTATGTATATATATATATATATATACACACATATACATGAACTACAGAGTTAAGTGTAATTCTGATAATGACTTTGTGAATGCATTTAGTGAAGGTGAAGACAAATATTTAATTAAAATAGAAAATAATATTGTTCTTATTTTAATTGAATAATATATAATTTTTCATAGTTTTATTATTCCTCACTCTTCAACTTTAATGAAAAATTCATAAATTATGTCAAGAAATTAAACTACATATTGAAGTTAAAGCTTAATTATATTTCCAAGCCTATTATCACTCTATTGACTTTTACTCAATTTCAGGAAATCAACCCATGTAGGGCGGTAGAAAATTTTCAGAAAAAGTTTTGGTTCTTGTGTTTTTCTTCTTTGTTTTGTCTCATTCTTGTTTATGAGCTCTTTTATTCTGTCTTCTAAAAAAATTATATGCAACTTACTTTTACTGTGTCTAATTGTACTTTCAAGTGTTTGCTGATTAGGCCTTTCATTTCATTCTATAGCCAACACTCATGTGTCCCAGAGCCTGAGTCATTATTCTATTTTGTTTCTCTTTATCCTGTGTACACCAAGCCCAGTCATTTTACCCACAGACCTGACAGAGATTTTAAAAGGGAATTGTTGGAACATGGTCAAAAAATTGTAATGGGAAGTCTGATAAAATGTGAATTGAAGCATTGATATCTTATAAGAAAGGTTGTAGATTGTTCAACCTTCAGTTTAGGGCAAAGCAAATTCTACATAATGAACTGGGTATATCCTGGGTCAAAAAAACAGAATCAAAAATTACTAGCTTCATATTATTTACTACATTTTTTCAAATTAATTAGTATTAAAACCACATATAGGGCCAAGATAATCATGTAAATATCAGTAAAATAATCTCTCATAGACTTTTAATCATCTTCAATATGGTCTTCTGTTAAATATTTGTTTGTTACAAATATTTAAAAGTACATAAATAAGGTATACTTACAAGGATTATAGAACTCACATTATCACCTAAGAAAAAGTCTCACAGAGGCTAGAGGTGTTGTGTACTGGTAGATCTCTTGCCTGATATTCTGACAGCCTTCTATTTAGTTTCCCCCACAACTTGAAAGAATAAAAGACAAAGAACATCTGTTTACTCAAATAGAACATAGCTAACAAAAAATGCTTGACTTTTACTTCAGTATAAATGTCTGACTAGAAGTGACAAATGAAAAAGGATTGGATCTTTTACTTTTATAATTCATATAGTTCTTGTTTAGCATTCATGATATTCAACAAGTTAAGATATAAAGAATAGTAGTTCTATCAAATCCATCTCCAGGTATTATTTCCTTTCAAACAAACAGTAAAATATAAAACAAATACTTAAAGAAAAACTTCCCTTGTGGAATAACACTTGATGGTTCCCTGGTCCTCTATCCTGAAGATATGGAGCCTTAAAATAATTGAGTTTTACCAAAGATGCCCAGAAGTTTCTCTAAATATACTAAAGTGGGGCCATTCTGACGCAGTAACATATGCCACAGACTACCTAAGGCTGTAAATACGCCACCAGTATAAATTGTTTGAAGAACAGACTTGGGCAAGTATTTCTGGGAAAGAAATATTGAAGGGCAGACCTGCTAAATCAAATGGAAGAAATGGCAATAAACGCCACACTGCCGAGTTCTTGTAAGATTTACTGCAGGTTCTCGCTCTACAACAAACTCATTCTTTCCCCTGTGAGAGAAATGAAGTCATTATACAGTATCATGCCAAATCTGATGAAATACTATGAAAAACAACAAGGAATGGTTACTTTCTCCCTAGAGCTCTTGAAGGTGATCTTCTGAATAAATGCATCATTGAAACTACCGTGAACTTTATTTTTAAAAGCCATCTTGAAAATTTGAACATTATCTTTTGATGTGTTTTAAAACACAGGTTATTTTCCTCCTTTGGATTTATTGCACTTGGATATGTTTAAAAGGTTACTTATAATTTTTTTTATTTTACATATTATTTAGTATGCTATTTTTAAAAAAGAAAGATACTCAATTCCTTCCTAAATAGTTAAACATTTAGTGGGTTTTTTTCAGTAAAAAAATTAATTTCTTTATTTTTCATTGTCAGCCTCTTGGTCCATTTGTTACAAAGCAGGTTTGTTTAGAATGAGCTGACTACTCACACTTAGTAGAATCAAGTCAACTGATACTTACCAAGAAGTTGCCAGTGTTCACACCATTGTAACTGTAAAGTATTTGGAAATTTTAGCTTTTAAATAAATAAAAATTGAGCCAAATTCAATAGTTCTGAACTAAATTTTCTGGCCTGGCTATACTGCCTCATACTGCAAACTTGATTACTACAGCTGTCCTCACAAACATTTCCAAAAAGAAGGTTTCAAGAATATTTATTTCAGATTGTAAATGTTGAAATTCACTTTAAATGTCCTTTGTCAACTCTATTGTCTGTTATAGATTCAGTGATGCTGTTTCCCAACCTCTCTTTGGAGCCAGATTTTCTCTGCATTGCTAAAGATGCTGTCATTAGACAGTACTATGTTACCCCTCAGAATTGACCTAGGTCTACACTCAATAACCGACTCTGTGAGGATTATACACACGAGTACATAAAACTGAAGACAGGATACCTCTGACTAGACAATTCAACTCTGAATTTATTCTATGTTTGAAGAATACATAAGGAATATATATTAGTTGGATTTCTTCCCCCTAACTGCATGGGTGCCATGGTGCGTTTGTTTGTTTGTTTGTTTGTTTGTTTGTTTGAGACAGGGTTTCTCTGTATAGCCCTGGCTGTCCTGGAACTCACTCTGAAGACCAGGCTGGCCTCGAACTCAGAAATCTGCCTGCCTCTGCCTCCCAAGTGCTGGGATTAAAGGCATGTGCTACCATTGCTCTGGTCCAAGGTGCTTCTAAATATTCACTTTTAGTAACAAACTGAGTCTAATCCTCACAGAATCCTATTTGCTTCAGTAACATACTTTAAATGTGTGTTTATTGTTTCTGCTGATGAATTTCTTTATAGAAAATATTGCTTCTATTTGGATCAATAAGCGATGTTTATGAGATCTCTCTTCAAGCCCAATTCTCTTAAAGTACTATATCTCTCATCTCTTTTTAATCCATAAATGGTCATGCGTGATTATAAAATTTAACCTATTTTAACTTGTATGCAAAAACTGTGTTTATTGTATTTTACATTTTCAGATTTTAATTTGCATGAGTATATTGGGAATCAACTTTTCTAATTATTTCTTGCTCTTCAAATGTCTGTTTCCTAGTACCACTGAATATTTTTTGTTATCATCTTAAATCTCAATTTGTTTGACTTTTGCGAAGTATTGCTTTATTTGGTTGGCTCAATGAATATAATGCATTTTCATTGGAGGGTGAGTCTATTGAGATTTAGCAATTGGATTATATTTTTTTCAATGATTGTTATTTTATGGTTATAAAAATTTTATGGTTATCACTAGCTAATAGACACAGTTGCTGATATATTCATTGTCATAGCTTTATCCTCCAGTATTTCCATCATTCTTTGCAGATGCCCCCATCCACCTCAATCTCAAATGCACATATCACTGCACTTGGTGCAAATGAACAGAGAGCTTTCCTTTTCTCTTTGCTTTACTCATCTAAACTCGCCTACTAAAACGATGAAAACCGAAGAATCACAATATCAAGTACAGTGATATAAAATGCCTGCCATATTAATTAATGAAATTATATGCATTAGTAACAATGAGTATACATTTCTCAATATTATGTGTGACTCTTAATCACCAGTGCGGTAAGTGAAAGCAGTCAAAAATCATCATGTCAGCACACACTTGTAACACTAACACTCGGAAGGTGGAGGCAGGGTGATAACAAGATCAAGATCATTTAAAACCTGGTAAATTTCGGGCAAAGTTAGAGACATGGGACATTGTCTCATTAATGAATATATGTATATGTATATATGTGTGTGTGCATGCCTGTGTGTCTGAGAGACTGACAGAGAGACAGAGAGAACAATTAAACCATGAGTCAATTAATTTGAAAGAATTAAGAACAGGTGTCTGGGACTGCTTTAAATGAAGAAAGAGTAGGGTGAAATTCTCTAACTATATTTTCAAAAAATATGTAATAAAGAAAATAAAATGAATGACAGAAACACACAGGAATAAAGAAATCAGTGACCTGCATAGTAAGCAGTATACCACATGAAACTCCATTCTGTGTAGATACAATACATGTATTAAATTTTTGAAAGAAGGGACAAATGGCTTAGAAATACATGGAGGATCATCCATGTATATACATCTTCTTTCTAAATTATTTCTCCTAATAGAATTATTTATGACTGTGCTTTGTTACTGAATACATCTGAGAAAATCCATTGAGATGAACATATGTGATACACAGAGAGTTCTGAATGTGTTCATATTCCATTAAAATGTGCTCTTAAAAAGTACACATGTCTATATGAAAAGAAATATGTTAATATTTATAAGGCCTAGAATCCCTTGACAGTCTTCTATAGAGGAAATAAATGAGAAAGGGTAAAATCCGCAAGTTAAAGGATGAATTTGCAATCTGTGAAACTGGCTTGAAATAGATACTTATAAATATGACTCATTTCTACACATAAGTGGGAAGAAAAGACCTTGGATATACTATGGGAAATGAATTTAGCCTGAAGTGATGTGACCTTGGGTTGTGACAATGTTTGCATAATCTTTGTTGAAAACTTTAGGAAAGAGAAAAAACATTGTAATATTTCTATGATTATTTTCTTAATTTTAAATATAGAACAAAATTATATTTTTCTTTATAACAAAACCAAACACTTGATGGTACAATTCTTTTGTAGTTTAAAGTAGCCGCCAGCAGCTACAGGAACCGGGTCCACCTGAGAGGAAGGCTGGGAATGAAAGGGAAATGGAGGGTGAGAGAAGCATGGGGCCAAGACAACGGTATTCTGATCAAGGACCGAAGTTTAATATTTTGCTTTCACATATAAAGGGGGAGCTCCACCCCAACCCCCCAGAGTCTCTTCTTAGTTCAGCCCAGGAGATAGTAGCCAGAAGGTGTCAAGGCAAGCTCAGGAGGCGGTCCATTCTTCTTAGCTCCTGGAACAGATCCCAGGCGCCAAGGCGCCAAGGCGCCAAGGCACCAAGGCTGGCAATGCCTCCCAGGTCCTATTGGTTTGGTCTATTGTGGTAAACAGCTCATTCCAGCCTGCTCAGGCTGGCAGGCTGGCAGGCTGGCAGGCTGGCAGGCTGGTAGGCTGGCAGGCTGGTAGGCTGGGAGAAGGGCACAGTTTAATATTAATAAAAAAACTAATCTAGTGACCTGTATTAATCAGATATTGTTTGGGGGATAAAGTCTAATGTAACCTAGCATAACAGCCTCTATGGAATGTTTAAGAAAGAAGATGGAAGCCTCCCTGCAGTTCAGAATAAAAGCAAAAACATGCAGGAGTCAGTAATTTAACTAAAGCAAAGGATGTCTATAAACTCAGATTTGGATGTGTAATTTCTCCTTCCCTCATCTTCACTAAGGATTTTGTTTGCTTGCCTTAAGAAAACTGCTATTAAATTCTAATAAGTCTTAGGATAAGAGAATTTTCAGACATTTCTTTTTCAGTTTGTGGAATGTGTACTTTAGGAAGAGTATATAGCAAACTCTATACCTCTAATTAGTCATGAAACTCACAGAATAATAAACCTTCTACCATGGACCTTTCCATACTCTGCACTAGACCAATGAGTAGTCATGATTAGATGAGAGCAGCATTAATTGAAAGTTTGTGTTATCAAATTTTTAAATAAATTTTAAATAACTTAAATCTATTTTCATGAATATGACTTTTAATCATCTCTCCACAACTCATAAAATCAATAGGAATCTGAAAAACTCACTGACAAAAGCAGCATCTGTACCTTTGGTCTAATATAGGAAATACATATCATATGTAAAATTAGTATATTTTTAATATGAATTTCCCAGGAGTCTAAGACAATGGACATTTACTAATTAACTTGATCTGGTATTGGGTGAGTGAAAAGGACTGAAGCCCTGAGGGCCAGCAGAAAGAATGGAAACAGGCAACCTAGGAAAGGTAGGAGGTTTGGGGAACCCTCCAGAATGCACCAGAGACCTGGGAGGTAAGAGACTCTCAGGACTCAAAAGGGAGGGACTTTAGATGAAATGCCCAACAGTGGGGAGAGGGAACTTATAGAGCCCACCTTCAGCAGAAAGACAGGACATCGAGTGATGGAGGGGGCTGCCATCTCACAGGCAAAACTTTAACCCATAATTGTTCCTCTCTGAAAGAACTTCAGGAATGGAAATGGAGAGGAACTTGAGGAAAAGAAGACCCAGCGACAGGCCCAAAGTGGGATCTAGCTCAAAGGGAGGCCCCAAGGCCTGACACTATGACTGAGGCTGTGAAGTGCTCATAAAAAGAGACCTATTATCTCTGCCCTCCAAAAGACCCAATGAGCAGCTGAAAGAGTCAGATGCAGATATTCGTACCCTACCAATAGACAGAAACTGCTGACCCCTGTGGTTGAATTAGGGAAAAGCTGAAAGAAGCTGAGGAGGAGGGCGACCCTGTAGGATGACCAGCAGTCTCAATTAATCTGGACCCTCAAGATCTCTCAAATACTGGACTACCAACCAGACAGCATACACCAGCTGTTCCCATTAACTTTTCCCTTTATAACCTTCATGGACCCCTGCCCATGAGGAAAACACAGGACATTCCTCTCTTTGACCTACCCCCACCTCTTTGCCTTGTAGGGCCCTCCTCAAAACCCCATCTTACATGTGCTTATGATATCACCACTACCAAATCAGTATGTGTTAGCCATCCTGCCCTCCTCTGGTGCAAGGGCACTATAGGTGCCTGTATTAACCCTCATTTTCAGGGCTCCTGCACCCCCGTGATTGTTGTCCCCCAGGTTTATCTCTATGAACTTGAAGAACTCACTTTGCAAATGGGTGGAAGCCGAAAGAAGAGAAAGATCTTCATCCCTCTGCTCATTGTACTAGGCCTTGCTGTTTCACTTGGTGCTGCTGGAACTGCTGGGGCAGCCCTTGTCCAAACACAATGTCTGGCTGGCAACTTCCAGGACAGGCTTGACCAGGCAATGGCCTCTACTATGGACAGCCTTGAATCTCTCCAATGCCAGATAAACTCTTTAGCAGGAGTTGCTCTCCAAAACCGGAGGGCCCTGGACTTGTTGACTGCTGAATGGGGGTGGGGGGACTTGCGTTATGCTGTGGGAGGAATGTTGCTTCTATGTCAATGAATCCAGGATGGTAAAACAAGATATACAAAAGCTTAAAGAGCTCTGTGGGAACCTCAGTGCACGCTATACTCCCAACACCCATACCCCTTGGTACTCTATTTAACCCCTTGATGGCTTGGATTCTTTCCCTCCTTGGCCCCATACTAGCCATTGGAGCCTTGCTTCTCTTGGCACCCTGCCTTATTCAGTTTCTAAAGCAACAGATAAGTAACATCACAAAGGTAACTACCAATCAGGTCTTGGTTCAGTATCAAACTGTTCCCAACATTGGAGACACTTATTCTGATGACACCTCTCCTTTATAAAAGAAAAAGGGGGAGTTGTGGGGTGGTGGGCTGTGAGAAGTAGCTGGGTGCCTGGTTGAGCATGAGCTTGGAACCCCAGACCTTATTGGATGGCAGGGCTCTGCTCCCCGCCCAGGTTCATTTCATTTAGCTTCAGCCCTCCACAACCCCTTCCACAGAGAGGTCTATGGCCATCAGTTACGAGGCTCTCCCACATGCAGATGAGGTATCTCCAAACTCTCAGACCAAGCCAATAGGCATTATCTGCTGCCAGACCCTAACCCACCCTGAAACTGTATATAAGGGTTCAATTTAGAAGTAAAGTGCTTGAGAATCATCCTGGTGTCCGAGAGTTTCTGTCACAAGAGCTGTAACACTTGGGGAGAAATCTGCTCTCCTGGAACCTGCCTGGGACACCAAGCTGCCTCCTTGCCAGCTAGATGGCTTCTTATCAGCACAGCCCAGGCCTGGACCCGCTCAGTGCAAAGAGACAGGTGTAGCACCTGTGAGTGACCAGTCAGCCACAGCAGCGAGCGAGCAGTGGAGACACAGGCTGGAGGCAGTGCAGAGACAGTAGTGAACCCTCCCTTCTCTCACCCTGTCCCCAGCTGGGAGATCATCATAGGATGTGTTACTTGTTTTAAGAAGTCAGACCGCAGTTCAGAACAGACCACACCAGACCACAAGGTTCCAAGGGGGAGGAGGTTTATTCAGGAGATAGGGCAAAGGTGGGGAGAAGAAGGTGGAAAGGTAAGAGAGAAGAGAAGTAGAGGCCAGCCATGACCACGTGGAGAGAGAGGAAGGTGGGGGAGGAGACAGAGAGGCAAGAGGGTAAGAGAGAGAGTTAGAGAGCAAGAGAGTAAGAGTAAGAGAGTAAGAGAATGAGGAGGCGGCAAGCAGCCCCTTTTATAGTGGATCAGGCCTACCTGGCTGTTGCCAGGTAACTGTGGAGGTGGAGTTTAGACAGAATACTAACAGGATGCCCTCTGGATCAAGAAACCCAGAGATCACTAACCAGGCAGCATACACCAGCTGATATGAGGCCCCCAACACATATACAGTAGAAGACTGTCAGGTTTGGGTTCAGTCAGAGAAGATACACCTAACCCTCAAGAGACTGAAGGCCCCAGGGTGTTTAGAGGTCTGGTGGCATGGATGGTGGGTGGTTGGAACATCATTGTGGAGACAGGTGGGCAGGGAGGAGGTATGGGATGTAGAATAGTCAAAGAGTGGACTGAGGGAACAATAAAATCTGGAGTATAAACAAGCAAATAAATAAATAAATACAATCAATGTCACGCACTATTCTAATTCAGATATTGAAAGAAGAAAAGTAAGTATTTAGGCAAGTTTAGAACTAAATGAAGTTGTTTTTTGTCCTGATCTCCAGTGCAGAGTTTGGACCTCAGTGTCTGAAGTCCAATTACCATATGTTTGACTATAACTATGTTGCTAAGTATCCTGGCTGACTCTGGTTCCTCCATCCCTAGCCATATGGCCCTAGGACCAATTCTTTTCTGAAAATGTGGGCATATGAATTCCTAACACATTGGGTTTATGAAATAAAATTGATTGTCTGTTATAAACACTTGGTATTTAGCCTGCATAATTGAGTATTATATTCACAAATTATAAAATGAACAAGTGAATCCATGGCTTGTTCATTTTGGTCTACATTCATCGCTAACTCTTCATTTTACCCTTTAATTTTGAGCAATACATTATATGCACAATTGGAATCTAATGGTTTTTTTTTTAATCTGTTGTAACTGACATTTATGATGGTCCTACTTCAAGGACTTTAGAACATTGTTGAAAATCTCTCAGTTCTTCCTTGACTGTGATTTCCTTGACTGACTGACCTGGTACATATTTTAGTATGTCAGGCAAATGGTAATTTTGAAATATATGTATATAACAAATTCTTCATTAATTGTTTAATGTTTGAATTTAAAGTAACATATAAGATATATAAATTATTTCTAGTTTGCAGATAATAACAAAAGTTAATAGATAAGCACACATTTACATAGTGAGCATTAGGCTGACCATCCATGCAGAGACATTTAGGGACCATGTCACCCAACTTCCAGGAATAAAGATGTACTACCTGGTTCTGTGTGTAAATATTATGGCTTCCAGTGTAATGTTTTAATGGGATTCCTGAGTGAGTCAAAGAGTAAATCTTTGATTCTTGTGTCTTCCCTCCAGCTCTTTTTCTTCTGTTTGTTTGTCTTGTCCAACTCTGAAGTGTTAGTCTTTGTTCTATCTTATTATATTTTATTAGTGTCTGTTTTCTAATGAGATGGAAACATAGTAGAACTGGATGGGTGAAGAAGTGGGAAGAAGAGAGAAGAAAGCAAAACTGAAGCTGGAGCTGAAGGAGATTGCATCCCCATAAGAAGAACTACAACATCAACTAACAGGACTTCCCCCAACCCCCAACCGAACTTCCAGAAACTAAACCACCAACAAAAGAGCACACATGGAGGGACCCATGGCTCCAGCAGCATATGTAGCAGAGGATGGCCTTACCTGGCATCAATAGGAGGGGAGGCCCTTGATCCTGTGGAGTCTTAATGCCCCACATACGGGGATGCTAGGGTGATGAGATGGGAATGGGTGGGTGGGTGATCATCCTCGTAGAGGCAGGGGTAGGGGGATGGGATGGGGGCTTACAGAGGAGAAACTGGGAAGGGGGACAGCATTTGAAATATAAACAAAAGATATATTATGCAGAAAAATCCAATTTCAATAAAAGAGAAAAATTTAAAAAAGAAACATGTTCTGTATTGTACAGGGGCCCCTCATGTTTTGTGGTCTCCCTATCCCTTTCCATTGAGCCACAAATGCACCAGAAATCACAGGCTGGGGAAAATAAACAAGTGCCCCTCAGATCTTCTTACTATAAAAGCTTAATGTCTGAAAGCATCACACAGCCACAGTTTGTTCTGCAATCCACTCAATACTTAATTCTTTATCATATAAACAATTCATTAAACAACTACATTCATGCATTTATTAAACAATTACAAAGAAAAGTCAAACATACACATGTTTGCACACATATATGTATATATGAGTTTGAATATACAGTATTAATACTATCAAACCCATAGTAAAAAACCAGGTTGATTTTCTAACTTTGATATTTTCATTATAAAGAGATTTATGTTTTTTTCATAAATTAGAAGGTTATGCTGTAATAGCTGGACTGTGATACTGTAATCTAAATACAGATGTGTTTTGTAAATGTTTTAGTATAATGAATTCAAGTAAAATAAGTATAATGTTATGGTTTAATCATCATGTGTCTGAGCATAATATAAAGTGGTTGTAGAGCTGTTAAAATTTCATAATTTAAGCTATCCTGTAACAATATCAGTTTTTTTGTGCTTAATAAAAGCATTGCTCAAAAATCTCTCTCTATTGCATTGCAAATGCTCCAGCAATCACAGGCTGGGGAAAATAAACGAGTGTCTCTCAGCCTTTCTTACCATAGAAGCCTAATAAAGGTATTTCTCAATGTATCTACTAATAACATGAATGTTAATAGGTCTTTTTACTGGTAATTTATTTTACGTAGTCATATTCTTTTAAGTTTCAAATTTAATGTTGTAAATATAGAATAATTCATGCTTATATCTTCATGTTATCCATAGATTAGGTATCATTTATGCATCATTCAGTATCATAGATTCAGAATTATTATGGTTGTTACAGAATAATAATCATAAACCACGGGACTTTTACACAAATCAACAGTTTGTGTTTTAAAAAAACAATATCAGTTGTCTTGATAACATGAACGTACCTAAGAGTGAATTAAAATTTACTTATTTTTTTTTAAGGAGATAAGAGTCAGTTTATTCTAAATTAAAATTAGAGTGATGATTACCCAGGGACACATATTTAATTTAACTCCCAACTCCATGTTCCAGTGTGGAAGCAGTTTCATGAAGATTTTAGAGTAACAGAACAAAGAAAGGCATGAACAAACACACTTTTAAAGTACATTGTTAGGTGCATCAGGTAGCCGGATTATAGTAAATCAGAGAAAACCATTGCATACCTTAGATATTCTCTGATGATATCTTTAGCTTTTTGATTGGTGGAACCAAGGGGTCTGTTCATACATTTCAAATAACATTGATCTGTTAGACATAGTTTGTCAAGTCTTATCTGAAGGTAAGCAAAGTTTGACTATTTAGAGGTCTAAAAATAGCACCTGCAAAACTGTGATGAGGCTCTGGACAGCCAGCACTCACCTCTCCACATCTCTAAAGTTCAAAGTCAGTAAGCCACTTACAGATGTAGTTCTAGAAATTTTCATTCATGGTAACTTCCAGTAAACTTATTTGTTCATCAACGTAACTTGATGAACTTCTTTCTTTGTACTGCCTGGACTGTCATTACCTCCTTAGTATAAATGAGTAAACTTTTCTTCTTTTTATCTATGTTTTTAATTCTTATACAACAAATTTTGTTTTCCCCTCCCCCAATATCTCCTAAATCTTTTCCAGGTCCTAACTCATCCAACTTTATTTTTCTTTCTCTCTATCTTTGTATCTCTCTTAAACACACACACACACACACACACACACACACACACACACACTGCACACAAAAGTAAACAAATCAAAACAGACAAAATTAAACATCCCCACACACATACACATATGGAGTTTGTTTTATGTTGGTCAACTACTCCCGAGAATGTGGCTTGCCCCAGAGTGTGCTTGATGCATTCAGTGACACTCCATTGGATAAAACTGTTTTTGCCTTTGCCAGTGGGTAGTAGCTGCAATAACTTCTTGGTTAGGTGTAGGACCTTGAGTTTGTGTCAACTTCTCCCTCTCAGTACCATGGTCATTCTGTGTGAACCTTTGCAGGCCTTGTGCTCATTGTCACAGTCTCTGTGACTGTACCCCAGTCCTGTTATGCCTGGGAGACACACTGTTTTATGAAGTCATTTATTAACTCTGGGTGTTATAGTCTTCTATTGATAATTTACAAACTATAGTAGAAGCAATCTGGCATTTCAAAGAAGAACAAAAGACCCTAAATGCTTTGAGTGAACACAAAAATCTGGAGAATGTTGATGTTCCCAGCTGTCCAGTAACTGATGGTATTTAGCATGAACACTACCCATGAAAAGCACCAAATGTTTACAGGGAGTAGTATTGAGTAGTGTGGAGTTTCTCATTATTTTGTGTTCTTTTTTATTATTTAAAACAATTTTTACATTTAAACATATTTTGTTCACATTCTTTCCACCAGGTTTTTTCAGATCTTTCCACTCTCTACCCACACAACTTTAACTTGCTTCTTAAAAACAAGCAAACAATATAACTCCTAAACCAGAGAATAAAATAAAACCACACACACACACATACACACACATATCACCCTCCACCCCCAACAACCAAAACCAAAACAAATTGTAACCAAATAGATAGCACAGGGAGCTAGGCTAAAATCAAATATGCTCTAAAAAAATATAAAATACAATAAAATGATTACTAATGGTAGTCTGCTGTAATTGTAACCAGTGCCCTGGCCAGCTATCACCAGAGAATCTTCCTGCTGAAGATGGGAACAAATACAGAGACTCACAACCAGACATTGTGTAGATAATTATAGATCTTGAAGGACTTCTTCCTAAATGAGATATCTTCATTAAATCACTCCCCTCAGAGCACAGGAAATACCAAGGAAGGAGAAGAGGAGCCAGAGGGTTTGGAGGACACTAGGAGAACAGGGACCTCCAAATCTCCCGAGAAAAGCTTACGTGAATGCAGAGATTCTGAAACAACAAGTATTGGGTATCATGCATCTCTACCAGGTACTATGCATATATGTTAGGGCTTCTGGTTTAGTGTTTTAATGGTAATCTTGAAAATGAGTAGATCTCTGATTCTTGTGCCTTCTTGTGGACTGTTTTTGTTTTGTTTGTCTTGATAGTGTTTGTTTTATCTTGTTATATTTTATTTTGTTATATTCTGAAAAATGCCTGACTGAATGAATGTCTGAACACTAGGGTAAAGCTTAGGAAGTGAACTGTCATCTAAGGGGGAAAATTAGTTTTTCTAGTAAAGTGACACTGTGCATATCAACTACTCCAGGACAGACGTCATGTTCAGGAGTAGTTGACTGACATGTAACAACAGCGTAGGTTTCTTTTGTCATTGTTGTTAGGTTGTGTGTGTCTGTGTGTGCATGTGCGTGTGCGTGTGCGTGTGCGCTGGCTTGTGTTTTTGTTTCTGTTTCTTGTTTGTGTCTTTTTTTTGTATGTGCTTTAATTTGGTAGCAGTAAGATTCATTTTATTTTAAATTTTGAGTATGTGAATAGGGGGTAGTGTGAGAATGTGTATTTGGGTATCTAAAGTGTCACATGACTTGTATGTGGGAGTTATAAGAAGTTATTAGTATCCACTTGGACATTAGACATGAAATCAGATTTTGCTGAAAAATCAGCCAGAGTTCTCAGTTACCAAGCCATCTTTTCATTCCTTAATTTACAATTTAAAAGAAAAAAAAGAAAACTGAACTGAACACACACACACACACACACACACACACACACACACACAAACCCAGAAAGTTGTAAACATCTCTTTACCTCTATTTCCACACATACTTGTGATGAACACAAT
Source organism: Arvicanthis niloticus (assembly GCF_011762505.2). Lineage (NCBI taxonomy): Eukaryota > Metazoa > Chordata > Mammalia > Rodentia > Muridae > Arvicanthis > Arvicanthis niloticus. The sequence goes on along the minus strand of NC_047674.1, from coordinate 10,478,167 downwards.
GGACCACTTCACAGAAGTGATCAGAAGTAATCAAAATATTAATCCACAGATAAATGAATTAGGGATTTCAAGTATGGAAAACCTATTCAATTCAAATAGAGTACAATAATAATTCACAACACATCAAACATTATACTTATGTTCTTTATGCCGAAGCATAAAATCAGTTGCCAAAACCTTACAGGCATGTTCGTGTGAGATTTTCCAGCAGGGAAAAGCTACCATTACTTCCTAAGAACAAAGAACATGGCAAGATCCGTGGTTCAATAAGTAATTTTAAGCAGCATGAGTTTTTGGTTTTATCATAATTGTTTCCAAGCCTGAAAAATTTCATCTTGATAAGAGGTATTTGTTGTTGTCTCCCAACCTCATTGAATGTTAAATATTTATCATATTGTCAAGTGAAATCTACTAAATTAATGATCAGCACCTCAAATTATTTTCTTAACTTCTATTATATAAATTCGTCCAAATTTCTACAAATTAAATGCTGTATTTATTTTGGCTTAAAAGAGAGAACTTAAAAAAAATCGTCCTGGTTTCTAAATACTTTTGATTGTTGCTGCTGCGATATTCTTAGGTATGGAAGTTTGTTCAGTCTCCTCCAGACAGTAAATGTGAAATAAAGAAGACTACATCTTATAATGGTGAAGCGTGGCATGTTGTTGAGATAATAGATATAAGCTCCTGGTCAAAGTAATGCATAGAAAGCAATGTAAAAATATAAAAATATATGCTAGTGACATTATAGTAAAGAAGTTTCAATGTTACTTACTTTACATACACATAAAGGAAAAGAGAATTTGTAGCTTTTCCATACTTTTTAAATTGTGTTATAAATTTGATATTTATAATTATTCATATAAAAGTAACTACATTAAAATGTAAGTCTAGACAAAATAGCTCAAGAGTGAAAGAAATTTGTGGTTTGTTTGCACATCTCAGAACCTCAACTACACATCCAAACAAATCAAGTATTTTCTACCATAATTTGAGTTTGCAATAAATAATCATTGCAACTCACTCCATACATATCAGATTGTCATTCAATCTTAAATCCAATCACAGGTCATTCACCTGTGGTAGTTCAGATTAAAATACGTTACTTATATGAAGACAAGTTGGCATATACTAGTAATACAGTGAAACTATTCTGAGACCATCTGATCATTCTCTACTTACAGATTTCTCACACACCCTACGGAAATTTCCCGTTTTATTTGTATAATAATGACAAAATTTGTTTAATTATCTTTCCTTACAAACCTAATTGGTGATTTTATTATAATTATATATTTTAGAGAATCTCTAGAACATGTTAATAAAGACAGACTTTGCTCAAATATTTATTTTACAGCAGAGTTACCATTGAAAGCCTAGACACAGAATGGTCACAGTTTGTCTTCCATTTGTTATTAATACTTTTTTCTGTAGTCTGTATTATGTTTGTTAGGGCAAGCATTCAGAGCACTGATTTTCACTTCTTAATTCTGGTATTGTTTTAGCTTTTTACTACTTCCTCATGCACTGAAAGCAGAAAAGCAACCCACGGAGATGCTGCAGTCTTGGTGTTTGTATGCATTTTATCACTACCTGCACACTGGTGTACTCTTGCAATCTCAGGAGACAGAGATGTTCATGGATCAGCCTGCTTTTTTATGCTTTCTGTTAATGAACAAGGGGAGCTGGAGGAACAGTGAAGAGAATGTTACTGTTCCCTGCCCAGTACTGAGAGCATTGCTTGCTGTGTTTTTGAGAATCAACTGAAACCTCAATGGTAACTGTAAAATGGAACACACACACCCTACTGCACACACACAACACATACACATATATACACACACATGTACACACACACTCACAAACATACACCCCACACCCCCTCACACACATACACCACTACATGTACACCACACACACACATTTGCACACATATACATATACCATACAACACACACAACTCACGCAAATACACCACAAACACACACACAACGCACACACACATACACACAACACAAAACACACACACCGCATCTCACAGCTAATTGTCATGTTTTTTATGTAGCCACGATTGTCTAACTAAGACAGAATGAACTAATTTCCTTTCTTTTATTTCCTTAGGCCTTGAAGTGAGCTTAGTTAGAAGTCTTAGACTCCCTCTTCAGTTTTCTCATGATTTTCAGAAATCAATCACTAGGAATTACAAATAGAAGCTTTGCTTTGGATTGCCCAGCTGCTGTGATCTGTCACTGTCACGGAGAGAAATGGTGCTAATCTATGAGAACATAAACCAGGCTTTCTCCTCTTGAATCTGAAACTTTCCCCAGAGAAATCCATATTGGATTGGTGAGAAAAAAAAAAAAAAAAACATTCTGTTACACTTCAACATGTGGTGTTAATGTAGCAAATGGTATCTTAGTGAGAGCCTGTCTGATCTCAAGAGGATTATTACCCAGTAGGGACAGCAGAGTTCCCCCACAGAGTCCTCTTAGCAGATCACCCAGACTCTTCTTACTGCTGCAAACTGTGGCTTCAAATATTTTTTCAACTTGAAGCTTTATAAGCAATGAGAAAGCAGCATCTAATCTGACAAGTAAAGTAGGAACAATCCACAATGAGCCAGCATCATGATGACCGTGGCATAAGTCTATAATGGCTGTGTATATTCCGAGTACATACAGGCAATGGGATTTTTATTTTAGTGATTAACACTTGATCTACAGGTAAAGTACTGAGTTTAACTACATATTTTATGAACCTTTATTTCCATACATTTGTTTGCTATTGTCATCATTTGTTCTGTTCCATTACTTTACTCATATAACTATCTATTGAATTGCCATGGACTCTAACCATTCCTACAAGGTAACCATTCAATGTCTAGTGTATATTCTTCTGTAGTTGTGTGTCTTTCTTAAATGAATGTCTATGTTTTATTTCTAAGTTTTTATCCAGAACAACAAACTTGTGCATTGAGTTGATTTTTTTCTATTTCCTTGTTTATGTTTACTTTATTTTCATTGGTTCTTTGTGAATTTCACACCGTGCACTCCAATCCCAACCATCCCCCGCCCCCGTCACACCTGCCCTTCACCCTGACATCCTTTGCCCCAACAGAAAAAACAAGATGTCGGTGTAGAAGCTATAGTATGTCCCACAGTTTACCCTTTGGGCCACAGCTCTTTGCTTGCAAGTGTTCATTGCAATGACTTATTAGTTTGGGATGAGGCTTCTGGTGTTTGCTCCTTTATCAATACTGGAACCTCACTCAGATATTCTGTTGTTGCCCTGTGTGATGGAGATCCTATAGTTTAGGATTTGTAAGACCCACCCTTTATGCATTCCGGCAGTTCATTGATTGATAGATGTTGAGGTGGGTCAATTCAAAGCCACCATTATCTCAGAGTCAACTCTATTCTGCTGCCCAGGCAAGGTACAGGGCCTGTTCTCTGGAGTTTTGCAGCTGGTGAGGAGCATGGTCAGTTTTCTTGCTCTCGTGATTCCTAGGACCAGCTCTCCTCACTACCATAGATGGCTATGGATAAGAGAGGGGCTAAGAGCTCATCTCTCCCTCCTCTGAACCACTGGCCAGCAGACAAGAGGCAGGGCCAGCCCTTCTGTGCTTATGCTCTTGGGGCAGGTTCACCAGCAACCGGGGTCAGCTCTACTGTTCTGCCCAGATGAGGTACAGGTACTGTTCTCCCATTCTGGTGAGGGGTGAGGAAGTGGGAGGGTATCTCTTCCTCGTCCATGCCAATGCTTAGGAGATAAGTGGTACGGCCAGCTAGCCCTCATGTTCATGTTCATATTCTCAGGGCCAGCTCACCCGCAACTCCTGAAATGTTCAGTATTGGCTCTCCAGCTGGCTAGGGTCCCATCACCTCCGCTTTCATGCTTCCAGGGTCAGAAATCCCACAATGCTCAGGGGAGGGGTGGGACATGTTCTACACAACCCTAAGACATCAACAAGTCTCCAGCTGAGACTTCCACCTGACATTTGTTGGTAACAGACCCCTGCTACTGCAAGAGTCATGGACCAGACATGCCCCCCCCCCCAAGGGGGCAGCATGAGTCAGGATTTTATCATAGATCCAGGCGGCATCACCATGTACTCACATCAGGCTCTTCCTCATTACCCTGAGTCTCCAGTTCAGCCTAGCTTCATTGTGCCCATATATTTCAGTTTCCGTTTCCCTTTCTCTTTCATTTCTCTAGCACTTACTTGCTTCTCATAGTGGCAACCGTGACCTCTGAGTGTCTAGATTCATCTCATGAGTGCTCTCAAGAGTGTTCTGTTCTGCTCCTGCCTTATGGCACTGGGCAGGGGTCACCTCGAGTATCGTCCCCCCACCTCCTTAACGGCACAGTGCCAGACTGGTGATCATCCCAGGCTAACTCACTGTCGGGGCCCCATTGCATCAGTCTGATGGTCTTCTTAGGCTCACTCCTTGCCCAGCCTACCCTAATGTTCCCTGTCAAAGGTAGTCTGCCTTGGGCTCACTCCTGCTCGGGACTAGTGGTCCCAGGCACGGTTCTTTTAGTCTCCAGCTTTTTAGCTTGCTTCTCATCCTGAGAGCCCAGCCAGACCTGCCTAGTGCCTGAGTGGAAGTCATCTCAGGCAAGCTCCTTGTCTGGGCTACCTGTGATCATTTCAGGCTATCTCCACCCCCATTTTTAAAAGAATGTTAAAGTTACTAATCATTCAGATGTTCATAGGTCAGAGCACTGAGCATAGACATAACCTCTCTTCTCGCTGCCACCTATAGATGCACATGAACACATTTGCAACAGGTTTGATTATTTTATTATTAGTAGTAGTAGTAGCAGTAGCAGTAGCAATAGCAGTAGCAGTAGTCGTCGTCGTTGTCTAGTCCTGGATGTTTGAAATTTCTTCTAGTCTCGTAGTCTGTATTTGTTTGTTTCTCTTTATAATATAAGAATATACCCATCAAATCTTTTGCTTTCAGCTGCCAGATACAGCAGAGGAACTGTGATAGATTATATGTACATTTCATGTATCCAAGGACTGTGAATTGCTTTTAAACAAAGAAACACATGCTAATTACTATATCTTCCATTCCAAAACAAACGGTTAAATTATCTACCTTTTTTATGCAAAGAATATATCAGCATTTGTAGGCATATTGTTATTGTGCATTATTTAAAGATTATTTTTTGTATTAGTTAAGTACTGATTTCTCTTCCCCCACATCTGGTTGCCATCTGGACATGCCATTGTAATGCTTATTCTAAGAATCTTTGGTTTCAGCGTTGTGTAAACATTCCTCCCCATTTATTCGCTGAATTGTCAGTAAAGGCTGATCAGCTAATGGCTGATCAGTGCAGAGAATAGGGCTGGACTTCGCATCCCAGCAAGGGAAAGAATAGCGAAAGCAGGAAGAGAGGAGTCACCAAGAAGAGAAATTTGAGAGACCCTGTGAGAACACATTTGGAGCAGAAAGAGCTAGATCATTATTAAAATGTGAGGATCTCAGGAATTTTGGCTGGGAGGTAGCCAGAGTAGTTTAGAGGAATTGAATAGATTAATAACTGCTCAGCTACTGTGCTTTACGTCTATTAAATAAATCTTACTGTCTCAGTCTCATTTACTTGGGAGCTAGCTGGGACGGAGAAAGATTATCACTTTTAAAATTGTACTAACAAGCATTTGCTTCAGAAAAATGTCACAATATATGCTTAAATTATATATGTATATATACCTATATGTGTATATGTGTATATGTATATATGTAACAAAAGAAAGAGAATACATTTGTATTATAAACCTTATAGTTTTCAAGCTGAAGCTCTTTTAATAAGCTTCTACATTAGTAGGTTTGCATGAGGCTTTTCAAAAGGCTTTTATAATGCTTTTATAATTCAAAAGGCTATTGATAATGCTACCCTCTACATCCTGATGACAAACCCACTTCACACCACTTACTTATATCATAAAATATAGAAGAATGTGGTTGGTTGTCAACTGGACACATCACCCCTAGTGGGTAAGTTTTTATAGTGCTGGGGGATATTATGCATGCTATCAGAAAAGAAAAGTAATTATTAATCTCACCCAACTGTGGATGCTGTGAGCTATAATAATGGCCTTTCATGAAAGATATGTCTTCTTCCTAAACAGAAGCATGACTCTTATGGGAGTAACCAACTGCCTTTGATTGGATTTAAGGCCCTCTCCACATTATCAGACCCATACCTGACATTGTTAGTGAGGCCAAGAACCTGAAACTAGATAGGTCACAGAACCTAGAGAAAAAATGTCTTACTATTACTCTGCTAAATGAACATAGTGATAAAATGCCTTCTAATTGTTTTGGTAGTCGATCTGTTCATCACTTATTCCTCATTAGAGAAGCTTCTCCTTGCATAGAAACCCACAACTTGACAATGTGCACAGAGTCAGGATCTTTGGAGCATTCAACCTGAATGAGATGTCTATATTATACCCCTTATATGAATGAGGGGTACCAATGTAGAAACAGGGAAATAGATTATGAAGGCTAGAGATGATTAAGGATTTCAACAGAAACATGTTATCTAGACACAACAGGGCAGAAGTATGTACAAACTCACAGAGACTGTGGCAACATGCACAGAAGCTGTAAAAATTCAAGGCAGTGAAAAGAAGTGATAATTGAGTTCCATGCCTGTCCAAAGTGCTGTTTGTGATCTATTTAAAAAAAAAATATTGGTTATTTTGTTTATTTACATTTCAAATGTTATCCCCCTTCCTGGTTTACTTTCCAACCCCCCCCCATTCCATGCCCCCTCCCAATGCCTCCATGAGGGTGCTCCCCGACCCACATACCTACTTCTGCCCCACAAGTCTAGCATTTCCCTGTGCTGGGGCAACACACCTTCACAAAAACAAGGGCTTCCCCTCCCTTTGATGCCAGACAAGGCCATCCTCTGCTCCATATGCAATTGGAGCCATGAGTCCCTCCATGTGTGCTCTTTGGTTGGTGATTTAGTCCCTGGGAACTCTGGGGGCCTCTGGTTGGTTGGTATTCCGTTGTTTTTCCTATGGAGTTGCAAATCCCTTCAGCTCCTTCAGTCCTTCCCTTAACTTCTCCACTGGGGTCCTTGAGCTCAGTCCAGGTTGGCTGCAAGCATTTGCATCTGTATAGGTAAGACTCTGGCAGAGCCTCTTAGAACATCCATATTAGGCTCCTGTTAGCAAGTACTTCTTGGTGTCAGCAATAGTGACTGAGTTCAGTTGCTGTGTATGGGATGAATCCCCAGGTGGGACAGTCTCTGGATGGCCTTTCCTTCATTGTCTGCTCTACTCTTTGGGATCTATTGAAAATAAAAGAAAGTTTTATATCAATCAGATTTCTTCAATAGAATGATAATGGGTATATCAACCACACCCCAGGGCAGACAGCATGCTCCGAAGTAGTTGGCCAACACAAGTGAGTTTATATGGTTTTGTTGGTGTTGTTTATTTTTTGAAGAGGAAAAGAACTTGAAGTTGAGTGGGTAGTGAGGTAGGTGATGGCATCTGGGAGGAGGTAGGGGGAGAAAATGTGCTTAAAGTATATTGTATGAAATTCTCAAAGAGTAAAAACTTTTTCCAAAACAATAATGATATAATTATCTTGCAATAAAGAAAACAAAATTATCTAATATACTTAAAGATTTATTGTGTGTGTGTGTGAGCATATTTTCCTTGTTCATATGATTTCTTTTATTTTTCTTTCTTGACTCATTACTATAGTTAGAAACTATTCTAGGATATAAAAAATTAACATTATCTTTTTTCCATTGTGTGTGATTATAAAAAAAAAATAAAATGTCTGTGACCAATTTGAGGGGCTTCTTTCAACTCCTTGGTTTATGAAGACATTAGCATGATTAAGAGATTTCCAAAGCATGATGCAAAAGATGGAAGAATAAACAATAACCCCCAAATCTTCATTCCATCAGTTGTCAATATCAGCATGAGCATTGCATATGTAATATGCTTTAAGCCTAGAAAAGACTGAAATCTGAATATATTATGGCTAGAACTGATTAATGAAATCATAAATTTTAGATACTCATGTTTCTGTATCTGCGCATGTGTGGTGTGTGTGTGTGTGTGTGTGTGTGTGTGTGTGCATTAGAGGGAGAAACAGAGAGAGACAAAAAGAGGCACAGAGACAGAGAGAGTTTTGTGGTTTATATATTTTTATTTTGTTTTGTTTGTTTGTTTACCTATTTCTTTTCTAAAGGGAGAGAGGGAGATAGAAAGGTTGAGGAGTTATGTGGGTTAAGGCAAGAAAGGCATCTGGGAATAGTTTGGGGAAGTGAAAAAACAGAATATATTATATATAAAAAAACCTGTTCAATAAAAGTCAAAACAAAAATGTAAGGTAAGAATGATGCATTATTTTAAAATAATTATGATTATAAAATGTAACTCTTCCCAAAAATGCCATGTACTACCATAATAAGAAATTTCTCTACTGTATAAATTTTAATTTATCTATGTATTTAATTTATATATTGAAATTTGATAATCTAGTGGTGAAGAATAATTCAGTTACTTTTTACTTATATCTCCTGAAACATGTTTATTAAATTCATTGGTTACATAACAAAAGAAATATATATTTCAGTATCAAATAATATTTAGGTACACTAGAGATACAAATATTCTAATAGGTAGTTATGGTTTTTCTTATCCAATTTAAATTGGTATGTATTAAGAAAACAATTGGAAAAAAGTTATGGAAGTTTTCAAACATTGTTTATACTAGACAAGAATAATGTTTTCATATATACCTCTAATGGACATACTGTCATAAAAATCTTTAGTCAATAGAGATATATAATAAAGAAGCAAAGAAAAATTAATGAGGACTAAATCAAAACTGAAGGTCTTCAAATTAGACTGTAGAAGACTGATTAAATTTTAACTCTAGGGATGCACATATTTTTACAGCAATCAGAATAGTTGAAGGCATCCATGTGACATAGTGAGTTCACTTGCACTGTGAACACGAGTACTCTAGCAGAGCTCAATTTTAAAGTCCTTTTAGTCACTTCCCTATATTAGAGGTTATAAAAACCAAGGCACTCTTTTGACATCTCATTTCAAAAATAACAAATTTGTCATTAAACCAGAGCTATGAATTCAAGCTTATTGATATCTCTATTGGCACTACAGCCTGAGAAGCTATAAATATTACTTACATTCTTATTACTACCTTCAAAGTTCAACTCAGAAGAGCAATAAATCACTCTTGGTTCTTTAAAAAATATCTCAAAATGGGTAAGAAGGATTTATAGGATACTCTACATAATAAAAGATTGAGTTTTAATAGTTCTCCGGGTTTACACTTAATTCAATTTTATTAACGTTGTCTAAATTTTAATTTTTCAATAGGTTAAAAACAAGTTTGAAAACTTGTTTCAATCCTCTTCGTAATCATATTCCATATGCACAAATGTAAGTGGAGCAATCTAGGAATTGTAAATATGCAGATTTTTCAGGAAAAGAAGATAATATCCCTAATAATATGCTTATTTTGTTTAGCATGAGGTTGAATCTGGGTTCTTTTACATGTCATTCAATGTTTTATCACTTATTTTCATCATCAATCCTTCTTTCTTTTACAAAGGATCTCATTATGAAGCATAGGCTGATTTTCAACTTATTAAGTAGCTAAGACCTCTGCTGTGCAGCCCTCCAGCCACTGTGCACTAGGGATGTAGGCGTGATCCACCATGCTTGTCAAGAGACACAATAAACTTTACTGAAAAGTGTAAATATCTGTTTACCTAGGGGGAACGAGTGAGAACACAGCACTTTAGCATGGATGTAAAAGTGTCCTCAAAATCTGTAGATGAAAATTAAATACAAAATCATGATTTCTGAAAGAAAGAGGAGAAATTCTTTGCTAAAAAGAAGGCAAATTTTATTCTCAACAGATAGCATGTATTTTAAGCCAGTATGTTTAACTTAACCTTACAATCTAATCATATCTGTACTCCTTTATCCTTAAATATCTGTCTGGAGTTTGTAGAGGTTTGAGGATATGCTCTCAGTTTGGCCTATAGTTCTTTATGTGAGGTTGAGGAATAGGCTTTCTTTTATGGTCCATCAACCTAGTTTCATTCATGTTGGGCAGTCATGTTGATGGGAATTTAAAGATGTAGCTTATAACATTACTAGGAGATACAATATCCCAGAAAAATTCTTGATCCTTTGGCTATTTCAATCTTCCTATGCCTCTTTCACAATGTATCCTTGCTTTGAATACAGAAATATTTCCTAGATGTATCCATTGGGTCCACAAATATGCATTTTTATTTGACTTGGTTTGGCCTTTTGTAATGGTCTCTCTGTTGCAAAGTGAAGTTTCTTTAATAGAGGATGAGAGAGATTATGTTGGTTTAGTCAATTTGTGGTTGTAGATATTCCTCCCATAACTATGACTTCATTAGCTTCGAGCAATTATCTAGGTTTTTAGTACTAGGCATGGTTTCTCTCCAGTTGAGCAGGTCTTACATCCAATTATTGAGTTTTTGTCTTCTGTTAAGGTATGTGTGCTACTACTGTACCCTTAGGGCTTATCTTGCTATGCTGGTAATCGATGTTGTTCACATGCATCAGAGCTGGCTGGACTATTGATTTCTTCCCTCTTTTGGAAACTTGCATGATGCCTTCTAGGACCATAAAAACTAGTTCTCAGGGAGGAGGCCTTAAGGCCAGTTCCAGCTCAGAGATCTCTATGCCCTGTTTCTGTAGTCTTTGGTGTCTTCAGAAATAGGAAGTCATATTTTACGTCTAAGAGTAACCAAGGGTAACAGCAGTAGGTTGTATGTTTTGGGAGTCTCTTAGGTAGCCCCATCTATGGAAGAGCTTGACTATGTCATTGAATTTGGATTCTTCTATCTCATCTCTACCTATAATTTGAAGGCATGTTTGTGTATAGTGTCTCACATTTCTGAGTGTTCATTTCTTGTGTTTTGTTTAAAAGTATTACATGTTCTTTGCTTGTTCGGTCCAAACCTTCTATTTTATCTTCAAGACCTGATATTCTGTTTTTGGCTTAGGTCATTCTACTTGTATGGCTTTCCTTTGAGTTTTCCATATGAGTTATTAGGTTTTTCAATCTGTTGTTTGAATTCCGTTTTCAGGTCTTGGATTATCTTTGTCATTTTTAACAGTCTTAAATTTGTGTTTTCTTGAGCATCATTCAGACGTTTAGTCTTAAGATTTTTTATTTCATTGATATTTTCATTTCTTCTTTAAACTTTTTGAATTCTTTAAAGTTTGTATTTTTTTTAAAATTCCATATCCAAGAGCTCATTTAGGAAATTCTCATTGACTAACATTTCTAAAGGGCTGCTAGGTTTTAGATAGAAGATACTGACTTGATCATTTATATTGTTTATATTCTTTCAATGAGATCTTGACATGTGCACTTCCTTTATAAGCTCTATGATTGTTATAGAACAGGGGGAAAGCATAGAAGGTATTGGGCTGTACTATGTCTAGAGTTTGGGAATGGTTTTGGTAGAATTAAGTCATGTTGGCAAAAGGGACTGTAAGATCTATAAACATCCTGTTCTAAGTTTGGAGTATGGTGGTAGATGTTCCTGTGTGGGAAAGTTGCATGTAACATGGGGGAGCTCTTGGTCTTGGGGTATATGTAGAGATAATTCTAGCACAAGCTGAATTTCATTGATGTGAAGGCAAAGAATGACAGATTTGGCTGGTGGGCCCTGGCTAAATCTTTTAAAGTGTAAAAAATGCATGGATAGGAAGGTCAGTGGTACTTACCAGACTACACCTAAGGGAAGGATGCAGGAAGGATGTCTACATTTTTAGTAAGAGAGTAGAGATGGCCCTAAAGGACCTTAATGTGGTTGAATATAGGAGAGTTTCTGGAAGAGTCTTAAAGCTTGGCTGTAGCACAGACTAGTTTGGTCACACCAGGCTACCAATGTTGCAAAAGGATTTTCATTTATCAATAAATTTCATTTATCAGTTATCAATCAGTGTTACACAAAATTAAATTAAATTGTCAAAAGATAGGCTGATCTCAAGATTTTACTTATTTTATTTTAATTGTATGTGTTTACCTGTATATGTATCTATGGTTACTATGTGCATATAGATGCCAGAATAGGGGGTTGGAGCACCTTGAAGTGTAATTTCCTGTACTGCCTGATATGAGTGATGGGAATTTATTGGGTGCTGAGAACCAAAGTATATCCTCTGCAGAAAGATATTATGCTCTAAACCTTTGAGCCATTTCTCCAGCCGCTCAAAAAAGCATTTTGGCCACGTAGCATGAATATGCCCCTCTACCTTTGAAATGCAAATAGGGAAGATAAAACTTAAGAAAAACACAGTTACAAATTCAAACAAATGATCCCCGTATACAAACTGTCAGCACCCATGTACTGATGACCTAGAAAGTCATACATTTTATCTGTACTGTTTTCCTTTCAGGCACTTCTATTTTTTTTTTTTTTAAATTACTGGACCACTGTCAGTATTTTTACTATGTTGTATTGAAAGAATAATGTTTTGGAAGAACATTGCATTAATTGGACCAATAAATCATTAGAGGTTTTTGGTGCCTGGTACTAGGGGGTTTGTTAGATAATGCCTAAACTCTTCAGGAAAACATCATCACCCCATGTGGTATAATTCCTTTGAGGATATATATATATATATATATATATATATATATATATATATATACATAAATATTACATATCTATATACATATATGAAAATTTTTAAAATAATATGTTGCCTATGTTCTTTTCAAATATTCTTGGTTATATTTATCTCTTCTTTTTAAAATATTTACAAGTATACACACTTCCTAGTAGCCCATGGAACATTCTGAAAACAAAAAGTATTGTAAGCCCAAAAGAAAGTTTTAGTAAATAAAAAGAATCAAAATAACATCTTTTATCTTATCACATAATGGTGGAATAATACTAAAATATCACTTCAAGAAAAGCTGCATAAGTACTTATAGACTTAATCATATATAGTTTTTAAAAATATTTATTTTAATTTTTGCAATTAAAATGTAGCTATATTATTTCCCTTTCTCCCTTTTTCTCTCCAACCATGGATATATAGTCTTTCTTTTTTTCAAATTCTTGACCTCTTATTTTTATTAACTGTTTTTCCATTTAATTAGGGAAATAGCAATCTGTGGTCAGGTGGCACAAAAGAGAATAGTGAGATGGGACTCTTGATAAAATAGTATAAGGTGAGTGCAAGGTAAATATAAGTAAAAATAGTATACTGATATCTGTCACAGTGGATGCTACTTAAAGAAATTAATTTTAAATTTCTATCAAGAATATTTTAAATGAATAAATATGAGAAACAATTGATGACAATTTTGATATGTGTTGTGATTATATCTCAATGATTTATAAACATTTTGAGTGTGATCACATCATTTTTACTAACAAATTATGACTAGGCACTACCTACTGCCTACTCATTTTTTAACCTTTTACCTACTCATTGCTTGCATATGTGCTAATTCTGCCCCTTCCCCCAAATTATCTCTGTTTCAGGGAAGCAAGTCTTAGAACTGCAGCTACAAGCATAATGCTCAGAATAGCAAGATTCATCCTAAAATTAAACATTCAAAAATAATTGCTTCTTTCAAGTCATGAGCTATTACTGCAGTTTAATAGTGATAATCTCGATGGAAAGTACATTTTTACTAGTCTACTAATCTTGTAGGCAATTCAGTAACTATTTGTAGTGCAGTATTATTTTGTAAAGGAATAGATGATTTTTATACATCTAATTGGATATTTGGCTCTTCCCTGATAACCTTTCATTTAATTAAATTATTATTTAAAATCTACATTGAGAAGTTAATCAAAATCTTTGTGATCCACTGAAAATAACACAGAGAAAACTTTATCTTAAAATGAATGGTTATTGACCTTTAAAATGGAAATTACTACTCTGAGCAAACTAAATATGACAGAAAATGAACATGTGAGATTCTAAATTCTAGTTAAAGTTCTGAATTGCAAGACAGAATATTTTATGACATACATAAGTATACTTAGTTCTTCCTCATACATTTAAAATAAAACAAATTCATTCAAACTTACACTTAAGTGTTATACATAGAATGCATAAAAACCAATTTCAATTTCACAAAATGAGTAAAAAGAAGACAAAATTCCATAGAAATGGAATCATGTACACAAACACCTATGTTATCTCCTGAAGGAAGTCTATCATATTAATTTCTAGGGCAATTAAATCAAATATGATATAAAAACAAACCTTTCAAAATGAAATTTTACTTTTTGCCATTTCCTGTGGCTAAAGCTCTTGTCACAGTGTGTGCAGAGATTTATCAGAAAGCATTCTCTTTTGAACATTTCATTTTCCTGGTTGGTGCCATCTGTACTTGGCATTTCTTGACTTAAGACTGTATCACACTTTTTTTGTAACAATATGCTGCTGTCTTTGCATCTCTTCCTTCTAAGATCTATCTTCCTGTATGGATGACAGTTGTTGGATGTCCAAATACTTCTGAAAACAGTGTGTCCAAGTTATATCTTATCTTCTTATTTCCAAATAATGTCGTACACACAGGTAGAGAGAGTCAGAACTTTAACTTATCTTTAAGGGATTTAAGTGAAACAAACAAATTCACAACACACATCATAGTCTTGATGTATACATTAGTTCACTATTTATACTGATTTCATCTACTAATACATCAATAACACTCACAAGGCACATTATTTGACACCTAGAGAATTTTAGCATCCATTATAAGGCAGCATAAGATTTTATAAAAATGATAATTTGCCATTTAAAATGATCTTCTGGCAAGTGCAGTGGGTCACACCTGCAACTCTGGCTATGAGAACATTTGGGCAGATGCCACCTAATCTGGGATCTCTAGACTGAGAGATTTTTAGCCAATCGCAGATATTTCACTATACAAACTAAAACATAGGTTAAAACTAAATTATCAGTAACAAAACTATATCTATGTTAATTTTATTAAAATCTTTTCATCAATAAAAAAAATACACCTTGGCTTCAGAAGTACCATATCAAAAGGTCAGAAAGTATGTGTGTTTTGAACAGCTGAGTGACGAACACAAGAACTATATTATATGAAGGCCCATGATTTCTTGAGCAGTCTGAAAGAAGAAATTCAGACTTTGAATACACTTCCCAGAGGAAGTGATAGAACATTATAGAAATATCCTCAGCTATACACAGAGAAACCTATTCTGCAAGTAACAGACCTTTATTAGAAAGCAGAACTTCTAAGTGTTTATTGAGAACCACTGAGAAGGATGTAAGACATATGTATTGGAAACCTTACGAGAACATTTTTATTGATAGCAGAAAGGAGTGTGGAGGTGTGAGCAGGTAAAGATGTGATTATCTTGTTATTATCAGTGGACATCTTTCTTAAACCAATGAGTAATTTGTCACACTTAAGTTTATAATGAGTGGGCTATATAGGCATTTTTCTCATAATTTGGAGATTTTCCAAGAATACCTACCTAAATTGTCTAGCTGGAGTATGTATTACAAGCGGCAACCAGAGCACTGAGATCTGAGTAGATATAGGAAATAACTTTGTAATTTCTAGATTTCATAAGTATTATCGATGGGGTTATACTTCAGGATTCTCTTGATCTAGAACAGTTAAATGCCAGATATGTGGCTCAAAAGATTGATCCTTTAGGGTTAGTTAGGGTTACATTCTTCTGAAAAGACACCATGACCAAGATTAACTCTTATAAATGAAACCATTTAATTGGGGCTGAGTTACAGTTATAGTGGTTCAGTTCAATATTATCATGGTGGGAAGCATGGCAATATCCAGGCAGCCTTGAGGCTGATGAGCCAAGAGTTCCACTTTGTGTTCCTAAGATAACCAGAAAGAGAACCAATCACACTGGGCTGAGCCTAATAAAGGACCTCAAAGCCTATCCCCACACTGAAGCACTTCCTCCAACAGGGCTACACCTACTAATTGCACCACTTCCCATGGGTCAAGCATATTCAAATCACCACACTACTAACCTTAGGTCTGGATAGTGCAACTCCTGATTGATTTTTAGTTGATGAGATGTACTCCTAAATACAAAATGGAGAGTTATTTTCATAATTTCCATAGTCTCTGGCACTCTGTACTTACCAGTTTGTCAAAGCCCAGCCCTCCCACACTCCACAGCGGTCTCTGGTCTCTTGGTTGATCCTATTCTCAAGGTCCATTGTAGCTCATTTTTCTACACTAGAATCCATCTCATGATGACACTTTTCACTACCTTCTTATCCTATAGACAAAATAAGAGTCTTTTCCATTGATGAGCCAATCACCCAAGAAATTACCATGTCATGAGGAACTGCTGCTGGACCTCTGAAGACAGTGGACTTTCTCAATGGCATCCCTCATACCCTCTCTTCATAGAACCATCTCAGTCACCTGTGTGCAGCCTCTGATCTGTTTCTCTTTGCTTGCCTGCGACTCTGTTCTGCTTGGCTCAACTTTTTCATTTGGCTCATCGATTATTTAGTTAACTGTATGTTTTAGGTATCTTTTTACTCTGAATTCCAACTGTCTTTTTCTGTTTCTCCTTTACCCTTTCTCCATTCATTTTTGCACTGAGTCATGGAGCTTCAGTTTCTAGTTCACCACATTTATCCAAACATCTGTTGTTTTTATGAACAATTTGTAATATAGATTCTATAGTTTTAGAAGATAACATGCTTTCCAGTAGTTTCTGAACATTTACCCCTAAGGTATTTTATTTAATATAACCTTTTACCCAAATTAGTGAGGCTGAAAATAATTTTCAGCTTATGAATACAAGAAATGCAAGCCAATACATTTGCCACCTTTAAAAAAATAAATCAAACTTAATTGTACATTAGACACTACTCCTACCCTTGGCATGTATTTAGGTGGTGTGTATAAATCTCCATGTTAATCTTTCCCACCATATTAGTCCATTGTTATATATATGTAACACTCTGTAGTAAAACAAAATATTGAAAAAAGCAAGACTGCATAGACCAGAAGTTATTGTAATATATGTCTTATAATCTGTAGTCTAGCTACAAATAGTAAGCAAAAATGGAAAATGCCCTGACATTTCATTCTAGGAATTCATCATCTTAGCTATCCACTTAGAATTCAATACTTAATCACGCTATTCATTATATCAGCAAGTAACTTTTAGTGGAATGATTAAAGTATTGTTATTAGCTTTTTTCAATCATTTTGAGTTTAAAATTAATAAATATGAATAATTCAATTAAAATTATTTAAAGCATATTTATAGAATGTGAACAATTAAAATATGTACAAACATAAATATGAATAACTATGATTATGTGTCTTCCTTGTAATAATTTTAAAAGAGAAATGAGAACATTCTTCTGGCAAAGTTAATAGTTTAAAACCCACTAAAATAGTAAAACTACTAATGACTGTTACTGTTTTACAAGACTTCATATTAAAACTTCTTCACAGTTAAGAATACTGTAATGCAATGTCATAATCCACTTTTGCTTCTTTAAGTGCAGCACACATATCACATGCTGGTGTTAGAAGTGGGTGATACAATATTTTGGTCAGCTTTACATGTGCACATTTAATTAATCAATAGATATATGTGTAAAAACATATCAGCCTAAACTATCTATTTAACTAGCCAGATAGTAAATATTGGCTGCCATCAATCAATTTTTTCAGGGGTTTCATCATGTTTTCTAAGTTCCAACCAAGGCGCTTCTGATCTTCATTACAGGACACAATAAGCATTACCTTTGGAAATGTATTATCATCACCCTATTCAGAAAGACAGTATCTAGGAATATAAAATGAATTAATTTTCGTGTTTTACTATTATATTCTGCCAATTAACATAGCTCTAAACCATTAAGTGGGTCAAAACAGTTAAAAAGCAGACAAGATCAACAAGTGGTGAAGAAGCACGAGCAATCAAAATTACATCTCTTTTTCCCAGTGATTTGCAGAGGAACTTTATTTGATTTCCACTGAGTCACATCATATTCCTCTTTTAATCTTTTCTCAGCAATTACAGCGGAGCCTGCCAGTATCACCAAATGAAGTGAACCAATAAATTGAATTGCCTCCACAATGGTTTACTCTTAACATCGTATCTCTTACATTACTGATTGGAAACTGTTATCTAAAATAGCATAAGCTGCACAAGTTTCCTGGTTGGATAAAGCACTGGATTTAAACTTATGTCCTTAGCATTTGAAATTATTTCTAGATGTCTGACATTTATTATGAAAAATGCTTTCTCAAATGTCTCCTTGAAAGATTTGCATAGATATGAGTCGTGTACAAGATCAAAGCCAGCCACAATTCTTTTTGTTTTGTTTTATTTTAGTTTTATTTTTTTCAGGTTTTTTCATGTTTATTTATTTTTATTTATTTATTTATTTATTTATTTATTTATTTATTTTACACTCCAGATTTTATCCCCCTGTCCCGTCCACCCTCTTACTGTTCCACATCCCATACCTCCAACCCACCCCTCATCCCCCACCTCACCTGACCTCTAAACTCCTTGGGGCCTCTAATCTATTGAGAGTTAGTTGCATCATCTCTGATTGAAAACAGTCCCACCAGTCCTCTGCTGTATATGTGTTGGGACCTCATATCCACTGGTGTATGCTGCCTGGTTGGTGGTCCAATGTTTCAGAGATCTCAAGGGTCCAGGTTAATTGAGACTGCTGGTCCTCCTACAGGGTCGCCCTCCTCTTCAGCTTCTTTCCTTTCAGCCTTTCCCTTATTGAACCACAGGGGTCAGCAGCTTTTGTCCATTGGTTGGGTGCAAATATCTGCTTCTGACTCTTTCAGCTGCTTGTTGGGTCTTCTGCGGGGCAGTCATGATAGGTCCTTTTTTTGTGAGCGCTCCATAGCCTCAGTAACAGAGTCAGGTCTTGGCCCCTCCCCTTGAGCTGGATCCCACTTTGGGCCTGTCACTGGACCTTCTTTTCTTCAGGCTCCTCTCCATTTCCATCCCTGCAGTTCTTTCAGACAGAAATTATTCTGGGTCAGAGTTTTTGACTGTGGAATGGCAACCCCCCTACCTCACTTGATACCCTGTCTTCTTGCTGGAGATGGGCTCTATACGTTCCCTCTCTCTACTGTCAGGCAGACCCAAAAAACCATGCATGGTATGTACTCACTAATAAGTGGATATTAGACCGAGAGAGAGAGAGAGAGAGAGAGAGAGAGAGAGAGAGAGAGAGAGAGAGAGAGAGAGGAAGAAGAAGAAGAAGAAGAAGAAGAAGAAGAAGAAGAAGAAGAAGAAGAAGAAGAAGAAGAAGAAGAGGAGAGAAGAGAGAAGAGAGAACAAAACAAAACAGAATACCCAAGATATAGTCCACAGAAGTCAAAAAGGGCAACAAGCTGAAGGGCTCAAGTGAGGACACCTCAATCCCACTGGGGAGGGAGAAGAAAGCAATCACAAGTGGGGAGGGAGGGAGACACCTGGAAGGGAAAGTGGACAGGGGTGGTGGGGAGAGGGAAACCTGATCTAGTATTTGGTGATGGAAAAGGACTGAAGCCCTGAGGGCCAGCAGAAAGAATGGAAACAGGTAACCTAGGGAGGTAAGAGGTTGGGGGAACCCTCCAGAATGCACCAGAGACCTGGGAGGTGAGACACTCTGAAGACTCAAAGGTCCTTAGATGAAATTTTCAGTTTTTTTAATTGGATATTCTCTTTATTTACATTTCAAATTTTATCCCCTTTCCCCGTTCCCCTGCCCTGGAACAACCCACCCACCCACCTACTCCTGCCTCCCTGCCCTAGCATTCCCCTACAGTGGGGCATTGAATCTTCACACGACCAAGGGCATTTTCTCCCAGTGATGCTCCACAAGGCCATCCTGTGCTACTCATGCGGCTGGAGCCATGGGTCTCTCCATGTGTACCCCTTGGTTGGTGGTTTAGTCCCTGGGAGTTCTTCATTGCTATTATTGTTCTTCCTATGGGGTTGCAAATCCCTTCAGGTCCTTCAGTCCTTTCTCTAATTCTTCAATTGTGGACTCCATTGGGGACCCCGTGCTCAATCTAATGGTTGACAGCAAGCATCTGCCTCTGTATTTGTCAGGCTCTGGCAGAACCTCTCAGGAGACAGGTATAACAAGCTCCTGTCATCATATACTTCTTGGTATCCACAATAGTGTGTGCTTTGGTGACTATATATGGGATTGATCCCAAGGTGGCAGCCCCAATTCTTAATTCAGAAGTGTCAGGCAGCATGTGCTGAACAGCTTTGGCTATACTCAGACTTCCCTAAAACAAGAAGAAACCTTGTAGTTATTTTTATTTAAGTTATTTAATTTTAGTTATTTATTGTAGTTATTTAAGACTCCGTTATAAGAGTGGAGTCAGACTTCCCATCTCTATAGTAACTAGACCAGCTGGTGCATGACAAGACAAGTGTACTATTTCTCAAATGGCAGAGGTTTCCATCTCTTAAAGAAATAACTTGACCTCCTAGGAAATAGAACCTATCTTCTATTTTTTTCTCATAAACTAAGTTTAATGGTTTTCTTTGTCAAAATATAAACAAAACCAATGTATATTCTGTTACCTTTTAGGAATCTCATTGTTCTTTGTTCCCAGGCTGTACTTATCAGACAACTTCATTTAAGTTATCATGCTTATCTATATATAGCATATATTTTTGACATTGTTCTCATTGTTTCCATCATTGGCTAATATTATACGGGTATTCTTTCATGTTGCATATTTTTAAAGCAGATACCTTAGCATATTATTCTAATTCTCTATTCCAAAAGCTCTATTATGTTGGATTTTTAAAGTGTTCATTCTGTCTTGATTGCTTTATCCATTTATTGTGTTTTATGTTTTCTTATTGAGACTAGCACATGTGATGTAACAAACTATCAAAACTACACTTGAATAGCATGTGCCATTTATCTAGACATGTAATGTAAAAAGACATGGTATACTACACTTTATTGGGAGGATCATGTTTATCAGGAATAAATATATTTTTTGCTTACTATTTGATGTATATTCATGGACCAGTAGATAAAAATTCAGCTAGTATTATGTTATTCTACCTTACACATGTATATCTTTCCAAGTTATCAATATCTGCATGGAATTTGTGTTACAAAGAGGATTTACATAGAAAGATAATTTTTTCAAAGTTGGTGAGCATATTTACACATATATACTTGAAACTTTTGATTATTATACTGAAGTACAAATTTAATATTATTCTATTTCATGTAGTAACTCATGAAACTCACCAATGAACTATATTCTTACAAGGTTTTTATAATTCCATTTTAAACATTGTTTTTTTCTTGTCTTGCCTATGCTTAAATTTTTCTTTCTCTTTTAAAATATTTTATTTACTATTTATAAATGTGTATAGTGTGTTCATATCTGGTATAACCTTTTATGCTTCTAGTTTTCTTTCCAACTTCATTTGCTCTTTCCTCTCTTTCTAATTTAATATCCATCACCTTATTTAGTACTTCATATATTCATGAATGCATGACCATATATTGGAACATGGATAGCTTCAATAAAGCACACATTTTCAGGAAATCTTTATTATCCAAGATAGATTAGGTGACAAATTTCTTTGCAAGTGTATTTCTCTGTTTTTCAAAATCAATTTTAATTGAGAATCATGTTATCACTCATTTTTCTGATTTTCATCTTTTCTAAAATCAAATTAAAATGGCCAACTATGTATATAGATAGAGATGACTCTAAGTTGGAATTAGCTAGATCAATTTAAACAACATATTTGTTGTATTACTGAAAACTGATATACAATTGACATTATTGTAGTTGAAAGCAAGGTTGGAGGTGACATGATAGAGATGTACAGTGGTTAACTCCTTTACTCTTGGAATATGTGGGTTTTTCTTCATAGGAATGTTAACTTTGTCTCTCTATTGCTTGTATTTAATTCTAGATCAGTTCCTTTGCAGTACTGTAAGCCCCTTCCATCCCAGGTCTGTGTAACAGTTGCTGTATGTTTGCCTATTTTGTAAACTAGCACACAGTGCTCTTTTATTTCCCTTTGTCTTTTCATGTACTTGGATTTTCTGTGTGGGGAAAAATAAATTTTAAGAACACACATGTGCCTGTTCATAATTTTCAGTAAGTGGATAGTGACTGAATATTACAGATCAGAAACTAACAATCCAAAATTGTGTCCTTACTTCTCCACTTAACATTATTAAAAATTTACTGTTGATATTTTTACTTAATAGAAATGTCTTGCAGTAGTATATGGTTTTTCAAAATAGATGTTATAGTAGAGAAGTCTTAGAAGCACCACTATATGTAGATCTAAGAATATGGCAAATTCTGAGAAAATAGTCCTGGGGTCTATAATATTTCTATACATCTGTATTTCACACTACTGTAACTAATTTTTCAAAACCTATTTTAATGATGTTTCTTAAATGCTTTAACCTTCCTTTTAGTCTACTACCCATCAGAGGTAGTGGGAAAGAAAGGAAATGAGTAAGTAGACCTATCTAGAAAGGTTCTTTGGAGCAACACCTATCTATGTTGTCTGGAAATTGGCAGTTCTGTTCACAGGTTAGTAGCTGCAGCTTGAACCACTCGCAAATATATTATGGATACATTAGCAGTCCAGTTTGGTAGAGTCATGTTAGCAAATATGAATCAGCAGTGATGGTACTACCTAGCAGAGACAGCCAGGCCTCAGCCTCAGTTTGAGTCAGCAAGAGGCACCTGGATGGGCACCAGAAGTTCTAGGCTGTGCCTTTCTCAGGGAAGCAAAGAACAGTGAAGACTTGGGACTCACAAGCCTTGTGAAGTTAGCTCTATACACAAGGCAAGCTCATCCTCGGTCATTGTCCATTGAGTCCTTTTTATACTTTCCAAACATCACGTGTCCTCTATGTCTTGCTTCAGCATTTGCATTGAATCATCTCCAGTCTGCAAAGTCCCAAAAATGGAGCTCAACTATACAGTGTAAGGCAGACCAATACACCCTCTCCAGTAAGGCCATAACTTCTAATAGCATATTCAAACAAGCACAGTCTAAACCCCAAAGTCTGACAAAATTATCAAAAATAATAATATTAATGAAAAAATAATAACAAAACATAGATTCTTCAGAGCAATATCCCATTTTTAGTACCATATTGTATATTAATTTCTTTCCAGTTTCTGTTATAAAAAAGTCATGACAAAAAATAACTTAAGGAATAAAGAATTTATTTCAGTTTATGGTTCCAGACATATTAAGAATTCATAATGTCAGTGAGTCATAGCAGCAAATAGTAGGATTGATAGCAAGAACAGAATATTGAAAGCTCATACATAGAACTGCAAGTATGAAGAAGAAAAAACAAATTGGAAGCAGGCAAGGTTTCTTCATTCCCAATAACCACATATAGAGAAATAAAATTTCCAAAAAGGCCTTGCTTGATAAATCTCCCTAAACAGTGCCATCCACTGTATACCAAGTATTCAATTACCTCAGCTACAGAGAACATTTTTACTTAAATCATTACAGTAGATATAATTGTCATAGATATAACTATCACTGTACTGTTTTGTTTGTTTTTATATTATAAATATAGTCAGTGTTGCCTATAGTTCATGTGCCAATCCTATGATGAAAAGCTGTGTTACAGCATCTGCCTTTAGAACTAACACATTTTGGAGAGAGTAAATCAGAAATTGCTAATTTGTGTGCATAATGTTAGTACATGTGGACACTCTAAAACAGATCATTTATACAAACTCATTGGTCACTTAACTTTTTCACAAAGGCAATAATTAATTTTTAGTGGAAAAGTGTGGTCACTGGCAGTCCTTAGAAGATAGGGCTGGTCACTCATATGACATATGACAATTAAGGAAATGAGATATGGTTAAAGCTAAAGGTAACTTTTTTTTCAAGGTGGTGTCATTGGGAAGAGGCAAGGCTCAGTAATGTCAAGTCCATGTTGAGACTGGGCTTTGCTGCTACCCTAAGTTATTCTATGTTTTGTCAAATAGTAATTTTTCATATTACACCTTGCCCAAGGATTTCTGTTTCATAAACAGCCTTGAGTCAGTTTTCAGAGTGGAAGATGACTTTTGTATCTGGTGGACATATGAGAGGCATTACTTGTCTGGTACCACCTATTCTGCACAGACTAATAAATTACTCCTTGAAATTCTATCCTTACTTTGGAACCCTTTTCTCTAATTTATTACCTTGTTTAGTCTCAATAGAAGACAGACAGACAAACCTAGTCTTACTGCAACTTAATATGCCAAAGATGGTTATCATATAGGACATACATCATGGGAGGCCTCCCCTCTTATGAGAAGTAGGGGAGGAAGGGTGAGGCAATAAAGAAGTGAAAGAAAGGAACTGGGAAGAGAAGAAGGAAGGGAAGCTGTGATTTGGATTAGAGTAAATAAATAACTTAATAAAAATAAAATATGTATTTATACAAACATTTAATAATAGTAAATCATAAGTAAATTTATTTTAAAACAATTATTTGATTTGTACTTACTATTTATATAAGACAAAAAATGATATACTAAAATTACACAGGGTGCTAACTTATACATTTATAAGCATTAACTGGGAATTTAGAGGCACATTGGTGTATTAAAATAACAGCAGAAAAATCAGAGCCAAGAACTTATCTGACAAACTGGAGGAAAAGGGTTAAACACCTTGACCTCTGTGCCATAAAGTGGTAGATAGCTTGGATTATGATGACATCTACTGACTTCTCTGATGATACTTCATGTATGTACCAAGGGGCCATGAAACAATGAATTAATGACTGTCCCAAAGGCTTTAACTCATCTGGGTTATAGTTGTTGGTATAGTCTACACAGATTGCCCTTTGATGATCCTCTTATTTAGTGATATAGACCTGTCACACTCCTGTCTAACTGCTATTTTCTCTGCAACTATTACTACTCTATTATCTCTGCTGCTGAACTCAGCCCCACAGCTCCAGTCTGGCTGCTCATTGAGACTACAACAGTAGCTGCAGGACCTTTCCAGAGCCCCTAACTAGTTTGTTATCTCACTCTACAGAGGTCTTTATATTCCCATTATTTTCCAGTTCTGCCTTATCTGGACCTTTTAAGATGTCTTGAATTATCTTGCCTCTTTAAATTGTTACAGTGTTTCTGTAGCCTCCAGTATACATATAAATAAATATATTTATTGGGTGATGTGTAATGTGTGAACTAAGAGTTTAATGGACATGTGCTTTCCTATGGAAAGCAAGAGTATATGGAAAATTGCTGCAAAAGGAAACAGCAGTAACTTAAGAGCTTATTTTTAATCAGTAAGTTTTAATATTGTTGAAAGGCACTGACAAGTTTGCCTATATTTCTAACAGCAAGCTAACAACATTGAAGGCACTAGTAACGATTTTCAGAGTAAATAGAATGAACATTCTCTCAGGGATGCAAGGTCTGTCCAATTGAGCAAGGCAGTCCTTCCCATTGGTTACTCTATTCTGGTTCTGCAAGGTGCTGAAAGGAACAGTTATCACTGTTATCCCTTGAGGATGTCAATCTAGTTTGTACAAGATGAGCAGTTTTGCCAAGGAACACAGTGGTTTTTGTATCTTTGTTTGTTTGTTTGGGTTTTGTTTGCTTATGTGTGTGTTTTGTTTGTATTTTTGCATGCATTTTATCTTAATCTTACAGATAAGAGAATTTCAAAAAAGGAAGCTCAAGGACAATTTTATTGCAATTCGAGAGAGAGAAAGATTGTAAAAAAAACATGCATTGTAGTTACTGGCAGCAGCTGGGAGAAGAAACATATGTAAAAGATAAAATTATACTTTGGGGGTTAGAGGTTAATATAGCTGGAAGGCTGTGAGCAGCAGGGGCAGGGGGATTTCATGTGTTCGTAAAGATTTTGAAGCTTGCATCCTGAGTTCCAACAAGCTTGTCTTGGTCACCCATCCTCAATAAGCCGCTTCCGTGAAATGAATTTGTGTAAAACTGAGGAAAGAGATTTATTCAGTGTGAGCAAACTGGGGAAAATGAGTTCCTTGAGAACCCTTCTCCTAAAGTCTACATAGAGGTTTTAATATTAGACATAAGTTCAAAATGTATGTCCGAGTGAGTATGCAGTCCTGGTCATGGTATATAATCCACATACTCATCAAAAATCCATCATAAATGGTTGTTCTTATATGTCATCAGGATCATGTGACTTGTCTATCTTGGGGATTGGCTCCCCACTTACTGGCACCAGGGCAGTACCCTTTGTAGTTTTTCAGTACAGTACTCACGGAAAAGCTCCAGTTATTTCCTTTTGTGCAATGACCCTTAGATAGGGAAGGGGAGGGGAGGGGAGGGGAGGGGAGGGGAGGGGAGGGAAGGGGAGGGGAGGGGAGGGGAGGGAAGGGAAGAGCATATGTGTTGGGAAGGAGTTGAGACAAGAAAGAGTGAGCATGTCAAAAGGCGATGCTATGAGGAGGGCAAGGGTTTTGGTCAGTGCATGCACAAAAAAGGAGCAAGATAAAGAAAAGGTTGTTCTAGAAAGCAAGCAAACTTAGCAGCCAGGCTCTGGAACCAATTCATAAAAGAAAGGTCCATTTGGATTCCACAAGCACATATGTCATTCATGGGATAATTATTGAATTCATTCTCAACATATCTTTAGGTATATCAAGTTTCTTGAAATTCCTAGAACAGAAAAATTTACTGAAGGATAGTTTCCTATCTGGGTGGTTGTCAGGCTACTTTGGTGTGTAGACTCATGTGTGTGCACATGCATGTTTGTGTAAAGCATATTATATGTGTGTATGTGTGTGTAATTCCAAGGCTAATGTTGGGAGTCTTCTTAGATCACCATGATTTTTATTTTATTACTTGTTTTTTGTTTTTTTTTTGTTTTGTTTTTTAGAAGATCTTTCAGTTGAATCCCAAGATCACCAATACAACTAGCTAGTTAGGTTACTCTAGAGACCTTCTGTCTCCATGGATCTAGGGATAGATTTATAGAGTCACAGTACCTCGATTGCCTTCCTTAGAATCTGAAATACCTTTATGTTTTCAAACATTTCCACAATATTGGACTGATAGGAGGAGACAATAATATACTCTTATGATCTAATCAATGGTTGAGTACTTCAGAATGCGTTCTTGCTACCCAGGGTCAGAAGTATGACTCAGATCTGATTTTTTGACCAGAAATTATAAAACTGATTATATAATGAATTATTTTTGTTTTATATCATAAAATAGCCATGAACTTATAAGAGTAAACAACCTTTCCTTGATATGCTTCAACAAAATCCTGATGCCCCCTAGTCTCTTCCCTTTCATGTAATATTTTATATTTGAAAAATGGACAATTATAATGCTTCTCCTTCATTTTAGATAGTATTATAATTTATAAAAAGATAATAGAGATGTTTTCTTTCTTTGAAAATTAGTGATAGCATGGATACAGGTGATGAATTCCTAGGGTAAGCATGGGAGGCTGTCCACTCTCAATGATCCTCAAGCCTGTGTGTTTGACTGTTACTTCTTATATCCTCTGGTACAGCTTCAACTTCATAATCATCCTCACCTCGGAGTGATCGGTCTTGGGTAGTTTCGTTTTGACTGGAGTCCAAAGTGACTACTGTAGATTTATGGAAATGACTTATCTAGTGTCTTGAACATTAAAGAAGAAAAAGTTAGGTTAGGTATATATTCATTCAGTGATTAACGTGTATCAGCTTACTCGTTAAAGCTTACAGAAAGCAGATATCCCAATGTAAAGAGGTCTTGCAGAATGACATCTATGGTATCAGACATTTGTGCTGATGTCAACCTCTGTGTTGGCCTCAGTGAACAAAAGAGCTTCTAAGATCCTGTTTGGTGGCTTATGCCTTTAAACTTTAGAGATGCTGATAGACACACAAACAAGCATGTGTGTGTGCGCACACACAAACACATGCACACAAAGGATTTGATAATGATAAACAGCACAACTGCTTTGTCAGTTCACAGCTTCACATTTTTAAATTGTATAGTAGCATTTACTACCTTCTGAATATAATTTATTTTTTCCTGTATAGCATTTTTCATCTTTTGTGCCTGTCTGTTACTTCTTCTCTCCTATAAATCACTAACAGTCTGAATAATGTCACAAGTATTACAATAGGTGAGTAATAAATGAATTACTGTATAAATGTAAAGAATTTTTAGAAAATAATCCATTATTCTAGGAAAAATTACAGTGTTAAGTGTATCTATTTTGAATCAGCCTTGTAAATTATAGTTTAATAATGTACCCTTTTAAAAAGGACAATTAATAGCTTCTCTGTACATATGTTATTAAAATCCATCAATACTGTATTACCTGTTTGAAGGCTTACAGATTAATCAAAGTCACTGTTTAATGTATATGGAATTGAACAGCAGATCTGTAAACACACAGAATCTCTGTAGAAGAAGTATACTATGTATACTATACACTTTTGAAAAACTACAAAAGGTAAATCTGCACAAATAGGAAAGTCAATTATAAAATTTTGGAGCAGTGGTTCTTAACCTTCTAGCTAAGAACCTTCTGTTCTACCCTTTCATACAGCTCTGAATGTTGTGGTGACTCCCAACCATAAAATTATTTTGTTGCAACATCATAATTGCAATTTTGCTACCATTATGAATCATGACGTAAACTGTAATATGCAAGATGCCTGATATGTGACCCCCCCCCAAGGTGTTGTGACTCACAGGTTGAAAACTTTTCTTTCAGGAAAACAAAACCAACCAACCAACCAACCAACAACAGCAAACATGTTTATTCATGTATCATTGTACTCTCCTTGTGGGAATGCCATATAGCTATAAACCACAAGAAATGTTCCATATCAGATGAAAATACTTTGAAATAAAGAACTAGAGGCAATTCACATCTTTCACAGAAAGTATATACAAAACCTGTGAGAGTATTTAGCAACATGTCACTTTAATTATATTATGTTGAAGTCTATAATTTTCTCTTGTCTTGACCCAATAGAAAACTCAGTTTTTATGTTCCCCAAAGAGGAAAATTTGAACTATACATAGTAAAAGATCAAGTTGTCTAGATTTGATTCGAGCAAACAAGAGTGCAAAACTATACTCTTTAGGAAAGAGAAGACTGGGCCAAGTAAGGATGGGCAGGATCCTGTGAGACCTGGGACTTATACTTTACTTTGCTGTGTCTTCTCTGTTATGCTTCTATCTGCGTTCTTTTAGGAAATAGGTGTGATCAGTCTGATCAGAGTAGATGTTGAAGTTGCTGACAGTTAAACTAGAAAAAGAAAACTCTCAGTGTGCTCCCCAGTAGAGGCAAACTTGAAACCGTTTGAGTATGATATAGTTGATAAAAAAAATGCTATCACACACTGTGATTTACATACATTTTTTAGGGCCCTGGTCTATAACTACCACCATTGTCTACCAGTCAATCACCACCTTGATCTCTACACAGTATTTCAGAATTTGAATATCCTACCCATTGTTTATCTTGTTACTGTTGGTCATTTTGTCCTGGAGGTAACTTTCTACTTAACAACTAGAACTGTGGACATGTTTTATCATGCATTTCTAAGCTACTAATTATTATATGTAGAATTATCACCATTTTCTCTGCCAGAGCTATGATGCAATTCAGCGGGAATGTAGGTCTGCTGATATTTAATTGGTTAAATTTATCTTAATAACCTTATAGTAAAGTTAATATTAAACTTTTTATGATCTTTATAGGTTTTATTCTATATAAATATCCTTTTTATAGCAAGGCATAACTTTTATTTCAAATTATTTCATTTCTTACTTTTTAAAGGCAACAATTGTCAGGGAAAAGGCTAGCATATAAAATATATTAACCATTCTTTTAGGGCACAGAAGCATTTTCATGCATTTAAGCATTTTAAAGCCACAGGGTATAAATATGGCATCTTCATATCTGCAGCCACAACCCATTGCTTAATTGTTTTACAAAATTATGGGTATCTCAATACCATAGGCTTCTCAAATTGCACTGAAGCTCACATTAATACAATAAAGGTGGTGGACAAAAGAGGATGTGTTAACTGACTGTCCTGACTTTCTGTAACTTTTAAAACTACTTGTCAAGTAAACTTCTCAAGCAGATGGTCTTACAGGCCTTGTGAAAGTGATACACTTGAACACTAAAGGTCAAGAGAAAGGCTATGGGTGTGGGGAGATGCTTCTTTTCATTGAATGTTTGAATCTCCATGTAATAAGTTAAAGGTTGATGGAACAAAGTAATTTGAGCACCCATAGTATAATGTGGTTTTGGTTGTTAAGTTCCTTATGGTTGGGAAGTTGAGCAGAGCTAGTGTGACCTTTTACTGTTCTCCTATGATAGACAGTACTGATGACAACAGTAAGTCTCAGGAAGTACTTTTGGATGTTTTATAGGGACAGCTGAGCTCTGGGATGAGTTAAGAATCATCATGAAAAGAGAGTAAATGCCACATTTTCTTAGAATGGTGCATCTATTATTCTTGTGTTCTACATATAAATATACAAATGACACCATAGTATCTATAAACATTAATTTTTAGGAGGATGTTATGTTCACAAATATTTTTAAATAAAAAAGGAGATATGTTAAAAATACCTTTAATACTTCTGAGAATCAGACACTAGCAGGAAGCCTCCATAGTTTTCCATTCTACAGTATGGATATGAGTATTTGAAACATGTTTAGATTGAGTGCTGTTTTAGGTTTTAGAAGAAAAGTTGGTAGCCTGTTAATTACCAACAGCTTCTAGCAAGGCAGACAGAGGGGAACTGGCATAGTCAGAGGGAAATCCATAAACTGTCCCCAGTACATAGTAATGCATTCCAAATAAATACTTTCTACAAGTGTTGTTCTTTGTTTTACAAGGGTCATAAATATGTTTTCATTTGCAAAGTAGTGTTCAAACGCAGGATAATGGATACTTTCCTGGAACTTTTTTTTATATTCTGTTTATTTATTTTTTCCTATTCTGGTGCTATAAATTCTTGTTTTTCCTTACTTATATGCATTTTATTTTTTTTAGAATAAAGCCTAAATCAGTATTCACATGAATAAACCTTAGTTTATTAGAATAATGGATTTAAAACCAAACCAAATGAAATGCTGCAGTTATAAAAGGATTTTTCCCTTCACAGTTGAGAATAAGAAAATTAAATTAATATTTAGCATTTGTTTTTGCAACTAGCTTGAATATTAATCATTTTAGCATTTAGAAACTTTTTCCTGGGGATGAAAATCACATTCCAAATCAGTGTGTATGGAATGAAGAAAATTGCTTTCTCTGTAGATTCAAACAAGGCAAAGTACTTTTAAAAATGAAATCACCTGCTATCATTGTTGTATATGAGCACACACTGGATCACAGTTAATGTTTAGTAGGAAGCTATGTACAACCATATGGTCAGGACTATTTTGTCCATAAATAGTAATCTCAATATCAATTTCAGACATTCTTGTGCATAGAGTTGTAAAAAGAAAACACAGTATAGAAATTAGGTTATCTCTAGTAAAAACATCATATAAAACTAACAACAATTTGATGAATGTACTTAATGTAGTTTAATCTTGATTAAAAAGTATTTCTCAGAGGAGAACAAGGTTCATTGTTTGTCATAATAAGTGAACAAGGATGACTAAGAGTCCACTAAAGGGGCCTATCTTCTCTCACTATCATAAAATTGGTACTGTTTCATAGATCTTCATAGATCACCTCTAAGTGGGAATGTTAAATGGTGAAGTTGAAGTATTTTAGTAATCAAGGCGGGTAAAACTCACAGTATTGCTTGAATAATTAAGTCAGGGGGGAAAACAACAGTCCAGAGGAATCATATCTCCCACTTTCCCAGATTAGTAGATCGTTCTTATTGAAGATTCAAGTGGCAGATGATTTGTATTGCATCCCAGATAATTGGAAAATTTAGCAGAGCTGAACTTCATAAGAAAAGTCTCTCATGACTTAGAAATGTATTTTCTTCCTCCTACTTACCCACCAGGTTCGGAGGCTACAAAGAAGTGAGCAGATGACATTCACTGAAATCAGTTTTATTTGCCATGATGGTAGCTGTTTTTCTATGGACAATATAAAACAAAGAAAATCTGGTTAATTTTTTTTTCTTGAAAAACTGGAAAATTGGTACCCAAACCACCATCATGGTGGAAAAATGGTCATGTGTGCATTCTCTAGACTGGACAATGTGTCTTTTAGTTGTTTTATTTCCCATCCATTCCTATTGGCCCTGCTACAACAACTGCATGTCAACTGCTATGTATCATGCTACTTGTATATGAAAGAAGGTTGAATGATAGGAATGATTTGGTGACACAAAAAAATGAGAAGTATGAGGGGAAAGGGAAATTGGCTTTTGCTACCAATTCTGCTTCCCTGTCCAGCTGAGAGAGCCTAAAAACTTTAGATGCCAGTGATCAAAACCAAATTGTGCATATAAACCATTTGTACTTTCTTAAGAAATCTTGACAAGGACATAAATAAATTCCTTACTTAGGGCTGAAATCGTATTCCTACGTCTAAACATCTTTCATAGTTCCATCCTTTAAATTGGTTTACAGAGGAAAATTCTTTAACTTTTAATCTTAGTGAGGTCTACATTCTTTGAACAATGATAACAGAAGAGGTGAGGTTCCTTAGCAAATTTAGAAAGGTAACAAAAGCCCCCAAAGTAATTGTGACTTACGTGACATACCCATAGCCACATGTGGCAGAAGTGGGTATACATTATTTACTCTTTGAACTTATGTCTCTATTTACCTCTTTTTTTTTCTGTTAAAATGTTGTCTTTAGTAAACAACTCTGCTTTATTCTGACTCATCCTGGAATTGATTTCTGTGGCAAAGCTGTGAATCATGGCTTTAAAAGTCACAAATAGAAAGAAGGCAAGAGTACTTTTCAAACGTCTATGGAGGTAGGGGTGGCTCATGAGTAGATCTGGGCCACTGTCCCTATCAATTTAAAGCTTAGATGGCTGAAACCCAAAATGTGTTATCTTATAATTTTAGAACCCAGAGGTCTAAAATTAAGCAATTGAGAGGGCCAGGTATCCACTGAAACCTATTGATAATACTTTCTTTGACTCTCTGAACTTCTGTTGGCTGTGGAAAGGTATTGAGGTTTCTTTATTTGCCATTGCAAGACACCCCCACCCCTGTCACTCTGCCTTTGTCTTCAGATGATACTAATGCTTTCCCTGTGTGACTGTCTCCATGTGGTCATTTTCTTATACAAACAATAATTATATAAGTTAATGGCTGCTTCTTCATTACATCTCTTTCTGTGTATATGTGCAATGATCTTACTTTTAATGTATCACATTTAAGCTATTAAGGGTTAGGTCTCTAAAATAACCTAAGATGAATGTACAGTTAGTAGTACCAAGCCCACAAAGTTCACATTCTTCTCACATGCAAATTAAACCTATCTCATTTCAATATTTTCAGAAATCTTAATTCATTCCAACTACAATTCCCAATGTTAAATCCATGTAATCTAAATCAGGTGTGGTTGAGGTTTAACATATGTTCATCCTGAGGCAAAATTCCTCTCCATCTGTTGATTTTTTTTTTTTTTTTTTTAAAGAAAAAACTTATCAGCATAAGACAGACATTTATATTCCAAAAAGGAGAAATAAGGAGTGAAGAATAGCAACACTGGCTTGCAGCAAACTAGAAACAGCCATAACATTATTTGTGATGGACTCAATCTTCTCCAGGCTCTTAAAAATCCACCATCACTTCGGCCTTGGACAGGAGCCTCATGCAGCCTTGGACAGAGTGTTCTGGCAGCCAACTCTCAGAGTTGGTAACTTATCCTTTGAGGCTACTCTTTCTTCCTTTTTCCTTAACTCTGTTTCCTTCAGTCCATATTAGCAGCATTACCTACTGATTTATTATTCTCAAAGTCATTGTCAACCTCCCTTGCAATGTGTAGAAGCCAAGCCAGCAAGCAAGAGGGACCTTCAAAGATCTTTCCTAAGTAATTATGTCAGTACCTCTGTCTTTGGCAGAGTGGCTGATTGGCTCTTAAGTCCCATGTCTAAAATGTTCTACAGAGTATTGTCTTGTTGCAGATTATAAATGTTTCAGTGCACACAGGATTATCTACAACAGCTAGGGTTAGTTCTTTTTGTTTTTGATTATGGACTGTGTACTGGCCGGTTTCGTGTGTCAACTTGATACAAGCTGAAGTTATCACAGAGCCCCTTTGAGAAAATGCCTCCATGAGATCCATCTGTAAGGCATTTTCGCAATTAATGATAAAGGGTGGAAGGGCCCATTGTGGGTGGTGCCATCCCTGGGCTGGTAGTCATGGGTTCTATAAGAAAGCAAGCTGAGAAAGCCAGGGAAAGCAATCCATAAAGCAGCACCCCTCCATGGCCTCTGCATCAGCTCCTGACTCCATGTTCCCACCCTGTGTGAGTTCCAGTCCTGACTTCCTTTGGTGATAAACAACAATGTGGAAGTGTAGGCTGAATAAACCCTTTCCTCCCCAACTTGCTTCCTGGTCATGATGTTTCGTGCAGGAATAAAACCCTGACCAAGAAATACTGTGTCTTTGGTTCAGCTAATCTTTTATATGTTACTATATTTAGCAAGGAAAAACCAGGGT
Organism: Arvicanthis niloticus; assembly: GCF_011762505.2. NCBI lineage: Eukaryota > Metazoa > Chordata > Mammalia > Rodentia > Muridae > Arvicanthis > Arvicanthis niloticus. The sequence goes on along the minus strand of NC_047674.1, from coordinate 10,443,474 downwards.
TCACCATTTTTTTGGAATCCATGTTTATTGTTTAGACATTTTCTATCCATGTGAAACAAAGACCAACATTCCTCTAATACACTATGTAATATTCCCTTGCCATTTTTCTTTTCCTTTTGGTATTATAATAAAATTATATAATTTTGACATTCCTTTTCCTCCCTCCACACCCTTTTATAAGCCCCTCCCTTCTCTCATATTCATGGCCTCTTTTTTGTTGTTAATTTCTGTCTGATACACAGTAAAATCATGTTTTCTATTCGTAATTAAAAGTAATAGACTATTTAGAATAACCTAGAGTTTTCCCTCATGCTTTTCAAAATTATGCCAACCTCTACTCTTAGTCTAATTCTAAATTCAATTCAACATTTTCTTGTATTTGTTACAATTGTACCCTAACTATTACATCTGATTTTCTAGGATACCCAAACAAATACTAAAATCTGGGTTACTTAAAGAAAGAGAAATATATCATTCTGCATTTCAGGAGCCTAGAAACCTGATAATATACTGTAGGGTTATTGACTATCCTACTACTATATGTAATTCCAGTTTAACTAGTATCTTCCATGACTCCATTGTCAAGTAAAGTTTATATAAATTATTTTCCTATTCCTATGATAAACAGCCTGTCAGAGGCAACTTATAGAAGAAAGAGTTTATTTGGGTTTACAGTTCCAGATAGATAGTCTGGATGGCCATAAGGAATGTTAGCAGGCAGCCAGAATAGGAAGCTAAGATTATATGTCCAAACACAAGCTGAACTACAAAGAGTAATCTAGAAGTTGGATGAAGCTATGACCTCTCAAAATTCACCAAGAAGTACCACTAACCAAGAACCAAGTGTTCAAATACATGAGCCTATTGGGGAAATTTCTAATGCTAATCACCAAAGTACTTCTCAAGTGTTGATTATGATTTCAGTATTACCTATCTAAAAAATATAACTCAAAATATAACACTTTCTATACTTATTTATTTATCAAAAATAAATTAAAATAAATGCTAAAGGCCTTCTTTGTGTTCTTGAATATTTCCTAGTGTAAATATTTGTATATTTTACTTAATAGTGACTTTATTCTGGAACTCTCATACAACAACTCTACATAAGTACAGATATATAAATGTAAATATATAAAACTCACAAACCACTCTTAATAATCCCATGTGTACATATTAGTCTATATTCTGATTATAGTTATATTAAACATTTCTGATTTGTTTGATATATTTTAGATGCACCATGAAATTTGCAAAATTACTTGAAGGAAAAACATAGTGGCAAAGCAGATATGAACTTGAGATCAAAGAAGATTTTCATCAACTAAGAAAAATCAAGTGCTAATACTGAAAATAAGCCAGTATGTATTTTTGGAATAAAATGTATTATTTCAAACTGTAAGTTAGATCTAAGTTAGAATTCTAAATGCTTTTATTAGAAAACAAAGAAAAAAAAAGTGAAACAATCCCATCTGCAGTCAAAGAAAACTAAGGCTCAGAAAGACACAGAGATCGTACCTTTCTGCGTGTCTATAGATGAGAGAATATATCCTGGAATTACCTTAGAAAGTTAAGAACAGACCAGGTGCAGGAGTGGGTATAAGGAAGTGGATGGTGCAACACAGATTCTATTTATTCCAAAACTAAAGAAAGTTGGTGGAGATTTTAAAATAGAAAGTGCGAGAAGAAGGCAATATAGAGGGAAAAGAAAGGAGCAGCCATAAATAACAGTACATAGGGAAATAGTTCATTATGTTAACTTAAAAAATACATTGTGTGTGTGTGTGTGTGTGTGTGTGTATGTGTGTGTTTATTTAAAAACACAGATAAGAAGTTTCACCTCACAGGATTATAATGCTTCACAATTGACATAGACTACCATCAAAATCCCCAGTGCCAGGTATGAAAAATTTCTCTTAAAGTTGTTGTATATGAGAATTCAAGGGACTCCCTGAACAATATAGGTTATTGTCCTTGCCTTTGGTTGCTTTTCTGACCTTGATGGCTAATCCTTATTATCAGTAACAACACGCAGTTTAGACACGGGACTTGGAAAAGTTGAAGTGGAAATGATCTGGAAGCCTCCTTTCTAATGACAAGGACTCAAAGTGTTTAAAATGGTTATGCCAAATTTAAAAGGAGAAAAACGATTGGTAATCCTATCCAGATGGATGTCTGCAAACCACAACAGCAATAAGCTTGGCAAGATACATATCCCCAGGAGTGGAACCTATTAATTGGAGGCAAGCAATAGCTAGCTATTCAGACATAATGCCAAACAAATAGGAAGGAACTTATGCCTTGTGCTGTAAGCCTAGCTAGCTACCCAGAGATGGGGCATATTGTACCCTAAAGAGAACCTACTGTTGCCACTTACAAAACTGGTATAATTTCTAACTGTATTCTGAATATATAGCTTTAGACCTACAGATAGATGTAGCTCCCAGCCATCATCAAAGCAGCTTTGTTTGTTTGTTTGTTTGTTTGTAGAAGACAAGGGCTATTACAGAAAGAAACAACTGATATAAGTGCATAGAATAACGGACTACAAACTGCAGGATGTCCAGCACTGATTGATATATCTACAACATGACACATCTGTAGCTCAGGAAATATCGCAAAAGAGGGAGTGGAAAGATCATAAGAGCCAGGAGATCATTGCATTGTCCATGAGATAGTGTGGTCTTTATAGCACAATGAAGACACACACATGAAAGTGTAACAATACAGTTACCTAAACAAGGCAAATGTGATGACAATAACAATTGACATCCACGGTGGATAGGGGAAAATGCAGAAGGTTCACACTTAGAGTGCTACAAGTAGTAAATAGCTGGAAGCCAGGGAAGCTCACTATTTTCCTGGGACAAGCACACTGATGAATTATCCAACCCTAAGTGACTAGCCCTATACACATATATGAAAATACACACACTTATGGATATATATATATATATGCATATATATCTTGAATTTTAAAGTGAATGAGAGAGAATGATAGAGAGATTTGGGGAGATACAAAAAGGGGTATAAATAATATAAAAAACAATAATCATGTATGAATTTATCAAAAGCAACAAATTAAAACTCTCAGGACATTTATGTGGCTAATACGCATTTTTTAAGCTTTGAAACTACACATAATCAACTGTTTAATGCATGTGAGATGCTGAAGAATATTTTTAGTATGAAAATAATACAGGAGCTGAATTGTATTTGCTTTCAAATTTATGTACAACAAAAGTCAAAAATAACCACTTCTTTACCACCATGATATCAGAGACAGTAAAAGGAAACAAAACTACTCAGAGCTCCAAACAATTTAACTCCTGGAAATTTAATTTTCTTTGAATATAATTATAATGAGTGTTCTCAGAATCATTTAATATTCTCTTTAGTCTTCTCTGTCTTGCTGTGACTGCTATTAATAAATTATAATGTGTTAGTTTTCCTCATGACCAAGCAGACTGATGGTCAATTAATGTCCAGAATTATATTAACTTTAAAGTCTAAAATACCCTAAATTCTACCAGAATAGAAATGGATCACAGAGAAATAGTTATACTTGGAAATAATTTCATTTTAAAGACAAATTTAGTCTATGGTATGGTAGTTCTCTTTGAAGCTTTTTAAATTAATGAATACTACTTTCGAAGATTTGAACATGTTGAAACACATTATTTATCAGAGTGAACATCTCAAAATTTCTCATTTATTTGGTCTTTTTGGGTATGAAGTTTGGTGTGTGTGTGTGTGTTTGTGCATGTGCACATGTGCAAGTACACTTTCACATGTAGGTACATGCCTGTGGTTTCCACTGTAACACTTCATTGTCATTTTTAATTGGTTTATTTTATTGAAGTTGGGTCAGTTTTATAAACAAGTAAAAAGAAATGTTTACATGCATCACTGCAATAACAAATAAGTGCCAACATTAAGTCTTAAACTGAACCCAGATTAAAGTTACTCCTTACATAGTGCACTTTCCTTCCCTTGGTGTTCATACGCCCTCTCCTTTCTGAAATAATTTCTATTATTGCCCAGCCACATATTATACCATGCTACAGTCTTCAGATACCTGCTTCTCTACGAACCTTGCCCTCTTTGCATATGCTCAGACCTAGGGTTAATGATCTTGGAATGATTTATCTTCTACCCTTCTGAAAGACTAATGTTATTATATATTCTATGGAAAACCCAGAAACCTTCTAAGGCCATGCCTATAGTACTTAGAAAATAATTTTCAAAACATACTGACAGACATACCAAAATTGCTGTTTTAAGTATATCCAACTATTAAAGGTTAGAATTTTAACATATTCCAATAAATGAACACATAGAGAGACACTATAGACACACACACACACACACACACACACACATACACACACGCAAAACACACACCCTTTTCCAAGGTCTAGCCCAGTGAGTTCCTTGGACACCACCATCCATGCCTTTCCTACTACTCTCTAGATCTAGCAACAGCCTGAGAACAAGTTCCCCAGCCTCCCGGGTACCCTTGCATGCATGTCAGCTAAACCTTAAGTTTCTGCTGGGACCCACCCTACATGTAACCACACATAGGCTCCTACAGTAACTTTTCCAGTTACTTCAGCCTGAACCCGGATTTCCCATGTCCTACTCCATTGTCTATCCCAGTCAGGTTCCCTGGTATTCCCAGCCATGCCTTTTTGAAGTGTTTCAGATCATGTTCATGTTGAAAGGGTCTTAAATTCAATAGGGAGCTGTTGGTTACCACCAAGTTATGAGTACCACTACTTCATGCTTAGGGTTATTTTGCTATGTTAATCATCGATGTGGCTCATAGGAATTCCAGCTTTTTAAAATAGGTACCGAGAATTAGAACTAAGTTCCTCATGCTTATTTAGCAAGCATCCTCACTTCCTGAGGTATTTCCCAAACCCCACATTTTTTTTCAACAAAAGTCTCCTTTTTTATTAAACCATGTCTTTATCTCTTGAAACTGGAAATAGGCTGGCCACCAAAATGAAATAAAAACGATTCTCCTTTCTTCATATTCAACCATGCAGTTATAGGCAAATGCAGCTATGTCCAGTTTGGTGTGTATGTGTGTGTGAAGGGCAGATTCTGTGGCAACAATAAGTGCTTTTACTCACCATGCCACTAGTCTTACAATTGATATTTCTTAAGTAAAAGAAGTTATCCCTAACATTGCTGAATGTGTTACTTGATTAAAAAGACAATATTCCTCACTCAGGAGGACATTTTCAAGTTCCATCCATTTGCCTGAAAAATTCATGTCTTTGTTTTTAATAGCTGATTATTAAATAAATAGCTCCAGTATTTCATTGTATAGATGTACCACATTTTCTTTATCAGTTCTTCAGCCAAGGGGTATCTATGTTGTTTCCAGTTTCTAGCTATTACAAATGTAGCTTCTAAGAACTTAGTGTCTTTTTGGAATGGTAGAACATCACTTAGGTATATGCCCAGAAGTGGTGTAGCTGGGTCTTGAGGTAGAACTATTCCCAATTTTTGGAATGGAACTTGAGAGTATCATCCTGAGTAAGGTAACCCAGTTCCAAAAGGACATACATGGTATGTATCACTTAAAAGTGGGTATTACCATAAAGTATAGGATCTCCATGATATGTTCCACAGACCCAGAGAAGCTAAACAAGAAGGAAGCCACAATCGGGAATGCTTGCGTCTCACTTAGAAGAAGGAATAAAATAGTCATAAGAGACAGATGGAGGAAGAGAGCTGTGTGGGAGAGAGATGGGGTAGAGCATGGGGTCACGGGAGCTGGTGTGGAGAAGGAAGGGAAGAGAGCCAGATGGCCATTAAAATGAATGAAAATCTGCAACTAATAGGGATGGGGAGGTACGGGGCATCTCTAGGATGCTACAAAGAGGTGCCCAAAAATCAATGAGGGTGACCTTAGCTATGGCTTACAGCATAGGGGATGTGGAATATGATGAGACCACCTCCTGTAGCCAAGCAGGAACCCCAGTGGAGTAGTAGGGACATTACTCTATCCACAAAACTTTCGACCCAAGGGTATAGAAAAGAGACAGAGGGAATACTCAAGTAATACCAGGCCCAGCTAGAGACCCAACTCATGGGCGAGAACAAGTCCCTGGCACTACTAATGTTACTCTGTTATGCTGGAAGACAGGAGTCTAGCATGGCTGTCCTCTGAGAGGCTCCACCTAGCAGCTGACTCAGAGAAATACAGACACCCACAGCGAAATAGTGGGTGAAGCTTGAGAACTCTTATGGAAGAGTTGGGTGAAGGACTGAGGGCTGAAGGGCAAAAGAACTCAACAGGAAGACCAAGAGAATCAACTAACCTGGACCCCTGGGGATTCCAGAGACTGAACCACTAACCAGAGAGTGTGCACAGGCTGGACCTCGGCCTCCGCACACATGTATAGCAGCAGACCTGCAGCTTGGTCTTCATGTGGGTCCTGAACAACTGTTGTGGGGGCTATTCCAAAAGCTGCTTCCTGTTCATGGGCTATATTCATCTAGCTGGAGCTGCCTAGTCTGGCCGCAGTAGGAGAGGATGCGTCTTGTTCTGCAAAGACTTGATGTGCCAGGGTGGAGGTAAACCCAGTGGGACCCCAACCTGCTAGGAAGAGAGGAGGCAGGAGTATGAGGGAAGGATTGTGGGAGAGGTGACCAGGAGGAGGGCAGTGAGTAGAATGTAAAGTGAACAAATAAAAAAGAATAGAAAAAGAAAAAAGATAAAAATAAAATAGGTTTAATAGGTTATCCAGAGAGATCTTGAAACTTACTAGGCAAACAGTGGATTATAGGAGGTAAGTCAAGAGTTTAGGCACTTTTTAAAGAAGAAACGCTCCATTTATAAACATGGGTGCACACAAGAGTGTTTCGCAACGTGAGCTGCTTCTTCTAGAGTTGTTCTATTTTCTTCAATAAAGGATGAGGAAACTCATTAGCTGAGTTAGGAAGGGATATCGCCAGTGGTTTGAGAAAGATAATTTGAAAAAAAGAAGGGAAGGAGTCAATGAAAATATAATCAGCCTTTCTGTGCTGTGCTCATGAATAACCTTGCACATATTCATTTATTCAACAAATATTTATTGTGCTTTTTCTATTTTCTAAATATTCCCCAGGCATTTATGATGTGAGAGTAAACAAAAAAGTCTGTGTATTAGAGAGCTTAGGTTAGTTACCATAAATTTTAATTGAAAACAACTATGGTTTATTAGCTGGGTTCCTTTGGGCAGATTTCTTCATGAAATAAAAAAAAAAGTAATTAATGAGAATTGAGGTTTTCTTTCACAGTGGTTTTAAATAAGGAAAAGAGGGAAAAACGGTTTTAATGAGGTGATGGGAAGCTTTGTCTTGTATAAAGGGAATCAAAGGTGTTAGATGCACAATAGACAGTAACCAATTATAATGTATGAATTCTCATGTAAGACAAATATGTGTATATATGTGTGTGTATACTTGTATGTGCATATGAATTATATATACATGGAATATATGCATACACACACACACACACACACACACACACACACACACACACACACATATATATATATATATATTCCTGAATATATAAACACATCTATTCAGTTGGGTGTATGTTAAATGGGTTTTAGATATCAGTAAAGAATTAAGAAACCTACTCTCTCTCTCTCTCTCTCTCTCTCTCTCTCTCTCTCTCTCTCTCTCTCTCTCTCTTTCTCTCTCTCTCTCTTCCTCTCTCTCTCTCTCTCTCTCTCTCCCTCTCCATATATATATGGATTTTCTTAGTTAGGGTTTTACTGCTGTGAACAGACACTATGACCAAGGCAGCTCTTATACGGGCAACATTTAATTGGATCTGGCTTACAGGTTCAGAGGTTCAGTCCAATATCATTAAGGTGGGGAACATGGCAACATCCAGGCACGCATGGTGCAGGAGGAGCTGAGAGTTCTACATCTTTATCTGAAGGCTTTTAGCAGAATATTGACTTCCAGGCAGCTAGGATGAGAGTCTTATAGCCCACAGCTACAATGACACATCTACTCCAACAAGGCCATACATCATGACACTCCCTGGGTTGAACATATATAAACCATCACTTGGATCACTCCACAATTTTAAAAGTTTAGGAAGTTTAGACAGCAAACATACCCTTCAGAGTCAGACTCAACAGGACTAGGTTGGGAAATCAGACTTGATATACACTATTAGCTTCATCAAAACTCATAATTGTAGGGATCATAGGTCCTATACCATGGTACTGCAGGGAAAAGAAATGAGACCTAAAATTTCTGTTTAGTCGATGTAAGTTTTGATGTTTTGTTATTAAAAATGCTTTCTTGAGTGCTACATCCATAGGTCACCAACATAAAGTGGAAAACAAAAACACAGCCCACTTTAAGGACACACACTTAACAGATTCAGCCAGTGGAAAGAAATAACACACTTTCCGTACTGGTGACAAATCACTGAATGCCTGGTTTTCATTTTCTCCGGGGGGGGGGGGGGGGGAGGTTCTAGGGTATGTTTACAAAGAAGGTGGATGGTGAGATTCACAGAGGTCATGACTAGGATGGCTTTAAGATTTCACAGTGATGGAATGAGTACCTGGGGCTGCATCTTCCTGCCTCTAGAAAAAAACATCTCTTTGTTGTGCTGAGCTTCTTTCAAATTATCTGAAAATAGTGGATTCCAGAATTTTCATTCTAAAGCTTAGAAAATTTTCACAGCAAATGGCACAATTTGGTAATATTTTTAATTGAGGTAATGAAATTAATAGTGCAGTTGAACTGTAACATTTTTTAAAGTGCTAAACAGTAATTGTAATTTACTATTTGATTTAAAATAGACTTAAGTATAAAATTCCTTTTATGAGTTTGACAGGACTGCTTAAAAATAGCTCTATTCAAAACTGTATGGATTAATCATGCTAATCATGAGATCTTTAAGTTAGGCATCTTCAATCTGAATGAAATTCAAATACTGCAAAATTTGAAACGTTTGGGTGGTAATCTGGCACAACAAATGGATTATAAAATAAGAAACTTTTGTTTCCTATCAAAACTATTTAAAAATGCTGTATGATACTTTTCTGATGATTTGGAAGGGTATTTAGATGATTAAGTGAGTTTCATGTTTTGATATCAAGATGGTTCATTATTTGTATTCAACTCTATTATCCACTACCCACTAAAATTCCTTCAAAAGTTCTGCTCCCTCAGGTTTTGAATAAAGGCTTCTCAACATTTCTTGTGAAATATAACTATTTAGTATCTAGAAGTAGAATAATATTTTCTAGTTAAGAGTTAACTAAAATCTATTCTTTTGTCTTGAGAAGTTTTATAGATATTCCAAAAGGAAGATTCAAAGAGATAAATGGAGATGAAGTAATATTCAAGAAAGGAAGATAAGAAAGTTCAACAATAGTTTGCTAGTGGTTACAGGACAAAGATTACAATATGTGGGCTTATTCCCACAATGTGTGAATGTCATATATGTATACATATATATCTTATCATATGTGAAATTAAGAATTCCTGTATTATTGTATGAACTTAAACACATAATATAAAAATAGATAAAATTGATGAATTTTGACAGGAAGATATTTTAAATGTGTCTTTATATGACCTACACTATTGCAAACAGATGAGACACAAAGGCTCCTCATAGTGTGATTATATTCTTGTTAATAGTAATTGTGCTGCATCACTGTAACTATCATGCACAGGAAGACTAATGTACAAATATATTCATGTCCTTGTTTTAACTTGAAAGTCAGGTAGTAAATGTGCCTACATTTCCACTGTCTCTTATCTTTGTGAAATCTCGCAAGGCGAGAACAAGTTATGTGATGCTGTGTGCCACAACAGATTATTTACATTCTCAAAAAAAAATGCTTAAGCACCCCCAAAATTGATCTTCCATTTATTTTAAATAGGACATTGTCCTCAGCTGTGCACATAAGCATTCTGTTCGCTTTAGCTTTTCTTTGTAATCTGTGTGTAATTTAACTTTCTTGCAGTATCTCTTTTCAAATGCTATTGACTTTCTCAAGGGGTTCACAATGGCAAAAGTAAAGCCCCTGAACCCAGCAAGTTAATCGAATGCTTGAGTACTCTTAAACCAATTGAGCACAAAAGAATCACTCTACCAAAGGTAAAGTTGTCTTCCTTTATAAATTCTCAGGGTGGCTACTGATTTCCAAATGAAGCCTGTCAGAAACCACATGGCTGGCAGCATTGTCAATGTTTCCTTTCAGGATATACAAATATACAATGTTTCATGTATACAAATATACATACATATTTCAAGAGGCTTAATATTGATTGGTCTTTTCTTCTATGCCCTTCTCCTTTCTTTCTCAACTTGCATGCGTATTTGAGATTTTTTTAGGAACAATAAACACAATTTTAATTTTCTTATGACTAAAACCACAAAATAAAATCATATCTTAAAAGTAAAGTTTTTTTTTCTTTAGGTTTGTATCTATTATAAGCAGAAACAATGAATGTAATCAAGCAGCTTTTCACTTCTCATTGCTAAAAATAATAATAAAACAAAATAAGTAGCATTTTATGCAGCTTGGGATCTTTCATTCAGCAAGCTGAGGGACCTTTCTTGAAGATTGCAGAAGAGCATCTCCCATTTGTAAGTCCATTGTAAGAATAAATACCACCAGGTGAAATTAGAGACAACAACTTGATGTTATGATGAGTGGAATTCAAAATAGGAGTGATGCATTAGTACATTTGAAAACAGAGTCAGAAGGTTGCTTTCCCATATGCTTTTATCATGATAAATGTCAGAAGGTTTTTAAAGTAGAAATTTAAAGGAGAAAAGTAGATAATAATTTAAAATATCTTTGCTTTTAATGAACACTCTTGATACTATATACAAAGAATTTTAATATCATTGTTATGTTATTGTTGTAAATGTAGACGTCTAATTTTTTCTCTTATTGAAGATAGACTATTTACTCATAAAATGTATTCTGATAATAGTTTTCACTGCTTCTATCTCTCCTAGCTCCTCCCTACTTCTGCTCCCCTTCAAATTCACTACCTTTTCCTCTTTCATTAGAAAAAAAGAAACATTGAAGGGATAACAATCAAACTTGATAAAATAATATATAATAAAGTGAAGGTAAAAACTATCACATCACAGTTGGACATAGCAACTCAACTGGAGAAAAAGAGTCTTAAGAGTAGGCAAATGAGTCAAAGACCCACTTTTCTTGTTGTCAGGAGTCACATAAAATACTAAGCTAATAACTATACTATATAACATAATACACATATTACATATATATATATATATATATGTAATATGATATGATTGCTGCTTCAGTCTTTGTGAGCTCATATGCACCTTGCTAAATTGACCCACAGGGCCTTGTTTTTCTGGTGTTTTCCATCCTGTCTGGCTCTTTTTTTTTACTCCCAAACAATATTGTTATTGTTTATTCAGGAATTTTATACAATGCATCCTGATCACACTAACATCCCATTCCTCCCATGGCCACCCTCCGACCTTCCCCCTTTTCCCAAAATACACCAAGTCCAATTTGCTTTGCCCATATACTCACTGGACTATGGTCAAACTCCCAATGGCCAGCCCCTTAAAAATATGAGTTCCACCCCACATCACCAGAAGCTCTGAAAGAGCTATACTTCAGCATCTTTATCACAATTTTTAAGGACTATCTTTAATAACTTCATGTCTAGACTGTTTCTTTTTTCTGTGGGGAAAGTTAGGGATGTTGTCACAGAAGTCTTCTATGTTTCTCAGTCTCAATTATGAGTGTGCAGTCCTCAGTAACATTGCAAAAGACCCTTGCTTTCCCATAGTAGCCAGTGGCACACAGATCATGAATTTCTACAGTGACATCGAATTTTAACTCTCCTTTGGTAAAACAATATAATAAAATTGATTGATTTTAAAAATAAAATAAAATTTTAACAATAAAATAAAATTGATTCAACTAGGGGCTGGAGACATGGTTCAGTGGTTAGGAGCACTGACTGCTCTTTCAGAGGTTCTGAGTTCTATTCCCAGCAACCAGATGGTGGCTCACAACCATCTGTAATGGAGATCTGATGCCCTCTTCTGGTGTGTCTGAAGATAGTGACAGTGTACTCACATACATTAAATAAATAACATAACACCAAAAGACATTCATAGTGGATAAAGGAAAGGCTAAGAGGCCTCAATTTAATACAAGAAACTACAGGTAAATAAGAAATTCTAAGAGCAAAATAAATAATGTTCCCTAGCAGACACTAAATGGTCAACCCTGAAAACATACATACAAGTAACACGCATACTGAACACGCTGGATTTCTCTCTCTCTCTCCCTCCCTTCCTCCCTCCCTCTTTCTGTCTGTATCTCTCTCTCATATATACATGTATGTCTGTCTATACACGTGTGTGTGTGTGTGTGTGTGTGTTCGCACATGTGTGTATTTCTTTCTGGGCTTATCTAGTATTACAAGGCTATGCCCTTCAAACATTTTTAAATAGAAAATTTATTCAGAATTATGTAAGTTAGTCGTGGTATGATCAAGTGTTAATAGTTTTATACTATCTTTGGAATGGGTTACTCTGAGAATAAAGATTGATTTTCATATTTTCTATATGAATATGTGTTTATAGGTCTGTACTATACTCATCAGGCTGCTAGAATCTTATATACTTTTAAGAGTAGAATTGACATGAAAGGGAGAGTGGTCTGGGATCTTATAAAAGATAGCACAGCACCTCTCTTGAATGTCCTAAGATTTCTCATGATCCATGTTTCAGGCAGAGAGCATCATGTATCTACATTCTTCCCTCTTTCATTGTTAAAGTCTGAAATTTTACAAACAGGCTGTAATAGCATCAGTCCCTAGATGCTATTGGAATGATTTCTCCACTGTTTGTAATATTTTATACATTTAATTTTATAATATCAGTTACACTTTATTTTCTATTAAAATCATCAATATTTATTATCTTTAAAAATTAACTACAAATGCTGGATCATTTATTAATTTAAACATGCTTTGTGTGCTGTTTGTGTAACATTATTATTATTATTAATGTTCCCAAATGTATGAAAATAAATTTACTTGTGGAGTTGTCAAGTGTCATAAAATATAACTGAGAACATTTTATTAATCACATCATCTTTGTTTAATCAATACAATATAATTAAAAATGTGGTTTCTTAAATTGCATACCTGTGCTATGCAAGTACCCAGCCATGAGGCTACTCTATCAACCCAATAACATATTTTCTTTGCAGCTGTGATTATGTTTAGGCTGCCCCCCTGGTGTTAGGTGGACAGAGCAGCTTCTTTGTAGTGATGGTTAATAGTCCTGCAGCCTCATTGTTTGTGGGATATAAGCAAGGTACCCATGTAGAATTTAGAAGAAACCTTGCATGAGTTGGTTCTCTCCTTCCTGAACTCACATCATCAAGCTTAGCAGTAAGTATCTGAATCTACTGAGCTCTTGTCAACACTGTCTTTTCCCTGAAAATTGTGACAATTCTTTTCCTGCATATATATTTTTTTCTGGTTAGGAGAATAGTTTAAATTAAAATTTCCCTTTATCAGGGGCCATGGCTATCCACTGGAGGTAGTCTCCACAGGTTTTATCTCCCCCTTCTCTGTGCATTACAACAAAAGTCAATCCCATTGTGTCCTGGCAGCCTCACATTTCTCTGGTGTCTGAACCCACCAGTGGCTTTACCCAGTTCCTAATCCCACTTGCTGCCTATTTTTATTCTATTCTCTGGTCCTCTGTACCTCTCTCAAGTCTCCTTTAGATTCTGATACTGACACCCTTATTTCCTCCCCCTCTTTTCTCCCTCCCTTGCCCCTTTCTCCTTCTATCTTTGCCCCTTTCTATGCTCTATCGGAGCACAATTGACCTGTTCCCCTCTCAGTGCAGAACTGAAGCATCCACCCCAAAATCTTCTTTCCTTCTACACTCCATATGGTCTGTAGGTTGTATCATATGCGATGTGAGCTTTAATAAATGGTTAGTATCCATTTATTAGTGAGTATATACCATGTGAGTACTTTTGTGTCTGGTTACCACACTCAGAATGATACTTTTGAGTCTGGTTACCTCACTCAGAATGATACTTTCTAATTCCATCCATTTGCCTGCAAATTTCATGAAGTCATTGTTTTTAATTGCTGCATAATACTCCATTGTGTATATATACCACATTTTCGGTATCCGTTTTGTTGTTGTTGTTGTTGTTGTTGTTGTTGTTGTTGTTGTTGTTGAATGACATCTCGGTTCTTTCCAGCTTCTGGCTATTGTAATTAAGGCTGTTATGAACATAGTGAATCATGTATCTTTGTTATATGTTGGAGTATCTTTTGAGTATATGCCCAGGAGTGGTATAAGGGGGTCCTCAGGTAATATATCCAATTTTCTGAGGAACCTCCAGACAGATTTCCAGAGTGGTTGTACCAGCTTGCAATCTCACCAACAATGGAGGAGTGTTCCTCTTTCTCCACATTCTTGCCAACATCTGCTGTCACCTGCATTTTTGATCTTAGTCATTCTCAGTGGTGTGAGGTGGAATCTCAGGGTCGATTTGATTTGCATATCCCTGATGACTAAGGATGTTGAACATTTCTTTAAGTGTTTCTTAGCCATTTGAGTTTCCTCAACTGAGAATTCTTTATTTAGCTCACTTTTTAATAGGGTTATTTGGTTCTCTGGAGTTTGCCTTCTTGAGTTCTTTATATATATTGGATATTAGCACTCTATCAGATGTAGGGTTGGTAAATATCTCTTCCCAATCTGTGGGTTGCCATTTTGGAAGCCATCTACCCATCTCAAAGTTGTTTTAACCCAGAAATATTTCTGTCCAAAGGAAGAACAGGGACAAAATAATGAAACAAAGACTGAAGAAAGAACCAACTGTGGAACAGTCCCACCTGAGGATACATCATGTTTGCAGATACCAAACCCAACACTGTTGCCGTGGTCAAGAGGCACTTGCAGACAGGAACAAAGTGTGGCAGTTCCTGGGAAGGTCAGACCAGCAATTGTCCAAAGCAGAGGTGGATGCTTAGAGCCAGCCAACAGCCTGAACACAGGGAACCTGGTGGGAGAGCTGTCAGAAGGACTGGAGGAGCAGAGGGGGACTGCAACCCCATTGGAAGAACGTAGGCTGGCCTGACTACCTAGTTCTCCCAGAGAATAGACAACCAACCAAGGAGTGTATCTAAAGGGATCTTTGGCTCCAGATATATATGTAGCAGAGAATGGCCTTGCCGGACAGCAAATAAAGGGGAGGCCCTTATTCTGGGAAGGTTTGATGCCCTAGAGTAGGGGGGCACTGGAGAGGTGAAGCAGGAGAGTGTGGGTGGGTGGGTGAGTACTCTCATATAGGCAAAGGGAGTGGGAGGGAAGATGTGGGATGTAGGATGGCAGAAGGGTAACAGGGAAGTGAGATATCATGGGATGGGGCATTGGTAGATGGGGTAAACGGGATTTCATTTAAGATGTAAATGAATGGAATGATTAATAAAAATTTAAAAATCCCTTTCCTACTCTTCATTTGCTCTTTTAATTAATTTATTTAATCAAGATTAACTAATTAATTAATATGACTTAGAAGAAGCATAGTTGTTATGGTGAGAAATGGTGTAAAGTTATAGCTTTATATATAAATGTTGTTGAATTAAAGTAGCATAAAGCAAAATTAAAAAGATAGTTATCTTCTCTTATAAAATAATTTATTGAATGAGCCCCCACAATCTCAATTAACATTCATGGGAATGAAGCATGATGGGCCACTTCTGGCTACAAGAAGAGTTGAGACAACCAAATTGGTGGTGGTAATAAGAAGAAGTAATATCAACAAGATAGCTACAGGTAGAATCTGATATGTTCCTAAAGTTTCAATCATATTGAATACTCAGTCTCCAGCTAGTCACACTGTTTCGTAGATATGGAGCCTTTAGGAGGTAGGGCCTGATTGATAGAAGTAGGTCATTTTATAGACCTTTTGAAGTTGTATGCACACCAGTCCTTTAGTGCTGTCTTTTTTTACTAATCTGCCTGATGTCAGAACACAGCCATATGATCCCACCACCATGAACTTCACCATGCCTGCCCAAACATGGTAAACAGAAGATTAATTCCCTTACCTGTTTCTATTAGGAACTTGGTTGTGATGACAAAAAAGCAATTTGTATCATAGTCGGATTTGTGGATGCCCTTAAACTCGGTCATCTAATTTGTATGATATTGGTTATTCTTTGTGCAAGGAATGTGGAAAAACTAAGAGATATGGGTTAGAAAAATTTTAGAATTTTTAAAAAGAGCCTGGTGGCCTATTCCAATGGAAGATGAGAAGCACTGAATGCCAGTAGAAACATAGTCAGTGGGGAATGTGTCAATAAAATTTCATAAATGACAAGATCCTTCAGAAAATGAACTGAAATTCATTTTTATTACATTCTGACAAAAAATTGTGAGTATGTTTTGCCCCTGTCCTCAAAACTGTCACAAAGTTGAACATGAAAGTTATGGACTTATTTATCTAGAAAACAACTTTTGAGACAATATAATATACAGATTCTGTCATAATTATTTTTCTTTCCTTTAAGCTAAGTTTACGGTGTGATTTGAGAACAAAGAGTAAAGTAGAGAGAGTTAAAACAGTGTGCTCAGATGAGACAGAGAGGATGGGCATGATTAATAAAACTATAAAAGCAAGCACTACAAAAAAGCCATAACTATAAAAGAGATTAGTAGCATTAAAAAGACACTGGGTTCTTTGCATTTGGACAATAAGAAAGATGCTTCGAAGATAAGACTCATCACCATTTGAGGACTCCAATGTATGAATACACAAACCAATTTGAAAGCTTCCACTAACATTGTTCAGGTTTAGCCACCAAACACTCAAGAGAGAAATACAGCTGTGTTAGAAGGGTGCCTGACACCTTTGTAAATGTGAATGGAAAATGAAATGATTCATGTTGGGGTGATTTTTCAAAAATGTAGGATGGAAGAATTATGGAGTCATGGAAGCTCAAGCCAGGTCATTCTTAGAAGGGTTAAATTCCCCAAGAAACACCTCAAAGAAGGCTATGCATAGATCTTAAACATGAAGCTTCTGTTTCAGTAGAATATACACTTTCCATCAATGAAGAATACAGGTACTTACATCAGCTCAAGAGAGGGGCCTCATGTTCTGCAAATGGGAAGTGTATATGGCCAGGATTTACTCAGCATGTTAAAATCCCGATGTTACCACATGTTCCAAATGTCAGAAGGGAAACATGTTCAGTGTTTGTCTTCCATTATGCTGGTCTTAATTTGCTCCCAATCTTTCCTGGTACCTTACTATCCTTCCATGTTAGAATATAAGTGTTTATTTTGTGCTATGGAATCATGTAATCTGCATTTTGATTTTACCAAGGAATAGTACTCGGTTTAGTCTTTGTAAGTTCATGGGGTTTCCAAACAGTTTGGGAAATATTAAAACTATGGAAAATGTTGATGTTGAGATGAACATATTTTGCGATGTTATATGGAGTTCTACCTCACTGGGTTCATGCAGAATGTTATGGTATGGATCTGAAATATTCCCCCACATTTATTTTTGAGTACTTTGACTATAGTTCACAGTGTGGTGCTATTTTGAAAATTATGAGGCTTTATTTTTACATGTATCATGGTATATAGAAGGAGGTGACTAAGAATTGGATTTTGAAAATTATGAATGCTGATCCTCGGGGTCTTTTCCTTCTGATTTTTAGTAAATCAAGCTATGTAGAATGTATTCAGCCTCTGCTACATTCTAGCAGGATTCTAACTCCTCTGTCATGCCTTCTCAACCATGAGAGAGTGCAGGCACTCTGAAAGCTCAAGCCAAAATAAACCTGTTCCCTTAAGTTGTATTTCACCAAGAATTCGGCTCTATCAATATAAAATAACTAAAAAATATTATGTGAAAATAAGCATCCTTTATAGACGAGAGGACTCAAAAATCAAGAAAAATTAAATACATATATTCAGCATTTTGACACAATTTTCATTTAAAAAGAAATAAAGTCATATGATTGATTCAAAACATTACTATTTTGTACATGAAATTTTTGTAAAAGAAATATCAGGGCTTATAGTAAATTCAACAAAAATAAATTAAGCTTCTATCATGAGACAGCCATTCTTCGTGGAGTCACTTTAAACCATATTCAATTGATCAGTCATGATTCCTGTCATGAAAGAAGTTAATACTTGAAATAAAGAGTATTGGCATAGGTTTCATATCCAAGAAACAAAAGAATATTGAGAAGTGACTACACCACAGTTGCAATAGAATACTCCATTTACTTATACAGACATACAAGAACATAAAGAGACAATGAATTTATTCTTACTAGCATGGAAGAAGGTCAAATAAATCGAAGATAATATGGGATCCAAGAGTAAAATGATTTTTTCAAATGGGTCAAACTTTTATAGAACATGCTTGGCTGAAGCTATTCATTTTTCTAACAGATGTATAAGGACATAGGTTTATAATTTTTACAAGTACTTTCATGCTGATGATTGCAAAGGTATATTTTGTGGTCTATATTCACTGATCCATTAAATTGCAGTCCTCCCATATATTCATTACTTAGTTTGTCATAAGTATAATTTGAAGAAATTTTCAGTCTATTAGTGGTAGAAATGATAACTCTATGTAAGATAATAATTGAACACTCTAATGATGATTTGGAGGTTGTCAAAATGGTTCTCAGTGTGTCAATTCTCATATCAGAAGACATAAAACACTAAAGACTATGCAATGGGTATATGAGACACATAGCTACTTTTTATTGCTCCTTGTATATTGCCATCTTATAACTTTATGCTGCCTAGATGACGTCCCAAGAATGCTGTCTATTCTTCTGAGTATGAATTCATGTAATATACAGGAATATAAAGACTGAATTCTTCACACCATCCTCTGTTTCTGTTATACTTCTAAGAGTTAAGAAAGTGCATTTTTATTTTATTTTGTTTAATTTTGAATATTGTCACTTGGATAAAAATAGTAAAAGGATATGAATAAAAATGAAAAATTTCACCTATTGTTGCAATTTTAAAAATATCTGAAGAAAGGTATCAATACAGCCCACAATTTACACCTCAAAGGAAGTAAGATATAATTTATTCTGGAGCCAGATACCATTGATCATGGCCCAGGAAAATGTATTTAGGCTATCCCAAGTATAAATTTTAACTTGGCATCAATTTAATAATTTCCATAGATCTGAGGCACTGAGCATTTTTGACATGGCTGTACCCTGGCTGACTAGTTGTCGTCTAGATTCCTGGCCTATGCAGTCTCAAGTTCATGACCACATGAGCAATATTGGAATAGGTTCCTTTACATTGAGTAGGCCTTAGATCCAATCAGAAAATTGTTGGTTACTCCCACACACTTAGTCACTATGTCATACCAGCACATTTTTCATTAACTTGGGAATCATAGCTACATCTTATATATGTGATTTCAGTGATCCATATGTGAATTTAAAATGTAATGTGTAGTTTTGAGAGAAAAATGCCATGTTTATATAACAGTTGATACTATAGTAGTCAGTCAGCTTTCTCAATTAGACAAATCCTATAGTCCTTTAAATATTAGATATATTTAGTTATTTTGAGATTGTTTAACAGACCTATTTTTATTTTGGTTACTAATGGCTCTATATTTATATTATCACAACCCTTAAGTGTAGCTTCCAGACTAATCAAAGAATATCATGTCTTCAACTTTTCCCTATATATTGTGTCCTTATTCTGTAACTCCAAATGCTTTTTAATAATGTTATTTGAAGATGTTATATTTTTTCTAAATTGATTCATGCATTAAAAGTTTTGTACCCACCTGGTGGCATATGGGGGCAACTAGATCATAAGTGTACTAACCCATTCATGTCTTTTCATACTGAATGCATTACTAAGGCTTGGTCTTGGTCAGAGAAAATAACTAGAGTTATGAATTTGAAATGTTTATTGTGTAGTTGATTGTCCTTCCTCTCTGTATCTCTTGGTCTCTATCTCTCATTGTCTCTGCTTCTCTCTTTTATTTGTGTATGTCTACATAACTCTTTCTTCACACTCACTGACTGAGGGGAAAGTAGCACTGCCCTATCATGGGTCATCCCTCTCTGTTCTGTTTTGCCTTAGTTTCAAAGAAATCAATCAGTTATCTGTGAAATCATGGACTATATCCTCTGAGAACATGAGTTTAGATAACCCCCTTAAGTTCTTTGTCTTATGGTAATAGCCAATAAGATATTTAATCTCTCTAATGCTCAAAATTCTAAATATTAAAGATACAAGTAAAATCATTCTTCTGGCTTCAACTAAATTAAAATTTCTTGTTATATTATTTACTACTCAACACTGTCCACACATGAAAGATATGACTTGGAGCCATTTCCTCCAGTGAATGAAAAAATGTAGAATTTGATAACTATGAAGGGCTAATAACATTGTATTTGACACTTGTTCATGTGATAGTTCATTTTATATTATCATAACATAAAATTTTACCTCACATTAAAAAAACTCATAAAAAGTAAGCCTTCAACCAAGCAAATTATACATGCACTAGACAAACTCTCATAGCATTTTACCTACCGTTGTACAATGTGTGTGCTTCAGTGTGTGCAGGAGTGTGTGTGTGTGTGTGTGTGTGTGTGTGTGTGTGTATGTTTTAAAATAATCTAGAAAAATTAGTAATTTTACTTTTTTTTTAAACTGTGGTTCTATTTGGTAACTGTTTTATGGTGTTTAATTTATAAAATTTTTATGTATATTATATCAAAAATAATTGGATTTTTATTTGAGTAAATAAAATTCCAGAAAATCTTAACATTTATAAGTTGAAACATTATTTAAAACACTTGTGAAATCACAGAAAGTTGAACTTAATAATATCCAAATTTGTAACTTCTATAAAAACAATACATGTAATGACAAATTTATTTTCAATTATATTTGAATAACAAGCTAAGTTACTCAGTAATTGTGTTATATGGAAGGAAATGTTCATGTTTTTAAAATTCTTTATGTTTGCAATTGATTGGTATTAGAATTCACAAGAAAATATGGTAAATAGATATTTATACTTCCTCAAACAGTAAATCAAGTAGTTGGCTATCTACATGACATTTGCTATGTAAAACAAGTGAAGGATTATTGCTAATTTTGTTATCTTCCTGAGCTTGATGCTTTCTTCTTTAAATCATATTCATATTATTATGTTGTTCTTAAATTAATTACATTTTAGAAAGAGGATAAGTGTATTCCATTTGTGAAATGGCTGCCTAGCATTTACAGACTTAAGCTTAATACACCATAAACCAGGAAGGATCATAGCACAGCCTTGTAATCAGAGAACTTGAAAGTAAAGATAGAACCAGGATCATCAAATGTTTCCTGTCATCATCAGCTGCTCTGTGAATTCTAGGCCACTTGGGAATATATAAGTATGATCTCCCGAATCTCATAAACAGACAGAGAAGCAAATAAAAGCTAATAGTGAAGCACAAATAGGATATCAGAATAAGAACATAGTTTTTCTTTTTATATTTGAAAGGTAAAGGTAATTTTTGGTTTTTATTTTCATTCATCTTGTGTGCATTAAAATATAATAAATCTGAAAATAGGGTTCATGGGGCATTACTTTAATCAAATACATCTATACTCATTATTAGAAATTTATCCTAGAAAATGCATTTTAATTTAATTGAAATATTTAATATAGTGGCAATTTTTCATGCTGTGAATATTTAAATAATTTTTCTTTCATATACATCAAAATGTTGCTTTTAACGAGAAAGACATTAAAGTTTGAAACTTGGAATAGACTTCAGGATATGTTAGAATTCAAAAAACAGGTTGCTAATTGTATTTGAAAATCAATTGTATTTCTAATATATCTCCATCCACTTTTCTGTTAATTATTTCTCTTTAAATATTCACACATATACACTTACATATTTACATATAAATTGTTTATATACACTTAATATACATATGTATCATGACACTTATTTTAAGGAATGTTTCACATGATCTTGAAGACTATTGAGTCTCAAATTCTGCAGGATGGTTGGGAAGCTAAAGACCCAAAGAGATGACAGTTAGTTCCCTCCATGACTGGGGCCAAAACCCAAAGAGAACTGATGCAGTATGAAGTTAGCTGAGCTGAGACACAAAAAAGAAATTAATTTCAGTCAAGTGTAAATGCAGTGAAAGAGTTAACTGTGTTGTCTGAAGGCTAGAAGTTGCAAAGAACTAAACCTTTGTTCTGTTCTGGTATTGTTTGCTTCATAGGAATTTCTACTGTGTGAATTATACTCCACTAGCATGAGAAATACTGATCAACACAATGTATAAGATTGTTAATTAATATATGTTAATAAAATATTATGTTAAGGACATTTTGTAATACAAATAAATATTGTTTCTCATATTTTTACTTTATCATCACTGATAGTATCAAATGAGTACAATTAAAAAGTAATTTGAAAGAAAATATAACAATAATTCCTAGTTTTCTGACAGTGAAGTATATTGAGAAGCTGGATCATGCTCTTTCACTCCTCACATTCATGTCTTCATAACATGGACTGAACTTGAATTCCAACTGGTTGTGGTTTCATTGACTTTCCTTTTGAACAATTGCTGTTGTGGTGACTTGATTGAACTGTAGATTTTAGGATGTGCTAGTACACAACTGTGAGTCTATAGCTCATTTTCCCAAGTGATGTTCTTCTGCTCTTCCTCCTCCTCCTCCTCCTCCTCCTCCTCCTCCTCCTCCTCCTCCTCCTCCTTCCCTTTCTTCCTCCTCCTCCTCCTTCTTCTTCCTCCTCCTCCTTCTTCCTCCTCCTTCCTCTTCCTTCCTCTTCCTCCTCCTCTTCTTCCTCCCTCCTCCTCCTCCTTCTTCCTCTTCTTCCTCCTCACCCTTCTTCTTCCTCCTCCTCTTCTTCCTCCTCCTTCCTCTTCCTCCTCCTCTTCTTCCTCCCCCTCCTCCTCCTCCTCCTCCTTCCTCCTCCTCCTCTTTTTCCTTCTCCTCCTCCTTCTTCCTCCTCCTACTCCTCTTCATCTTCTTCCTCCTCCTTCTTCCTCCTCCTCTTCATCTTCTCCTCTTTTTTCTTCCTCCTCCTCATCATCATCATCGTTATTATTATTATTATCCCATTTTTTCCTTCTTCTCCTTTTCTCCTCCTCTGCTTCCTCTTTCTAATTTCTCCCTCTTTTTTGGTGGTTATCTTAGTCAGGGTTTCTATTCCTGCACAAAACATCATGACCAAGAAGCAAGTTGGTGGAGGAAAGGGTTTATTAAGCTTACACTTCCACATTGCTGTTCATCACTAAAGAAAGTCAGGACTGGAACTCACACAAGGTAGGAACATGGAGGCAGGAGCTGATGCAGAAACCATGGAGGGTGCTGCTTACTGAATTGCTTCCCCTGGCTTGCTCTGCTCACTTTCTTATAGAACCCAGGACTACCAGCTCAGTGATGGCACTACCTACAATGGGCCCTCCCATCCTTGATCACTAATTGAGAAAATGCCTTATAGCTGGATCTCATGGAAGCATTTACTCAGGGAAGGTTCCTTTCTATGTGATAATTCCAGCTTGGGTCAAGTTGACACACAAAACCAGTCAGTACAGTGGTGGTGATGATGTTGGTGATGGTGGTGGTGGTGGTGATGGTAGTGTATGTATGTTTGTATGTATATTTGTGTGTGTGTGTGTGTGTGTGTGAGAGAGAGAGAGAGAGAGAGATGGAGACAGAGACAGAGATGGAGAGAGGACTTCAAGTTTAGCAGGTGAGCAGTTTCTGGCTGACATGATGAAGACTGGGATGCAAAGAGTACAAGGGCATCTCTTCGGTAGAACCAGCCTACTATCATATCGCCATACTACCAGCTGATGAAATGCTTGCTGTTATTAGCTAGTGAAATTGGAGTGGTTTGTTAGGTAGAAAAACAAAGTGATATAGATATTGAAAGAGGCTATCTAATTTTACTACACAGGCAATTTAAGTGAAATTCCACCCTATAACAAATGAATGTGATTAGTTTAGTAAATTAAAATCTGAATGTTCATTTCACCAAAATGAATTAAGTCATTCATAGCTACCATTCTTAGTCCTTTATCGTCTAAGTTCACATGAATATATGCCATTGACTTTTTGATTTCTAATCCTGCCAGATACATACTGAAAAGATTATGCAGCTTAGTTTTGGAATGATGACTATAAAACATTCCTGCTTTACAATCATTTTCACATTAGAGTGCCACACAATTGTCAGAATTGTACAAAAAAGGATGGCAACTTTTCATCAAAAATTTTTTTAAATACTTTAGGGAGATGTAGGGTGAATCAGCTTCAGAGCTTTTCTTTGCTTTTCATAGTGCCCTTTCTGTGTGGAGACTGCAAGTCTTGTGTACAGCAAATAGTGAATAGTAATAGAAACAAAATTGCCTGCCTTATTGTCTAATGTTAATTAAAACCAAATGTCCTTCCCACAAGGCAGCTAATATACTTTAATTATTTGGATTTGTGCAGAAGAGACAAAAAGGAACATGTAATTATTAAAGGGAAAGAGTACATATTATACCAACAACTGTTCACAATGTGAAATGGTATCATTTTCCCTCCATGTAACTTGAAAACTTGTCAAAGAATCTACTTCATCTATTTAAATAACACATTAATTTTTTCTCAGTCATATAATGTTAGAATTATGGTTTTTATTGAATTTAACCTTTTCAATTATAATCAGTTCAAAGTATGTTTTTACTGTTTTGTTTCAGAATAAAATTTTAACATAATAAATGCTACTTTACAGAATGAAGAGCTTAGAAATCTATAAAAACTTGATCAAATGCTCATGCTTTTTATTTAGAGTTTAAAAAATATTTCAAAGATTATTTTTGCATATATTAAGCTGGGATAAAAAATATCTATAAGACCAAACGGTGAGGTAAAGTTTTGGTAAGATACCTGTGAGAACAACTATTCTCATGTGATCTTTGCCATAATTTTTCAGATTTAGGAAACAAATAAAACCCCCAGGCAAGCAGTTAACATACTTAAATATTTAAATTATTTTTCAGGTTCTGCTTATGATTTCACTTTCTTTTGTACGTTAAATAATTCATTCTACCATAGAACCTTCACTTGCCTACTGTATGATGAGTTTATATAACTATCTGAAGACCCCAAATCTTATGCCCTTGTTATATTGGTTCTGGTATGAACGTGCTGGTATAAACCAGAAACTTAATTAAAGATTCATCAGAAATCCTATGTGTTTGAGAATCTGTACAAAGATATAATGTTGTCAGACTGGGGATAAGTGGCTCAGCATTAAAGGGCATACTCTGCTTCTGCTTCTCTAGATGATTGAACTTGGTTCAAAGAACTCACATCAGGCAGTTTACAAGTGCCTTTAACTTCAGGCTTGGTGCTCTGGTGCCAATGGACTACATGCAGACCTGCACACACACACACACACACACACACACACACACACACACACACACACACACACACATTTACAATCATTCTTAAACTATTAAAAGTATGATAATTTCTGTAGTACTGTTTGAGTTCAAGGATGGCAACTCCTCCAGAAGTTTGTTTATTGTTCAGGATTGTTTTAGGTGTCCTGAGGTTTTTGCTTGTTCTGCGCCCCTTTTTGAGTCCCCTTCGCCTGCGAAAGAGACACGTGAGGCAGTGTTCGGGTGGTTACTACAACAAGGGTTTATTCTTGCATCAGCAGAAGCGGAAAGACCCAAAGCCCGGGAAAGGCACTGCTCTATGTACCCTAGAGTGGCGTGTTCACTTCTGATTGGCTGTTCATTCATCACCCCATATTACGCCCTGGGGATGGGCAGTGACTTTGGTGCACTTTTGCCTTTTGAACCTGCGCAGTTAGTTGTTTACTTGTGGGGGCACAGGATGCCTGCGCCATCTTGTAATGCTGTCACGCTCACTGTGGCTCCTAACATCTCCCCCTCTCTATATTATTAAGATGGAACAGCCTATTGCCTATCAAGCGCAGCACCAACTCAGTGAGGGAAAGCAGAGGCCTGATCCCCTGTGCAAAATGAGATATTGTAATGGGTTTCTTCTCTCGTTGTCGTGCAATGAGGAATACTTCCCATACCCATCTCGATGCCTTTTGACGGGGAAAGGGAGCCTCCACCCTGGGGCGCCACCAGGGGAGGTTTCTTGGCATCAAACCTTTGTGCAATCAGGCATACTTTCGGGAAATCTATCCACACTCGTGGAACATTCCCTGTCGAGTACCCACTCGCAAACACCTCTAAATATTCAGGTACCACAGTTATTAAGGCAAGGGCTGGCTAGACTTAGACCTCTCATTGACCCAGTGCATTGGGCTGAACCCTTGGGGTGCATCAACTGAGGGTCTCAGTCATCAGCTACTTTCTTAGCCTAGATAGCCAAATTTCAGGGGGAAGATGCTTGCTCAAGGCTACGAGTGCTTGGGCAATAGCGACCTTGTCACGGTTTTGTTGGGCTCTGAGCTTGCAGACCAATCATAACATGAACACTAATCCACAACATAGGGCTGCACCAAACAAGCCTATCCCCATCCTTTAAGAAAGAAAAGGCAGAGGTAAGCCAAGAAGTAAAATCGCCAGGGGTAACAGGGTCCACTCGTGTTCCATCAAGGCTCAAGATCCGGATCTGTAATTGCTGCTGCACCTGGTCCAACTCCCCAGTCCAATTCCCTTGTAAATAAGCAGAAAGATTATGGCTTTGAATAAATGTATCATTCATAAATCTCAGAGGTGTAATACATAGATGTGGGGTTACTGACACGCAGCTCATTTGAACCACATCCGTGAGCTGCTCCACATGGGCTTGGAGCAAATCAACTCTCTGATTGACCAACAGGATGCCAGATGCCAGGTATGCATTCACTTTCTGTAGAATGGTCAAAGCCTCAGAGGTCTTTTCTGAAATTTGATTAACAACAGTAGCTGCTGTAACTTGATTAGCCAAGGCTATGCCGACTGTCACAGCTGTAGCTGCAGAGATGGTAATAGCAGTGATAATGATTGCAGTTATATCAAAATCTCTCTTCTGTTGAAATAAATAAAGGTCCCAGATGTCTGAACGAGGATAAGGATCCATAGTGGTATACTGGCTATTAGGGCCTGCTTATAGACAAAAGCAGACCAGCACTGGGACATAAAGCAAGTTACATTGGTATAAGTTAGCAGAAGCGGCACCTTTTAAGAAGGCAAGGGCATAGGTTTTGGAAAAGCAGATAGGATAGCCATCTAAATTCACTATTTATACTAGGAACCTGATTTAGGAGAGTCCAAATGAGAACTGAGAGCATCTGCAGATGAATCCTTCAGGGGGTCATTTTCAGGAACCGCGAGTCGCCCTGTCAGTCGCTCTGGCAGCCAAAATGGGTTGTCTTCTTCCTGTGGAAAAACACAAACCACTCCCCTGGATCTTATTAAAATAGGATCCGGGCCTTTCCATTGACCAGTCAAAACATCTTTCCATTTTATCATTTCTTTGGCCTAGTTGGTTCCAGGCAATGGCGATCAGTTGCTGTATTGCCCTGACTGTCCAAATTCAAAAAGTTGAGGGTAAAAAGTGCCAGAAAAACAGTAGCTCGTGGCACAGTGGGCAGAGCTTCCTCAACTTCTCCTTTTGGTTTTATCAAATAAGTTTTAAGGGTACAATGAGCACGCTCAATGATGCCCTGTCCCTGAGGGTTGTAAGGAAGACCCGTCAGGTGTGTCACCTCCATATGGCGACAAAATTGTTGAAATTTTTGAGAAGTGTAGGCTGGTCCATTTTCAGTTTTAAGGATTTTAGGCTTTCCCCAGGCACTCCAAGCCTCTAGACAATGTTGAATAACATGGGCCGCCTTTTCTCCGGTCAATGGAGAGGCGAACATAATTCCAGAACAGGTATCAATGGAGACATGCAAATATTGTAATTTGCCAAAGGATGGGATGTGAGTAACATCCATTTGCCAGATCTGTAATGGCCTAAT
This sequence comes from Arvicanthis niloticus, assembly GCF_011762505.2. NCBI lineage: Eukaryota > Metazoa > Chordata > Mammalia > Rodentia > Muridae > Arvicanthis > Arvicanthis niloticus. The sequence continues at coordinate 10,415,394 of NC_047674.1, read as the reverse complement.
TCCCCGAGGGTTAATTCCTGTATGGGGAACAGGTAGGAATTGACAACAGTTTTGGCATTGAGTCACGATATCTCTGGCCTCCTTTCTAGAGATGTTAAACCGACATCGTAGTGTCTCAGCTGTCACATGAAACCTTTTATGAAAGGCTTTAGCCAAATCTAATTTTGGTGAAAGGGCAATTGCAATCAACTTTGTGGCTCGATCTGCCAGGTCATTTCCATGGGACATAGGTCCCGGTAAGCCTGAGTGAGCCCTGATATGAGTTATAAATATTTCATGGTATTGTTTGGATGTAACCTTATCATTAACCACATAGGCACCCACTCCCGTTTTAGACCCGTCCGTATAAACTACCATTCCATCTGGGAGTGGCTCCTGAGACACAATATGTAGAAATATGATAGTTTGAGTTAAGGCAAATTGTAAGATGGGATGCTTAGGATAATGATTATCTATTTGACCATTGAAGGAAGTAACCAGCACTGCCCAAACATCAGAGGTCGCCATTAATATTTGGACTTGATGGGCAGTATAAAGCACTATCAAAACCTTAGGCTCCCTTCCAAAATGAGTAATGGCTGCTTTTAGTCCACGAAGGGCAAGTTGAGCAACTGCATCTGGATACCTTTCAATAATCTTTGCGGGAGAAGCATTGGGATGAATCCATAACAAAGGCCCCTCCTGCCATAACACAGCAGTTGGTAAGTGTCTAGTTTTAAAAACACATAAGTCAAAGGTTTTGGTTTCATCTATGCGTTTCAACTGGGCATCTTGTAAAGCATTTTCTACTACTTGCAGAGTATGGCTCACAGCCGGTGTTAAGGCCCTCGGTAAGGAAATATGAGCATCCCCTTCTAAAATATCAAATAAAGGTTTCAGCTCGGCCGAGGGAATTTTTAAAAATGGTCTTAACCAATTTATATCACCTAATAATTTCTGAAAATCATTCAAAGTATGTAAATGTTCTCTACGAATCTCCAATTTCTGAGGAATTATCTTTTCTGGATAGATAACTGTCTCTAAAAAGGAGCCAATTTCTGAAAATTGAACTTTCTCAGTAGCAACATGTAGACCCCACTGTTCCAAGGTGTTTAATAATAAGGGGTATGAGGTCTATAAAGTAATTAAATCCTTGTGACACATAAGAAGGTCTTAACAGCAGCTGTGCTATTTGTGCGTATACCTGCCAAGGGTGAGCGGTCTGGTTATTGGCATGTGCACCAACTCCTGCCAGCATGTCAAAAGTCCATAATTGTTGTCACTCAGTGTTTGCATTAATCCTGGCTTGTGCTTGCAGTGCCTCGTGCCACAAGGCCTTCCACTCTAGGTATTGGCCCATATTGTTAAGTACCGCGTTCACTGTGTCCTGCCAGTCTCCTGGCATCATAGCAGCTGTACTTAATCTCTCCACTTGGGATACAGTAAAATTAGCCCAAATTCCATATGCACATACTGCCTCAGCTAATTCTTTGACCTGCCTATACTCTACTAGGGCATGAACACAGACGCCTTCTGCTGCTTCAAAGACCGGAAATGCAAGCTGTAGCTGTCTGCGATCTCCTGGGCTGAGAAATGAATTAGAGGCACTGCCCGGGGCATAGACCGGAGGCAAGGCCGGGGCTGAGGGGCTCAAGGTCTTTCTTAGTCTTATCCCAGAATGGCTATCCTTTGCAGTCGGCTGCTTCCTCCTCTAAACTCTCCTCCTCGGAGCTGCCAAGGTCTATGGAGGCAGGCTCCTTAATGGGCTACAGTGGGGTCCCCCGAACTCCACTCTCTCTTCACCAGCCGCTGAAGGGTCCTTAACCTTAACAGGCCCTGCAGTGGCCCCTATTCCTTTTGAGTACTCTTTTCTATGACCAGGCTCCTTGGCCTGCCTCTGTTGCCCAGGCTTTTTTGCCTGCTTCTCCTTTCCAGGCTCCTTGGCCTGATGCCGGTTAACATGCTCTGTTTCTGATAGCCTGGAGTGGACCTCTCTTGAAACCTCTTGACTTGCCTTATAGCTGTGCTGCGGGCTGGATCCTCACAACACAAATAAGCTAAAAGTGAAAGCAACACAAGCAAGAGGCCAACTACTGCAGTGGCAGCAATGGGTGAAAACCCTCTCGCAACGAAGGCTTCTACCCCAAGCATACCTCTCAGAGACGTACCTCGATCCTGTAGTCTTTTAACCCGCCCCAAATCTGGGGGTTCTCCCACGGCACCTTGAAATTCCCTGGTTTTGGCACCAAATTGTTCTGCGCCCCTTTTTTAGTCCCCTTCGCCCACGAAAGAGACACGTGAGGCAGTGTTCGGGTGGTTACTACAGCGAGGCTTTATTCTTGTATCAGCAGAAGCGGAAAGACCCAAAGCCCGGGAAAGGCACTGCTCTATGTACCCTAGAGTGGCGTGTTCACTTCTGATTGGCTGTTCACTCATCACCCCATATTACGCCCCGGGGATGGGCAGTGACTTTGGCACGCGTTTGCCTTTTGCACCTGCGCAGTTAATTGTTTATTTGTGGGAGCACAGGATGCCCGCGCCATCTTGTAATGGCGAATGCTGTCATGCTCACTGTGGCTCCTAATATTTGCTTTTTCATATGAAGTTGAGAATTGTTCTATCAAGGTCTGTAAAAAAGTTGTGTTGAAATTTTAAAGAGTAATGCATTGAATCTGTAGATTGCTTTTGGTAAGATAGCCATTTTCACTATGTTAATCCTACCTATGCATGAGCATGAGAGAGCTTTCCATCTTCTGATATGTTCCTCAATTTCTATCTTCAGGAACTTGAAGTTTTTGACCTAAAGGTCTTTCACTTGCTTGATTAGAGTTACATCGAGATATTTTGTATTATTTGTGGCTATTGTGAAGGGTGTTGTTTCCCTAGTTAATTATTTTTTTCTCAGCCCAGTTATTATTTGTATGAAGAAGGGCTATTGATTTCTTTGAGTTAATTTTGTATCTAGCCACTTTGCTAAAAGAGTTTTATCAACTGTAGGAGTTTTGTAGCAGAATTTGGGGGAGGGGATTGTTTATGTATATTAACATATTATCCACTAATAACAATATTTTGACTTCTTTCTTTTGAATTTGTATCCCCTTGATCTTTAATTGTGTTATTGCTCTAGCTAGAGCTTCAAGCACTATATTGACTAGATAGGGAGAGATGGGGCAGCCTTGTCTTATCCCTGGTTTTAGTGGCATTGCTGTAAGTTTCTCTCTATTTAATTTGGCATTGGCTTTTGGCTTCTTGTATATCGATTTTATTATGTTTAGGTATGTACCTTGTATTCTTGATTGCTCTAGGACTTTTAACATGAAGAGGTGTTGGATTTTTGTCAGAGGCTTTATCAGTGTCTCATGATATGATTATGTGTTTTTTTTTCTTTCAGTTTGTTTATATGGTGGAGTACGTTTATAGATTTTCATATATTCTACCACCCCTTCCTCTCTGTGATGAAGCCTTCTTGATCACAGTGAAGGATGTTTTTAGATGTGTTCTTGAATTGGGTTTGTGAGAATTTTATTGAGTATTTTTGCATCTATGTTCATAAGAGAAATTGGTCAGAAACTCTCTTTGTTGAGTCTGTGTGGTTTAGGTGTCAGAGTGACTGAGGCCTCATAGAATGAATTTGGCAATGTTCCTTCTGTTCCTATTTTGAGAAGTATTCGTATTAGTTTTTCTTTGAATTTCTTGTAGAGTTCTGTGCTAAAACCATCTGGCACTTGGTGGTTTGGGGTTGGGAAGTTGTAATGATTGCTTCTATTTCCTTAAAAGCTATAGGACTATTTAGATAGTTTATCTGATCTTGATTTATCTTTGATATATGCTATCTGTATAGAAAATTATCCATTTTACTAAGATTTTCCAGTTCTGTGTAGTACAGGCTCTTGAAGTAAGACCTAATACTTCTTTGAATTTCCTCAGCTTTTGTTATTATGTCTCTCTTTTCATTTCTGTATTTTTTGTTTGTTTTATTTGAATACTCTCTTTCCTGCCTTTAGCTAGTTTGGCTGAAGTTTTGTTTTGTTTTTGTTTGTTTGTTTTTTTTTTCCTAGTTGACTTTTTCAAAGAGCCAGCTCTTGTTTGGGTTTTTTTTTTTTTTTTTCTCATTCTTTACATTGTTTCTAGTTGATTGATTTCAGCCTTGTGTTTGACTATTTTCTGCCATTTGCTCCTCTTGGTTTTCTTTGCTTCTTTTTATTTTAATAGTTTTCAGGTGTGCTGTTATTTTGCTAGTATGAGATCTTTCCAATTTCTTTATGAAGGCACTTAGTGCTATGAACTATCCTCTTAGCACTGCTTTGATTTTGTCCCATAAGTCTCAGTATTTTGTGCCTTCATTTTCATGGTAGTCTTTAATTTCTTTATTTCTTCTTTAACCCAATGATCATTTAGTAGAAAGTTGCTCAGACTCCATCAGGTTTTTAGCTTTCTTTTGTTTCTGTTTTTGTTGAATTTCAGCCTTAATCCATGGTGATTCCATAAGATTCAAAGGGTTATTTCAATATTTCCTTGAAATATTGAATATTGAATATCTTTGAAGGTTTGCTTTGTGACTGATTATGTGGTCATCTACACAATGGAATACTATTCATCTATTAAAAACGAGAACAGCATTAGTTTTGCAGGGAAATGGATGGAACTAAAATATATCATCCTGAGTGAAGTAATACAGACTCAAAAGGGAATGCATGGTATGTTCTCACTTATAAGTGGATATTAGCCGTAAAGTACAGGATACACATGATACACTCCATAGACCCAAAGAAGATAAAGAAGAAGGAAGGTTCCAATGAAGATGCTTGAGTCTCAATTAGAAGGGGAAATAAACTAGTCATAGAAGGCAGAGGGAGGAAGGGAACTGGGTAGGTGAAGGGATAGAAAGGGGAATGGGGGGCAGGATCGGGTATGGGTAGAGACAGGAGAGAGGACCAGAGGGCCAGGAGAATGAATGAAAATCTGGAGCTACCAGAGGATGAGGGGGTTTAGGGGGCATCTCTAGAACATGCCAGAGACATGGGATGGGGGGAGGCCCTCAGGAGTCAATCATGGGTGACTTTAGCTGATATGCATAACAAAGAGGTTATGGAACCTGAAGAAGCCACCTCCTATAGACATGCAGGACCACCCAGAGGTGGGAAGGACACCAACCCACACACAAAGCCTTGCACTCAAAATTTGTCCTGTCTAAAAGAAATACGGGGACAAAGCTGGAACAGAGACTGAGGAAATGGCCAACCAATAACCAGCCCAACTTGGAACCATCCTAAAGGCAAGCAGCAATCCTTAACATTATTAATGATACTCTGTTATGCTTGCAGACAGGAAACTATCATAACTGTCCTCTGAGAGGCTCTACTGAGCAACTGACTGGAACAGATGCAGAGATAGCCAAACACTGGTTGGAGGCCGAGGACTCCTATGAAGAAGTTGGGGGAAGGATTTAAGACCCTGAAGTGGGTAGGAACTCCACAGAAAGAGCAACAGAATCAAATAACCTGGCTCCTTGGAGACGCTCAGAGATTGAGCAACCAACCAAAGAGCATACAGGGGCTAGACTGAGGCTCCTGTCACATATGTAGCAGATGTGCAGCTCTGTCTCCATGGGTCCTTCAAAACTGCAGAGACTTGATGCACCAGGAAAGGGAACTACCCTACTGTATCAGAGCTGAAGGGGAGGGGTGGATGGAGAGACTTTGCTGCGGATGACTAGGAGGAGGGGGCAGGGATGGGGATGAATAAATAAATTAATCAATGGAGGAAAAATCGTATGATATTCTCAATAGACTGGCAGTATTCCTTAATGGGATATCTGGCATGTACATAAAGTACAATTTCTCTCACCAAGTACCATGAAAAGAAATCAATTCTTGAGGCTATACTATTACATTGCTTTATAAGATTATCCATGAAACAAATATCCATGAATAGCATACCAAAAGCAGAAACACCCATGTCAGCAAAGGCCTAGACCTGGATAAACATACCTTAAATTTCTTTCCTTCCTTCCTTCCTTCCTTCCTTCCTTCCTTCCTTCCTTCCTTCCTTCCTTTTTTCTTCTTTTCTTTCTTTCTTTCTTTCTTTCTTTCTTTCTTTCTTTCTTTCTTTCTTTCTTTCTTTCTTTCTTTTGTTACCAATGGCAGTAAAACATTCTAATATTCCAACCCAAAGCTGGCATGCTCTAAAGTAGTATGCACCTATGGACATAGGAACAGACAATTTAGCTATGAACACCTAGAATAACTGTGAAAATTGAGAAAACTGACTCCAATGCCATTTTAAAAATAAATATCTGTTATTGTATCAGATGTACAAAATATCCTGCTCCATTTTTGGATCAGAAAACAGAAATGTTTTAGAAACTACACCAATACATATAGGGCCTGAAACAAAACGTAAAAGGGATAATATTGTGCCAAAAAGACAAAATGATAATAGAACACAGAAAAAAGGATTGAAATGATGTTGACAGTATTTATGGAAAAATGCTGAGAAATTTGTACTCTTTTGGTGGACTGGTGGACTGTAGATAAAATTTTAAATGCATTCAATAGTGAACTAATCAGTCTTACAAAAGAATAAAACTTTATTCCTCATTCTCAGATCAAATCTGTTGGAAAGTTGAGTTCCCCTCAGATATAAGGTTATCTTCATAAAATGTTTCAAATTAAAATTTCTCTAGCTTTTACAGAGTATAAAATATCACAACACTCAAGTACAGTTTTCCAGCTTTTTCAACTTAAAGGCTATATGCAGATCACCCAGTTCCTAGTCAGCTGCTTTAACTGAGTGACAATGAGGACGTCTTTGATGTTCGATTGGAGCTGTGGTGCTTGACAGTTCTCACTGTTTTGCTTCTCTGATTGCCACCTTTACCTCAGTATGTGTCAAGAGTACTTATCTGATCTGAGTAGCCTATTGAAGCTCCATTCCCCAGAAACACCAAATTGAATCTATGTCCACAAAATACCTTGAATAGATTAACACCTTTAACTCTGCAAAGTTTCTGATACTGTTTGACTGTTTGAGTAATCCATGGAAATGAGTAATTTTTTAAATCTCATGTTTATGTTCTTGAATAATTGATCTGGTTAACAAATTAGAATAAATGTGAATATAAAATGTAAGTAAAGAAGCTTGTTATTATGACTAATGAAGCCTTTATAGTAATTTTTGCATAGAAAGCTTAAGACCATTACCTCTGCAACCAAATTGGAAAAAAACATTTTTATTTAACATTGATACAATATGCTATGTCAATATTTTTACATGCATCAGTTTATAATGACTCGTGACTATGTTTTTTTTTGCAATTTCATTTTATATTTGAATAATAATTGAAATTATGTCTTAATAAGATAGAAGTTTTGTCTAGGATAATCACTTCTTGAAGTTTTGCATAATGTTAGTTAACTGAGGAATTCTTGGTGAAGCTTTGCTCATTGAATACCCATTTAACTAGACACATGGGGATCTTTGATTTAATTAAAAAGAGAGATTTTCTTTTAGCACATCAGAGTAGCATAGCTAGGATGTTTACAAAACTACAACTTTGTTACTCTGGAATTTTATGATTACATTTTAACTATAAGGTAAAGTTAAGGACAAGGCAGAGATGAAAAGGGACATCTGGTCCTGGTGTTCCTGGGGCTCTAATTCAATTGCTGGCAAATGAAGAGAGCAAAGGAGATGGTATTTCTATGCCTTAGAGATGTGCTGTTTGAGCCATGAGCCCAGGCAAACACAAGTGAAGTAAGAATAAATGTTACTGGGTTTTGTCACTTTCAAATTCTAATTTGGTATGTTTGCACTCACTGATTGCAGAGCCATGGAGCCAGGCACACAAATACTTAAGAGCAATTATTTGCCCACTAAAATAATTTTGTAAAGTAAACCAAGTCTTCAGCCCTTAAATTAAAAAATATTAACACAATGCCAATTCTGAATATTCATATAAAGTACATAGAATTGAAAGTATCTTGTAGTTTTATGTTGTTTGAGTCAGAGTATCAGGAGCACATCACCAGTAGTCTGGAATTGCTGTCAAACACACTCATTCAGGCTTACCATGAAGACGTTTACCCTACATCCAAGTCAACATCCTATACAATGGGAAGATGGGTTTCATTTTCACCATGACATGGTGTGTGGTAAAAGGCTGTCATACACTCTGTAGTTTAACAGAAACATATCTTTCATTCCTTAAACTTTAACTTACTTCTCTTCACACACCTCTCCAGCAACATAAATAAATAGATAAATAAATAAATAAATAATAAATGGATGAACAACATCTTTGAACAAGTAATGATAACATCGCAGAGAAGTGAATAAAGTGCAAAACCGAGAAGAACCCAGATTCACATTTTTCATGTGTTAGCCTACTTGCTTCTTTGACTCAAGCTATTAGATTAGTAACCTCCATTTGCAAAAATAGCCAGGAAATTTAGATGCAGCTTTTTTGTCTGCTTCTCTGAGTTTTTTTTTCATAAATCAAATAGTTATTTTATAAATTATTTTGTGATTAATGTTTATGTCTTTCCTGCCAAAAGAAACTATCTAAAATAATAAATGCAAAGAGTGTTTGTATCTAGATCTGATGATTTAAAATATGTCCACAAAGAACATGATCTCTATAAAAATCAAAATATATTTCTGGAAACGACTTAAGGTGAAGAAATAAAGCATTCTGGCATCTCACAAGCTTGCTCTCAGATGCAGTTCTGGACTTCAGAAATTTTAAATTATTCCTCAAATTCTCAGATGAAGCCAGGCTCAGTGAGGCAGCATTCTTCATTAAGAAACACTTAACTCACTAATGATCTGGACCAAGTGGAGAATGAAGAAAATCAATTTCAAAGAACACAGCATCTTTTTAAAAGAAAAATCACTTGTTCTCCTTACAAAATGAATAATTTAGATATCCATTAGCCACAATCATCATAGGTGGGCAAAGGAAAATGGAAAATTGTATAATTTCATGGATGCTAATTGCATTTTGGTGGAGGAAGAGGGATTTATGTGCTTGGTGAATTGAACTGCAATAATAACACAAAATAACTATTTGGCTGCTTGTGAACTCATTAGAGTTTTAAATTACATATTGATCTATGGCTTTCTAACATATCATTCAATTGTAGAAATTTATATAAATATGTCCAACAACTAGATTCAGTGGGTCACAACCAATATAATTTCATGTTAACTTTGAACCTAATACTATATACCCACTCTATCTATCTATCTATCTATCTATCTATCTATCTATCTATCTATCTATCTATTCATTTATTTTCTAACTTGATTTATTCTCATATTGAGATTTAATATCATTTTTTAGATTTTCCTTTGCTTTCCCAAATTGCTAGAGCAAGATTCATCATGTTCTCCAACATGTACTACTGAGTGGTCAAAGGCCTCTTTTGGACATCTTTGGACAGGCTCCATCTTAAGAAAAAGAAAAAGAAAAAGAAAAGGAAAAAGAAAAAGAAAGAAAAAAGAAAAGCCTGAGAACTTGACCCACAGCTGAACTCAAGCTGCACCTAAGTACCAGGAAGGACCCCACGGCTTGTCCTTGGCCAGAGTTACTTCCTAGCTACTTCCCAGCAACAGTTAATCAAAGAATAATCTGATTGTTTAAGATGTACTTTCAGACTGTTTGTAATTATATCAGGTCTTGCTTCAGAGCGACCACCTATCGGCTTACAGTAGTCATTCAATTAGATGCTTGCCAGAATGGACACCCACACACTTGTTCTCATTTCCTCTAGAACCTTGTCCCAGTGAGAGTTCGGGGCGGCTTCACTAAACTGTCCTGTGGTCCAGAGGTGAGAAAGCCCAAACTTGATTTGTAAAAACAAGACCCTAATGCGATTGCATCGGGGTCAGCTCCTGGTTGGTCTTTTATGCTAGCGAATAAAGAACAACATTACCACTTTGCCTTTATTTTTTATTTCATATATCTAGCCAGTATAAAATGAGCCTTCATATGTTTGTACATAGAGGATAGTAAGTCTAGCCTCAAGTCTAGCCCATGTATAACCTTCCTTTATGAACAATATCCCTGATGTTGCAACTGATTATATTTCAGATTTGCCTGAAATACATACGGTGACTATTGCTGAATTTTTGGTTTACAAGTGTTCATTCCATACATATTGAATGAAGTAAGACAATTTCTATTCATGTAGTCTGTTCTTCATAAAGTTCACATCAATGCAAACATGTTCCTAATATCAGATCACTAACAGTACTGACATACAGCCAGAGTAAAAGGTTATAGTGCATGTGCAGTACATGACATCAGGGGCATCTCATGGCAAGCTTCTAAACACCATTAGTTGATTATTATTGAAAAATAATCTTTCAGCAGGAACTGTGAAAGAATGAGGGAGCACAGACTTTCCTAGGGCAAACTTGCTTATTCAATTATTTGTGGAGGGAAAATTCTCCTAAATGGTAAAGGGACACTTTAAAGCTATGGTTTCTTCTTAATGCACTAGGATAAAAACTAGCCTTCCAATTACACTATGGGAAGAAAGCCCAAGGTTTTATTTATTTGTTCTGCAGTTTGGAGCATGGAATCCCAGTCATGTGCTCTATCTACCCAGGTCTATAGTGCCAAGCTTGCAAATACTCTGGCTATAGCCATGGTTCTTTTCATCCTGGAATTCTGCTTAGGAATACGGTCACTTCTCTTGTCCTTTAGAGGTTGAGAATGAAATGTAAGGATGAGGATGCCTTGTAGGGCTGGAAAAAAAAATGGGAGAAGAAGTGGATGGATAAGTTTAATTCCTTCTTCAGACAAGCACACCAATCTGCCTGAAGAGACGGCTCCTTGAATTTGCCTCATAAGAGGAGCAAAGTATCATGTCTGAACCCATCTGAACAGAGATAACCAACTTCAGGCTAGTCCTCTGACCTTCAACTTTGTGCTATCTCCTGTGGCACACATGTGAACACACTTGCACTCATAGATGCATACACATATACACGCTCACAAAAATATAAATTAAAAAGATTGACTTATGTTAAGGAAGACTATTATTAAAAGAGACTAGGAACTATACAGGTTGAGTGAGATATTTGCATTGGTATGCAATAACATAAATCTTATGTTTTCTGCTTGGCAGTGTCATTCTAGATATGTAAGAAACTGCAATATACTTAAGCCAATTAGATCACAATGTACTATCACTTACTACTGTAATAAAATATTAAAATGCAGAAAATTATTAATAATGTTTTGAACATAGTAACATGTTATTTTACAGAATTAATGTGGCTTCCATACAGTTGCCTGCAAGTCTCCTCATCCTGCAGATGTAGTGGAGGTCAGGGCTGATGTTTTAGAAAAACATACACGCATATATAATGATCTCTGCTTTCTGTGTAAGTAAACAGATGGCAGCCAGAGGCAATGCTGAACAGATTTTGTGGTTATAGTGGAATCTGTTTGATAATATCTTCAATGAATTTGAGAAAGAGACTCAATAAATGTTTTGAGTTTATACATACTCGTTCAGATGTTTCTTTGAGTCACCTCAGGTAGTAAACTTAATAATATTTAAGTAAATAAAAAAAAGCTCATTCTAGATTCCATTATGTCCTGACAGACTTTTCTGTGTTCTTTTGTAAAGTTATTTGGTTGTCTATATCTCAGTAATTTAGAAACCAGTCTTTGACAGTTTCATTTAGAAGGTAAATAACAAAGGGCAGGCTAATATGTTATTTTTGACCCAGGTCCCAGTGAAGAGGAAAAGTTTATATAAATGAAATAAAATGTGCAGTATGCTAAAGCTATTGTTCCTATGGTATTAATATTTTTATTAATAAATTTTCAGAAATGTATTTTAGCACATAAGGGTGATCAGTTAATACATGTAAGTAAAATTAATACTAATTTCATCTAAGAATGAACAACTGTTCTCAGCACATCAAACTCCTACTACCAAGACTACAGTCTAACAAAAAGACATGGAATACATGATCTTAGATGAGGGAAACAGTGTATACCAGAAGGAAAGACCTGAGAATGACTTTGACATGACCTTCACTTCAATTTAAGAAAAACTACCTTGAGAAAAATATAGTTATTTGTAAAAGTACATTATTTGTGTCATATTATGCAAGTACAACTAAATGTGTAGCTTTCTCTTTTCCTGTTTTTATGTTTATAGTTAAGTACATGCATCATGCATGTGTGTGTGTGTGTGTGTGTGTGTATGTGTGTCTGTGTGTGGGTCTGTGTGTCTGTGTGTCTGTGAGTCTGTGTGTCTGTGTGTCTGTGTGTCTGTGTGTGTGCATGCAGAGACCAGAGGATGACCTCAAATATCTTCTGCACATGACTGGACTACTGTGCTGGTTGACTACACAAGAGTTAATATTTTTTAACTAAAGGAGGAACTAAGTAAATGATCAAATATAGAATACTTTTTGGTTAATTAATTGATAATATTGTAGATAGCTCCTTTAACACTCTTTACAATTTTAGTGATGTTAACATTTCATATAGTAGCTCAGTGTAGAAATAATAAAGTATTAAACTCTTCATGTTTTAGAAAATATGAATTTTGGTATAATTTAAATCTGCAAGTAAATAATATCATCGGTTATGATTTTCAATTAAGTTAGCATACAAAACTACTAATATGAAAAAGAGAAATTCTCCTTCAAGCTACTGAGAGAATAAATTAACATTCAGTTATAATATTTCAAATATAAATTAAAAGTAATGACTTTCAAAAGTATTATTTTAACTGAAATAAATAAGGGAGCCAATAAGGTTTCATCTGTGCTTAATTACACATTATGCTTCTACTTTAGTTGAAAAAATGAATTAAAGTATAAAGTCATATATATCTTGCTTGTTAGGCACATTCCAGTTCTTGTACACACACACACACACACACACACACACACACACACACACACACACACACAGAGAGAGAGAGAGAGAGAGAGAGAGAGAGAGACAGACAGACAGACAGACAGACTCATAAACACAATATCAGCCTTGACAAGGGAACATGACTAGAATACAAGATCTCCTATTATAAAAGGAGAAGGCACAGAGTTAGAAACCGTGTGACATTGGAAATGTTATGCCCACCATGACTTTAATCTCATAATCCAATCTACACTGAGGAAACTCATGTAGTCATCTGTACAAGTTTTCTATTCATGTATCATGCAGGTAGGATTGAATGTGTATTTTTCTTTCTTCTCTTTTTGTGTGTATACATGAGTGTGTGGGGGGCACAAACATATGAGGAGGCCATAGGATAACCTCAGGTGTCTACTATATATGCATTAAAGAAACGCTGGAAACAAAATCTGCACACAATCACTCTATACTTCCCTGCATTACTCTTCTTCCCTCCATTTTTTCATCCACAAAACTTACCTCCTTATATACCAGTATTTTCAAGTGAGGTCATGCTAGAAAATGATTTTCCTAAGGAAATGTAGAGTCTACTAGGAAGTAACAGAGTGAAATTGGAATTTCAGGCAGTTATTATGAGAAACATCGCATGGTGGAAAATGTAACAGTCTTAGATTGGTGTGCAGCACATGACTCCTTTGGAAGGACAATTACCCTTTCAAAGGTCTTTCACATATCATTCTCCACTGATTAAAAATACAGCATTTAGTATTTTAAAGATCATTTATGAAACTGATGAGAATACTCTAAACCACAGGTTTCATGTTCTGAATGTGTCTTGTTCTATTTTAGATCTGAATATGGAAGAATTCTTTCCAAAATAGACTGTTGAAAATTATTTGTGTGATGCATATTATTTTCTCTACAACTTTCAACAATATTTATAAATTTTCAGTTATTCTTTAAGTACTTACAGGTGTCAATAATAGGGTAATATATAATTCAGACAGCAGGGTCACAGTGGTACAAAGTGTCTGCTACAGGGTGTTTGCAAATAGTACTGATTTTTTAATATATATCTGAATCATTTTCTGTAAAATTTCTTAAACTAAGGACATTCTTATTACTGAATAGTAACAATTTCTGCTTCCTGTATTTTAAAATATAATTAAATATTTATTAAGGGAGTTAACAAATATCTGTTAAGCATAAACAGAGAACTTGGCAGTATTCTAGGTTAAGGATAAGGCAAGCATCAATAATGCTTCTTAGAATTTGGGAAGTATATGGGGATGTGTGGGGAGGCATGAAGAAGAGAGACATATAGATTATGTTTGTTGAAACATATTTTTATTTCTCTAATAATTTTCAATTTGAAAAGAATAATTTTCAAGATGACAATGTCCCAGAAAGTGAGTAACCTGTCGTTGTACTATTTCCCACTTTCTAATTCAGCAGAACTCATAATTCATATCTGCTCTTTCATATAAATCATATGTTGCTTTCTTTTATTTAAAGCTTTTACTAAATATAAAGGCATGATAGGCATTTTGTACTTTTAACATACTGAAAAATAATTGCAAAATATGCAAATAAGTAGCTTGCTGGTATTTCTATACCATAAGCTTGTATAAAAAACACAGAACCCAGTTATTATAATTATAAGCTATGTGTCTATATTGGACAGATCTAAAACTATACTAACTTCTTCCCCAGCTATTAGAGCATTTGCTACTTAAAGTTTCTCCTGGCCACAAAGTCTTACTTCATTTTGGAATAAAGCCATCCCTTTAAACCCATCCCTGTCACATCATTCAAACTATCAGCCCATACAGAAATCTATGCATGACAACTGTGTAAGAAGGTTGAGAAGGACAACAGAAACTGTGCATGTGTGAAACTTTACTGGGGGAAAATCAAAGACATGAAGCATTATTCATGTCATAGATACTTTAAAATATCTACTTATAATTCTTGCTGTCATGATTACGGTTTCTCATCAGTATAGCTGAATTGTTTCTGTAAGCTTCTCTCTGTAAGCCTGAGATGATTCAATACATCTCAGCTTAGCTTCAACATTAAAGCTTTTGTAACCAGTGAAACACAAGAGTAGTAATCTGGGAAGAGAAGGCCTCTGCAGTTTCTAAAATGTGTATTTCAAAGGAGGGGAAATAGGATGGTCATTATTAAAAGATTCAAACAGCTGTTTTGGTGAAAAAAACAAAAACAAAAAACAAAAAAAACAAAAAAAACCACAACCAGAATGTTCGGTCTCTACAGGTTGCTGGAACAGCCTGAAGAAATTACAAATATCCAGGTATTTGTAAATACTCATGTTTACTCATCGGTAATTGTTTAGTTATTACTTCTGATAAAATTGGCTTTTCACAATATAATGAATTTTTAAAATTTTTGAGACATTGCACAGTGTTAAGCAGAATTTCGGATACAGAAAATATTAGTAATAAAATGTATAAATACAAATCTGCTGAATTAGGAAGTGGGAAATAGTACAATGACAAGTTACCTATTTTCTGGGACATTGTCAGCTTGAAACTTACTCTTTTCAAACTAAAAATTATTAGAGAAAAGAAAAATATTTCAACAAATGGAGAGCTATTTCATCTATGCTTATCAAAGAGAAACATCATCAAGTATGGTGCATGGCATCCAAGTGGTACCCAAATAAGTGGTACCAAATGGTGCCACATGGTACCCAAAATATCAAGACACACACTAGCAGTTTAAGGAAATGTCATTTTATCCAGAGCCATCAGTTTTGTTGCTAAACTGTAGCAACTAACTGTACTCTCTGTATACAATCACAGAGTATTAAACTCTGTTCTTTTCAACCATCCAAACTATACTTTTATTGATAACTTATTTACAGGTATAATCTGTAGCAGTATGTATTAGTCTTCCATCAATGTCTGAACACCATCTTAGTATGTCTCTAAATGCTGTGTTGATTAGGACAGTCTGAGGTTTAGTAGAGGCTGTCTTATTAATTCTTTTTGTACCTCTGCTAGTGTGAGTGTGTGTATGTGGATTTCTGTCTGTATGTGTATGATTACCATGCATGAAAGGAATAATAACTACTTTGAATCCAATGCACATATAGGACACTAAACAGTAATACTTATTTCTGTACTAAAATTACCACTTTCACATCATGAGTTTTGCAGGCAAATGGATGGAACTAGAAAATATCATCCTGAGTGAGACCCAAAGGATATGTATGGTGTGAACTCAGTAATAAGTGGATATTGGCCAAAAAAGTACACAATTCCCAGGATACAACCCGCAGAACTCAAGAAGGGCTAAAAACCTGAAGGTCCCAAGTGAGGATGCCTCAATCTCACTTTGGAGGGAGAAGAAAAGCAATCACAGGAGAGAGGATAGAGATAAGGACCTAGGAAAGAAAGGGGACAGGGAGAGGAAGAGGGGAAATGATCAGGTATTGGGTGGGGGAACAAGAGTGGAGCCAGCAGAAAGAATTGAAACAGGCAACCTTGGGGGGTAGAAGGTAGGGGGACCCTCTAGAATATACCAGAGACTTGGGAGGCGAGAAACTCTCAGGACTCAAAGGGGAGAAGGGGCTTAAATGAAATTCTCTCCAGTGGGGAAAGGGAATTTGTAGAGCCCACCTCCAGTAAAAAGACGGCATCAAGTAAGGGATGGGTTGCTGTCCCACAGTCAAAAACTATGACCCACAATTGTTCCTGTCTGAAAGAACTGCAGGGACCAAAATGTAGAATAGCCTGAGAAAAAGGAGGTACAGTGACAGCCCAAATTAAGAACCAGCTCAATGGGCCATCCAGAGACTGCTCCACCTGGGTATCCATTCCATGTTCAGTCACCAAAGGCAGACGCTGATGTGGATGCCAGGAAGTAAATGCTGACAGGAGCCTAATATAGCTGTCTTCTTAGAGGTCTGCCAGAGCCTGACATATAAAGAGGTGGATGCTCTCCGGTGAGAGCTAATCATTGAACTGTTCATGGGTTTCCCAATGGAGGAATTAGAGAGAAGACTGAAGGAGCTGAAATGGTTTGTGGGCCCTATGGGGAGAGCAACAATACCAACCAACCAGAGCTCCCAGGGCCTGGGAACACATAGGGAGGGACCCATGGCTCCAGCTGTAGATTTAAGGGAAGATGGCCTTGTCAGGCATAGGTAGGAGAGGAGATACTTGGTCCTGTGAAAGCTTGATGCCCCAGTGTGGGTGAATTCAAGGGCAGGGAGGTGGGAGTGGGGATGGGTGGGTGGGGGCACATCCTCATAGAGGCAGGAGGATGGGAGATGGGATAGGGGGTTTCTGGGTGGGGGGAAATGGGAAAAGGAGATAACATCTGAAATGTAAATAAAATATTTAATAATAATAAAAAAGAACCAGCTCAAGGGGTGGCCCCAAGGCCTGACACTATAACTGATGCTATGGTGTGCTCAAAAACGGGCCAATCATGACTGTCCTCTGAAAGGCCCAACAAATAGCTGAAAGAGTCAGATGAATATATTTATACCCAACCAATGGACAGAAGCTGGTCACCCCTGTGGTTGAATTAGGGAAAAGCTGGAAGAAGCTGAGGAGGAGGGTGGCCAGATAGAAAGATCAGCAATTTCAATTAACCCGGACCCTTGGGATATCTAAGACACTGAGCCACCAACCAGGCAGCCTGTACCAGCTTATATGAATCCCCCAACACATATACAGCAGAGAGCTTCCAGGTCTGGACTCAGTTGAAGAAAATACACCTAACCCCTGAGAGACTTGGGCCCCAGGCAGTGAGGAGGCCTGATGGGTGGTGTGAGGTCACGGTGAGGTGGGGGTAGTAGAGACATTCTCTTGGAGACAAGGTGAGGAGAAATGGAATGTGAAACTGTTGGAGGGTGGGCTGGGAAGAAGATAGCAACTTGACTGTAAAAAAAAAAAAGATTAAAGAATACATATTAAAAAAATAGAGAGAGAGAAAACCAAGCGGCAATGAACAAAACAATCAGTTATATTTAGTTATGGAAGAAGTGATGGACTAAAAACAGATGTCCATATGAATATGTTATATACCAAAAATACATGAAAAAGAAATCAAATATACTACATTTACAGATTTTACTCAATGAAAGCAAGGTTCTATAAATAGTTTAAAAGGCTTTTATTATGAAGTTTATTGTAACAAAAAATCTACTTATTCATCAAGTCTTGAAGCAAAAATGATCTATATTGTGGACCAATGTTGGATGAAAGTACTATTTTATTGTTATTATAGTATTAATAGTATTAGTATTATTTTATTTAGAAAGATATTCAGCTAGATATCTGAGACCTTTGGAAATGGGGTTGGTTGTGATGTTACAGAAAATGAGAAAATATCTCTGTTGAGGTTTAGTCTGTGGTATATATTGTACTGCTAAGTGGAAGACCCCAAGATCTGGTTGCCCAGATATGAGAGAGTCTGCATGCACTAGTCTCAAGGATTACCATGTGACCTTGACCCCAAGTCATTTTTAATTGGTGAATAAAGATGCCAACAGACAGTAGCTGGGCAGAAGGGACATAGACAGGGCTTAGGGTTCCCAGGCTTGGGGCCAGAGGAAACCCACAAGGGGGAAAAGAAGAGAGAGGAAAAATCCACTATGGGTTAGATGAGTCATAAAATAGTGGCCTGTGGGTTGACTGTGGTAGCTGAGAGCAGTCCAGACAAAACATGGCAAATTATATAATGGGATTATTGGTTGGGAAATGGACATAATAGCATAGAGAACAGATATCTGCCCAGCTCTAGTGCTAATTTATTATATATTATAAGTTTAAAGGTTGTGTGTGTCTTTTATCCAGGAACTAAATGGTAGAAGGCAGGGTAGAAATCTCAGATAGGAATTGTTACTACATCACTCAGAAGCTGCTCTGGAACAAAACTATTTTTGAATCATTGGAAAATAAAAAGGTTGGATAAGAATAAAGTATCATGGCATCTTTGTATGAAAATGCCATAATAAAAACATTACTTTTTATGGTAATTTAAAAAATAAATGTTAAAAAGTAAAAGGTTCATTAAAAAAAAAAAACTAAAAAATGCATCAGAAAAAAATAACTGATTTTATTTTTTTTACTTTTTACATTGACCTAAAAAGATTTAAACAATTTATATTTAGTAATAAACCTGTTGGACATACACTATATTTCCACAGAAAGAATACATTTCCTTCTGTCTTTTCATCATCACTATATTTGATGATATTTTATTTTGAGTAAAATAGATGAGAGTTTTTTTTTATTTGTTGAAACATATTTTTGTTTTTTTTAATAATCTTTAATCTGAAAATAGTAATTTTCAATCTAATGATACCCTAGAAAATAGATTACCTAGCATCTTTTTAAAGATGTTTATGTTTTCCAGATTTACATGTAATTTCTGTTGTGGATGATTTAATTTGTTTCACACTATCAATTCCCTATGATGCTGTAGTTATAATCACTAGTCTCTAGTACTTTATTGCAGTTTTGTTTTATTGGCTCTCAGGCTTAGTAATATGTGCATATCTGAACTCTGATTCTCTCTCTGGTTCATGCCAGATTTATGCATGGAGCTCTCTCTCAGCTTCCAGTGCCACAGTGGGTGTTGGTGTTGCTATGCCCACACCCATAGCCTGCCTTCACTATGTGTTCTCATGTATAACTCTTTTGTCATTGTTACTCTCTTTCTGTGTCTATTTCTCCTTTTCACACTTATCCTTTATGTGATAGGTGAGCTTTTTAAAATATTTGTTTGTTTAGATTTGGTTTTTTTAAAAAGTTTTCCTCTGTCTTCCTTCACGAACGTTTATTTTCTATCCTAAATTTCTAATTCCTGGCAAGACTGAAGTCTATTCTGCATGTGCCTAACTTAAGGTTTTCTTTTATGTTCCTCCATGCTTTTGCTTAAATGAGGCACCAACGGCTAATGAACTCTGACCAAATTTCGTGCATGGCTTATGTGGCAAAGAAAATGAAATGAGCTCCCAATTCACAAGGTGAGAGTAGCCAAGCAACTCTTCACTAGCGTGAAATAAAGCAAACGGTAAGAGAGGCATTGGCCTCAAAGCACTGCTTAGAAAAGATGAAGAGAAATCTGCCAGTTATCATTTCTCCTCTCTGGGGAACACAGCTGGTTACAAAACATGATGAACAAATGTGAATGTTGATTCTCAGGGACAGAGACTCAAATCCTGACCCGAAAAAGAAAGAACAAAACATTGTCCATCTTACTTCTTTTTA
The DNA here is from genome assembly GCF_011762505.2 of Arvicanthis niloticus. NCBI lineage: Eukaryota > Metazoa > Chordata > Mammalia > Rodentia > Muridae > Arvicanthis > Arvicanthis niloticus. The sequence goes on along the minus strand of NC_047674.1, from coordinate 10,395,276 downwards.
TTTACGTTTCTGTTGTCAGTTCTACTTACAATTCATATGTCAACAAGATACATAGAATTAAGATTAGATATTGTTAGCAATCAGGCAACCTCCGAAGACAGCCCTGCCTGGTGACACTGGGGCCATCAGACCATGCAGTGACAACAAAATACTTCATCATTAGCTGCCTAGAGGCATCACATTCCTACGGTCGCAGCTTTCACAGGAGATCCCTATAAAAGACCCATGGTTTTCTTTCCTTTCTTCTTTCCCCTTCTCCCTAGAGGTAGCTTTTACCTTCCACATCTCTTTTGTTGTTATTTTATTTATTTGCATTCCAAATGTGGTCCCTTTTCCTGGTTTCCCCTCCTCAAACTCCCTATCCTGTCGCCCTGCTTCTGTCAGGGTGCTCTCCCCCTATGCTAGGGCATCGAGCCTCCACAAGACCAAGGGCCTCTTCTCCCATTGATGCCAGATAAGGCCATCTTCTTATATATATGCAACTGGAGCCATGCATCCCTGCATGTGTACTCTTTGGTTGGTGGTTTAGTCCCTGGGAGCTCTGTGGCATCTGGTTGGTTGGTATTGCTGTTCTTTCTATGGGGTTGCAATTCCCTTCAGCTCCCTCAGTCCTTCCCCTAACTCCTCCATTGGGGTCCCCGTGCTCAGTCTGATGGTTGGCTGTGAGTATCTGCATCTGTATTAGTCAGGTGCTGGCAGGGCCTCTCAGGGAACAGCTATACCAGGCTCCTGTCACCAAGTGCTTCTTCACATCAGCAATAATTTCTGGGTTTGGTGTTTGCAGATGGGATGGATCCCTAGGTGGGGCAGTCTCTGGATGGCCTTTCCTTCAGTCTCTGTTCCATTCTTTGCTCTTCATTTCCTTTAGACAGGAGCAATTCTGGGTTAATAATTTTGAGGTGGATGAGAGGTCCCGTCCCTCAAGCAGAGGCTATACCTAACCTCTGAATATGGTGTCTACAGGTTATCTCTCCCGTTTGTTGGGTATTTCAGCTAATGTCATCCCTGTTGGGTCCTAGGAGCCTCTTGCATTTCCCATCTCCTACTGTTACATACCTCCTTGTAAATTTCCGACCCTTTGTACTTCTCTCCCGTCTCCTCCCACACCTGATCTTGCCCCCCCCCTTTTTTTTGCCTCCTTCTTCCTTCTCCCTCCTATCTCTCTCCCAGGTCTCTCCCTCCCTTGACTTCCCAGGATTATTTTGTTCTCCTTTCTAAGTAGGACTGAAGCATTCACATTAAAAACCTCCCACATGAGACCATGAGGCTTGGTGTAATTTTATCAGAACCCCATGCCTAGTTTCATCAGAAATAGAATTTCAAGGATAGTCTCCAGATCTACTCTTCTGTTTTTTCTAAAACACAATGAAATAAAACTATACCTAAACAAAACTTACGCCAAGAATCACTTTCGTGTCTTATTATAGCCTCTCATTAGCATGAGAGTTGATAGCTGACATTTGTGGAAAGTTCTAAGAAGAGGTCACAGTACACAAGTAAAAATTGCATGAAAGAATAATAGAAATATAAAATGTATGAGGATTTATATTTGTAACATATTTTAAGCTTTCTCACTTAGCTATGATGATTAGAAATTAATGAATATTCAAAAATTTAAAAATACTAAGCACTGTAAAAGGTAGAGTCTTCCAAGCCTAAGTGAAAGTATGTTGGATTTACTTCCATACTCCAGTTAAGTGATAGGTAGTGGAACTTTTAAAGAAGTCACTACAAATTTTATGGAGATTATTTCCATTCTTTTTTTCTTAATATTTTTACTTATTTACTTTACATCCCAATATCAACTCCTTCTCCACCCAGTATCTCCTCACACAGATCCTCCCCCATTCCACCCTCCCCTTCTCCTCTGAGAAGGGGATCCTTCCCCCTGGGTAACACATGTGCACGGGTGAGCACACACACCACCACCACCACCACCACCACCACATCAAGTCACTGGAGGACTAAGCACATCTGATTTCTCTGAGGCCAAACAAGGCAGCAGCCCAGTAAAGGGAATAAGATCCTCAGGCAAGTAGGTATGGGACAGATTCAGGGACATCTCTCACATCAGTTGTTGGGGACCTGCATAAAGACCAAGTTGCATATCTGTTTATAAATGTGTAGATGGCTTAGGTCCAGCTCATGCCAGTTCTTTGGTTGGTGGTTCAGTCTTTGGGAAGCCCCAAGGGTCCAGATTGTTTGACTGTGTTGGTCTTCCTGTGGAGTACTTATCTTTCTCAGGTCCTTCAACCCCCAACTCTACCACAAGACTCCCGGAGCTTCATCTAACATTTAGCTTTATTTCTTTGCATTTGTTTGCATTGGCTGCTGGGTGGAGCCTCTCAGAGAATAGTTATACTAGGCTCTTGTATGAAAGCATAATTATCCTTAATAGTGTCAGAGATGGAAGGAGGGAACTGGGTGGGAGAGGATGGAGAGAGGACAGAGGCAGTGTCAGAGGGAGGAGGATCAGTCTTAGAGCAGGGGAGAGAGAGTGGAGATTGACGATGGGCTTAAGACATCTTTAGGATCTGGGACAGGGAGGTCCCAGAGAGTGTATGGGCGTGAATCTACATGAAACTCCTAGCAGTGGGGGATATGGAGCCTGAAGTGGCCACCTCTGGAGGGACAAGGACAGCAACCCACCCACAAAACATTCAGCTCAAAAACTGTGTGCTGCCTACAAGATATAAAAGGACAAAGATGGAGCTGAGACAGAAAGAATGGCCAACTCATGACTGGCCCAAATTGAGACCCATCCTCTGGGACAATATAAGTAATAATTGCCATTCATAAAGGGTTTAAAAATTACTTTTTAACTTATAATTCTATATCTTCTTATAAGATTCCCTAACCTTGTATCATTAGATACAGTGACTTAAATAGGCTTGCCCTCCATATGTTTATGTTTTTGAATGCTTGGCCATAGGCAATGGCACTATTAGGAAGTGTGGCTTTGTTAGAGGAAGTGTGTCACTTTAGAGGTGCAGCTTTGACGTCATATATGCTGAAGATATGCCACTGTGGTACACAACTCTCTAATGTCTTTGGATTAAGATGTAGAACTCTCAGTTTCTTCTCTAACACCATACCTGCGTGCATACAGCCATGCCTTCCACCACAACGGTAAACTGAACCTCTAAAGCTGCAAGCCAGGCCCATTAAATGTCTTTTGTGAGAGTTGCCTTGGTTATGGTGTCACTTCACATAAATAAAATCCAAAATAAGACACTATGTATTGTTGGGCCTTGGATGAGGTAACTCCATTTAACCTGTTACTTTCAGTCACGTAGGACAGGTAGAGGGCGTGATTAACAAGTCTCTACCTCCAGAGATTTAAATATTAATGAATTATCAAAAGGCCAGGGGCGTAGCTAATTAAGTTATTCCCTCCCCTTTCTCCCTTCCCTATAAGACTGGTCTCCCCTGGCTTTTGGCGGGGGAAGCGCACAACACCTGCATCCATTCACCATGCCATGAACAATAAAAGCTTTGGAAAACTGGACTCCACGTGTCCATGGTCTCTCCGCCTGATTCCCAGCTTTTGGAACCCTGGAACCTTGCCGATGCAGCCGCCGGCCAGCCCACCGACAGCTGCTTGAATGTGGGATCCTCCGCTGGGCGGGGGAAGCTCTGGTGCCGGACTGCCCTGAGACTCTGTCGCCGGACTCCCTCCTCTCCCCCTGCCCTCGAGTTTTGTCCCCACAATGTATGTCTCTTCATGACTGATAAATTTCTAGAATTATTCTCAGAAATATGCACTTGGAGAAACTAGACACATAGAATACAACAAGCGAAGCAAGGTTAACCACATCAATAAAAGTCTAGGCTTGAACTGGATTTTAGCAAACACTAGTCTTTCCCTTAATCAGCTGATCCAATGATGTAAGAGGCGTGCTAGACAATTTAAAAAGTAAGATACAGTGTCTTAGAAATGAGTTCTTTTACAGTTTCTTTGGCAGGGTTTTCTTGTTTTGTCTTTCATTAATAATACCTAAAGTTAAAGTTAATGCTTTGTGGTTTGGTAGCACTGTCTTTCCGAGCCATGAAAGATGTGCTCACGTCCCTTCTGAAGTTCATTCTGGCAAAAACAATGACTTGGTAGAGAGCCACTAGGGAATTAATTTTTAACAGAGCTTGTCTTAGTAGTCTAATTCTTATTTTAAAAATGTCATTGCTCTGTGTGACTTGGTTGTAAAATCGCTTGAAGTTAACAAGTATGCATTAGCATGCGTGCCCTTGAGAAAATCTGATATGAACGCAATTGGATTTGAGGTGCATTTCTTTTCAAAAGTACATTTATTTTTTTTTTAGGCTTTTGAAATAAAACGAATGCCATGTTTTCTGCCAAATAGTTAGTGTAAGGAAGGCTAGGAGAGGTAAAATGCAGAAAAAAAAATGACAAGATTTTTTTCATTTAGTTGAATGTTTCAGATTGGCTGAATGATTACAAAATACCCTGAAGCCCAAGTTAAAATAATCAGTACAACCAACCCAAGTCACATATGGATCTGTGTGTTATTCCTGGTCTTAAGAAAGTATTAGTATCACCAGTAATTCCCAAAATAATAAACTGAATATTTAAATAAATGTAACATGAACAGCTTTGTTCACCAATAGGTCACATATTGATGTGGTATGGCTGAGTATATGCTATGTGTATTATGAGTGTGTGTGTGTGTGTGTGTGTGTGTGTGTGTGTGCGCGTGTGTGTGTGCGTGTGCGTGTGTGTTTGTCTGTGTCAGGGAGGATGACATCCAGAGTCCTGTTCTATCAACTCTGTCTTATTTCTTTGACAGTTTATTTCACTAAATTTCAGCTAGGGTATCAGCTAACAATCTCTGGCATAACTCTATGTCCAACAGTCTTGGGATGCAGGTACACGCAGGTATATATCCACATTTGTATAGCAGGTGACATTCCTGATAAGCTTCCTGTATCAGCCATCATGTTCAAGCATTTGAGAGAAAAAGATGGTATACCAAAAGAGACATTTACAAAATAACAAAAGGATCCAAATCCTGGATCCAGTTTCACTCACAATCAGCTAAATGTTTCTAAACTGGAATGATTTATTTAATGGTAAAATATATAATATTAGAGAAACTGCATTATTTAAAATATATTTAAAATGACAAGGAAACAACCCTGTATAGGAAGTTACAGAGTCAGCAAAAGAAAATAGTGGAGATATTTTTATTTTATTTCATTCATTTTTTGTTTCAAGTTTATAATATAAATATATAATTTTTCCCTTCTTTTTTTTTTAACTACACATTCCCATATACCCTAATCCTCTCTTTTAAATTCATGGCCTTTCTTTTCATTAATTGCAATACATAAACATATGTCCAAGCATATACATTCCTAAATTTATAAATATAACCTATTCAGTGCATATAGTCTTATTTGTATGCATGTTTTCAAGGTTGACCATTTATTTTGGATACCCTGTTACTGTGCTCTTCCCTAGGGAAGACTATGTTCCCTGCCTTCAGATTCCCTTAGATGCCTGTATTTATTTGTGTGAGAAATGCTTCATGGAGTTTTTCTCATTCATGCTTTTTGTTGTTCTTGATCAGATCATGTCCAGCAGCCATGTTAGTGTTGGTGTATAGCTTTTGACATTCCTCAGAGATATAATCTCACAAAAACTCTCTTGATCCTCTGGCTCTTACACTCTCTGTCCTTTCTTCTATAATAAATCTTGAGCTTTAGTTGTGTTTTGCATTATAGATGTTTCTATTGGGACTGGGATCCACAACTTTGCATTTTGATTGGTTTGGGAATTTTTGTAATGGTATTCAGATGTTGCAAAAAAAAATCTTTCCTTGATGAAAGTCAAAGATGTATCTGTGGGAATAAAGACAAATATTTCAAATGTAATTATAGATCATGCTCATTTTGTAAAGTGGATATTAGAGGTTCTCCTTTAAGATCCATGACTTTGCTAGCCTTGGGTATTTGGCTAGGTTCCGGTCTCAAGAATGAGTTATGTCATTAAAATTATTAACAAATTTAAAATATTATCTCCCTCTTTTTTGTCAGCTGGTTTATGTACCTTTGAGATCAGCCTGAAGAAATGTCATAAATGGTGTTCTCATGTCCATGTTTGATCTTTGAATGTTGTAACACTTTTTTTTATATTTTTTGAGTATTTGAGAATTTCATACTTGTAGATTAAAAAGACTTCCATAGGTTTATACTACCATAGATTTCAAAGTTAGCATTTATCTAAAGAGGCACAAAGCAATACCTCCCCACTGTACACAGAGGGCAACTAGTTACTTATGGGAAGACGGTCAGGTGTACATAAAACATGAAGGAAGACAATCATATAACGCCGAGAAAGTGTCAGTAGAGATGTAATGGAACTTGACCAAGTATGCACGAAAGTTTGGGTTCAACCTCAGTGAAAAGCATAGACTATTAAAAAAAGGAATATATTCTAAGGTGAAGTAAATTTAGTATGGTGAAAATAATTACAAAGAGGACACGATTTGACTCCACATAAAAAAAGATGCAAAATTCACATTTTTATTTGTATAATGTTATTTTCATCCTTCTGCTCATTTCGTCTTGGGATTCTACCATCCCACAGGGATTTTCCATTTACTCTGCTGAGCTAATAGACAGGGAATAAGAATGCACGTGTTTACAGTCTGAAATGATGATAATTTGATGAGTGAATATTACATTTAGCAACCCTATTTTCATAAAAGACAGCATTTAAATAGTTTCCAGATAAAATATTTCAACATTTTCTATTAAACACATTTTGAGTATATCAAGTTTTGTTGATTCATATTTTGAGAAAACTTAAGTGTTTATTTAATAATAGAAGTTAAACAGACCTAGTTAGATTAGAAGAAAAGAATGATGGATTTAAAACAATGTTTTTCTGCTTTAGTATAACCCTTAGTTTCATACTGGCCATTTCATTATTAATACAAGCTATGTTTGACTTGAGTTTCACCACATAAATTAATCCTTGTATACATGTTTGCATATATGTGTGTGTATTATATATCTAACTGATTTTATTAATAGGCTTTAGGATGACATACTTTAATTTTAATATATCTACATGTATGTAAAAATATTTGTCCAGTTACATTAATTTGTCCAGTTTTAACTCGAATAGTACTGTTGTCTTCTGTAGAATACGGAGAGTTAGTTTTAACCTCTCAGTTTCCAAATTAAATATATCTGCGGCTTCAAGCATATATGCATAAATAAATACAATAAACATCTTAGCAATGTGACTAATAGTTGTGTAAGGTTGTACTATGAAACATAAAGTTGTCATGCTGTAATAAACTGACATTACATGCTAATAAAACTTAATTTGAATAATTAGTTTTAAAATAAAAGATATATGTGCTGAAACTAAGAACTGAATGTTGCCAATGTCCTCCAGAACCCTAGGCAGATAGCACTAAATTATTATGCCACAGAAGAGAATCACAAAACATTGAAAGGTGCTGAAAAAAATTAACACATGTTTCTAGACAAATATGAAAAGGTTAAAACGATCATGGAATTTTAAATGAGTGTCATTACTTATACACTCTTATACAGTATTATCTATTAAGAATGTCTCAAAATTCCATAAAACAAAGACAAATTGGCATGGTATTCTTGAATAATAAATTATACTTGACATTTAAGTTTTTCTAGTATGTACCTAATAGCTAATTGTTAGAGATATTATTAATATTCATGTTTGAATTGAGGGTACTTATATGGTGAAATCAGAACTGAAAGTATTAGTTAGTTATGTTTTATATTTAATGGGCATGTTTTGAAGACCAAAGGCAAATAATTACAGTTTATTTTATAATTTAAGTTAACTTTATCTTCAACTGATAAATCATACATAATTTATAAATATTAATGAAGTGATATAAAATATTGTAATATATATGCATTCTATAATATTTCTTTAGGCAAACGATATCTTTTATCTCAAAAGTTTAATATTCCTTTATGATGTAATACGTCTTTTAGCCTTTATAGAGAGCTAGCCCTTAATCCTTTCCTGTTGATGATCTCTTGTTCAGTAGAGTTTCAGGACTTTTCTCACTCTCTTTGCCTTTTACCCTCCCCGGACCTTACAACCCACTGTTCCATCTAAACCTTCCTTCGAATACATTAAAACTAAAATACAATTACATCTTCCTTCCTCTCCCTAATCCTTCCCAAGTGACCAATCTTGATCTCTCTCAGTTTCAAGGCCCCTCCTTCTTTAAATGGCTGTTTTATATGTATATATACATAAATGTGTGTGTTTTGTAAATATATAATACTCCCTAAATATTACCTTCTCAGTATGCATGTTACTTATAAGTAGACATTTTCAGGTCTGGCACTTGGTATGGCATACCTAACTGGGAGCTCTTCCTTGGTGAGGATTCTCTTTCCCACTTTCAAAATTCCTTTGCTGCCTGGAGTTCATTATCCCCTAAATTTTAAGGCACCTAATTTTTTTTTCTCTACCATATCGGTACGTCCTTTGATGCCACCCAGGCCAGACCTTATTGAGGCGGCCATATTGAGACTTTATCAGTGTGTGTTCTCTGGTGCTTCACACTTTCACAGCATATATCCTGTTCCTCTCTATGAGAGCAACATTTTCAGAACCTATGAATGAGCGATTGATATTTCATAGCATTTACATTCCTATGCAGGTCTTATGGCTGAATGTTATATTCTGCCTTATATTTAGAGCACATTCTCTTTATATATTCCTCAGCTGATGAAAAGTTCTTATCTCTGTACTTGGCTTAAATACAGCTTCAGTGAATAGTGAGTGCAGCTATTTCATCATACTGATTTCACTGATTAGGATACATACCTTGTAATGTTATTACTATTATAGATATAAGTTTTTGAGATCTTCATTATTTTTTTATAACAGAGTTAGTAATTTCACTCTTACAAGCCATGTGCAAGAATCCCTTTTTTTCAATATTGTTGCCAACACGTTAGTGTTGTTTTTCTCTCTCTCTGTTTCTCTGTCTCTGTCTCCCTGTCTCTCTGTCTCTCTCTTTCTGTGTGTGTGTGTGTGTGTGTGTGTGTGTGTGTGTGTGTAGATGCCCATGAAAAATAAAGCTATTGATCCCCTGAGCTGGAGTTAGAGATGGTTGTTAGTCAACCAAATAGGTCTAAAAGTCAAGCTCAGGTCCTGTGCAAGAGGAGCAAGTGGTCTTAACCAATAAGCCATGTGCCCATCCTCATCTCTCAAAGCCCTTAATGCTTTTAGTAGTTCTCATAGTTACTGAAATTAGATTGTGTTTAAGTATGTTTGGGCTTTAATCTTTCTGATGATTAATGAGACATATTACCGTTTTCCAAAAATATTTGTTGGCCATTTGTGTATCACCTTTTTAGTAATGTTTTAGGTCTCTAGCACAGTTGACATTTCTCTCTCTCTCTCTCTCTCTCTCTCTCTCTCTCTCTCTCTCTCTCACACACACACACACACACACACACACACACACATTTCATTTTGGCATTTCATTTGAATGTATTATTCATTATATGAATGAATGAATGAATGAATGAATGAATGAGTCCCACATAACTCAAACTGGCTTCAGACTCTGTAAGTAGCCTAAGATGGTTGTGAATGCTGGATTCTCTTGCTTTAGACTTCAGCGTTTCTAGACATATACCAATGGACCCAGAAGCTTTCCTAATGTTTAAATCTAAGGTATTTGAATTCTTGCCAATTATTAATGTGACAGCATATGTTGCCACATCTATACTTTGCAAATATAAATATTTTTATAGTATATTGTAGGTTATTTCTCTATTCTAATGTGGGTTTTGCCAACCATAAGTTTTCAGTTCATTATTATTTCATTTATATATTTTCCTGTGTTTTACTATCTTATTTTTTCATATCCTTACTATTTTGAAGCACACATTAGGATGTAAATTTAAAAAATGTCAATAGTAAATCTTGTTAAGAAATAGAGTCTTAGCCAGCCATTATGACACACACCTTTATTTCCAGAACTCAAGAGTCAAAAGCAGGCATATATCTGTGAGTTCTAATCCAGTCTGGTCTATAAAGTGACTAAGATAGCCAAGGCTACCTACTAAGACTCTGTCTCAAAAAATAAAAATTAAAAAAATAGAAAATAAAAGGAAAATGTAATCTTCTAAGTAACATGTGCACTACTATATTTTGATTCTCTTTCTGGAGAATTAAAATTTTTATAAGTTTTTAAAATCATTTTTCATTTCATTTCCTTTAATAGTGAATTGATTTTGCCATTAGTAATGACAGAATGCAGGACAGGGAAGTAAATCTAGGCATGGATATTTGCCTCTTTTGTTCCAATTCCCTAACTCCAGTAATGGCAAAAGCATCTCTCAGCCCTAGTTTGAGATTTAAGAGATGCTTATGACACCTTGAAGAAAGAAACATTGTTTTAGAACTAAAAGCAGAAACAATTTACTATCAGCACACTTTACCTTATCAAATAGTTCTATTAATTGTCTAAGAGAAAACATATATGACATTTTCATAGCCATAAATTTCATTCTTATTATTAGTGGAGACTAGGAATATATATCCTTTCTTATTGCATACAGAGGAGAGTTCTACTTGCCAATCCATCCTGAAGCATGAGAACAACAACTTATCAATTTCTACAACAGTTTACAATTAGCACTTGCTTAGACTTTAGGAAGTAAAATAATCTACAAGCAAAAAATATATGGTATAATTATTTGATATCATTAGGCCATATTAGCAACTAAATCCATGTAACAGATAACATACATTTTTATATAAAAATAATTAGTAACTAAAAAACCAAGAGCAGCCAATTTAACAGATGCAAAAGGGACATTGAGTAAATTCATTAGCATGAAAAAAAGAAATCCAAAATTCTGGCAAAAAGATGAAAATTTTAAGTTACTGAAGTAGGTTTTAATACGAGAATAAACCATCAAGAAATATTTTGTGTCTTAAAATGATGTGTGGTTTATGTTGGGATGATGGTACTTGTTCTGTCTGATCAAATGAAAATTAAATTGACAGAACATAGTTTGTTCTTACATGACCAGAAACATTGTGGTTTGGTTAGTGCTTACTAAATATGTCTTGGATGACTGAACAGTGGATGAGGGGATGACTGGATTGACGGATGGGTAAATCAACAAATGCACAGTTTTGTCAATAAGAAACATTACATGATATAATTTTGTTCTTTGAAAAAATATGTATTTGTTAAAACTTCCTCATTAAATTAGAATAATAAGAAAATGTTGCTCCCTAGATAAAATAATATTAAGCATTTTAATTATATTAAGAGTTGTGTTTTTAATCTCCAGGTAAAATTCTGTCTCTGAGCACTAACAGATGTTTTAGTACACTTACATGATAAAAGTTATTTTAAGAGAAACACAATTACAGCATAAATACATTTTACATATCCTGACGTTAAATATTTAATATGCATCTTGCAAACAATAGGGGAACAAGGGATGTTTGGTAGTAATTGCTTAGAATCACTAATGTACCTTTTAGTAACAGTACTTGCAACTTTTTAAATAAAGTATTTTACAGAGGATCAAGGAAGACTCTGGGGTATGATTTATGGGGAGAAACTAAGCCTTTTAGATTTCATCTAAGTCATCAGTCACTGACATCTTTACCAATTTGTGCAAAAAAAGTTGAAATAAATTATTCTCTCAAGTGGTAGTAGTATTATAAATCAGAAATAGGTGCATGTCACAAACAAGAGAATGTTAGACCACTGCTCTGTGTATCTCTAATGGATTATCACAGCAGTAATTAGCATTGTAAGTCACGTGATGAACACTGTGGCAATGGTCTACATCATTCCATTTTAGTTCCAGTACACTGAATTGTTCTCCTATTTTTAAGACCTCTATTCCATTTGAAAATGTCGCTGGATTTTAATGCCTGTATCATTCTAAGGTTGCAAGGTACTTTACTCCAGCAGCATGGATCTACTTATAGGGATGTGTGGACTTCATACCTAGTTCTGGTAAAATTCCTGGGCCTTAATGTAAAGAAAGAAGGTACTCAGGACAGTATGTAGAAAACTGCAAAGAATATAATACTACAAATGAGATCCCAGGGAGTGACATTAATACCCAAGTGAAAAAAAAATAAAAATTTTACCTTGAATTTGACCTTGAATTTGAATTTGAATTTTGACTTTACTTTCTAATTATGAAATTTTCTCATTTTATATGATATAGCACTTGATGTAAAACTGGCCAATGTCCAATGAACTATTAACCAGCTGAAGATGCTATTGTAAGAGAAATGAATGAAGGCATGCTGAGATCAAAGTGATCAGCAGCAAAACAAAAGCAATGGGATGCTTCTGAGTAAGGAGAACAGTGTCTCAAAGTGATATTGTGGTCTCAGTTGAACAATCAGTTATGTGCAAGCCTGTCTATTATAAATATATCTCACTCAAAAAAAATATGTCTCTTAGTATTTAGGAAGATTGAATAAAAGCACCATGGAGAAAGATGTGCTGATATAATTATTCCATTTCAAAGAACATTGAAAATCAATGTAAGTAAACCATAATACCTAACATTTAGTATGGGTAAAATCACTTTCTGTATTTAATTTTGACCTTTCTGATACATATGTATATTTTGTAACAAAAGGTATATAAAGCACATGGTTATCATGAAGAAACCAAAACCTAGGTAAAATAATGTAGATCATTTCCAAATTTATACCACTAATTACTTAATATAAGAAAATGTTCAGAGTGTCTTTCCTTTAGTTGCTTTTCAGTTTTTGTTGTCTCTTTTTGCACTTGATTTGAAATAACATTGTATTTCTTTATTTATCAATCACTGATTTTCATTAAATATTATGTCTATAAAATAATTATTATCAGTAGTTTCAAGTTTCTCTGTCATGATGCAAACATATAACTACTTATAAAGCAATCAAATGTTTGAATGTATTTTTACAAAGATCAAAATAATTGGGGTAAGTCATATTAACCCAGTGTGAGTATTGATGGGCTTGTCATGTTACGACTAAAAACTTTTACTTGAAGGGTAAAAAGAAGAAAGGTTTAGTGTTAACTTCAGAAAATATTTGAGTGACCTAAACTGAGTGTCCTAAAATTATTGTCCAAAAGGTAGATACTTTCAGGATTTTCTATAAGGATATGCTAGAAACCTTTTCTACTATTTGGAGTGAACAGACAATAATCTTGAAGAACTTGTAATCTTTGAATTGTGTATAGTTATGTGCAGTTATGTGCATGAGGTGTACCCCTATGCAGATGTCCCTCCGAGACCAGAGATTTCAAATTCCCTGGAGCTTGAAATATGTCCTGCTGAAAATGGATCACAGGAATCAAACATGGATGCTTTGTAAGAACATTGTTCTTATCGACTGAGCCATTCCCTTAGTGCCCTCAAAAAAAATTTAATGTTCGTTGTAGCTGCATTATTTGCAGTATAAGAAACGATTTAGAACGCAGTATGGTTCCATTTTTCACTTCTTCCCTTGGGGTGTCCAGGTGCCGCCACACACCAGGCAGGGAAGGGTGGGACAGAGTTCTGCAGTCAACTTCTCCCCTTGGGTGGCTGACACCCGATAAGAGGTGCAAGATAGAGGTGTGGGTGTGGGTTTGGATTGAGGGTGTGGGGAAGGTGTCTTCTCTGAAGATTTCAGTATCACGGCTCTTTAAAAAAACAGTTCTCTTAGATGATAGTCAATGAAACAGCTTGTGTTCTTTATTCAGGGTGAGCAAGGACTATATAAACCAAGGAAAATGAAAATGAGCTTTCCTTTTCCTTTCCTCCATTCCCTCCCTCCCTCCCTCCCTCCCTCCCTCCCTCCCTCCCTCCCTTCCTTTTTTCCTTCCTTCCTTCTGTCCTTCCTTTCTTTTTTTAAAATTACTTTTATTTTTTTAACAGTCCAGTAGTTGCCCCTCTCCTGGTTTGCTCTCCCACCGTTTTTCATCCCATTCCTCTTGCCCCGTATATTCAGAAGGATGACACCTTCACACCCTCTGCCAGGCCTCCCCACTTACTAGGGTCTCAAATCTCTTGAGGGTTAGGCAAATCTTCTCCCACTGAGGCCAGACCAGGCAGTCCTCTGCTGTATATGTGTAAGGGGCCTCTAATAAGCTAGTTTATGCTGCCTGGTTGGTTGGTCAGGGCTCAGTGTCTGAGAGATCTCAGGGGTCCAGGCAGGTCTTCCTATGGGGTTGCCCTCCTCCTTGGGAAGAAGCTTTTCTTAGGGTGAAGTTTCATTGGCAGAAGGTTAAAATTCCTCATATTCACAGAGAGGTATTCCAGAAGGTTGCACCTCTAATTTTGCGAAGGATTATGTGACATTTTTCTGATAGAGTGGGAGGGTCAGGGTCCCAATTTAAGACAGAGAAGAGGAATCCCAGATAGAAAGAAGAGGTCTGCATTTTGCAAAGAGCTCAAGACATGGTAGACTATAACCTTTAAATAGCAGTAAAGAACTGTTTTGGTCTAGCAAAGTAGTGACAGTGAATGAATGTCAAATTCTTTAGGCAATATACCAAAGAGAGAGATAGCTGGATAATATTGTAATTTGTTTTTAGTTTTTAATGGATTCTCTGTATTTTTTCCTAGAGTGGTTGCATCAGTTTGTTTTCCCACCAACATTAAATGGGAGTTTCTTCTCTGTGACAAAACTAGCATCTTTGACAACTTTGTTGATCTTATCTATTCTGATCGGAGTAAGATTAAACCTCTAAATTGTTTTGATTGGCATTTCCATAGTTGCTAAGGATGATGAAAATGTTTTTAAGGTGTACTTTCATCTCTTGTTGAGACTTCTTAGCCCATTTTATGTGAGTTATTTCCTTGCCTTTTAGTTTTGGGTTCTTTGTATATTCTGGATATTAGTCCTCTGTGAGATATATAGGAAGCCAATTCTCTTCCATTCTGTGTGTTTCCTCTTCACTCATTTCTAAAATGGGACTTTCACTATCTTAAGACTCATTTTGTAGATATTTCCTCACTCCTTCACCAGTGTATTATTACCTCCTACTTGTGATGTTATTATTCACATGCTTTCCCAAGTATCTTCATTTATCTCATGTTTGTGTTAATAGCTTCAGCTTTCTTTATATCTCTTTTAAACTCAAAGGATCTATTAGAGATTAATAGCTTCAATTTCAGTGGAGCAACCAGAATAGCTTTCCTGTGTTGTGGTATATTTATTCTCTTCTTCTTCACGGTGGTCTTTATACTGTAGTTACAGTTTATTCATTTTCTATATTTGTTTCTTATTTTGTGTTTCTCTGGGTTGATATATATATGTATATATATATTTCTAAATTAAAATACTTGTCTTACTTATAGATTTATAAAAAATTTATTTATGTTTTATGTGTGTGAAGGTTAGCCTTTATGTACATTTGCACATATGTTTGATAGATTTGTTGACTTTTGTCAGACTGAGATGCACATAAACTCAATTATTAATCAGGAAATAGAAGTTATATTCCATAGATTTGTTGGACATTTATGAGTTTTTTTATATAACCTAGTCATTTTATTCTAATCTTATCTATAAATACCTAATCCAGAATGCTTGTTCTTTACATTTGACATGACACATTACTTGTTCCTCATTAATTACAGAGTTGGGTAAGAAATTTGACATTTTGATTGCATGAGAACAAT
Source organism: Arvicanthis niloticus (assembly GCF_011762505.2). Taxonomy (NCBI): domain Eukaryota; kingdom Metazoa; phylum Chordata; class Mammalia; order Rodentia; family Muridae; genus Arvicanthis; species Arvicanthis niloticus. Next base: position 10,379,580 of record NC_047674.1, on the reverse strand, counting down.
GTCTCCCTTTGACAATTATACTTTTTTATAACACTACAATATTACATGGTGCCCTTTTATAAGTGCTCAGAAGAAAACAGGCATTAAAGCATTTATTTGCATCTCTTAATGTGATAATTTGTTTTCAGTCTCTGTAAATTGAATTCATGCGTTCCATTATTTTCATTGCTTCATCTTCTCTAAAATCCAAAGACAGATACATAGAATCTTGTCTTTAAACATATGCCAACTATAAACACATTTACTCTCCTTTTCTGAATACTTTCCTCCCTTCTATTCTTGTTTCTCTTCTTCCATAACTACTTCTTCCTCTTTCTCCTTTCTCCTCCTCCTCCTCCTCCTCCTCCTCCTCCTCCTCCTCCTCCTCCTCCTCCTCCTCCTCCTCCTCTTCTTCTTCCTCCTTCTTTTCATCCTCTTCTTCCTCCTCCTTCTCTTCCTCCTTCTCCTTTTTGTGGGACACTGAGCTCAGAGACAACCAGGTGTCTGGTCGAACAAGCTTCTGAACCCCAGAGAACCCTTTAGGTACAGTAAGATGTTCAGCTCTGTTCCTGGCCCCCTGGCTCTTTCAGCTTCTGCCCTTCACAGCCCCTCCCACAGACCATGACCATCGGGTCACATAGAAATGGTGCCCCAGGCTCTCTTCACATGCATATGTGGCATCCCTAAAAACCTCAGACTAAGCCAATGAGGTTACCTGCTGCTAAAACCTTCACCCACCCCAAACTGTATATATTGAGCTTAATTGAGAAGTAAAGTGCACACAAGAATCATCCTGTTGTCCGAGAACTTCCATTGTGGACCCGCCCATTCTTATCAATTTATTATGCATTTACTAGCCTCTGCTAGAAAAATGATACACTGCATCAAATAAACCTACCAAAAATCTCCTCTGCATATGCATAACAATTTAATTTAGCATTGTTTCTTCTTTTGTATTCTTGTATTCTTTTTTCTTTCATAGTTTTTCTTCTTGCTTTGTATAACAAAAATTGGTTTTTCTCTGAAGAAAAAATTATGAATAGTTTTTAATCATCACACCTCACGAATAAACTCTTTTTAACATTATTATATTTACTTTAATGTAAAAACACACATAAAATATCAAGCACCTATAATGTTATATTAAATACATTGCTATATAAGATGTATTTGAATGAATTCATTATTGCATATTTGTTTGGGTTTTTTGTCATGGAACTATTTTAGATCCATGAACACCAAATGATATATAAATATCACATTCTACTGAAAAAACTGTAAACATTTACTAAAAAATCAAGTATGACTTCAGTGTTCCTCTGCCTTGTATGTAGAGTAGAATGTCTGTGGGGCTTTTGCAACATCTGATGTTTAGACCATATCCTAATCTAATTATATTAATTCTCAGGGTTAATGATCAGGTCATTTAAAAGCCCTTAGGTGATTTCATTACTCAGTTAATATTTATTGATTAAGTATTATATACAATAAATTTGCCTTTATATTTTGTATCTGCAGTGAATCCAATGCAAATGATCTCACTGGTTAGTTCTTCTGGCTCACAAACAGCTTCAGGAACTCCCAGACAACATACTTTATTCATGCAGTAATAGCCAAGAGAGGTATTGAAATAGGGCACTGAATATTTAACAGTTGCTGTATATGCAAGAGAAGAAAGTAAATATTTTGAACCATTTCACCTGACTCTTAATGATTCTCTTCTTCATTAAAGAATATTTCCTTCTCTCTTAAAATCAGCATGACTTAAATCTGTATGCTAAAATTAAACTGTCCTATAGAGAAAGGATGGAATTATAGATAAAATACAAATGCACAGTTTAGGTTTTTGAAAAGAGAAAAATGTTTGAAGCTACTTGACTTATTTTTACTTTTGTTTTTTATGTTAAGGAGATTAAAAGTTGGATATATTTTCTCGATCACATGAATTATTATTGAACTTTTGCTGGTTCTTAAAGCCTTTAGTTATCCTGCTAATAATAAATATAAGTTAAAAACTAAATATAAAGCTAAGGAGATAACTGAGTTAGGAAGGGCATTTACTGACTAGCCTAGAACCTGTACCATATTATCTGAAAAGAAAACAGATGCAAATCCTGCAAACTGTCCTCTGACCAGAACCCAGAGCACCATTGGTGTATGCACTTGAAGATACTCACCTACCCATGCACACATGCACATGTACACACACACACACACACACACACACACACACACACTATAGATATGAATAAAATTAAAAACATAAATTAAGTAGGTAAATTTCATTGGTTTTCTAGCTCAATGAAAAGTGGTATACTTGTTTTCTTTTAACAAAACAATTTTCTGTGTTTCCATTTTTTCTTTCAGTGTAGTATTCAATTGAAATTGTGTGACTACAAATTGAAAGATGTTCTTTTAGCTTATAAATAATTGTCTAGAACAAAAGGATGGAAGGTTAGTTAATAATAAATACTAAAATAATAAAATAATAAAAAACTAACTTGTTTTTTTTTAATTTAGTAGATATTTTAGAAAAATATTCTTATGGAAAAAGATAATATTCCTCAAATAACCACAATGAATCCTGTATCTTCTCATTTTTATATAGATTTACAAAGTATATTCTTAAAGATGTTTCTATAGCAAAAAGATTTAGAATACCTAATTATTATGTTAAATATAATCTTAATTTAAAAATTAATAAAATATCAATAACATTTATTATGTTAGGTATTGCACAATTAGATATTTTATGTGATACTACTTATATTTACTCTATGATACAGGATTGGAAAACAATTATTTTGATTTTCCTCAATTAAATTAAATAATTTTGTTTTAATAGTATATTATAAATCAATATGCTCATTATAGTGCAGAAAACCATATAGGGTATAATGATGACAGACAGTTAATAGATCTTCCCTGTCTTTTCATTATTCTAAATATATGACTCACAAAATTGAGTCAATTTGGTTATAAATGCAAAGGTTAAGTATTACTAGAAATAATATCCTGTCAGGATGTATTTAGTCCTTTTCTGATGACATGAAAACCCAATAAATATTCTGAGTTTAAATGAAACATATTTAAATTGTACTTGAATTGTTAGGGGTTCATAAAAATATTACTTCAGAGAAATTATATCATTGAGCTGTAACACAGATTATTTTGTAGAAAAAATGGGTTTTTAGAGTTAGAGTTTTGGTGATTTGTTCTTGTGTTTTTTGCCATTGTTACTTCAATAAATAAACTTAAGAGTAAATCTAGTAACTAATTTCAAGACATGTGTATGGTCAGACAAGCTAGCAGACAAACAATTGCAGGAACAAAGTACTTTTACTCACTGCACAGAGACCTGCATGACCCTTAAATTGCCTCTCTATTTTTCTCTATCTTTTTTTTTTTCATTTTTTGTTTCATTTTTCTCCATTTCTCCTTTTGCTGTTTTGGTAGTGTTTGGAATAAAACACAGCATCTGTTCATGAGAGGCAAGCAACCGGCCAATCACTGAAGTACATCTGTAACTCTTTCATCTCTTTCTTTATCCCTAGGTCTCTCACATGTACTAGATGTGTTGAAAATGACAGGCACCCAAAGGCTTCATAATAGAATTAAAGCAGATATGACATTTGTCTGAGGTTATGGCATTTACTGCCTGTAATCTTGAAATGTAATCCATGTGTTCAAATCTTTTTGCTAAGGCAACATCTTTGGGAATATAATCATCACATTAAAAGATATCCATATATAAGTATAGCATTCAGTTGTCATCAAGGAAACTTCTTTTGCAACTGATGGAGACCATTACAGAAAACCACAACTAATCAAAATTCAGAGTTGTGGAGATTTTTTCCAGTGGATAAATCTACCAGCCGCCTCCCATAGCTAAAGTTCAGAAGGACAGAACTACTGCGAAAGCCAGAAGACCAGAGAGTTTGCTGTGAGATTGTGTCTTCTAATAATGTCAGAAATTACATCCAGAATGTCTCACAAACCTGACCGTATGACCAAAATGGTCCAGCTGAGCAAGGATAATTGACCAACAGCATGCCAAAACAAAGAGGGAAAATACAGAAGACATAAACCCTAGATGTAGAACTACAGGAAACTATGCAAGGCTAAAACCATAGGATAAGTAGTCTTTCCTAGGGAGTACTAATCCAATTATTTAATGTCAAATGATCAGCCCCAAGGACACACAAGTGATGTTATACAGAATTAACAGGTTGAATTTTGAAATATGTTATGTATATACATGTACATATACACATATATGTGTGCAATAACAATGAGTAAAATGATTTTGAGTTAGAAATTTTGAATTAGAGTGATATATGGAAAGGAGGGAGGAAACGAAAGAGAGATATATTGGAATTACATAATCTCAAAATTTGTTATCTCTTAGAATCCTTTTCTTTTCTAATGAGATATAGATGGGTGGAGAGGAGCTGGAAGGATTAGAGGATGTACAATATGAGAAAAGAATATATTTTCAATAAAAGGAGAGCACTTAAAAAATACAAATTCAAAAACAAAATAAGACTGTCAGAGGAACAAGGCAATGTTCCAGATGCTTGGCAAAACAATGAAGACTGTTCATGTGCTTGTCCCCAAGGGCCTGACTAGTAAAGAAAACTATAAATAATTGCCCTACAATGAAGAAACAATAAGGAAAACCTTATAAATGTAAAAAATTATTCTCATATAGTATGTGGAATGGCTGTAGGTAACAGAGTACTTTGGGCTAGATATTTGAATAAAGTAGAAGTCGAACTCAGTGTACATGAAGTTAGTTGACAGGTGGAAGGAGTTTGTCTTCAAGATGTATGGATTCCATTAGAAGCCAGCCAGCACCATGGTTTGAACTAACTTAAAATCTGTCAGACAGAAATCCTCCAGGATATATATTTTTTGTGAACCTCCCCAGCTTCTTTTAAATGTTGCATTACAAGTATTTTACAAAGCAAAACACTGTGTACAGATGTGCTCTCTCCAAAACTTCATTCTTGATTAATAACAATTTCAGTGTGGAGACATATTGGAACAGTAAATAACATTTTGAAAATTTGAAATTCTGAGTTTACATTGTGAGTTTTATAGTAGGCTCAACATTTACCTATAATGAAATGTAGATATGGTTCCTCTCATTCATATAATCTTTCCCATGAAAAATTTATTTGGCTTTGGAAAATAAATCATACACTGTTTCACATATTAGATCTGTTGATATTGTAGTGTAAATACTGTTAAATTTCTAGTGACTTCTATTATATAAGTAAGGCAGTTTAATCTTAAAATATATTTTGGTGTTTTAATATTAAAATCATAGCATTTAGGGTATGATGTTCTATACTAGTATTTGCTGTGATGGTTTATAAAATGTATCACATAAAAACTTCATTGTAAGCCTGCTATTCTTGAGATCAAAAAATTGTTTAAATTTATCATTAATGTTATGTTTCTATTTGTAAATATAAAATATAAAACTCAAACCTAATTTAAAAATAATATTTTTTTCTTACAAAACTTTTGTGAGTTGAGAGTCTTCTTTTCTTTCTTTGCATTTTGGTCTACTGCAGACTTATTTTTCCATATGACATTTTTATTTCACAAATTGAAGTTTTCTATAAAAAGAAGTGTCAATAATAATGAAATCCAAATTCTCCTTGGCAACAAACTTTGTGTGAAACAGGAGGTGGGCAGAGGATCTGTAATGTCATTTCTAAAAGAATAATACCTGACAATTAGATAACAGAATATGACCACTAGAAGACTTAAATCTAATGAAAAATTTTATTTCTTCACATTTAAATAACTTAAAATGCGTTAGCAGAGATATTGGTGTTTAAAGTAGTTTAATAACAGTATATCCAAGTTATTAAAAAAGGGAGTATTTACCACTTAGAATTATGTGTGTATGTGTGTGTGTGTAAATTATTGGTGAAAATAATTTTTCTTAAACAACATTCTACTTCATCCATTTTGTAAGAGGTTTATGCAAATATAGAGATTGCATATGCTCCATTTACCTCCAGGGAAAAGCTTCTGTGCTTTCCAAAGTCTTTAATCATTCTATCACTCTCTTTTCAACTAAACCTGTTAAATAAACATAAATCACTTTGATGGAAGAAAGAAGCTTTGACTACTTAAGATGCAATATGATCTTACAATTTATTCGGTTTTAACTTTAGCTTCATTATATATGAAATGACACTCCAGGCTGATACTTCAATTCAGGAGCAGCCAGGAAGGCAATTACTGGATCTCTGACTCTTTCAGTATTCTAAAAGATGTAAAGACACAGTGAAAACACAAGCAATTCATTACCTGTTTAGGTACATGACTCCTGATACACTTTAACAATGATGATAATTTTAAAAAGGCAAAACAAGAGAAATATATAATCAAAAGGTAAACCTCACTTGTACTAACATACTAAAGTCATAGTATTCTCTTTCCACATGTCATCTGTGCTAGGTTGAATACCATACCAGAAAAATACCTTTCAAACAAAACAGAATAGCCTGTTATGTATCTTAAGTTTCTGTGGACACAAAAATTACAATTTCTGGGATGAAGTCTTCCTTGATACAAAGTAGTAACTTAATCCCATGACTTGAGCTTTCCTCTTACCCAATCAGAATGGCAAAGATCATCAAAACAAACAAGAAATGCTGAATGTATGTGAGTAAGAACCTTTATTCACTGTTGGTGGGACATGGTTATCTCTGCACTATCAAAATAACTAGGAAATGGAAATGATCTAAGTGGTTTCTTTATCTGACAATGGGTAATAGCAGTGTAGTGCATATGAACTCTGAAATATTACTAAGCATGAATAAAAGTGAAACAATGAAATGTACAGGTAAATGGATAGAATTAGAAATGATCCTCACCTGAGATGACTCAGATCTAAAAATGAAACATTAGATACTCTCTCTCCTTTGATGTCCCTAAAGTTTTTGAGTTGTTTTGGAACAACTGTAGAAACCAGAGAAGTTGAAAAGGACCATTACTGAGGGAACATGAGAAATAGAGAGGAAAAAAGCAGAGCACAATGATTTAAGTAGAAAATAGGAAATAGAAGAATCTTTAATTAATGAAGAAGAGAAGTAAGTGCAGAGAAAAGATAAAGTAATAATAAGGATGCCTGCAAAGAAGTCATAATGAATCATACTCTTAACTATATACCTATCATATGTAAATACAAAAATATAGCTTAAATACAAATTTCAATCCAGGGCTGATAATGCTCCTCCCAGGATCAATAGACTGTTTAACAAATACCACCACACCAGGCCTGAAAATTTCTCTTTTGACTGTTTAGGCAGAGTTGTCCAAGAGACTCCCAAAACAATATAGGTTATTGCCCTTAACCTTGATTTCCCCGTAGAAGTGGAAATCCTTGTTGCTGAAAACAAGTTCATTAGACATAGGGCACAGAGGCTACACCATGGATATGACCTGAAACCTTATGCAATATTGATTAGCATTCATGGTAACAAAAGGTAATATATAAGCTTTAATAGTATGGAAGCAGCCAATAATACTATCAAGCTATAACACCCATGAACTACAGCAATAACCAACATTGCAGGATAACCCTAAGTGTGCACTAGTGGCACACATGCCTTCGCAGTAACCAACATATCACTAATTAGACTTAATTAGGTCTTGGTCAATAAGAGGAAAATTATGCTATATACTGAAAACAGAGTAAACTTCCTAGAGATAATGGATTAAAGAATCTTAGAGGAAACCCTACATCTGCCATTTTATTAAACCATCATAATTTCTAACTACATACTAAATATTTTTATTATATCCACAAATAAGTACATCTCTTATCTTTCATTAAGGAAATTCCACTATGTAGAAGTAGGAGACCATTACTAAAACATCCAGTCAAGCACAATGAAGAGTTTTGGAGTCCTGATCCAAGTGATACATCTACACAAGTCCTGAGCCTAAGAATCTGGGACATGAGGGGTCATGAGGTTTGTCAGATCCCAGAGGAATAAGGAGTTTGCTGTGGGATTGTGTCACCAAAGAATGTCAGAAGCTACACCCATAAAGCCTCACCAATATAAGCTCACAAGGCTTCAGTTCTACACAAAAACTACAGGCAACTAAGGAATACTGAGAGTAGGAGAAACAGTCTTCTCCAGAGAACATATAAATTGTTTTTCAATATCGAATGGGTAGCCCACAAAATTTATAACTTCAAGTAATAGCATACAGATTGAGCTGAGTGTGATTACATTTATTTAATATATATGTATATTACATATTAATATATATATATATATAGTTATTTGCATCATATTTACATTATCTATGTAACATATATATTCTTATACACATACTTATGTAATTATAATTAAGAAACATAAACACAAATTGGAAAGACAGCAAGAGGATTATGTAAGATGGTTTGTAGGTAGAAAGGGCAAATATAAATACAATTAAAATTTCAATCTAGATATTTATATCTATATATGTACAAGTACAATATATGTGTATATACATACATGTGTATATATGTTTATATATGTAAAGAATAGAACAACACAAGGGGGAAAAGCCAAGTTAGGAAAAAGTACAAGTTGTAATTATGAATCAGTAATGTGAAGAAGTCAACTGTCAGTAACAGACACCAAATTCTTGTTATAATCACTCTTTTAGTTTAACCACACTGGCAAATGTATCATCATATATCATTTTGGCCTTAATTTATGTTTTTTAATTGGGTAATTTTATTTATTTACTGTTCAGATAGTTGACATGTGAATACTCTCTTTAAAAAAAAATGCTCCTTTTGCAATTATATAATTGGATTGTTTTTGTTTTGTCCTTTCATACATCTATTTGATGTTGAATTATAGAAACTAAAAGGGCATATTAATTAAATTATATGCCAAAGTGGATAAAGGGGTAGGCTAGATAAAAAATTGACAACAGTAGAGATGTTTTTATACTGTATCTCAGACTAAGTGTGCGGAATTGAGAAAGAGAAGTGTCATTTCAAAAAGCTATTGGTATTGCAAAGGACAAGGGATGCAGTCTAATTCAAATCCAAATATGTGTAATCCTGAGTCAGTAACATAGACTTAGTTTTCCAGGAATACCACAGTCCAATGAGGTAGCAATTTCATAAGATTTTTAACATAACAGAACAAACAAAGACAATTATCAAAATGATTTTCAAATGTATTGGTGGGTGCATGGGGTAAGCAGATTGTAGGGAGGAGAAGAGAACTCTGCGTGTGGCCTTAGATTCTGTCTGACAATCTTTTTAACTATTTGATGGGCAGGAAACTAGGATCTTATTAAGGTAAAATGTCATAAATATTGAGATCTTTGTTTTTTCTGTTAGTGACAGAATGTTAGGTCCATTTTGATCTGTCAGTCACAGGATATTAGATCTGACAGAGTAGGACAAAGAATGGTTGTTAGGGTAAAGATCATCCACGATAATGCCAATTAGGTTCTGGAATTGCAACATTCCCACTTATCCACATCCCTTCCTGGTAGGTAGAATTAAAATTGCCCCATAGGTTCTTAGGGAGTGGCACTATTAGCAGGTATAACCCTCTTGGAATAGTGTAGCCTTGGTTTGTTTGGTTTTTTTGTTTTTTGTTGTTTTATTTAATATTTTATTGGTTATTTTATTTATTTACATTTAAAATGTTAGCCCCCTTCCCAGTTTCCCCTCTGCAAATCCCCTATACCCAACCTGCTTCTATGAGGGTGCTCCCCCACCCACCTACCCACCCACTCCCACCTCACTGCCCTAGCTTTCCCCTATTCTGGGGCATCAAGCCTTCACAGCACCAAGGGCTTCTCTTCCAACTGATGCCCAACAAGGCCATCCTCTACTACATATGTGGCTGGAGCCATGGGTTCTTTCATATGTACTCTATGGTTGGTGGTTCAGTTCCTGGGAGCTCTGGGGGACCTGGTTGGTTGATATTGTTGTTCTTCCTGTGGGGTTGCAAACCCCATCAGCTCCTTCAGTCCTTCAGTCCTTCCCCTAATTCTTTTATTGTGGCATATAAGAATCTTAGCCTCCTATTGGGCTTCTGTATCTACAAGAATAGAGTTGGGCATTTCTACATATTGGTAGTTTCCTGGATTATGAGGAAAAAAGTTAGGAATTCACAAGTGCTCAGCACTAATGAAATGACACACTCTCTCGGGGTAGTATTAGTAGAAGTCTAGACAGGAGCTTGGAGCACCAAAAGAGTCCACTTATTTGTTCAATTGCCTGCCTACCTGTGAAAAGCCCTTCATCTTCCAGTCTAAAGAGGTAAATTAGGATAGGAGAAACTCTAGGCTTCAGCTAATTCTGGACTATGGGGAAATTTTACACCATCTCCTACAAGGGAAAGTAGAATCAGGCTGTGTACAGCACACAATTGGACTAATGTTCTTCAAATTAAAATTAAAATGTGCTGTGTATACACATTTTAACTTGGTATAGCTTCTACTGTCATTTCTTCTCTCACTTAGTTATGTCTTTTTAAAGATTTTTTTAAAATATTTTTTTCAAAATGAGTTTTTTATGAATAATGTATGTGATATTACTCATTTGGATAAAGTAATAGGAATATTATTCACATATAAGACACTTATTGATAACAAAACAATTAACATTTCATTGGTGGGGTTTTTTTCCACATTTTGTGTTTTCTGGGTAGTTTGTGCTTTTCTCTCTGTCTTCATGTTTTCCATTGTGTGGTGCTCAAGGTAAAAATAAAGACACACAATATTGCATCATTGTAATTTTGGATGAGAAATCATGTTACATTCAGTTTTATATTTACAATAAGTTTTTATACATAACTGAATTATATTAAAACTAGTATCAGTATATGTAGGTTCTGATAATAAATTAAGAGAAATAATTTTAAGTGTTAAGTACTCATGCTTTTGATCTACATTAACCAGCTTTAACAGGTGCTATTAAGGATAAGATTTCTAAGATTTCCTAGAATAACAATGTTTTTCGTTTGTTTATTCATTTTCCTAAAGCTTGTAGTTGCCATGCAAGGGAATAGAAAAAGGGATGAGAATCAAAATTTACAAATCAAAACAATAAAACTCTAAGAAGATCATGGGATTTTTTTTTTCTATTATTTCTGCTTCCAGGCATTTCAGCTCTAACCACTCTGGACTCTTAATTGCCTTATCAGGACTGCTGTTACTACTAAGCTGATAACCCTACTGATGAAAATATAACCACTGATGCACCCATCCAGCACTGATCTACTGCCTCTTCTGCTCTCATCTCTGCCTGTCCTGGCTTCAAATGATTATATCTGGAATGAAGAACACAACTAGGCAGGAGCTTGGAGCACCAAAAGAGTCCACCTATTTGGTTGATTACTTGCCTACCTGTGAAGAGCCCTTTATCTTCCAGCCTAAAGAGGTAAATTAAAACAGTAGAAACTAGACTTCAGTAAATCCTAGACTAAGGGAAAATTTTACACCATCTCCTACAAGGGAAAGGATACTTGAAAAATTGAATGTGGGGGGGGGGGTGTGGGGGGGAGTATGGGTATGTCATGTATGTGTGCATCTGTGCAGATAAAATCAATTATTCTATAAGAATAGAAACCAGGGTTTGATGTTATAATTTCTTCTTCAGTCACTGTCCACCTTACTTTTTGGGCAAAGTCTCTCACTGGACCAGGAGCTCCCCAGCTGGCTAGACTGGCTGGCGAGTGAGTAAATGCACTAAGATCCACCTGTTCTCCTCCTCCCAATAAGCACAGGGACAGCATATAAGTGCCAGCACTGCCTGTTTTTATCATGCTTTCATGGTATTCTAATTCAAGTGCTGCAGCACAACAAGAACTTAACCTCTGGTTAAACTATTTAGTTGTGGGAAAATCAATTTTTGGACTAAATGCTTAACACTAGGAATGGCATAAGAACGTGTCTCCAAGCTGCTTGAAAAATGAGCTAAGTAGTCATGTTATGTGTCTTTACCCCTACCACAACTTGCTATAATTATAACACACACACACACACACACACACACACACAGAGAGAGAGAGAGAGAGACAGAGAGACAGAGAGACAGAGAGAGACAAAGAGAGACAGAGAGAGAGAACATTTGAGTAAAATCTCAAACATATTATTTTGCAAATTACCTTCTTCATATATGCAACAATTTTAAAGTGAGCATGTAGAAATTAATCATCACTATTAGAATCTACATGGTATTTTTCAGTTCCCAAAACAAATAAAACCAATGCATCCTTTTAGAATATTTAGTATTTTTTCAATATTGTGATTTCAATAAACTGAAGAAGCCTATTAATTGTTGATAAGTTTTAAGAAATTTCTCAAACTCATATAGTAGAGCTATAATTAAAATTGATAGATTTAATGACATTGTAATTATATATATTGATAAATATAACAAAAGTGTTTTCTAAACCTTTCAAGCCAAATAGATGGAACTAGAAAATAAAATCTGAGTAAGGTAACCCAGACTCCAAAGGACATGCATGGTATGTACTCATTTATAAGTGGATATTAGTCATAAATTACTTATGATACACCCAACAGCCTATAGGAAATTAGACTAGAAGGAAAACTCTAGTGAGGATGTTTAAATTCCACATAGAATGGTGAGGCAGGAGTAGGTGAGGGATTAGATGAGCACCCTCATAAAGGCAAAATGGAGCGGGGGGATGGGGGGTTCTGGAGGGGTAACCAGGAAGGGGGATATCATTTGAAATGTAAACAAATAAAATGATTAATAAAAAAGACAATACTTCAAAGCAATAAGGCTTTCCAAGCTACACAATGTTTGGCTGTGGTCTCTACATTGCTTTCCATTGGCTGATGGGTGGAGTCTCTCGGAGGACAGGCTAGGTGCCAGTCTGAAAACATAACAGAGTATCATTAATAAGGTCAGGGATTAGTTCTTGCCCATGGGATAGATCTCAATTTGGGCCAGTCATTGGTTGTCCATTCACTCCATCTCTGCTCTATCTTTGTCCCTGTACATCTTGTAGGCAGGACACATTTTGAATCAAAGGTTTTATGGGTGAGTTGTTGTCTGTATCTGTCCACTGGTAGTCCTGTCTGCCTATGGAAAGTAGCCACTTCAGAATCCATATTCCCCACTGCTAGGAGTCTCAGCTAGAGTTGCTTCCATAGACATCCTGGTACTCCCTTCCCTCTGCCCCAGGAGCTCAAGGAATCTTATGGAGGAGTTGGGGGACTTATTGAGGTACCAGAAGAGGAGAGGGATTCTAAGGAAGGCCAACAGAGCCAACAGAGTTAATTAACCTGGACACTTAGGGGCACACAGAGACTGAACCATCAACCAAAGTGCACAGCCTGGACCTAGGACCCCACGCATATGTAACAGGTATACAGCTTGATCTTCATGTGGGTCACCAACAATAGAAATGGGGGCTGTCCTTGAATTTGTTGCTTGTCTATGTATGGATCTGGTTGTTTTAACTAGGCTGCCTTATCTGACTTCAATAGAAAAGGTTGCTCTCTAGTCCTGAAGTAACCTGATGTGCTAGCACTAGTGTGTGTGTGTGTGTGTGTGTGTGTGTGTGTGCGCACATGTGCACGTGTATTGGAGGAGATGATACTCCCAGAGGTAGGCTCCCCTTTCTCAGTGGAGAAGGGATAAAGGGAATGGAATTTTTGTGAAGTGGGAGGAAACGGGCTGATATTGTGATGTAAAGGGAATAAATAAATAAATTTTAAAAATACAATGACTATAGAGATGAGAGCAGCAATAAGGGGTGTCTATTTACACCCCTTACTATAAATTCTAAATATGAATGGCATTTTATTTTTATTAATGAACCATTCATGCCACCAATGTGACAAATTCATATAGGTATATATGATTCTTTGCATCTTATTGTCATGCCATATTAATACAAAGCATGTTACTTAAATTCTAGTAAACTATTAATTTTATTTTCATTTATATTGAACATAGATTTCTTAAATCTCAGGTAAAAGTTTTTTTTTTAATAAGTTGAATGGTTCCTGTGTTTGTGTTTCATTTATTTTGAGATAAAATGTATCACAATTTCATATAACAATTTATTCTCCTAGCACAACTCAATTTTTAGGATCAGCATTAATTCAAGACTCCTAAGATGTTATTTTAAATACCAGAGGACTAATTCCTTAAATATTATTTTATGAGCCTTAAAAAAATTTACATGTATCTTCTTTAAGTATACATATGTTTCCAATTACCAACTGATGCTTTAGAGATTGGTAAAAGGTAAATTGCTAACATTTTTAAGAAAACCAAGGAGAGTAAACATTGTCTGGTATTTGTTACAAAATTAGTAACTCTTTGAGTGCTTCTTAAAATAATCCAGTTTTGCAACATTGTCAACAAATATATTTGAAATATTTGATCCATAACACCTCAAGTACCATATAGTTATTGATCAAAGGCTATCATTTTTTAGTCTGATTGAATTCCTCAAGTAAAATACAACCTGCAGCTGTTGCCAAAAAAAAAAAAAAAAAAGTGGATCATTAATCTTTTCTGTTGCTATCAGCAAAATGGATACACTCTTAAGACATAAAAGTTCAATTTGGGATACTTAGAGATGTTTGTAACTCACTGGTACAAATTGGCATAATTATGCTCTAATTGTATTTTGAGAGAAAAGTTTCATTTTAACAGGAAGGGTGAGGTGTAGGAGGAGCTAAGGTAGGAGGAGTACTGAGAGGAAGAAAAGGAGTAAGAAGAGGAGAAGAAGAAGGAGAGGAGAAGCTAGGTGATGAAAGAGAGAAAGAGGGGGGAGACAGGGAGGCAGATATTCATGTATCTCCACCAGTCAAAGATAGTTGTTATATCTAGGTTGGGTAGTGGGTTACACCTCTGATCGAACAATTCCAAACTTATAAAGCCTATGATTAACATTATTTTAAAAAATGTATAAATGCAAAAAGAAAAAGGGGGCATGGGATAGGGGTTTTCTAAGGGGGGGCGGAATGGGGAAAGGGGATGGCATCTGAAGTGTAAATAAAATATCTAATAAAAAATGAAATGAGAAAAAAAAGAAAAATAACAACACTTAATTCACACTAAGGAAGCTGAAGGAAAGGCTTATCAGTGTTGGAATCCTGTTGCTTCCAGCTTGGGCAGACTGAAGGCCATTAGAATATTTGAGTAAAGACAATGATTAGAACTTGGCTATCTGTCTTCAATGTGACATCGAGAATAACTTACCAACCCAACGATTAATGGAGTAGGTGCTCATTAGTGTACCTGGAGAGTAAGAGAATGCATGGGGAAAACTGCAGTGTGTGGCAATCATGCATGTTTGAGAATACCTTGACACTGCCACTCCCTGAGAATTGTGAGAAGTTCTAACTCAGGAAAGGGGTTTTAAAAGTTTATAATAATAATAGTAATTATTATTATTAAATAATTATATTTATATATTTTATAAATGTGTATTTTTACATTTAAAAATAAATATATATTTTATGAATGTAATTTATGCATTTGTAATATTTATATTATATAATATTTATCAAATATAATATGCAATATATAAATATATTAATATATAATTATATAATCAATATTATGTATTATAGTTATATAATGCAATAACAATAATAACAATAATAATAATAAATAACTTCATGCTTCACTAGTATTTTGGTCATTTTTTTTTAATCTTGAAAAATAGCTTTAAAGACAGATCACAATATTTTGTTCCAGAAGTATGTTGGACAAGAAGTGAAACAAATCACTTAAATCAATTGTTTCTTTTTTAACTATAAGCCTAACACTTTTCTAGGTACTAAAGGAAGTAAATTATAGGTAAGTTGGAGTAAGCAGGATTTTCTAATAGGACTTGTTATACCTAAATTATTAATGTCTCTAAAGACTCATGGTAATGTAACTAGGTTTTCCTGACATTTGTTTGTCAAAAAAAAAATAGATGATTTTTTTTTTTTTTTTTTTTGGTCTAACATGATACAATGCATATACCCCTCCCCACTCAAACTATCTAACTAATTTGCAGGTTTTTTCTTTTTTAGTTTTCCATTATTTTTAAATTCGGTAAACTCTACCTCTGTTACATTGTTATGTATTACAATTATATTTCATATTTCAAATTGAAATATTTTTTTTAAATCATGACTGTAGGGTTTTAAGTATCTTCATCATACAAAGACTACGGAATCTTATAAAAGAATGAACTAAGCTGAGTCCAAGTCATTTTGAGATACAGTGATGACGGTAGCCATGCAAGGAAGGCTGTGGCAAGCAAACTTCCTGGAGATGGCCCACTGTTTTTTTATGGCTGCATTAGTTGTGTTCTGAAGAAGCATGGACTCCAGGGTTTTTGTCCAAGGACTGCTTTTTGTTGCTGATATGCCTGTCACTGTTGTGTTCCTCATATATCTGACATAGCTTATTGTTTCCTGGATGTTTATCCCACTCTGTAGGACAGATTTCCTGCAAAATAATTATAGGGATACACTTTCATATAATAATGCTGTTTAGATGAATTAGTGATTTTGTAGAAATCCTGATTTGTTTCACATAATTTTAGGAAGTTAGAAAAATTGATAGAAAGTCTAAGGAAGATGCTTTAGTTGTTTTGACGAAAAGATAAAATAAAGTTAGAGTCAAGAATAGACTTCTGTCTCCTCATAGAATAGTAAATCAAGACTGTATAATAAGAGGTACAATAAAATTTTATAAACTATAAACATGTAAATTGTACTAGGAAGAGAAATAGGCTCAGGAAAATTTATGATCAAAGAAAAACATTCATTCTAAGTCAGGTCCAAGGATGAGGCCACAGGTGTGTACCATGATAATGCAAGGCCATAAATATATAAAACTATTGCATTGAACTTATAATGAGCTTATAGAATAAGACATAGATAAAACAACTACTTTGAACTTATCATCTGTGAGGTAATTATTTCTTACATATAGAACTTTTGTCTATAAAGCTATAAAAAGCTAAAATCAAAAATACAGCTTGTTGGAACCCCTTTCTGCTTCATCCAGTGAGTGTGTGTGTGTGTGTGTGTGCACACGCGCGTGTTTGTGTGTGTGTTTTTATAAATTTTCTTTTTCCTTTTCTTTTTTGCCAGCCTCTGAAGAGTTAAAAGAGTTTGAAGATTTTGCTGGTCACAGAGAAGTGCCAAGTAACTAATTTTTTTTTCTAATTCCCTGCTGCTATCAGCAGGAGTCAATTGCCAGAAGCTATCAACTCTGGCCCCAGAATAACAAACAGATCTGAATTGCCAGGAGCTTTCAGCTTTTGACCCTCACAGCTGAATGTCCCACCTATGTTTAATCCTGTTATCAAAGCTGGTCTTTGACACAAGGAGGATATGTCCTTTATGCTTTAAATTTCCTGTTCAAAAATCTTGACACAAAATAAAATTTCTTTATCTTATATATCAATTTATCACTGTTCTTAAAAGGAAATTTTTGTTATACTTTATATTAGATTATTCTTCAGGCACTTATCTTGTGGTGTGTCATTAATTAATATGTTTATGTCTTTAAAAATCCAGCATAGTCTAAGATTTAGAGTCCTGCCTGAAATTACTTCTTTGTTCTAGCCTAAGATTTAGATTCCGGCCTGTTAGGCTAGAACAAAGAAGTAATTTCAGACAGGATTCTAAATCGTAGGCTAGAACAAGAAAGTAGGCTTCAGATATAAAAATGACTTTGGGCTAGGACAGGGAAGTAGGCTCAGATACTTTGGTCATCCTTCTAAGTCCTTAGAAATAGTGATCACAGGAGTGATCACTGGACTCTGCTTGTTCTTTGACTGTCTGGGTTTATTGTCTTGCTTGTTCCTTGACTATTTGCATCTATTGTATTGCTAGTTCCTCAACCTAGAACTGACCTTAATACTTGCATGTAATTGAAACAGTATAAAAGCAAAAAGGAGGAGGGGGATGGGATAGGGGGTTTCTAGGGAGGGGAAATGGGGAAAGGGAATGACATCTGAAATGTAAATAAATAAAATATCAAAAATAAAAAAAAATCTTTCCTAAAAAGAAAGAAAGAAAGAAGAAAAAATCCAGTATAGTTTCTTGAAAAATTACAGTTGTACATCTTAGATTTTCTACTGTAGAAAATTCCTTCATATTTACATCAAGATTCTTTGATAAATGTTGAATATACAGATTTAAATGTCATTTCTTCTTTTCTTTTATGATATGGGAGTATATAAATGAATTAAATTACTAGTGATTAAAATTAAGTTTTAAATAATTTTATATCTATATAAGCTTTGCTTATAATTTCTAATGTGCCTTCTAAACTTTTGCTAAACTGAACTTCTAAACTCATGATAAAATTAATGTTTAAAGCCATCCAATGTGAGATAAACATGGATAAGAGCAATTATTATTCAGAAAAACAATATTTGTCTTAATTTTAAAATATTGTCAGAAGATATTGCTACTGAGTGTCTCTTAAAATTACTTCGAGTTTCCTTCAAGAATCAGCATTTACTCCAATTAAGCAGCAAGATAATAGGAAGTCTATCTCTTGATTAATCAATAACGAAGAAATCTAGTCAACAAGTTTCTCTTTTAATAACAAATTATTCTTTCCAATTTTCTTGCAACAACACTAATTGAAAATTTATGCTCTTAAATAAGTTAACCTGCCTAAGATACTTCTTTGGCCATTTTATTTAAGTAAGATTTGTACTGTCCATTTTTTTCTGCCATTTCCCAAAAGTCCTATTAAACTAGAAACAGGAAGCAAATCTTCTGGCCTTATATATTATTATGCAATTGCATAATGCTTAAATTAAAAACAAAATTTAGCCCTCTCTTGGTCCTTTTGGCTGAGGCAGATACCTAGCTGGTCAGACACCATATCCTGAGCCATCCTAGAGGAACCATTGCACTCAGAGCAGCAGGTAAGAACTCTTCCCCACTACCCTACACACCAGAGCTACAACTGGGAGCCTAGGAGGAGCTCAGGACAAATCAGCCACCCAAACCCCGCCTCTCTGGAATACCACTCCCCTTCTGCCCATTGCTTGGTCCTTTTGGTTGGGGCAGACACCTAGCTGATCTGCTCCCATGAAGACACCCTATCCTGAGCCATCCTAGAGGAACCACTGCACTCAGAGCAGCAGAATTTCAGGATCCCTGAGGCAGCCTGAGACCCAGGAGCTCTTCCACCCAGGAGCTCAGGATCACAGGATCACAGAGACATCTGAACTCTGAGGAGTTCTGACACAAGCAAAATAATTGGAAAGACAGGCTCTGGTCAGAGACAATGAGTGCAGGTAGCACTAGAGTTAACCAGATGGTGAAAGGAACGCACAAGAATATAAGCAACTGTGGGAACAAACTCCGTAGTGGCTGGCAGCAGGGTCCCTGGCAGGCTTCCTACACTGTGGGGGGTCCCACATACACACAGCTGTGGCAAGGCAGACTGGCAGCTGGGTCAGGAAGTCCTCCAAGCTGGCCACATGATGGTGGGTCCCAATAGATACAAGAGAGTTCATGGGTTCCAAAAGTTTATTGCCATGGTGTGGTAGTTGGATGTGCACCCCCATAAAAGCCAGGGGGAGCTGGTTTAAATAGGGAGGGGCAAAGAGGGGGAACCTAATTGAGCTATGCCCCCTCCCCCGCCTTTAGGTAACTCATGAATATGGAAATCTCGAGGCAGAGGCCTGTTAGTCATGCCCTCTACCTGTAGCTGTAGATGGTGATACAAAACTTCTTTGGGAGGAGCTACTGATCCAAATTTGTCTGCAAGGCGCAGGTTAATGAGAGATGTGGACCTTATGTAGGAGCCTGGATTCTGGGGTGTGGCTAAATGCCTGCCATTTCTCCAATGGGGAGTCAGGGTTTAAAGGCCCATACCCACCCAAGAACCAAGACATTCTTCCTCAGCCGGACATCCCACCCCCTTTTCTTTCATAAAAGAAGGGGCATCTCTGTGTCACCTGCAGTGAAAATTTTGAATGAGGAAGTCAAAAGAAAACACTAAGCAGACCAGAGGGTATAGCATAATTAAGCCATTGGGTAAAAGGGAATTAAGGATGGGGTTTGGAAGTTGGGGAATCATTGAATAAATTAAATACAGGTTGTACATTTTGAGGGTAATGACATCTGATTAATCTAAATAGACATTATGTTTTCCTCACTAACATATAACCAGCTATGTGACTTTGGCAAAAGAGTTCATCTGCAGCTGGAAGGTCTGGATCTGTCTTCTGTCTCAGTGTATGTTTCTGTGTCTTAGGGAGCATCTCTGGGTTTTAGCATGTGTCTCTGGGTCTTCAGTCAGATGAGGTGGCTGGGGAGAAGGCAGCTTGGCATCTCAGGCAGGTTCCAGAAGATGGTGTGGACTCTGTTGGATCTGTGGGTATAATCACAGGGAAGCAGCAACCCCAGCAGGGAGATGTCTGTAAAGGCTGGATACTGAGCATTAAATTGCTTGGGAACAAGCACTATAGAGTGAAAAATTATAAAAATCATTTTATAAAATATATACAGACTTTTTTTTAGGCTTTTCTTTAAAGGACATAGAAAATTTTCTCTGAAGCAAGCTAAAAAATGTGGACTGGCCAGTTTCAGAAACTGCAAGTTATCTAGGTGGGGCTGAGAAACTAACCACGATGACAGGGCAATAACTGAGAAATAGTTGAGCAAGTGACATGGCAAGACCACATTTTTGAGAAGATTGGGTGTGCAGAGTGCTTTTCACGTGACCCTGAATCATTTAGGTTGGGTTCCTCTGGAATTTTCCACTATTTTTATGTTATGTATCCTTGACAACCCCTCCCCACTCCCTACTTTCCTGGTTTGTGGTTTTCCCCTTTAAAAAGCTCCTCAGCTTGCTGGTCTTTTGTGAAATTCAGCTCCTATGAGAGCAAGCAATTTGACTGTTGGCTGGCCAACTCTCCCTAATGTCTTGCGATTTTTGGGTGACCCTAACTTCCCGAGACTTGAGTAAGGGTCTCCCGAGTTTGAGGGTCTTCAACACATCATGGTCTGTCATTAAGATCCTGGAAAGGCAAAGGTGTTTGAGGAAATTTTAGTCCTGGAAGGTATCTTTGAGTCTGTTTTTGGATAGCTGAGGGAGAAAAACATAATGTTAACTATGTATCTAGGATAAGCAGCAACAGTTTGTCTGTAAAGGAAATTAGTTGTTAATTAAGACTTGAGAAATGGTGATCAGCATGTTGATTTAACCTGTGGAAGTAAATTAAATGGATTTTGAACCTTGAAGAAATATTAAAAGTTGACAAAAAAATAATGTTGGACATATATCACCAGTGTTAGAGAGAAAAGGAAACATGAAAACAAAACACAAGAAAAATTTTGGTTGGGAAGCATGAGCATTGTTGCTTTAGGTGTTCCTGTTAGGAAGGAAAGGAAATGTTTAAAACTGTTGGTTGAAAAACAGGAACATTGTTGTAGGTCTTCCTGTTGGGGAGAAGAAGCAGTGAGGTGGAGGGGCTTGCTCGGCCTTGTCATTGCTGTTATGCCACACCCCCTGTATTCCTCACTCTTTTTTTCTTAGCAGGTAAATTTTAAATGTAGAGAAGAAGAGGAAAGGCCAATCTTGAAGAAAAGCTCAAAGCAAGAAGCATAGGTGTTTGATAGGAGAGTCAGAAGCAGTGAGATTTTGTGTAAAAGACTAAGTCATAGGAGACATGTGGGAGCTAAGTTGGAACCGATATCTTGGGAGAGAGAGCGAATAGTCTCAGCCATGAGAAGGAGTCCCTCAGCCAAGGGAAAGAGTCTTAGAAGAAGGGTTACAGTAGGCGCTGTGGCCTGAAGGACAGCTGTTAGCTGTGAAGGAGTCCTCTGTGGAGCTGAGGGGATGGGAAGAGTAGGGGCTAGGGAGCCACTGCCATCTTGCCCTTGAGCTGGAGAATATGTGGAGAGACAGACATAGTCTTTTTAAACTAGGAGTTAGACTGTAGCTAAGAACCAGAGAAAAGACGTTAGCCAGGAATATGAGAGAGAAGGGGGGGGTGGAACAGAAAGAGACATTACTCACAGTTTTTGCAGGTGCCAGCAGGGGGTGCTTGTGAAGCTAGCACTGCATGCATTGTCCACCATTGAGGGGTGGTGGAGGAGGGTGAATGATGATGGCCCACATACCTCGGGGGCATGCAGGTGTGGGGTTCTCTGTTGTGTTGAGTTGTGAGTCTGCATGTCTTCTATTCTTCTCAGTCTCCGGAGAGAATCAGAAGCACACACAAGAGGTGTAGTGGTGTAGCAGAGCAGGTTCCATGCACAGCACCAGATGGGGCACTACAGTGTCCCACCTGGCTGGAGGGGGGGGTGGGAGGAATTTTCACTGAGTCTGGTTCCATAGGGGCACAGAGCTCTTGGATTGGGGATCCCTGGGCCCAGAGGCAGCTAGGGACTGATTAGTCTCAAGCCCTTGGGCTCTCAGACATGAGACTGGGGGCATGTGGGAGTGCTACCAGGTGGCCCACAGCCAAAAGAAATGAGGAGAGGGAGAAGAAAGAGGTCCTGGCAGCACCCCGCTGGAGAGAGGTCACTGTACTCACTTAGCAGACTTGGCAGCCAGTTCCTGTGGTTGCTTGGGTGTCCAAGCCCCACGTTGGTTGCCAGCTGTGGAAACAAACTCTGCAGCAGCTGGAGACAGGGTCCTGGGCAGGCTTCCCATGCAAATGGGGTCCTCCATACACACAGCCATGGCAGCTGACCAGCTGCTGGGTCAGAAAGTCCTTCATGCTGGCCACACAGATACATAGATACAAGAGAGTTCATAGGTTCCAAAGGTTTATTGCCATGGTGTGGTAGTCGGATGCATGCCCCCCATAAAAGCCAGGGGGAGATAGCTTAAATAAGGAGGGGGAAAGAGGAGAAATTTAATTGAGCTATTCCCCCTGGCCTTTAGGTAACTCATGAATATGGAAATCTCAAGGCAGAGGCCTGTTAGTCATGCCCTCTACCTGTAATGTAGATGGTGATGCAAAACCTCTCTGGGAGGAGCTACTGAATCAAATGTGTCTGCAAGGCACAGGTTAATGAGAGATGTTGACCACATGTAGGAGCCTGGATTATGGGGGCATGGCTGAACGCCTGCCATTTCTCCAATGGGGAGTCTGGGTTCAAAGGTCCATGCCCACCCATGAACCAAGACATTCTTCCACAGGCCGACAAGCAACAGAAATCAAAGTTACTTGGCATCATCAGAACCAAGTTCTTCCATCATAGCAAGCCCTGGAAACCCCATCACACCAGAAAGCAGGATTCAGAATTAAAATCACTTCTCATGATGATGATAGAGGACTTTAAGAGTGTCATAAATAACTCCCTTAAAGAAATACAAGATACCATAGGTAAACAGGTAGAAGCCCTTAAAGAGGAAACACAAAAAAACCCTTGAAGAACTGAAAAAAAAAAAAAAAAAAAAAAAAAAAAAAACCAGAACAAAACAGGTGAAGAAAATGGAAGTAGAAAGAATAAACAAATCTCAAAGAAGACTTCCCTGTAAATAGAAAACCTAGGAGAGAAATTAGGAGTCTTAGAGGACGCAAGAATCATCAACAGAATACAAGAGATAGAAGAGAGAATCTCATGTGCAGAAGATACCATGTAAAACATTGACACAACTGTCAAAGAAAATGCAAAATGCAAAAAGCTTCTAACCTAAAACATACAGGAAATCAAGGACACAATGAGAAGACCAAACCTAATGATAATAGGTATAGATGAAGGTGAAGATTCCCAACTTAAAGGGCCAATAAGTATCTTCAACAAAATAATAGAGGAAAACTTCCCTAACATAAAGAAAGAGATGTCCATGAACATACAAAAAGCCTACAGAACCCCAAATAGACTATACCAGAAAAGAAATTCCTCCCATCACCTAATAATGAAAACATCAAATGCATAAAACAAAGAAACAAATACTAAAAGCAGTAAGGGAAAAAGGTAAAGTAACATGTAAAGGCAGACTTATAAGAATTACACCAGATTTCTCACCAGAGACTATAAAAGCTAGAAGATCCTGGACTGATATCATACAGATCTTAAGAGAACACAAATGCCAGCCCAGACTACTATACCCAGCAAAACTCTCAATTACCATAGATGCAGAAACCAAGATATTCCATGACAAAACCAAATTAACACAATATCTTCCAACAAATCCAGCACTTTAAAGGATAATTGATGAAAAACTCTAACACAAGGAGGGAAACAACCTAGAAAAAGAAAGAAAGTAGTCTTACAACAACCCTAAAAGAAGATAGCTACACAAACATAATTTCACCTCCAATAACAAAGATAACAGGAAGCAACAATCATTTTTCCTTAATATCTCTTAAAACCAATGGACTCAACTCCCCAATAAAAAAAGACGTAGACTATCAGACTGGATACATAAACAAGACCCAGAATTTTGCTGCATACTTGAAATTCACCTCAGTGACAAAGACAGACACTACCTAAGAGTAAAAAGATGGAAAACAATTTTCCAAGCAAATGGTCTTAAGAAACAAGCTGGAGTAGCCATTCTAATATCAAATAAAATAGACTTTCAAACAAAAGTAATCAAAAAAGATAAGGAAGGACACTTCATACTTATCAAAAGAAAAATCTACCAAGATGAACTCTCAATTCTGAACATCTATGCTCCAAATGCAAGGGCACCCACATACATAAAAGAAATTTTACTAAAGCTCAAAGCGCACATTGCACCTCACACAATGATAGTGGGGGATTTCAACACCCCACTCTCAGCAATGGACAGATCATGGAAACAGAAACTAAACAGATACAATGAAATTAACAGAAGTTATGAACCAAATGATATTAACAGATATCTATAGAACATTTCAACCTCCCAAAAAAGAATATACCTTTTTCTCAGCACCTCATGGTACCTTTTCCAAAACTGACTATATAATCAGTAACAAAACAGGCATCAACGGAACTATACAAAAAAATCAATAAAACCAGGAACTGGTTCTTTGGGAAAATCAACAAGATAGATAAACCCTTAGGCAGACTAACCAGAGGGCACAGAGACAGTATCCAAATTAATAAAATTAGAACTGAAAAAGGAGACATAACAACAGAAACTGATGAAATTAAAAAAAAAAATCATCAGATCCTACTACAAAAGCTTATACTCTACAAAACTGGAAAATCTGAATGAAATGGACAATTTTCTAGACAGATAACAGGTACCAAAGTTAAATCAGGAGCAGGTAAACCATCTAAGCAGTCCCATAACCCCTAAAGAAATAGCAGCAGTCATTAAAAGTCTCCCCACAAAAAAAAAAAAAAAAAAATGCCCAAGACCAGATGGTTTTAGTGCAGAATTCTATCAGACCTTCAAGGAAGATCTAATACCAATACTTTTCAAAGTATTCCACAAAATAGAAACAAAGGAACACTACCCAATTCATTCTATGTAGCCATAATCATGCTCATACCTAAACCTCACAAAGACCCAACAAAGAAAGAAAACTTCAAGCCAATCTCACTTATGACTATCAATGCAAAAACACTCAATAAAATTCTGGCAAATTGAATTCAAGAACACATCAAAACAATCATCTATCATAATCAAGTAGGCTTTGTCCCAGGAATGCAGGGATGGTTCAATATTCATAAATCCATCAATGTAATCTACCATATAAATAAACTCAAAGAAAAAAAAAGACATGATAATCTCACTAGATGCTGAGAATGCATTTGACAAAATTCAACATCCCTTCATAGTAAAAGTCTTGAAAAGATCAGGAATTCAAGGACTATACCTGAAAATAGTCAAAGCAATATACACCAAGCCAGTAGCCAACATCAAACTAAATGGAGAGAAAATTGAAGCAATCCCAGTAAAATCAGGCACTAGACAAGGCTGCCCACTCTCACCCTACCTATTCAATATAGTACTGGAAGTCCTAGCCAAAGCAATCAGACAAACAAAAGGAAGTCAAAGAGATACAAATAGGAAAGGAAGAAGTCAAAATTTCATTATTTGTAGATGATATGATAGTATACTTAAGTGACCTTAAAACTTCCACTAGAGAACTCCTAAACCTGATAAACAACTTCAGTAAAGTGGCTGGATATAAAATCAACCCAAACAAATCATTAGCCTTCCTCTATTGGAAGGATAAACAGGCTGAGAAAGAAATTAGAGAAATGACACCCTTCACAATACAAAACATATAAAATACCTTGGTGTGAATCTAACCAAGCAAGTGAAAGATCTATATGACAAGAACTTCAAGTCTCTGAAGAAGGAAATCAAAGAAGATCTCAGAAGATGGAAAGATCTCCCATGCTCGTGAATTGGCCAAATTAATATAGTAAAAATGACTATCTTGCCAAAAGCAATCTACAGATTCAATGCAATCCCCATTAAAATTCCAAATCAATTCTTCATAGAGATAGAAAGATCAATTTGCAAATTCATTTGGAATAACAAAAAAACCTAGGATAGTGAGAACTACTTTAAACAATAAAAGAACTTCTCGGGAATCAACATCTCTGACCTCAAGCTGTACTACAGAGTAATAATGATGAAAACTGCATAGTACTGGTACTGAGACAGGCTGGAAGACCAATGGAATAGAATTAAAGACCCAGAAATGAACCCACACACCTATAGTCACTCGATCTTTGACAAAGGAGCTAAAACCATTGAGTGGAAACAAGACAGCATTTTCAACAAATGGTGCTGGTTCAACTGTAGGTCAGCATGTTGAAGAATGCAAATTGATTCATTCTTAACTTCTTGTACAAAGCTCAAGTCCAAGTGGACAAAGCATCTTCACATAAAACCAAATACACCGAAACCAATAGAAGAGAAGCACAAACCAATGGCTTATGCTCTAAGATCAAGAATTGACAAATGGGTCCTCACAATATTGCAAAGCTTCTCTAAGGAAAAGGACACTGTCAATAAAACAAAGCAGCAACCAACAGATTGGGAAAAGATCTTTACCAATCCTATATTTGATAGAGGGCTAATATCCAATAATATACAAAAAACTTAAGAAATTAGTCTCCAGACAACCAAATAACCAAATATTAAAAAATGGGGTACAGAGCTCAACAAAGAATTCTCAACTGAAGAAACCCAAATGGCTGAGAAGAACCTAAAGAAATGTTCAATATTTTTAGTCAACAGGGAAATGCACATCAAACAACCCTGAGATACCACCTCACATCAGTCAGAATGGCCAAGATAAAAAACTCAAGTGATAGCATATACTGGCATGGATGTGGAGAAAGGGGAACACTCCTGCATTGTTGGTGGGATTGCAAACTGGTACAACCACTCTGGAAATCAGTCTGGTAGTTCCTCAGAAAATTGGACATAGCATTACCTGAGGACCTAGCTATACCGCTCCTGGGCCTAAACCCAGAAGATGCTCCAACATATAACAAGGACACATGCTCTACTATGTTCATAGCAGCCTTATTTATAATACCCAGAAGTTGGAAAGAACTCAAATGTCCTTCAACAGAGGAATGGATACAGAAAATGTGGTACATTTACACAATGAAATATTACTCAGCTTTTATAAACAACGAATTTGAGAAATTCTTAGGTAAATGGATAGAACTAGAAAATATCATCCTGAGTGAGGTAACCCAATCACAAAAGAACACACATGATATTTACTCACTGATAATTGGATATTCGCCCCAAAGCTTGCAATATCCAAGATACAACTCACAGACCATATGAAGCTCATAAAGAAGAAAGACCAAAGTGTGGGTGCTTTGTCCCTTCTTAGAAGGGGAACAAAATAGTCAAGGGAACAAATATGGAGACAAAGCGTGGGACAGAAACCAAAGGAGGGGTCGTCCAGAGACTGCTCCACTGTGTATCCATCTCTTTTGCATTCACCAAAGGTAGAAACTGATGTGGATGCCAGGAAGTACATGCCTGATATAGCTGTCTCCTTAGAGGTGTGCCAGAGCCTGAAATATCCAGAGGTGGATGCTCACAGCTAACTATTGATATGATCATGGGGTTCCCAATAGAGGAGTTAGAGAGATGACTGAAGGAGCTGAAAGGGTTTGTGGCCCTGTGAGGAGAACAGCAATACCAACCAACCAGAGCTCTCAGGGCCTAAGCCACCATCCTGGGAACACATAGGAAGGGGGCCATGCCTCCATAGGGGAGGATGACAGTGTCAGACATAGGTGGGTACTGAAGTCCTTGGTCCAGTGAAGGCTGGATGTCACACTTTGGGGGAAATCGTGGGTGGGGAGGTGAGTGTGGGAGGGTGGGTGGCAGTATATCCTCATAGAAGCAAGAGAAGGGTTGATGGGATATTGGGTTCCTATGTGGGAGGGGGAAGGGGATTATATCTGAAATGTAAATAAAATATCCAATAAAATAAAACAAAACAAAATTTAATAGAGAAAGGGTGGATACTTTGTGAAGCTCAAAATAAAAAGAGATGATTGTCAGTTCTCAACATTAAACTGAAGAATCTATCCAGAGGATGAGAAAGAAAAAATAAGCACAATGCATAGATACTGACAGCATTCAATAAGTCTACTTTTTTCGTAGGTCTTATACCTATTAGTGGGGAGAACTGGCGGAATTCATGAACTATATTTGTAATGAATAAAAGTCAATCACAAACTATAGTATAAAACAGTTTACATAATTGAAGTATATTTCTGTGTGGTAGCCACCATGATAATGTATTACAATTTAAAAACCTATTTAGGTAAATCCCTGGCCATGCCAGCCATGGAATCAGGCAGGCCATATTTACCTGTGTCCTCCGATCCCAACCCCTCAGTATTATCCCCGGATTTGTAGCACACCACATACCACAAATGGTGTATTCTCCTCGTCCCTCATTCCAAGGAGTCTCAGCAGATCCTGGTGGCATATCTAGATTTCCTCCCTCATGTAGACCCTGTGAACTCCCACCTTTCCGTTACATCTCATTTCTTAGAGTCAGCTCCCAGTACCTAGAAATGTGTTATCTTGAGGATCCCTGGTGGCCACACATGACAGAATCTCGGAAGCTTTCTCTATTAGGCAACCCAACACCATCACATTCATCCAAGAACCAGATGGAGCATCAAAAACTAGGGAATGGAACACCCACCCTGTAAAATTAATATTTTAATAAATCCCAGCATGGGGTTGCTTCCGCCTCAATGGTTTATGTTCCTGAATGAAAGACAGACAGACAGACAGACAGACAGACAGACACACACACACACACACACACACACACACACACACACACACACACCTTTTATATTTTAACATGCTGTAAGCAGCACAATAGCTGGGCAACTGCCTGGCCTCCATGCTGCTAGAATCTACCTCCCGCTAAAAATTACAAGGTACTACTTACTAATTTCTATGTTCTACCTTGGCTGCTCCTTATCTAACTGAGTAGTCCTTTGGGCCAGTCTCTGCCAGCCCCATTACATGGCATCTTAGCCTCTGTGTCCTGTATTCGTCTCAGGCATGGCATCTCTCCTCCTTCTTTCTCCTCATCACAGTCTCAATCTCATGAAACTTAAAAACCATATCTCTTTCTCCTCTCCTCAGCTGTTGGTTGCTAGCATCTTCATTTACCAATCAGAATTAATTGAGGACAGGTTCACAGAAGCTACATGAAGATTTCTTGAGCAAAGTTTTGGGGGCACAATGAATATTAGGATACAAGCAGCTACACTACCCAATAAACACGAGAACAGATATCACTGTCTACAGTTGAAATCATCCCATACCCAGATGCCTAAATGCCAGTGTGAAAACACAATCAATAACAGATGATGATGATGGAACCCCATCATCTTCATACAGCCAGTTTATGATAGTCTCCCTTCAGCTATGTTGATATACTTAGGGCCTGGTGAGGTAGGGTTTCTGGACACTAGTGAAAACATTCCTGAAGACCTATTATGGAGCTTGCAATGAGATGGAAGAAATGGACCTGGAGAAACAGGAGAGGGGAACATCTACAATCAGCTTACATACTTCCCTGAAAGGAATGGCCTAGGGTTTATCAGGAAGTGCTTGTGGAATTGGGGGCTGGGATAAAGCAATAAATGAAGAAAGGGAGGTTAAGAGGTGAAGGTATGTGGATCCACAGGAGATGTAGGCAAGAGAGTGAGGTTAAGAAGGCTGCAGCAGGTGTTTTACACAGCTAAGAATGACACTCAGGTAGATCTGAAGGAGCAGGAGAAGTGAAGACCTTCCATCACCCTATGTAATTCCCTGGCATAAGTACCATGTGGACTATTTAAAAAAAAACATGAATGACAGCAAAATGCATGTCTAAGATTGCAGTATTTGAATCATTATCTATGTACACATTCAAAAATTATTACCATAAAGAAAAAAATATAAGAAAGAAAGCAGTGCACCAATCATCTGAGAATTTTTTCTCTTGGTTCTTTGTAGCATCTGTTGCTGGTCTATCCCTAAGAGAAGTTTGCAAAGACAACTGGTATTATGCTTACATTGCAGGTTACTTTATATTTTATGGTTGTATATACAAAGCATATTATAGCATATTATGTATATAAATTATTTATGATGTCTTTCAGTCATGATTCATGTAATTTATTCAAATTATGGTATACATTGATGGGTTTATTTTCGATGTAATTATAGTTCTGGGTATACTAGGGTTTGGGAGGCAGGACTGGGAGGATCAGGTAGGGAGGGGAAGTAGAATGTGTTGAGGGAAGAATGTGGAGAGAGACAGATAGAATTGAATGGCATTTGATGGGTGACATGAAAACCCAATGCAATGGAAACTTTCAAAAATATGTAAAGGTTATCCTAATGAAGTCTCCCAATAATGAGGGACACAGAGTCCCAGCTGACTATATTTTGTCATCCAATGAAGCTTTTAATACCAGGACTGGCCAACATCTAATAGGCCCAAGAAATCCCATAGAAATCTCCATAAAACCTTGGCTATTGCCAAGGCCATATGTTGTTCTCCACACACTGACAATAAGGCATTGCAGAGGATAACACCCACACAATTCACTAAACACTGAAAGATCCAGGTGGTGCCTACAAAGCACCTTCACTCCTGTGTTTACTGTCATTGTTACTATAAGTAATCAGCAGCCTATGGAAAGAGAGATAAAATACTAGCCTACAGCAGCTTATGGAAAGAGACATAAACACCAGCCCAATCAGAAATCCTTTGATCTACAGTGCTATCCTGTCTGCAAAGTCTGCTAAGGCAATGGTGGCACAGTTGTGGTACAACTAATCAATCTGATTTGATATGATTGATATAAGGCACACTCTACAAGGTGGATCCCATGCCCAAAATTCTGGGGTGACCAAGAACGAGAGACTAGATAGCCTATTTGCTTAGTGTAAAACCAATTAATATTGGTTTAAAATTTCAAAGTAATCACTGATGATATTCTGCTATAATCATAGATCAGTGTCTTATTCAGTCATCATCAGAGTGCCTTCCTCCTGCTGGAGTTGGGAACATATACAGAGACTCACAACCAGTCATTACGCAGAGGGAGTGGAGGAAAGAGAGAGAGGGAGAGAAAGAGAGAGGGGAGAGAGAGAGAGAGAGAGAGAGAGAGAGAGAGAGAGAGAGAGAGAGAGAGAGAGAGAGGGGAGGGAGAGGCCTTAGAAAATACAGCTCTAGTTTGGTTGGATCCATCAAGTACCCCCATTGAGAGTTAAGGTAACCCCTCAAAAGAAGCAGCAGGAATGTAAGAGTCAGAGAGGATAAAGGATAAAAGTAAAAGAAGGTCCTCTGAATCAACTGAGCAAAGTTCCTATGAACTCACCAAGACTAAAGCAGCAAGCATAGGGCCTACTACACAAGTATATACCAGGTCTTCTTGTATATAATATATCTTCCAATTCAGTATTTTTATGGGAATCCTCAGTGTGTGAGTGAGTGTGTTTCAGATTCTTGTGATGCCTCTTAGGGCTATTTTCCTTCACTTGGTTCACCTAGTCCAGCATCAAGGTGATGATTTTCCTCTTATTACGTTTTATTGTGTCATGTTTGGTTGTTATTTCCTAGAAGCCTGTTCTTTTCTAATGAGAGACAGAAAGAAAGTGGATTTGTATGGGAGGGGAGGGGAAGGATCTGGAAAGAGCAGTGGGAGAGCAAATTAAAATCAGGACATACCAAATAAGAAAATATATTTTCAATAAAAGAGGAAATAAAAACAAATTTCATAATCAAAATAAAATTATTACACATTAGTTCAATTTTCTCAAAGAAAACATCTTCCTATAAAAATCTATTATTCCTCTGTGGACTTCAAGCTACAGCTAGCATAAACTAGGTATACAAATCAGAGTTATGCTTATTTGATAACTTATTTGAATAGATCAGAAAAAAAAGAATAAAATTCTCATCTTAATTTTTGAGAATGCATGATTCTAATAACTGTCATTATTATCCAATTGAGGAATTATAAGAATTACACATAATCATATTGAATCTAATTATTGATCTTATTGTATAAACCCATTAAAGTCATTACAAACATTGTTAAAATTTAATATTTAATATATGAAGAAATGCATTGAGCTTTCAATAGCAATCATCATGTATACGCTCTATAAAATACTGTTTGGCTGATATTTTGAATGGCAAAAACAAATCTGCATCTTTTCTACAGCCAACTCACCAACTAGGGTACATGATTGCTTTCCCTTATGCTTTTGTCTTAAGAGAACAATCCTTAGCTCAATAACGAAGTTAAGGTAATAGCAGAAGGCTGTTATTAAAGACTACTGGAGATAAAGTACAGTCAGTAATTCTTGTAACTGGCAAATGTGATTTTTAGAAAATGTGAGTTACCATTAATGTTTTAATTAGCAGTTGACAACTCTAATTAATTCATTTGGAAGAATGTGAAAGTTGAATGTAGAGTGTTTATGGATTCTGATTATAGAATTTGCTTTTAATCATGTGTCCACAGCAATCATTATCTGTGTGTTTGTTGTTATCGTTGCTGTTTTGGATATTCTGGGTTTTTGTTGTTGTTTTTTATTTACAAGTATTGGAAACTCTACACAGAAATTTTAGTGTAATTGGAGGCTGTCGTGTTTCAATCAGAATATGCAAGGAGAGACTGATATAATAATAAAAGGAATACAATTTTTATACTATCAATTACCCTGGTCAACAAACCCCACTAAAGAAAATGTACACATCCCAAATGGCCTTGTTCTTGTCACACAAACAGGACTTGGACAGGACCTGTATTTGTCAGATTCCAAAGTGAACTCTCATTTCGTCATACTCTTACCATTTGCCAGTAATTTGAAAACAGTATTCACACATTAAAGTCACTGCTTTTTTGGTATTATAGTATAATACCAATGTAATTTTATATTTATTTCAATTTTTATTACATTATTTTTACAGATATATCAAATAATAATATATTACAATATGTTATACAACATATAACAAACTGTAATAAACAGTGCAATATTAAATATACCAAAACACTACAGGAAATGCAAGTCTCTTCAGTATTGTATGTAATTTCATTATACTAGCTGTTTATGAATAAATTAACCTTCTTACTTTTTTATTGACTTCTTATTTTATTTAGAAAACAATAAACATGTGGTTGCTACGTGTTTAATTTGTTCTCAAGTAGGTTTGATAACTTAAAATAATTGAATCTTTGAAAATATAAACTAAAAAGTAAGTCTGATTTAATAATACTGTATTATATCTTGACAAATGGTTGTTAGATAACAGCCCATATGTGCCTCACCTTTAATAAGCTGTCTTAAAGTAAAAAAAAAATCAACCCTTCAAATCAGGATACTAGCATCTTATTTTAACTTGATTCAATAAAAGATATATGTGGGCAAAGATCAAACTTAAAAATTTTTATTATTTCATTATATCTTTATAAATGTACAATATATTATTGTTTATCATTGTAAGCTATTCTGTTCTATAATTTTTGTTCTTATAGAATCCCCATTATTTTATTGTACTTTGAGAATAATAGCTTAGACATATCATCTATCTGTCTTTAATAGATTTATTTTCCACAATAAATTTGCCTTTCTAATATAGTTTTTATTATTCCTACTTCCTTAAGGCAGGGGTTACTCAATATTGATAGGTGATAGTAATATCAGAACCATTTCATTAAATTTTATTGCCAATTAAGATATTAATGGCCCATAGATTAGTGCTGCTCTCAGCCTTGATCAGAGGATCTTCTCTTTGCAGTGAATGGTCCTTAATGCAGAGACTTATAACTGGTCAAAATGCTAAGAATAAGTCACAGAAAAGGCCAAGGGAGAAAAGACATTTTGAATATAATTATTTTTATATTATATACTAAGATTAAGTGATAAAGTATTAAAAGAATCAATTAAATTGTTCTTTTTGCATGCATGTATACTTTGTATGAACATATGCATGCCATGTTTGTGGCATGAGTTTGTGTGTATGCATGTGGGAGTGTGTGACTATGCATGTACAGATCTAAGGTTGATTTTAGTAGTCTTTCTCTGTAAAATGCTTCTTTTTGGATGAGTTAACATCTCTCAGTTGAATCTCAAACTTAACAATGTGTCTAACTTGCCAGCCTGCCCTAGATGTTTTGTGTCTATTCTCAAAGCACTGACAGGGTGGGTGCAATCTCACCTAACATTTAAGTCAGTTTAGGGAACTGAAACCTGGTTCAAGGATCTATCTTCATGGTACCCCAAATATGTCCTTAAATTGATGTTCAATAATGTTTAAATATCCTTAATTTTGTTCTATAGTATTAAAAGAAGTAGTATAACAAAAGTTGTGATTTGGGATATTCTATGTAAGAAGGGAAAGGAAGTAAAGTGTAAGCAATTACTGAAATATCTTTAAAAATTTTTTAAAAAGGAAAACATCACAGCAGAGGCTCACTTCCACCAAGTGGTCACATTTCACAGAATAATTGTATTATCCAGTTTTTAATCCTGCTGTATAACTATGAAAAATAACTTTTCTTATAATTGTATTTCACCCTCTTCCACACTGTCCTTAAATCTCCCAACCCATTTTAACGTTTGCTATTTCATATTCCTCCACCCAGCTTCATAACATAACACTGCATTCTATTCCCACAGTAGTCCATTATTAATTTCTATATGATTTTTTATTATATTCACTCAGAGAATTTCTATATAATCTTATGAATTTCTTGGAACTTTATAAAATGCAAGTTGATAATTTTCAACTCATCCCCCAACCCACTAAATTCCATGTTCTTTTAAGAAACAAAAACAAAAATAAACACTAAAGACATCAATTCCCATTTCTGTTTCTTAACTTTATAAGACATTTAAAAGCTCATTGGATTGTCTGAGCCACAGGACAATGCCAGAGCAGATTTATATACTAGACATATTCTAGGCCTTTCAAAAATAATTGGCCATACAGTCTTATTCTTTACAACATCAAAATAATAATAGCTTAAGACAACAATTTGACATTTCTAGAAAGTGTGCAAGTTAAATTGCAAAAACTTGTTCTCAATATCTTCAATTTTTTCATAATGGTCTTAAGCCTTAAAGACTTACATGTGACTTGACACCTTTTAGACCTTTTAGTTGCAACTACTTTAACAAGAGAGCAACTAAAAATATAATTAGTTATTGCCTATATTATTTTCCTGTACTTGGTGTTCCATATCAGATTAAGATAGATAATGGAACTGGCTATTACACTTATTTGGCTACAGTCAAACATTTGAGATGTTTTTGTTGACAATTTAATATTACTGATATTTCCTTATTATCCTCAAGGACAAGAAATTGTGAAAGAGATTATGAAACTTTAAAATAATATCTTCATAACTCTATGAGTGTGGAAAAAGCAGCTAATGGTGCTTCTTCCCTGACTTTACAGGTAATTCTAAAAAAAATGGCTTTTCTAAACTAGAAAGGGGGAATTATACCCCAAGGTCACCAAAAGCACACCTTGCTTTTGTCTTGTTTTAAAATTTCTGCAAACTGATGCTAAAGGTCAGTCTGCAGTGGATTGCCACTCAGTTACTTCCAGCTCATTTGCCAGGGTCTTGTGGAGAGACCCCTTAACTAATACTTGGTGTGGTTCTGATCCCATTTTAATTTGGGGTAATGGGTCAGTCTACATTTTTCAGAAAAAGAAATCGGAGCCTGATGTCTGCCTAAAAGACTGGTCCATCAAGTGGACACAAATCTTGAGCCTAATAATTATGATCCTAATGATAAAGATGGCTCAAAATCTTTATCAACCATCTTATTTAACTTGACATATAATCTCCACTCTTACTGGAGAGTGTCTTTTATCATTACGTAAAGCCACCCACCTGGTGGCCAGACTTTGTGTCTGATCCTGCTAATTAGCAGTTGGATTAGATACTGAAACACTTCCACTTCCAACCTTATTTTCTACATTGCTTAGATAATCATCTTGCTTTTAACCTTTGAATCTTATATTTTAAGCAGATTGGTTGCCCTCACACAGGATCGTTCTCAGCAAGCTCAGCTATTCATCATGACAGTTATACATTGCTGTGAAGAACTGCATCTAGTGCATGCCCACAGGTCCTTTGGTCTGAATCTGGTCTTGGTCTAAAGAGTGTGCCAATGATTGCCGGTTAGTCAATGACGGGTAAGAGTGTTTTGAGCTCCTATAAACCTAAGACAGAGGCATACATCATTATGCTATGTATTTTTCCTCAATGACGGGTAATTATAGGAGTAATTTTTAGCTCCCATAAACCTAAGGCAGAGGCATACATCAATATGCTATGTATGATTTCCTCAATGACGGGTAATATAGGAGTAATATAAACGCCAACCTAAGCCAGGCACGGTTGCCTGGCCACTCGAGACCCTAGACGGGATGAAATATTGTGCCCCGTCCAGATATTGGCACAGATATTGTCATCTTAAAAAATTAAGGGGGGAACTGTGCCCTTCCCCCAGGCCTGAGCAGGCCTGCAAAGTCATTTACCACAATAGACCAAGCAACAGCAAGACATAGGAGAGGCATTGCATTACCAGCCTTGGCACCTTGGAGCCTGCTACCTGAGCTAAGAATGGACTGCCTGCTGAGCTAGCCTTGACACCTTCCCCGACTGCTATCTCCTTGCCCAGCCCCTGGGCTGAACCGAGAAGAGACTCGGGGGGGGGGGGGGGCTGCTCCTTTATATGTGAAAGCAAATTATTAAACTTCGAGCCTTGATCAGAGAACTTTGTCTTGGCTTCATCTATTCCCACCTGTTTCCCTATTCTCAGCCTCTCTTACAGGTGAACCCGGTTCAACATCGTGTCTGCTGGTGGCTACAGAGTACTACTCAGCTATTTAAAACAATGACTTCATAAAATTCTTAGGCAATTTGATGGAACTAGAAAATATCATCCTGAGTGAGGTAGCCCAGGCACAAAAGAATACACATGGTATGCACTCATTGATAAGTGGACATTAGCCCAAAAGCTTGGGATAGCCAAGATACAATTCACAGACCACATGAAGCTCAGGAAGAAGGAAGACCAAAGTATGGATGCTTCAGTCCTTCTAGGAAAGAAGAACAAAATACTCACAGGAGGATATACAGAGACAAGGTATGAAGCAGAGACTGAAGAAAAGGTCATCCAGAGACTGCCATCCAGACATTACTGTGGATGCCAACAAAGTGCTTGCTGATAGGAGCCTGATATAGCTGTGTCTTGAGAGGCTCTGTGGGAGCCTGACAAATACAGAGGTGGATGCTTGCAGCCAACCATTGGTCTGAGCACGGTGTCCCCAATGAAGGAGTTAGAGAAAGAACTAAAGGAGCTGAAGGGTTTGCAACCCCATAGGAAGAACAACAATATCAACCAACCACCCCAGCTCCCAGAAACTAAACCACCGACCAGAGTGCACATGGAGCAACCCACGGCTCCAGCCCCATATGTAGCAGAGGATGGCCTTGTTGGGCATCAATGAGAGAAGAGGCTCTTGGTCCTGGTCCTGTGAAGGCTGGATGCCCCAGTGTAGGAGAATGCCAGAGTGGGGAGGTGAGGGTGGGCTGGTGGGAGAACATTCTCATAGAAGCAGGGGAAAGGGGATGACAGAGGGGGGAAAGGGGATAACATGTGAAATGTAACTAAATAAAATATCCAATAAAAAGGAATAAAAAAGATTGGTCGATGAACTATTGCTCACACCTCTAAAGAAAACTGAATCTACTTCTTCCAAAGCCTATCAATTGCCAGTAACTAGCTAATCTGCTAGGTGTTGGGCTGCCTACTTATCTGCTGTCTTCATTCTGGAATTCTGTCTGACTTGAGCTTGTACAGTTCTTGTGTGTGCTGTTTCAACCAATTTAAATTCATAGGTACACCTGTCCTGTTGTGTTTGGACAAGACTGTTAGAGTGTTATGTTGTGGTCACATACTACCCCTTTGTGTGAACGCTTTCAAACTTCTTTATTCATCTTTAATTTTTTTACATTTAATTATGATACTTCTTGATGTAAATTTCATTGGCATTTTTGTTTGCTATTTAAACCCTGAATATGTAGATTCACATCTCTTCACCAATTGCTAACATTTTATAAAAAGGTTTTAAAGTTTAAGTTGCTTTCTTGTCTTTTGGAACCCTTGAGATTCAGATCTATTGTCCTATGAGATGTTTTCTTCAGATTGTTTTCAGTTTTTTCTTCACATTGTGTAATTTGAAAATTTTGAATTTACTATTTTTTTGTGTGTATGTGCCTGAGTGCATGTATGTGTACCACATGCATGCAGTATTCATAGATTCAGAGAGTCTGGAAAAAGGCCTCTGATCCCTAGATCTGGAATTGAGCAGTTGCACACCACCCAACATAGCTGCTGGGAACAATCTCTGGTCCTCTGCAAGAACAGCAAGAGTTCTTAACTAATAGCCATCTCTCCAGCTCCTGTAATTTCTATCAACCATCTAATAACTTTCCTTCCTTTCGTGCAGTTGACCCTACTTGTTATAGTTTACCTTTTAAAATGTGTTATATTTCTTTTTTTTTTATTTTTTTATTAGATCTTTCATTTACACTTCAGATACCATCCCGTTTCCCCATTTCCCCCCCCCTTAGAAAACCCCTATCCCATGCCCCCTTTTCATTTTGCATTTATACATTTTTTTAAGAAATGTTAATCATAGGCTTTATAAGTTTGGTATTGTTCAATCAGAGGTGTAACCCACTACCCAACCTAGATATATCAACTATCTTTGACTGGTAGAGATACATGAACATCTGCTTCCCTGTCTCCCCCCTCTATCTCTCTTTCATCACCTAGCTTCTCCTCTCCTTCTTCTTCTCCTCTTCTTACTCCTTTTCTTCTTCTCAGTACTCCTCCCACCTTAGCTCCTCCTACACATCACCCTTCCTGTTAAAAGGAAACTTTTCTCTCAAAATACAATTAGAGCATAATTATGCCTATTTGTACCAGTGAGGTACAAGATAGTCCTAATACCCAGTCCATCCTTTTGTTGACTAACCAGCACCTCTGTCATCTATCCTAACTAAAACACTTAGTTCTGAACCTGGCTTTTTCCTTGGCTTTAGGATGAATGTCAGTTGATGACCATACACTCAGATCTTTTCTCTCAAAGTAAATAGCTATAAGTTTTCAACCCCATCAGAAATCCAGAATGACTGAGTTGACTATAATTGTGGGAAGCACAAAGCATAGCTTCTAAAACTTAGCCAATTTATAGAGACCTCTGAACACCTGGACACTCGCTCTACTTCAAAACGTTGGAGCATCTGTTCTTCTGCCTTCTGGCCCAGGATCATCTGACAGACCTTAGTGCTGCAGAATTATTAAGGGCTGATTACTCTGTCTAGGAAGATATAATCAGTCGACTATTCTGCAAGTGTGTCCTTTTCGGGACAGTAATTTGTCTGTAGAAGGAAAGTGGCAATTCTTGCCTAGTGGCTGTCTCACCACAACTGGAGTAACTCCAAGGATGCTCAATTTCTTCTTAGAATTTAACATAGGAAACTGTCAGGAGCAGACAGGTCTCTAATGAAAATGAACATTAATACTGAAATGTTTGTCATGTCAATTCTAAGGATTTCTGATGTTTTGAAAACCAGCTATCCATGTAAGGTAATCTGGACTGTTGCCTGTTAACTCCACTCAGCTATTTCTAAATAAAACATAGAGAACACCCTTATAATAAACTCCAAGTCATGAATTTGCTATAGTCCCTTAACTCACAGGCTGACCATCTCAAATCAGTTAAAAAAGTTAAAGAAGGACTGGGTCTAAGCTTTGTATTCCTAAGTGTGTTATACTGGTACAATGCCTATGAGAGTAACAATATTCATCTCACTCTTATATCACTAAGAAGCTCATGCCAATGAAAACCTTAAAATTTGTAAACAAAGTAAATTGGTGCCATTTAAGAATTTATATCTTCATCTTGATATTAATTATACAGATTTCTACTAATAGGTTATGGCTATGCAATAAACCCTAGCTAATCCTCTCTATTCCGACAAAACCACTACTTTTCCCTAGGGAGACAGCCCAACATTTACCACCTTAGTCCCCATGCCCAGGGAATAGGGGCGCTGACTCATCATTAGCTTCTTCAAGCTGATTATGGGCATTGAGATATTAGAAGAGGAGTGGGGGGGAGAGCAAGTTGACAATCCTCTGATGCTGTGTCTTCGCTGCCTCCAGATGGAATTCACGGACCTCAGAGGTTTGAGCAGGTCTGCCCAGCTTGCTTGTTGAGTAGATACACCAAGGCTGATCATTCTGCAATATACAATTCTCAAAACAAATTTTAGTATCAAGATAGTTTTTTTTTTTTTTTTTTTAAAGAGGGCTGACATTTTATTAAGAATGTTGGTTCTAACCACTTTTCTATTTTTCCCCTCTTTTATTGGATATAATATTTACATTTCAAATTTTATCCCCTTATCATATTTCCCCCACCACCCAGGAACCCCTTATCCCATCCCCCCTCCTCCTGCCTCTATGAAGGTGTTTACCCACCTACCCCCAGCCTCCCTCCCCACCCTCAGATTCCCCTCCCTCAGTGCTCAGCCTTCAGGGTACCAATGATCTTGTCTCCCACCTATGCCCAACAGGGCCATCCTCCCCTACATATACAGCTGGAGTCATGTGTCTCTCCCTATGTGCACCTGGGCTGGTGGTTTAGACCCTGGGGAGCTCTGGCTGGTTGGTATTCTTGCTCTCCTCACAGGGCCACCAGCCCATATGGTTCACGGTTCCCTCAATTTACTCTCTAACTCCTCCATTGGGAACTTTGATCAGATTAATGGATAGCTGTGGGTATCTGTCTCTGGGTATGTCCGACTCTGAGAGACCTCTAAGGAGACAGCCTTATCAGGCTGCTGTCAGCTTTCCCATCCTGACATCCCTATCAGCGTCTATTTTTGGTGACTGCCTATGGAATGAATACCCAGACACAATGGTCTCCCTATAACCCCCCCTTCAGATTCTGACCCACACTTTGTCTCCATATTTGCTCCCTTGGTATTTAGTTACTCCTTCTAAGAAAGACCTAGGCATCCTCACTTGTTCTTTCTTCTTCATGAGCTTCGTGTCGTCTGGTAGTTGAATCTTTGTTGTTTCAAACTTTTGGGCTAATCTCTGCTTATCAGTGAGTAAATACCATGTGTGTTCTTTTGTGATTGGGTTACCTCACTCAGGATGATATTTTCTAGATCCATCCATTTACCTAAGAATTTCTCGAATTCATTATTTTTAATAGCTGAGTAATATTCCATTGTGTAAATGTACCACATTTTTTGTATCCATTCCTCTGTTGAAGGGCATCTGGGTTCTTTCCAGCTTCTGGCTATTATAAATAGGGCTGCTATGAACATAGTGGAGCATATGTCTTTGTTATTTGTTGAGGCATTTTCTGGGTATATACCCAGAAGTGGTATAGCTGGGCCCTCAGGTAGTGCTATGTCCAATTTTCTGAGGAACCGCCAGAGTGACTTCCAAAGTGGTTGTACCAGCTTGCAACCCCACCAACAATGCAGGAGTGTTCCTCTTTCTTCACATCCTCGCCAGCATCTACTATCACCTGAGTTTTTGATCTTAGCCATTCTGACTGGTGTGAGGTGGTATCTCAGTGTTGTTTTGATTTGCATTTCCCTGATGACTAAGGATGTTGAGCATTTCTTAAGGTGCTTCTTGGCCATTCGAGTTTCCTCAGTTGAGAATTCTTTGTTTAGCTCTGTACCCCATTTTTTAATGGGGTTATTTTGTTGTTTGGCGTCTAATTTCTTGAGTTCTTTGTAAATATTAGATATTAGCCCCCTATCAGATGTAGGATTGGTAATGATCTTTTCCCAATCTGTTGGTTGCCGTTTTGTCTTGTTGACAGTGTCCTTTGCCTTACAGAAGCTTTGCAATTTGATGAGGTCCCATTTGTCGATTCTTGATCTTAGAGCATAAGCCATTGGTGTTCTGTTCAGGAACTTTTCCCCTGTGCCTAGGTATTCGAGGGTCTTCCCCAACTTCTCTTCTAATATTTTCAGTGTACCTGGCTTTATGTGAAGGTCCTTTATCCACTTGGAGTTGAGCTTTGTGCAAGGAGATAAGAATGGATTAATTTGCATTCTTCTACATGTTGACCTCCAGTTGAGCCAGCACCACTTGTTGAAAATGCTGTCCTTTTTCCACTGGATGAATTTAGCTCCCTTGTCAAATATCAAGTGACCATAGGTATGCGGGTTCATTTCTGGGTCTTCAATTCTGTTCCATTGATCGTCCTTTCTGTCTCTGTACCAATACCAAGCAGTTTTTATCACTACTGCTCTGTAGTACAGTTTGAGGTCCGGAATGGTGATTCCCCCAGAGGTTCTTTTATTGTTGAGAATAGTTCTCGCTATCCTAGGTTTTTTGTTATTCCAAATGAATTTGTAAATTGCTCTTTCTATCTCTATGAAGAATTGATTTGGAATTTTGATGGGTATTGCATTGAATCTGTAGATTGCTTTTGGCAGGATAGCCATTTTTACTAAATTAATCTTGCCAATCCAGGAGCATGGGAGATCTTTCCATCTTCTGAGATGTTCTTCAATTTCTTTCTGAGAGACTTGAAGTTCTTGTCATAGAGATCTTTCACTTGCTTTGTTAGATTCACTCCAAGATAATTTATTTTATTCGTGGCTATTGTGAAGGGTGTCATTTCCCTGATTTCTTTCTCTGCCTGTTTATCCTTTGAGTAGAGGAAGGCTACTGATTTGTTTGAGTTGATTTTATATCCAGCCACATTGCTAAAGTTGTTTATCAGGTTTAGGAGTTCTCTGGTGGAAGTTTTAGGTTCACTTAAGTATACTATCATGTCATCTGCAAATAGTGAAATTTTGACTTCTTCCTTTCCTATCTGTATCCCTTTGACTTCCTTTTGTTGTCTAATTGCTCTAGCTAAGACTTCCAGTACTATATTGAATAGGTAAGGTGAGAGTGGGCAGCCTTGCCTAGTACCTGATCTTAGTGGGATTGCTTCAAGTTTCTCTCCATTTAGTTTGATGTTGGCTACTGGCTTGCTGTATATTGCTTTTACTATGTTTAGATATGGGCCTTGTATTCCTGATCTTTCCAAGACTTTTAACATGAAGGGATGTTGAATTTTGTCAAATGCTTTCTCAGCATCTAGTGATATGACCATGTGGTTTTTCTCTCTGAGTTTATTTATGTAGTGGATTACATTGATGGATTTCCGAATATTGAACCATCCCTGCACTCCTGGGATAAAGCCTACTTGATCTTGATGGATAATTGTTTTGATGTGTTGTTGGATTCGGTTTGCGAGAATTTTATTGAGTATTTTTGCATCAATATTCATAAGAGAGATTGGTCTGTAGTTCTCTTTCTTTGTTGGGTCTTTCTGTGGTTTAGGTATGAGTGTAATGGTAGCTTCATAGAATGAATTGGGTAGTGTTCCTTCTGTTTCTATTCGATGGAATAACTTGAAGAGGATTGGTATTAGGTCTTCCTTGAAAGTCTGAAAGAATTCTGCACTGAAACCATCTGGCCCCGGACATTTTTTGGTGGGAAGATTTTTAATGACTGTGTCTATTTCTTTAGGCATTATGGGACTGTTTAGGTGGTTTATCTGCTCCTCGTTTAACTTTGGTACCTGGTATCTATCTAGAAAATTGTCCATTTCCTCCAGATTTTCCAATTTTGTTGAGTATAGGCCTTTGTAGTAGGATCTGATAATTTTTTTAATTTCCTCTGTTTCTGTTGTTATGTCTCCCTTTTCAGTTCTGATTTTATTAATTTGAATGCTGTCTCTGCGCCCTTTGGTTAGTCTGGCTAAGGGTTTGTCTATCTTGTTGATTTTCTCAAAGAACCAGCTCCTGGTTTTGTTGATATTTTGTATAGTTCTTTTTGTTTCGACTTGGTTGATTTCAACCCTGAGTTTGACTATTTCCTGCCGTCTACTCCTCCTGGGTATACTAGCTTCTTTTTGTTCTAATGCTTTCAGGTTTGCTGTCAAGTTGTTGATGTATGCTCTTTCCACTTTCTTTTTGTGAGCACTTAGAGCTATGATTTTTCCTCTTAGTACTGCTTTCAATGAGTCCCACATGTTTTGATATGATGTGTCCTCATTTTCATTTAAATCTAAAAAGTCTTTAA
Source organism: Arvicanthis niloticus (assembly GCF_011762505.2). Taxonomy (NCBI): domain Eukaryota; kingdom Metazoa; phylum Chordata; class Mammalia; order Rodentia; family Muridae; genus Arvicanthis; species Arvicanthis niloticus. Next base: position 10,334,960 of record NC_047674.1, on the reverse strand, counting down.
TTTCTTTCTTAATTTCTTCCTTGACCAAGTTATCATTGAGTAGAGCATTGTTCAGTTGCCAAGTGTATGTCGGTTTTCTGATGTTTTTGTCCATGTCAAAGACAAGTCTTAATCCATGGTGGTCTGATAAGGTGCTGGGGATTATTTCAATCTTTTTGTATCTGTTGAGGCCTGTTTTGTGACCAATTATATGGTCTATTTTCGAGAAGGTACCATGAGGTGCTGAGAAGAAGGTGTATTCTTTTGTTTTAGGATGAAATGTTCTATAGATGTCAGTTAAGTCCAATTGGTTCATAACTTCTGTTAGTTTCATTGTGTCTCGATTTAGTTTCTGTTTCCATGATCTGTCCATAGCTGAGAGTGGGGTGTTGAAATCTCCCACTATTATTGTGTAGGGTGCAATGTATGCTTTAAGTTTTAGTAAAGTGTCTTTTATGTATGTGGGTGCCCTTACATTTGGGGCATAGATGTTGAGAATTGCAAGTTCCTCTTGGTACATTTTTCCTTTCATGAATATGAAGTGTCCTTCTTTATCTTTTTTGATTACTTCTGGTTGAAAACTGATTTTATTTGATATTAGAATCGCTACTCCAGCTTGTTTCTTGGGACCATTTGCTTGGTAGATTGTTTTCCAACCTTTTACTCTGAGGTAGTGTCTGTCCTTTCCACAGAGGTGCATTTCCTGAATGCAGCAAAATGTTGGGTCCTGTTTACGTATCCAGTCTGATAGTCTATGTCTTTTTACTGGAGAATTGAGTCCATTGATATTAAGAGATATTAAGGAAAAATGAGTGTTGTTTCCTGTTATTTTTGTTATTGGCAGTGGAGATATGTTTGTGTAGCTACCTTCTTTTACGGTTTTTGGAAGATTACTTTCCTGCTTTTTCCAGGTTGTAGTTTCCCTCCTTGTGATGGAGTTTTCCACCAATTATCCTTTGAAGTGCTGGGTTTGTGTTGAGATACTGTGTAAATTTGGATTTGTCATGGAATATTTTGGTTTCTCCATCAATAATGATTGACAGTTTTGCTGGGTATAGTAGTCTGGGCTGACATTTATGTTCTTTTAGGGTCTGTATGATATCAGTCCAGGATCTTCTGGCTTTTATGGTCTCTGGTGAGAAGTCTGGTGTAATTCTTATAGGTCTGCCTTTATATGTTACTTTGCCTTTTTCCCTTACTGCTTTTAGTATTTTTTCTTTGTTTTGTACATTGGATGTTTTGACTATTATGTGGCGGGAAGTATTTCTTTTCTGGTCTAAACTATTTGGAGTTCTGTAGGCTTCTTGTATATTTATGGACATCTCTTTCTTTAGGTTAGGGAAGTTTTCCTCTATAATTTTGTTGAGAATATTTACTGGTCCTTTAAGTTGGGAGTCTTCCCCCTCATCTATTCTTATTATCCTTAGGTTTGGCCTTCTCATTGTGTCTTGGATTTCTTGTATATTTTGGGTTAGTAGCTTTTTGTATTTTGCATTTTCTTTGACAGTTGTGTCTATGTTTTCCATGGTATCTTCTGCACATGAGATTCTCTCTTCCATCTCTTGTATTCTGTTGGTAATACTTGTATCTATGACTCCTGATCGTTTTTTTAAGTTTTCTATCTCCAGGGTGTTCTCCCTTTGTGATTTCTTTATTGTTTCTACTTCCGTTTTTAGATCCTGCATGGTTTTGTTTAATTCCTTCTCCTGTTTGGTTGCATTTTCTTGTAATTCCTTAAGGGATTTTTGTGTTTCCTCTCTAAGGGTTTCTATCTGTTCTTTGAGAGTGTTATTTATGTCTTTCTTAAAGTCCTCTATCATCATCATGAGAAGTGATTTTAATTCTGAATCCTGCTTTTCTGGTGTGATGGGGTGTTCAGGGCTTGCTATGATGGGGGAACTGGGTTCTGATGATGCCATGTAACTTTGGTTTCTGTTGCTTACGTTCTTGCGCCTGCCTTTTGCCATCTGGTTAATTCTAGTGCTACCTGTACTTCTGTCTCTGATTGAAGCCTGTCTTTCCAGTTGTCTCGCTTTTGTTTGGTCTTCTAGGAGTCCAGATGTCTTTGTGGTTTTTTTCCAGCTGCCCTGATTACAGTGGTATCTCTAGGATGCCTCAGGATATGGTGCCTCCAAGGTAGCAGTCCAGCTAGATGTCTGCTGTTCTGGGTGCAGTGTCTCCTCTTGGATATCTCAGGGTATGTTGTCTGACACTCTGAGTTCAGTTGTTCCTCTGTGGCTCTGGGTTGAGCGGATCTTCCAGTATGTCTCAGGTGGAATCCGGGGTCCACACAACTGCAGACCTGGTAGAGGTCTGGTCTGGGACTCAGACCCTGCAGGCCTCAGACCGGAGGGGGGGTGAGCAGCAGAAGGAGCGTGCTAGTGCTGGCTATGGGGTCTATGGATCCCCCAGAATGTGTCTGGGGGGCTCCTGGGTGCACTCACTCGCAGGCCTCAGACTGCAGGAGGGGCGAGCGGTGGACGGGGCGTGCTAGTGCTGGCTATGGGTTCTATGGATCCCCCAGAATGTGTCTGGGGGGCTCCTGGGTGCACTTACCCGCAGGCCTCAGACTGCAGGAGGGGCGAGCGGCGGACGGGGCGTGCTAGCGCTGGCTATGGGTTCTATGGATCCCCCAGAATGTGTCTGGGGGGCTCCTGGGTGCACTTACCCGCAGGCCTCAGACTGGAGGAGGGGCGAGCGGCGGAAGGGGCGTGCTAGCGCTGGCTATGTGTTCTATGGATCCCCCAGAATGTGTCTGGGGGTTCCTGGGTGCACTTACCCGCAGGCCTCAGACTGCAGGAGGGGCGAGCAGAGGACGGGGGCGTGCTAGCGCTGGCTATGGGTTCTATGGATCCCCCAGAATGTGTCTGGGGGGCTCCTAGGTGCACTCACTCGCAGGCCTCAGACTGCAGGAGGGGCGAGCGGCGGACGGGGCGTGCTAGCACTGGCTATGGGTTCTATGGATCCCCCAGAATAATGTGTTATATTTCAATGTTTCAATCTTTACATGCAACACTCTCAAGTGCTCTATTTCCTTCTGTAATTTCCCTTCATTTTATACCTTTCTTTGGTTTTGTTTCTTTTTAAAATTTTATTGATTTTATATTTTCAATTAAAACATTCTTGTATAACCTCTCTCTCTCTCTCTCTCTCTCTCTCTCTCTCTCTCTCTCTCCCCTCTTCTACCTCCTCTAAGGTCCTCCCCACCAAATGCATACATTCTTTATCCCTATTATTGTTACATGTGCATGTGTGTGCCCACATGTATGTGCAGTTATATAAATGCAGCCTGCTCAGTCTCTTTCTGTTGTTTGTGTGTATTCAATTTAAAGGCTGACCTCTTCATATAGGATTATCATCAGGGCCTCAAACCTGGGGAAACTAATTCTTCCTCTCTCAGTAGTCCTTAGCTGCCTTTGGCTCTTTGTATAGGGTTAGACTTAGAGGTAGTGTGGTTAAAGTGGTTCCCCCTGAAAAACATTGGTGTGCAAATGTTAGGGATAAGTGTTCTTAGGAAGTAGAAGGGAGCAAGGTTCAGGGGTAGGAGAAGGGAATGGGGATACAGAGCAGGGGAAGTAGTGGAAAAGGATAAATGACACTCATTCTGCAAAATTGGCTCATGAAAAACAAGAAGGGTATTTTTTTCTTTTTCTATTTTTATTAAATTATTTTATTTATTGACATTCTAAATGTTTCCCACTTCCAGACATATTTTTGTGTTCATGTGTTTCTAGTTATTTATCAAAGCATAAATATCACAAATTTCAAAATACTACTTAAATGTGAAATATTCCCAGATGCTGATGTTTGGACATTTTAGTTCTCAAACCTTTTAAAGACTTCAAATCTCCTAACTTTCTGTGGTTACATTGGAGATACTTAATATACCAGGTTCATCTTTGGTAACTAAAATAAAAGGGTATATAAAGAATAACTTCCAGACTCAATGGCTGACAAGAATAATTGAGTACTGTATATAGTACTTTTAAAACAAGAAATTTTACATACAAAGTAACATTTCAAAATGACTTACTAACAAACTTATTAGACCAGAAGGCAAATAACTCAATTTCAATACAGAATTCATGCTCCAGTCTGCTCCAGTCTGCTCCAGTCTGCTCGAGTCTGCTCCAGTCTCTCAAATCCACATTCCAGTCACAGCCGTCTGGTTTTAGTTTTTGTTTTACACCTGTCCTTTTCATCTTGGGAATGTCATTAGCTGCCAATTGTACGTAAGCATTTGAAGAGAGCCATTAAATAGATCAGTGTTATTCCATTAATCATTCAGGGTCTATTTAGAAAGAAACACAGAATTTTCTATACTCATAACAGCCATTTTAATAGAAAAAGTTGTGTTATATTGCAATAAGAAGGGAGCGATCCTAAATGTATCCTAAAGCTGAACACCATGAGTTTTCACTAGTACAAAATAATGTGATAGAAAAATTGCCTAGAGTGAACTTTGAGTAAGCAGTGCTTTATATAATCTTATATAAATACTCCCTCAGGTATAGCATTGTAGAAAAGAGGATTGCTATTTTATATTATGTTTGGTCCACAATCTGGTAATATGTAGATGAAAATAGAACATGTTTTGAAGTCTAAATTTAAGGACATTTTTATGTCAGACCCATAGAATGTTTTTGGCAAGTCTCCAGAAGTTATTTATAATAAATTGTAACTCTTAAAGACTAAGAGAGTGGATTAATTAATTTTCAAATGAAACAAAAGACAGCTGAATAAACATAGCCATACATCCTGTGAAAGGTCAAGTCATGCCTTGGGACCAATGTATTTTCATAGTTTATTCAGTATTTACATATTTTATCACCTTTTTAAGTTATAAAATTAATTGCCGGAAGTGCGATTTCTAAACAATTTTTAGCAGTGAGCCAAATCCCAAATAAAAATGACTTATTCCACCAGACAGCATCCGTATAATATGTATCAGTGAGGACTTGTAAGTCCTTCTCCCATCACTCTGGAATTTTGGCTGGGTTCATCTTATGTATGATCTTGCAGAGTTAAGCACAGCTACTGTGGGTCCATGTGCAACAGCTGTATCATTTGAAGAAGATAGAATGTTAGAGCAGTGTCTTACAGTCTATGCCTCATATTCATTCTGCCCCTTTTTCCACGATGTTCCTTGAGTCTCAGAAGTGGGGTGCAGGTATTTATAGAGATGTCCTATTTAGGAACAAATACAGCCACCTCTAAAACCATGTGTAAACACAGTACGTCATGCAAACTAAAACTACAAATGTTATCCTGGTGATAGAATGAATGGCTGAATGATTCTGATAATATAGGGCCTAATTTAACATCTCACTGCCAGGTTTTCAGTACATGTGAATTTTTGCTCAGGGATTCTTCCACAAGCCCTGCCTCCCTTTAACCAGAATACAAAGGGATTTCCCATTGCTCTAGAATACCTACAAATTTAATTAATGTTCTAGTACCATCTTTGTTAAAAGGATTGATTTCTCTGAATTAAAGCTACTTAGCAGAGGTAAACGCTTAGCTTCTAGATCTGTTTCACCATCCATTGTTGAGGTACGTTACAGAGGAACTTGAAACAGAAATCATGTAGAATGACCTATTTGGTTTTGTTTAATAAGCTCATGCTTTGCAAACTTTCTCCAATAGTCCAGTTGGCCCTTCCACATCAATTAATAATCCACATATCCTACAGGCCAATGTTATTGGAGAAAACTCTCAATTGGGACTCCTCCCCCCACACACCTCACTTTAAATATAAAGTTATAAACCTTTCATTCTTTATCTTCTAAGGTATTTTTTAATTGTCATAATACAATACGAAACACAACCCAAATGCTACAAGTTGGGGACATTTGCTGCAACATCTACACATGAAACAGAGGATGATTTTGCCATTTCTCTCTGAGTTTAAATGAGGGAGAAAGGTTGGCAATTCTCTACACCCCCTTGTTTCTGCGGCATTGGGGGCTTGACATCACCAGCATAAATTTGATCAGAAATTTAATGAACTCACTCAGAGTTTTCTCTGCTCACTACAGGAACTGGTTTTCTTTTGACAGAGATGTGGAAGAGTTTGGAGCTTTAGGCTAGAAAGACCTTCCTTCTGTGCTAGAAAGAGTTCTTAATGTGATACTTGGGAGAGGCAATTTGGAAAACAAGAATGCAGAGAGATATGTGAACATCAGAGGCCTGACAGAAATTTCAGAAGAAAGCAGCAACCCCAAAGGAAGTATGATAGGGCCATCTTGTGATATCTGTGCCAAGAAGATGGTTTCATTCTGTCTGGGTTCTGAGAACTCTGGTGAAGTTGAGTTTAAATGTGATGGGCTGATTTGTTTGACAGAAGAAATTTAAGAGGAGAGCATTCAGAGGAATGCTCACAAGGCAGATATAATCAAATAGATCAACATTGTTTAAGGAACCTTTCTGTGCTGTGCTGGGATAATAGGAAAGGTATACTAATGAGAATCCTTACTCACTAGAAGCTCTTGTGAAAATCCAAATCAATTTGAAGGAGAATAAAAACTAAACTGAAGGAATTTCCTGCTCCTTAAAGGCCTAAGGAAGTTGTCCTCTGTGCCAGTTGTTACAAGCTGATACAGCTGTGGCCAAGGGAATCAACCTACACACTGAACTGTTAGAACTAGACAGTTTCATCCACTTGGTACTAGTGAGAAATACAAAAGTAAGGGGGTTGGAATGCAGATACCTACTGCTAGAAAAACACCCAATGTCTGACAATGTGTGGAAGGGGCTAAGTTTCTGAAGGAGGCCCTGAGATGTCATTACATGAGACTGTGAAGGATTGCATTATAAGCTCCAGATGCCACATATGGACTTTCCGGTTTTGTGTTCTTCCAGATGAATTTCATTCTTGCTTTGGGTTGATCATTTCTTTCTATGCCCCTATTCTTCCATTTGTGTGTGTGTGTGTGTGTGTGTGTGTGAGAGAGAGAGAGAGAGAGAGAGAGAGAGAGAGAGAGAGAGAGAGGGAGAGATAGAGAGAGAGAGAGAGAGAGAGAGAGAGAGAGAGAGAGAAAGAGAGAGAGAGAGTTTATTCCATGCTATCTCCTATCAAAATTATATTACTTGTTTTACACTTTATAGAAGCTTTCAGTTGCGATATCCCCGAATCTCAGATGAGATGTAGATGTTAGACTTTTAAACTTTTGGAGTTTTTAAAGACAATGGGGAATTCTGAAGTTGAATTGCAATTTGTGTTATTCTGTAAACATCAGAGTTGTGGGATAAGGGTTTGTAGGTGAAAATTTAAAGTAATGTGTTTGTGTTTGGCTATCACGCTGACAACAAGGAGTTGTGATGGTCTTAAGTGTCAACTTGATAAGGCGTGCCTGTCAGGGATTATCTTTGTTAGATTTTAGATGCTCAAACACAAGAAGTAAGACTTTCTCTGGCCCACTTCTGTACTTCATCAGTTGGTTGTTTATTTAACAGACCACTATGTATTTGATAATATATTCTAGATGTTGAGGAGAAAAACACAAACAGAAAAAGTCCATATGGCTTCCTTAAATCTTCTTACTACCTCACAGTAAATAATAATTTCTCTAAGGTATAAACTCTCAGAAACATTATAATACATAATCTATGTTGTCTTTTCATGTAAGGATTTCTAATTTCAGTGAAATAGATGTGTTAATGCGATATTTCTGAAAATACCTATGCTGATAAAGAAATCCATTAAATGCCTTGTTTGTGATGCTACTATGCATCCATCTACAAAACTTTATGGTATGATTAGTCTCAACTACAACAAATGGGATCACTTGAACAAAAGGAATACCTGCCAAGACAAGTGATATCCCACTAAACTTGTAAATCACTTAAATGGCCAACTTGGCACCATTAACTTCACTCATGATAGTACTTCTCAATTAGAAAATGTGTTTACATGTTGTTGTAAGGCATACTTAGAATTTAATTAGAATTGATGATAGTACTAACGTTGGTAAATTTAATGATGCCAGCTGCCATTTAGGTGACTGTGTCGTTAGTTATATAGGCTGATAAAATTCTTATTTCAACAGAGTACATTGCATCAGTAATTAATGAGAAGATTCCCTCATCTCATATGAAGACATGTAAAAATACTGAGGAAATTCATGCATCCACTGTACCAAATGTCAACTTTAAGTACATTGATGGTATCAATCAATATTTAAATATGATATCTCATATGAAAATATAATAAAATAATAGTAGTGTAATACATAATGAGAATAATTGCCTGATGAATTATCTAAATAATAAGTCAAAACACTAGAAGTTTAAAATGCTAGAATTTTTTAGTCATAATAATAGCTATAAGAAGATTACTCTTTATAATGGTCAAGATTTATGAATTTCTTTGCTACTAATTCAAGTAAGGAACCTGAATGCCCAGTGTTTTTCAGAAGACTGAAAATCACTAAATAAAATATTTTGTAATTCAGAAAGAATGTTTATCAATGTATATTAATTATCATCATATCAATTATTTACTATAAATCTGAAATTTCACCCATAAAGGATTTTTCTCAGTCACTGCATAAATTCAAGAATTCAAATTTGAAATGGTACCACCTCAAGATAAAAATTACATGAACTAATGTTGTCTGACTTTTTATCTAGTAATATTAATTAATTTCAGCAATAATATCAACATATAATAATATGCAAGTGTTAATTACAGAGGAAGTAAAAATAGATTAATAGTATTAACTAGTACTGGTACAATTTCAACTAGAACTCTGTCTCCAAGATACATTGCAAGATAAAATATGTGATTAAAGTATAATGAAAAAAAATTTGTTTCATTAAATTTATTATCAACAGGAATATTATAGTTATGAATTCCCTTTTACATTTATAATTCTACTATTTTTTAAATAAAAAATTTCAAGTGGATCTTTTTAAGCTTCATTTTTTCTATTTTATAGAATAAGTAGTAACATAAAAATATAACAATGTTGACTTAAAATTAATACATTAAATGAGTTATAGAGAAAACAAATTCTATGCATAACAATTGAAGTACATGCAGCATGTAGAAAATTTTTCAACAAAACTAGCAATTGTTGTAAAGAGGCATCAACATGGAGCAGAATAAGTGACTGCAGTGAACATATCAATTACTTACTAAAGTTATCAGTAGTTAGTACTAAAGTAACATAGTAAACTGGACACTAAGAACTTATTATCCTGTAGATCCAGATGTTTTCTGAAATTCATAACGGATATCAACTGAGGGAAACACCAGAGTAAACAAATTCACTTTATGCTTACAAAAGATTAAGAATAAGAATAAGAAGAGGAAGAGGAAGAAAAAGAGGAAAAAATCCTCTCAAGATGTGTGCCCCCTTTTCTTTGCTCCACAAGCTTGTTTCATTTGTGTTTTCAGATGAGTAGTGTCTACCTCCTTTGCAGGTGAAGTATTTTCCAAGGGATATTGAACTAACTTCTGAGAAAATTTAAGTATTCTTGGCAAATTATATGGAATTTCTAGATTCTAGTTTCAAATTTATAAAAAGAACTCTTAACATTTCTGATCCAAAAACATGGTGGCTTAGAGAAAACTGCACATTATTATTATGTCTATTTTAGCTTCTATTTCTGTCTCGGTGATGGATGAGTTCACTTAGAGGAGGCATACACAAGAGATGAGCAGCAACAGGTGATCTGAAACAAATGTTAGGTTCCCTGAGTTTTGGTATCTTCTGTAAGATAATGATTCGAATTCTTTGCCTATGGTAAAGCTTAAAAAGTATTGATATGGGTAAAAGTATGCCCTTTATAAAGTCTATACTATGTTTTTGGTGCTCTAAAAATGGTGGTTGCTATTGACCTTTGTAGTGTGCCTACTATGTGTTTGGTGCTTCAAATGGTGGCTGTTATTGGTGGTTATTTAAAAGGGAAGACAGAATATTGACTACTGAGCTCCTTCTAGGATTTATTAAAGCTTTTCAAAAAATAGAGAGTGACAGATTTCCATAATCATTGAATTGTTCAAATTAAATATCTCAAATATAGGTAATCATCAAACAGATTTTTTTTCACAAAACATAAAAGTTCATCATGTACTTCTAATTTCTACACATTAATTTAATGTGTGGAACTAAAGACATTTTTGATCAAATAACTTTATATTTTAATTTTAAAAGATTCAGTACTCTGATTTTGGGTAAAAATTCTTATGACTTGTATAATTAGAGATAGGCTCTTCCTTGGCAACATGAGAGAATGGTACTTACGGAAGATTACTTTGATGTTACAATCTGTGATACAGATGAAATTAATTTTGGAATTTTAGATATATGCATTCCTGACAGCAACAATTATAATCATAAATCTATCAAATTCAAAATGTGCTCTTATGATGTTTCACAGACAACTCTAAAATTTCCTCCTAAAATAATCTTTAATCATTGTTTTGCATTTTAAATATATCAGTTATGTACATAAAAAGACATCTTCATGATGTTTTACACTGTTTTTTGATATAGTATCCTTAATTTAAAAGAAATAACTAACACATATTAGTGGTTTCCCATTACTTATGAGGTAAACAATATACTGTTATATACACCCTACATGTAATAAAGGGCCAAGGTAACTTTATGTGGAACATACAAAGTGAGGGGCTGTATGTTTTCTAAACAATACTGACAGCAATAAGTATAAGTATTAAGTAATAAACAATAAGCATAAGTTCACTTAGATATACTATAAATTTTGAATTTCTATTTTTAATTTTTAAATAAATGTATGAATAAAATTGCATGTAGTCATTTCTTCAACTATCAGTAGATAAATGCCTTCTCTTATGCCAGTGTTCTGTCCTAGCAATTTAGTAGTAAGTGAAGAGATATGCTTTTCTAGAATGACATGGTGTACAGCAAAAACATGTGAATCCAGGACAAAGATATATATATATATATATATATGTGTGTGTGTGTGTGTGTGTGTGTGTGTGTGTGTGTGTGTGTGTACAATCTCAGATACACAGAACAGCTTCTACTGAAAATTATGCATCTTATCTTTGCAATATATACTAACCTTGCTTTTTTAAGTTTTAAATTTTTTCCCTTTTAATTAAAAATAAGTTCTTTTCTCATTCAATATATCCTAATTGTATTTTACAGTCTCTCTGCCCTGTTCCTTTTTACCTCTCTTCCCATTAGGAACCACCCCCTCTCTGTCTCCAGCTATTAAGAGATAACATCAAAACCTAACAAAGTAAAATATGATAAAACAAATCCCATCAGTGGTAGACAAGGCAAACTAATAGAAGGGAAAGAGTACCAAGAGAATTCATAGTTGAAATCTTAACTGGCCATTATCTCACCAAATGAAGTTTCCAGTACCATGACTGGGTTACATCCCATTGATTTACTGACTAAATGAATACATGGAAATCCCTCACAAACCCAGTGGCTTGCATATTCAGGATTCTCATAAAAATGCTAAACTGAAAGCTTCATTATACACCCAGAGGACCTGGTGCAGACCTGTGTCAGTGCTGCCATTGCTGCTTCAGTCTCTGTGAGTTCATATGAGCTTTGATCAGCTGATTTAGAGGACGTTGTTCTCCAGGTGTCCTGCATTTCCTTGGCTCTTACAAACATTCTGCCTTCTCTTCAGAAGGGTAACTTAAGCTCTGAGAGGAAAGATTTGATGGAACGATTCCATTTAGAGCTGTATGTTCAAATGTATGTCTGTGTGTTTAAGGTTTGGTTATGGGTCTCTGTATTTGTTTCCATCTTTTGCAGGAAGAAGCTGAATAAGGCACTGATCTATGAATGTAGCAGAATATCATTAGTGGGATTTTATTGTTTCTATTAAAAGTTTTGACCAGTATGATTTGGTTTTGCCTTGGATCTCTGGGCTGTCTAGTCTCATGTTCTCAGTCACCCAGACTCAGGTATTAGATCCATCTTGTGGAGTGGGAATTGAGTCAAATGAAACATTGGTTGGTTACTTCCATAAGTTTTATGCCACTATTGCCCTAACATAATTTGAAACAGGAAAGATTGTAGACCAAGGTTTTATAACTTGGTTGGTGTGTATCTTTCTCTTTTCAGTAGTTTGTCGAGTACTTATAGTACTAAAGACACTAGAATGTAGGGGTAAGGGTACTATGTAGGCACTAACTGAACCTCACCATGTTCAGAGAATTGTGTGTGTGTTCTCTACAGCAATGGGGCATTGCTGTTGGTGTGTAGAGAACAACCTATATAGTCTTGGAAACAACCTTGGTCTGGGGGGAGATTTTTATGATATTCCTTTGGTCAATCAGTCAATTGGATATAATCCAGACACAGTACTGGATACTTCATTTGGTGACACAATAAGGCCAATTGAGTTTTTACCTCTCTGATTGTTTAGAGACCTCATTAGGATTACCTTCATATATCTTACAAAGTTTCCACTGCACTGTCTCCATACCACCTCTTTAAATACCCCTCAATTCTGGCTTCCAGTTTAGGCCATCCCTTCTTCAATCTCATTTTCAGTCTGCCTCCCCACCTGGTCCATTTGACATTTGTATACATCAGGGCTACTGGTTTTTTGCTGTTGTTGTTAGTTAATCTTGTAACCAGGCACGTTGCTGAAGGTGTTTATCAGCTATAGAAGTTTCCTGGTAGAATTTGTGGGGCTCCTTATGCATATTATCAAACCATCTGCAAATAATAACACTTTAATTTCTACTTTGCAATTTCTACTTGGTCTCCTTCAGTTGTTGAGACTTCAAGTGCTATACTGAATAGGTATGGCAAGAGTAGACAACCTTGTCTTGTGCCTTATTTTAGTGGAATTGCTTTGAGTTTCTTTTCATTTAAGTTGATGTTGGCTATTGTTTTGCTGTAAATTCTATTATGATGTTGATGTCTCTGTCCCTTTTTATCTCTAATCTCTGAATGACCATTATCATGAAGTGGTGTTGAATATTGTGAAAGTCCTTTTCTGCGTCTAATGAGATAATCATATTTTTTTTCTTTCAACTTTTTAAATAAGATGCATTTCACTCATACGTTTTATAAATGTTAAATCATTCTTTCATATTTGGGATGAAGCCTACTTAATCATAATGGATAATTTTTTGATGTGTTCTTGAATTCATTTTGCAAGTATTTTGTTGAATAATTTTGCATCAATGTTTATAAAGGGAATTAGATTGCAATTCTCTTTGTTGAGTCTTATGAGGTTTGTGTATCAATGTAAGTATGGTCTTATAAAGTGAATTTGTCAATGCTCCCTCTATTTCTATTTTGTAGAATAGTTTGAGGAATATTGGTGTCTATGCTTCTTTGAAAGTTTGGTAGAATTCTTTGGTCAAACAATCTGGTCCAGACTTTTGGTTGAGAGAAGTTTAATGATTGTTTCTCTTTGACTAGGTAATTAGAGGTCTATATAAATTTCTTACCTGATCTTGATTTAACTTTGTTAATGATATCTATTAAGAAAATTGTCCATTTCTTTCAGATTTTTCAATTTGGTTGAGTAAAGGTTTTTAAAGTATGTCATTATGATTCTCTGCATGTCTTCCATGTCTGTTGTTACACTTGCCTTTTCATTTCTAATTCTGTTGATTTGGATATTCTTTCTCTGTCTTTTAGTTAAATGGGATAAGGATTTGTCAATCTTATTGAATTCCTCAAATAACCAACTTTTTTGTTCATTGGTTTCTATTTGATTGATTCCAGACCTCTGCCATCTACTTTTCTTGGGTGCAATTTCTTCTTTTGACTTTATAGCTTTCAGTTGTTCTATTAAGTTGATAGTATGAAATCTTTCAAGTACTTTTTTTCTTAAAATGTGGGCACTTAGTGCTATCATGTTGCATCTTGAACTCATTTTATTTCATGTTGTGTATTTATTTTCATTCAATTTTAGGAAGTCTTTCCTTATTTTTGTCTTGGCCCATATATCATTCAGTAGAGAGTTGTTCACTTTCCATGAGTTTGTATACTTTCTGTTGGTTTTAACATCCAGCTTTTATCTGTGATGGTCTGTTATGATACAGGGAGTTATTTAAATTTTCTTGAATCTGTTGAAACTTGATTTATGTCCCAGTATGTGGTCAGTTTTGGAGAAAATTCTATGATGTGTAAAAAGGAAGATGTGTGTGTGTGTGTGTGTGTGTGTGTGTGTGTGTGTGTGTGTAAAATATTTTGTAGATATCTGTTAGGCCCACTTGGTTTATAATGTCTGTTAGCTCCAACATTTCTCTGTTCATGTCTGGATGATTTTTCTATTGGTGAAAATGGGATACTAAAGTCACCCACTATCATTCAGTGGGGATCAATATATGATTTAAGTTGTAGTATTATTTCTAGTAGAAACGTGGCTGCTTTTGTACTTTGAGAAAGATATTAAGGTGTTACCTCAGGGTAAAGGGTTGGAAAAAGATATTCCAAGCAAATGGACCTAAAACATCAAATGGTTAACAATTTTAATATAAACACTACACACTCATAGAATCTTGATTTAAAAACATGGATTTTTTTTTTTGTTTGTTTTAGAAATGTGCGTATCAAGCCTCTTGACATTCAGATTACAGACGGGAATGACATGTTTGTGTGATTTGGCCATTTTCCTCCTATGCAGAGTGCTCAGAATATTCCCCTTTCCTCTTTCCCTGCTTCTAATTATAAAACAAATCTCATATTCTAATTGGCTAGATGATTTTAGTGAAAATGGAAATAAAGTTTATAAGCAGAGGTTGAAAATGTAAAGCCTGCTGGCAACATTGGGGAGATCACAAGGCCCACACTATCAGCCCTAGAGATTTTATTGAGTTCCTAACAAACAACACTCAAGTGTAAATACTTTCACTTGGGAAATACAATTTAGGCTTGCCTACCATCACAAGCTTCCTAAATAGGGAAATACAATTTAGGCTTGTCTACCATCACAAGCTTCCTAAATAATATTGTTTATTTTGGAAGATGGTTTTTGGAAATCTTGTTTATACATCTCTAGCTTGACATTTAAAATAAACTTCTGTCCCCTTTTCAGAAACAATATAATCTTGAATTCCTACCATGGCATACACTATAATCTCATGTTTGGTTGGCAAATAGTTTCTTCCAATGCTTAGTGTTTGCCTATATTTTTAAAAGTGAAACTACAGGTGACTATTATATTACTCCTCACAAACATAAACTTTTGTAAGAAATTTTCATAATTTCTCATTAAGTTAATTTTCATAATAAGATTTAATAATTTTAGTCACTAATAAAAGTCAGTAATTTTCATAAAACTAGGGTTGTGTACTTTGGATTCATTGACAGATATTAATGTTTTTTCATGAGTCCTGATGTAAAGAAGCCATACTGTCATTGCAGCCAATAAACTGCTCATCACATCTCCTAAAAGTAGGAAAGGGCTAAAATAATACTTTCCTGCTGCTAAAATTCTTTTGTTCCCCTTTACAAGTAATTGGTTTGGTGATTCTAACTGATGTCATCTTATAATTGGGGTCTTCTGGTACATGAATCCCATCTTTAGTACAGCCCTGTATGTCTGCCAAAGAGTATTTACCTAAGAAGTGGTAAGGAAGGCTTGCGAAAAATTGTGAATACACTTAAGGGTATTACAAATAGTAGCAGGTTTGAAACTATTCTATAAATATAAAGATGTTTTCACATAATAATAAAACACAATAGAAAATACTCTTTTCAAAAACTTGGTTGATATATTAGACATTTATTCTTAAAACTCAAAAAGGAAATTATTTTTATTCTCTACTTTAGAAATTATTTCAAAACAAAACATTTTTATTCAACCATAATGAATATGAACATTTTCTTTAAAATTATAGTAAACATGTACTTGCAAAAATCATGTGTAATTGTGCAAAAATAAACAAACAGAAAGTAATTTAAGCTTAGAATTATACAACTATAAAACCATTAATTTTTCTTCTACTTTATGCTATCTTAACAATAAATCATAGAACATTTTAATGGTAGTGGGCAATTTCCTTAATAATGAAAAGATATATCCTCAAATAAATTGACTTATGGGTGTTTTAAAATGGAAAAATACTGTTTTATAGAGTTTGTTCCTTCAAAATACACAAATAAAAATATTCTGTGGTTTTAAACAATATAAAACCAATCATAGCAGTAATCAATTAAAAGCATAAAGGCTTTTAAAAATTTACCTCATTTGGAGTAATTATGATTAATTTTAGTGATTGACCTATAGTTTTTATGTGTAAAGAACACAGGTGATATTTTGATTGAAAATTGAGGTTTAATTTAAGTACCATCAGTAGATACTGGTAAACAACTGTTATCACATATCATATAGTTGATGTGTTCCTTCTGAATTATTGCAAATAATTACTGGAAATGGTATTGATAAAGTTGCAAATTCAATGACTTTTTCCCCATTTGCTTCTTGTAACACTACTGCCTGCTATTAGTGATTTTTAGATGCCAAATGAATGAAAAACAAACTAGACAGGTTATTGCTCTTAAATATCAAAACTATGGGGTTTGATGTTTCATGCTAAAGCAGGTGTGTAACCAAACAATGTGACCTCACTCAGTAAGGGAATATAGGAGCAGCACCAGTTAAAGTAGTTAAATCATTATTTTACTTTAAAATGACATAATGTTGGGAAGATAGAGTTCTAGATGAATATAGAAGGACTTACAAGTACGAATTAGGAGTGAATATTATCAAAGTTAGTCATGGTTATTGAAGGAGAATCTACAACCTCTAATTTACTAAACCAGTATAGTCTCTAGCAATATCCCTAATCTATAAATATTTGTTCTTATATTCAAAGAGTAGTGTAGTCTTTACCTCTCATCAAGGGAAAAGTCTCTTTGCAACAGAGACCATTGCAGAAAGCCACAACATAGTTTACTCTTGTGTTATTCAAATGCTGATTTCTCTGCCCTCAGATATTGCTTCCATCTGGAAATGGCTTTGCTATGTTTATTCTTGGAAGCTCCTACCTTAAATGTGTATAAATATTGCCCCTCATTCATTCTTTGCTTTGCTAATAAAAGTCAACTAGCCAATACAGAGCTTTAGAGAAAATAGGTGAGACTTTCGATTCTAGGATGGATGGAGAAAGAGAGAGGAGGGGAAGAAAGTAACCAAGAAGGAGGTGGAAAAACATCAGGAGAAAAGACCAGAATCAAGAAATGCCAAAAAATTTCAAGATGAAAATGAATATATTCTAGAAGGAAGCTTGACTAAAATGGAGGTTAATAATTGCTCAGTATTTGGCTCAAGACAATTTTAATGAATGTTAGTTTTGTAAGGATCCATTATTTGCCAAAGAATGATACCTCAGACTTAGTATGCAAAAGCAAGGAGCCTCTTATTCAGCAGAAGTCCAGCATATGGAGGGTGGCAGTGGGAGGTGGAAGTGGACATTGTTTGCCATTTACCAAGATATAGATGCCCAGTTCTGCTAGAAGGCCCAATTTAAAGCAAATTCCAGAGAGTGGTTAGGCGACTGTTATATTGATTGATTGGCTCTATCTCTAGGGGTTTGGGTGTCCTCAGAATTGGCTAGGGCTCTGGGTACATTCCAGAACCATTGATGGGGAGACTGGAAACTGTTGTTAACTCTCTGATCTTATCTCAGGCCTGGTGGCATGGCAGCTTCTGATAGTGGGGCAGCTTCTGATTGGCTGCCCAGGGCTTGTGGTTTTCCCAGTAACTGACTTGCCTGGATTTGCCAGGTTCTAGGAGATAGAAATTTAGGCCTAGTCTCTTAAAAATACCAGTTTGAAGCCTTTCATAGAGTCAGCCTATCTCTGTCCTCTCAGTCTTTCTTTGTGGTTATTGGAGATTTAGCTGCTTAAGAAATATAGCTGCCAGATTAATTCACTGCATATATTTATATTAATGATAATTCATTTTACATACAACCAATCAAAATACAGAATTTTGAACCAGAGTCTCAGTAGATTTATCTACAAAGCCCTCCTGGGACTAAAGTTGTGGAAATATTGGGGAAGAACAGGAAGAAAAAAAATAAGAGCTAGAAGATCAGAGAGTTTGTTATGAGATTTTTGTCTCCTACTAAATGAAGAAGCTACATCAACAAAATCACATCAAACTGACTGTCTAAGCATAAGCAGAACCAGGATGACACCAATGACCCTGCAAAACTGAACAGACAAAAATCCCTGACACCTCTACCCTATACAAAGAACTACCACCCCATAATCTTATGGGATGCATACTATGAATAATGTTGTACCGAAATACAATAAAGGTACGTTTACAGTTTTTGTCTGCCTTGATAATAATATTCTTCTCTTTTCTTTCTTGGTAGGAAAAAAACTTTAGTTATCTTGGAATTTGAAGGTTAGGACTACACATTTTTCAAAAAGGAAAAAAGTAGGCGTCAAGAATTTCTTTGAAATCACACAGAATGTGAGAAAGTTGGGTAACTGGCTGAAGACTGAGTCTGGACATGATGGGAAGTATATGTCATGGTAGTGGGAAAAACAGGTAAGTCAAGGAGAAAGAGTGACCAAAACCAGTGAGTTTGGACACTAAATACTTGCTTATATGTAAGAGAAGATTTATTTTTCTTTTATGAGGAGTATATGAGAAGTAGGAAATGGAAAAACTAACCAGGGAACATATTTTAACCCAATAAGCCATGCTATGTATAAAGCTTGACTTTATTATTTTTCATTTTTTAAATTTATTTATTTATTTTATGTATTCAAGTCTTACATTGTAATCCACAGCAGAAGAGAGAACCAAATTCCAATGCAGATAGTTGGGAGCCACCATGCACTTCTGGAAGAGCAGCCAGTGCTCTTAACAGCTGAGCCATCTCTCTCCCCTGAAGTTAGAATTGGTAACAAAGTTGATAAGTCATGAAGATTTTGAGTTCACATAGCATTAGTGCTTCAGAAATATCAATGGAGCTGTAATTTGAAAATAAATACAAAGAACTATTATTTTCTTCTGGTTTCATATCACATCTGTACAAGACCAAAGTCCAAATCCTCTTATACTAACAGAACTATTCAGCGTCTACATATCAAATTATGTTTCTAAATTCTTCATAATAAAAATTCTAAAGCCTTCATTAAGACAAGACTATATAGTCATTCTTGGGGCTTGTAACTAGAAAACAAAATAGGTGAAATTCTAAAATTTGAAGACCAATACTATAAAGTGTATGTCACATGTAACTATTTAAAATGAATAAATGGATGACCAAGTTATAAATTTTAATAATATTCTGTATAAATATTTTATTAAAAAGTCTGGAATGTAAGCATACAGTGATTTAAATTTACTTTCAAATTGTGTTTGTACTCAGAATTTTTAAGGTCATCATTCTCCTCTGTACATACATCAGATAATACTGCATCACATCACATCATCCAAAATGCAAATGTGACTAAAGTATATTCTACAGCTGAAGAGGGGGTGCCTATGTATAGAGGATGACATTTGCACACTATAAAATATGAAATTAAAGACAAAATGATTTGAGAATATCTCTTAGTTAGGGTTTCATGGATGGGAAGAGACACCACGACCAAGGCTACTCTTATAAAGAACAACATTTAATTAGGGTTGGTTTACAGGTTCAGAGCTTCACTACTTTACTATTAAGGTGGTTTGGCATGTCCAGGAAGGGATGGAGCAGGAGGACCTGAGACTTCTATGTCTTCATCTGAAGGCTGCTAGAAGACTGGCATACTCAGGCAGCTAGGAAAAAGCTCTCAAAGCCCACTCCCATAGTGTCATAGTGACACAGTTCCTCCAAAAAGGCTACACCTACTCCAACAAGGACACACCTCCTAGTATTGCCACTCCCTTGGCCTAACATAGTAAAACCACCACAGAATATGATAAGAAATATAAGTATTGAATATAAGAATTTCCATAACTGGAAGAAACTGAAGAAAACTCCATTGAGTAAGTGCTTTATGTACACTTAACCAGGAGTGTGTTCTCTAGTCATAAGAAATGCAGCAGAAATTTATAAAGCTATACTACATGAATGCATATGTTATTAAATTTAAATTTTTACCCTGTCTTACCTGTGAAATCTGTACTAGCAAAATATGGTCAGTTGATATTCAAGTATCTGAGAACATTTTAATGTATGTTGTGGTTGCTAGTTTATGCCAACTTGACATGAACTAAAGTTTTCTGAAAGAAAGGAATCTTGATGGAGAAAATACCTCCTCTGTTAGATCTGTCTGTAACGCATTTTCTTAATTGTGAATGATATGGGAAGACCCAGCTCCTTGTGGGTGATGTCATATTTGAACTACTTTGTGAACATGCAAGCCTAAACTCTACATTTGGTCATGGTGTTTTGTCACAGCAAAAGAAATGCTAACTAAGATGTATGTTTGGACGGTGGTGGCGCACGCCTTTAATCCCAGCACTTGGGAGGCAGAGGCAGGCGGATTTCTGAGTTCAAGGCCAGCCTGGTCTACAGAGTGAGTTCCAGGATGGCCAGGGCTACACAGAGAAACCCTGTCTCGAAAAAACAAAATAAATAAATAAATAAATAAATAAATAAATAAATAAATAATAAGATGTATGGTCTCACTCCTCATTCCACAAGAAATTATGTATTTTTTTTATTCAACTACAAATATCTCTTTTCAGTCAATGTCTAATTCAGTCTTCAATGTCCAAAGTATCTCTCTCTCTCTCTCTCTCTCTCTCTCTCTCTCTCTCTCTCTCTCTCTCTCTCTCTCTCTCTGTCGAGTTGAAAGTATTTGATTATTTTCTAGCAGAAAAACTCAACTATATCAAAGTTGAACACATGAGAACCCCCTGAGGACTAATGAGCTGAGTACTATAGCTATTTGTAGTCATGGAAATATATACCAGGTGTGTGTGTGTGTGTTTCAAAGCTACATATAATTTTAGCTGGATCTTTAACATAACTTGGCCTTTTTGAATATGAAGCACATGATAAATTTAAATACACATACAGATAACTTAGTGTGACATAAATTTAGACTCAGAGTGTTATAGTTTAGTATAGATTCTATCTTAATCCACTCATTTTGTCATGTTTTATCTTAATATGAAAAATTGTAGCATTTAAGAGCTTATCTCAATAATTAATCCAACAATACTATATAGACAACCCTAGACACAAATAGAACATATGTTTCTATTTGGTTATTAACCATTTATGTAAAAGAGGTTGCTTTGATATTCCATGTCAAAACTTTAGTTTGTTTCATTAATTAATCTATATTGAATAATATTATATTTCAGAACATTATACATTTCATAGCAATACTTATCAAGAAATTCCAATGTATCTATTTATCAACTTAAAAATAATATTTAGAAATATTTTACAATTTCCCAGGTGAAGTCAAATTACTATAATAAATTTGCCACAGTCTTTTTCTTGAATCCTTTAATAATTAAAAAGAATTTAAAAATACTCTCTAATATAACTGTGCTGACTAGCACATTCTGTGTCTGTTTTTAAGTTTCAGTAGTCATGCATGATTGCTGTGTACTCATTATGCAGCGTCTATAACCAGTGAACTGGGTTTTAATTTAATGCACCATTTTAAATACTTTATATTGTATCTGAATAGTAGCCACATGTAATTAGTCGCATCTTACAGTACAGAGCAGCTCTATGTCAGAAACAGTCTCATAATTTTACAATCTGGATATCAGGTAGTTAGCTACAATGCCAATGTACACTATGAAAAGGATAATATTAGAGTTAGGATGACAGAAGTGCAGAGGCTGCCTCTTATATGATGACGTATCAACAGTAGAGCATGAGTCTCAGGGAACACACTACTACTATTCTGCTAAATGGGCATGGCAATAAGATGACTTTAGTTTGTATTTGCTATTAAATGTATTTGTACATTAGTCAACCTACATCAGGGAAGTTTCTGAGAGTAGATATGAATTAACATTGAGACTCAAACCTAAAAAAAAAAAAAAAAATGCAGAGAATAAAGAAATCAAGTTCTCATCCCTAAAAGGCATTCCTATATAACATCCTCCCGCCAACAGTGTGTAATTTACAGAGAAGTAGGGGGGCAGAAAGATTGTAAGATCCAGAGCTGGTGGATGACTTTAGAAAATTGGGTTTTGCAGACACAATAGGCCAGATTCACTTATAAATTCACAGAGATCGTGACAGCATTAACTAAATCGGCTCAAGCTGGAGCCAGACAAAATTCCAGCATGGAAGAGGTGACCTAAGATGATACTGTATTTGATTGTTATGGGGAGAAAGAAGTCAGTTTTTTCAGTGGAGCATCATCTGGTATTTCAACCAGGGCAGGTCAACACAAAGTATTCTTGACTTTTAAGAGTGAAAAAGAACTTTTAAGGGAGAAATGTGTACAGTCATGTATGACATCCCCATTTCTAAAATTGGATTTCTGTAGTCACTGTGATTTGCTCTGATATGTCTCCCTTTTAGTCATATGTTTCCATGTGCAAAAAAATTCACCAACTATCTTTAAGTGTGTGTGTAATACATGCATTCATGCATACATGCATATATACACATACATATATACATACATACACATATATATACACACACACATGGACATGTGCACACACACATGTATATACATACAGATAGTCACACATATATGTAGGTTTCTTGGATTTTAGTAATACATCTTTTCTATATGGTATTAATATTTTAAAAACACTTTGTTCCAAGAAACTTGTGATCGTCTACTTTTTTAATGTAGGGGAAAACATTGATTATTGCTATCTCTCCACTTACTAAGTATTCTAGCTATGGCCATCTAGAAGAGTCAGTTTGAAAAGCCAGCAGCATATTTCTTTCTATTTAAGACAGACTATTAAAATCGGATAGCTTCCCTCCTCTCTCTCTTCTCACGTAATGTATGGCCCATGAAAATAGTTTTATCTCGACCTGTGGTTTGCTCCTCACCCTCTCTTAAATGAATTTGGAATCTGTCATTTCTTCTCTGGGTTAATTCTAAACTCCTGACTGCTTTGAGTCAAATGCCATCCCCTTTATGTTGATGCTGTACAGAGCTCACACTTCAGTTCCAGTAGGTTTGACTGACACTCCAAACTGAGCTATTATAACCTTCATTTTATAGCTCCTATGGATACATATTTAGCTTGTACTCAAAAATACCATTTAGAGTTATGTCTGTGTTTTCATAGTAATTTAATTTTAAGTTACAAGTACACAAAGGACACAGTAAAATATTGCTTAACTCCCTAGCTCAGCTCTTTGAATATTCACGATATGCAAACTAGAGCAAAAACTACAAATTCTTTGGTGCTACTCTTGTGGAGTGGGAAGGTTTTATTTTGTCTGTTTCTGGCTCTGAGCCTTCAGAGCCTGGCAGCTTCCGATTCATGTTTCTTGGAATGCTTCCTGTTGGTAGGCAGCCATCCTTTTAAGTGTGAGGCTCAGCTATTTTGTGCTGAGCACTAGCCTGCTGGGGCTCTTAGCCAGGAGTCAACCCCACCTTGTTCTTCTGTAAGGCAAGCCTCATTAACACCCAAATCTAATTAAAGCATTAAAACCTGGATCCAGTTTCCGAAACTGATGCACAATTGGTACTGTTTAGGGAATGGTTCAATATATAGTTCATAAGTGAATAATATAAACATTTCTATCCAGAAAACTACTAAGACAAAGACCCCCATTGCAATAGTTTTCATATGTCAATATGTTAAATGCTGATCTCCATGTAGCATTGCTGGAAGATGGTGGGAATTTCTCTTTTTTGTTGTTGTTTTGTTGTTGTTTAAAAAATTTTATTGGATATTTTATTTACATTTCAGATGTAATCCCCTTTCCCCATTTCTCCCGACCCAGGAACCTTCTATCCCATCCCCCTTCCTCCTGCTTCTATGAGGATATGCCCCCACCCACCCTCCCACTCCCAGCTTCTCACCCACTATTTCCCCCACACTGGGGAATTTCTAAGAACTGGGGCCAATTAGATTGTTTAGGTGCTCAAGGATGTGTCTTGCAACTGAGAGACACTAGTTGCTTTCTCTTTCTCTCTCTCTCCTTTGTTCTCAGACATGAGAGGAACAGATATATTTCTGTGGTATATTTATTTTTTATAGTCCCCAAACTAACTTAATCAATCAAGAATGGATTAAAGATGTCAACACATATGAGCAAATATAAGCTTTCTACTTTTGAGATTGATTCTGATATTTCCTTACAGTAACAAAGGTTGACTAACAGTGTTGCAGAATTTGTATACAGCTTCCATTGACAATGAACATTAATCTCACATTTTAAAATCTTTGGAATCTGTGCCTACCCTGGGTACATGGAGACTAACAAAAGATACTGGAGGCTTCCATTTCCTCTCTTAGAACATTTACTCATTCTTTACATAACCAGTAAAGAACCTGAAGCAAGCCCTGAAAGAGGTTCAAGGGAGGAATGATGCCCCAAGCTCAAGTAAGCATGTTATTTTCAGGAGACAATCTGTACCAAAACTAATCTCACAGAACTATATTTTTGACCTCTTCATGAGGTCACATTATCTTCATATTCATTCTGGTAGAATGAATACGTTTTTATGTTTATTTTATGTTTATCTTTATGTTTATGATTTAGTGCTCACTAAGATATCACACCAGAAAAGTTTATTCCCAGCCGTAGATTTCCTATACATACTCCCAATGAAGTTGTCTTTTGTTTTTTGAGTTTTTTCCCCTCTGTGTTTATTGATTTATATCAACCCTCATTACAACTGGAACATGAAATGAAATCAAATAATATAAGATAAGGTAAAATAAACAAAATAAACACTATAAAAGAAGGGTATATAGCTGCTCTGTATCTTTCACTCTATTTAAGAAAAATCACACAATATTGAGTGAATGATTAATAATTCACTTCTATTTAATGTCAAAGAATATCTGGTTATTTGGTGAGAGAGACAGAAATATTATAAGCATAAATACTCTTTCTATATCCTCAGTCATGTCCCTTTATTCATTTTCACATATTTAGAAAATAATTAATGTAGAAACTTAAATCAAGAAATTAAATCTGATCTCAATAAGCCAAGGGCAATGGTATTTATTACAAATGAAGTTGTACGAGCTAAGTATCCAGAGTCAAAATATGATTTTGATTCATTTAATAATAAACTGGTATGATTTGATCTGAAATGATTAAATGCATGGTAGTGAATTACAAATAGCTATATCAAAACATCCAGCCCAATCCCTGGGAATAGGTGATACGGAGCTATGGTTCTGGTGTGTCTCATGGATAAGCTGCCTCATGGATCACATGTTTTTACTATACAATTGAGTTTTCATAAGTACTTATACACTCATTCACACATACTTTCACACACACATATACACAACTTCGCACATTCTTTTCTCCAATCTTTTCTGTGTAAGTCAGAACACAACTATTGTCACTACTGCCACTACTGCCTTTGATCAGAAACATCTATAAAGTTCTAGGGTGGTTTTTTTTTTTGTTTTGTAGTATATTCCAGTGTTTTTAGAACTATTTTTATTATTTATCTATTTTTTTAAAGTTTCATACACAATATATCTTTGTAATTTCCACCACCAACCCATTCTCTCCACTCACCAACCCGAAAACATTTGATTGACTGGAAAATAAATGATATAAAATTCTGTCTTTTAGTTTGTGTTTTTTTTCCAGGATTACATGGAATCCAGAGGACTGTCTCCACACTCCCCTAGTGTATCAAGCTGATAGTGATAGTAGAGACTCACTCTAAGGTGCTTCCTGCACTATGCACAGTTCTAATGATCAGGGAGATCAGGACCCAAATAGTGACATGAACAAAGAGCAGACAAAGGAGACAGCAGCTCTGGCTGCTTGCCTGAAAACCCTGACTTTTGACAGAAAAATCCTTAAATACAACCAAGCCAAGAACAGTCTATGATACCTGCAGGGTGTAGTAAAAGAACAAGAAAGAGACTTTTGATAGCTCCTCCCTGATAGTTTCTAATTCTCTTTTTTTATTGGATATTTTATTTATATTTCAGATGTTATCCCCTTACTCCATTCCCCCCAGCCCTCTCAGAAACTCCCATTACATGCCCCCTCCTCCTGCTTCTATGAGGATATGCCTCCACACACCCCGCACTCCCACCTCCCCACCCTCAAATTCCCCCACACTCAGCATCCAGCCTTCATGGGACCAAGGCTCTCCTCTCCCACCTATGCCCAACAAGGCCATCCTCCCCTATATATACAGCTGGGGCCATGTGTCTCTTCCAATGTACTACCAGGCTGGTGGTTTAGACCCTGGGAGCTCTTGTTGGTTTGTATTGTTGCTCTCCTCATGGGGCCCGTAAAGCATTTCAGATCCTTTAGTCTTCTCTCTAAGTCCTCTATTGGGAACCCCATGATCATTTCAATGGTTAGTTGTGAGCATCTGCCTCTGTCTATGTCATACTCTGGCAGACCTCTATAGACAGCTATATCGGGTTTCTGTCAGCATTCACTTCCTGACATCCACTTCAGCTTCTACCTTTGGTGACTGCAGATGGGATGGATACCCAGGTGGAATGGTCTCCAGACCACCCCTCCTTCAGTTTCTGTCCCAGACTTTGTCTCCATATTTGCTCCGATGAATATTTTGTTTCTTCTTCTAAGAAGGACCGAAGCACCCACACTTCTGTCTTCCTTCATGAGCTTCATGTGGTCTGTGAGTTGCATCTTGGGTAATATCCAATTATCAGTGAGTAAATACCATGTGTGTTCTTTTGTGATTGGATTACCTCACTCAGGATGATATTTTCTAGTTCTATCCATTTACCTAAGAATTTCTCTACTTCATTGTTTTTAACACCTGAGTGATAATCCATTGCATAAATGTACTACATTTTTTTTGTATCCATTTCTATGTTGAAAGACATCTGGGTTCTTTCCAGCTTCTGGCTATTATAAATAAGCCTGCTGTGAATATAGTGGAGCATATGTCCTTGTTGTATGTAAGAGCATATTCTGGGTATATGCCCAGGAGTGGTATAGCTGGGTCCTCGGGTAATGCTATGTCCAATTTTCTGAGGAAGTGCAAGACTGATTTCCAGAGTGGTTGCACCAGCTTGTGATCCCACCAACAATGGAGGAGTGTTTCTCTTGCTCCACATCCTCACCAGTATCTGCTATCTCCTGAGTTTTTGATCTTAGCCATTCTTACTGATGTGAGGTAGAATCTCAGGGTTGTTTTGATTTGCATTCCCCTGATGATTAAGGATGCTGAACACTTGCTTAGGTGCTTCTCAGCCATTCAAGTTTCCTCAGTTGAAAATTCTTTGTTTAGCTCTGTACCCCATTTTTAATATGGTTATTTGGTTGTCTGGAGTCTAATTTCTTGAGTTCTTTGTATATGTTGGGTATTAGCCCTCTACGGATGTGGGATTGGTAAAGTTTTTTTTCTCAATCTGTTGGTTGCCGTTTTGTCCTTTGCCTTACAGAAATTTTGCAATTTTATGAGGACCCATTTGTCAATTCTTAATCTTAGAGTATAAGCCATTGGTGTTCTGTTCAGGAACTTTCCCCCTGTGTCCAAGTATTCAAGGTTCTTCCCCACCTTTTCTTCTATTAAATTCAGTGTATCTGGTTTTATGTGAAGGTCCTTTATCTACTTGGACTTGAGCTTTGCAGAAGGAGATAAGAATGGATTGTTTTGCATTCTTCTACAATGTTGTCCTTCAGTTGAACCAGCACCATTTTTTAAAATGCTGTCCTTTATCCACTGGGCAGTTTTAGCTCGTTTGTCAAAGATCAAGTGACCATAGGTCTGTGGGTTCATTTTGGGGTCTTCAAATGGACAATTCTCTAGACAGATACCAGGTACCAAAGTTAAATCAACAGCAGATAAACCATCTAAACAGTCTCATAACACCTAAAGAAATAGCAGCAGTCATTAAAAGTCTCCCCACCAAAACAAAAACAAAACAAAAAATACCCAGGACCAGATGGTTTTAGTGCAGATTTCTGTCAGACCTTCAAAAAAGACCTAATACAAATTCTCTTCAAACTATTTCACAAAATAGAAACAGAACAAACACTACCCAATCATTCTATGAAGCCACAATTAAGCTCATACCTAAACCACACAAAGACCCAACAAAGAAAGAGAACTTCAGACCAATTTTTCTTATGAATATAGATGCAAAATTACTCAATAGAACTCTTGCAAACCAAATCCAAGAACACATCAAAACAATCATCCATCATGATCAAGTAGGCTTTATCCCAGGAATGCAGAGATAGTTCAGTATTTGGAAATCCATTAATGTAATCCACTATATAAACAAACTCAAAGAAAAATCCACATGATCATCTCACTAGATGCTGAGAAAGCATTTGACAAAATTCAACATGCCTTCATGTTAAAAGTCTTGGAAAGAACAGGAATTCAAGAACCATACCTAAACATAGTAAAAGCAATATACAGCAAACCAGTAGCCAACATCAAACTAAATGTCGAGAAACTTGAAGCAATCCCACTAAGATCAGGGACTAGACAAGGCTGCCCACTCTCTCTCTCCCTATTCAATATAGTACTGGAAGTCCTAGTCAGAGCCCTTAGACAATAAAAAGAAGTCAAAGGGATACAGATAGAAAAGGAAGAACTCAAGTTATCACTATTTGCAGATGATATGATAGTATGCTTAAGTGACCCCCAAACCTCCACCAGAGAACTCCTAAACCTGGTAAACAACCTCAGCAAAATGCTGGATGTGAAATCAACTCTAACAAATCAGTAGCCTTCCTCTATTTGATAGATAAACAGACTGAGAAAGAAATTAGAGAAATGACACCTTTCACAATAGTCACAAATAACATAAAATACCTTGGTGTGAATCTAACCACACAAGTGAACGATCTGTATGACAAGAACTTCAAGTCTCTGACATAAGAAACTGAAGAAGATCTCAGAAGATGGACAGATCTCCCATGCGCATGGACTGGCAGGATTAATATAGTAAAAATGGCCATCTTGATGAAAGCCATCTACAATGCAATCCCCGTGAAAATCCCATCTCAATTCTTCACAGAGTTAGAAAGAGAAATTCTAAACTTCAGTTGGAATAACATAAAACCCTGGATATCGAAAACTATTCTCAGCAATAAAAGAACTTCTGGGGGAGTCACCATCCCTGACCTTAAGCTGTACTACAGACCAATAGTAATAAAAAAACTGCATGATATTGGTATATAGACAAGCAGGAAGATCAATGGAATAGAATTGAAGTTTCTAATTCTCATAGTTCCATTCAGCCAATGGGGTCCAACAGGCACTGTTTATGTGGGCATTTTGGGTCTGCAAAAACAGACCATTTGAAGAGCTCAGAAGAGGAGAAAGAGAAGAAGGACTGTAAATGCTTTCAGGTTCCAGCACTTCCTGCACCCTTAACATTTCCACTTATTTAAGCTGTACCTGTGCTAGAATCACACTCCATTGCTACTTATTCCATTTGAAATGTCAAACTCCGTGCAACAATCTGTGTAAACTTGCTAACCAATTTAAGGTTATTAATACCAAATTAGTAATAAAACACCTTCTGTTGAACATTCCCTAAGTGTCTGGCCACTTTAACCTTGGCAGGAGAACAGACAAGATCTAGTCAGAGAAAGGCCACTGTTTATTCCAATAACTTCAGTATTTTTACCCAACTGTTTTTTCCTTAAATATTTTATTTAATTACATTTCAGATGTTGTTTCCTCTTCCCATTTCCCTTCCACAGAAACTCCCATCCCATCCCCTCTCCTCCTTTTTGCTTTTATACCACTTTAATTTACCCAACTCTTAACAAATGAGCTTCAAAACATTTTTTCTGTTCATCGTTTTCCTTCTTAAGTAGATTTTATCTTATAAAGTTAATGATAAAGAAATTCCAAGGATTTCTAAGTGTCCTAAAAGAAGCTAACCAAGATTTATTTATTATTATTATTACTCATTTTTCAAATGTTGTTGGGTAGCTTCTCCAGGTAAATGTAAAGAAAAATCAGAGTTCATCAGCAAGACCCCTGAGGCTCATTGAAGGAAGCAATTACTCTGAACATCAATGAATTGACTGTTTATTCATAAGAGCATGAATAACCCAAAGTCAGCTTCCAGGTAGCTTCACCGAAGACGACCCTTCCTCAAGGATTGTTTGCTTGTTTCACAGTCTTTGCAAGCGGCAGGATATATCTTATAACCTTCTGTGCTTCCTGAGTCTCCTAAGATTCATTTGCTTATGAACCTCCTTCCACATTCTAAGAGGTAACATTTTACTCTGAAGAAAATAACTATCAAACAGATGCTACAGAGTCAGGCTGTAATAGTGATAATCCTGTCTCGGAGAATTGTGGTTTTGACCACTTTTGAAAGAATTTGAGTGTCTGACCATTCCAACAAAAGAGTTGACTGTCCAATGGAAAACTATGATTTTTTTGAATGTCTTTCCTCTCTTCCTTCCTCTTTTTCCAATGTAAGAGGTTAAGCTTGGAGCCTCATGTATGCCTTGAAAGTGTTCTACCACTTAGCTACCTCTCCACCTTTATAATGGAGTTTTTTTACACTACTCAACAAACTAAATCTGTCTAGTTAACACACACAGCCTGTATTTCTATTGAGGAAAACTGTACTTTGACAAAAGTACATTTTGTATTATTTCCTCAAGAAAATTTTCTCTAGCTATTGGATTGCACAGAAACAGAGCCAATTTTAATATCTCTGACTACAATGTTAGAAGGGAAGTAATCTCCGTTATCAAAATATTAGAACACTCATTATAAAACCTTGAAATTATGACAAAACACAACTGTGGTCACTAGATTCTCAGTGTAAGAATGACCCTTATGTTTTCCTGTCATGTATTTGGCAAGTCTCTGATACTACTCTTCAAAGACATTGGTTTTCCAGTATTTGTGCTTATTGAAAAATATATATTGTAGACATTTCCTGGATGAGTTCTTTTCCCATGACACAAAAATCCCTATCTAAAAAATTTCAAAGGAAGCACCTTATTATCTGCCAGGGCCCTTGACAGAAGCAAAGCAATCACACTAGCATTCTCTCCATTTCCACCCTCAGATACTTTAAAATCCTGTCATCCAAATCAGTATGGTGCTAATACATTCTCAAGCACTGAGGACTCAGAGGAACATGAGGCTTCAGTGTGTTTATAGAATACATTTCATGTAGACAGGCACGGAAGGAACAGTTTGCATAATCATCTGCCAAGAAGAATCCATCTGTCAGGAGAGTGGAAGCTGTTATCAAACAAGCTCATGTTAAAAACAAAATCTCAGTTCACTTTCTATGCACTTCATTTTCTTGAGACTAATTATTGGCGTGCATATAAATGGAGAAAAATATACTTCCTCTTGGTAACACTTCAAAATTTTGGTTTTAGCAAGACACAAAAATAGCCGTTCTGTCATGTGAATTTCTCTGGGGATTTACTGTGCAACAGAGAGCGCTGAGGCTGGGAATTCCAAGCAATTCACAGTTGCCAATGAGAAATTTTACTTTCCTGCTTGTGACAAACATGAACAACTAAAATATTGTTTCAGCTCCTTAATGTTAGATAACCCTGGTTGGAGTCCAAAGGAAAAAAAAACTACTGAAAATTTCCCTAACAACAAAGCATTCATCATCATAAATTGTTTTCTGATAAAGTTCTTAAATTTCTGCTCAGTTAACTATGAAATGAACATCAGCCTTTGGAGAGAAACTGAAATATTCAAAGGCTCATTTTAGAGACTATAGCGTAATGTAAATGTTTGGGCAAAAAATGGAGAGAGAGAAGGGAATTATTGTGTCTTGAAATACTCTACAGTTAAAAGCTTCAGTGGTTTTGATATTGTATATATTCTATAAAAATGTTGCATCCTCAAGTTTTATGTGTGTTAACTCTGTACTTTATGAAAAATTATTGTTGCAAAAATTGGTACTCTTATGCTTTATTACATGAGATAAAATATTTCAAATAGTCTAACAATCACACAAAGATTGGTATTTTTATGCTTTATTACATGAGATAAAATATTTTATTATTTTTTATTTTATTATTTTAAAATTTAATATTTTAATTTTATTTTTAATATTTTTTATTTTATTTTGTCAATAAGTTCATTTATTTCTAGTACATATTACTCTGAATAATCAAATAAGCTGTTTTCCGGTTTCTTTTTATTTGAGTGGGAGTTTTCCTTTGAAAAATACAGAATTTTAAGTAAAGATTGTAAAATTACAGATGTTCCTGGCTGAGTTAGTGTCAAGACTCTGAAATGCCTTCTCCTCCTTACCCCTACTGTAAGGAACTCAGCCAGGAAAAAGAAAAATACCCCCTTAGGCATCAATACTGGGCAATGACTGGTGTTAGCTACAGGGAACTGCAATGGACAAGCAACAGTGATAAAAAGCTAAAACTCTATACATTTTTTTGTGTGTGTATATGAAGAACAGAGTAAATTGTCCACTGCATTCAAATAATCTGATTTCCCGATTTTGGTTTTCTTTTCTTTTTTTTTATTGGATATTTTCTTTATTTACATTTCAAATGTCACCCCATTTCCAGGTCTCCCCTCTAGAATCCCCTATCCCACTTCCCTTCCCCCTGCCTCTCCACTACCCACCCACCTACTCCTGCTTTCCAACCCCGGCATTCCCCTACACTGAGGCATTGAACCCCCTCAGGCCCAAGGGACGCTCCTCCCACTTATGTCCAACAAGGCCATCCTCTACCACATATGTGGCTAGAGCCATGCGTCCTTCCATGTGTACTCCTTGGGTAGTGGTCCAGTCACTGGGAGCTCTGTAGGGTTTGGCCGGTTGATACTGTTGCTCCCTGCATAGGGTTGCAAACCCCCTCAGCTCCTTCAGTCTTTTCTCCAACTCCTCCAACAGGGACCCGGCATACTGTCCAATAGTTGACTGCAAGCATCTGCCTCTATATTTGTCAGGCTTTGGAAAAGCCTCTCAGGAGACAGCTATATCATGCTCTTGTCAGCAAGCACTTCCCGGCATCCTCAATTATTTTAATTTTAGAGCCTTTACAAAAGCATGTTTTACAGTTATGAAAACATAGGCTATCCACCATGAGCTTTCAGCTTCTCATGGCATTCTGTGGCATCCATCCATCATTCCATCGACATTTCCGATTGTGTATCACTTCATTCAAGCAAAGTATTTCCAAGTGCTTGAGTTAGCATTAGTTCAGTGTTCTACATGTTAGATTTCCAACCTAGTAAAGAGCTTAATAAATATTAATTATAATTGTTTGATTAAAATTACAGCTATAAAACATGACAAAGAAGTTTTATGGTAACATACAATGTGTTTATATGTAATTATACTATATGCCAGATGACAGGCGAGATTTACACATACACCAGTTCCACA
Organism: Arvicanthis niloticus; assembly: GCF_011762505.2. NCBI lineage: Eukaryota > Metazoa > Chordata > Mammalia > Rodentia > Muridae > Arvicanthis > Arvicanthis niloticus. The sequence goes on along the minus strand of NC_047674.1, from coordinate 10,301,597 downwards.
GTTGACCCTTAATAATTTCCCTACTAACTATACTTAAAGATTTTACTTAAACTTAAAGCTCTAATCTTAAACTTTTAAGGATTTTTTTAAAATTTTGTTTGGGGATGGCAGTGTATTGATGTGTCAGCTCTCAACTTATTGATCCTGATGCCATGCCTACCTCTGGCTATCAGATTCCACACCATGATAGACTCTTATATTCCTGAAGCTGAAAGTTCTAATAAACCATTTCTTCAGTAAGTTATCATGGTCATGAGTTTTATCAAAGCAATAGAAAAAAAGTAACACAGAAGACGGTGTTAGAGTTGCAATGAAGAACCTGACTATCCCTTACCCATTTTGGAAGAATGTGGAAGATTTTGGAACTCAGAACTAGAAATTCAGTTGTACGCTGAGAGCATGCCTTAGTTGTTTGTGCTAGTAGGTGCCTGGAGAACCCACCCTAGCTAAGCTTCACACTTTGAAAAAAAAAAAAGAAAGAAAAGAAAAGAAAAGAAAAGAAAAGAAAAGAAAAAGGTCCTAAGCAGTCTTTTCACTTCTATAAAGCAACTGCAAACCAAAATTCCTGCTAATATGGGTAAAGGAGTAAGGTTCCATTCAAATCTGGGAGAAGAAATTAACAAATGTCATTCTTGTACTTCTGGCTTTAGAGGCATGAACAATGTAAGAGTGAAAATACTATAGACTCTTCCTTTTCTGCTGCAGAGAGCTTCTGGAACTAGGTAGTATGTAGCAGAGGAGTTCCTTCATGATGGCCTTAAAAGAATCATTATAAGAAGCTATGAAAGTCAAGCTTGGATTACAGTAGAGATCTCAGGATGTTGGAGATGCCATAACAGTGAGAATCCTGTCAAAACGAGCTATATTCAAAGAATGGAGACAAGAGAGAGCTGTATTTTATAGGCAGCAAAGCTGGTTTGGAGAGGGATCTAAAATCATTGATATTGGACATGAGCTACTGGATTGGTGTTTTAATTTTCTGCATTCAGATCTCTCTTCGGTACAGTATTTCCTTACTATGCTTTGCTACCTCTACTTTAGAATGGCAGTGAATTCATGTATATGTGTATGTGTATATGATGTATGTGTGTATGTATATGTACATATACACGTTATGTATATAATTTCCTTTGTGAGTTTTTAAATCAAGTTACAATTAAGAGGTTGCCTTGCATCTCAGATGAGATTAAGAATTTAAGACAGTATTGTCAAGATAGTTAAAGAGTATGAAAATGAATTGAGTACAATTTAATCATGATCTAGTGGAATGTGGTGATTTGAAAGATAATGTTTCTTGTAGGCCCATAGATTTGGGCACTTGGTCCTCACCTGGTGGTATTGTTTGGGAAGGTTGTGGGACCTTTGGGTGGTAGAGCTTTGTTAGAAGAAACATGTCACAGGTTGAGTGGTGGAAGTCTTTTAGGGTTTATAGTCTTACTCTTCTTCTAGTTCTCCTGTTTCATGCTTGCATTGAGAATATGAGCTTTCTTCTGTCTGCTCCTGATGCTGTGCCTGCACTTACTGATCTGTTTCTCTGCCATAATGGGCTCTTTTCCCTTGGGAATCATAAGCTCAAAAAGTTCAAAACTCCATATATATATATATGTAACCTTAGTCATGGAGCTTTATCATAGCAAGAGAAAAGTAACTAATACAGAAGTACTGTGTTACTTGCACACCATTGCAGTTCTGTAAGGTCTTCAAATAGTTACTATAAAAGTTAGTACATCTTTTGATATACACAATTCTTTATTCTTAGAATAAATTTAAAAATAATAATTATATCTTGTGGAAGTATAAATGAGGTCTGTATACTGAGGATGGAAAGGGTTAAACAGAGGTAGTAGGGGTATTATAAGGTAGATGATGATGCAGGAATGATGGTGCAAAATAAAAATCATTTAAATAGCCATATGGAAGCTTTCTAATTTGTAGCCAAATTTGAAATATACATGACTTATGTTCTAAAATAATTTGAAGGTAGATATTGTGTGTCTGGAAAATGCTGTTCTTAACATCTTTGATTTATTGAATAAAACCCTAATGATATAGGTGGGGTATCATTATATAAGTTATTGACTGACAAAGTGCCAGATGATCCTGAAGTAAACTAGGTTGTTTTCATTCCTGCTGGTATTCCGTGTGGAATAGATAGTAAAACATGAGACACTTTGGTTGCAGGATATAGAAAAGGATGCTAAAAGCTTCTTCTCTGACGACCACTTTTCAGAGTCTAGAATGTTCAGTGACAGGTATTAGAGGAGCAAGGGAATCCATGTTTCTACCTCACTGTTATCACATTGTAGATCAGTATAGCAATACTGAGTTGGTATTTATTAAATGTCTTCCTATTTACATAGATCGAAGGTATAATATTTTACTGACAAATTTTCTTATAGAAACCATCAATATAATTTTGATTTTTTTCAATAACGCAGTAGCACCACATATCCTTGTAGGTACAGATGTGAAGCTTGTGTTTCTGGCATATACTCAAAGAAGAAATGCAAACTACACATATTTTTATCTTTGTGAATTTTTTTCATTTTAATTCAGGTAGAAAAAACAGCTTTTTCCTAGCAATATTTCATAATGCTTTCTTTTACTCTACCAATAATTATTGTATCTTATGAGAGAAAACTATACTGGGTATATATCATACTTTGCTTTCCTTCTTTATTGGTTGGATGTTTTTACTATATCTAATCTAATGTTATCTAGGCTTTCCAATATGGTTGGAAGCTCCTTCCAAACAACAAAATTAATGTTTGGTTAATCTTTTACACATTGTTTTAAAATGTTTAATGTTTATATTTGTTTTATAAGTAAACTTTTTTGTAAAAAAATTACATAGTAAAACTAGTTATAATCACATAAATAAATCATTATGTTCTCACAAATAAAAAAACATTTTCAAACCTATGTATGTATGTAGTTAAATACTACATACATACCAGATTTTGTTCTCTACTTGCTTTTGTCTTTAATTATACTATTCTTAAACAGAACTCTTTTGTTAAAATGCTGTTTTATATTATTTATAATCTAGTCTTTTATTATTTTTTGTTGTACTGTCTTATTATAGCTATTATGTTTTCAAATGAAAGTTAGTATCACAATAGTTAAATTTTAAAGTAACTATTATGACTTAAATGGAAATTCATAATAAATTTACAAAATGTATAACATAATTTAGATAAAATTGACGAAGTAATTGTACTAACCTTCCTATGAAAGAATAGCAGATAATTGTATTCACATTTTCAATGTTATTAAGTTGTTTTCCTCATGTAGTGCACCCTTAGAGATAGTTCATCAATTCCGTTTTCTTATTCAGTATTTGTTTCCCTTCTATCTATTAACAGTTGAAAGTTAAGTTTAGAATGGTCTTTATAGAAATCAATGTCACTTAATGTTATAAAGTACACTAAGATTGAGAAAGAAAAAGTTCCTGTAGAAAATAGAACTGCAGAAGCCATGGATACTCCGGCTGCCACCCTATTCAAGGCTCTGGCCATCATTTACAATCACGTTAGAAAGGGGAAGAAGGGCATTTATGAGAATAATTAGATAGTAGATGTCTGTGACTATCTGATTAAATTCAGCCTGGTAAGTAAACTTTTCTGTGGAAATTGAATGTGTTGTCTTGTGCAAGGCTTTGAACTTCAACAGTGAAAATTCAGTGGTTAATATACAGACCACAGAAGAGTGCAACATTTACACTTTAGATTTCACAGAGGGTTTGCCTCTACCTTGTCCCAGCCCAACATTTTAACTGAAATTTTTTTCTTTTATTTTCTTTGACAGTTTCACTCATTCATATGAAAAATTCTGATGATTTTCACACCCAACTTTTCCTTTTCCTCACCTCCCTCTCCCTGTCTCCTCATGCTTATATCTTCATTTTAGTTCCTTGTTTATTGACTTTAATTCATATTTTTCCCAAGTGTGGGGGAAGATATTTAGTAGGGCAGAAGAAACCTACTTGTGTGCCCTTCACCTTCTGCAGTCCCAACAGACTTGTAATTCCTCTAAAATACCCAGAGGGTGGAGTCCCAGCCTCTACTGTTGAGATAGATAAGATGGAATATCTTCAGTATCAGACTTGTTTGATGTTTTTCTTTAGAATCTACTTGGCTTACTTAGGTCTTCATTATGAAATGTCCTGCACATATTTTTTCATCATGGTATAAAGATCAGTGAGGAGAATTATTAAAGTATCTCTCAACTCATGGACTCTCATCTTATTTTCTGTGTCAGCAGCCTTGTGTCCTGAGAGATACAGAAGACAGATGCTGGGATGATCACAGGTGGTCATCATTTTTCTACCATGAATTTGAGAATTTAAAAAGTATTAAAGTGATAGGTTTTCTTCACAGACATTTTTATTTCTAAATCATTATACAAATACAATCCAAGCCTAAAGAAGATTTTGTGCAACTGAAATAAAAGCCTAAAATAGTCTCATTCTTATATAATAAAAAACCAAACATTATTAGTGAGAATGCTACTATACTATTTTTTCTTTTTACACATCAGTTACATATATAACAAATTATGAAGTATCTTCTTTTACATATAGTCTATGAGCGCTATTGTGAAGTTCATGTTGAAATGTGTATGCATCTTGCTTATAATGGAGTATTATAAAAATAAACCATGTCATCTGTTTAAAGATAAACTCATTGTTAGAGTTTCCATAGTTTACTAAATCTTCCATGAGGAATATCAAAAAAAATGATAGCTGCAAATTTCTGAATCAATAGATTCATTTAACAGGATGAAGAAGATGACGCAGATGCAGAAGCAATGATTCTTGTGATGAAAATGTTATTTTTCTAATGATTATTTCATAAGTAGAAATAAGGGATTATATTATTATGCTTTCAGGAGTCTGAAATTCTCCAAGTGCCAAATAGATTGATTCATGCTTTACAATGTCTGCCTTTGCTTATTTTCTGGATTTCAAGTGACACTGCTCTGGCAACAAACAATGATAAACCAAATTAGCAATGAAAAATGAAGAAGAAAAAAGTTGGCATCCTAGCCCAGGTGAACGTGCCAAAGAACAAAGCTGATCTCCTCCTGTCTACCGCTTTCCATTTTCAGAGGATGAAACAGAACCTTTACTGTATTATGGGAAAAAAGGAGCCTAAACTCAGAAAAATGCTAATGCTTTTGAAAAGCCCAAAGTATAGGCATCTGCATTTATGCAATATCATAAAAAGTCAATTTCATGTTGCTATAATTAAAAGTTGCTATTATTTTAATTTAGCAATATACAATGAATATGCAAGATGAGAATAATTACCTGAGGTGAGTTTGCACTGAATAACATTGTTACCACTAATTCAAATATTGATTGTCCAAGATGATTCTATATAAAGAATAAAACTTCCTACCTATCAGTGAATCTATTATAAGCAGTTTCACAGTTAAGAGGACATGAGAGCCATGCTACAGTAAGTGAACTCTACAACTCAAAGAATGGACAGAGGAGACTGAACTACATCTAGCACGAGTCTCATGACTGAGTTTGCAGTGTCTGATTTTTTTTCTCTTAACTGAGGAAATTTTTATGTTCTACCTCTAGATATCACTGACCACTAAATAATAAAAAATGTCATAATTTATCATGTTTATACATTCTATTGACATGGAGTAATTCAACTACTGTTTTTACTTTTATTTTTATTTCTGTTCATGGAGTATGTGAGTGTACATGTATGTCTGAACACATATGTATGCATATAAACATATATTTGTATACTCAGGTGTGTGAAGGTCAGAGGACAACCCTAAGTGTCTTCTTTCATCAGAACCTATATTATATTTTAGTTTCTTTCTCACCTTCTTTCTTCTTGTGACAGGTAGATTTAATTGGATTACTTGCACGGGTATGGAAGTTATTGATTCAACAAAGGACAACTAACCAATGACCATACCAATAAGAAATGCAACTACATCTCCAGTGACAATTAACTGCTTCTAGTACTTCAAGGAAGCGTGAGACATCATAAATCTCTCCCTATCCTTGGAAAATGGTGACAGCCCAGGCTTGCAAAGTTTTTATACAGCTACCCAATTCTCATGGGTGCTCATAAGTACATGGACAGAATCTGAAAGCATTCATCCCTGTCTTCAGGATCTCACCTTCTTTTGCTTTCTCATTTGCAATGTTCCCTAACACTTGAAAGGGGTGATACAGGTGTCTTGTTTAGGGCTGAGAAATCACAAGTCATCTCTTACCCATCACCTTTACAAATTATGAAACTTTACATTTACCACAACCTGCTGCACAAAGTCAGTTTTCTGATAAAGAAAGAGCGCCACTACTCTATGGGTAAAAATGCAACTACAAGACAATCTAACTTACTATATTTAGCAAAATAACCATATTATGTTCCAACATAATCTAGGATCTATGGCTGCTCCAGCTATGACCTTTTGACCAAGTGTATGGTGTCATGAATGAGTTCCCTCTGATGGTGCAGGACTTAAAAACCCTCATAAATTCATAGGTTACCATCCATTGTCCCAGTGGGTACATTTTCCGTATGGGATCTGTTTTGAATCATGAAAGGTCTACATGTGCGTAAGACCCATGATGCTTTTTCTTCCTGACATATCACTTTCTAACTCTGTGACAATTAGTCAGCAAGGGGGATGCCTAAAGCCTAGTCCAGATTAATTTCTATATGCTCTATGCTGAAGTTCATAACCTTTGATTTTTTTAGAGATGAACCTTTCAAGGGAATCTGGAAATAATAGATGACTTTAGCCTAGATGGTCAATGAGTTCAAAAGATCTTCGTATCTTTGCCTCATAGTGCTAAGACCACATTTCTCCACACTCAGCTCTTTTATATAGTTCCCAGAAATCTGAACTCACCATATACTTGTGTGGCAACTGCTTTACCTTAGAGCCAGCACAACAGCCCCTTGTCATGCACTTTTAATATCTTCAGATAGTACTTTTATACAACGTATTATCTAATGAAGATAGGTGGCAATATATAATTAAGAACAGTTGGTAGTTGCCAAAATAGAAATTTACTGTATGGAAATAGTGAACTTGTGTTTATAACCTTAAATATTGTGTGTCAGAAAGACAGCATCTGCTTGTATGCATAGTGAAAAAATACAGCAAATACATCTCAATAGGCTAATAGCAATTAATTTAAACATGCTGCAATGGCTTTTAATACCTTAACTGTTTCCGCTAAACTGCACATAACTGAAAATCTGAGAATAGATACTAAAATTAGAAATAGACAGAATTTTGACATTGAGAGATAAAACACATTTTGTTTTCAAGCAAGGCTAAGTTCCTTTTCATCAGAAAATAATGTTTTATGAAGTGCTGGCTACAGAATAGCATAAATGAGTAATCAAAACAACACTAATGAACCTGATTCCCATTCAAGTTTTAATGGATTCAAGTTTATACAGGAGCTTGACATGCACAGTGACAAAGTACTAGGTAATTATCAAAGAGGACAAAAGCTGTGACTAAAATTTTCACCATTGAATACATGAAATGACCGACTTCTTTCATTAAGTGACAACAGAGAGAGCCATGAAATCCAAGACAGCAAACAATTTATGAAGGAAATAAATCATCTCTTTTAACACATGACAAAGCAATTTTTACATTATAAAGAAAATTGATTTTTCTTTCCATTTGAAACAAAATAAATACAATGATATTAAATAATTAGTAACCAATAACTAATTCTTAAACTACACATTATTTTCAGTCAACATTCATATCTTTGATTTAAAATTTGTTTAAATAAGCAAGCCAGCGCTGGTGCAGCGGCCAAGGTAGCCGCCTGCAGAGGGCGAGCCCATGCCCCCTGCTCTGTCTCTCCTGGTTCGAATCCCGCTTTCCCTGTGTGACTCCGCCCGAGTTTAATGGGGAAAAAAAAAATTGTTTAAATAACATGAAAAAAACCCTAATTGACATGTAGAAATTCTTTACCTTTTCCAAAGTCCATTTATAAATTTTTAAGCATTGCTAGGTGTGCTTAAAATTACTGGGATGTTTTATGAGAAAATAAATGTGAATAGAACGCTTTCTATTGTAAAATTTACATTTGCATCAAGAGGCAAGGAATTATAACATCGCATTTTATTTAAAAGAAAAAGTTGGAAACCTCTTCCTGGATTCAGAGAATTGACTCATTTGTAATTGCTGCCTTAAACGTGCGCCATCTTCTCATCATGAATCTATGGGATGAATCAATGTAGGTGCAGTAATTTGGCCGCAGAACTCCTGAGCTGTTGCTATGCTGTGACTTTTATCTTCCCATGCACCATTGGTGTTGCATCATTTCTTTTCCTCTTCCATGCCCCATGGAGCTGATCCAAGCATAGAAAAACCTTTGAAGTCACATGAAGTTTGTGCTCTGATGAGGCCTGAAGGACACACGAAGTAAGAAATACAACCAGCTTTCGAGTAAGGTGAAAATTTAATCAGCTGCATGAACTATCACCCCAAAGTACATCTACAAATTCACATACATGCCTGTAAAATAGAAACAGCAAAGCAAATATTTATTTTACAAAACATTCATGAGGCTATATCTATTGTGCTTAAGCCAAATTTTGTATATATAGTATATGTAGTATATATGATATATAGTATATATCACATACTGTATTTGTATATATAGTATATTAGTATATTAATATGATATATTGTATTAGTATATATACTATAGTATATATCATACATACTATATGTAATTTTACATATACACTATAAAATATTACATACATTTATATATTATATATAATTAACTATATAATACACACATATGCTTAAGTAAATTAGTAAAATAAAATCCCAGCATTAGCTCAGTGGGTATTCACTTGAATCACAATATCTAATGCAATTCTTCATGATTAAAAAATATTCTTCATGACAAATTGTGTAACAAAAATACAATAGCTCTGACAATCTCTTAGCCTTAAATAGGCTAGACATTAAAATCCAATAAATAGCAATCCACTTGTTCCCAATTAAGCATTTTTTTATTATGCCAAAATATGAGCAACAAAGGCCGGTGTACTTTGGCAGCTCTTATAAAAGCCACACTTCTGCTTGGCATGCCTCCATTGTCAAATAGGCTCTGCAATCAGACACAGAGGGAGACTGCAGAGCCACAAGCTATGCATCACTGGGAGTCGCTGCCTACTCCTGTTTCTCTCCACTTGGTCTAGGCCATGTTTAAAACATATTGAAGAAATGCTTCAAGTAAAGTCTAGCAATCCAATTAAATTTTTATATTTTTATTTTCTCAACATGTGTTAAAGCAGTCATTGCTTAAACACTCTGAGGCACTAGACCTTGCTGCTCTATTCCCAGGCTCCCAAATTCATCCTCACACCGAACAGCCTTCTTGAAGAAACTACATAGCCAGAATTTTATCCTCTTATTTTACATTACTCAATCTTAAATACTTTAATTATTACCTGTAGTTACTATGCTTTGATATTCTAAGTATTCTATATTAGAATTTCTCATGCCGAAATCTGTTTGGATTTCTGATTTCTTACTTTATTTAGAATGGAACATCTATTTTCCTTCATCCATAGTGATTTGGAGAACTTTATAAGAAATTTTTCTCTTTTAGATTTAGAAGACGCTTTTGAGGACACCTAGTTATATTCTGTGAATACTGGGGGTCTGATTATTCTAGATAGGATGAAATCTTATCTGAAATTCTAGGAGACAATGCAATTATGCTAAAAGATGGACCAGAAGCTTTCCCTCATACTGGCCACCCACTTCAGGGAGCTGAGAATTACTGAGCTACTTTTTTCTGTTACATCAAGTTGTAATACTGGAAATTAAACTTTTAACTGAAAATAGAAGTAAAGATGCTAAATAATGTAGTTATTCACTAAGGACTTCTCTGATCTGTATGTCTGTGTACCACATGTACAAAGACACCAAATATGAATGGCAAAAGGATATTAAATCTAATCTACTTCATATCCTGCTTATTCATAAAGCTTTTATGGTATATTCTCAAGCCAAATCTAGGGTTTTAAAATACAGGTACTAAAATACTCCCTATATTTATAACTTCACTGACACTACAGTTTAAGACTTGGTATCATCTACATGTATTTCTACTAGATATGAATGTTTGGCTTATTTAAATAGCAAATAAAATGAAATGTGTGAGTGACAGAGCCAGAGCAGTTTTGGGTCTGGCAAACAATATCATAAATAGCTTTCTAAAGTAAGCAATTTATTCAAGTCACAATAGCAAGAAAGAGTAGGAGAAATAAAAGTTAAGTGTCCATGATCTCCTTATTAGGACTACATCAGATTCTTTCTTTACCGTAGCTTCCAACACCACTTTCAGGAGGGCTTGTGAATAAATGACACTCACCAAATGGGTCTTAGCCAGGAAGTAAAATCATTAATAGATATTTGTTGTTTCAGGAATAAATGGAACATGAACAGAAAGCTTAATGTTTCTTCTTTTTACAATCATTTTATTAATCTTTTTTTTAGGTAAGTATGAAGTATGAAGATTTTGCAAGAAAGACTGGAAAATAACTGTGTGGCTTTTCAAAGCCCATAAATGCCACTGCTAAAAGTTTTAACTTCATGATTTTGGGAAAGTAATAGAAATTTTAAAATAGAAGAACGTCTTCAGGCTTGCTTCTCCAGAGAAATAAATGATAGAAGTTAGAAAGTACATATGGTGTAGAAACTGGACAAAGTGTTGGGGGGGGCGTGCTAGATCATCAGCATAAAGAAATAAGTGAGGAGGGAATTACATAAAATAAGATGCGTTTGAAAAAGGTGTTTCAAGAATCACAAATTTATTGTATAAAAAGGGACTGTAATTTTGATTATTTTGGATATCTGCATTCTTAATGGATAACTTTGATACATTACTAAAATTGTCAGGTATCTACAAATCATGAGGAAAATGAAAATACTTGAAAGGTAGCTTCGAGGTATAAGCATGCAGCAGTGAAGGAAGCCAGTAATCCAAAATCCTTGCAGTGCTCCTTGGAAATCCAAAGCTCTAGTTCTCTGGAATTTTATCACGTTGTTTCATTTATTTTACTTTTGGGAGAGTTATCCACTAGTCTCTGTCTTCCTGCTTATGAATATTTTATGTCTCTTACTAAATCAAAAATTTTTAAAGCTGGTATGTAGGATTCATAGTGCTGAAAGACACTATACACATCACTGGCAATGAAAGGTAATCAATATTATCCTGCTATGAATCCTGCAAGTTACAATAGCAACCTGCCTGCAATATGCCCACTGGTGCAGTTGGAATAACAGTAGCATGAATGGTATGGGAGTAATTAGTCACATTTTCTTTTATGTCCTGCTCCATAATATGAAATCTATTAGTAACACTGTCAAAGATGTAAAGAGTCCAACTAGTTAGACCATGAACCAGAAGATAAAACCTACTAGTATTACTCTGATAAACGAACATGACAGTATAATTTGCAGCTAAAAACATATTCTACATCCACAGATCAGGGTGTTACTCAAGCTATAATGTGAGACTCTGTTTCAAAGACAAAAGAAATAATCCAAATACAATAAAAATATAATTTTAATCATGTTTATTTAACTTAATTTTTTGCTTAATCCATAAAATATGAATTTTTTCTGGGTGCAGAGCCAAAAGAATTCAATTACCATAGGAAAGGAAATCTGTCCTGACTAGTATATTTCTGCAATGTTAAAAGTACCCAAGAATTAGACGCAACAAGAATATACCATAATCCTGTGAATACATAAAGAAAAAGTGCTGTACGTATATCATGAAACACTACTTGCTCATAGCATGGATGGGATCAAGCCAATAATGGTAATTAATACCTGTAATCCCTTCACATGAGAAGAGAAGGCAATAGGACAGGTGTTTGAGACCAGCCTGAGCTTTACAGGGAGCCCCGGCCTATACTAGGTTATATAATATAAAACCCAGTCTAAACAAAACAGGAACAAAATACAATGGGAAAAGGAATGGACGCCTCTAACTTGTATCCAAATAGGTAGACGTGAAGACCCTTATGTTAAGTGAAGAAAGATTGGCACAGGGAGGAAAGTGTTTCACAGTGTAAATTCTGTGACATTTATAAAAGATGAGCATGGAGCATTGGTTAGGAGAGGATATGGGGAATGGGAAGGGGTGGTGAGGAAATGATGGTCTCTTTGCTTAGTGTCTTAATTACTGTTCTAGGTTATGACCAAGACAACTGGTAAGAGAAAACAGTTTACCAGTCATTGCTTACAATTTCAGGAGGTCAGTCCATGATCATTATGGCAGGAACTGGAACACAGGCAGGCATGGTACTGCATCAGTAGCCAAGAGATCTCATTTGATCTGTGATTTGCAGAGATTAAAAAAAAAAGGGAGAGAAAGAAAGAGAGAGACTGACTCCATATTGGTCTTTAGAAACTTCAGAGTACCCTTAAGTGACACACCTCTCTCACCAAAGCCATACCTACTTCAACAATGGTATACTCTGCTAACCCTTCCTAAACAGTTCCACTAACTGGGGACCAAGCATTCAAAGTTATAAACCTATGTTGGGCATTTTCTTTCACAATACAAAATAGAGTCAAAATAGCAAGGTCAATGTAGTTTGTTACTGCTAAGTAGGTTGTGTTGACCTAAAAGTACCCTTCCCACCTCAACAGGGATAAGAGATAGTTTATTATAGAGCCAAACACGACCGACAATAGCCTGGAATTACAAATTTAAGTTTCCCCAATTTCCATGTTCCAAAGTTGGAGGCAGGTTCCCAAAGTTTTTATACTAATCGAACACAAAAGTCATAGATCAGAACACTTTGAAAACTTGGATGAGTGCACTGGGTAGGCATGTTGTAATGAAGCAAATAACACTCTGCTAGAAACCTTATATACAACCTGACAGAATTCTTAGTCTTCCTACTGGGAGAACCCAGGGCTGTGTTCAGACATTGCAATGGATTATTATCTGTTAGTCATATTATGTTGAGTATGATATAGAAATCGGTAAGGAATGGCTTTTAGGGAACAAAAACTAACCCAAAAGAAACTTCAGTTGGACTTTGAAGACCAGCACCATTTAAACATTTCCACATTAGTTAAGTTCTAATCAATCAATCGGCCTTCACAGACAACATTTTATTATTCACAGATTATCCAAAATAATAATGTACTATATTTATGACACAGGGGGAGTAAAATCAGTAAGCTAGGCAATGCAATGTGTTTTCCTCCAATGCATTGTGTCTTCAGCCATTTTGTTTGGGTGGTTGGTTGGTTTTGGTTTTGCAGACATGGTTTTTATTAAGCAGCCAAGCTGACCTTGAATTCTTCATGTCTTCCACAGCATAGGTGGCAAGAAGCACATTCCCCAACAGGACACAGGCAACAGTTTATAACAGAGCACACTATCAACACAGTTCATGAAGACAGGTCAGCCTTGCTTGTGACCATGAACACATAAACATCACTGGCCTCTCGTAAAGAACTCTGGACAATCTTGTTTTCCTACATTTTTATCTTTGATGCTTCTGATTAATTTTTTTTCTAATGTGGATTTGACATGATAGCATGTTTTACTCATTCCCATGAGGAGTATCAGCACTTATAATCAATAGCTGCTTACAAACAGGAAATTGTTGAAAATACTACTTTTATAAAATTAGGATCTATAGAAGTAGACAATAGCTTTCACTGGCTCACTTATAAGGTATGTTTTGTTTAATGGCAATACACTTTAAAATATTATTCTCCATTTCATTTTGTTACTAACCCAGTAATTCTGGAGGACTTATACTTTAACGATACCTGTAATGTATACTTAATTTGTTATCATTCATATATATATATATACATATATATATATGTATATATATATACATGTATATGTATATGTATATATATATACACACACATATGCACATATTCACATATATATGTGTGTGTGTATATATGTGGACATGCACACACACATTGTTTTATGGAAACATTTTATATTAATCAAGAGTTCTATAAATTTTCTACTGTGAAGTTCACTATATGTGACTGAGGTGATCTGAATATGCTTGGGCCATGGGAAATAACACTATTAGGAGGTGTGGCCTTTGAAATGGGTGTGGCCTCATGGAGGAAAAGTTTGACTGTGTAGAGAGGCTTTCAGGCTCCCTAGTGCTCACACTCTGCCAAGTGTGGAAGAGAGCCTTCTCCTGTCTGCCTGTGGAGAAGTCTCCTCCTGACTGCCTTCAGATCAAGATATAGAACGTTCGGCTCCTCCAGCACCTGACTGCCTGTGTGCTTCTATGTTTCCACCATGATTATAATGGACTGAACTTCTAAAACTGGAAGCCAGTCCCAATGAAATGGTTTCCGTTATAAGAGTTGCCTTGGTTATAGAGTCTCTTCACAGCAATGGAAATTTTAACTAAGCTGCACACTCATTATAGGAATTAGAGTAAAATATTATTATATATCTGCATATGCCACATTTTAACTTACAGCAGGAATCATAGACTGTTCACATTATTTTTAGGTAATTTCAATAACTTTCTAAGCCTCTCAAAATTTTAAAATTATTTAGTCTTTAGTCACTACCTTGGCACGATGGTATTACTCTTATTCTAAACAGATCAAAAGGTAAAATACAGATTAAGTGGTAGTTTTTCCTTTTACTGTATTTTCTTGTTTATTTGTTTGATACATTGCTCATCCTAGAAGTACAAATGCAGTGTTGATTTAAGATCTCTGCTGTTCCCAGGGAAGGGAATCAACCACAGTTGCTATGCATGAGAAAGACAGGGTGCCATATGTGACCCACTTGTCTGTGTTTATGGCCCTGTTAGCTCCCTGCTATAGTTTCTTGGTTATTTTCATTATTGCAGACCAGATAGAAAAGAAATTATCTTTAATGTGCTGTTACATTGAATGAATCATACTTTACAAGCCATTCTTGTCAGCCCATAATATAAACTAATCTTTTAATAAGACACCGTGTCCTTCCATACAGTTCATTGAAGTGAACAGTGCTTTGAATCTTAATTGGAAATGATTGTCTTTTCCAAAAGTGACCTTTCAACCCTAACTACAGCTCAAGTTCATCTATCTATTTTACCTGTATGTTTCCAAACATTGTTTTTTATGGACTACAGAGCATTAAGCAAAAATTTCTCTTAATAAAGAGAAATCTTCACATTGTAAATAGTTATTTGCTGCCAATACAGCATCTGTGAACAGATGACTGGGCCTAAAACAGTATCTTATCTATGTAGTATAAATATAATAAATTAAAATTTAATTTTTTTGATATTCATAGTTTTAAAGGTAAGCCATATGAGATCCCTCTTTAAAATGATGATCACTTAGTATATTTGACAAAGAAGCTAATTTACACTTTCACATTTAAATTCCTTCTATGTACTAATTTAAGTCAATTTCCTTATAATACACATATATTCTTTTAATTTGTATAAAATAGAGTTTAAGTCAATACACACACACATACATACACACACATGAGCACAGAGGAAAGGGCATTAAAGTATATATAACTAAAGAAAAGAGAATATTCAAACATCATTTTATTGTGGAGATAGATGACAATATCACAACACTATTATTATGTCAAAATTCTTTTAAATCAGATATTATTTATTTATTTACATGTTTGTTTATCTATCGATTTATACATGTGTATATATTTGCATATGTGGGCATACACATTCCATGATGCATTAGAGGTGAGATGTTAACATTAGGAGTCAAGTCTATCCTGCAACGTGAGTCTAAGACATCAAACCAAGGTCTTCAGGCTTAGAGGCCTCCTCATTATATCCTACAGTATCTTTCCAGCTCTGAAATCCTTTTTTAAAAAGTGTTTAATATAGCTTATTGTCATATAATATTTAATATCATATTAAAATTAGGAAATCATTGTTTTATTTTAAAAATTTGTACATTAAATGGAGAGATTTCTGTCCATATTCCTTCTTTGTAGTACAATATCCTGATTAGAGTGTTGGAACAACCTTCAGTGAGTTAGTTTCTTTGTATGTGAGAGAATGAAATACACAGCTCTCTATTTGATGAGGTTTTTATTTACATTATCAAGGATATATGTAGGGAAATGGAAAAAAACTATAATTTTAACTACTTAGAATATTTACATAAAAACTTTATAGTGACTTATTAAATGTTTATGGCTATTGAATTCCAAGAATGTTCCCACTTTTGTTGACATCCCCACAGGGTCATACACATTAGATCACAACTTATTTCAAACCTGCATAAATGGCAGAGTTTATTTTAGAAGTTTAGTAGAGTTTATTTAGTACAGTTGACAGTACAGTTTATACATATAGAAATGATTTTCCTAAAATTTACAACGTTTCTATTATTCCACACATAATTATGAGACACTAGGGGCCTAATTCACTCCATGTACAATTAGTTGTTCATATTTGTCTACTCAACCTAATATATGTATTCAGAAACTGGTAGAAGAACAAGTAACTTTCCCTATGCAATCTGTGCACATGAAGTTTGATGTTCACACCTATCACCTAATTACAGGTTTGTATTTCCAGTCCCACCGAGGTGTACCAATTGAAAGAATTAGACTTTAATTTCAAGCAACATATTAGACCTAATTAGTGGATGTACTGCATGTTCTAAATTTTGTTTAACCCTTGATATAGTGTGTGGATGTGTACTTAATACCTTTTCTGTCATGTTTTGTGAGTTAAAAACTATTTTTATAACTTTTGTTACAGGCTATGATTTCATAAATGAAGCTGAGTGAAAATATGGCATATTCATGTGATACATTATTATTAAGATTTTGAGAAAAAATTATTAAATTTGAAGGTGAGCGGGTGTAGCTTGAAACAATCATGTTGAGTGAGGTAATCCAAACATTAAAAGACAAATGTTACATGGTTCCTTTCCTCAGTGGATGCTACCTTTGAATTTCCAGCTATGTCTGCTTCAGTTGGAATCTTCATAGAGGTCAGGGAACTACTAAGGGCCATGTTGGAGACTTTCAAACATGGGAGATAGAAAGCAGTAGTATAAATTGATAAAAGACAATAATTCAGTAGAGAGGGTTAAATTAGCATAAGAGAGGTGATTCAGGGTAGAGGATGAATATGGAGGATACATAGCACAGGAGACCTTTAGAATATCATATAAAAACATACTACTCCATGGACTTCCTAATGTAATTATATTTACAATGGAGTCACCATAGAAGAGGGAGACAAGGTCTCAACTAGACACCATAGGTTAACACATAGAAAGCCAGGGATTAATTCCTTATTTTGGAGTTATTCACTAGTGAGATCTCATAGACCTTTAAACATTACAGGGTACTGTTAATTCTCTTGACTACCTTCCAATACTTGGTGGTAAGACCCTACTGCTAAAGACATAACATGTGCACGTCATAAAACAGAGAGAAATAAACCTAATTTTGTCCTGGAAGTTTCATCCCTACTACCCAACTTTCATATTGCTATCTGATTCTTTGCAGCACAGCAGAAGTAGAAATTTATCATCAATTGTACCTGTCTGGGAGCCTTGTAAACTATTATAATGATTAACTTGGTAAGACATGCTCACCAGTGTAATAGTGGTATACACATCATGGGAATGGCCAACTATTTTTCTGCTTATGAAGTTAAGCTCTATTCCATAAGATAAAACCCATACTTGGCACCATTACCAGTCCAAAATCCTATGGCTAGACAGGTCCTAAGGAAAAAAAATCTACTATTATTGTTCTGTTAAATTGATATAATATTAAACTGACTCCTAAAGACTTTTTTTACATTAATAGATCAATGTGTCTTTTTACCCATGGTAGCTACCATAGAGGTATACAGCTTGCCAAGGCATAGAGAATAAGTAACTGTTGAATGTTTGGCCCTAAACAGATGCATGTCCACATCCTTTCCTTTCCAAGGCTCTTGGATAATTACAGAAGAAGGTCAGAAGGAATATATACTGAAGACTGACTACAAAGAAACTGTTTCTGGACACAACACAGTAACTACACATATGAACTCACAGAAGTCTTAGGAGCATAGAAAGACCTGTATGTATGTTCCAGCCAGACCTATTGCGATGGCCTTGTCATACATTGTTGAAAAGTGTGTCCCTGTATTTCAACTGCTAATTGCTGTAATGGCAGAGAGCTAAGTGCTGGGAGGATTTTGGTATTATCATTTCTGTGGCTCGTCACAAGTTTTCTATTTGTAAGGGTTTATCCTTCATCACCCACCCTCCAAAAGTTGAAGGCCAGGCAGCCCTCAATGCTTAAAGGCAACCTAAGAGATGGATTGGAGGTTGCCTTGCTGCTTATTAGTTCAAATTGGACTGTGGTTGACAGCCAAGAGCTGGGTCAGGAAGTATGAGAGCAGAGCTTCCAGGGAGAGGGAGAGAGAGAGAGAGAGAGAGAGAGAGAGAGAGAGAGAGAGAGAGAGAGAGAGAGACAGACAGTAGAGATGGGACCTGGAAGACAGGCAAGTGTGAGACAGATGAGCTGTAATCAAGCAGGCAGGGAGACAGGATGTCGGAGACGCCAAGGTTATGTTTGTATTTAGCTGAGAGATTGTCCCAGCAAAAGGTCAACGTGTTTACACCATATAGAAATCTTAATTAATCTTCTAAACCTCCGGTGGCATCCTTGAAAGCCCCACAATACAGACCAAATCTGAGCACTTATGCGTGGGTGGGGATGGTGGACAGAATGTCCGAGCCCTAGTGAAGGAGCTATTGAGAATGGATAGCTACTGAGAGAGGGAGACCAGTGTTCTCCAAGAGTGTGGTTCAATTCCTCCCGTCAAAAGGAAATGCAGGCACAAAAAGTGGACCAGAAACTGAAGGAGACGCCATCCAGAGACGGTCCCACCTAGGGATCCATCCCATCTGCTGACACCAAACTCAGACACCATTGCTGATACCAAGAAGTCCTTACTGATACGAGCTGTCCCCTGAGAGGCTCTGCCAGAGCTGGACCAATACAGATGCTCACAACCAAACACTGGACTGAGCACAGGGACCCCAACAGAGAAGTTAGGGCAATGACTGAAGGGGTTTGCAACCTCATAGGAAGAACAACAGTATCAACCAACCAGACCCCCCAAAGCTCCCAGGGACTAAACTAACCAAAATCTACACAGGATGTACCTATGGCTCTAGGTGGATATGTAGCAGAGGATGGCCTTATCTGGCATCATTGGGAGGGGAGCCCCTTGGTCTGTTGGGGCTTGATGACCCAAGATAGGGAACCACTGAGGGAGGAGTGGGTGGGATCTGAAGACACCTTCTTCCATCCAGAATTCCTCAGATCCTGAAACTATCACTTTCTTCTGACTGACACAGCCCTGTATTTAATGGAATGTTGTTTCAGCAACTTTAATCTTATAATGCTCTACCTGCTTTTCAGCCACTTTACTCTTAAAGTTGTATAAAAGTCCATGCGAAGATATCTATTTTTGTACACTCAAAGCATTGTATACCTTTCATGTCACGTTTTTCTAATAATATCTGCTTTCTATAATTCCTGGATCTGTTCCTGTGATTATTGAACTTCTTCCCTCCTCAGGTCTATGGTTGTTGTATCATTGCCACACATGGCTTTCCCTTTATCTTGCAATGCTAAAATGCACTTTTGTGTGTAACTTTTATTCTTATTTCTCCACTCCTCCCAGTTCCCCTCCTCCTCTCCCCACACACACCTCCCCTCTCCAGTACATCAACTGCTCCTTAACTTCTCTTCAGAAAAGAACAGGCCTCCCAGGGATATCAGCTGGGAGGTAAGCTGATATCACAACATAAGAAGATGTAATAAGACTAGGCACACGCCCTCATATCAAGGCTGGACAGGGTAACCCAGTAGGATGAAACAGATTTCAGGATCAGGCAAAAGAGTTAGAGACACCACCACTCAAATTCTCAACACAAAATCACACTCAAAGAGTCCTGGTGGAGCCTTTGCTTTCTTCTGAAACTTAGCAATCTAGGCCTACAGCGTCTGCATTCTTAGGTCTCTACATTCTTCTAAACTCTCTTATTAAATTCCACTGAGTTCCGAGCCCTCAATGGCTTTCAAGCCCAAAGTTCAAATGCCACTACAACCCTCTCCAAAATTCATGCTCAGGTCTGTCACAGAGATACCTCATGAACTGATACAAACTTCAGTCTTAGCTATGGTTCCTATAGCTGTGATAAAAGACCAAGGTACTTGGGTGGGTGTGGGGGTGGTATTTCAACTTAGTTTTTACTCCATTATCCAGAGAAGTCAGGGCAGGAGGTCCCAGCAAGAACCTGGAGCAACAACCTTGGAGGTTTCCTTCTGTATTGTACTGCTTACAAGCTTGCTCCTCATGACTTGCTCACCTGGCCTTCCTTTTAAAAAAATAACACTTTCATTGCTCATATCTCTTAGGAATTCATGAACTTCATGTTCTCCTCTTTTATTGCATAATTGCTTACCAATTCATCTGATCATTCTGATCCATTATATACAAGAACACCTATCAATAATAAAGATAATAGATAGCTTGAAAACAAATAGAGTAGTATAACACAATGTCATTCATCCATCCAACGTTCCGGCTATGAAATAAAACTGTCAAACTTTCGATAATAAAGGCTTAAAATGTTAATTATAACTATCATTATAACTTTACATAATACAGTAATTCCATAGAGAAATATACATAGCTATGTTTATATCCATTGCAATAAGCAGGCTTGCATCTACTTATAAAAATTTCCAAAATGTATGTTGATATTAAAGTATTAAATTGTGACCTAAAATATTTAATTTTCTGATGAGAAGAAATGTTCAGAAACTACTGAAACATAATATATACTGAGAACAAGGGGTTAAGTCAGTGAACTAGAACAATTTTTCAGAGTCTGCAATAAGTAATAATTTATGCAGGCTTATTGGTTATACCTGTTATGAATCTCCTTAAGTTCATAGGCAAAGTTTCTCTTAAATAATTTTAGTCTGTTTTTCCTTCTGTATGTGCTATAATATCTAGTGTTTTAAGCCAATTTATTTGTAGTTCCATTCATTTTAAAAATATTGTTTGAAAACCACTATTAAAGATTAAATTACTATTGGATTACTATTAAAGTAATTTGGGTCCACAGGCTGTAACAGTAACTTTTTATTTTTAATTTGCCTGTTGTCTCCAAGGCTTGTTGCCTCAGTCTGCCTAACTAAACCTAGTCCTGGAAGCCTCTAGCCTCAGTAAAATCTTATCTAGGCCTAGAACTTTTCTCTGAGACTCACTGCCGAATAAGCTCACCCTTTCTTGTTCTTTATCAACTTTGAATAACTCAGTTGTTCTGGTTCAAATTCCTTTCCACATTAACTGATTCAATCTGGCTTCTTTCACTTGTGACTGAATTGTTCTTCTTGGCCTCAAACTAACTTTAGCACTATGTTCTAATCTCTGGTTCCTTCTCATTCTCTGGCTCATTCTATCTTCACCTGTGTCTAGCTTGTTCTCTCTCTTCAACTTGTGTCTGTACAACTCCTCCTCCCCTGTTTTTCAATGGTGTTCTCTTAAGTAACTTCTTTTTCCTGTCTTTTCTACTTTGAGGTGGTTCTACATTATCTCTGGCCCATTCAGTCAAATCATTTTTCTCATTCATTACTTTGTCTTCCACTTGCTTTGACATCACTTTCAAATATGGTGCTTCCTCCTACAAACTAACTTTCCCTTCATTGTTTGGAATTAAAGGTGTGTGCTAAGACAACGTCTGTATTCCAGCTAGAGAAATTAAAGATTTTGAAGGCTGAGCCATACCACAACTAGAAGCAGGTTTCTTTCAGTAAATAACACAGTGTTGGGGTTAACAGTGTGATCAAATATCATGAAACAACATAGTAGACTCAAACATACATTATTTGTTCTTCACGAATAATTCTTCTTGATAAACTTGCACCTCTGGCTGAATACAGTAAAAAAAAAATAAGTACTTTAATTGATTATATTTCCTCAGGGCTTGATTCTATCTACATGGTTGTACTCTTTGTTTGCTTTTATCCCTTTGGCAGCAGAACCTATGATACTCAAACTTTAAATTAGCAGAGAAAATGGTATTCATCAACACGGGATTGTGTTATTCTGCTAATACTATCTCAATTGTAAAAATGGCATATCATCTTGGCCCTCTAAACAAGATATATTAGCTTTCACTGAAATTTGGCCTCAAGTAAATGATTTAGAAAAATGCATGCAAATGTGGACTGTTCAGTCTAATATAATCATGAATTCCCTATGTCTATTCAGCTACACAGGTCTCGGGAAAATGGAAAGTGACACTAGCTGCTCTGTGCTCGGAGCCAGGAAAGCTGCTTGTTCCCAGAACACTTTGATGTTATTTATCCTCTGTATGGCTGTTTGTAGGTGGCCTAGTTTTTAAGTAATACAATAATGGACTTTGAAAAACAGAGTTTTGACAGAATGTATTGTCTTCCCTTCTCCCTGTTTTTCTGTACTGTACAATATACCCTGTAAACAATACTATGGAAATAACCAGTGGTTTCTTTGTTGGTAATGTCAGGTAACAATCCTGTTCCACTGCCTGCTCCCCATGCAGGCTCTGCACAAGTGGTTCCCCGGTTCTCACACTTGTTTCTTTCTTTATCCTGGCAGCAACTATAGAAAACTTTTCTTTTCATTTTAAAATAGATGTACCTTTAAAGCTTGCCTAATAGCCCAGTCTTTTTACACATCATTATAGGACTTGACTTTGGAATTTCAATTAGATATGTTAAAATTAAAAAAAGTTTAAAAATGTAAAAGGTAAAATAACTGGAAGTCACTAAAGAATTAATACTAATATGCTGTTGCTTTGATCTTCCAAATATTTTTGTAGCAATTCCATTAGCTTTCTAAGTCATTAACATGTGAGTATTTTGGGAGTACAGAACACTTTTATGTAAAAATTCACATTGAAATTATCTTTCACCTGGTGATGGCATATTTTACAGCATTAAAATGAACATATTTTTGGAAGATGAAAATTAATAAAAGCTATTAAAAACTATTTTTAAAATAATGGTGTTATTGATTATATCTAGTACACCTAGGTTGTTATAGTCAACATAGTTTTATAATCTGAAATCATCAAGTAGTCCATTGTAGTAAACTTGATATATAAGGTTTTTTAATTAAATGCTTTTTTATGCCCTTACTAAACTAATTCAAAATCATTTGACAAAAACTTATTTTAGTACTTTATGTTCTCCAATTCATCTTAGTTGACTAGAATCCATCCTTAGAACCCACATCATGGAAGCCGAGAAAAGATACTTGCAAGCCTGCCCTTTAACACACCCCCATAGGTCCTATGACATGCATGTGCATATATACACATGGTAAATAAATATAGAAGGCCAAACTGTTTTATTGCTACCAATTAGCTTTCTAATATACATTTACTCTATTTGGATAGAAACCTCAGGAAGAAAAGAAGATACTCTTCAAATGCTAGCCCTTGACAACCTTTGTATTCCTTCACATTTGATAGAGTCTGGCAACTGATAAAAGCAAGAGCAAAAGAAGGTTGCTTCTATTGCCCAGGGCAATGAAGCCAAGACCTTTAACCTATGAGTGTTAAAGATCTTATGTGTGCTTCTAATGTTGAGATTCCTCAACATTTAACAGCAGCTTGTGGTGCAGCTTGCCATAGCTCTGTCACAGCTGTCTCTGCACAGGAAGCAGATAAAAGAGCATTTTCTCTCTGTCACTGCTTGGGTCACCGCCAGCTGCTGCTCTAGCAGATTCACCTCTTTTCAAGATGTCAGTGTAGGCTGATATTTGTGTTTGCAGCTCGGTCGGCTGACTTCTCAGCTCTGGCTCTGGCACCTGTCAAGGCAATGTGGTTCCCACAGTTGCTCTTTTACTTACTGTCAATCTGTGGACTCTCTTACACACCACCCCCGTATTCAATGGCTCTCCGGTAGCTGTCAAAGCAGCCAGCTGCTTTTATCCTTCTGTGGAACGGCTTTCCAACCTTTCCTCAGTGACTGCTACTGCTGCATCATGTCCGTTCTTCTTTCTTCATGCTACCAAATGAGATCATTCACCAACTGCAAGCAAGGAAAACATTGTCAGACTGAAAACCTGTCAGTGGGCTGAATGTTGACATACCAGGACAACACCTAAACATCTCTCAGATGGCTCACCCACGAGCCACATAGCTTGTCCATGTAAACAGAGAAGGGGAGTTTTGACCAATCACAACAAACCTTACACTCAAAAGAGAGTTTCTTGTTTTCACTGACCATAGGCCAGTCTAGCTTGTATACTTGAGAGCAGTTCCTTTGCAGCTCCAGGAGCACCCATTCCCATTCCAGCCTGGGTGAAAAAGACAACAATGAGTTCCCTGGGGCTTTCCTTAGCAAAGTATCCCATGCAAATGGTACTCCAGAGAGTTATGACTGAGCTATGGCTCCAGGAGTGTGGTTGCCCCTCTACTGCAACTGTGCTAAACCCTTCTCAAGGTGCCTCTCAACACTACCAATGCAACCAGTATCTGTATAATGGTAGTCCAGTCAGTTGGCTAACAGTCTCTTTTTTTCATGGCACCCTGTAGAGGGGGAGAGAAACTAATAGCTGTCACCTAGGAATCCAAATCACAGCACTATCCAGTTTCTCTCATTTCCAGGCAGACAAATATCAGAAGTACGTATAATTTATATTATTACCAGTTTTAACATTTAACATTACTTTTAATAAATTTTGTCCTTATCAGTACAACAACCCAGGAAGAGCTAAAACTCCCTCATTTACTTCCAGATGGTGTGACTGTAATTGATTTACATCCTCTCTTTCAAATAATGCTTTAAATGTCAAGGAAATACACACATGTGGGTACATTAGTTTCTTTTCCTATTGCTGTCATATCTATTATTTTATTCAATTAATCATAATTTTTATACATGTACATGCATGTATAAAACCCAAGCTACATAGATATTACTGAATAGCTATTGTATTTTAGAATGAAAATAAACTTAACATCTTCTCACCAACATTCCCTGTGCTACTAAACTAAGTTTTTCTTGGGGTTACCTTTCCTTTCTAAATAACTGTCAAAACAATGCCCAACAATAATACTGCTAAATAATGAGTTATTGTGAGGTAAGTTTTAATAAATTAAAATATTTCCTCTTCCTCTGAAGAAAAAAAGTTGCTAAACACTGATTACTGTGAGCGAGTTTGTAATCAGTTCCAACTAGAATTTCACTGCTTCAGCCATTTTTAGTAACTGACGCATTAAAGCTGCATGTTAGTGTGTAGGAAAACAAAATTTTAATTAGCTATATTGTATAAGAGGGTACAAATGCAGATGTTTTTAAAATGTGCATATATCAAAGAACAAAAAGTTGCTGTCGTTTTGGTATCATAATAATAGGAATTAAATATAACTCTTTTGTCAGAAAAAATGAGGCTTGATTCTATTTTATTTTTGAAATTGATATGGAAATTGGGGGAATCTTTGAGGCATGTACCCCAATGACAAATGAAAATTTAGGTAATTCTGCATGGCATAAAAATACTCTATGACAGTAATCTGGCTTCAGATTTTAAATATCTGTACTGATTAAATTTTAAATGAATCAATGTTGTAATTTTAATAGTACGTACTTGAGGACTGAAGCCAAAACCCAGGGTTAGGGTCAAGAGCTACTCACTCCACATCCTCCTGTTCAGAGCTCCCTAAATCCTGGGGAAGGGATTTTATGGAGTCATCTTATTTGGAGATGAGTGTTCTAAGTGTTGTATTTTATCATCAATTTTTTTGATTTCTAAATTGACTGGTATCATAATGTTCATATATACACAAAGAGACTAAAGGTATTATTTATTTAAATTTTAAATAGAAGTTTTCTAGTTTATGCTTTAAATATTAATAGTTTTTAATTTTAGCAAATGAACCTTTTAGAAAACTTTACAGCTCTATATTATGTATCAAAAATTACATATAAGAAGGTATGGTAGTGGTTAACATTTAAATAGTTGGTATGGAGAACAGAAAGGGTCTGAATTGTTCAGTGGCTCATTTACTTTTTGAGCAAGGCAAACTGACCGAGGGCATAGTAACTTAGTGATGTATTAGCTCTTACAAATATCCATGTCAGTTAGGGTCTCATGTCACTTTCATTTGTGCATCAAGCTTTATAATTCACATAATGAGTAAGGTGGGTGTGGTCATGGCCAAGACAGTATCAAGGACATCTGTGTTTTTCTCCATGTTTCATTTATTTTCAGGAGACAATAGATAGATGTCTGCATTGTATTAGATGCATAGTTTTTCTGTTACCATTTCTTCCACATTAATCAAAACCAACACTCAGCATCTAGAAATAAAATCTACCTCCCAGTGGAAAGACCAGAAGTGTCACATTGTACTGGACCTTTCGAATCCAGCCATATTTGCAATAGTTATGTTTGCTTCAGAACATTAATGAAAATTTTTTCATTGACGTATTTCAAACATTATTTTTACGAGAAGTTGCTCTTTCTCCCTCCTTTCCCCATGCTGTCTCTTTTGAGATGCTTTTAAGAGAAAAAGAAATCTTGTTCTGCTACTCTCTTTTATTTGAAATGTCCTTGGAGCCTTTCCACATGAACTTTTCTTAGGAATCTATGCTAACTTATAAAAATGTTCCACATTGTAACTTAATGTCACTGTATCACATTCTAAGAGTTTCACACTAGCTGTGTCTTCACAGAACATTGAACTCACTGTGAGTGCTGCTTTTTTCTAGTTTACACTTTAAATAGTAATCCATAATAGTAGCCTTTAATTTTAGCAAATGAACCTTTTAGTTTCCCTCCAAAGCATTTTACATAGCAACTCAGTAAGTAAAAATGTAAAAGGGGTGGTGAATTAATATAAAATTATAGGTAACATTTTATCCTTTGTTATTTAAATCAATGAAGAAATACTTTCTTCATTGTATCAGGTACATTTGTAAAATATATAAAGGTGATTAAAGCAACTGTGGATCATCGGACACATTTGCAATGCTAGTGCTTACATAATGAGCTTGAGGGGACAGATAATATACCAAAACCCCATCAAAAATGGAGAAATATACTGTTGGATTCAAATGTAGTTCAATGATAGAGTGCCTACCTAGCATGTTCAATGCCTTGACCTGTATTCCTAACACTATGGGTAAAGGAGGAATAATAGCAATCAGTTGTAATTATATAATATGTATACATATATAATATGCATATATTATACATTGTGAATACTACATATTACATCAATATATTTCTTAATTTCTGTTACCTATTAGATCCAATATACCCCACTAGTAGCCTCAGCTTTCCATGTTTTAATTCAAAGTGCCTTTTATACAGTCTTCTGAAAGAACAAGTCAGATTTCTTTCTGTCCTATATTCTGATATTTTTCCTACCTAAAAAATTTTCTGTTCCGCTGCCATTCCAAAATGGATATTTTGCATTAATGTTCATATGTACCATTTACATTACCTCTGCACATGGTTTATCATAAAGTTAAAAATTAGGATCTAATATGAATGCTTAAATTTTAAGGCAATATTTAACAAGAAAAATCCCATTACCAATTACTGTTTCTGATCATCCTTTAATCAAATGTGTTTGCGCCACATAAAATTATTCATTTCTTTAAAATGCTGCTATAAAAGAAATCTTAGTGGACTCACCAAACAAGAGAGAGACAAAGTCACAGCTAGATATTTCACAACACTAAATGAGACCTCCAGTGGCATGAGTAAGTTACATATAATTGAATTTTTAAAGCAATGGGATCCCATGGAGCCCCCCAAACAAGCAAGGCTATTGGTTGCTCTCCACAAACTGATGGTAAGGTTCACTCATTGAACACAGAGAAGTCGAGTTGATACTTACCTACAATT
Organism: Arvicanthis niloticus; assembly: GCF_011762505.2. NCBI lineage: Eukaryota > Metazoa > Chordata > Mammalia > Rodentia > Muridae > Arvicanthis > Arvicanthis niloticus. The sequence continues at coordinate 10,273,626 of NC_047674.1, read as the reverse complement.
TACCTCTATTGATTAGTGTTTATGGAATGGAAGGGCACTCTGAACACTACCAAAAAGAGAAAGACAAACACCAACCCAGCTATAAATCCTGTAATCAGTAATGGTGATCTGCCTGAAAGTTATGTTGGAGCAATAGCAGTACAAAACTGTGGCAGGAACCAACCACCATCTGACTGGATTTCAGGCCAATTCCATGAATTAGACCTTCTACCTAGTACTGCTCTAAAAAGCCTAGAACTTGAGACTAGATTGATCTAGAGGAAAAACAAATTCTACTGTTCTGTTAAAGGCATGCAGTAATAAAATGATTCCTAATAATATTCTGCTGGACTCAGATCAGTGTCTTGCTCATCCATCATCAGAGAAGTTTTCTTTTAAAGTAGATGGGAACAAATAGGGATTCACAGAAAAACAATGTGCAGAGAGTGATAAACCTTCAAAAACTCAGTGTTAAGTGGGATTTCTCCATCAAATTCTACTCCTTGGGATGTGGGGAACCCTGCTGAAGAGGATGTGGAAGGATTGCAAAAGCCCGTAGGAATGGAAGACAGCAAGAAAACCAAGGAAACAAGGTCTTCTGGACACAGCATGTTTGATGCACATATGAACTCACGGAGATTGTGACAGTATGCACAGGGTCTGGACAGGTCTGAGCCACATGGAGTCCAAGCACTGAGAAAGGAAGTAGAAATAAGTCTAATCCCTAACCCTTACTTAGAAGTTATTTCTAATTGATAACTGCTCTCAAAAGAAAAAAATGATTTTTTTTCCAATGCAGTCTCATTGGGTATACAAACCACACTTAAGGGAAGCCCCAATATATGGACAGCATTAAACAAATCCACTGGTATTTGGAATTTGTTTATTTGTCTCATAAGGCTTTGCCAGCTCTCTCTCTCTCTTTCTCTCTCTCTCTCTCTCTCTCTCCCTCTCTCTCTGTATGTGTGTATGTGTTTATTAGATATGAATGTGTGCAAATGTGTGTGTGTGTCTATATGTTCTTCTTGTGCTTTATTTTTGTCATCTCTCTTTTTTCTGTTCATTTGTTTTGTCTTACTCAGACTTGTTTCTTTTCATTTTATCTTATCTTAATTTTCTCCTGTTTTGGTTAGACACATGTTTGTTTTTTAATTCAAGAGAACAAGAAAGGATGTATATTTGGGTGGGTGTGCCATGGTAGGGAGGATATGGGAATAGTGGGAGGAAGATAAAATATAATCAGAATTGATTGTATAAAAGATCTACTTTCAATAAAACAATGGAGCTGTAAATACGTAATAATTCTCAGTCCTAAAGTATATGGTGATGAAGACATGAGGACAACATAGCAACAAAAAAAGAGCATGTCCTAAACCACACATTGTACAAACCTAGAGCACAGAAATGATTGGGTGACTCGGCATTATTATTTATAGCATTTCTCCATCTAATATACACATTTATTAATTAATTTCAACTAGCATCTGTGTTCTTATCACTGTTTATCTTCTTATGTGTGAATAAGGTAAACTGTCATGGGGGTGATGACATGTACTCTCTAATTATTTAGAGAACATTGTGTGAAGTCTTCCATAACAGTGACAGATATTTAAAGAAGGAACTAATTTGACAGGACAACTTGACAACTAGGTTGTCTTTTGAAAATTAGTAACATAGCAACTGATCTTTAGATACTAACTTCAAGTTCATAAACTACAGAAATGTAGACATTGGTCAGTCACATCATCTAAACACCATTTTTGTCTTGACTAGTAATAATGAGCTGCCAATGTCTCTTCTGAAATTCTGAGAAGAAAAACTCATGTATTGAAAAGAATAGAGAAGTAATGTTGTATAAGTATACAGTAAATTGGGTTTTAGCAAGGGGAAAATGTACCTCAGTAGAGAAAATAGTCTTTAAACAAATGGTCCTGAAGACATAGGATATTCATATGAGATATGAATAAATTCCATCCACATGGCATAATCCATGCAAAACCACTTTTAAATAGTTCTAGACAAACATACCACATGTGTATTTGTGATATGGGATTACTTAGATATTTTTTAGACATTCTCAGATATTATAATAAAATTATAAAATGTTGACTAAGCAATATGCTGTTTTATCTAAACAATGCTATAAACATGTTCTTCTTGAAAAAACTTTGAAACTATTAACCAAGTTACTGACAAGAATTGTAATGTTGATTATATATTCACATATATGTCAAATAAACCCATGAAAAGATGTCCAAAATATTAGCCATTATACACACACACATATATATAATATATATTATATATATAATATACTAACTAATATATAATATATACATACTAACTGTATATTACACACTTACTAAAATGCCCAGAATTAAATCAATGAATAAATATAATAAATATATAATAAATGATATATTATAGGATATATTGCTGGTGGAAATTATGGCAGTATAAATGCTTAACACGACACGCTTGTCACAGGATCCAAGAATTATATTTCTAGATATGAAGTTGAAAACTCAAGTTTGTGGAAGATAAACATATTGGGTTCTTAATAATAAAACAACCAAACAGAAACCAGGTATGGCTGCACATATTGGTAATGGCAGTACTCACGAAGCTGAAGCAAGACTATGAAAGTGAGTTTAAGGTTTGGGTTACATAATGAATACAAGGCTACCCCACCTACATAGGAAAGCCCTTTCCCAAATCAATCACCACAACAATCATGGCAAAGAAGGAAGCAACTCAAGTTTAAACATCCAAAAAATCCACAACAGTTAAGTTACTATATAGTGTTAACATACGGAACAATTGGATGTTTCTAAATGTAAAGTGTTAAATGTAAAAACAACCTTCTAAAGGGTACATACTAATGTTCCTAAAGATGCTGAGAAAGGTAAATGTATAAAAGCAGAATGGAGTGCCTGCCACAGCCTGCATGGGAAAGTTGCCTTCTGTAATGACACATAAGCAATTGAAGTCAGAAAGCATGAGAAGTGCTAGTTTAGTTCTAGGAGAAACGCTGGCATCTAGTCCCTCTTGCACAGAAGTGTGTCAAACATCAGAGTCATACAGACATTTACATAGCTCAAGAAATGAGTAGTACTTAAAAACTTTGCTCACTTTCCCTCACCAAAAGCAGATCTTCTCTGATATAACCTTTCAGGTACTACTTGTTTGGCAATGGTTCTTGAAAGATGTTTGTGTGCTCCACTCATCTCACATCAAAGAAAACAATGTCATGTGACTGGGGAGTCGGAGGACTCTGTCTCTTGAGGTAATTTCTTTTAAGGCTATACTTGGCACCAGCTAATGTTTTTCTTGTCATTCTAGTCACCTATTTCCCAGGTGCCATTGTCTGTTTCAACTTTATGGGGTCAGACAGCTGAGAGAATAACAGCTTTATGTGTGCGTCTTTATCTTTAAATGCCAGAGAAGCATTATGTGCTGTGTGATGCAATGTGACAACCATTAGAAAGACATTTAAATAAAAGACAAATGGAGAAAAACTTACATATGAGAAGTCATTTTTAGCTCTAAGTGCACTTATTCATTTGTTTAATTTATAAGTTATTCACTCATAACTTCACTTTGAAAATAATTTACAAATTATAAGAATCAATAAACTGTGTTCAGAAATTTATTGGTAACAGGGACAAGAAGATAGGCCACACTGTGGAGTGCTTATCTTACAAGTATGAGGACCTCAGTCTCAAGAACTCATGTTAAAACACAGATACGGTGGCACAAATTTGTAATTCCAGCACTGGGTAAGTGAGACAGGGAGTAACTGGGATTCCTTTGCAACCCAGTTTAGCCAAATAAGGAAACCCAAGTTAAGTGAGAGACCTTGTCTCAAAATATGCACTGGATTACCCTTGGGATATCTGACCTAAGATGAACATCTGGATTCTACCTATGCATACATATATTCTCCCATTTATACAAATAAACACACACAAACTAATGCATGATACAGAGAGGAAAATTAGTTAAATGCTAATGTGAAAAGATTAGGTAAAAATTAAAGTTGGTATAAAATGAATACTTCATCCTGATTAGCAGTTTAGTCTATGTTCAAAGGTGTCAGCATAGAATGTAGTAGTATGGATAAGTACAAACCCATGCTTAGTTCCTGGGGGTGGGATCAATGCTAAGTTGTCTTGCATATAAAACCGCTCCTACAGATTTGCATGCATATTTGTCATCTTGGAATCGGGAGAGCAAATGTCAGCAGTTCATGAACTTAAAGTGCTGTGATAAGTAAATAAAAATAATAACTTCCACAAGCCAGTAACTGCTGACCACAAAAACACATTTGTTTCAGTTATTACTAAACTCTATCTCGCTATGCAAGATAAAACAGTTGAGTCAACAGGAATGATTCCCTGTCTCTCTGAGGCAGGTGCAATAGATCAGTAATGCAAAAATAAGCCTGTCTTGCATCTAATGGAACAGTCATTCAGGAGGATAAAAATATGCAGTTGACTCTTGCATCTGCTCAAGAAAGTAGTGACAAACACCAGGATGAGATGCTGTTGCAGCAAGCTGCTCACAGGACTGGTCAGAAGTCAGCAACTCCAAGATTGCCTTTGTCAGCTAAGAAAGGAGACATACAATGAGTCTATAGGTGAAATGTGACATTCTTCACCTCATTTCCAGCAATAGGCACCCGAATAATAGTGACACTGGTCTCATAGCTATAGATGGTGCATGGACCCAGAAACAAAGCCTTTTCTTGCGTTGAGGTGGATATAGCATTCTTTCTCTTAGCATATGTCTCTCAATGCGAAAATCTTAATTAGGGATATATGAGAAATGTTAACACAAATGATTCCTACTTCATTGTCTTGAAAAAAATTGTTCTCAAAGGTGTTGAGCCCACATGGCTCTCCCAATTATTCTGTGGGTTTAAATACACACTAATGAGACAAATGGAGTGATGACTAAGCAGCCATCACCTTAATATGAAACAAGCCCACCACGCTGCATGTTTTCTTGATCAGATACAAGGTTAGATCAGTCATCTAATAATGATTTGCTTAATTGGATATATATGTGGTATATTAGTCAGCCATACACATTTATATATATTTATATATGGCTGACCAATACACCACATATATATCATATATATTCTAATATATATTCTGATTATATATATATATATATATATATGAATTGTTTTTATGTTGTGCTCCAGCTAGTCTAGTGATGACTATATAGTAATAGAAGGTCTAACAAATCCAGCAATTGTTCAGTCCACAGGTTGGATGTCTCAGCTGGTCTTCCATATACACCTGAATCCTGAAGAATCAGTCTCTATTGCCAGTGAAGGGACCTAGCTAGTGAGAGCATCAGCAAAGACAGAGCAGTGCATTTAGTCAACAAAGCTAAATGCACTGAAAGGGGTTGGAGTTCTGAAGAACAGTTTGGCATTCGACTTGAAAATGAACAATTTGACATTTTTCCCTGATTGTTTTATATCGCTTTGGTCTAGTCTTTCCTTACTATTGTCCCCTCCGTCTCTTTCGGAATGGTAATATATATTCTTTGCCATTTTATGTTTAAAATGGGTGATCTGCTATTTTATTTTAATTTTACAGGCAGTTACAGTCAAAAAGATTGCCATGCATCACAGAAAAGACTTTGAATTTTGGACATTTAAACAGTATTGACGCTGTAATGAACTATGGGGACTTTGATGTTAGGCTAAATGCATTTTGCATAACGATATGACTACAAGCATATGGGGACCACAGAATAGAATGTGGCAGGTCTCAATACTTCTCCCTCAGCCTGCCCACCACCGTGCTCTCCAGCATGATAATAACGGACTAAGCCTCTGAATCTGTAAACAGTCCCACAGTTAAACAATGTTTTTCCAAAGCAGTAGAAGAGTGACTAAGATGCATGATCCTAGAAAAAAAATATATTGAGTTGTACCAATAGTGTTATTGATAAAGCAGTAAATTATCAATTTAATTAAATGTAAATGTCAACCCTTGCACATGAACCTTTTTAATAAATAGTACATCTACACCTGAGTAAAGGGGAAGGATGAATAAAATCTCTGCTGCATACTGACAAAAGATTTTATGTCAGGTAAAGCACTTACACATTAACTACAAACTCTGCTACGTGTTTCTATAGTAAAGTTCTTTCTTGAACACACAAGTAGTAGGCATAGTGGAACTATTCAGAAAGGTTTAACAGATATTGTTTCAAAATTTAATGAAGTAAACCTGACACATTAAGGAAGTAACTGACAAGATTAGTTGCAGTGGAAAAAAATTGAATTTGGAAAAACATATTTTTTTTAACCATGACATAAACAGTTTTTCAATATCCATATAATATTTTGATGTAGACAATAGTGATGTTAACAAGTGGATAATAAAGCTTGTTTGGGCTTGTGGAAGCTCTGTCTAGCTCAGTTTAATGAATACTTCCTAAAATAAATAATAAATAAATAAATAAGCTCCAAAATGAAGCATGAGTAAAAAGGCAATTGATTGTATTATACATAAGTCAATCAATTTACTTTTGTTAATATCAAATGTTTATTGTTATTTGCTATATTGGCATTTCTTTGATTGTTTTCCTGCACCTCAATCAGCCATAAGTAAGCTGATAGCCATCATATTTTGTGTATTTCAAAGAATCTGCAACAGTCTAAAGTAATTATCACAAAATTCTTCCTTTCCAATGACATACCTGTGAAGAATCAAAAGCTCCATGTGTTTAAGGCAAAATCATCAGACAGTACACTGCAGAGGCAAATATCAGAATTTAGACATTAACAAGATTTTCACATATAGCATAAAAGATGACATTTTCCTCAATGTTTCCCTTGTGGTGGAAGAAAACAGTTTTATGGAACAGTAAAATCATTAAAAATTTTATTAAAGTGATATATTCAAAAGAAGCCTGGAATTATTCCTTAAAACTGTCCCAATCTGGAGAGCCTAATGATGTCCAAATACACCTGACAGAGCTTGAACCTAGGAAATTTTCAGTAGCAGCATGGTAACAGCAGCCCTGACTGAGCAACAGCACCAACAACATGTAATAACATGAGGCTTATTGATGAGATGATAATAGCCGGTACCAGGGTTCTCCTGTACGAAGACAAGAAGAACCCTGAGCCAAAATTGGGGGCAGTATTTATACCATATTCACAGGGCTCATAAAGGCAGTTTTACCTCTTAATCAATAACTACAAGGGCTGACATTAACAGCCCTTCCCAAGCTCGGTTTCCATTTCCCAGGCCAGTTGCTAAGTAACTCAAATTTGTACCTAACAAAGAAGGTCAGCTTAAGTAGCTTCTATTTATCCAGGTTTTACTGTGTTAAATAATAAACTCTTATCTTTGGTCTTTCTTCCTGGAATGACTGTTTGAGTCTTTGGAATGTGCTCTTTCAGGGATGTATCCCTGGGGGAAGTTAATGTTTGAGTTTAAAACCAAAATCAGAGCTTTTTATTAATTTTAAGTTTCTACACAACATTGTGATTAACTTACTAGCCGAGCATCCTCCCCAGTGTTTCAGTTATCTTATTGCTTGCTTAATTTGATTTTTATAATGTTTAAAGGCAGAATCTTACACTAGTTATAAGGTTTTCCATTATACACAATATTATGAGACAAGGAACCTACAAAGAGGTTCCCAAGTCATTTCCTGTTAAACATATGCTGCTGGGCATGCAGTCTGCCCTGAAAGTAGTTTGTTTCCTCAGTCTCATAACATTGTGGCCTGGCTTTTCCTTTGTCACTTTTTCATTTTATCTTATTTTCCATTTTCCACTTTATATTTTACCTTCCTTTTACCAGACGGATGCTTGGCATGTATTCTATGGTTTTCAGCTCAGTGTTTTTATACGAATCCTGGAGTATACAAACTAGTTGGTCCCTGTTTCTTCTGTCTTCTCTTGGTGTCTTTTCCTCCTGTTTGTTTGTTTGTTTTCTTCAATTCCAGCTGTTTTAGTCTATATTCTGTCATATTATGTATTATTATATCATATTATATTTATAATTATTCTTTAGAAGTTTTCTAATAAGAGACAGAAAGGGGGCGGACCAGTATGTAAGGGAAAGGAGGAGAAACTCTCATCAGGATATGTTATGTGAGGGGAAAATGTGTTCTCAATTAAAGAGAGAAAAACAAAACAACAACAACCCCAAAGGATTACTTAAATTCTGTAGTGCAGTCACTTTTTACATATGACTGAAGCCAGGAGGAGAGTTTCAGGCTTGATTTGGCAGCACACAAATGCCAAGAAGATAATCACGTTTTGCAGTTTGTTTGCCTTTCCCTGCTGGATTGTTTCTTCTGGCTCCTAATGGTTCCAATATGTCTTCTGCAAATTCATCTTACTCATCTTCCTGTGCCGAACTCCCAAACACAAGCAGTCGCAGAGGACAAACAATTGTCTTTAAGATGACATTTGCAGTAAGGAGAAAATCTTTCAGAAGACCACAACTAACTGAGCAGCCTTTTTCTTTAATGTTTGTTGCAATCTTTATCCTACCCGTAAATTAACCACAAATATACACTAACTTAAAAAACTACAACTTTGCTTCTTGCTTTAGGAATGTTAGGTAAACTGGATATCCCCGAGTGAGCTCTCCAGAGAAGGGCCTAGTAGAGTCACTGTAAAGTTTCAATTTCTAAGATCAAACTTTCACCATTCTCCAAACTTAGTTGTTCTTGTTTCCTAGAAAATAAAAAGAAAAACAAAGCAATCAATAACAAGCAAGATATTTTTTCAAGCATATTATCTGAAACTTGTACATACTACTTGCCTCCACCTGCAAGTCACAGTGATTAAGATGTACTTACTTGTAGCAAACCAGGCTATGAATGCAGGCCCAATCTATGGGGCTAGGGAGATGAAAACGTATGTGCATATGGTGGGGTTGGCTGATTTTATGTACTGAACTTACAGTGAAACTAATGAAGCCTAAACTTCTGAGTCTCACATGTATGCTGTCTTTTTGTGCAGTCTCACACAACATACACATTTATTTACTTCAAATATTTCTTAACACTTATGTGGTGGTTTAGAGAAAAGTGGCTCATATATTTAAATGCTTAACCATCAGGAGTGGCACTACTTTAGAAGAATTAGGAGGGATGGCCTTGTAAGAGTAGGTGTGGCTTTGTTGATGGAAGTGTGTCAATGGGAGTAGACTTTTCAAATCCTACACCTACCACAGTGTTCTCCCTTGCCCCCTACTCAACACCTAATACCACCTGAAGATCAGGATGTAAGTATTAGCTATTACTGCAATGTCATAAATTCCACTAGGCTCCCACCTGACCCCAAGTGATTAGCCCTCTGACACTGTAGGCAAGCCATTAAGCAACACGCCAAGGCCTCTGCATCAGCTCTGCCTCCTGTTTGAGTTCCTGTCCTGACTTACTTCAATAATCAATAGTTATGTGGAAGTATAAGCCAAATAAACCCCTCTTTAAATTGCTGGTGGTCATTATGTTCCATCACAGCAATAATAATCCTGATTTGTTCTATCCCCTAAGTAAAGCCCATTTTCAAAATCAAGAGGATGAAAATGTATTGCTTAGAAAAATTCTTCCCCTCTACCCTAAAATCTTTTCCTTCATTTTACAAATGAGGACCAAAATGGATAAATATTTTACAATAAGTCAAACAAGGCTAGGGTTAAAATGGAAAAGTGGGTCTTTATTTAGCGAATGATTTTGACCTTTTTAAAATGAGCGAGTATCCATATCATTTTGAATTTTAATTAGAATCTTTTGCAATTCTTCCAGAAAGACAGTTGCGAAATTTAGAAATTACAAGGTAGTTGGATACATCGTCCTGTCTCCATCTGTTCAGCTGTTCTTAGAGTAGGAAGGGAAAGGAAAGGAGAGTAGAAAGCCCAGCTGCCAAGCTGATAAGACAGTCAGTTAGGCAAGGCGGAGCCACAATCACATGAACCCAAGGGTTAATAACACAGATGCAGTTAAAAATCTGATAGAGGTTATGAACCCTGCATTAGTAACATACAGTGAGAGCCAGATGTTGCAGATGAAGGACCTCATGAATTAAGCATGGCAGTTCATTGTTATAAAGTTGTCAAAAAGGATTGCTAAATTTCACAACTTGGCCCACTTGGGGAAAACAAACACCAAAGGTTGCATTTTTAAAACAACATTTAATATAAACACTTGATTCTGGCTTAGAGGTGCTGGACATTTTGAACAGTATTTTAAATTTTTCTGCATCTGAGCTAAACCATATCTTTACACTGATCATCAAATGTCTAAATTAAAATATATGTGGCTAATAATTTTAAGATTTTTTTTACAAGCTGGTAATGTAACTTTATCAAGTATTCCATCCCCAAGTCTATGAGTAAAAGATGAAAATATATTCAACAGATTGAATTTGTGTATACATTTCCAAAATTTAATTTCATAATAAACATTATATGCTTCTCCGGTTTTTGTGTATTTCCTCATTCACAGTAGGTTCAGAAAATCACACGTGCCCTATATCATAGAATATTTAAGCTGATTTCCCTGGATATATACACTGCTTCCCCCAATGTGAAGACTGTGTAAAGCGACTTCCACCTAATTTGACTTTAATTCAGTGTGAATCATCTTAATTCTTTTACCTCCTAAAGCCAGATTTAATCTTTGAATTTGTTAAACTTGCTACTGAAGGAATTGATTTGTACATAAACTTTCAAAAGATCTGGTTTAAATTGTCAACTTGGCATAAGCTGGACTCACCTGGAGAGTCTCAGTAAAGGATTATTTGCATCAGGATGACCTAAGAACTTGTCTGTGAGGGACTGGCTTGATTGTTTAAACTGAGATGTCAGGTTCTACACATTGTGCCCTGTTCCATATACCTGGCTTGGATATTGAACTTCAAAAGTGCAGAAAAGTGATTATGCACAAGGAAATGTGCATACATTTCTTCTCTCTCTTGACTCTGGAGCTGAAGTGTGAAGCTGCTTCAAGCTCCTACCTAGGTATCATGAAATAAATGATGGATGATTGATGGATGATAACCTTGAATTGTAAACCAAACTTACCTGCTTTCCCCTAACTCTCTTTTGGTCTGAATATTTTAGTCACAGCAAAAGAAATGAAATGAAAATTACCACAATGGCTGTACTTATAATGTAAACATTGCTATAAAGGACAAGTGCTCATTTAACCTTCTTACATAAAGCCCTTCACAGTTAACATTGCAGCACTGGATCGACAACTGTTATACTATTCCTGGCCTAAGGCTTTCTTTCTTTTTTTTTTTTTTTAATCTAAAATAGTTTATTCTTTTTAAAATTATTTATTGGATATTATATTTGTATCTCAGATTTTATCCCCTTAACCCATTCCCCCCAACCAGGATCCCCCTATTCCATCCCCCCTCCTCCTGTTTCTATGAGGATTTGCCCCCACCTACACTCCCACAGTCCCACTTCCCCACCCTCAAATTCCCCCATATTCAGTGTCCAGCCTTCTTGGGAACAAGGATCTCCTCCCCCAACTATGCCCTAGAAGGCCATCCTCACCTATATATACAGCTGGAGTCACGGGTCCCTCCCTATGTGCTCCCAGGCTGGTGGTTTAGACCTTGGAGAGCTATGGTTAGTTGGTATTGTTGCTCTCCTGATGAGGCCACAAACCCTTTCAGCTCCTTCAGTCTTCTCTCTAACTCCTCCATTGGGAACAGATTGATCAGATTAATGGTAAGCTGTGAGCATTAATGGGTAGCTGTAAGCCTCTGAATGTGTAAAACTCTGGAAGCTCTCTAAGGAGACAGCTATACCAAGTTCTTGTCAGCATGCACTTCCTGACATCCACATCAGTTTCTAACTTTGGTGACTGCACATGGGATGGATACCCAGGTGGAATGGTCTCCAGACAGCCCCTCCTTCAGTTTCTGTCCCACACTTTGTCTCCATATTTGCTCCCTTGAGTATTTTGTTACTCCTTCTAAGTAGGACCTAGAAATCCACACTTGGTCTTCCTTCTTCATGACGTTCATGTGGTCTTTGAGTTGAATATTGGCTATTTCAAGCTTTTGGGCTAATCTCCGCTTATCAGTGAGTAAATACCATGTGTGTTCTTTTATGATTGGGTTACCTCACACAGGTTGATATTTTCTAGTTCCATCCATTTACCTAAGAATTTCTCAAATTCATTATTTTTTAATAGCTGAGTAATACTCCATTGGGTAAATGTACCACATTTTTTGTATCCATTCCTCTGTTGAAGGACATCTGGGTTCTTTCTAGCTTCTGGCTATTATAAACAAGGCTTCTATGAACATAGTGGAGCATATGTCCTTATTATATGTTGGAACATCTTCTGGGTATATGCCCAGGAGTGGTATAGTTGGGTCCTCAGGTAATGCTATGTCCAATTTTCTGAGGAACTGCAAGACTGATTTCCAGAGTGGTTGTACCAGTTTGCAATCCCACCAACAATGGAGGAGTGTTCCTCTTTCTCTGCATCCTTGCCAGCATCTACTATCACCTGAGTTTTGATCTTAGCCATTCTGACTGGTGTGAGGTGGTATCTCAGTGTTGTTTTGATTTGCATTTCCATGATGACTAAGGATGTTGAACATTTCTTAAGATGCTTCTCGGCCACTCGAGTTTCTTCAGTTGAGAATTCTTTGTTTAGCTCTGTATCCCATTTTTTAATAGGGTTATTTGGTTGTCTGGAGTATAATTTCTTGAATTCTTTATATATATAGGATATTAGCCCTCTGTGGGATGTAGGATTGGTAATGATCTTTTCACAATCTGTTGGTTGCTGTTTTGTCCTATTGACAGTGTCCTTGGCCTTATAGAAGCTTTGCAATTTTATAAGGTCCCATTTATCAATTCTTGATCTTAGAACATAAGTCATTGGTGTTCTGTTCAGGAACTTTTCCCCTGTGCCTAGGTGTTCGAGAGTCTTCCCCACCTTCTCTTCTATTAGTTTCAGTGTATCTGGTTTTATGTGAAGGTCCTTTACCCACTAGGACTTGAGCTATGTACAAGGAGATAAGAATGGATTGATTTGCATTCTTCTACATGCGGACCTCCAGTTGAACTAGCACCATTTATTGAAAATGCTGTCCTTTTTCCACTAGATGGTTTTAGCTCCTTTGTCAAAGATCAAGTGACCATGAAAGGGTTAAAAATTTTCAAAAACTCCTAGCAGGCAGAGCAGCACCAAGAGTGCAGGTCAGCTTGGTCATGAGCTCTGTGTTTCAGGGACTTGGCTGACCACAAGATAGATGGTTGATTACGAATCGGCTTTTTGAGAATAGCCTATACAAAATGTTCCCCGTGACTGTTCCTTGGACCTTGTCACAAACTGAATAATGGGCTGGGACTTTCCACAGATACTCTCCAATAACCCTCCTTTACTCCCCCTGGGTTGTGGTTTACCGCCTGTGCTGTGGTTTTTTTTACTTTAAATTCTCTCTGTCTCCAAAGCCCCGGGGTCAGACCCCACTGCCCTTGCATGGGTCATGAGTCTTGACCTCAGTATACTGATCGAAATATACTTCTTGCTGATTGCATCAAGTTCAGTATCTTGTGAGTTACTGGGTTGCTGCGAATTCCTGAGGCTTGGGTGAGGTCCTCCCTTCGTGGGGGCCTTACAACCATAGGGATGTGGGTTCATTTCTGGATCTTCAATTCCATTCCATTGATCTTCCTGCCTGTCTCTGTACCAATACCATGCAGTTTTTATCACTATTGCTCTGTAGTACAGTTTGAGGTAAGGGATAGATTTACCAGAAATTTATTGAGTATTTTTGCATCAATACTCATAAGAGAGATTGGCCTGTAGTTCTCTTTCTTTGTTGGGTCTTTGTGAGGTTTAGGTATGAGTGTAATTGTAGCTTCATAGAACGAATTGGGTAGTGTTCCTTCTGTTTCTATTCTGTGGAATAGTTTGAAGAGAATTGGTATTATGTCTTCTTTGAAGGTCTGATAGAAATTTGCACTAAAACCATCTGGTCCTGGGCTTTTATTGGTGGGGAGACTTTTAATGACTGCTGCTTTTTCTTTAGGGGTTATGGGACTGCTTAGATGGTTTATCTGCTCCTGATTTAATTTTGGTACCTGGTATCTGTCTAGATTGTTTATTTCATCCAGATTTTCCAATTTTGTTGAGTATAAACCTTTGAGTAGGATCTGGTGAATTTTAATTTCCTCAGTTTCTGTTGTCATGTCTCCCTTTTCAGTTCTGATTTTATTAATTTGGATACTGTCTCTGTGCCCTTTTGTTAGTCTGGCTAAGTGTTTATCTATCTTGTTGATTTTCTCAAAGGACCAGATCTTGGTTTTGTTGATATTTTGTATAGTTTTTTCTGTTTCTACTTGGTTGATTTCAGCCCTGCATTTGATTATTTCCTGCTGTCTACTGCTCTTGAATGTATTTGCTTCTTTTTGTTCTAAAGCTTTTAGGTGCGTTGTCAAGTTGTTAGTATATGCTATCTCCAGTTTCTTTTTGTAGGCACTTAGAGCTATGAGTTTTCCTCTTATTACTGCTTTCATGGAGTCCCACAAGTTTGGTATGACATGTTCTCATTTTCATTAAATTCTAAAAAGTCTTTAATTTCTTTCTTTATTTCTTCCTTGACCAAGTCATCATTGAGTAGAGTGTTGTTCAGTCTCCATGTGTATGTGGGCTTTCCATTGTTTTTGTCATTATTAAAGACCAACCTTAGTCTGTGGTGATCTGATAAGATGCAAAGGATTATTTCAATCTTTTTGTATCTGTTGAGGCCTGTTTTGAGACCAATTATATGGTCTATTTTGGAGAAGGTACCATGAGGTGCTGAGGAAAAGGTATATATATATATATTGTTGTTGTTGTTGTTTTAGGATGAAATGTTCTATAGATATCTGTTAAATCCATTTGGTTCATAACTTCTGTTAGTTTCATTTCGTCACTTTTTAGTTTCTGTTTTCATGATCTGTCTATTGCTGATAGTGGGGTGTTGAAATCCCCCACTATTATTGAGTAAGGTGCAATGTATGCTTTGAGCTTTAGTAAAGTTTCGTTTATGTATGTGGGTGCCCTTGTATTTGGAGCATAGATGTTCAGAATTGAGAGTTCATCTTGGTAGATTTTTCCTTTGATGTGTATGAAGTGTCTTTCCTTATCTTTTTTGATTACTTTTGGTTGAAAGTTGATTTTATTTGTTATTAGAATTGCTACTCCAGCTTGTTTCTTGGGACCATTTTCTTGGAAGATTATTTTCCATTCTTTTACTCTGAGGTAGTGTCTGTCTTTTTCTGTTTGTTTGTTTGTTTGTTTGTTTGTTTTTGGTTTTTTGAGACTGGGTTTCTCTGTGTAGCCTTGGCTGTCCTGGAACTCACTCTGTAGACCAGGCTGGCCTCGAACTCAAAAATCTGCCTGCCTCTGCCTCCCAAGGGCTGGGATTAAAGGCATGTGCCACCATTGCCCAGCCAGTGTCTGTCTTTTTCACAGAGCTGTGTTTCCTGTATGCAGCAAAATGCTGGGTTGTGTTTATGTATGTATCCAGTTATCTGATAGTCTATGTCTTTTTATTAGAGAATTGAGTCCATTGATATTAAAAAATATTAAGGAAAATTGATTGTTGCTTCTGTTATTTTTGTTATTAGAGGTGGAATTATGTTTGTGTAGTTATCTTCTTTTGGGGTTGTTGGAAGATTACTTCCCGGCTTTTTCAAGGTTGTAGTTTCCCTCCTTGTGTTGGAGTTTTCCACCAATTTTCCTTTGAAGTTCTGGATTTGTGGGAAGATATTGTGTAAATTTGGTTTTGTCATGGAATATCTTGGTTTCTCCATCAATAGTGATTGAGAGTTTTGCTGGGTATAGTAGTCTGGGCTGGCATTTGTGTTCTGTTAGGATCTGTATAATATCAGTCCAGGATCTTCTGGCTTTTATAGTCTCTGGTGAGAAGTCTAGTGTAATTCTTATAGGTCTGCCTTTGTATGTTACTTTACCTTTTTCTCTTCTTTTAGTACTTTTTCTTTGTTTTGTAATTTGATGTTTTGATTATTATGTGATGGGAGGAATTTCTTTTCTGGTCTAGTCTATTTGGAGTTCTGTAGACTTCTTGTATATTCATGGACATCTCTTTTTTAGGTTAGGGAAGTTTTCCTCTATAATTTCGTTGAAGATGTTTACTGGCCCTTTAAGTTGGGAATCTTCACTCTCCTCTATACCTATTATCTTTAGGTTTGGTCTTCTCATTGTGTCCTGGATTTCCTGTATGTTTTGGGTTAGGAGCTTTTTATATTTTGCATTTTCTTTAACAGTTGTGTCAATGTTTTCCATGGTGTCTTCTGCACATGAGGTTCTCTCTTCTATCTCTTGTATTCTGTTGGTGATGCTTGCATCTATGACTCCTGATCTCTTTCCTAGGTTTTCTATCTCCAGGGTAGTCTCCCTTTGATATTTCTTTATTGTTTCTACTTCCATTTTTAGATCCTGGATGGTTTTGTTTAATTTCTTCACCTGTTTGGTTGTGGGGTTTTTTTGTAATTCTTTAAGGGATTTTTCTGTTTCCTCTTTAAAATCTTCTACCTGTTTACCTGTGTTCTCCTGTACTTCTTTAAGGGGGTTATTTATGTCCTTCTTAAAGTCCTCTATCATCACCATGAGAAGTGATCTTAATTCTGAATCCTGCTTTTCTGTTGTGGTGGGGTATCCAGGGCTTGCTACGGTGGGATAACTGATGATGCCAAGTAACTTTGGTTTCTGTTGCTTATGTTCTTGGGCTTGCCTTTTGCCATCTGGTTAACTCTATTGCTACCTGCACTTACTGTCTCTGACTTGAGCCTGTCTTTCCAGTTATCTTGCTTGTGTCAGAACTCCTCAGGTTCCAGATGTCTCAGTGATCCTGTGATCCTGAGCTCCAGCTGCTCTGGGTTCAGTGTCTCCTTTAGGATGTCTCAGGATATGGTGTCTTCAAGGTAGCAGTCCAGCTAGTTGTCTGCCCCAGCCACAAGGACCAAGAGAGGGGCAGAAGGGCGGCCAAAGGCTTTCTTGAGGAAAGGGCTTGCATTCTTTTGCATTAATAGAATCCCGTGGTCCTCCTTTTTAAAAAAAAAAAAATCCCTGCAAAGTTGTACAATGCTAAATTTGTGTTTAAAGTCTCCCCCAATGGCCTGTATGTTGAAAGCATGTAGCTGGACACTACTGTTAAATGGTGGGAACTTTAATGCTGGAGTGACATTGTGGGTACTGTTTACTGCAGAAATAAACAGTAAGATGGTGTTGAGATTCTAATCCCTTTTGCTTTCTTCTTTTGATCTTTGGCCTGGTGTAAATGTCTTCTTTCTGTTGTGTCTCTGCACCATGGCATGCTATTCTATCAAAGGCTTAGAACAAAGAGATTACCCAACTCTTCCACTTTCATTTCTGTTGCTGTAACAGAAAGCATAGGAGACAAATGGATAATTTACATACAATTCCAGGTTATGTCCATTGTTTGTGGAAGTCATGTCAGGAACTTGAGCATCCAGCCACATCACAGCCACAGTCAAGAGCAAGTGAGAATAAATGACCTTTGTTTTCTTGCTTCCTAGTAAGCTCAGCTATTGTTCTATAATCTTTTGATTAAAAGCCTAGCCTATGAAATAGTGCTGCCCAGAGTCAGGGTACACCTTCAAGACTATCATGCAATAACACTCTCATCTAGATAAAAATTTCTCAATGGAGGCATTCTTCTAAGTGATTCTAAAGAATAGAAAAATGGCATATTAAAATTCCCAAGACACCATCCATCAACTGAAGCATCCCAAACAGTGAAACAAAATAAGTCTTTTCTCTTTATATGTCAATCATCAAAAGGACTTGTTCCCTAACTAAAGCTGATTAAAACATATTCTGCTCTCTGGTACGTTTCATGCAACTTAATGATGTGCTCAATGAGTACCGTGAAAAAAAATTAAATTTGATTCTTAACCAATCCTTGACACTATTAATGATATTCTATTATGCTTACAGACAGGAGTCTAGCATGGCTGTCCTCTGAGAGGCTACACCCAACAGCTGACACAAACAGATGCAGACACCAGAAACAATAGATGGGATTCAGGGACTCTTTTGGAAGAATAGGAGGAAGGATTGTATCCCCTAAGGGAATAGGAACTCCACAGGAAGACCAACAGAGTCAACTAATCTGACCCTTGGTCCTCTCAGAGACTGGACCACCAATCAAAGAACATACACAGATTGAACCTAGCAACTCCCCCTGCCCCCGCACATATATAGCAGATGTGCAACTTGGTCTTCATGTGGGTCCTGAGCAATTGGAACAGTGGCTATCCCAAAAGCTGTTCTCTGTAAGTGGGATGTTCTTCTAGCTGGATGACCTTATCTGCCTCACTGGGAGAGAAAGCCCCTAGGCTCACAGATACTTGATGTGCCAGGGTAGGGGCATACCAGAGGGGACCTCTACCACTCAGGGGAGAAGGATATGGGGTATGGGGAAAGGATTGTGAGAGGGGTGGCAGGGAGGGAGCAGTGAGCAAGAAAATAAATACATAAATCTCAAAAAGTAATATTTTTCAGTTATTACTTTGTAGTTTATACATGGAATTATGCTCATATTGGACCATAAGGTACAGAAAGTTACAGAAAGCTCTGTCTCACAGACTTATTCAACAAAGAAAAAGGAAGGAAAATCCCAGCTTGTAATTTATAGTAGTTACATAGGTCAGTAGTCTAATAATTACACATGAGATACACAAAGACCTAAATTTGATTGAAATCACACAATACATTGTCCTCTAGAGCTGATTTTAGATCTTGTATTTTGTAAAGTAGCTTTTAATTTTATTAAGATTGAACACACTTTGGAGTGGCACAGGCATTTCAATAAAAGCAGCCCTGGAATTTATTTACTGAAATCAGTTTAAAACACTTTTCATCATTACATTAAAATTTCTGAACTACCAAGTGATTCTGTTTCTTCTGCATATTAGCTTGACCCAGGAGTAAAATCATATATGTACTGCCAAGAGAAAATTTATATGTTCTTAGTTCCTGTAAAGCTTGACATTGTGGCAAGAAATATAAATGAATTGCTTGACCAGTTGACTGATTTCCACAGAAACTGTTTGACTGATTGTATGATGGATTAGAGATACAGGGAGGGTCAAGGTCACCATTTTTAAAGGTTCCTTGGGAAAATTTCTAATGTCAAACGTAATTGACAAATCTGGTATCTGGAGTCAATGTGTCCAACCTACACTGAGACAAATTTCTAAATGTTACAGATTGTCTTGAAATATTTTTAAATCATATTAGAATTTTTATTTTACATAAAATATCAATTTAAAACAAAAAATCTTACCTCTGAGAATTAAATGATGCAATGAGCAACTAAATATGAAAATGACAGTCATATCGTGTGTAATACTATCTGACTGAGGAACAATCATATAGCATTTATATTTCAATATTCAAACCTAACCAATGCCATTCTACAGGCAAAATATCTTCTAAGCATTAACATTATTATTTTTGTTGTTTTTTATTTAAAACTCATAACAATTTGTTATGCATTACTCTGCTATTCTTGTTGAAAGAATTTTTGAAGATTAAAGACAAATTTGCAAAAATTAAAAATCATCTTTATGGGAGTGGGCCTACATTTAATTTTCCCTCAACTTCCCTTGATTTTTCCATTTTTGACATCATTTATTTCAATAAAATATCACTGAAAGTGTTGGGATTCAGACCCAGGACAAACAAAGTGGACCTGGCTTTCAGGATCTCCCATCATCTCTCAGTCCCTACCTGGTATACCCTTTACCATGAACTTTCCAGCCCAAGAGCTGGGCTTCCTCTCCCCCAGAGTGTTTTTTTTTTTTTATCTTATATAATCCAGACATTTTGGTCCCTCCCTCTTTCTCTGTCTCTTCTCTCTCTGCAACTGTGCTTTCTCTCCGTCTCTTTTTCCTCCCCTCTGTTTTCCTCCAGATGGCAACTTCCCTGGCTGGGACCAGCAAACCTGCCCTAGAGCTGCTTCCCTGTAAAGCAGCCTTCAGATCATCATATACTCTAATCTGACTTGAATTGGCTAGTTTGGTGGGCAGAGAAATAACTTATCAGAAGCAAGACTATAAATTATGAAAAAAGACAATATTTGTTTGGGGAACAATAGAAATGATGAAGTGTCATTTTATATAACAATAATCTACTTTAGTGTCATTATTAATATGTTCTGAACCTTCTAAGTGTGTAGCATACTTACAATTTAATTATATTTTGACCTGTATTTAATGAATTATGTCTAACAAGTTTCCTTTTTCTTTTTTTTAAATTAAATTGTTTTTTTCTTATTTATTGACATTTCAAATGTTGCCACCCTTCCCGGTCCTTCTTCCCAGAGTTCCTCCCCACTCTCCCTTTGTCTCTGACAGTGTATTCTCTCCCAACCCAACGTTCTACCCTCCTCCAGCACCCACCCACCCCTACCTCATCTCCTTCAGTATTCCCCTTACCTGAGGGTATCAAGTCTCTACAGAATTAGCGCAAGCCTTTTCCACTGAGGTCAGATCAAGCAGTCCTCTGCTACATATGTGCCTGGAGCCACAGGCCAGCCCATGTATGCTCTTTATTTGGTGGCTGAGTCTCTGGGACTCTGAAGGGTCCAAATTAGTTGATTCTGTTGTTCTTCCTATGGGATTGTCAGCCCTTCAGCCCTTTCAGTTCTTCCCCTAACTCTTCCATAGGGGTTCCCAACCATAGTCCAATTGTTGGCTATAAAAATCTGTATCTATCTCTATCAATACCGGTAGAGCCTCTTAGAGGACAGCTGTGCTAGGCGCCTGTCTGCAAGTACATCATGGCATCAGTAATAGTGTCGGGGTTTGATGCCTGTGCATGGGATGGAAAAGGAGAGACTTGGTGGGAGGGGGCACCATCTTGGAGGCAAGGGGGAGGAGAAATGGGATGAGGAACTATGGGAGGGGAGACCTGGATGGGGGCAATGGCTGGAATCTAAATAAGTAAAATAGTTTTAAAAAAAGAAAAAAGGAATGTGAGTTTGAATGGACAGAGAAGTAGAGGGACTCTGGGAGGAGTTTGAGGAAGAGAAAGAACAATCAGAATAGACTGAATAAAAAATCTATTTTCAATAAAAAATAAATGCATAAAACAAATATGTATAAAGAATAATAGGATAAGACAGGTTATCTAGACAATTGTTAATGGTAGCAGTCAGGTAGTTCAATGATGAGTTTAGTGGACATGATGCTTGAATAGGTGAGAAAAATTTGTCTTTGTTCTGGAGGAGCAAGGACAGCAACAGCCATCTTTTTAAAGGATTAGTTGCTACTGACTCAGGTTCTAAATGCATGAGGAATAGATCTACTTCCTGTCCTTATATTTATGCTCTTAGAAAAATGCTTGTGCTCTGGGGTTGCCTTAGAAAGGGCTCTGCTCTGTGAGGGTGGATGAAGTCCAACTGCAGGTGAAAACTACAGATTTTTCTCTTGAAAGTTTGAGAAATCATTAACTTCTGTCGAGAGTTGAAGAGACTACAGGTTTAAGCTGATAAAACTCCAGTATTCTGGAAAATTGGCTTAATCATGAACTTTGACTGCATTTAGGTCTATAGCAAACAAAAATGGCTTTAGATTTTTAGAAGAACACAGATATCAGTTTCCATTTGTTCCTATGTGCTGGAAGTTTTCTCTGTAACTTACATTCAACTTCACTTTTTGATTACTGCCTTCATGGGTCTTTTGAATTTGAGGCCTGGCTGAAGTAGATTTTCTTTGACTTTTACAGTTTTGTGAAGATAAAAATCTATGAGAAAGTCTTACTGAACTTTGTTTATACACACTCAGATGAAACTCTGACAGAGAAGATGTTAATGCAGAGACAACAACAAATGCATTGCAGGTTTTGGTCCATAAGTTTTCAAAACTAGAACCTTTCCTTTACCTCTGAATTTGGTTGATATCTCTGTATGTGATGCTGCTGCCTTCCTATGTTAGTTTAGACATCATGCAAACCCTCATTAATTTTCTCTGTTAGCCTCTAGCTCTCTGCAATATTTTCCTAAGATCCTCATTCTTCAATTCCCCTACACTCTAGTCTGAAGTGCCATATGGCTCTGCTTTGCCTTGACAAATCCATGGATACTTGTCTTCAGTGCACATTATCACCCCTTTAAAATTCATTTGTGATTTCTGTGTATTAAGAATGAAATTGTCAATGTCTAACATTTACTACAGGCGGATACAGAGGGTACTGTGGGTATTTTCTTCTACAGTCATGGCAGAAGCTGAGTAGAACACTGAGTGTACCTTCTGTCCCTGCACTAAATCACTCACTATGTAAAATGGTCTGGTGTCTATCATTTCACTGCCTAGGAGCTAGTAGATTGCAGTTTCATTTTCTTTCAATAAACTTGTGTTTTTGACATCGGAACACTCCATTTTTCTTCTATAATAAATATATCTGAATCACAGGTCCCCTGGAGGTAGTCTTTCTTTTTCCTACAGTGGCATCCATTATCCCCTGAAGTATTTACTCTGCATTTATCATAGAGTCCATGTGGCAGAACTAAGCCTAGGTTGTGGCTGAAGTGAAATTCAGTATGCGAAGTCTCTCAAATCCTTAGTCAGACAGGCTATCCAAAGAGGAGAAATAATAATGTGGCTTTTGAGGAAGTTCATATACATACATATATATACACATACATATACATCATATATATGTTTATTTATCTGTTTTTATAACTTTGAACTGCTGGAGATATGCATAATGTGAATAATTCCTATTTCTTAGTTTTAGCCATTTTTTGCATGAATAAGATGAGAATGATAAATCACACTTCACAGTTAAATGGGAGACACATAAGCTCATTTGAGTAACTTTAAAGAGATCAAATAAGAAAACAAACTGTAGCTGTTAAGGAAAATAATTTACTTAAATAATTTTAATTAATGTTTGATCAAATAGAAGACATAAAACTCATGAAAATGGAGGGTCATGGCAGTGTATGAAAATCAATCATGAGATTGATGTTTATTTTTAGTAGTTAACTCCTCTATAGCCCAATACTAAAAAAGAAATTTGGAGAGCAACTTGGGAACAGTTTCTAAATCCTTGTTGCATCCAATAAAAAACTATAAAAGCAGACTTTCAATTTATATACATCAGTGAATTCCCTTTGCCTTTAAACAACTTTTAATTAGATTTCAATCTATTTTATTGACTAGTACAGATACGTGTTATCCGTGAGTTTTAAGATTCTAGTACAAACATCAAGGTTCTGTCAACAGTTGTTATATATTATTTAATATAATTCTTAATAAATATCTCCACGAAGTGGTGAACAATACTGGTAGTTGAACAATGAGCTCAGTGTTTTACACTAGGATAGTTTTCTAATATAACACATGTGAGAAAAAAATTTATTTATTGTCCAGATTTGCTATGCATTTTAAATGGGAGATAAGAGATTCTCAACATAGTGAAAGTATCAACTTGCTTTTAATATGTGTAAATGTGTTAATTTAGTGCAGATGCTTATGATCCTCTATCTTGTGTTACTTGTATTTCAGGTCTGTGCTTAAGTGAGTGTTTTCTAAATAAAATGAGGAAGGGAGAGAAGGAGAAAGACTGCTCTCAATTGCCAAGATCTACCAAAGTACTTGATGCAGCACATATTTTTATGTATGTTTTTAAGTAGCGTTTTTGTCTTTTCATTTATTACTTATGATTATTTGGGAGTTTAATAGACACATGAAATTAATTTGGTCCATTTGCAAGCCCACTCTTCTTCCCTGCACACACCTTTCCTGATGAAATCCTCGGTTGCCACCAGTACCATCAGTCTTTAAATGAATTCTTCTTTTATGTGACCCACCTAGTTTAGAGTTTCTTTTTCAAGACAGTGTGGGAGTTTATTTATTTAAGCAAAAGCAATTTATCAATGACTACCTCACTGAAGAAAACCATACATTTTCCCCCAAACAATCATTAACTGCCAATAGTCTTCAGGGCATGCTGAGACTTCATGGCTACCTCCCCAACCGTAATAGAATATGGAAGGAAGCCATCTTGTTTAATCTTGTGCAAATAATTACAGTTACAATATGTTGGAGTACAATGGCTGTGTTATGGTAAGAAGACAGTTTTATGCTTTGTTTCCTGTGACTCTGACGTTCTTTTTGTCACTACTGCTGTGATGTTTTGAGCCTTACATAGGCTTACAAAACTCTCCTATGTAAAGGAGAGAACTTAACCATTACTTATTTTTGGCACTTTGGTGAGTTAAACTGTCTGCATTAACCACCTTTTTCTACAATGAGAAACTCCTATGATTACAAATGACTAATCTCAAATTGGAGAGGTTGCTAGGGTCAAATTACAGACTGATTTTGCTATCACATCTGTCAGACTAAGGTTGAAACAGAAATAATGTTCTTCTAACACCAAAACCTAAAGAGCTTCCTGTAGTGGCATCCCCCCTCCTCCACCACCTCAAGTTGGGAGCTAAGGTGGGAGGGGTAAGGAGAGGAAGAGGAGGAGTAAAGAGAGGAAGAGAAGAAGGAAGAGGAGGAGCTACCAGAGAAAGTAGCAGAGAGAGGGGAACATAGCAGTGGACATGTTTGTGTCTCTAGCAGTCAGAGGTAGATGATATATCTAGGTTGGGTATTAGGTTACACCTCTAATTGTGTGGGCATCTTGTTATTGAGCATTACCAAATATATAAAGCTATTGGATAATCATTAAACATTAGAGTCTCATTTCTACTGGGTACTGCATGGATGGCGGGATGGTCTGGGCTCAGTCTAGCCTTGTGGAGACAATATGGAAGATTAGCAGAGCCATCTCCCATGCTGGATCTTGTGGGTGTCAGGGTCAGTGTCTCTGGCAGCCTGAGCCGAACTGTAGGCTGTAGCATATTCTCAGGCCTAGGCTAGTCGGGAAGATGGCAGCTGATTAAAAACGAACCAGATTGAGAGCCTCTGATTTTAAATATCAGCTTTGTAACATAATTTTCTTTTGTAAATTTTATGCAGCAATTTAATAACAGCATCCCTGTGAATGTTTTATGAGATGATGGTGATGAAATGAGAGATTTCCATTATATTGGCAACATCCAGTGTACCAGCTGACAGGACTTAGAACTCAACTGAGAGATGTTTTATTCCCAAAGACTAGAATCATTGTTTATGTCTTTGAATTGAACTATAAGAGAGAGTTAAAATTAACAATATATCTTCTGTCAACAAAATAATTTCTATAAACAATATTAATTATCTTGTAGGATACATTTGTCATATTATTTATACCTGGACATATACTTAAATTTTAACACCAAAGAGTAAGGTGAGAATTCATTATGACTGAATTAGTCACAAACACACACACACACACACAAACACACACACACACACACACACACATCTTTTATTTAAAATAAAATACAAATTAGAAACTGTAGAATTATGTAAGATTGATAATAAAGAAATAAAAATGATATCTAAGCATGGCATATTTTGCAAATGTTTCTTATGAATATTACTAATTATAATTTTCCTATTTGGTATGAAATAGCAGTGAAGTCCACAGCATACTGAACTCTTCTCCATAACTAGCCTATAACTCATACGTGGAATGCAAAATATACTGAAATGTCTGTGTGATTCTAAATTCTACCTCAACAAATTGAATGCATACTTACTTATGCCAGCCAGTCTCGGGGGAGCTAATAAATTTATTAAAAAGACAAAAGTTGTAAATTATGAAAACTACACAAAAATTAGTAAGAAAATTAGACATGTAAATACATTATGAGTCTCTTAAGTATGTTCTATGTAAACAATCAATTCACATAGCCCCAGACAACACTGCTATAACTATAGACAAAATGCATTGTGAATATGAAAGATGTGTTACAAGATTCTTTAACTTCATTCAAGTATGAGAGTAACAGCTAATTTCCCAGAGTCTTACATGCTAATATTTGGCTGTTTAGTTTTTGAAAGAAAGAAAGAGAGAGAGAGAGAGAGAGAGAGAGAGAGAGAGAGAGAGAGAGAGAGAAGAAAGGAAAAAAAAAAAAAAGAAATTCTCTAAGTATTTTTTGTTTGGTTTACTAAAATTCTTCATATGAGCATTATTCATTGACTATATTCTAATTGATGCTCAGCCAGATTTGAATTCCTCATCTTCATACCACTACTTGCCAAATGCTGAGTAATGACTAACTATGTTTGTATAAAGCTAACCATATATTTTCATTAATGGTTGCTGGAATAATGGAATATCTTACATTGTGCTAAAAATAGCACACATGAGCATGCCAAACATTTTCCTGGATTACTTCTTGGTTGCAAGGCTTTTCATAAACTCAATGCCTTATGCTGATTTTTGTTTATTTGTAAAATGCTAGATGTCAAAACAAGGGATTTGTACACATTAAGCCTTGCTCATGTTCTGCCATTGAACTATATCTACAGACCCAATTCGAATTTTACAAAACCATATTGGAGACTGTATAACAAGAAGGGCTATTTATTGACAAACATATATGTTTTGAGATGAATTAGTGTATTTAATCTGTAAATACAACAATAAATATTGGTCACATTATGAATGCCTTGCCGACTCAAACCTGCTTCTCAAGTGCTTCTGAGTTGCTCTTTTTTTGCTTGAAGGCTGTTATAACAAATTAAATACCACAAGGCTTCTTGTTTCTCAGTGACTGAGTACCCTGCCGTTATTATGTTCTGCAGGAGCTTAAAATACACTGCAAAGGTGTCTTAGCTGATAGGCTATATTTAATTTGAATGTTATCCAGTATATTCCTGTTGCCAAGTAGATGGACTCAAAACCTAGGATATTCACCTAAATGCTTTGAAAACCATACTCTTCATTTATAACAGAATACTTTACATTATAATATACCCTGAATTGGAGTTGTTAGAAACTATAATAGCAGGTTGAGTTCTACCTAAAAATATCCCTGAGAGGCAGTAAGATGAATGAGAATAATCCATTAAAGGCTATGTGCATAGGCATCACAACGCTCCTAGCACTGTTTGAAACATTTTGTGAACATTTACTCCAAATTTCCACACTGGGTACATATATTATCTTCAATTCGTCTATATAAGCATGACTTGGGGAAAGGAAAATAAAGATACTCTGTTACAGGATATAAGCCTGTAAATAGTCCCACATATTAGTATCTATGTAAGACATACAAAACATTGTACAGTAAATCACCCAAACTAAATAAAAGAGTACCAAGATTCTAAATGTCGAAACAAACACATTTTATTTTATATGTTTTTGACACAAAGCATCATAGATACTAAAAGAATGCATATTTTTCTGTTATTGATGTTTAGAAGATGAAAGAAATCTTTCCAGCTCCATTCAGGGATAATGACAAATCAAAGTTACCTATACTTAGGGTATTGCTTTTCTCAATGTTGTTCACATGTTCATATATGTATATATGTATATATGTACATATATATACATATATGAACATTATATATGTGTATATGTATATGTGTATATGTATATATAGTGTATATGTATATATGAGGATAGACTGTTTTCTCCATTTTTCTAGTAGTTTATCATTAGTGTATAAGCACAGAACTGAATTTTATGTTGATTTTATTTCCTGCAAAATTATAGTTTTACAATTACCCAGCTTTGGCAATATCTTTGTCTATGCCTAAAAGCAGATCATCTTAAGCAGAGACAAATGGAACAATCATTTTTCTTCTCTCTTCATGCTATGACTAAGATACCTATCACATTAATACACTGAACAGAAATTATTGGAATGGACAGTACAATATTGTCCTAGATCTGGAGAGAACAAACACTCAACTTTATAGCTCTCAGTATGAGGATACTTGTATCATTGCAATAAATGGCTTTTATTGCATTGGTGTATAGTTCTTTAATGACAAATTTGTTGAAAGCTTCTGATCACTGGGTAAAATACTTTTTAGATCTACTGGGCTGATCATTTTTTATTATGTTAATATTCTGTAGCATGCTTATTGTTCTATGTATGTCAAATCATCCTGATCAGGATTCAGCCTAAAGAATCTTTGTTATCTATTTATATTTAAAAAAAAAAACCTATTTCATAGCTAAAAATGATTCACAGTAACATTTATGTAAATAACGTACCTTACTTATATATTTCCACAAGACAAATTAATGCAAATCCTAGTGAAACCCTGTTTTAGGTGAAGAATTCAGAAATGACTGAAAATGGATTTGGTTTTCATTTTTTTTTTGTTTTTCGAGACAGGATTTCTCTGTGTAGTCCTAGCTATCGTGGAACTCACTCTGTAGACCAGGCTGCCCTCGAACTCAGAAATCCGCCTGCCTCTGCCTCCCAAGTGCTGGGATTAAAGGCGTGTGCCACCACCGCCCAGCCTGGTTTTCATTTTCTTCAGGAAGTTATATCAAGCTGCATCCTTTGATTCCTACTGAAGGAATTCCTATCAATGTTATAGTTAGTGATAGATATGTTTATGATATTATAATTCATGAGAATCACAAAGTAATAGCATTTTTGGAAATAGAGGCATACTCTATATTCCAGGATAAGCTTGGGTTTTTGTTGTTGTTGTTATAGTTGTTTTGTTGTTATGTGTGTTTCATGTATTTTCTCCATTCAACACATGGTTTTATATTTTGTAGTCTTTATTTTGTTACTTAATTCTTTAAGTTGAAAGTAGATTCTTTTTTTCTCATACCATACATCCCAACCACAGTTTATCCTCTCTCCACTCCTCCCAGCTCCCTGCCAACTCCTTTTTCTCCCATCCACCCAACTGTTTCTTTTCAGAAAGGAGCAGGTCTCCAAGAGACAATAAGCAAACACAACAAAACAGGATACAATAAGACAAGGTAAAGTCCATATATCAAGGCTAAGCAAAAGAGTGGGGTTTCCCCCATTTGCTATTTATTTATTTATTTATTTATTTATTTATTTATTTATTTCACTCCAGATTTTATTCCCTCTTACTCCTTCCAACGGTTCCACATCCCATACCTCCAACCCACCCCCTTGTCTCCAGGAGGCTGTTCCCACACTCCACCCCCCACCCTACATGATCTCTGAACTCCCTGGGTCCTCCAGTTTCTTGAGAATTAGGTGAATCATCTCTGACTGAACACAGACATGGCAGTCCTCTGCTGTATATGTGTTGGGTGCCTTATATAAGCTGATATATGCTGCCTTTTTGATGGTCTAGTATTTGAGAGATCTCGGGGGTCCAGATTCATTGAGACTGCTGGTCCTGCTACAGGGTCACCCTCCTCCTCAGTTTCTTTCAGCTTTTCCCTAACTCTATTACAGGAGTCAGCAGCTTCTGTCCATTGGTTGGGTGCAAATACCTGCATATAACTCAGCTGCTTGTTGGGTCTTTTTGAGGACAGTCATGATAGATCCCTTTTTATGAGCCTCAGTAATCGCATCAGGCCTTGGGACTTCCCTTGAGCTGGGTCCCCCTTTGGGCCTGTTGCTGGACGTACCTTTTCTCAGCCTCATTTCTATTTCCATTTCATTTCTTTCAAACAGAAACAATTATGGGTCAGAGCTTTGACTGTGGGAATGCAGCCACCTTCCTCACTTGATGCCCTCTCTTCCTGCTGGAGGTGGGCTCTGTAAGTTCCCTCTCCCTACTGTCAGGCATTTCATCTATGGTCCCTCCCTTTGAGTCCTGACAGTCTCTTACCTCGCAGGTCTCTGGTGTGTTTTGGAAGGTCCCCCCTACCTCCTATCTTCCTAGGTTGCCTATTTCCATTCTTTCTGCTGGCCTTCAGGGCTTTAGACCTTTTCCCTCACCCAATACCAGATCAGGTTCCTTTCTCCCTCCGATCCCTGTCCACTTTCCCTCCCAAGTCCCTCCCTTCTTTCCCATGTGTGATGGCTTTCTTCTCCCTCTGCAGTGGGACTGAGGTGTCCTCACTTGGGCCCTTCAGCTTGTTGACTTTTTTGAATTCTGTAGACTACATCTTGGGTATTCTGAATTTCTTCTTTCTTTCCTTTTTCCTTTCCTTTCCTTTTTCTTTCTTTCTTTCTTTCTTTCTTTCTTTCTTTCTTTCTTTCTTTCTTTCTTTTTTCCTTTCTTTCTTTCTTATTTTCTTTCTTTCTTTTTTTCTTTCTTTCTTTCTTTCTTTCTTCCTTCCTTCCTTCCTTCCTTCCTTCCTTTCTTTCTTTCCTTTCTTTTTTTTTCTTTTCTTTTCTTTTTTTTTTTTTTTTTTTGGCTAATATCCACTTATTAGTGAATACATACTATGCATGTCCTTTTGGGTCTGAGTTACCTCACTTAGGATGATATTTTCTAGTTCCATCTGTTAGCTTGCCAAACTCAGGATGTCCTCCTTCTTAATAGCTGAGTAGTATTCCACTGTGTAAATGAACCACATTTACTGTATTCATTCTTCTGTCGGGGGACATCTGGGTTGTTTCCAACTTCTAGCTATGACAAATATGGCTGCTATGAACATAGTGGAACAAGTGCTCCTGTAACATGATGGGGCATCTTTTGGGTATATTCCCAAGAGTGGTATTGCTGGGTCTTCAGGTAGATCTATTTCCAGCTTTGTGAGGAACCTCCAGGTTGATTTCCAGAGTGGTTGTACCAGTTTGCACTCTCACCAGCAATGGAGGAGTATTCCCCTTTCTCCACATCCTTGCCAACATGTGTTGTCACAGGAGGTTTTGATCTTAGGCATTCTGATTGGTGTAAGGTGGAATTTCAGGGTCATTTTGATTTGCCTTTCTCTGATCACTAAGGACTTTGAATTTTTTTTTTTTTCGGTGCTTTTCAACCATTCGAGATTCCTCTGTTATAACTTCTCTGTTTAGTTCTATACCCCAGTTTTTGATTGGGTTGTTTGAAAGTTAAAACAGTGGCTGAGTACAAAGCCTCATCCTTTGATTGGAGTTCTAAAGTTTCCAATTTTGCTACAAGATACAATTATCCTCCTAGGATCCATGTAATAGTCCAGTTCTTTCTGTGGACTGTGAGGCAGAACACTAAGTTTGTCTTGAGGCTAATCTCCATTCTAGTACACAGATACTATTGTTTATTCCATCTGAATTAGCCTGCTAAAAATGATGTACTCTGAATTGACTATCAGATTACTATACAGGTAGAGTTTGCAAGTGTAGGTCTTGCTCCAAATTTGTATCTTTACAAAGGGACAATAAAACGTGACACAATTTTCCAATGTATTCTCACACACAATGAATTTACACATTTTAAAAAAGGCTTAAAATGACAAGAATTAGTGAAATTTAGACATTCTTTTGTTTGGCTTAATGAGACAGGTGTAATTCCAATACCTGTTCTCTTCAGTCACTTTAAAATATTGGCTCTTTTTCCCTTATTGATTTTTCTCTGCTTACTTCAGACTTCTTTATCTTCCACTGATGTGTTTCTTTTACTGACTTGACATTTCTTGTAGGTGATTCACTTGTTACTAATGGCAGTTGCTGGCTATTGACCAAATATGACATGACTACTGAATTGAAACTTAACTCGCTATTGGTAAGTACAATTTTATGTGCTCTAAATTAGATCTAACTGTGACATTTTAAAATGAGGGAATAGCAAAGACAAATGCACAATAAGAATAATCAGCAATGCAATGACAGTTTCAGAGTCTCCTAACATCGCAGTAAAAATACTTTTGCTGATTGAGAATACAGTGAAGTGGGTGATTTTGCAAAGATTCCTGCCCTTAATAGAATTCTGCTTCTCTTTGAAATTTTTATTCCACTTGGTATGCAGAATAATTTGTGTATTAACTACAAACAAACAAAAATGCTGATTTTGTTTATTGTCTTAGTTTATTAAAGGAACATTTACTATTTTGGTTGACATACCCAACTTTCACAAGGGCAATATTTGATGTTTAGGAATCCTTTTGATCACTATGAGCAAAATAAAATAAAATAACAAACCCCAGTAAATTCTATAGTCCATTATATTTGCTGTTTTTAGTCTCTTTTATGGCATAGCAAAAGGAAAGAAAATATATAAATTCCCCATATAGTTCTGCCCTCACATACTGCCCACCATAGTACTACATTCGTAATAGATAATGAATATATACATATGACACTCTGATGTCATTTAAAAATAAAGAAAAGAGATTTAGGAACAAGAAAACAATTTATATCAAAAGGATAAGTAAAAGCATTATATTTCTGAAAATATATAGTTATAAAATGTTCTCTAAACATTAAATATGCTTGCCACAAAGAAAATACAAGCAAAAATAGCAGCATAAAAAAATATAAAAAGAAAAAATACCTCTCTATTAACAAAAATTATTGAAAGCAAAAAATCCAATAAAAATTCTAATATACATGGTAGGAAAAACTAATTATGACAGATAATATTATTTATCAATAAACTGTGATTAAAATAAAATAAATTTGTTTAAGAATATCAAATCAAATTATGCTCTTCATAATTTAAAATAGTGAAACAAAACTAAGGAAATAGGCAAAACTGTAACATGTAAAAGGAAAGAAAAATATTTTATAAACACAAAAAGCATCATTTTATCAAATAACAAATGCTATATCTTGGTACTTAACAAACTGAGACTAAAACTAAATACCGTATGTTATATTGAATATTATTCTGAGCACTTGAATATGTAGAAATTAACTTCAGTGGGGCAAGTAAATTGGGGACAATCTCTGCCTCAGGTTACAAAGAATAAGAAATGACTAACACTCTATCATCTTAATCTACATTTCAAAAGTACAAAACTAGAAAAAAAATCTTTGTACTATGGAGATAGAGAAGAGTTGTCTAACTTGTGGGGAGTCAACAGAAGGCGGCTATCATCCTTGCAGCCATCTTGAGCCATATACGCTGACAAGAGAATTGTTTACAATAGCCTACAACATCTGAGAACACTCTGATAACATCTTGTTTTAGATACCCAGGATTTTCCCATGGGTGTATGAGACTTAAAAGTGTGTGACTTAGAGATCAGATTTAGAGACAAGACCTAAGGGCATGACTTAAAGGCATGACTTAAAGGTGTGGCTTAGAAGTGAGACATATAAAAGGCAGAGGCAGACAGAAGAAATTACTATTAGGCATTAGACATTAGGCACTTAGCACTTGGAAGAAGTAACTTGGAACTTGGAGGCACTAGGGACTAGGAACTAGGGACTATTAGGAACTCAAGACTTGGGACTTGGACTAGGAAGAGAGACTGAAGAATAAACAGGATTGAATCACACTCTGTCTGGTCTCCACTCTTCGAGTCCATCCTCACTCTCTCTCTTGCTGAACCCAGACCCGCAGACTGGAGCAGCTTGGGGCAGTGCGGGCTCTAACAGTTTAGCCCCCAAGGCTTTTGGCAGTGTGGGTTCCAACACTGACAGAGCAGTCCGAGACATTTTGGCCTCGAAACATGGGGTAGCTCAGGCCGCAACACTATGATAGGATTAAGTTTCTATGAAACAAAACTGCAGAAGTAGTTGGCCACCAGGCCAATCTCCTATTTTGTACTTCCTAGTTACAGATACAACTTCCATTGTCTTCGAGTAGATAATGGAGTTTATAAACCTTCCTCCTGTGCTGATAGACGGTGTTCACAATCCCCTGTAGAAACAATACAAGAAGCCTCATTTTTATGCAGCCTTTTATTGGCTCTGTAATGATGACCAGACAAACATGAAGTGATTAATTTAAGCAGCTACCAATAAGAACAAAAAACAGTTACAATGTTGAACAATTCATCTCACCTATTAAACTAAGTTAGACAATGTCCCGCACATCTTTTGAATGTATTCCACTACTCAACTCACTGATGTCACAACTGTCTTTAAAAAACAAACAAACAAACAAACAAACAAAATTTGATCTGAGTTCTACATCCTAAGAATGCAATGTCAATAGTAGTAGGGACCCATTTTCAGCCCCCAAGATGCAACCAAAGCTGATATCTAAACTGTATTGTTTTGGGAGTCACAGAGACTAACCTGACCACCATTTGAAAGTAGGGTTCTTATACCTGATACTGGGATTTTTGTTAGTCTATAGTTCTTGTGGAAAGCATTGCCAGCTCAGCCTAAGTAGCTAGGTTTTAACATGTATGTATAGATGTAGGTGTAGGTGTAGGTGTAGGTGTGTGTGTATATTCACTTACCAGGTATTATGTATAATTTTAGGTAAATATAAATAACATGATTTCTTGAAATAACCTTGATATTATTTTTCCCTAATTCCTTCTTTTCCTTTTGTATTGACCTCCCATCCTTCTTCCCAGTAAGCATGTCATCCTTGTTCCATCGTTTTGGATGTCATATTATCTGCATCCCATTATCTCCCTCCTAAACCTCACCACTACCTACGGTCCCTTTATACTTTCGTGGTTTCTGCCATTACTCCATGATTTATGCTCACATCTGAGGGTTTGGAGCTAGGAATCACAAGTAAGACAGAAATGTGGCATGGGTTATCCCCACTCAATAGCATATTTGCATGTCCATCTATTTACTGAAAAATCTCGTGATCTCATGCTCCTTTAGAGCTGAATGATACTCCACTGTTTGTATGTAGTACATTTCAGTTATCCGTTTATTTATTGAAGGACATGTATGTTGTTTCCATTTTCTGGCTAGTGTGAATAAGGTAAGACTGAATATTTCTGAGCAAGAATCTGTCATTTGCCAGGGAGTGGTATAGGTGAATCGCATGGTAAATTTATTTTTAGTTCCTTTTTGGTTTTGTTTTCTTAGTTTTTTTAGTGACACTGCATACTAATTGTATTTCCACTAGCACTGAATCAGTTTCTTTTTTCTTCACTCCCTCATGAGCATTTGTCAGGCATTTTGATTACCATACTTTGCAAAATGCCAAGGGATAGAAAAAAATTAAACAGTCCGACTGATCTGCACCATCTATGAACTCCCATAATTACCAACATGTCAAAATATGCACAAAGGTGCAATCGTTCTCAAACATATTTCAGTGGCAACCAACAGCATCCTAATTGGACTTAAAACACACCAAAAGTGATTGATCTAATTTTCTTTAATTATAAACACATTTTTATAGTATCAGATTTTCTATTTTAAATGTTTTTTTGTATACTATATCATAAAAAATAGTTTTATAGTGCACTGGATTTTACCAGAGTGATCTAAAATCAGAATTTTAAATCCTTCCTTCCAAGTTATTCATTTTACCTTAGAATGTTTGCTTTTGACAACAACAGTAAGAAAGTATTCTATAATGCCTGAAATGAAGTAATAAAGTTCTAATACTTGATATATATATATATATATATATATATATATATATATATATGCTTTGTTGAACATGGTCCCTAGAAACTCACACTAGAAATGTAAGTGCCATAGCTCTCAGCTCACCCCAGTTTTTTGCTATAGTTTGAATAATCCATAGTTTTCAAAAATTCAATATTGTTGTTTCACAGTAGCAATCCATAAAGTTCTTTTCCAGAATGAGATTATATTTCTTCAAGAGAAATGTCTTCTTTAATAATATCATATGTCTGGAAATTCTACTTCACCTTGGCTATGAAAAAAGACTTTCATTCCATTTTGCTTTGCAAAATAAACTCCATAGCTTTCTTAGTTCAAGTACCCTGACATTCTAAATTAAATTGAAGTTGAATTCAGCTTCCTCAAAATTGTTTCAGAAGCAATGTCTTCATCTATAAACCTTCTCACTCAAAGCAATTTATCTTTAAATTTATAAATCTTTAGAGCACCAGCATTTAGAAACATAAAAATTTCACTCATGTGATGCTGCTCTGTTTTTCAGGAATACTGCATAGGGCCAAATTTAATATAGATTGAGAAAAGAATATTTTGTTTGATTGAGATGTGTTCCACACTTTTATACATTCATTTTATTTCTCTACCTTCACTGGAACAGAATTTAGACATAAAATTTAGGAATTTAATAAGTACAATGTGATGTTATATATTTTTATGTATACAATTTTTTGTTGGAGATAACCACCAATAAGCTAATTAATATACTGTCTTTGATACCATTTGTATGCATGTGTACAATGTTAATCCTTAATTTCTCTTGAGACAAGCAACACATTTACTATTAATTATAATCATTATGTGATAAATTAGGCCTCTAGATATTTATTTTACAGCTAAATTTTTATATTCTACTAAGACTCATTTTTATATGCCCAGAGATATTGAAGACCCTCACACTCGGGAGACCCTTCCTCAAGTCTCAGGAGATCACGACCACCCAAAGATCACAAGAAACCATACCTGGATGCAATCAGCAGAGGCTTTATTAGGGAAATTGGCCAGTGGTCAAACCACAAACTCTCTCTCTGAAGAGCAAAGTTTGGCCTAGAGTGATGGGTTAAGAGGTCTTTTAAAGAGGAAGACCGCAAACCAGGGAAGTGAGGAGGTGGTGAGGGGTTGCCAAGGATACATAACATAAGAATAGTGAAACATTCCAGAGAAACCCACCCTGAAAGGTTAATAGCCATGGAAATTACTCAGTACAATCATTTTTCTTAAAAATGTAGTCTTACCAAGTCACTGTCCCCTATACCGTCATTACAAAATATTTCTCACTTCCTCCAGTCACAGCCCCACCTAGATGGCTTGTATTTTTATCTGTAGTCAGGAATGTGTCTTCCTGCTTGGGGCCCCCCACACTCACTGGTGGGCCTGCTGCCTGAGTCTTGAGGAATGTAATCCAGCAAGTGTCCTCTGATTCAGGGGCAATGTCCTTCACCCGGAATGTGTCCTGGGGTAGTGAAAATCTTACATTCAGTTCTGCTTTCTGGAACTTGCATTTTTCTGCCCAGGTCTAAGGGCAAAGTAATCTACACATATTTCATAAAATGGCCTTTATAATTTTTCACTCTACAATATCATGGCAAAAGAAAATATGGGGCCAAGACAAAGTATTCTGATCAGAGCTGGAAGTTTAATATTCTGCTTTCAAATATAAAGGGGAAACCCCACCCCCACCACCAGAACTTCTTCTTGCTTCAGCAGGTGTGGGTGAGGGGATTCCAGCCTGGAGGTAACTAAATGCAAGCTCAGCAGGTGGTCTATTCTTCTTAGCTCCTGTAGACTGCAGGCCTCCAAGGCATGTAGTGCTTCCTGGGTCCTATTGTTTCTGTCTACTGTGGTAAATGACTCATTCAAGCCTGCTCAATGTTGGGGGGAGGGCACATTGTTTATGAGAAAAATCCAGACAGAATCTTTAATATAAACTACCTCGGATTCCCTGTGGATCCTTGGTGTTCATATAGTTTGCACAGGTAAAGAAAATGAAAGAAAAACAGTAGCCATTTAGTTCAGCAGGTGACAATATTCTAAATGACTACCTATGTATTAATTGTAGCCAGTTGTTCTTTTTGTTTAAATCTAATTTGTCATGTTGGTTCATTTTAGTATAAATTTCTTTCCCAAAGTTTTTAAGCAAAATATATGTGTTCAACATCTATTAAGGAATAGAAAAACTAATTTTCAAGTATTTTCATATCTAATTGCATTGGTTTCTATAAAATACAAATTTCATACCATATCTTAACCCTGTAAACATGAAACTCTAAACCAGAACTTACTGTTTATGTCCTACAGAATGCAGGTTCAGACATATGACTGTTGACAGATTATAGGACCCATATCCTTTCATTCCAAAGACTTTCAGACTTCAGAAGATTCATGTTAACAGTGAGTGAATCTCTCTGTGTATGTCTCTCTCTGTCTCTGTCTCTGTCTGTCTCTGTCTCTCTCCCACTCCCACCCCTTTCCTACCTCTCACTGAAGTCTTCTGTAGTTAACAGAGTGCTTGGAGATTTTTTGATCCCTTGCCTCAGCCTAGTGGCCAGGATTATAAGCTTTTGGTGAAAGAATAAATTGTAAAAATGAAATTTTAGGTCTCAACATGAAAGATTCTTAGATCTGGAGTTTCAATTTATACTCAAGTGTTAGCTGCCCCTGGGGTGCAACCCAGGGGCTCAAACAAAACCTTTCAAAAGAACAAAGGACCCAAGATAAAGGCAATAAAACATCTGAGTAAACAGTCACTTAAAGGAATCCTCCTGGAGATACAGATGTAAATTGGGACAGAGACTGGGAAGGAAA
This sequence comes from Arvicanthis niloticus, assembly GCF_011762505.2. Taxonomy (NCBI): domain Eukaryota; kingdom Metazoa; phylum Chordata; class Mammalia; order Rodentia; family Muridae; genus Arvicanthis; species Arvicanthis niloticus. The sequence goes on along the minus strand of NC_047674.1, from coordinate 10,235,498 downwards.
CTAAGCTTGGGTAAGGATGTTTAAAATCTCTTTTTATTGTCCAAGAAGCAATTAACTATGTTTGTAAACTTCGTATAAAAAAATCCCTTTCTAGCACTCCACATGCCTTCTCACAGAGAAGCACCCTGCACTGGCCACTGTTATTCCATAATAAACCTCATGCAATTGCATCAAGTCCCTTCCGTGAGTATTTCTAGGGGAGCGCTTCCTGTGGGTTTGGATCCTTAAAATCCAACATTGGCACTAGAGATGCAAGTGGTACGGATGCTAAGGAAGATTGATGCACCGTGAAGACACGCAGTTAGTCACAACACACTTGTGTAATCAAGTCTCAGTGTCTTTCTTCCAAAAGCTAATAGTGACCTCATTTAGATTCATTACCAGTCTACTGTTCCTTAATTTCAGTATCCTAAACCACTCCACAGAATTGCATATTCATTATTACTATCTTCCTCTAAAAGACTTGACCTCCTGGAGTAATAGGATCAATAATGGGAGCTATACTACTCTAAGCCTGTCTGCTCACCAAAGAGTTTCTTGTGTTCCTGCTCATGTTCTGACTGTAGTTTCCAGTAGACTTCTATAATTACTGTCCTGTAGGTTGGTGGTGAGCTACTAAGGCCTATTTGCTATTTCAATCGGCAGTGGTGGCTCATTCCTCTAACCTCAGCTCTTGGGAGGCTGAGTCAGGAGAATTGTTAAATTAAAGACATGTTTGACTCACACAGTGAGTTCCAGGCCAGGATAGATTATAGAATGCATCAAACTATGAATGAATGAATCAATTAATCAATCAACAAAAGCAATCAATCAGTCGATCAATCAATAAATCTATTTGCTATGTAATACCTGCTCCTGTTCTAGGTACTTGAGTTTTAAACCAATGGAGACTTTAGATTTTGTAGTCTGTAAGAGAGGCAGACCAAATTGTGATCAATACAGGTGTGGATGCTCTCAGCCAACTATTGGACTGAGCACAGGGACCCCAATGGAAGAGTTAGGGGAAGGACTAAAGGAGCTGAAGGAGCCTTATAGGAGGAGAGGCCCTTGGTTCTGTGAAGACTTGATACCCTAGTGTAGAGGAATGCTAGGGCAGTGAGGCAAAAGTGGGTGGATGGGTGGGGAAGCACCCTCATAGAGGCAGGGTAAGGGGGGATGGGATAGTGGGTTTGTAGAGGGGAAACTGGTAAAGGGGATAACATTTGATATGTAAATAAATAAGATGTCCAATTAAAAAAAGAGAGAGAGGCAGACTTAGTAATACTTTTAATGAATAAAATATTATACAATTACTTTAGTAATAATTAGGTAGCACAAGTGTTGAAAGGCATTTCAAGAAAATGATATTATGAAAGATGTGTGTGATAGTTCATGATTGCCAACCCAGTACCCAGAGAGAAAAGCAGAAGGATGAGTTCCTTTTGAGATGTGTGGTATTCAATTCCTGGGCAGATTTCAAAGTGAGATTTGGTCTCAACAAAGCAAAACCCAATAAAAATGAAACAAAAATTAAGGAGTATATTTAATATGGTGTCACATATAAAGTAGGTGTTTTGCTATGTTAAACTTAGATGTATTTTGACAAGATTATATATATATATATATATATATATATATATATATATATAAACAAAATGTTATATAAACTACATTGCTGTATATAATAAAATCGTGTGTATGTTTGGCCTATAGAATATTGGGATTTTGGACAGTCTCACAAGAGTGGAAGTACCTTAAATTTTATATAATAAATTTTCTTTAGTATTTTTATGTATGATTTTTGTTAAGATTCCATTTTTCTGATTTACTGTTAGTAATGTTCCACAAAGATGTTTTTATTTATAGTTATACAGATTGTCTTTTCTTGGACATGCCTGTTTTCATTTATTTTGTCTGTCTTCTGGACATATAACAATATCTTTTATTATTTTAAAACTATATAGCCTAAATATCACTCTACTTTAATGTTTGTGATTTTATTTTTCTCATGTATCACTTAAGGCTTTACATGTTGAAAGACCCCAAATGGAGATTCCCACTCAAGTCTCAGGTCGGTGTGCACCCAAGGACTCATGAGAGACTGGCTTGATGCAAACACATGAGGCAGTTTAATGGCGGAGCACTCCAGGCTGACACGTATCTCACACAAGAGACAGAGGAGTCGACCGTGAAGCTCAAAGGATTAGGGCTTTTGTAGGCAAGGGGTGGGGGAAGAAGGAGATTTTCATGCAGGTACACATGATTGGTTGCTTTACATTTTTGAACATCAGCAGGCTGTGCAGGCCGAGTGGGCCCACAAGGGGGAAGGGTGGAAGAACACCAGATGGCCCATTACTCATTTGGACATATCTTTGTTCTTTTAAGGATGTCCTTGCATACTTTTTATCTTTCATGGCCAGCCAGTTTGGCCATCCAATCTTGGATGATTCAACAGGCCTTTGTCTTGTAACTCCACATCCTCTCTTACTAATTAACTGGGCCCAAACCTGCTGACAGGCATTTTTAACTATTTAGGTTAGGGAAAAGGAATCACAGGGCCCTGCTATTCTTATTAGTTTGGGCCTATTTCAAAATTTTCTTTCAATGTGATGATGTAAAAACCTTAGAAGTGTGTGAGTAACTACACAGGCAAATTCTGTGTTCCTCAGTGAATGTTTGTCATTTTACATTTCCTTCTCCATTTATTTCACAGATAGGCTGAAGCCATCTCCTGTGTACTGTGACCATAGTTTACTTTGATGTACAATAAATGTAGCTGGGTAGTGTTATTTTGTATAATGTTTTAGTTCTTTTAATCAGTTGGAAGAGAGTTAAAAGCAGGTCTTTCTACCCACATAGTTTCCATTGTCAGATGCTGCCTTTACCTCTAGTCAAAGTTTCCATTTTTGCACTCAGTCTGAAAAACAGTCTTTAGCGATTGTAGTCATACTTTCTGCTGAAATGGAAGTTTCTCATACTAAATTCTGTTAGAAATATCTTTATTTTTATCACCATTTTCAAGGATAGTCTGAGGAGATTGGGATCTGGATTTCCAAACTTTATCGTTTGGTTTCTTTTGCCATTTCCACAATGGTGCTCAAGTCTCTTCTGCTGCCCATTCTTCTGAGAGAACATGACGATTCATTTGTGTTTGCAGGTTTTTCTGGTTTTCAGTGTCACATGTGACTCTGATGTGTGTAGGTAAGGATCCTTTTTCATTTCTCTAGCACACTGATCTCTGACTTTTCTGAAGCTTGCTTTCACAGTTTTCTCATTTTTTATCATAAATTAACTTTATTTCCATTCAACTCAATAAATACTTCATGAATGCTGACCATGTGTAAGATATTCTGTTAGGCATAAAAATGCTACCTGTAAATTCATAGTGGGTAGTGGTATATATATATATATGTAAATTCCGTTTTACAAAGCCCGGTAGTGGTGGTAAAAATCCATTAGGCAGAGTAACACTGAGGTATTTTTTTTAAATTTAAATTTTTTATTGATTCTTTGTGAATTTCACATCATACACCCCAATCCCACTCATCTCGCTGTCCCTTTGTACCCACCCTCTGCCTTTCTAATAAGCACTTCCCCTTCCCCTAGAAAAATCTCACTGTGGAAGCTATAATATGTCACATTGTGTTCACATAATACCGTTTGTGGACTTCTTCACTAGCAAATGTTCATTGTAATGAGTCCTTGTTCTGGTTCAAGGTCTCTGGCTTCTGCTACACTATCAACACTGGACCCTCATGGAGATCCTGTTCTTTTCCTGAGCCATGCAGATCCTGCCACATTGTATCTGGAGGACCTACACCTTCATGCACTCCAACTGTTCACACAGATTTGTTAGACTTTGAGGTGGGCCAACTCAAAGCCCTGGATCTGAGCCTATTTAACAGCTCTGATAACACCAGAGATAGCTCTCTAGCACTGCCTAGGCTAGCTCATCCAATGCCACAGGCAGCAAAGAACAGGGCTCCAGATCTCATGTCCACTCACCTGCACCTGGAACCAGAGGCAGCTCTATTGTGATGCTAAGGCCAGTTCTCCCAAGTGCCTCAGCAGGTGAGATGCTGGGCCAGCTCTCCAGCACTCAGGTTCTCAGGGTTGCCACAAAGGCAAACCCCCTTGCCTACAACCAGGGCCGGCTCTAGTATTGCAGCTGGTGAGGAATAGGGCCATCTTTTGTATGAGGCTAGCTCTCCCATGAGGTTCAGGTAAGGGGTCCAGCCAGCTATGCATAGCCTTCTGACATCAACATGGCCCCAGGCACCAGCCCAGACCAGGGGCATCTGCCTGGCCTTTGGTTGTCAAAACTCCAGACACAGAGATAATTAATGCCCTCCTTCTCTTGTACAGTGCACGTTCGAGGGTGTGGGTGTGCGTGCGCGTGCACGTGCAGGTGCAAACACATGCCCACACACCATTTTATTCAGAGAATGGGGAAGGGAGTTAAGAGGGTAGGAGAGAAAGAAAGAGAGCGAGAGAGCGAGAGAGAGAGAGAGAGAGAGAGAGAGAGAGAGAGAGAGAGAGAGAAAAAGAGAGAGAGAGAGAGAAAAAGAGAGAGAGAGAGAGGAAATGACCATTAGCATGTGGAGTGTGGGGGGGGATGGAAGGGGGAAGGAGTGAAAGGACAACAGAGGAATCAAAAGATCAAGTGAGCAAGAGTAAGAGAGAACACATACACCATTGTTAAAAAATAAAATTTAAAATGTTTAAAAACCAGTATGAATATAGTATACTAGTAGTAACATATGATCAGTAAAGTTAAACTTAACCATTAATGGACAAGCATGGAGATTTTGAGATACTGGGCAATAACTATTAAACATTTTTCCTATGAGTGATTCACCTAGCAATGAAATGTCTGTTGATATCAAGTTTATTTTTTCCCTACTGATGTAAACATAGCACATAGCTGTGTTGTAGACCCAAACATGTTCTTTTAAATCCTGAGCTCCTGAGATTCCTCAAAAACTAGATACATTCATGTCAACTGTACCAGCTATCACTGAACAAGTACAATTAACAGCATCAGTTTAAATTTCTCTTTTAGGTTAATTCTTATTTTCCTCATTGCAAGCAAACAGATTGTTCCTCTCTATGTCTGTTCTCCACTACCCTTCTACTTGATATTACTCTCGAAAAGAATATGATTTCTTTTAGTACTCTGATCCTGGATGAATATAAGTAGTCAGCTGATATAAATGAATTAAACAGGTAACCTAGAACCAAGCAAAGACAAGTTTAGGCTGAGATAACTGTCAAGAATTTAATCATGCATATATGAAAGAGAAATGCTTACTTGCTTTATGTCACTATGATATTATGGTTACTGGTTATGGTCTGTTATCCCAGAAACAGCAGATTGAGACAATAAGCTAGAGTCAAGCCATATGCATATTTAATTGGGCAAATATAATAACAAAGCAGCAAATAATCTGTTTGATGGAACCACAAGGGGTCTGTATTTAGCAATACTATTAGTCACACGTGTTTTAGCAAAATTATCTTCCATCTCAGTTTTCTTAGTTGTAAATGAAGAACAATAATGGTGTATTTTTGATAAAACAAGATGATATACCTCAAAGCCTGCCCTCACAGTAACATACTTCCTCCATCTGGCCACACCTACTCCAATAAGGCCACAACACCTAATAATGCTACTCCCTGTGCTCAAACATTCAAATACGTGAGTCTATGGAGGCCAAACCCATACAAACCATCACAGTTACTATGTCTCTTCCTTTGCTCGTCTCCTAGTTCATCCAGCTCCAATAGAGATAAAGAGTTCAGCATGGAAAGAAAGTATAGAGGAAGCCACTGTGCCCAATCTTGCAAAAACTGGGGACAACACAGAAGACTATTTCCTGGTGGCTCAAAAAGTGAGCTCAACACTCTACTTAAAACAGCCAAAAAAAACCCAAACAAAACAAAACAAAACAAAAAAACACATGTTATAAGGATGTCTATACTGATTACAGGAAACCTGTGGGCAAATGACAGTGTATTTGTACAAATCATAGCACAACACCTTATGGGAATGAAGGATTGTGTTTGTATCAACCAGAAATCTCTTGTTGGCCAAGAGGGTGTTATGGAGGTTTGTCCCCCCTCACCCTGGGCAAATACCATAGAGTCAATTAAATTATAATTAAAAGATTTATTGATTATCTGCTAGCAGGGTAATAGCCTTAAAGCCAAATCTCAGACATGTTGTCAGTAGTGGTATGTGGAAGGGTTTCTTAAAGGCAAACCCACAAGATCTTCAATATTTATGCGAGCAACCAAAAACTGGTCTCTTCTGCCAAGCTTAAGTGGGTAAGGCAAAACAACCTTTAGGTATCTGCATAAGCAAATTACACAATTTAAAAAGCAGCTAGTCAGATCATTATGTCATGGTTTTGCATTTCTGCATATGGTCACTGAGTCAAGGTTACTGGGAATTTATCTTCAAGGGACTGGAGTCAGAGACAAATGGCTAGTGGGTACTATCAGATGCTTAGCATAAAATGAAGTTTCGTTACCCTTCGCAAGGAAAATACTTCATGGGCTAAATTGCAGCTCCATACCCTTAGACAGCTGACTCTTGACAGATGTTTGAGAAAGCCTTAAACATCTGTTTATAATAAAGACTGAAAGAAAGCTTAAGAAAGAACTAACCATACTTATACACAACCCCTGCCCCAATGCCCCAGGCAGGTGTCTACTTTTTTCTCAGTCTTACTTGATGGTAATCTTAGATAAAGGCAGCATTATTCAAATGTAAGAGAACAAAATTTTGAGTTCAATTCTGTAAAGTAAAACTGAGTGGCAGATCACAGCTCCATGTATTTGCTAAGTTAATATGCAAACTTTCAGTCTTCTATAAGTTCTATAAGGGGAAGTTTTGCAGCTTGAGGCAGATAATACCACAAACTAGTAAACAGGGGCACTATTTTGGTTATATTTTAAGAGAATTACTGTAGGTCCCTGGCAATTGACAAGAGGGTTTTTACAGATATTTACATTTTTAAAGGGGAAGAGCCTGTATAAATAACTACATTTTCTAAAGAAAAGGATTCCAAGAAAAGTCGATATCCTTAAAGCTAAAAAGCTCTTTAAAGTTTGTAATTCTCTTGAGGGAATTGAGACCAAGTGCTCACTGATTCGATGTAGTTATGAAGTTTGACATCAAGGAAATTAAATCGAGTTTCCTACTGCTCCCATTTCTCCACTTGGAAAGAACTGACGGTATAATTGTTCATCTTGTTCAGGTTACTCATTCGGGCCCAGCCTTTTCAATATTGGGTACATTCATGAAAAATGGAAAACTTAGATTGGACTGCTCAGAGTGTCCCACAGCTACGCGTGCGCAATAGGCTCGAACCTCTGACGTCAGTGAGCGCAGCCCGCCCCTACATATTAGCAACCGGAGGCGTCCGTAGCAGCAGTGGCTGCGGAGATGTACGAACTTCCGGTTGTCCCGGCAGGCCGCCGCTGCCGCCGCCACCGAAGCCGCCGGTCGCAGTCTCAGCCACCCGCTCTCCGCCGGAGAGTAGGCTCTGCGGTTCCGGCGCGCCCATGGTCGGCGCTGCGGACCGGGAGGCCGGCCCGGCGGCTGCGGCGTGCTGAAAGGCCGGCGTGGGGACCATGCCGACCCCGCGCGGCTGCTCCGGGCCTTGTCACTTCCTGGCTCCGGCCTTCGTGCTGCTGTTGCTGCCCACGCTGAGCGGGTCCGGGACACTGCCGTCGACCGGAGCCAGGGAGGTGCAGGGGTACCAGCCTCTCGAGCCCGGGCCGCGTACGCTGTCGCCGCTGCCTCCGGGCCCCACCGCGGCCCAGCCGCGGGGCCAAGCTCAGGCTGAAGCCACCGGGCCGCGGGGCGCTGAGAGCCGAAATGGCAGCATCCCCGGGGCGGGGTCTGAAGCGGACGGCCTTGAAGGGAAGGCCGGAGAAGGCTCCCTGGGTGGCAGCCTGGCCGTGAGTCCCAGTCCTAGCGACAAGCCCATGACCCAGCGGGCCCTGACCGTGTTGATGGTAGTGAGCGCCGCGGTGCTGGTGTACTTCGTGGTCAGGACCGTCAGGTGAGGCACAGCCTCGATGGGCACCCCTGCGGCCTAGAGCTGTCTGACAGGTGACCCGCTCCATGAAGCAGGGACAGTGTGACTCATTCCCTTCCCCTGCTTCCAGCATCAGGGGCTGGAATCTAAGAACATCTGGTTGGCTGTCTTAATGGCCTGTGCTCCCTTAGCTGGGGACACACGCTGTTGCCTTTCATTTATAAATCAATAACCTACCTCCAACATCTTACTCTGAGTCTTGCCCCCGCCTTAACTTACCCTGAAGGGGAAGTGCTGTCTCGTCCCCTGGAATTTTGATTACACTGCTGTGCAACACTTCTCTTACTACTCTGCATCTGGTGTAACTAACATGCTAGCGTTTTGCCTGTTAGAATGCACTCCTATTTGTGAGTCAGTAGCTTAAAAGCAGCATAGAAAGTCCTGATGGGTGTTTCACTTTTACAAAACTTGCCAGTTGTGTTTCTTAGATGGTGCCCTTAATCTGTCCTTAAGGAAGTTGTCCTCAATTAATTGGGTACCACATCTCTGGAGAGGTGTCAAATAGAGGAAGACCCCACCAGAAGGGGCTACCCAAGAGAACAGCTGTGGGAGAGCTAATGGGTTCCCTTTCCCTGAAATAAGAGCAGATGGTATTTGTGAGATTTGTACTGGTTTGTTTATTTCCTGTTTTTCAAATTACTTCACACTTTCCCATAACTACACACTAACATTATTTAATAACTTTAAATCCTCAACATGAAATTTCGTTTTTTAAAAAAAGTACTTGTGAATGGAAAACCAACATGATATGTCTTAAGTGGTTGATTAAAAAGGTACAGTGTTTCCGACTCTGAGGCCCAGAATCTTACAGAATTTGTTTCTTTTATACGTTCTACTTAGCTACAGTTTTACAACTGTTTTCAAAATGATACATTCTCTTACAAGTGTATAAAACACAAAATATTTACTGGTAAGGCTTGAAATTCTAAATTGAAACCGATATTAAGAAAATAGATCCTGTCTAATTTTAGTATTATATATGTTCTTAAGAAAGAATCAGAAACGGGTCTTAAGTTGCCCCTGTCTCTTTTAAGTTAATATGTTTTTGAGGTTGGATTATTTTTTGTATTCATTAACTAAATAATGATTGGATGCAGACACAAATTTGAAAATTTAGGGTTTTTTCCCCTTTTTTTTTTTTTTTTTTTTTTTTTTTTTCCAATACGGTTTAAGCCAAATGTTAAATAGATTTTGGAGGGGAAAAAAAAGTCATTCTTTTTACTGTTTTTGGTTTTGTAAGCAGCTAACTTAAGAGTTAAGTCTTAAAATCAAGTATTTTATTTGTTCAGATTTCATCGATAAGTTAGAATCCATACATATAGCCTCCTGGAGCCCTTAGTACGTTTTCAGAATGGAAAGGAGTGCAAAGCATTTGAAAGCCCCTCACATAAGCAATATCACTGAACTGGAAACTGTTGATTTACAAAGTACAGAAACTCTACACCTACTTTGTCACTGGGAAGTTAGGTAGTGTTCAGAAGTTATTAAGAAATTAAATTGTTTTTACTATACAATTTTTATCTCACACTGTGCATAATGCCTGTATGGACCTTATTATCCTTGGTTCATAGAAAGCTTGATTATACTGATCATGTTCTTGATAAGCTTCTTATTTTTGCCTTTTTATTTTTGTTTCTTCTTATTTGGAATCTTCTATACAAATGGTTACTATTGGTACAACTTGAAAGAACTTTTCAGCCTTTTCTCTCGGATGATTCCGTGTCACATTGTATGAGAAGAGCCAGATTCAGAGCGGTGGCTGACAAAACCTGTACACTCCAGGCAGGCAGCAGCTAACACAGTGGCGTAGTCCAGGTTCTACATTTAGTTGGCTGTTTAGCATCCCCAGGCAGGATTGATGCTGACTACATCTGGGTGTACCCAGAACTCAGCCTCTCGGCTTCCAGGTTGGGCTCTTTATCCTCATTATGGTGGTTGCTCATTTTGGAGCCTTTCCCAAAATATGTGTGACAGACAACCAGAGCCGCTTATTTGTGCCTTGAGTCTTCGAAAATGTTTTGTCTTAGTGTAACTCATCATCACAAATATTGGGATAGAAATAACTTATTCTGGTAGTATAGAATTATTCCAAGCAATGACATTCTCTCTGTAGAGGAACTTGAATACATCACTGGAGTGCAGCATATGATGAATTCAGCCTCTCTCTGGAAATGCTTCTTGTCTGTTCTGTTGTTACTCGGCCCATCGCTGAACTTTGTAGCTCTGTGCACAGTGTGTAGACAGCCTCGTGTTGCTTCACGGATGGGCCTTGGTTCATGCTTTACGTTGCTGAGTAGGTAAGTGGTGAGGATTAGAAACTTAAAGGGTAATAGCTTCTTGGTGATAGAACAAAGAAATACTCAATTACTATTTCATTTCTTTTTCTTCCTATAGTAAACTATGTAAGGCCAGAAAGCAACTCTAGGGGGTTATTACAGTTTTAAAGGTATATGTTGATTATATAAAAATGTTTCCATTATAAACTTATGATTAATTGTCCTTGTCTTAAAACAAACATTCTTTTTTTTTTCTGTCATGCTGTGTCATGTTTATTCATTGTGATGCATCTACTTTTTCTTCTTTAGGAAGTTTCTTGACTTCTCCAGAACTCTATGAAATAGATAAAGAATCTTTTGAAGTGGTGGCAGTCGGCAACAATTTAGCATTGATTATCCTCATCCAGCCAGTCAATATTTATTCAGCTGCCCATACTGGGCAATCACAGTATCATTTTGAAATAAATCAGCATTACTGTCCCTTTGGCACTCACAGCCTGGAAGAACACAGGGACATTCATCAAACAGTTCACAGATAATTAAAATGTGCAGCCCCTACTCACTGTCTCCCTCATTGCTAATGGTTCGCTTTACCTTTCCATCGTGGCTTCTTTGGATGATAGAGACCATATGTATGTACAATTATTATACCACAATTAAAAATAGAATTATAAAATTTATGTCTGGGTCCTATTAATACTTAGCATACAGAAACTGCACAGCATTAATATAATTGTAACCATTTACTGGAAAACTTAAAGCTAATATGATACTTCTTTGAAAGAACCCAACTTTATAACTAAAACACTACTTTTGAGATTTTTACCTGTCATATACATAAGCCAGTAAGAATTCATTGCTGATTAATGTGTGTCATATACCGTGTCTCATAATATGAGTACATTTTCTATTTTAATTCTTGCAGAAATCCTCAAAGTAGGTGATATTCTTCTGAAGGCAGGTTAGCCTGCACAAGGTTAAGTGGTTTGTCCGGAGTACATACATAGGACCTGCCCAAACTCAGCTCTGCCTGAACCTAACGTATCCTGTGACTATGGTCTCTTTTAAAAAATATACTTTATTTAGGGTGATAGTGTACATGAAAATGGCCAGCTGATTTATGATAAAAACTGAAGTTGGTAATGTTTCTGTGTAAAATATGAGCTTTAGTGAATATTTATTTTTTAAAACTTTACAAATTGAAAAAGTAAGACAACTTTAGTATTTATCGATATTCATTACTGTGCTAAACTGAAAATAATTTAGTATGCTATGTTAAGACTACATTCTATCCTTCAAAGATGTTCTTGGTTTGCTAGATATAGTCAAAGAATAGCTGTCTTTTAAAGCAACTACTACTGCTATACATTGTCTTGTTCTTCTGATTCTTTATTTCTGTCATCTATCTATCTATATCTATTATCTATGTATGTATGTATGTATGTATCTGTCTGTCTATCTATCTATCTATCTATCTATCTATCTATCTATCTACTTATTTGGAGTCTCACTGTGCCACCCTAGATAACCTATTCCTTGGTGTGTAGTGCAAGACAATGTTAAACTTGGAGACGTACCTATCTCTGTCTCTTTTGGAATTAAAGTGTGTGCTGCCATGCCCAGCTTCTTACCTGCTTCTTAAGAATATGAGTTACTGAATGAGCTTCACCACCAATTATAAAATTAAGCCATTGATGGAGATTCAGTTTATTCAGTGATAAAGATAGAAAGCCTGCAGAGCTATTTATATCCATTAGTCACTGCCATTAATTTAGTAAGTACTGCTGAGTGCCTGTCAGTACTAGGCTTTGTAGCAAGATCTAGCAGTAGGTAAGATGAGAAGTTCTACATTTTTAAAGCATCTAATTTTTAGATATCTTTTGAAAGTGTCATTTGTACTCTGGTTCTGTATCAAGAGAGATGAAGTGCATTAAAATATTTTTAAGAAGTGTGACTCCTCAAAAAATTGTATATGTTTTTGAGGGATGAAACTTTCCCAAATGTTTATGCATATTGTAAAATAATACAGTGTAAAATATGCTGTGTGGCCTTCTCTCAGGATGTCAAAATATGACCAGGAGGGGCATAGGAAGAACAGTGCTTCTACCCAAATATTTAGCAAAGTAAGTAGGCCTAAGCAGACAGAATGTAAATGCTCAACCAGGAAAAACAGTAGTTATTTCATTGAGCTTTTCAGCAGAAATATCCTTTCTCATGCTTCTCTCCCTACAAAACAGGAAGAAAGGAAGGAAGGGAGGGAGGGAGGGAGGGAGGAAGGAAGGGGAAAAAGGAAGGAAGGAAGGAAGGAAGAAAGAGAAGGAAGGAAAAGAAAGGGAGGGAGCGAGGGAGGAAGACAATACTGGCTAAGTGATGGAATTTTCTAGAATTTTGAGATAACAAGCAGTCAAAAGAAAGAAACAGAAGAAAGAAAACAGAACATGTTGAGGATTTGAGCAGCGAGGAGGCTCCCTTCCCAGCAGGCTACACTGAAATGCACCTGGCTAGATCAGAAAAGACCACTGTGTGTGTTGTGTATTCCCACCTTGCCATGCAAGGTCCATGCTGTACTCAAAGTTCAACTCAGATTGTGAATCAGAGAAAGCAAAGGTATCTAACTGCAAGGATTAGTGAAGGATCTACCTAAACCAGGTATGCAGGTCCTGCCAGTAACAACCATTTCCTGAATTTTGAGGGCCATAGTGGTTATTGTTTTCCTTATTTTTCAATGTGATCTGAAAATCTACCCCTTTTCTCCTATAATTTAAACATAATACTTTGGAGAGTTTTTTTTTTTTTTCTTTTAAGACAATGTTTTATCTCATGTAACTTAGACTGGTCTCAAATTATCTATATAGTAGAATCTGGACTTGACCACCTGATCATCTTTTTTTCATCTCCTTAGTACTGCAATTACAGTTGTGCATTGTAATGCTAATCTTTGAGCATTTCATTTTTTAGTTGTTTATTATTATTACTATCATGGTTTCTTTTTGTGTCAGAGAGAGGAGAAGGGAGGGAGGAAGGGAGAGAGAGAAAGAGAGAGACAGACAGAGAGAGACAGAGGGGGGTAAATAATATATACTTATATATTTATATACTGGGTCCACTTTGTTTTATGCCTAAGCTCATGTATGTGCATGTGAGGGATTTACATATTCCTCATTCTAGCTTGAATGTATTATGAAACAAAGTTTCTGCCATTTATATTAGTTCATACTCGATTTAGTTCTGACACATATTCCATTTTAAGAAAATGAAAAGAAACAAATGTGTGAACCAAGTCAGGGGTTCTCATGTCCACAGAGCAGTGAAGTAAAGTGGAGTTTTATTTCGCTGTGTTTATTTTATGTGGCATCAAATGTTTTCACATAACATTTTATAAGGCTTACTTTAGTACTTTTGATTCTATAGATGACTGATGCATATTATTGAAACGGAGAGAGTTCTGAGTGAACTGAATATATTTACTGAAATATTAAGGAATCTGCAACTGTGTTAAGACAGCCACTTGAATGACTCATGTTGTGATTGAGTCTCCCTCAATATACATTACTGTTGTACTGTTTCCTTCTGCCAGTTCAGGATTCCATGTTTTTCTGCTTATTTTAGATAGCATTCCTAATATTCATTATGTACCAACAAAATATACCTTCACATTGCAATATGTGTTTGTTATACCTAATTGAAAAGTGTCCATATTAGTGACTGTATGTATATAATTATTAGCACATTTATATGTATGAAAGTAAAGAATATAAGGAGTGGTTTTAAAGCCTCATTTAGATTTTGATCGAAAAGTAATGTAAACTGGGTAGATATATTAAAAGAAAAAAATAGTGGTTTTACCTTAATTTTTTATTAAAATGTATATTTTATGCTTAACATTTTAAATAGTTCATTGGGTCATTACAATGATTTTAAAGTTTTGTGGGTTTTTTATTTTTCTTGAGTAATATCACTACATAACTGCAATTCATATTGCAGTTGATATTTTAGGGGTCTATAACGCTTATAATCTAAGCTATAGATACCACAATGTCAGACCATACAACAGATCTCACATGACAGGTTTATTGGGGGAGGGTGGTATACTGACAGTGCCTGTGGGTAAGGATAGAGGGAGAAAGAGAGTAGGGAGAGGAGGCACTGGCTTTTTATAAGGGTCGTAGCATGCACATGCTCACAGGGAGGATCTATGACTCATGATAACAGTGGATAAGTGTAGTAAAAATGTGTGTCACATCTTGGCACTAGCGATGATATATCCTGTTGTCTCTGTGTCCCAAGGGCAGGCCAATGAAGAACCTGGTTGTTAACAGTACTGTCATGACCATGTAAGCATCATTGAATACACCACTAAAATGAGGAAAGACATTTTTAGCGAAATGACATTTCAAGTTATTCTATTAATATAAGACTTTTTAAGTTTTGTTTAATTTTTATATGAGTTAATATATATATGAATTGGTAAATTTATTTTAATCAAGATGCATATCCCATTAATTAATATTTAGTACTTAACTATTCTGTCTTTATGTATAAATAGGTTCTTGTTTTTAAGAGATTTTTGAAAGGTAGTATTTATATATGTTATTACTGAATAAATCTACAATGTAAACTATAGAGAGAATATGCCCATATTATATACAAACTGGAATTCCTAAGTCAGTGCACCCTGATGTCTATATCACACCTAGGAATGAATGTAATGTTAGACAGATGCATTTATCTGTTTGCTGAAGATTACGGCATCAGTCAACAGTGATGACTTAGATTCTAGTTAAAGTATTAGCTGAGCTAATCTAGGACACTAGCACATTGCTCATTTGTCGTACATGACCTGGGAGTAGTAAGTTTGTTACCAAAGACGCATTCACATGACATCAAGTTTCTCATTGAAACTCTAGACTGGGAAGTCATGTGATTTAGAAAACCCACTGAAAGAATTGTTAAAGAAAAAGAGACTCTAGTAGAACTGTCAGTATCCACAATCTGTGCTTGTAAGTTTTAGGTCACTGGGTGAGAGCATGTGAATCATCACAGGTATTTAAGTAGCATCTTAATTACCAATCATTCAGTGAAAAAGGACCAATAGTGATATTGAAGTTTGATATTAAATGAAGGCCGCTGGACAGGCTGACTGTCTTCTGCTTAGCTCAGGCCACCATGTGCAGCGGCCTGAAGCCAAGCGCTCCACAGCTGGAAATGGCCAGAGGCCACACATGTGCCACAGCTAGAAACAGCCAGCCAGAAACACTGGCCCTGGCATGCACGAGACGCCAGCCAGCATGGGAGATGGCTCTGCCAATTTTCCACACTGTCTCCACAAGGCTGGGCTGAGCCCAGGCCATCCTGCCATCCACACGGTACCCGATATGAATGAGACTCTAATGCTTAAAGATTAATCAAAGGCTTTATATGTTTGGTAATGCTCAATAAACAAGATGCCCACACAATTGGAAGTGTTAACCAATTAACTAACCTAGATATAAGTTGTTACCCAGGACAGCTCTCTATACATGCATGGCTCTCCATCCTCCTACATCTCTGCCTCAACCTCCCTTCTCCTCTTCTTTCTTCTCTTCCTCTCCTTACTCCTCCCATCTTAGCTCCTCCCAACTTGTGGGGAAATTTCCAGCTACATAGTGACTACTTAGTTTCATTAATTTTTTTTTTCTTCTGTCCAAAGTAATGTTGATAGCTTTTCTGTTAAGTACTGTAAGTAGTCTAAATTTAACTTGGTAAACAGGCTAAATCCCATCTGCCAGCAAGTTCTTGTAAAGTCCTAGACAGAAGAATTTTTAAGGACTATAAACAAAACAAAATATTACGACAGATATGTGACAGAAATCATATTGCCCAAAGTAGAAGCAAAAGCATAGGATTGTGTTTTATATGATTTGTGAGAATGTGTACAAATGTCTGTGTGTTGATTTATACATCAACTCATTTTGTGTTGTAATTTGCTAGTTTAAGCATGTAATTTCTTACTATATAATGCTACTTTATGTTGTCTTCTTTCTAGTTAAAGCACTTACTCTGCTTACTTCATCACCTTTAGATAGATATAAAGATAGGTCAGTAGGAAATGACCTGTGGAAATTATATTTTACTCCATATGTAGTAATAACCTATACATTTTGATAGCTGAGGATAGACATTTTATAGTCAAACACTACCATAGTGTCTGTTGGTTAATATGGTGCAAACTCTTGATTTTAATGTATGCGTAAATGTACAGGCACTTTGTCTTTCAGGGTTCTCAGTTACTTTTCAGGGAGCTCTTAATTGGAGCTGAAATTAATATTCTTAGTATCAGTTAACATTGTGTTAAGCTGAGTAAATTATAATTTAATTGAAATGAATTTCATTTGTGATCACTTGCTGAAATATTCGGTTTGTTTCTAATCTCTGACAAGTCTCTGTAAAACACCCACAGCTTGTCCTGTATATAGCATTGACATTATTGTCTTTTATTCTTAGGTATTTTATTAAATGTATTGTCATAGTTTGGATCACTGAGTCAGAAATCACCAGCTTAGTGATACTGAGTTTCTGTTTATGAATTTTTTGGTTGACTTATGTCCCAAGTATGATCATTTTAAAATTCTCAGATGATTCTGATCTGTAGTGCAGGTTATGGGCCACTAATCTAAATCGAGGTGTATGTCTAGGGCTTCAAATACCTAGCTTTTGGATGGTAATAACATTGCTTAGTTGTGTCTGTCAATAAGGAAGCATCAAGGATGTGAGATTAAGGCTGGAACTATAGTGCTTCAGAAAGATTTAGTATCTGAAGGAAGGCTTACGAAATTATCTCTTGGGGCTGGAGAGATGGCTCAGCAATTAAGATTACTGCTGTTCTTCCACAGGACATTGAGTTCTTCCAAGGACCCATGGGGGAGATTTCAGAATCAACTGTAGCTACAGCTGTAGGGATATGGCACCCACTTCCTTCTGCCTTCTGTGGCAACCCCACACATTCCATTCACCTACACATATTCACACACCTATACACACACACATAAATAAAAATAACAAATATCACCCAACTTTAGTTCACAAGAGAGTATGCTAGACAGGAGAAATGTTGATGTCTATGAATCTATAGGAAGGAATTCATTTAATGAATTTCTAGGAATCCTTCATGCTAAATTGATTTTGTTAGTATGACTGAATTTTAATCAGTTTTGTACTAAGGGTGTGCTTAGTAGGAAGCAGACTAATTCTTTTGTTTACAGTTACATATAAAATAAAGACAAGGCTATATTAAAATAATTGTGTTTATTTGTTTGGTTTACTAGGATGAGAAGAAGAAACCGCAAAACTAGGAGATACGGTGTTTTGGATACTAACATAGAGAACATGGAGTTGACACCTTTAGAACAAGATGATGAGGATGATGACAACACACTGTTTGATGCCAATCATCCTAGAAGGTAAGTTGCTACAGTGTGTTAGGATGCAAACCTTTGCCAAGACAGTTGAAGCACACTTCATTTTGCAGTCTTTATTCTAGCAGATTTTACTGAGTTCTATTTAATGAATTTCTTTGTCCTGCCCAAGCCATGGATTTCATTCAGAAGGCTTTGCTGAAACGGATATAAACAACAGTATAAAAAATGAGCTTTCTCTTTGCAGATTTCTTTGCAGTGTTTGCTTGAAATGTTTTATTCTTGCAGTATGCATTACTTTAGCATATATTTGCTTATGTTTGTTTCTGAGAATTATTTAGTAAACATGCATTTAGTTTTACAATCTGAAATGATTTTGTCAATTCACATATTTGGTTTGCAAATAGTACTTCCTGATAGAATTGTAATTCTAGAAGTTTTCTGTTTCATGGCATAGCTGTGATCTCTATATTCAGATCTAGCCTCGCAACACATCAAAATCTTCCCTAAGGTGTTTGGATAAACAAAATTACTAGGGCATATGAATTAGTATCAGTGCAAACGGAGTGAGAAGCAACAACAAAGATTCCAACAGGTAGGAAAGGTATGCTAAGAGAACACAGGATTTTTTTTTTTTTGAAGGCAAAGTAGAATCTAGAATCATATAAATCAGAGGGCACAGAAATCGCATTTACTTGATGAAATGTATTCTTTAACAATTTTATATATGTATATAGTACATTCTGCCTAACTTAACCCCCACCTTGTCTCCCTCTCCCCTGGAGTCTCTTCACCCTCTTTCTTACAAGTTTCTCTTCCATGGTCGTGCCTTTTGGTTCAGATGCAGTGAGTTTAACCTGTGAACACAGGTGTGCATATATCCACTGGAGCATGGTGGTCTCATAGTTAGGTCTGTAACTGATGTGCATGACTCTCCCTTCACCAGAATTGTTTAGTAGCCAGTAGCTCAGCAGGGAGGAATCAGGCCCCAGGTCATGACTGGCTATTGACAAGCTCAGTGGTATAAAGGCCCAGTGCAGAAGACTCAAGCTGCCCTTTGCAATGGTTGTGCCATGTCCTGAAGACAGCATCCCATTGTCCTTCTGTGTAGCTTCCAGCTGTTGTATTCTTTTCACTCACTCTTCTCCAAAGTTTTCTGAGCCTCATTGGGGTGGCCTAAATGCCCTGCTTAGGGCTAAGCTTTCAACTACTACTTAGTAACAACTTCAGCAGCCCTGATTCTGCATTCACTCCATTCCTTGCAGAGAGATAATGTCTGTGATTAAGGATAAAAGTGACATTTGTCTATGGCTATAAACAGATACTTAGAATTCAGTTTGGTTCCATGTCAATTTATCTGAATTATAGTAGTGAATCCTCCACTGGGCCCTATGTTCCCAAGCTCCTAGCTATGTGATTTTGTTCATTTGTTGTTGTTGTTGTTGTTTTACTATGTTTATAATGCCAGGCATACATGCCCCTGGTAGAGGCCTAAAATCCTATGTAAAAGACATTCATTGCTTACCCTTGTACTAGGTACAATACTATTGCACCAGTGGGCATATCATGCAGGTTGTCATTTTAGTTGTTAAGATTCTTGAAGGGTTACTTTTTTTGTATTGAATTGAATAGCTCAACTTCTGTTACTTTTGTTTAGATCCCAAGACTTTTCTGTTGTTAGGATAAAGATATCCTATATAGCTGGATAGCATTGCTCCCAGAAACCATTATTTATTAAATAAAAGTCTCAGTGCCAAATTTGTGATTTCTCTTTAAGAGTTGATAGTTGAGAGTGCTAACATTCTTTATGGTGTCTTCCAGCCCCAAGAAAGCTTTTAGGGAGAAAACTTATGGCTCAGTTCTAGTTTGTTTTCTCTATATCATGGATCTGAATGTGTGTTGTCTTCAGCAATGGATGCTCTCTTCATCTGGTTCTGATGGACTAACAGGAGGAATGGCAAGAGTCTGTGCTGTTTGGTGTGTAAGACTGGTTTTATTGGCTATCTCTTTTGAAAGTGTGGGCCAGCTAAATTTGTTAACTTACATTTAAATTTTACTTATCTTGATATTAGAATCAGAAGAAAAATAATAATGCAGTAGCATGAGCACAAAGACATACTGAGTAAACAGATGATGACCTTGGGCACCACGTCAAAGTACTAAGTGAACAAGGCTTCAGAGTTGATTTACCCTTTAAAACTATTATTATCCTTTGTAATGGCCATAATTACATTTCATTATGCTAGATATGTATGAGATGTCTGCTGTATATATTCATAGAAAGAAAAGACAAAATGAAATTTACTGTTCATGATTACCTCCAAGGAAAAACTCAATTGGAGCATCAGTTCATCTGTATTAAATATGTTGTAATTTGAGTGTGAATCATCCTCCATATGGTCATGTTTGAATACTTGGTTTCTGTTGCAAGCCGCTCTGCCCCACGTTTGGGGGCCAAAATGTCGCTGACTGCTCTGTCAGTGTTGGACCCCGCACTGCCAAAAGCCTTGGGGGCTAAATTGCTAGAGCCCACACTGCCACAAGCTGCTCCGGTCCATGGGTCAGGGTTCAGCAAGAGAGAGAGAGAGTGAGGATGGATGCGAGACCAGACAGAGTGTGATTCAGTCCCATTTATTCTTCAGTCTCTCCTCTCCAAGTCCCTAGTTTCTAGTACCAAGTCTCAGATTCCCTAGTTCCTAGTACCAGCTGTAATAATTCTCAAGTCCTCATCCTAGTTCCAGGTTGCTAGTCTCTTTCCTAGTTCCAAGTTCCAGTTCTGAGTCTCAAGTCTCAAGTACTCTCTTCTGTCTGCCTCTTGCCTTTTATATGTCCCACTTCTAAGTCACGCCTTTAAGTCTTGTCTTTAAATCACACCTTTAAGTCACACCTTTAAGTCTCACACACCCAAGGGAAGATCCTGGGTATGTAAAACAAGATGTTATCAGAGTGTGCTCAGCTGTTGTAGGCTGTTGTAAACAAGTCTCTTGACAGGGTATATAGCTCAAGATGGCTGCAAGGATGAAAGCCGCCTTCGATCGGCTCCCCACAGGTTTCAGCTGGTAGCATTGTTTTCTCAAGCTTGTAAAACCATTAGCCAGTAGAGCCTTGCTGAAGAAAATAGGATACTGTTAGTGTGGCTTACCAGTTCAATACCCAGTTCCTGTTTTTCAACCATGGATACAATGTGAATAACCACATTGTTGCCCTCTTTCCTACTGCCATCCTTCCCCACTATGATGGAATGTGACCTCCAAACTGTAAGCCAAGTACAGTCTTACTCCTGTAAATGTAGCTAATACAAGAATTCATCAAGATTTTACTATGGGCAAAAGTAATCACCTTAAGTTTAGTTGTTATAAAGGTGATGCTTCAGAAGTCAAAAGGAAAGTGCATGAAATTATTATGTATAATTAATTATATATCATCAAGTTTAAAACTTAGAGAAAAAAAATGGATACATTCCTAGACAACCACTTGGTGTACTCTTCTGAGTAAGACAGTCTCTCCTGCTCTCAGCCTTCCTTCCTTGCCCTTGTTCTTTATATAGGGTTGAGGCCTCAAGATCTTTTCCCACCCAGTTTGGCATGGTCATTGGTATCATCCTTGCTCAGCTCACATTTGGTAGTCATGTCGGTGAGACTTTATGGGTGTAGGGATACATTCTCACAGAAATCCCAACCCCTGGCCTCCATCATCTGGCTTTTAAGATTATTCTGCTCCTTCTGCAGCTTTCCCTGGGCCTAAGGTAGAGGAGTATTTTATAGATGGATCCATCGGGACTGGGTTCCATACCCATTTTGAAAACTACTTTGTAGATTTTGTAGGCAGCCAGAGCAAGAAGAAAGATGAGTTAGATCCTGCAATTATGAGAGTGACTTGTACTATTTAAGGATATCAGAGGATATTTAAGGAAATCAGACAAATTTAGGAATTAAATTTTCTAGGCAAAAGAGAAAGACACAATAATAATAAAGAGGTTATGTTGAAGTAAATATTTAAAAACACCTGCTGGTCAAGCCAACTAGCTAAGCTGTGGTGGCTCTACCTAGCTCAGCTGCCATGTTCCCTGCCCAGAGGCCACGTGTGCGCCTCAGCTAGAAATGGCCAGCCATAAACGCCAGCCCTGCCACCCATGGGACATCAGTGTGGGAGATGGGTCTGCCAATCTTCCACAATGTCTCTGCAAGGCTGGGCAGAGCCCAGACCATCCTGCCATCCATGTGGGCTCCTTACAAAAATGAGACTCTAATGCTTAAATATTAATCAACGGCTTTATATGTTTGGTAATGCTCAATAACAATATGCCCTTACAAAAAGAGTTGTTTCCCAATTAGCTAACCTAAATAAAGGTTGTTACACACGACTGCTCTCCATACCTGCATGGCTTTCCATTGCTTCTACATCTCTGCTCTCCCTAGCTCCTCCTCTTTCTTTTCCTCCTCCTCCTCTCCTTACTCCTCTCACCTTAACTCCTCCTACAAGGTTCAGTGTTTTAACCATAAGGTAGTGAAGTCATCTTGAGATTTGAATCTTAGCTTATATCTCAGTAGGTATTAAATTTAACAACAATCATTGTGGAGCACAGTCAAACTGTAATGAAGCTATAGGAGGTATGATGGGCTATCAAGTATGAAGCCAGTTTTATTGTAAGGAATTATAGGTGATTATACAGTATCCCAGTGATCAGAGAAAACTGGAAAATCATTCTGATATTAGGATCAGTGATTGATATTTGCTTTGTACCCAGATATTCTAGCAACCTCTGGCTTCATAGGGTGAACAGAGATAGGCAAATTGCCCAGTTTCCTGTGGTTAGTAGTCTATTAGATAGACTTAAGTCTACCAAGACAGAAAAAAAAAAATAGTAAACACAAGAATCAAGTTTGACTGAAGAATTGTAAATGAAGCAAAAAGATTTTAAAAAAGCCAGAGACTTTGCTTGCAAATATATTATGATAGCAGAGATGACTCTCAGACAATGCATATGTATCCGTTTGATCCATGTACTTAGTGTATTTTCACAGAATTCTTAATGATTTAGTAGAAGAAAACACTTAATGAAATTATCTAACGTAAGTCACACTTCTTAGATTTACTTTCATTAGCATGCCATCCTTAAGAATTTATATTACTAAGGTAGCTTATTAAATAATTTTGAAACTTGGGTACCTCCACATATGTTAATAAAGCACATCGCCACTGAGAATCTTGGGTAGCATTTTATAGTACTTCTATCAAATTTTCAATAGTCCTAAGGGGGGGTGGGGGGAGATCAGAATATCCCAGTCAGCAACTCATTTTTTAAAAAATACGACAAATTCCAAACTTCAACAATTTTATGTCCCTTCTTTGATGGCTGACTTTAATTTCCTCTTCATGGCACAGTATATGATGAACATAATCAGGCAGCACAGAACACATGCTCCCAGTCCCCAGTGCCTGCCGTGAAGCCTGCTCCTTCTATTGCTGTACATTACTAGCTGTCCTCACCACCGAATGCAGTGATTTAAACAACTAAAACAGAAGGAAGATGCTACATTTCTCAGCTCCTCTACTTCAATAATCTGGGACTTTAAAAGATGTATGGAGCCACTGGACAGCTTGCTCTACAGAATGGATGGAACACAAAGGGAACAATAAGAAACAGGAAAAAGCTAAAATGGAAAAATATCAAAAAAAGACAAGTAATAAAGAGGAATAGGAAACACTGTGGGTTATTTTAATATGTCAAATACAATTTAAGGCAGTACTAACATTACTAAATAGAATTTTGTACAACCCTAATGTTTTTCCAATGTACTATTGGATCTATATATGGATATGTATATATGTGTATACACATATACATACACACACACACTCACTAGTTTATACCATTGGTTATAAATATCGATATGGATATATATGGTCTGTACTAATTATATATAATATCCATATATATCCAATGGTAAGACTAGTATATATGTGTGTATAAGTATATATATGTATTATGAATATGTATATATAAAATATAAATATTATATATACACACATATGTATGTATACATATATATATATATATATATATATATAGTGATCATGCTGAGCTTCCTAAATGTTAAGATTGTAGGTGTAAGCTACCATTTCTCACTTTTATTACTATATTGTATAAAAATTAAAAATGAATCTGCATTCTATTAGCAGAAATAACATTCAACATTTACTGCATAGCAGATATCTCAATAATTGATGCACATTTTACTAGGAGGGAACAATTTCTTTTTTTTACAGATTTAAGAGAAATTTTATTTTTTTATTTTATAAGATATTTTTTATTGGATATGTTATTTATTTACAGGACAGATGTCATCCCCTTTCTCCATTTCCCCTCTTTAGAATTCCCTATCCTATACCCCCTCTTCCTTTATGCTTTTATACCATTTTGCTTACATGCTTGTCATAAGAACAGTTCTAGGTTGAGGGTTTAGCAATACAATAGATGCAAATAGTCCAGGACACAAGGAGTTAAGACAACTATTTTTGATAACCATCTAAAAAATGTTACTAATGTATTGAGTATACAAAAGGATTTATATAGGTATCTGGATCAACGAATGATGCTCTATACCCCATTCAAATTATCTGAAATAGGTTCAGGGTTCAAGAGTTAGGAGCCATCCCAAGTGTGATGACAAATATTATTGGAGTAGTGTTACTTTTGAAATTCACAATGATTGTCATTATAATTAGAAAAAAGTTTAAAGATACCTGTAGGATATTTGGCATAATCCTAACACCTCTCTGGGTGTGTTAACTTTGCATAATGAGAGCATTTAAAGAATGCTGCTCTGTTGACTTTTGATGCTGCAGATAATCCTGATAAAATTATCCATGGCCTGATCTCAGTATTTCCATTTTGGACAAACCTCAGGAATGGCATATATAATGTGATTAGGCTAGTCCTTCTTGTCCTGGGAATACTTTTATTCCTGCCCATCCTGTTAAAGCTTATCTTTAAGAACATCAACATGTTGGCAGCCAAAGTACATGGCTTAAACCTGAAAATGGACCCCCAGACAAATTTATTAAATTAACAGGCTGGCAAGCCGAGGATGCGTAGTATTCTGCACAGAGCCTTACCTAAGACAGAACCTAAGACAGAAATGCATTGCCTTTGATAATGCATATTCCATGACAGGTAAGGAAGGCATTCTTGTCAGAACGACCTAAGACAGACTCAGTCTTGTTAACAAAATAAAAAAGGGGGAGAGGTGGAGAGCCTTTGGGGCTGCTTGGCAAGAAGCTGACATGGGCCAATGACAAGGAAGTAGGCTTCAAGCAGGAATCTGATTAGACTAGAACAAAGCAATAATTTCAGGTAGGAGTCTAAATCGTAGACTACAACAAAGAAGTAATCTCAGGCAGGAATCTAAATATTAGGCTAGAACAAAGAAGTAATTGCTGACAGGATTCTAAAGTTTAGACTAGAATAAGGACATAGGCTTCAGACATGAAAATGACCTTGGGCTAGGATAGGGAAGTAGGCTCAGATACTTTGGTTATCCTGATAAGCCTTTAGAAACAGTGATCACGGGAGTGTTCAAGTAACTGGGTTTAATGCCTTGCTTTTTCTTTGACTATTTGTGTTTATTGTATTGCTTGTTCTTCAACTATTTACATCTGTTGTATTGCTGGAACAATTCCTTTTGTCTTGGAACATGAGGTACTGTAGGGAAAAACTGAAAACCCATGCGTGGGTGTGGATCTCTGTTGCGTTGTGGGTCTGTGTATCTGTCATGGCTCAGAGTGGCAGAACTGCAGCTCATCATGCATGCAGCACAGGGAGAGCATGGGCGAGCCCAGCTGGTGTGGGGAATTCTCACTCAGTCTTGAGATCTGGGGGCGCTTCCCGTGGGTGGCTGGAATGCAGAGAAGTCCTGAAGGATGGCAGGCCCAAATAACACAAGAAAGTCCAGGGTTCTGAGAGTTTTATTGACATGGTGGATGACAGATGGTCTGGATATGCACCCCCACTTAAGCCAGGGTGGGCCTGACTTAAATAGGGAGGTAGAGGGAGGAGGGACTGGGAAAAGAATACTTAATTAACTATGCCCTCTAGCCTTTAGGTAACTCATTAATATGGAAATCTCTTGAGGCTGAGCCTGTAGTCATGCCCTCTACCTGTGGAGGGTGATTGCCATAGGTGACTGGAAGGTGCAGGTCAAATGGAGGTTTTAGACCACATGTCAGGACCCTGGCTTCTGGGGGCCTGGCCAAACACCTGCTGTTGCCCCATTGGGGTCGGGGTACAAGGCCTATGCCATACCAAAAACCAAGACACCCTTTCATGGCCCCACAAGGTACCAGAACTGTCACAGGAGTGACTAAATAGGTGCTACTCCACCCTCTTCACTAGGAGTGCTCTCAGAATGGTCTTCTAAAGGAATTCTTACAACTCCAGTTCCAGGGAGGAAAATTGGGCCTGAGAAAACTTAAATAGTACTAGACTCCCCATCCTGTTACAGTCTCATTCTGTTTGTATAGTATTTATTTGATTCACATCTAAATTATAAACATTCCTATTCTGTCCCTTCCCTCATCTAAGGGAACATTCCTATTAGTTTTCCAAATACGGATCCAAAGTGAGGACTGGGAGTCCTGTTGTTTTCTTTGTTTCCTGGTATCTGAAGAACCTTAGTATTCTACACTAGCAATTGTAATTAATTTTCAATCATATCTTACGTCTACTGTGTTAATAGTTATAAAATTCTCCTTTATTGCCCAGATTCTTTGTTGTTGTCATTTTGTTTGTTTTAAAGCACATATCATTTCCAGGGAGGACAGAGAATCTTTTTCCTTACAGTTTCATAAAATTAGCTTTTGTACTGTCTGTACAGAGTGTTCTGTCTTACTAGTCTACTCTTTTACTAAAGAGCTGTAAACATGGGAAGAACATAGCAGGTTTTTACATGATGGGTGGCATTTTTTCTTTTGGACAGAAAAACTCAGGAGATATGATAGCATGTTACCACTAAAACAGCTACCACTTTTCTGAAAAAAAAAAAAATATTGTGAGAAAATGTCAATAATCCACTACACTATTGGAAGAGTAAAACAACTTTAAAGCACAAAGAATGAATGGAAACAGGATATTAGTACTGGGAAGTTTAACTTCTATCAAAATTAAAGTAATTATTATAATGACATGAATTAGAAGACAACTCTAAAATTAAGGAAACAGCTTTTAAAAGCGAGTACTAGTGTTGTTCCAGTGCTAGGCTGGTAATTTGTGCTAAATATGTCTTTCTAAAGTCCTAAATTTGCTTCCTCACTACTTTCACACTGCCACATTTAATTTAATATTGTATGTGTTTATTATACTTTGTACATAAAGACACCTTATCATAAAAATACTTTCTAGCTGTTTATATCAGTGTCAGAATCAGAAAACATGTTTTATTTAAGTGTTTATTTAACAGATGCAATAAGTAGCTGGACCTTATAGGGCTGGCAATATAGATATGTGACTGAATGGTGCTATGACGTACACTTAGCAGTAGAATGTGGTTGGCAGCCAGTTGGCCAAATGGTATTTCAGAATAGAGGTCTTCATTTCAGCTCAAGATTACCTCTGTCTTGTGAGTAATGTCCAAACTGTATGTGTACATTTACAAGTACAGCTGTCTTACAAAATAAAGAATGGAGATTTTTCATTTAATTTATTAATTGATCAGTGTCTTTCCAGCTTCCCAATACTAGATAATATTCTTGACTCTGAAAATAAAGGAAGGGGATCAAGAATTCACAGTCGTCTTTTATCTGACACTATAATTAAAAAAAAAAAATGGCAGTATTTCTTAGAGTTAATAAAAACCTACAGCCAGCCATGGTAAATCATGCAGTAATCCTAAAACTTGAGAGGCCAAGGCAGAAGGTTTTCTGGGACTACAAAGTGAGATCCTGTCTGAAAAAATTAAAATCTTTCAATATATTTGAGGTGATTAAACAACAACAAAACATGTATGCCTGCTTTATTAAACTTGTTTTTAAATCTGTTCCACAACACACTGGCACATGTACACCTTCTTTGTGCGCACTGGACATCATCAGAACACTGATCACTGAAGTTAATAAAAGAAAGATTCTACCCATAGTTTGTCCTTTGTTTAAAATTGTTACAAGTTCTGTGGAGACTTAAACCATTATTTACTTCATCTAGGACCTTACTGCTTTTGGGCTGGTGACTAAAATATCTAAACAAGCTGCCAGTTTAACTCTGACAGTGTCATGATACTTCATGCAAGTATTTTCCTCACCATCTCCCACGTCCTCTTGCAACCTGAGAGTGTGCTATGGCCCCTGACTCTAGTCTAACATCTGTGTTATTTCTCCAGGAAATAGAACTTGGTTTGGGGGGGGGGGGTTATTTTTGTTTTTCTCATATAATGCTAATGCCATCCTGGTTTTCCTGAGAAAGGGCAACTAAATTAAGGGTAGCAGATGAGAAGGGTATATTGATAAAGTGATGTTTGAGTTGCAGTTATTTTTTAAAATGCACCAGACAGCCAGGTAAGGTCCTGTGGGAAGTGTGTCAAGGAGAGTTGATAGCTCCTACCATAGTATGGTGTTATATAAGTGGGCACTTCTTCTTAGGCTTTGAATGGAGATCATAGAAACATGTATCATAGTGGAGCCAAGGTAAGGTCATGTCAAAACAAAACCAAATCTCTAAAGACTTATTTTGTCAGTCAAGAATGCTCCCAGACCTTCCCATGCTTCTAAATAAATGAGTGATCCTATGGCACTTAATGTTGTTGTAGATGACTCCAGTGGTTTGTAAGTGGCTAACTACTAAATTTAAGAAAGAACCTGAGGTGCAGTATTTTCAGATACTTTATATGGTCCAGTTAGGAGTGAATAGAAATGACGATTTGTATTCCTATATGTATTTAAGAGAAAAAAGTGATCAGACATCCCAGTGTATGTGTTTATTGAAAACTCGTCCATTGCTATTCATTCACTTGTCTGAAACAGGGTCTGACTAGGTAGCCCAGACTAACCATGAATGTATGCCTGTCATTCACATTCAGCAAATCTTTGTCTTTTATAGAATTTTTTGTTATTGTTGCCATACTGCAAATCTGAAAGATTGTTTTTTCGTTGAATGTGATTTCAGAACTGTGGCTTTTGATCTTCATTTCAAAAACCAAGAAGCAGAAATAAAAACTGTATTTATAGAAATTCTAAAAGAAACAAACAAAAAAACCTGTATTGCCTGATGCCCATTGAAATAATTTGTTAATGTTCTGTGAGAAAAATGTTATTGTGAATTATAAACATGAGGTTTTATTACTTTACAATATTATGTATAAAATTATTTTGAATAGTTAAAATTACAGTTCAAAGGATATTAATACAGTTCAAAGGTAATTAATAGTGTGACACTGTCACATAACCAATAAAGATTTGGTTTTCAATAAAGATTTTCTTCTTAGTTTTATGTTATTCTCCTCAAAATTTTTGGATATTTAAATGTGTTTATAAATAAGTGGTATTCATATATTTCTTTATTCATTTTACAGATGAGTATGTGCCTTTAATGTGAAGACTTCATATTTCTACTGAAGAACAGAATTTCTATGTCTAAGGAATAAGAAGCCACTCTATCAAGGGGAGGGAAATTTAATTTATATACATTATGTCAACCTTTAATTTGTTGTTACTCAATAAATATTGTATCATTTTGTTACAACTTTATATATTTGCAACTGCTGTATTTATTAGTGGGCTCCATGTCGTTAGGGACAAATTATACTACACTGGCTTTTCTGTTTGAAAATTATTTTAAAAATGGTTTCTGCAGAGCTTTTTTGCTTCCTTTTACCATATTATTGTAACTTTGTTTTCTTAATCAACTGTTGTTGCTTTCTTTTTTGTCAGTGTCATAATTTAAAGAACTATAAGCCACAACCAACTGGTATGAATAAATAAAATTCTACTAAAACTTTTCCCATTTTTATGGGGAAAAAGCCAAATCTATTATGTTGTTTTTGAGTTTGTAAATAGTAATAAATGTTTGTGGTAAAGTATAAAAAAATAAATATGATTTAAAATTATTTAAGTGGTACAGACAGAATGTGTTTATAAAATAAATACTGCATAATTATATATTAACATGTGTTTTATATTATCTTTATATATATACTGAGTCCAAAACATTTTTTCCCTAACTATAGTGTCTCATATCTGTATTTCTTGTATTAAGGTGAATCTCTGTGAGTTTGAGGTCAAGGATAAAGCAGACAAAGAAGGTTGAATATCTTTTTAGAGATTATATATTTTGGAAATCTATGAATTTTAAGTATAATTGTAGTGTAATATGTGAGAGTTAATAATACAAATTGTATGTTTATAAGTCTGAATCTTGTCAGAAATCAAGAAATTGAAACTTTTCATCTGTAGACTTTGAAGTCAAGGATTTTATGTAGAGATTAGCTTTATCTCGCAGCAAATCTAATCCCACTCAGGAGCGATTTCTACTATTTTAAAATTTAGAAGAAAACTTAAAAGGCGTGGGTCATAAAACTCCATTGCTTGCTAGCACCAATGAGGTCATTTAAATCTGTGACAGAACGGACTAATCCCTAGTCATCGTGGCTTACAAGGATTTATTTACTAACAGCAACTTTATTATGTCTACTTCTACTGTGTTTGACATTTTCTCTATAGCAAAGCTGATTTAAAAAAAAAAAAATCTACCTCAAAAGCAAACTTGGCTATTTTATAGGCTTCTGCTCTATGATGGTGAATTAATTTGGTATTGACTAAAGCCAACCTTGAGGCTACTCCCATTCAACAAGATCACAATAGAATCTCCTCTAACAGCAAGAAAAAGATCAAAACAAAAATGGCTGTATACTTAAGTATAAAACAAGGCCTGTAATATTTCAAATAAAACTCAAAAATTCATACAGTAAAAAGTGTTCTTGTCGCCACATTCTCTTCTTATATTGGCAAGCTTTGCTGGCTGTCCACCTAGGTTATGTGACACCATCATTCTGTGGCTGGGGTTGTGGTCATCTTAAGTTTCATCTTGACTGAGACTCCAAAGCAACTTACATGTTGGGAGTTGATGGAGAGTTCAACTGTAATGTTTAACATGAATTTACCAACTATGTTCTGAGATCATCCTAAAAGAAATGTAAAAAACAGCCACAAAGCTTAGGATTTCATTTCAGGTGTATGTGGATGTTGACTCTAACACATTCTATTCATTAAGCCTGTCACTAAGATTAATTTAGAATCAAGTGGAAGAAACTACATGTTAGAAGTGGAAATTTTTATATTCTTTAACAACTCGGTTGAGTCATGTGATGTTTTTCTGCATACTGGCTTGTGAGAGAGCATGTGATATTTTGTTAAAAACAGACACTTGAGAGGGAACATGATGCTTAGAAAGAATATAAATGGAACCTTACAAACAGTGAGAAGATGCTCTTGCATTACTACACCACACAACATTTTGCTGGTCTTTGATGGTTTTCCTTGGTGTACACTTTCTAGAAATACACCTAAGAACTTCTCATGACAATGGTTGTCATGATGGAGGCAAAAATCCATGAAAATAGAACAGCGTAATATAGCAAGTGGGATGGATGTTGCTGAAGACCAACTGTTTGCTGAAGGGCCATTATACTAGCCTATGAGAACAAATCCAATCTGATGAGGTCATAATTAAATATCGTGTTGCAGCTTTAAAACCTTGGGATATGATTGAGGAGCCGGGAGAGAGCCGTATCAGACCATGAAACTAGAGAGTCATTTATAGAGATTTTGGCATTTGAAAATTCAAATATTGAAAGTAAGAGAGCAATCAGACCATTGAAAGCAGGAGGAACCCTGATAGATGAATGGAAAAGAGAGAGAACTGGTATTGGTTTCAGAAATCTCATGCCAATATGATAGGGCAAGCCATAGCTAAAAGTCTCAGGAATCAAAATGCTCCATACTTTAATTGTGTGGTGAATTTGGCCATTTCCAAATTATAAAGCTAAAAGATTCAGAGCTCAAAATAACAGATGCAAATAATATGGTATTTGTAGAAGAGAACAAGTAGGTTCTAGCTGCTATGAAACACAAAGGCTTCCAGGGTATTGTAGCCAGGTGGAAAGGTAAACATAGGTCTAAGGATTGTAGGTCCAAAAGATACCTATGAGGTAATAATCCCTTGCCATTAGGAAACAAACCAAGGAGCCTGTCAGCTTCAGACTCTGCAGCAAACAATATGAGCCGTCTTCGTTAGGTCAACCAGGAGGTACCAAGCAGACAAGAAAATCAAAACTAAGTATTTCAGATTTTATACATGCTACAGAAGAAATGCAGTTTTGGTGTGGCCACTTACCTCTTATCCTATCCCCAAAAGTTGAATGTTACAGGTTAAACACTGTATTTATTGTCCTTTACCATTAGGGACAGCAGGGATAATCTTGGGATGAGTGGATTAATTTTTCGAGGGTTTATTGTGCATCCAGGTATAGTAGATTCATAGCAAGGAAGAGAACATCCTCGTGGAGATGAGTGGGGAGGAGGTATGTGATGTGGAACAGTTGAAGGGTGGACTGGGGAGGGGAAATAAAATCTGGAGTGTAAAAAATAAATAAAAAGTAAATAAAGGATTTTTAAAAAAGAAATTAGAATCATGGCAGATGTGAAAAAGTAGATGCAACTTTATGTAGTGGTTAGAATTGCTCAATAGTTGTTTTCTTACATCAAGGGGAAGGTTGCTCCAGCAGAAAGAACAGGGGCTTTTGTAAGTACTGGAAAGTAAGTGTTCTGGAAAACAGTGCTTAATGATCAGAGACACAAATTAATGGTACAAATGAATGGTGTGGAAATAGAAGGTTTGGTGGAAACAGGAGCTGACATTAGTATACTTTTCCCAAAGTCTTGGAATCCAGAGTGGCCCCTTCAGAAGGTTTACACACGTTTATCAGAATTGGTAAATTGTCATAAATAAAACAAAATATCCAATGGGATACCTGTGTGGGACCAGAAGGGCAAAGGGAAGTTGAGACTTTATGTAGCTGACCTATCCATCAATTTATGGGTTAAGGGATCTTTCACAATAATAGGGTACTTAAATTAATATCCCTGCGTTTCTGTGAAGAGCAAAAAAGAAAATTAGTGGTGATATGGTAAATGTTCCTGGGGAAAGTATTGATAACAGGTTTTTGAGAACAATCAGTTATGTGCCCATTGTTGAAACACAGGACATCACAGGGATTGAGTTTCCAAATGTATAAAAGGGGCCACTACTGACATACCAACCGTTTTGTACCTAAAATTGTTATCAAACAGACCTGTGTGGGAAGAGCAGTATCCCATTGTTCCAAGCCCCTCCGTGTCCCCTTTGCCCGCGAAAGAGACACGTGAGGCAGTGTTCGGGTGGTTACCACAGCGAGGCTTTATTCTTGTATCAGCAGAAGCGAAAAGACCCCAAGCCCAGAAAAGGCACTGCTATATGTACCCTAGAGTGGCGTGTTCACTTCTGATTGGCTGTTCACTCATTACCCATAATACGTCCCGGGATGGGCAGTGACTTTGGCGCGATTTCTGCCTTTTGCACCTGCGTAGTTAGTTGTTTACTTGTGGGAGGACAGGATGCCCGTGCCATCTTGTAATGGCGAATGCTATCACGCTCAAGCGGCTCCTAACATCCCATAACAAAAGACAAAGTGCAAATACTTAAACAACTGGTACAAGAGCAGCTGAATTCTCAACATGTAGAAGAATATAGAAGAGTCTACCAGCCCATCCAAAAACCCCTTTGTTGAAAAAAAAAATCAGAAAAATCGAGCATGATAGTGGGTAATTCAACCAATGGGTCCTTTACTGTCTGGACTTTGTATCTTCTCTGTTACCTATATTATGGTCTATAATTTACTTGAAAGATTGTGTTTTCACAATACCATGTGCAGGATAGTGAAAAGTTTACTTTCTCTGTACACACACTGAACAACAGTGGTCCAACAAAAAGATACCATTGAAAGGTACCTTTATAAGGAATATTAAATGGTTAAATTATATGTCAATATTTTGTGCAGCAACCATTAGAAATAATTTGTAGGCAGTTTCCCCCGTCTATCATTTATTATTACATGGATGACATTGTGTTGGCTGATTTTGACAAAACTACTTTAAAGAAAATGTTTAAAGAATTCTGCCATGCTATGGGTTACAGATTGCTCCAGAAACACACACACACACACACACACACACACACACACACACACACACACACGGAGGAGATTCAGTTAGTTATTTAGGTTAGAAAAATCAATCAACAAAAAATTCAACCACTAAAGGTACAGATTTATAGGGATCAATTTCAAACGTTTAATGATTTTCAAAAATTAATGAAAGATATTAACTGGCTGAGGCCTACAATTGGATTAAATGTTTATAAGTTAAGTAATTTGTTTCAAGTATTACAAGGAGATTCAAATTTAAACAGTCCAAGATGTCTAACAGCTGGAGTAAAAAAAAGAGTTAATTCTTGCAGAACAAAGAGAGCAAGATGCATATGTGGATCATAATGATTCCAAACTTGATTGCATTTTGGTTATTTTGCCTTCAACTCATTCTTCTACTGGGTTCATTATGAAAGGGAAGATTGTATTATAGAATGGATTTTCTTACCTCATAAACAATATAAAAAGTGACGTATGTAGAAAAGATTTCTAAATTAATTATAAAAGGCAGAATAAGACTTCATCAATTGTCAGGAACAGATCTGGCTGAAATTGTAATACTACTACAATTTACCTCTTACTAATGTTGAGATTATGTCATTATGGGTGATTAATGAGGATTGGCAAAAAGCTTGTAGTAACTCTTTAGGCATATAGAGGGTGGTGAATTTGTTCCTGATAACTCAGGATTAACTTTTTTATTTATAAATTGCAGCAGGCCATCAGCAGTGGAAACCATCTAATACATAGTACTCATATTCAGTCCTCTACAGGTTTGCCAGGTCCAGTAGCATGAGGAAATGAGGAAATGTATTAGAAGACTCGAAATTTCATGAGAACCATCATGTTAATGGAAAGATTTAAAGAAAAAGATTTTTATCACCTGGCAACAAGCCAAAGAAATAATAAAAATAAAAATGTCCTATGTGTGTTCTCAATACAACCAAACTCTGCTACTTGCTGGTAATAATTCTAGGGTTACCAAAAGAAATGACATCTGGTAAATGAATGTTTTTCATTTCACAGAATTTGGAAAACAATGGCATATACACCATACTATTTACAGGTTCTTGTCAGAAGCCAGGACCCTCGCCTCTTACCCTCACCCCCTACTTCTCCCCACCTGCACAATGTCCCCTGCAGCTTCATCTCCCTGGCAACCACAAGGTTCTGCTTGATAGTTACAAATAGATTTATAGACTTAAAGCAGTGTACCATATCTTTTGAGGAAAGCAGTTAGACCGCCATTGTTTCAGGGCACAGGCCAAGAAGATTCTGTACTTTCCCATCACCTGAATCCTTCTTACCCCTCCCTTTGCAAAATGTATTATAAATAAGCATTTTGCGCCCAAATATATGACTCTTGACAAGCATTTGCTTCCTTGAGTCCATTCTCTCTCTTGACCGTTCTTCTTTCAGGTTGTAATCCTCCTCATCCCTCACGAATAACCTAGGACCTGCTGGCCAGGTCAGGTTCTCAGGGTTTGAATGGGCAACTGCTTTAGGTTCTGAAAAAAACTGATTGAATAAATACCCACTTATTTGAAATAATGGCAATTTGGGGGATATCTGTCCAAATTAAGACTGATATGTTTCTGCATGTGTATCCAATAAGATTAAACAATTTTTTGCATATTACAATATAAAACACATTACTGGTATGCTACACAATCCCACAGGAGAGGCAGTTATAGAAAGAGTCAATTGTACCTTAAAAGAGATGCTTGTTAAACACAAAGAAAGAGTAAAAATTCCCCAGGAACAGACTAAATAATGCTGTGTTAACCCTCAATTTTGTTAATATCAGTTAAAAAAATAGAAACAACAGCAGCTAAGAAACACTGGGTTATCAAAAAACCCTGAGGAACTAAGCCAACCACTATATTATGAAGATGTGTTGACATTAGAATGGAAACCTGCAATGGTTTTAAGGTGGGATGTGGTTATGTTTATGTATATATAGGGAATGAAAAAATATGGTTACCAACAAAACTTATAACAGTTAGATTTTAAAAGGGCAAACCTTTTATCAGCTGAGACATGAATGTCTTCACAGAGCAAATAGCCTGCCTAAGTGATTGACTTTCACAGACTATCCCAGTCACTAACCTCTCTAAAATATGCATGCAAATCAATTTCAAAAATCTAGCCCAACTGGTTGATCACACAAAGACTGGACAGAGACTGGATATCACAGAGACCGAACAGCACACAAACTGGACTGACAACACAGACAGAAAAAAATACAGCTAGCTTTTGAGGGATTTGGCAAATATACCAATTTTAATAGGGTACCCAGAAGATATCTTTGTCTCTAGAGAAGTAATTTTAAGAATATGACTCTCCTATTTCCTAAACATGTGATGGATGGTTTTGGTTATGTTTGTTACCATCTAAAATGGTTGGTTGTTATTGGTTATGGTCAGAGAGGAGACAAAATAAAGCTTAAATCAGGGGTCTGTATTCTGTATCTAATAATGGGGAAAAGAGGGAAAAGGAGAATAATAATAACACAAATATATAAATAAAAATAATAAAATACTAGTCATGTATTTTACTTGACATAGATTAATATGTCTTGATAGAAATTTAAGGTTGTATTGTTTGACTCTTGTTTAGTGATAGAAATTTAAGGTTGTTTTGTTTGATTATTGTATCTTGAGTTTTATGGTTCTCACAATTTATTTCTATTGTGTGTAGATGGTTAATGTTAGAGAAAAAGACAAGGGTTTTGTTCTTGGTTTTTTTTTTTTTTTTTTTTTTTTTTAAAAAAAAGGGGGATATGAAGTGGAAATTTCTGGTTTCCTTAACAACTCAGTTGTGTCACATGTTTTTCTGGAAGCTGTCTTGTGAGAGGGCATGTGATGTTTTGCTGAAAACAGACACTTGAGAAGGCTTGTGATATTTAGAAAGAATATTACTAGAACCCCACAGACTGGGAGAGGATGCCCTTGCATTGCTGTATCATGGAATGCTGGTCTTTACTGGTTTTTCTTGGTCTTCACTTCATAGAGAGAAATGTATGAAAGAATTTCTTGTGGTATTCCGGTTGATTCTGGCCACTTCTGCTGACTCCTGTTGATTCGGTGGAACCTTGCTGTATCTGTTGGACTGTACCACTGCTACTACTCTGTGTTTTCTGTTCCACTTGACTGCTGGTATCTGACAAGGAAAAGTGGAATTGCCCCAAGGAACTACTTCTGAACAACCCACTTTTTAAATTAACCTTCTTTTTCCCCTACCTCTGGTCAGTGGGTTAGAAGAAAGGTTGAAGCCTTTAAGAACCCTAAATAAAGTAGGTTTTGAAGAAAAATCTTTGTCTATACTCACTCATCATGGGAGCAAAACACACAGAAGGAATCCAGTGGTGCCCATTATGGAAGACACCAATGTTAGTACATGTGTTAAGGTTCTTTTAATTGTCAAGTTAAAATTCCTTTTGTTTCTTCTACAGTATTTAATGTAAGTTGCATAGTGTTACTGTGTTGAAATCTGGAACATCAGTTACAGAGATCTATTAACCAGTTTTGTTTTAGTGCCCTGGGTATCACAGAACCGTGGAGCTCTGAAAATAGCTTGCAAGTACTAGAAGAAGTGAGTCAGGTTTTAAGCAGAAGCAAGAGGGTAGTGGGCTTGATTATTGTTGGTATAGCAGCTTTGATTACATTAATTGCTAGCACCACTGCTTTTGTAATTGCTGTGACACAAGAAGTTAAGACAGCTACTTTTGTTAATCATTTAGCAAAAAAAAATGTTACTAATATGTTGAATATACAAGAGGATTTAGATAGGCATTTGAAAAATGAGCTGATGCTCTTTATCCTATTCAAATTATTGGAAGGAGGTTCAGAGTTTCAGAGTAAAGAGCCATCTTGAGTGTCATGTCAAACACCATTGGATTCGTGTTAGTATTGAAAACAACCTAAGACTCCATTGTTCTGATGCATTGCCTACTTTGAGAGAAGTTCTGCTACTGGGAAAGATCAGATAAAGTGTCCAATTTTGTGACTTATAGTCTTTGTCCTCTAAATTCTCCTTAAAAACTACTGAATATTATCCCTTTTAATTCTGTCTTTTCATTATACTATGGATCCAAATAGACAGTAGTTGGCGCGTTTTATCCTTTTCCATGGTATATAAATTACTAAAACGGTTTTTCATTTTTTATGGTTGTGTTTTTTTGTGTGTTTTGTTACAGGGTCTCACACAGCCTAAGTTAGTCACTATAAAGCCCACGAGTTTGAGATTAACAGAAGTCTTCCTGCCTCAATCTCCAGGTACTAGAATTACAGCTTTAAGCACACTTCTTTTGTATGCTTTCTGCCTTATGGGAGCATGTTACAGTATGTAAATTTTTGCCATTGAAAAGTTTTATATAACATCTCAGTTTTCAGATATTATTTCTGCTGTATTTGATTACTTAAATCAGCCATTAAATTATTCTTTCATTTAAAAAGAGAGTAATTGAATCCCAAGTCTTGATAGAGGGAGGAATTTATACATGATAAATAAAAATTTTATTGTTTCTGCCTTTGGGAATTGTACACAGAATCGAAAAAAATCCGATTGTGCTGAAATTCTTAGCACTCATGCACTCTCTCAATGGTTAGAAGTGTCTCATTCAGAAAAGGAGCTGCACACAAGGGGAAAATACTAAAAACCAAAACCATCCAACCAACCAACAAACAGACAACAACAATAACAGACAGGAAAGAAATGGACATTTGACTAGAATCCCAATAAAATTATTTGGCTGTAGCTCATTTTTTGGTGGTTTCTCCATATGCAGTTTTGGGAGCATTTCAGTAGAGACATAATGAAAGGATAAAAACCACCTTGTTTGTCTCCATTTAAGGACCATGCCTGATTTTGAGAAGACGGTCATGAGGACCCAGCTCTAGGAATAGACCATAAGTTCCAGGAGCTAGACCATAAGCCATCAGCTCCAGAAACAGACCATAAAATCCAAGAAGAAAGTTATAAAACTTCCTCCCAAAGAGCAGCCTAGGGATAACCACAAGAATGAAAAAAGATCTTATTTCAGGATGGGCCATATGTGCTGGGCAGCCCTATCTCATCCTGTGGTTAAATAAATGTTCATGACATAGGAATGCAGACCACTGACCACCTGCCACAAGCCAATATAACTTTAATTTTTCAAGAGCTATTTTTAATTATGGGTGTTAAATGCCTTAACCTCTCATTTAGCCTACCTCCCACCAGCGGTAGTGGAAAAGAAAGGATATGGGGAAAGGATAGTAAAGTTTTTTGAAGTAATTCCAGTCTGTGTTGTCTGGAATTTGACAGTTTAGTTCACAGGTTGATCCACTTGCAAACACTTCAAAGGATACACCAGCAGTTCAGTTCTTTACAGTCAGGACAGCAAACACAAATCAGTAATGGTGACATGACCTAGCAGAGTCAGGCGTCAGCCTTGGCACAAGTCAGCAGGTGGGACCCAGAGGGACACGAGGAGAAGTTCTCATCTGTGTCTCTTCCAGGGAAGCAAAGATCAGTGAAGAGGCAAGACTCACTAGCACTGCACAACTTGCTCTATAAGCAAGCCTAGCTCAGCCTCTGTCACTGTCCTGGAAGTCCTGTTTATACCCTCCACACATCACATGTCCTCCACTGGTCTTGCCTTAGCACATGCATCTCTGTCAGCTGACATCACTCTGCCAATCAACCTGAGTTCACAGAAACAACAACAAACTTTACACCAGAAGTTTTTTGGAATGTTTCT
This sequence comes from Arvicanthis niloticus, assembly GCF_011762505.2. NCBI lineage: Eukaryota > Metazoa > Chordata > Mammalia > Rodentia > Muridae > Arvicanthis > Arvicanthis niloticus. The sequence goes on along the minus strand of NC_047674.1, from coordinate 10,195,769 downwards.
GTTTATGGAGTCCTGACAAATGCAGCTCAACTACTGAAAGGCAGACCAATACCTGTGTGTCATTAGTGAAGAATCCTTCATCACGTGTCCTTTCATGTGCATGCTTTAGCAGAACAACCTTTCTCCTGTGACTGCTTTAGGTAAATGTTCCCTCAGGAGTCTGCCTTAGAACTTCATCTTTGTCCAGTTTAACTAAGTATTCCTTCACATGTTTGCCCCAGCAGTACACCATCCAACTGAGCTTTCAAAGAACCCTTAAGTTTCCACTTCAAAAGCTGACCCTTGTGACCCCCTAGCATCCATCAATGAAATTTAAGATTACCTAATCCTTGTAGAAAATTCCCCTAATTCCCTCTAAGAAGGCCTGTGCTTTGCATACTATCCTAGTCTAGGGTCTTCCTTCAGAAATTTTCAGACCCTTACAATGTTCTCCCCTCACAATAGTGTCCTGTCCTATTTAGGTAGAATTTAAGTTGTTATATGCCTGGCAGTGTGTTATATTACCAATAGAGGCCCCTGTCTATTTCTTTCCAGCTTTATCCTACAAGGATTTTTATAAATATTTGAAGGCATGTAAATATATCATTTAAAGGTCTAGATGCATGCATACATGTATAAAGTATATGATTTTTTTGTTTTTTATTATTACTTTCATTTTTTACAGTCCAGTCATTGTCCCCCTCCCAGTCCACCCACCCTCCCACAGTTCCTCATCCCATTCCTCCTTCCCCCTGTCTCCAAGAGGGTGTCCCCACCACCATCAGGCTTTCCCACTCCATGGGGCCTATATTTTAATTTTAATTCTGTTTTCCATTCTACATCAAAAGTAATTATCTTTCTACAGTCTAGATTTGATATATCTATATTTATTATATATATGTATATTATAGCTCTCACATATTGTGTATATTATATATAATACATACACATATTATAAAAGATCTCACATTCTGCCAAGCATGCAAGGCCTCCCTGCACTAGTTCCAGAGTGAACTCTTGTGTCAGGCAATCTTTCGGCTTTCTTAGCTTCATTATTCCTTGCTTTATCCTTTGAGAGGGGTACAGACCTAATGCTTCAGACTCTTGTCCATTTCTCAAACTGCTGTAGTTGTAACGAGGAACAGTAGAATCTGTTTAGTATGTTTTTGGTGAAGCACTGACATCTTGCTGCTTTACAGTTCAGACTGGGTATCTTCACACTAATTGTTCTTTTCATTGACTGGCATTTACACTGTCCACTTCCCCTCCCTCAGTGTACTGGCCATTGGCTGAGTCCATTAGAAGATAGTATTCTGAGGAAACCAAACCCTTACTCTCATTTCTTCCTTGATACTAAATGAATTTGCCTGGCCTCTTCCCAGTTTACCTCTTCTCTGAAGGCTGTAGTTTGCTATCCTCATAATGGTTTCTATTTAGAGCACTGGCAGAGCTTTTATCTCTTAATCTTCTAGAGATCTGAATTATAGGATTATCTGGAAAAACAGATGTCAAGCTGTGGACAGAAAGTACTTCTCTTACTACAGTGGCATTTCCCCCATCTGTGCCTGTACGCCCCTTCTCACAACCAGAGTTTCCTAACAGTAACAAGCTGGCTCCACCCAACATCTGTCACTTCTTTTCTAATGCTCCATTCACTCGGCATACTGTGTGCTTCACGTGGTACAGCAGGTACAATTTTAACTCTCTTTTCTATTGTACATCAAAATTAATTGTCTTTCCACTGTCTAGTATCCGAAGGTCCAATTTCATCTCTCTGCCTTCTCCATTAAGACAGATCCTCAATTTTTTATCCACTATTTAGAACAACTTCTTATAGCAATTACTAAATCAATCAAGGTAATTAGGTCCAATAGCAGCCTAGTTAAGCTAACTTAAATCACAAACAACTCATTAAATCTCCAGAATGGCCAGAAAGAAAAAATAGTCAAAAAGAAATCCTGCTTTTAGGCTTCTCACTTTACTCCCAGGCCATTGAAAACAGAAAAGCAGAAACTGCATCAAGCTGCCCAGGAAGCAGAGCTTTGAAATGATGTATGCTGGAAGTTCACATCTCCTTGCCTAGAGGCTGCTTCATTTTGTTCTGTTCTACTACCAGACTGCTCTTGGCATTGGAACAATATCCAAGGGCTACAGTTTTTAACATTATACAAGCCTTTAGTTTACACACACACACACACACACACACACACACACACACACAGAGACACACACACACACACACACACACACACACAGGAATGCACATGTGTGCATGCAATAAATGCTAAACCTGGATAAAAGCTGTACCTGGATTTCTTTTGATCCTACCCTTGCTGAAAAGCAATACAATATATGACAACTACAACATAAGAGATTCCACATAGAGGACTTGGTGGACATCCATTCCTTCCTAATCAAGGGATCATTGTTAATAAGCTGTTAAAGTTTCAGTATGATTACTTGGAAAACCTTGGATGATAATAATTATGGCATATTCTTGAATGTGGTGACAATACAGGATAAGAAAAATAGGTCTTAGGGAAGTGTCTCTTTGAAGTAAATTCTCACCAAGTGATGACCTTTATATCTTTTTTACTTATAAAACAAAATCTAAGTACAGTTCTTCTCAACTTAAAATATTCTCCATATTATCATAAATAGTTATTCAGAATCTTGATTTTTTTCTAGAGTGAGGCATGGTTTGCATAAATGTAAGCAATTCTGCACTAGAATATTAAAAAGGTTGCATAAAAATTTAAAATCTGGAAGAAAATTTCCTTGGGGGATTCAGCAGCAGTTGAGTATATCTGTGAGACTACCGAAGATTTTCTGGAGAAACAATGCCACTTCACATGTGTCCTTGGATGATAAATAATGTCACTTAGTCTCAACACTTAGAAATCAGTGCCACAGCAATTTTGTAGGAACCCCGCTGTGCACATAGAGGCAAAAAGATTGAAAAGTGATGCAGCCACATGAAGTGTATATTCCAGCAACAGAACAGACAAGCACACATACAAGTTCAGTAAGATGATTGCCAGTTATGACAAATATTTTGAAATACCAAGTTTTTGTGTAAGCAAATCTCTGAGACGAACAAAATAAACTGCTCTATACAATATTCAAGACATGCTTCTCAAACCATGTATATAAAATGAGATATGTAGGAAAAGAGTTAGATACTTGAAAAATCAGTGGGGAAGCTTTCTCAGGGAATTGCTATCTCGGTGTTCCTCAGACAGGAGCCAATTTGAATTGCTAGAGAAACTTTGAACTTAAAGGTGTCATAGTGGCTTACACTATACTACTTACTAAAACCAAACTGGTACAAAGCTAAGATAATGTCATGGATGGGCTGGACAGAACAATTAAGAACCAGCAAGAATCTTGGTTTCATTTTAACTGACATGAATAACGACCTATGAAAAAATTTTAAGGTAGTCAGTGATGCAATCTATTTGCATTGTAAATGCCCTATATGCTGTTATATTAGTATAGATGGATGATGAAAGTACTTATGGGACTTTCTAAAGAAATAGGCGCAGTGTAACACAGAAATTCCAGCTAGTAAAATGGGTTAAGTGAATGAAACCTGATACAAGTTAACACAGGTAGCCAACAGGGCCAATTAACTGGATCAGGAAAACCAAAGGGATAGGGACAAACACTGCCACGTATGCTGTTTCAATGACTGCATCCTTCATAATATTCTCAATTGTGATACTGAATATGATAAAACAGATGGGATATGGTTCTTAGAATGTGAAGCCATTCTTTTGCTCAAGTGAAATTTACAATGTTGAAGTATGATGGTTGAGTGATGCATTCATTACAGGTCAAGAACTCAAGGTATTAAATGTTCATTTAAATCTGTCCATCTATGTATCTATCTATTTATCTATCTATCTATCTATCTATCTATCTATCCATTCATCCATGTATCTATCATCTACTTATCTATCTATCCACATATCTATGTATCTATCATTTTTCTGTCAGTTCATCTATTCATTCATCCATGTATTCATCTATCTATCTATCTATCTATCTATCTATCTATCTATCTATCATCTATCTACCTACCTTCAACTATCATCTGTCTATCTAGTGTATGTTTTTATTTATTATGTGTGCAAGTGTTTTGCTTGCATGTATTCATGTGTATCACATCTTTGCCAGGTGTTTGTGGATGTCAGAGATGGCATTGGATCTCCTAGAGCTGGAATTAGAAACAGCTGTGAGCTACAATGTGGGTGCTGAGAATTTAGTCCAGAACCTCTGTAAAAAAAATAGCTCATAACCATGGAACCATTTGTCTCACACAGAATATTCATTTAATTACTATCATCTTGGGGAAGCAATTAAACTAGTGGTAAGTATTCATCAGATGTGCAGCACTTTGCTAGAGAGATTTGAAATATGCATCATAATCATATCAAATCAAATATCAACTTAAAGTTGATACTTTGGGGGAAAAATCACTTACTGAAAAGTTTCACATTGCAGAAGAGAAATTATAAGATCCCTGTCTGGAAGCTTTCAATGTACAGGAATTGTGAGTAGATTCTAATGGTATATGTTTAACTCATTACGTTAAACATTGGTTAAAAGGTAAGTGTATATATATTTGTGACCAAATTTGAAAAGGATCATAAGAATAGCTGGTCTCTTCTAAATCAGGGCAAAGCATGTAAATTTAGAAATGCCTGAAGAAGTCCAGAATAGGCTCTGAGGGGTACTGCTACCATAGCTGAGGAAGAGAAATGCTTAGGTAGAATACAGTGCTCAGCTCTATCAGGGCGTGCTGAGAATGTGAACAGTGTGACATTACAGAACAGATTCAATACAAAACTATAACAGTTCCTGTTTGCTAGAATCAATCAAGTCATGAAAATTTAAGCAAGATAAAAGTAAGAAGATAAAATATGAGATGAAATACATACTATATAGAAAAGCATTTTTTATAAATGCAAGTGGAAAGATGGGACTCAGGAAGGAATCAGAAATACTTTGGAAATAAGAGGATAACAGAAGTGAAACATTTTGTATTTCATAGGAGTGTAGATTCTTAAAATTTCAGGAAAGGCAATGACAACAACAACAACAACAACAAAAGTGGCATAGACATTTAGGATAGCATATTAATGGTGGAAAGTGAGAAAGCTTTCTATCCCGTGAGGTGGTCAGTAATTTCATGCATATGACAAGAGGGTAGAAGGAAAGGAGATGCATTAAGTGCAGACTGGGAGAGCAGCAAATTTTGCTGACCTGTGAGCGTGTAGTCCATGCTGTTTCTAATTCAAATTACTCATTTTCCCTATTAAAAGAAACTAGGCATGCCATCACATACTGTTTAATATCTTCAGTTTCATGGTAGGTAAGACAAAATCTCAAATCAACTTAATAAAAGGGAGGGAAAAGAGGGGTGATGGAATGGAGGGGGTGGAGGGGTAACTGGGAAGGGGGATATTGTTTGAAATGTAAAATAATAAGATGGTTAAGATACATGATATGTATTTGTATATATAAATAAATATATATTTGTATTATATAAATACACACACACACACACATGAACAAAGTCCTAAAGCTGCTTAACTTTGTAGTTCATAGCAACCTATATTTTTTGTTCTGAATAATAAATATTCTGTTTAATCATTTTTTATTTATTTGTATGTTTTTCTTCCATATATTACATCTCAACTGGAGTTTCTTCTCCCCCTGTCCTTCCAATATCTCCTCCCCAAATCTCCTCTCACCCAGATTTACTTTCTTTTCCTTCAGAAAAAAGCAGGTCTCCCAGGGATACCAACCAAACACAGCATAACAAGTTACAAATAAGACAAGACATATACAGTCATTTCAAGGCTGGGTGAGGCAGACCAGTAGGAAGAAAGGTCACAAAAGCAGGCAAAAGAATCAGAGATGCCCCTTCTCCCCCCCATTAGGTGTCCCAGAAGAACACTAAGCTTTTAGGTCAGACACATACAGCCTCTCTGGTTGTCGGTTCTGTCTCTGTGAGAGCATATGATACCTGGATATTTGATTCTGTAAGTCATTCCTTTGTGTTATCTTTGATCTTTTTGACTTCTATAATCCTTCCTTATCTTCTTCTGCAGAATTCCCCAAGCTCTGCCTAATGTTTGACTGTGGGTCTCTAAATTTACTCTCATCAGTTGCTGGATTAAGCCTCTCTAATGACTACTATGCTAAGGTCTATTGTACAAGTATAGCAGAATATAATTTGGAATCATTTTACTAACTATTATTATTAGTATTTATTAACTATTATTTTGCCCAGTCATGTTTGGCTCTTTTCTAGGTCTTATGGATATCTAGCCTCTGGTTCATGGTCCTTTACCATTGCTAGTTGGAGTGCAAACTTGTATAGTCACTTTGGAAATCACAATGTAGCAAATTTACACAACGGATTATTACTCAGCTGTTAAGAAAAATAACATGAAATTTGCAGGCAAATGGATGGAACTAGAAAAAGAATCAGCCTGAGTGAAGTAAGTCAAATCCAGAAAGACAAACATGAAAATTAGCTATAAGGTAAAGGATTATCATGTTGTCATCCATAGACCTGGAGGGACCATATAACAAGAAGGGCTAAAGGAAGGAAGCATGGATCTCTCTAGGAAGACAGAATAGAATAATTTATGGGTGGACTTGGGGTGGGTGGCGATAGGAACAGGAGGAAACAGGTGCAGGGGTTGAGGGGTAAAGATTAGAATCAGAGGGGCATTTCAGGGGCAAGTTAGAAACATGGTGCAATGGAAACTCCCTGGGATCTACCAGTGTGACCCTATCTAAGACCCTAGCAATGAGGAGTATGGAACCTGAACTGGCCATCTTCTATAACCAGGCAAGGCTTCCAGTAGAGGGATTGGGTCACCAACCTAACCACAAAAACTTTGACCTATAATAAGTCCTATAAGATTTTTTTTCTAGAAAAAAGTAACACTGAAATTATGGGAATGACCAACAAATGATTGGTCCAACTAGAGATGTTTGCTGTAAGAAGGAGCCCATGCTTGATACAGCAGCCTATATTAACTCCATTATATTTTGGCGTTGATCTTCTTTATGACAATTATCCTTGCTTGTAAAACAATTGCCACCATTACAGAAAGACCCATGGAGGTACTCGACTGAAAAAGAGGAACTGTAATACCACTTTCTCATTGTGAGAATAAACGAATTAATTCCTGAAGCCATAGCCAAAGCATTCCTGAGCAATAAATAAATAAATAAAAATAAAAAATACTAGATGGATTGTTATTCTAGACTTCAAGATACATTATATAGCTATAAAAACTAAATAGCTAAAAAATACCTCAAAAAGTGATCATAATCTTTAGCAATTAAGGAATGCAAGTTAAAACAACTTGAGATTTTCTCTCACCATAGGCAGAATGGCCACAATCAACAAAACAACTGACAGCAAATGCTGGTGACAGTGTAGAGAAAGAGAAGCACTCATCACTATTGTTAGGGATGAAAACTGCTGTAGCCACTCTGGAAATCCACTTATTGATTGCCCACTGCAGACTGGTTAGATCTGGTACCATGTACAAGCAAATGAAACCGGATAGCCACATATAAAGACACATGCACATGCCCACACATGTAATAAAATAACCAAAGAAAAATAGCCTATTAATGTAAAATGGGGATTTAAGAGGATTTTGAGGATAAAATACCTAGGATAAAATGGAGAAAGAAAAGGGAAGGGATAAAGAGATGTAATCCTATTTTAATAAAAATAATGTATTAAATTAAATAAAAAAGTTTTCTTTCATTGACCAAAACTCTCATGTCTTTTAGCTTGGTCATTAGTAAAAAATACTCATGTATTATTTAATGCATACTTATTAATTTTTGAAAGATCCCTATGTTGTTCTTTTTTATTGTTTACTTTTTGAGTTTATGATATAATTACATCATTCCTTCCATGTTCCTCCCTCTATGTTCTCCCATACACCCCACTGGTCTTTTTTTAAACAATGGACTCTTTTCATTAATTAAAGCACTAATATATAAGAAAATAAATTTAATTAATTAAATTTTTGTTTAAGTACAAGAAGCAATAATTGACATATAGGCAAAAAGCATTCATTTTACTGTTGAGTGAAACTAAATAAATGTTTCACAGAATGTCAGAGAAGGAACAAATGACATTCATTTTATTTTGATTACAAATGGTCATTGGAATAACGCAATGCAATTCAAGATGGGTAATAAGCGAATGCAAATGTTGGCGCTACTGTGAACATTTAGGAAGAGGATGCCAGTAAACTGGGTATCTCCAAGAACTCAAAACTCTGTTTAAGTCATGGGTTTGTTACTGAAGTAAACTTTCTGGTGGAAATGGTTTGGAGTTGTGAGATATTTAAAACCAAGCATGTTAGAGCAATCATAATAGTGTGAGTGAAGAAAAGCCTGTGGTTTATTTGTATTTCTATTTTAAGGACTGTGAGAATGTTTCCACTGACTTTTACTACACTTAGGGGTCTTCTTTAAGTAAATATCTACTCTAGTCTTTTGCCTAGTGTTCAGCTGGGCTATTGGTTTTTTGTAACATTTTGCTGGGCATTTATCTAAAACTAGATATTAGCCCTACTATGTTAACATTAGCAGGATTCAAAATAGGTAGGACTTGGAAAAAGGCTAAATATTTATCAATGGAAAAGTGGAAATAAATGGAATATTGTTTACCATTAGGAATGGAAACAGGAATATTAATGACATGAAAAATTTTGGAGGCTGTTGTAACAAAGTAAAATAATATAACTACAGAAAGATAAATACTATACAATTCTCCTATGACATATTTTTAAGATTCAAGGTTGTAACGGTGAAGGATTGAAAGAATGTGAGAGCTGGGTAGTGGTGGCCCATGCCTTTAATCCCAGCAATTGAAAGGCAGAGACAAGTATGGGGAGCTGACAGAAGGCAGCTATCATCCTTGCAGCCATCTTGAGCCATATACCCTGACAAGAGATTTCATTACATTAGCCTACAGCAGCTGAGCACACTCTGATAGCATCTTGCTTTAGATACCCAGGATTTTCCCTTGGGTATGTGAGACTTAAAGGTGTGTGACTTAAGGGGTTGACTTACAGATCAGATTTAGAGACAAGACCTAAGGGCATGATTAAAGGTGTGACTTAGAGGCATGGCTTAGAAGGGAGACATATAAAAGGGAGAGGCAGACAGAAGGAATCAGTAGACATTAGACACTCGGAGGAGTACAACTTGGAGTACAACTTAGAACTAGGAATTAGGTTAGAGAGTACAACTTAGAGTACAACTTAGAGTAGGAATTAGGCATTGAGGAAGAAGAATTATTAGGTATTAGGCACTTGGCACTTGGAGGAAGAACTTGGAATTAGACATTAGGCACTTAGCACTTGGAAGAAGTAACTTGGAACTTGGAGGCACTAGGGACTAGGAACTAGGAACTCAAGACTTGGGACTTGGAGAGAAGAAGAGAGACTGAAGAATAAACATGATTGAATCACACTCTGCCTGGTCTCCATTCCTTGTGTCCATCCTCACTCTCTCTCTTGCTGAACCCCGACCCGTAGACTGGAGCAGCATGGGGAAGTGCAGGCTCTAACAATTTAGCCCTCAAGGGGGTCCAACATTGATAGTGCGGTTCTCAACGTTTTTGGCCCCCAAACGTGGGGCAGCTCAGGCCGCAATATTTTTGACACCCAACATGGGGCAGCAAGAACGAGAGACCCAGTGAAGGACATTACTGGGAAGTAAAATCTGCCAAAAATTCAGAAGTGAGAAGAAGGTGATCATCACGGGAATCTGCTGCATCGAGAAAGGTAAATCATGTTAATGAACATGGAGCAAAAAATAAGTCAGCCTGAATTTAACTCTGTTTTTATTTTGCTGTTTGCAGCTCATGTGTGTTAATTGTCTGCTTTTGTTTCGTTGTGTGAATGCTGTCTTTCATGTTCCAAATATAAAGAAACATAGTTATCCGAAATTAGAATCTAAAACACAACCAAAGTTTGATGATGATTTGTCAGAGCCAGATTGTGCTAACCTAGAGGAAGAGGCAGCCAAACATTATGACCCTGAATGTCCCTCTTCCCAAAGCCCCTCTCCCAGTGCACCTCAGCCTCCAAGTGCTCCCCCAATGGAGAAGGTGGTTATAGATCCGAGATGAGAGTTACAGGAAAAAATATCTATTCTTAAACAACAAATAGAGTTAGAAAAAGAGTATCTGCCAGGCAGTGGTGGTGAAAGCCTTTAATCCCAGCAGTTGGGAGGCAGAGGCAGGTGGATTTCTGAGTTTGAGGCCAGCCTGGTCTACAGAGTGAGTTCCAGGACAGCCAGGACTACACAGAGAAACCATGTCTTGAAAAACAAAACAAAACAAAACAAAACAAAACAAAACAAAACAAAAAGAGTATCAGGACTTAATTAATCACCTACAAAAATTAAGTACAGGGAAGATGTCTAAAGAGGTAAACTGTGAAAATCCCTCAGCTCCTTGCGTTCTTCAACAAGGAGTCCAAAGGCAGTCCCTATCACCCAGCTTAAGATTAGCCAGAGATCATCCAGAAAAGGGAGATGCTGAGGCTTTCCCTGTATCAGAGACCAGAGATGATCAAGGGGTTGCTTGGAGACATCACACAGGATTTAATTTTCAAATTATTAAGGAATTAAAAAATGCAGTATCACAATATGGTGCCACTGCTCCCTTTACTCTTGCAATTTTAGAGTTTGCCACAGAGGAGTGGCTAACTCCTAGTGATTGGAATACATTAGTGAGAGCAGTTCTTAGTGGTGGAGACTATTTAATTTGGAAATCAGAGTATCATGAGAATTGTAAAAGGACAGCTAGGAGAAACATTCAGGCAGGCAATGGTTGGTCCTTTGATGCCTTAGTAGGAGAAGGGCAATTTGCTTCGAGTGATAACCAGATGCAATATGATCCAGGCTTATTTGCTCAAATTCAAAATGCAGCCATGAAGCTTGGCTTAAACTCCTGGCCAAAGGGGAACCTGGTGTGTCCTTAACAGCAGTTAGACAAGGACCTGATGAACGACTTTCTGATTTTGTTCATAGATTAATGACAACAGCAGGGAGAATTTTTGGTAGTGCAGAGGCAGGCGTAGATTATGTGAAACAACGTGCATATGAAAATGCCAATCCTGCCTGCCAAGCAGCCACTAGACCCTACAGGAAAAAGACAGACCTTACAGGGTATAACAGACTCTGTTCTGATATAGGTTCATCCTACCAACAGGGCTTAGCTATGGCTACTGCCATGCAAGGACAATCAGTAAGAAATTTTTTTGGCTATTAGAGACAAAAAGGCTTGTTTTAAATGTAGCAAGCCTAGATGCTTTGCAAGAGATTGCAAGGCAGAAAATGAGTTAACCCAGAGACAGCCCAGAAAACAACCTAGGCTCTGCCCACTTTGCAAACGTGGAAGACATTGGGCTAGTGAATGTAGGTCCAAAAGAGACTCACAAGGAAACACCCTTTCTCATAATCAGGGAAACCGAAACAGGGACCAGCTCCAGGTCCCGAACCGACACAAGCCAAAACAGGCTTATGGAGCAGTTAGTTTCTTACCAACAAATACCAATCCCTTTTAGAACTTAGTCGAGCAACACCAGGAAGCACAGGACTGGACCTCAGTTCTGCCACCCACACAGTATTAACCCCAGAAATGGGACCTCAGGCCTTACCCACTGGAGTGTTTGGACCACTTTATCCAAATGTGTTTGGTCTGATAGTGGGAAGAAGCAGTACTACTGTGCAGGGACTACAAATTTTTCCTGGAGTAATAGATAATGATTATCAAGGTGAGATTAAGGTAATGGTACAGGCAATTCAGAATATAGTCACCATTCCTACAGGAAGGAGGATAGCTCAACGACTGTTACTTCCATTGTACCCTACTAATCACAAATATAAGAATCCTAAAAGAGGGGATCAAGGCTTTGGTTCCTCTGATGCATATTGGGTACAGCCCATAGTTAAACAAAAACCTATGATGACACTATGGCTGGATGGAAAGGCATTCCAAGGCTTGGTTGACACAGGAGCTGATGTGACTATCCTAAAACAGAGTGATTGGCCTGCCACCTGGCCTTTGACCCCAACCTTAACCAATCTAAGGGGTATTGGCCAAAGTCAAAATCCACTACAAAGCTCTAAGGTGCTGATATGGAAAGATAAAGAAGGTAATACAGGGAATATACAACCCTATGTCATCCCAGGCCTCCCCATTAATCTCTGGTGCAGAGATCTGTTATCCCAATTGGGATTGATTCCCCCAGGGAAAGGATTAGAAAAAAGTGAAGAAGGGATTATCTAACTTGGATCAGGCCATAAAGGCTCATGAGTTACATCATCTTAATTCTAAAACTTTAAAGATTATGTTTAAAATTACCAGAGAACAAGCTAGACTAATTGTTAAACAGTGTCAATCATGTGTTAAACTTTTACCAGTTCCTCATTTGGGCATAAATCCATAGGGACTGATACCAAACAGTATCTGGCAAATGGATGTTACTCATTATAATGAATTTAGCAATCAACAATATATACATGTATGTGTAGATACATACAGTGATTTCATTTATGTGACATTACAATCTGGAGAAACAAGCAAGGGTGTGATCACTCATATTCTTGCTGCAATTGCTGTATTGGGTGTGTCTAAACAGATAAAGACTGACAATGGCCCAGGTTATACAAGCTCCAGTTTCTGCCAATTCTGTGAAAAATTGGGTATACTACATAAAATGGATATTCCATATAATCCACAGGGCCAAGGTATGGTAGAAAGGGCACATCGAACCATTAAATGTTAATTGGAAAAAATTAAAAAGGGGAAATGGAACCCTACCAAGGGATCCTCCAGAAATATCCTTCATCACACGCTCTTTATTTTAAATTTCTTAACTTTTGATTCTGAAGGAAAATTTGCTGCAGATAGATTCTTGCATCCTAATACCAAAAAAAATTTTGCAACAGTCCTCTGGAAAGACCCATTAACCGGAATCTGGAATGGGCCAGACCCAGTGCTTCCTGGCTTCCCGAGAGACTGATTAAACAAATAGTCAACAATAACAAACCCAGGGAGGAGAACCCCGCCTGAGACAGGCAGATTTCTGAGTTTGAGGCCAGCCTGGTCTACAGAGTAAGTTCCAGGATAGCCAGGGCTACACAGAGAAACCCTGTCTCAAAACAAAACAACAACAAAACCAAAAGAACAAAAAAGTGAGAGTTAATATCCAATGGATATAAAATTTTCTTTATGCAAATGAAGATGTTCTTGAGATCTGTTGAACACTGTTGAACAACACTATACATAAATGATTATACTTAACTTTGTATGTATCTTATTATAGTCTAGATTTCATTCCAAATGCTCTTAACATAATCCAATAAATTAAGGCAGAATAAACAGTGGCATTGTAACGATGTTAGGCTTTCTTATACCAGCTGTAATTAATTTCCTAGAGTTTATTTAGTATATATTAACATAAACACTTGACAGGACATTAAAATTTATTTTTTTGTAGCTTTCAAAAGAACATCTTAATGACAGGTTTCAGTTAAAATAAGTGTTTAAATGAAGTTCTCTCAGATTGTGTAGAAAATAAAAAATAGAGGTATGTCATGAGGAAACAATATAAAATTGTACAAAGTACACAATATCTCGGAAGGCTGCTTTCAAAATGTCTAATTTATTAGAGTGTAAATAACTGCATGTAAAAATTTGCTGTGTCAGTTACTGACCTTTGCTGAAGGTTATCACTAAAAACTGCCTTTAGAAAAATGAATATTATCACCCAGAATTTGTGATTAACTAAAGGAGAATTAAAAATAATTATGGATAACAGTTGATTCAACAGCTATCATGACAGAATGTTTCTTAGTGGATTCTGAATTTCAGTTTCCCACTTTGCTTGTTTCTCGTGTCTTTGTACCCTTGCCACATCCCTGGGTCCTTAGCTGTTCCCACACAGAGCTGATATCAATGCATATTAACTGAAGCCACATGGAGAGCTGCCAAGGTTGTTGTTGCAGTCTTACTCTGCCATGCAGCTCTGTCCTACCATCATCATTGATGGACTTCTATGATTTCAGTTTATGCGCCCATGGTCAGCAGCCCTTGTTTTATGTGAAAATAACTATTAGCCAAGCATCAGGGTTATAAAACATACCTGCCCCCTACTTGCATACTTGATTTCCTCCTTTGCTTTTTCCTAATTTCACCTAAAAACTTAAAGCTATTATTTTCTTCCAAGTTTAAGATGATAAGTCTGCTTCAGAGTGGTTCAGATCATGGGTTATTCAGTTCACCTGTGGTCCAAGGTATATTAATTATTTATGTATTTTTAAAAAAGCTACTTCCCTAGGAAAATAAGATCTATTTCTGTTCCCATTGATCTTAGCCTGAACAGGGAAATGAATAAGCTAGTGGCAAGAGAAAAAATTACAAGGATAGTCTTCTAACTTGCCAGAAATTTCAAAGGGTACTAAGAGAGTGAACTAGTTGTATCAAACACAGCTATGCTTTCTGAACTTAATTGTGTCATTGTTCTCATATATGTGATTACTGTTTGTCACTTTGTATCAGTGTGCTGAATTTAATAATGAGTACATGATCCTTTATAACATGAAAATCTTTAGGCAGATGAATAAGACAACGTTTGTTGTTTCTTTTTTTTAACTATGTATTAATCCAGACACTTCAAAACAGATTTTACAGAGTGATTTAAAAGGAACCAAATCTATTCTATTTATTTATGTAAGATCTGTACATGTTGTTTCAAAGAGAACTTAGGACACATGTCACAGGAAGAATTTCTGTATTTATTTTTTTCTAAGCAGATGATCAAGTAGCTCCCTAACAAACATCCAGAACTTATCTTTTCTTCATAATACTTTCCACTATTGCCCTCATTAAATATTTTATTTTACAACTCTGTAAAAGTCTATAATTGCATTAAAAACTATTCTCTTTCTGGTGGTGCTAGTCACCAACTATTTCTATCTGAAAGTCTGATTGCCTTTAGTATTTTAATTTTTTTATCATGTTTTTGACATGTAAAAAGATATTTGTCATGCATTTTTTTGTCACCCCAAAGTAAATAACATAAATTAAAAAAACCGCTGGGATTATGATATGTTGTATTACTATGAAAAATAACCAAAATTTACATAGAAATGAACATATCAACTTTCATATAAATAGGGTGGGGTATTCTTTACATAGGTATGTATAGTATGGCAGTGCATAGCTATAATCTCAGTACAGAGAAGGCTGAGGGAAGAGGATTGATAGTTTTAAGTTTTCTAAGCCTTAGCTTTAAAAATAATAGTTTTAGATTATAGCATAATTATGTTTCTCCCTGCCCTTTCTTCCCCCTAAATTCTCCAATATTCATTCCCCTTTCTTCTCATCTTCAAATTCATAGTCTCTTTTTACACTATTTTATGTACATTGCATGCACACGTATATAATGTATATGTATATGATGTATATGTATCTCTATACGATGTATACACATATGCATAGGTATAACGTATAAGTATAGTGTATGTGTATGTATATACATATTTCTGAATATAATCTGCTTAGCCCATGTACTGTTACTTGTATGTATACTTGGAGCTGACTGGTAATGAATAACCAGTTGGTGTTCTTTTCCCTGGAGATGACTACCTATTCTGCTCCCCCTTTTTTTTTAGTTGCCTGTAATCTTTTATGTTGGGTTAAGGCCTCCTGGTTTTGTTTTTTTTTTTTTTTTCTGTCTGGATTGGCAGGGCCATTTGTGTCATCTTTGTTCAGCTGATGTTTGGGCATTCATGTTAGTGAGACATGCCTACATAATTATAGATTATATAGGGTGATTTAAAAGTAGCCCCATCTACACTATTAGTCATGTAAGCTTTCTACATGTTGCTTCAAAGAGAACCTAGGACATATATGGAAGAGTAATTGCTGTATTCTTATTTTGAAACATATGGTTGGTCAAGAATCTACCTTAAAATAATCCAAAACTTATTTTTCTTTATAATTCTCTCCACTTTTGCACTCATCTATTATTGCTTTTAAAATTCCATGCTTACATATGAAATACTCTCTTCTTGGTGCTGGCAATCACTAGCTATTTCTGCCATTACTAAGAGACACAATCTCACAGCAGGCTCTCTGATTGTCTGGATCACATAATCTTTCTGCCTCTTCTTTCCAAATATTCCCTGAGGCTAACATTCAGAAGTTCTTTTGTAGATGTATCCAATGAATAGTTCTTTTAAAAGCTAATTGTACTTTTCTGGTTATCAAAAAATCTTAGTATATTCTTTTTTAACTCAACATATTGTGTGTTTCTATGGAATGGCATTGATTTATTTTTAATCAAACATTTATTTTTAATTGTTTGTTTCATTTTTATTTCACACTTTTATAAGAGGCACTAAAACAAATGTTATTCTCCATATCGTTCTACATAGATGTTGTTCAGGATAAACTGTTAAAATTTATGAGATCGTTTCACATTTACAAGGACCTCTAGTTTTTTATTATTTATTTATTTTTTAAATACATTTCAGATTTTATCCCTTCACCCCATTCCCCCCACCACCCAGGAACCCCCTATCCCATCCCCCCTCCTGCCTCCGCAAGGGTGTGCCCCTACCTCCCCCGCTACTTCCCCCTTCCCACCCTCGAATTCCTCCCTGCTCGGTGTTCAGCCTTCATGGGTCCAGGGATCTCCTCTCCCACCCATGCCGAACAAGGCCATCCTCCCCTAAGTATACAGCTGAAGTCATGGGTGCCTCCCTTTGTGCTCCCAGGCTGATGGTTTAGACCCTGGGTAGCTCTGGTTGGCTGACACTGTTGCTCTCCTCTTGGGGCCACCAACCCTTTCAGCTCCTTCAGTCCTCTAACTTCTCCAATGGGAATCCTTGATCAGATCAATGGGTAGCTGTGAGCATCTGCCTCTGGATATGTCAGACTCTGGCAGACCTCCGAGGAGACAGCTACGTCAGGCTCCTGTCAGCATGCACTTCCTGACATCCATATCAGCGTCTATCTTTGGTGACTGCACATGGGACAGATATCAAGGTAGAGTGGTCTCCCGACAGCCCCTCCTTGACTTTCTGTCCCATACGTTGTCACCTTATTTGCTCCCTTGAGCATTCTGTCACTGCTTCCAAGAAGGACCGAGGCATCCACACTTGGTCTTCCTTCTTCACGAGCTTCATGTGTACCTCTGCTTTTTTACAAATACAGAGAACTAGTTTATGACACAATAAAGCAAGATGACCATGCTAAAAATACATATAGAAGCAATATCTAGACTGTCTCAACAGGGAATATTGATCCTGTAATTAAAAGCAAGATTTGACACTAAATTTTATCTCAGCATGTGGACAGAGATTTAGGGTAGCTTCAGCTTTTGTCAACATAGCTGTGAGATCTACATGAATAATTAGTAGACATTTTTTTTTTTTCCATTTTAGAAGAAACTGTGTGTGTCTGTGTGTCTGTGTGTTTGTCTGTGTGAGTGCATGCACATGCCAGTGTATGTGTGTGAGTGAGTGTGTGCCTGTGTTTGTGGGTGTGCACACATGAGTATGAATGTGTGTATACATGTGTGTGCATGTATATGTGCATTTGTGTGTGTGTGTGCTCTTATGAAGTAGTAGTAGTAGAGAGAAGCAAAAGGAGAAGCAGTGTAACTGTACATCTGTCAAAGCCATATGCTGGTGGCATATACATTCTCATCACATGATCTACACATTTTCCAATGACCTATTTTTGTACTATGAATTTCTGAGCAAAAATAACATCATAGGACAGGGAAGCAGTGGAAAAAGTAGAACATCGCAATGCAAGGGAAGTTTTGAGCTAAGATTTACTAAATTAAGAGACAAGACTTTTGTCTCTTTTTCAGAGAACAGAAAAGTGACACCAAAATCCAAGGTCCTATGTCTTTGATGGTTCATCCACCTCTAACAATTCAGCTTAAAAATTGTATCAATCCATCTAGAAGGTCACAGGAATATGGAAAAATAATGAGAACATACAGATGTGAAATTTGTGAGCCATCTGTACAATTGTCACATCTCCTATGATTTATTTTTATTTTCGATCATGATAATGCATGTGTCCATATGAGCATCGGTGCATATGCAGGTGGATGCCCCTGAATGGCAGGAGGTATGAGGTCCTCTGGAACTTGCTTTGTAGATGATTGTAAGCTGTCTAGATTTGGTCCTTTGAATTAGAATCATGTCCTCAGCAATAACATAATGCACTCTTTTCTCCTGAGTCATTTCTCTAGCTCCTTATATCTTTTTTTGTGTGTGTGCGTGTGTGTGTGTGTGTGGATATTTTATTTACATTTCAAATGTTATCCCCTTACTTCATTTCTCCACTGCCTCCCTCCCAACCAACCCCCTATCCAACCCCCCCTCCTCCTGCTTCTATGAGGGTGTGCCCCCACCAACCCCCGACTCCCACTTCCCCACCCTCGAATTCCCCACCCTGGGTGTCCAGTCTTCATGGGACCAGAGATCTTCTCTCCCACCTATGCTGGACAAGGCCATCCTCCCCTACATATACAGCTGGAGCCATGGGTCTCTCCCTATGTCCTCCCAGGCTGGTGGTCTAGACCCTGCGGAGCTCTGATTAGTTGGTATTTTTGCTCTCCTCATGGGGCCACAAACGCTTTCAGCTCCTTCAGTCTTCTCTTAACTTCTCCATTGGGAACCCCTTGATCAGTTCAATGGTTAACTGTGAGCATCCATCTCTGAATATGTCAGACTCTGGCAGACCTCTAAGGAGACAGCTATATCAGGCTCTTGTCAGCATGCACTTCCTGACATCCACATCAGCGAATACCTTTGCTGACTGAACATGGGATGGATAACCAGCTGAAACAGTTTTCAGAAATCTCCTGCTTCAGTTTCTGTTCCACACTTATCTTCCATAAACTAAAAACCCTCTTAATGGCTACCTAAGAATAAAACATGTAAAGGAATTATTAAATAAAAATAAATTTAATACGAGGTAACATAAATTAAACATACTAAATTAAAATTAATATATAATTACACAATACTTTTAACAGAAAAGGCTTATAGCATCCTAGATACTTAACACAATCAGTATACTCAATGAAAAGAGATTAAATTATGCTGAATTTAAAAATGGTGAGACAGGAAAAGTGAACACTCGGTAATTTCATTTTTATATTAATTATTTTATTTATTTACATTTCAAATATCGTCTTCCTTCCTGGTCTCCCCTCCACAATCCCCCCTCCCCATTCCCATTTGTCTATAAGAGGATGTTCCCCCATACATCCATCCACTGTTGTATCACCCCTCTAACATCTCCCTTTCCTGGAAGGAAAACCTCCAGAGGACCAAGGAGCTTCCCTCCCAATGATGCCAGAAAAGGCCATCCTATGCAATAGACATAGCTGGAGCCATGACTGTCTCATGTATACTCCTTGATTAGTGGTTTAGACCCTGGGAATTCTAAGGGTTCCAGTTAGTTAATATTGTTGTTCTTCCTATGGGGTTGCAATTCCCTTTGTCTACTTAAGTCCTTCCCTTAACTCTTCTATTGGGATCCCCTGGCTCAGTCCAATAGTTAGCTGTGAATGTCCACATCTGTCTTAGTTGGGTGCTGGCAGAGCCTCTGAGAGGACAGCTATAACAGTCTCCTGTCTGCAAGCATTTCTTGGCATCAACAACAGTGTCCGGGTTTGGTGTCTGTGCATAGGATGTATCCCAAGGTGGGATGGTCTCTGGATGGTCTTTCTTTCCGTCTCTGTTTTATTTTTTTTCTCCCTGTCTTTCCTTTGGGCAGGAACAATTAAAGATTTTGAGATGGGTGGGTGGCCTCATTCCTCAATTGCAGGCCATGTTTATCTACTGGAAGTGGTCCCTTCAGGTTCTATCTTCCAACTGTTGGGAATTTTGACTAATGTCATCCCCACTGGATCCTGGGATCCTTTTGCATCTCTGGTGTTTGGGACTTTCTAGTGACTCCCATTCTCCACCCACTATGGCTATATATTTCTGTTGATTCTCCTGGCCCTCGGGACTTCTCTCCTGTCTCTTCCCATACATGTCTCTTCCCATTAGGTCTGGGTTACTTCACTCAGGATGATATTTTCTAGTTCCATAAATTTGCTTGCAAATTTCATGAAGTTGTCATTTTTAATAGCTGAGTAGTATTCCATTGTGTAAATGTACCACATTTTCTGTATCCATTCCTCTGTTGAAGGACATCTAGGTTCTTTCCAGCTTCTGGCTATTATAAATAAGGCTGCTATGAATATAGTGAAGCAATTGTCCTTGTTATACGTTGGAGCATCTTTTGGGTACATACCCAATAGTGATATAGCTGGGTCTTCAGGTAAAACTATTTCCAAATTTCTGAGGAACAGCCAGATTGATTTCCAGAGTGATTGTACAAGTTTTCAATCCCACCAACAATGGAGGAGTGTTCCTCCTTCTCCACATCCTGGCCATCATCTGCAGTTACCTGAGTTTTTGAACTTAGTTGTTCTGACGTAAGGTAGAATCTGGTGTAAGGTAGACTCTCAGGGTCTTTTTGATATGCACTTTCCTGATGACTAAGGATGTTGAACATTTCTTTAGATGCCTCTCAGTTTGAGATTCCTCAGTTGAGAATTCTTTGTTTAGCTTTGCACCGCATTTTTTTCATTGGGTTGTTTCGTATTCTAGAGTATAACTTCTTGAGTTCTTTGTATATTTTGGATATTAACCCTCTATTGGATGTAGCCATTTTGTCCTGTTGACAGTGTCCTCTGCCTTACAGAAGCCTTTCAGTTTCACGAAGTCTCATTTGTCAATTGTTGATCTTAGAGCCTGAGCCATTGGTGCTCTTCTGTTCAGGATATTTTCCCTTGTGCCTATATGTTCAAGGATCTTTTCCACTTTCTCTAGTATTATATTCAGTGTATCTGGTTTTATGTGGAGATACTTGATCCACTTGAGCTTGAGCTTTGTGCAAGGAGGTAAGAATGGATCAATTCGCATTCTTCTACTTGCTGACCTCCAGGTCAATTAGCACCATTTGTTGAAAATGATTTTCTTTTTTCCACTATGTGGTTTTTGCTTCTTTGTCAAAGATGAAATGACCATAGGTGTGTTGGTTTACTTCTGGATCTTCAATTCTACTCCATTGGTTTACCTGTCGGTCTCTGTACAAATACCATGCCGGTTTTTTTTTATCACTATTGCTCTGTAGTAGGTTTTGAGGTCAGAAATTGTCATTTCCCCCAGAAGTTCTTTTATTGTTGAGAATTGTTTTATTTTATTTTTTGTTATTCTAGATGAAGATGAGATTTAATATTTCTATCTCTCTGAAGAACTGTGTTGGAATTTTGATGGGCATTGCACTGAATCTGTAGATTGGTTTTGGTAAGATAGACATTTTTACTATTTTAATCCTATCAGACTGTGAGCATGGGAGATCTTTCTATCTCCTGATTTCTTTCATGAGAAACTAGAAGTTCTTGTCATACAGATCTTTCACTTGCTTGCATAGAGTTACAACAAGATATTTTATATTATTTTTAACTATTGAGAAGGGTCTTATTTTCCTAATTTCTTTCTCAGCCCATTTATCCTTTGTGTAGAGGAAGGATTTATTTGAGTTAATTTTATATTCAGCTACTTAGCTGAAGTTTTTTTTATCAGCTGTAGGAATTGTCTAGTATAATTTTTGCAGTCACTTATGTGACTATCATATCATCCACAAATAGTAATACCTTAACTTCTTTTCAATTTGTATCCCTTTGACCTCATTTGTTATCTAATTGCTCTAGTTAGAACTTCCAGTACTATATTGAATACATAAAGTGAGAATGTGGGCAGCCTTGTCTTGTTCCTGATTTTAGTGGAATTGCTTCAAGTTTCTCTCAATTTAAGCTGATGTTGGTGTTGGTTTGCTATATATTGCTTTTATTATGTTTAGGTATGTGCCTTGAATTCTTGATCTTTCTAAGACTTTTAACATGAAGGGTTGTTGTATTTTATCAAAGGCTTTTTCAGCATCTAAAGGGATGATCATGTGAGTTTTTTCTTTGAGTTTGTTTATATGGTAGATTACATTGATTGATTTCTGTATATTGGACCATTCCTGCCCTACTTGGATAAAGCCTACTTGATCATGATGAATGATCATTTTTATGTATCCTTAAATTCAGTTTGGGAGAATTGTATTGTATATTTTTGCATCAATATTCATGGCAAAATTGATCTGAAATTCACTGTTTTGTTTGTGTCTTTGTGTGGTTTAGGTTTCAGTGTAATTGTGGCTTCTTAGAACAAATCAGATAATCTTCCTTTTGCTTTTATTTTGTCAAATGTTTTGAGAATTATTGTTATTAGGTCTTCTTTGAAGATCTGATAGAATTTGTACTAAAACTATCTGGCCCTGAGTGTTTTTTGGCTGAGAATCTTTTAATGACTCTTCTATTTCCTTAGGGGTTATGGGACTGTTTAGATGGTTTATCTGGTCTTGATTTAATTTTGTTGCCTGGTATCTGTCTAGAAAATAATCCATCTTGTCTAGATTTTCAGTTTTATTGAGTATAGGCTTTTGTAGTAGTTTCTAATTTTTTTTTTAAATTTCCAAAGTTTCTGTAGTTATGTCTCCATTTTCATTTCTGATTTTGTTAAATTGGATACTGCCTCTGTACCCTTTAGTTAGTTTGGCTAATGGTTTATGTATCATGTTGATTTTCCCAAAGAACCAGCTTAGTTTTGTTGATTCTTTGTGTAGTTCTCTTTGTTTCTAATTGGTTGATTTCTACCCTGAGTTTGATTATTTCCTGCAATCTACTCTTCTTGGGTGTGTTTGTTTCTTTTTGTTCTAGGGTTTTTAGATATGCTAGTGTAGGGTCTCTCTAATTTCTTTATGAAGGCACTCAGTGCTATGATTTTTCTCTCTTAGCACTGCTTTTATTGTGTGCCATAAATTTGAGTATGCTGTGTTATCATTTTCATTAAATTCCAGGAAGTCTTTAATATTTCTCTTTATTTCTTCCCTGATCAAATTATCATTGAGTAGAGAGTTGTTCAGTTTCCATGATATATGGGCTTTCTGTTGTTTTGTTGTTATTGAAGACAAGCCTTAGTCCATTGTGATCTTATAAAATGATAGGCTTATTTCAATCTTCTTTTATCAGTTGAGGCTTGTTCTGTGTCCAATTATATGGCCAATTTTGGAGAAAGTACTGGGAGGTGCTGAGAAGAATGTATATTATTTTCTTTTAGGCGAAATGTTCTGTAGCTATCTGTTAAATCCATTTGGACCATAACTCCTGTTAGTTTTACTGTGTCTCTATTTAGTTTCGGTTTCCATAATCTATTGGTGAGAGTGGTGTGTTGAAGTCACTCACTGTTATTTTCTGAGATTCAAGTGTGTTTTGAGTTTAATAATGTTTCTTTTACAAATGTGGATACCCTTGCATTTGGGAAAAAGATGTTCAGAATTGAGAGATCATCTTGGTGGATTTTTCCTTTGATGAGCATGAAGTGTCCTTCCTCATTTATTTTCATACCTTTTGGTTGGAAGTCTAATTTATTTGATATTAGAATGGCTACTTCAGCTTTTTTCTAGGGACCATTTGATTAACTTTTTCCAGCCTTCAACTTTGAGTTACTATCTGTCTTTGTCCCTAAGGTGTGTTTCCTGTATGCATCAAAATGCTGGATCTTGCTTGCCTGTCCAGTCTGTTATCCTATGTCTTTTGATTGGAGAATTCAATCCATTGATGTTGAGGAATATTAAAGACCAATGATTGTTATTTTCTGTTATTTTTTGTTGTTATAGGAGGTATTATGTTTTTGTAGTTCTCTTCTTTTGATTTTTTTTTTTTTTTTTTGTGAGATGAATAATTTCTTGGTTTTTTCTTGGGTGTAGATTCCCTCCTTGTAATAGAGTTTTTCTTCTATTATCCTCTGTAGGACTGAATTTGTGGAAAGCTATTGTTTAAATTTGGTTTTGTGTTAGAATAACTTAGTTTCTCCATCTATGGTGATTGAGAGTTTTGTTGGATATAGTAGCCTAGGCTGTCATTTGTGTTCTTTTAGGGTCTGCATGATATCTTTCAAAGATCTTCTGGATTTTAGAGTCTCTCTTGAATAGTCTGGTATAATTCTGGTAGGTATGCCTATATGTTACTTAGCCTTTTTTCCCTTACTGTTTTTAATATTCTGTCTTTGTTCTATGTATTTAGAGTTTTGATTGTTATGTGACAGGAGGAATTTCTTTTCTGGGCCAGTTTATGATATTCTGTAAACTCCTTGTACATTTATGGCCATATCTTTTAGTTTAGGGAAGTTTCCTTCCATAATTTTGCTGAGGATGTTTTCTGACCATTTGAATTAACCATTTCTCTTCTATTCTTATTATTCTTAGGTTTAATCTTTGCATTGTATTCTGAATTTGCTGGATGTTTTGAGTTAGGAGCTTTTTGCATTTTGTATTTTCTTTGACATTTGTATCTTCTATGGTATGTTCTACACCTGAGACTCTGTCTTCTATTTCATATTTTGTTGGTGATGCTTGCATTTGTAACTCCTGATTTCTTTCCTAGGTTTCCATCTCCAAGGTTGCTTCCTTTTGTGATATCTTTATTATTTCTATTTCTATTTTTATACCCTGGGCAGTTTTGTTCAGTTCTTTCATCTGTTTGACTGCATTTCATTAGGGATTTATGTGTTTCCTCTTTAAGGGCTTCTATCTATTTACCTGTGTTCTCCTTTATTTCTTTAAGGGAGTTATTTATGTTCTCCTTAAACATCTCTCATCTTCATGTGATGGGATTTTATGTCAGAATTTTGGTTTTTTTTTAAAAGTGTTTTGGGGTATCCAGGACTAGATGTTTTGGGAGAACTGGGTTCTGATGGTGCCAAATGGCATTGGTTTCTGTTGCTTATGTTCTTATGCTTGCCTCTTGCCATCTGGTAATCTCTGGTGTTAACTGGCCTTGTTGTCTGTCTGGAAACAGTTCCTCCTGTGAGACTGGTTATGAAGGTCCTTCTAGAAGTCAAGATGTCTCTGGATGTAGGTAGTTGGGGAGGGAGGCACAGTGATAGATGGTTAGGAAGTTGCATTGATAGCAGGACAGATTGGTCCTGTGTCTGTAGGGCCCTGTGTGTTCCAGTTAGTCTTCTACCTGTTTACCCGTGTTTACTAGGTATTTGATCCTGGGCAGGAAGCAGGAGTGTCTCACTTATGAGCCTTTTAATGATGGATCTCCTGGGAGTCAAGCTGTCTCTGGCTATGTGGTCAGGGGAACACCTGATCTGCTCCTGGGAGCACATGCATCCCAGAAGGGAGTAATTGCATTTTTTAAAGAAAAACTAAGAAGAATAAATGAACAAATAATAAATCAGAGTAAGCAGAGTGCAAAGTAAAACACAACTTGTTACATTATAATGAAGCTTTTTACTATCAAGCTATCAAGGGAAGGTCAAATCTATCCCAAATATATATATATATATATATATATATATATATATATATATATATATATATACATATATATATATATATATATATATATATATATATATATATAATTTTTACTATTATAAGGTCATATGTTTTCTATTTGTTGCATACTATATCAGACTATTAATATGAGAGATACTCAAGTACAAATGACCAAAAGCTAGATGTGGCTTGCTCCTTTCTGCATGGCTGATATCACTCAAGACAGCAACAACTAGGACAAATCCCCCCAAGCAAGGGAACAAACAGTAAAATATCAATGAGATCTAAAAATGTACCAGCAGAAGACACAAGAATCCATGCTAGAAGGGCACAATGGTTTGGATGATAAAGTTTGAGCACTGTGGGGCAATTGAGGTCAGGACCTTTGGATGAGACTGTTCCAATGCAATGATTAAATAGAAACCACTTCAGAGTTATGTTTTTGGGTCAGCTGAGAAACTAGCCTGCTTCTTCAGGAAACTCACCTTATCTTAAGCCCAAGGCATACTCACATGATAAAACAAAGCATCAGATCGCAATCAAAACTGACAAAATATAGTAAGTAGTTCTTGTAACATAAATTAATAATCACTAACCTTCCAAGGTCATGTTTAGATTATTTAAATGGCTTAGGAGAGTCCATAAAATGTTAAAAAGTCAGAATATGAACAAGTGACTGGAATCAGTGAAGTCCAACATAAATGTATATTGCTGACATGGGCATGGTCTTCTCAATCAGAGCCCCAGTTGATTGATCCCAGCTGTGTGTGTATCTCTTCTTTCACTGATCCTATCAGTCAGGCAACCCCTGGAACAGTGTTGGATAGGGAAAGCACAAAATTGTCAATGAATAGAGCTTTATAGGCAAATTCTAAAAACACAGATCTGGTAAGTAAAAAAGAGACAAAACACAGCAACAGTTATTTACTTAACTAGAAAACCAATGATATATTAAATTGTAAAACGCATAGAATTAAAACTGCAAGCTGTATCATGTACTAAAGGTTTTTTAGTTTTGAAGTTTTGAAGTATCATACTTTGGAGATGTTATGCAAGTATAGCTAACAGGGCATGCTTAAGAATTAGAGATAATTAATAAGAGAAAACTAGGACTCAAAAATAACAAAGTTGTATTTGGCAGAGATTTTATTTAGTGAAGATACTATTGGTTCTGTCAGTAGTGGCATTGCCACTATTTTATCTCATACCATGGAGAGAATGATATGGCTGTACTCTGAGCCATCAGTGATTTAAGGACAAAGAGGACTAGGAGGCCATGAGTGAAAAGATAAATTGGGGTGTCAGGAGACAGCATCTGGTACTTAAGGCATGAGACCAAGATGATTGTGAAAAGCAAATGTGTAAAGAAGGTTTCCGTAGAAGAGTGTCAAGCATCTTGAAACACTGAAACATCAGTGGGTGAAAGGTCAGGGGGAAAGACAACAAAACCTGAAGCTTTAGCAGGATGTGATCGTTTCCATAGGAACAGTCTATGCTCAAGAGCACTGCAGTAAGCTTTAATCTGGCCCACAAGCGGTCCTGAAAGGGTTAACTTACAGCAATGGAATACATCTCTGCTTCTTTTAGGCACTCAGACCCAGGTGTCTTTTCTGTTCTATTTAAATGTCCTCTCTCCCAGGCTTTCCCTATGCATTCGTAAAAATGGTCCAGTGCAAAAACCTCCTCATCACTTCCCATGGTTAATCTCAGCCTTCGATTGATTTAGGCATTTATTTATTTAGTTTATTGATATCTCCTCCCATTTTACCAGGTCTGAAATATATGCTTCAATTAGTCAGATATCCCTCACTGTTTTGCACTAATCAGGTAACTGGATTTTATAAGTGGATCAGGCTATAACCAAGAAACCAAAGAGTTAATTCCTCAAATGAAACAAAGAAACAAAAAAATACATTGAACCAAAAACTTTGCAGAACACTTCACTACCTAACTAAATTAATCTATATATTAGAAAAAAACAATATATATTAAAAAAAAAACATTTTCAAGCACTAAATATATTGATTGAAAACATTTTTCAGTTATGTGGCCGAGCACTTTTATGGTTTTAGATGTGTTATTATGTTATTAGATATGTTTATTATGTTTAGATGTATTATTATATGTTTAGATGTGTTATAAACTGGGTGCCAGGATGACCCTATTAATACAAGCATTCAGGCTGTAGAGGCATGAAGAAGAGATTGGTTTGGCTGCTGGTTAGTTTGATGCCAGTTTGGTTTACATGAGTCCCTGTCTCAAAACATAAAATAAAACAAAAAAGTGACTTTTGTAACTAGTAATTTCTATTCTGTTTGGTCGCAGACATTTATATTATTGTTCCACATATTATAAACATAGGACTAAAGCATCAAAAGCATGTGTTACCTACACAGAAAGAGCTACTATTCTGGAGCAGGAATCCTCCTCTCAGAAAAATCCCCATTGACAAAGGTGGCTTCTTCATGCATACATATGAACACACACACACACACACACACACACACACACACACACACACACACGTACACCCACCTCCATTTACTCCCCCCCCACACACATACAAGCAGATGCATATAGACATGAACATGCAACTCTAACACAGGATTGCTTTTATCATCTCCTTGGCATTTTTTTCTAATCTAGAATATGTAAATCTGGGAAAGCAATCATAGCTTTTGAATAAGGAGATTTCATGAAATTACAGATATAAGTATATATAGTTATAAGATATTATACAGATGACAATTTTATCAAAGTACAATTATGAAGCACAAACTTATTGTAAAAAGACAATTCTCAGAGCATATCAAGATTTTCCCAGAGAAACTGCAGTTGCTTAGCAACAATTGTAAACAGGATATTTGGAGCTTTCTCAACAACTACACAGATGCATCAATTACTTAAGCAGCATGATCTTGACTTTTACAGCTAAATAAACCCCCTAAACTCATGAGCTCTCTTGATGCCAGTGCTCTGGATTTATAATCTCTTCATTCTAGAGTGAAAAGAGATGTTTAATTTGCTCGAGCACTGAATAATATCTGATTGTATTATTTATTAGGAATAAATAAATTCAGCCAAATGCAAAAAATTTTAAATATCCTTTAGTAATTCTTTCTGAACTAATATACGTTATCATTAAATATTTTATGATATGATAGAAATAGCTGCCTTTTTAGCTTTTGGATAGCTCATTTTTTACAGTGGCTGTACTCATCTTTATGAAAATGTTCTACTAGTATGTCATTGTAATTGTATTAGTTTGTAATCCTCATTGAAAATACTTCATTAAGTCATATACATTTAAATCATATTTCTTTATAGTAATCAGATTTCAGAGTTCAGTATTTGTTCCAGTTGGAACCATAACTGATTTTGAATGTCATATAATGATTTTGTAGCCATTTTATAACTTAGATAGTTTTTAATCTTTAATTTTTGGGGAAGTGAAAAAATGTGGTAAGTAGAGCTTTGTATGGCTCAAGGAATTGTTCTAGGGATGCATTAGTTTCTGTATCTAGGCTCTGCACCATTTATGTTACAGTTTAACTATCTTTGTGCTCTGCCCATGAACAACATAACTTTGTCTCTTTTCCCCTCTAATGTCATAATGAAGTATGGATTTTCATTTACTATTGTTACATGTTAAGTCCTGCCACTTAAGATTCTAATTACCCTATCCTTGGGCAGTGGGAGTCCTCTCCCACTGACTTTTCTGTCCTTTGTACAGCACTTTCTATTAAGCATCTTATTTTCTCCAATAGCAAATGTTCAAGTCCCATGTTGTGTTTTCTCTGCTTTAATCTTGGCATGTGTCCACTAACCCCGGTTCATTTAGCGGAGTACATGGTGAATGCCATAACTGGGTTTCTCATTGCTCATAGAGGAACTGGATTTTTTTTAGGCCTCCAAACTGTGTTCTAAAAATATATGTGTCACAAGTTTATTTTGACATGTCTAACTAAATAAGAAGAGATTTTACTTTCATTATTTGGTTTTATAATCTCAGTTCATTTTTCTTAAAATGAATTCTCTTGGTCACTATTAACAGGAGCTTACTGTTTTCCTTGTTTACAATGTGGGCAAAATGGTTATAAAATTGTAACAGCATTTTTAGATGAACCAACCCTTTAAGTAGCAATAAAACTGTGGAGAGAGATTTTTAAGCATTCTTTTTCGATCCTCACACATTTTTTCACTAAAGGTATTCAGAATTATGCTCAAAAGCAGTGTGCACATTCCCTTAGCCTTTGTGGTAGTATTTTATGTTCAGTTAAATTTAAGTTAAATCACCCCTAATCCCCCATGTCCTTTTATCCCTCTCCTTCACATCTGGTCCTCCTCTCTTCTTGGCAAATATCCAGCAAAGCTCAACATGTGTTTGTGTTCTTTCTGTGAGAGGGTGTGATAGGTTCAGAATATGAATATGTATTTTTTAACTGAACTAACACTTTATTCAAGCTTTATTATTATTATTAATCATTTAAGTTTCAACGTTTGTTGTGAAGATGTTATTTGTACTGTCTATAATACCTTTCTATTTATTTTTTATTACTTTTATTATTATTTTATTTATTATCTGTTTAATTTTTGAAGTTTATTGTTTATTTTTGTTTTTTCAAGACAAGGCTTTTCTGTGTAGCCTTAGCTGTCCTTGAACTCACTCTGTAGTCTGTACTGTTCTCAAACTCAAGTGATCTGCCTGAATCTGCTTCCTGAGTGCTGGGATCAAAGGCATGAGTCACCAAGGCCTGTTCTTTCCCTTCCTGTTTTAATGATAAAGATAATAGTGTGATTAAGATTTAGAACTTTAACATTTAGAAATTAGGCATCTTTTCTTTCAAACTAATTCTCTCAATTTTTTGTTTACTTTTTTTTTTTTGAATGAGCCCTGTCGACTTAGTCAAAGCCATCTATTGCACTATGTGTTGTGCTGTGTGACACTGAGCATCTTCAATAGTGAGAACTGGCTAACCAACTGAACATGCCCTGTACTGAGAGAGCATCCTCTCTAGTCTGTACACCACTGAATACATAAAATTGTTACTAAGAGAAAACCTAAGCAAATACTTGTTTTACTTGCTTTTATCTATCTATCTATCTATCTATCTATCTATCTATCTATCTATCTATCTATTTGTAAATGACTAATTTTTGTAATTACACAGCTAAGGAATGCTGTATTAGTCATGGTGAAAATGAAGATGACATCTGCACCTGAAACTAACAGGGCTAAAACTGTTTATTCAGAGAATGTCTGTCTCATCCTTCTGCTTTCTGAGTCAAAAATTCATTCATTATTGTCCCCAATTTGTGGGGTGTAACCTGTAACCCATATTCCTGGAGGATAGAGGGTTTTTTCTTAATAACTTATGAGATGATTAGCTCTTCCAAAGAAAATATAAGTAAAACTATATGATTTTGAGGAGTTTGAAAATGTCAAAAGGCTGAAAGGTCATGGTGTCAAACTGGTTTTTCAAAGGTTTTGTTTCTACCCATATACAGGGGGCGTTCCTATCCTTCATCAGAGAAGCTTTCCTTCCTTCCTTCCTTCCTTCCTTCCTTCCTTCCTTCCTTCCTTCCTTCCTTCTTCCCTCCCTCCCTCCCTTCCTCCCTTCCTTCCTTCTTCCTTCCTTTTTTCTTTCTATAGAATCAGTGAATGTATAGACTCGTGGCTGCTCATAGTGCTGAGGATAAGTCATTCGTTACTGCTCACCTCTAAATGGGACATTTATGTCAGCCATTTGAGGTTTCTGGAACATCATAAAAGTGAGGGCAGAAAAAAAAATAAAGTAAGACTCAGATGATGGAAGGGAAAGGCTGGGGGATGTTGACTTTTGGCAAATGACACAACCTTTGCAATTGTGGACTCATAAAAGCAGGGGCTGGCTGTTTGGGACATTAAAAGAATGTGTCTGTCAAGTCCAGTCTCCAATCGGGGAGAGGCAGAAAGGTGTTAGTGGCTGTTGCTAGCTTCTGGAATGTGGAAATGTCATTATCATCAGAATAATTCCTGGTAAATTCCCTGTACTCCACATGATAACATCATACCTACTGTCAATTTCTTTTGTAGTTAAACAATTTATGGGGAAAAAAGAGAAAGAAAAAGAAAAATCAGCATGGATTTGAAAAAAAAAAAAGCAGCAAGAAGGGATTTGTTGAGTTTGGTGGGAGAAATGGGAAAAAGAAAATGATATAATTATAAACTCAAGAAATCCCAAAAGAAATGATTAATAAAAAAGAATAATCACCATGACCAAAAGCAAATTGAGATGAAAAGATTTGTTTTGTTTACACTTCTAGGTAATAGTTCATCACTAAAGGGAGTCAGAGCACGAATTCTATCAGAGCAGTAACCTGGAGGTATGAGTTGATACAGAAGCCACATGGGAGTACTAGGTACTAGTTTGATTTCCAAGGTTTACTGAGCCTGATTTCTTATAGAGCCTAGGATGAGTAGACACTCACAGTGAGCTTGGAACACGTCTTGCCTCCATTAGTCATCAATCAAGAAAATGCACTATAGGCTTGCCCATAGGGCAATTTGGTGAGGCCATTTTCTTAATTGAAGTTTGTTCTTCCCTCCCAAATGACCCTGTCAGGTTGATATAAAACTAGCCAGGATGTTCATGCTTAAATGGTGACCATGGTTAAAGTCACTAGGTTTCGAAACAAAAGACATAAACGTGAGAGAAGCATTTGGGCAGAGGAAGGTGTTTGACAGTGATGGGAAGAAAAGGGAAGGCAGGCATGAGTATGTTCAGAATTCATCGAATACAACAAAATGATAGACTGGGTATTAGGTCTTTCTTGCATCTTACTGACATAAATTGGCATAGTTATGCTCTAACTGTATTTTGAGAGAAAAGTTTTAACAGGAAGGGTGATATGTAGGAGGAACTAAGGTGGGAGGAGTAAGGAGAGGAGGAGGAGAAGGAGAGGAGGAGCTAGGTGATGAGAGAGAAAGAGAGAAGGGGGCTACACATGGAGGCAGATGTTCACATGTCTCCGCCAGTCAAAGATAGTTGATATATCTAGGTTGGGTATTAGGTTACACTTCTGATTGATATTGAGCATTACCAAATTTATAAAGCCATTGGTTAACATTAAAAAAATTGTATAAAATCAAAAAGGAGAAAGGGGTATGGGATAGGGGTTTTCTAGGGAGGGGAAATGGGGAAAAGGAATGGCATCTGAAATGTAAATAAAACATCCAATAAAAAATAGAAATTGTACAGCAAAAAATTCATCTAATACATGTTTGAAATTCCCAAAGAATAAACTTAACTTTAAAATCTTTCTCATCTGTAAGTCAGAGAGGCACCCATAAATCTGAGAGCCAGACCAGTAGAAATCCACAAATACCACGGAACTTGGTAGCTACCCTGTTATGTACTTAATCTGTATGTAACCCACAGCTCTCTGCTTAAGCTGTTCCTATAACTCCTAAGAAAATACTCTGTTGCAACAAAATTCTTATGTAAAGCCCTGTTACAATAGTAATTAATATGCTTAAAAGCTTTCATTCATAATCATCAGTGAATAACATTGACACCACACTGAAGTGTCTTCTTAATGACAGGAAGTATGATTGACAGGAAGTTTTGGGTATGCACCCAATGTAAGACTTTGTCCCTTGATTTGTCCTTCTTGCAGGAAATACTTTTAAAATTGCTTTCAAAGTATTTTACTTCATATCGAAAATTACTTTCCATTAATAATTTTGTGTCTGTTCAATGGATTTAGTTTATATACATTTTAAGGTATTTTCAGAAATAGCCAATATATTATTATCATCTTGTGGGATCCTAGTTGCTTTTTATTTGCTAAAGTGGTCAGAAAATGTGTGAGTGTACATTGGGGAGTGTACTTTATCTAAAATAAAGATTGCTTACTTTGTAATACATCTTTTCTTTTCTTAGGCTAACTCATTCGCTATTCATAAAACATGACACGTCAACTAAATTGGATTTTGTAGGATAAAGGGCTAAAGGGGTAACACTGAACATCTTTTCAGCAATATTACCACATTTGGCAGCATAGTGTAATGAAAGAGCCATTTAAGCCATTCAGATATTGTTTTTAAATCCCAGTGACATTATTTAAACTCCAAGCCTCCATTTATTAAGCTACAAAATTGGAAAGCTTTTGTCTGCACGGTAGCCTATTACTGGATGAAAAGGTTGTAAATGCTTTTCTACCTACCTCACGACCTTCAGTCACGACCACTTCAATGTGTCTTCTTCAGCTTCCATTTCTTGCCATGTTTGAGAAGAGTTTAAAATTAATTTATAAGAATAAATGGAAAGTCCATAAACCATTTATCAAGAGTACTTCCACAGATGATATCAAAGTACAGTTTACAGTCTGAGAAAAATATCGTTACTTTTAATTAATGAATAAAATTATAAATATGAATATCTAAACATCTCAAAGAGTTATTAAAGACATATTTAAGAAAATGAGTTAATGATGTCAGAAGACACTTCATACGAGCTGCCATTCATATTATCAGTTGAGTATATGGAAATATACTCTTAAATTGCTGAAGGGGTATGTGTGTAAAATTTATTATTCATTGTGTGCTATTAATTATAATTCCAGGATTGTGTATATATAGATATTTTAATTGCACATCCTTAAGAATGAGATAAGAGCTAAAGAAGCTACCTTGATACTACATACATGAGAAGGAGGGAAGGGAGAGAGGGAGTGCACATACACTGAGGAGACTATATGATGACTTGTTTCTAAAATGGAGAAGGAGGTCACATCAATCTAGAAGTGTAATGGGCTTTAGAACTAAGTTTTATTCCTGGAAGATCTATTTACAACTATTGACCTGTGGAACTGTAAGAACTCTGTTGTTTTAGCTCACTAATTTGTCACAGTAGTCATGGATATTTAGATATGGTTTTTGTTCCAGCTTAAAATTCAATAACTGAAACTGAGGACTGATTTACTGTGTTCATATAATGTTAAAAAAAAAAAGAGGAAACACTCCGTATCTTAGTACTGTAGAAACCTGTTCACACATGGCTTAGGTGTTTGCGGGACCTTTCAGTTACTAACTGTAACTGACTATTCCAAGACAGGAAAGTCAGCTCTAGATCTCTGTAGAGTTGGTTTCAGTATAATAGAAATCAAATAAACCCAACATAAAGAAAGGAAATTAATTTTTTAGGATATATAACTTTTTTCTTGCGAAGAATCAACAACTTTTGAATTTGAGAATTTTGCTCTAACAGGATTGTTGTGAAGTCGTGGTCTAACAAGGGCTTCTCAAGATGATGTTGTGTGATTTCTTTTCAGCTGTGTTTTACATAGTAAATGTATTTCTTGGACAAGTCAAAACAAAATATTTTTTCCTGCAACATTGTAGAGTTCAATATTCACTTTAAAATCAAGCTTTTTTTTTTCTTTTTTTTTTTTTTTTTTCACATCTAATATAACTGACAGAAATCACTGGGAACTTTACAAAATAGATATGCCCTGTAGTTTGGTTAATAAAGGAAACTACAAAAACGTTTGATTTTTGTTTTCATATGAAATCTAATCTCATGGTGATAATTGTAATTCAAAGACTTGAGTCTCATAAATAACTAAAACATGTTCAGATAGGTGCCTGAAAAACAGATAAAACAAGCATAGGGAAGTTACAAGAATATCAACTCATTACTGAAAATTGTCAGAAAAATACATCTATTGAATCCTTAATTAAATGTTAATTTTTATCATATTAAACATATCATAATTCAAGCCAGTCTACCAACATATCACTTGACAGAATCTTTAAGTCCTATAATAAATGTATAGTTAATTTAAGATTATGTCATGGCTATATATTTATAACAATTGTTTTAGTATAAGAGAATGTTTCAAAAAATTAGATAGCTCATTTATAATGTCCTTTAAAATTATTTCTCTAATTTTATTCATTAAGTTTTATTAATTTTGAATGATGTTAAAAGGTAAACATTAACATAATTCATCACTTTACCTCAACCAGATTTATTTCATTGTGGCATTAGACACATCTAATATTCTATATAGTTACATATCACATATATGCAGTAGCTTCAAAGGCCTTCATAAATTCTACCTATGATTGTGAAACAGAGAAACTAAGAACAAATATTAATAAACATGGAAAGGAAGGGAGTGCAGTTTCAATATGTTTTTAGCATTATTACAGGTTTGAACAGTCTGACAATTGCTTGTGAGCATTCTCTATGTCTCTTCCTTCTGCTTCAGTGTTTGAACCTAAGATGCATTTGTCAGTCAGTCTGCACTTTTTCCAGTAAGCAACAAAATAGAAAATCACTCAATCTAGCCCTGGTGGAGAGCAGCCAGCCTGGCTGACACTTCGGAACACACTGCTTCTGTCTCTCTATGTGATTGCTAATAGCTTGCATAATCAAGACTGAAGTTCTGGCAAAGCGCTCCTCATGGTGAGTATGAAAATGAGTGCTAAAGAACAGATACAGTTGAGAAACTACTCAGAGTGGCATGAGTGGCCTTTATTTTCCTCCCCTTTATCCTTCTGCCTGTGTCATCTCATCCTGTGTCTGTGGGCATCTTAGTCTACTTTCTGCAGCTCCTAAGAAATGTAGAACACGTTGGCTAGCTTTATGAAAACAGAGTGAAGCTATAGAACATTCAGCTTCATAGTTCTTTCATTGTTAACATTTTGTTTTTCTGATCTGTATTACATGACTTCTGTGGAGAGTATGCCCTTATTGGGAGTGTCATCGCCTCCATTAGCATTCCCCACAGCTTCTAATTTGAGTAGAAGGAAACATTTGACATTATACTTGAAGTGTGTGCTCCCTTCACAATAGCCACATAATACCACAATTCAGCCTTTTATATTATACTATCAGTATTATAATATACTTGTATTCATCTCCCATTTTGTAACAAAATGCATGGCACTTTATTATCACAGTTAGCCCAATGACAAGCTTGAGGAGGCGCTTTTGGAAATTTGATTGAGGTATAGTGCACTGGATATAAATCAACATATTTGTGTGGTCATTCAAGTACTACATAATGAGGAAACAGCCTGGTAGCATTTCACAATTTACTCTTTTCCCCTTTCTTCTTGGAACAGAAGGGTGAGTATTATTAGATTCAGAATCATGAACAATTTTAACAACAAATCTAAAACTTGTTTTTATCACTAAAAGAGAGCCCTTTCACTTGTCCATTTATTTTCAAGTGTTTTGTAAAATCATTTTTCCTGCATGGATTTGATTGTCACAGTGAAAGTAAGAGTAACAACAGTAGCGTTCATTCCACATTTCTTTTCAATGGTAAGACCTGGGGAGCTGCAGATACCTGACACTATGTGACACTCTCAGAAACTCAAGGACTCGGGAAACTGAGACCAACAGAAACCACACCATGGTGAGAATCTATCTGGCTAAGGTGATGATGTTGACCTCAACTACACCTCTGCAAAGTTATGCGAAGCCTATGCTTTAAAAATCATTCCTTCAAGACTCAAAGCTCAAAAGTAACTGTCCAAGACACAGGCATCAAAAGCAAAGAAAAATGGAATTGCAGCATACTTAGAAAGCTTTTACTATGAGAGAGAGAGAGAGAGAGAGAGAGAGAGAGAGAGAGAGAGAGAGAGAGAGAGAGAGAACCATAAACTAAAGAAATAGCTTGGAGAATGGCAAAAATTATTTGCAAAAAACATACAAAACATGTGCAAAACCTATGAAGTATCTAAATCATTTAACAGCCAGGAACAACATGATTATTAAAGCAAGCAAAAGGTATAAGTAGATTACTTTCCAAAGAAAACACAATAGTGAGCAGCTGCTATTTTTTAAAATATATATTCAATATGCAAATCAAAACCACAACAAGCTATCACCTCCCAACTCTCAGGAAGGCTTTTATCTAAATGAACAAGAAATGTTGGCTGGAGGCCAGGCAGTGGTGGCACATGCCTTTAATCCAAGCACTTGGGAGGCAGAAGCAGGCAGATTTCTGAGTTTGAGTCCAGCCTGGTCTACAGAGTGAGTTCCAGGACAGCCATGGCTATACAGAGAAACCTGTCTTGAAAAAACAAAAAAGAATGAAAGAAAGAAAGAAAGAAAGAAAGAAAGAAAGAAAGAAAGAAAGAAAGAAAGAAAGAAAGAAATGTTGGCTGGCTGGTAGGTGGAGGTGGGAGGTGCACACCTTTTATCCCTTTTATCCCAGCACTTGAATGGCAAATGAAGGTAATCTCTATAAGTTTGAGTCCAGTCTGGTTTATAGAGCTAGTTCCAGGATGGCCAAGGTTACATAGAGAAACCTGTCTAGAAATAGGTAAGCCAGGTATGGAAGGATGTGCAGTTATTGATTTAAGATATTTTTAAAAGTCAGAAAACATCTACTCTATGGCTAAAGAGGTAAAGGCACTTGCAAGCCAAGTATGGTTGCCTGAGTTTAATCCCTGGGACACACATAGAAAAAGCACAGAACAGATTCTCAGAAGTTGTCCTCTGACCTCCACCCTTGTATTGTGGTACACACAAATGGTCTTTATCGGTCTTAATTTGTTATTTTAAGTCAGAATAATGGAGGAAGTAAATTGTCATCTATCAGGGCCTTGGTGAGAAAATGAGATGCTAGCCAAAAAGCACAAGGCCAGGGAGGATTAAGGTAGTCTGTAGACCTAGCATATTTCATAAGGACAATTGTTAATAGCATTATATTATAATAAAGAATGTTATAAAATAGTAGATCTAATATTTCTCATAACCTACTTAAATACACGAAGTTAAATATGAGAGATGATATATCAGATGTTCTGCATCTGATAGTCATTTAACTGAATCTTGGCATGCATGCACATTTTAGAGTCCAGGGATATATATATATATATATATATATATATATATATATATATCTAGCTATGAATATGGCCTAACATAAAGTTATAAATTTAAAGTATTATGAGATGTTGGCCATGTGTGATTGTGTGTGTGTGTGTGTGTGTGTTTGCCTGTGGGTTTTTTGCTACTTAGTTGTTTACTTGTGCATTTGCTGATGATAATGTGTCACAATGTCAAAAAGATGGGCATACTTTTATGTATATGTAGCACCCTAAATATGTATAATATGTTTGTCAATTTTACCTTCATAAAACCAAGAAAATTGTTTAATACTCTGGCAGTACTGATAACATAAATATTCCTTTCAAGTGGCTGATTGGGAAAGAGAATGAGAAGTCTTCCACTCAATGGGAGAAGAAGTAAGAAACTTAAAATATGATACTAAGAAAATATCAAAGATTTTCTGTGTTAAAAGACACAGAAGTAATCACCCACTTGAAATCTGTTACCAAAACATATTTTATGGTTTGCATTTCCTTATTTTAACCTTTTAAATTCATATCAAATTATAAGATATGTAAAATGAAACAGGAATATGGAGAACTGAATTTTCTTTTATTATGTGTCCAAAAATACATTTTTAGGAGTTTTATTTAAAAATACCACCTTCTTTGTTAATTTTTTTATATACAATGCAACTATATGCTTTGTCCAGTACACATGTAGATGCTAATTTGCTAATAAATAAAAAACATTTAAGAGTCTATTCATTTATTCATTCTAAAAAAATATATTTGATGTTTCACCATAGATGATGGAAAAGTCTAGATAATTAAAATATTTTAGATTTTACTACATTAACCTTTAAAACATGAAGACTACCCTGAAAATATAGCCCTCTTTTGAAGGATTCAGCTTATGACATAACAAAGGTGCATTTCAACCCTTCCTCACTTTCATCAAATGACTACCTTTTCCACAGTAAAGAACATATATAACCATATTTTGCTGATCTTAACGGACTTTATAGTATATTCTCAAAGAGATCATTTTTCCTAACTTCATAGCATTAGTATGTTTACTCATAAATATAAGAAAATATAATTATATAACATAACATAATATTTAATATTATTTGGTTTATAAACAATAATTATAGCTTTGCTTAAGACAGTGGTTCTCAATCTGTGGGTCACAACCCTGTTAGTGTTGAATGATCTTTTCACAGGGTTACCTAGGATCATCAGGAAACACAGAGATTTACATTATGGTTAATAATAGTATCAAAATTACATTTATATCAACAGATACAATTTTATGGTTGGAGTCAAACACCAATTTAAGTAATGGAAGATTTATTTCAGTTCATTGTTTGAGGATACAGTCCATCATAAAGGGGAAGGCATGGGTGGCAAGAGCAATTCTCAGCTACAGTTGCAGGATCGGATTGCTTGCTCCCATCTGAGGTGAAAGCAAAGATGTAAAAGGAACACAGGCCAGATCATAAAAATGTAAGGCATCTTTCTTAGTGCTTCTCTTACAGTGAGACTCCAGTTCCTTAAGTGTGGAAGGCATAGAGGGTCTTGTGTTTACAGAGAAGCACTAGAGCAACCATTAATATTAACCATATAGGCTTGTGTCTCCAAAAGGATAGATGTATAACCCATTTTCCACCTAGAAGACTGGGAACAGATGTGGTTAATAGCCTGGTGAACTATGTACTCTCTGTGTGGTGGACACCACACTGAATCCTCCACTCCAACTGTGATTAGGAAAGTTTCTTTTTGGATCTCCTATGTTTTCAGTGCACATTCGTATACCTTGGTGTATCCTAAAAATCAGATCTGCTTATTTCACAGAAGAAAAAATAGTGCATCATTTCCATCAGAGTATCTCTGTAAAGTTCCCAAGAGCAGGTTGGACGCTATTCTCTCTAATGCAGTATCAAAATGCTGCAAGCAACACTGTGATCTCAGGACTTTTATTGTTGGTGATGATGCAAAAAGTGGAATGTACATAGCTTGATTTTTTGAGTAAGTTGTTAAACTTAAAACTTCTGACTATATTAGTTTTAAAAAGAGGAACTTAGCCACTGAGTACATATGATTGGAAAGTTGCTGGTGGGGAAGAAAACTAGATGTGCTAGTTTTAGAAAGCCACTTGTTTTGAAATATTAATCTTCAAACTGTAAGAGAAAGAGCAAATTGCATGGAAATGTTCAAAGGAAATGCAGAATCTTTGAATATAGTTCAACAGTCATCTTTTTGACTATATTTCCAGAAGAGGGTAATTGATTACCTGAAACAGGAACAGGTGGTTAATAGGCATAAAATTACCACAGTCAAATGTTATAAAACATAATAAGATGTATAATAACAATATCATATTTATAAAGATATATTCTTTTCTCATACAATATATCCTAATTATGGTTGCCTTCCTCTACTCCCTCTAATTTCTCCCTATCTATTCTCTCTCCAGATTGCCTCCATTTCAGTCTCTCATTAGAAAAGAACAGGATTCTAAGAAATAATAATCAAACATGAGAGCATAAAATACAATACAATGAAGCAAAACCTATCATGTCAATAGTTAAACATGGCAACAAAAAAGTTACAAGAGTCAGATACTTATAGTTACATTCAAGAGTCCCATAAAAACTGAGCTAATAACAATATTATATACAAGAGAACCAGTTCAGCCTCCAGGCTCATATGGACCTTGATCAGTTGATTCATAGAGCTTTATTCTCCTGGTATCCTCTATCTCCTCTGGATTTACAAGATGGTAAATCTACTGCCTCTTTCATGGGAATCCATGAGTTCAGAGGGGAGGAAATTGACAAAGTCCTTCAATTTAGACTCTTTCTCCACAGATGTCTGTCTGTGAGTCTCCAAATCTGTTCATCTGCTACCGGAGGAAGCATTTCTGGATAAGGCACTGATCTATGTGTATAGCAGAATAT
This sequence comes from Arvicanthis niloticus, assembly GCF_011762505.2. NCBI lineage: Eukaryota > Metazoa > Chordata > Mammalia > Rodentia > Muridae > Arvicanthis > Arvicanthis niloticus. Next base: position 10,154,443 of record NC_047674.1, on the reverse strand, counting down.
CATTAGGAATCATTTAATTGATTGTTTTAGACCAGTAGTGTTTGGCTTTTACCCCAAATCTCCGGGCTAACTAATCTCTGTTTCTAGGTTACCAAAGCAATGTGGAGTATGGGTTCTCTATTGTGGAGTCAAATCAAACATAGATTTGCTACTCCCACAGGTTCTGTGCCACCATTGCCCGAGCATATTTTAGAGGCATGTCAGATTGTAGGTCAAAGGTTTTGTGGTTGGCTTGGTTTTCACGTTTCTCATCTGGTAACTTGCAGAGTACCTTCTCACAGCAAGAAGACTAGAACTTTGAAATGAAGGTTCCATGTAGGCACCAGCTCCACGGCACCATATTCAATGTGTTGTGTGTATGTTGTTCTCAGCAGTAGGGCACTGCTCTCAATTTGTGGATAGCAACCATTTCTTAGCACCAGCCTGGGTTGTTTGGGGTTTCTTATTGGATCTCATTGGCCAACAATTCAATTGCATGTAATCAGTTTAGCATCTAGATGCATTGCCTAGCTACAAGAGGTGGCTAGTTGAGACTTTATATCCTCCATTCCTAGAGTCTTCATTTGTAATACTTTTATAGATTCTAGGAAGATTCTATTGCCCTTTGTTTCCAGACAATCCTCTAAAACTTTCCCAATTCCAGCCGTTCTTTCCTGCATTCTCTTTCTCAACCCCGTCTCTTCTCTACCTAATTTCTCCACTCCTTTCTCACCCCAGTGTATCTGTAAAATCTACTTTTTCTCTTCCCAGAGAGATCCATGTATTCTTTCTAGAACTCTCTGGGACTACAAATTATAGTTGGTTATCAATTGCTAATATCCCCTTATAAGTGAATATATACTATATTTATCTTTCTGCGTCTGGATTACCTCACTCAGGATGATTTTTAGAAATCAATTCGTCTGCAAACCTAATGATGTCATGTTTTTAACAGCTAAGCAATACTCTACTGTGTCAATGTAGTACATTTCCTTTGTTCATTCTTCTGTTGAGGGTTATCTAGGCTATTTTCAGATTCTGGTTACTATAAATAAACTCACTATAAACAGGGTTGAATAGGTGTCCTTGTGGTAGGATAGTGTCATTTGGAGATATGCTCAAGAGTGGATATAGCTGGGTCTTGAAGTAGAATGATTTCCATTTTTCTGAGGAACTACCATGTTGATATCTATAGTGGCTGTTGCTGGGTATCATAGTCTGGGTTGCAATCTGTAGTCTCAGAGTCTGTAGCACATCTGTCCAGGCCCTTCTGACTTTGAGAATCTCCATTGAGAAACTGAGTTTAATTTTATCACATCTATCTTTATAGGTTACTTGATCTCTATTTTGCAACTTTTAATAATGTTTCTTTGTTTTATATGTTTAATGCTTTGGTTACTATATGGCAAAGGACTTTCTTCTCTGGTTTATTCTATTTTGGATTTTGTGTGCTTCTTGTACTTTTTTAGGCATTTCCTTCTTTAGGTTAGAAATATTTTTGTCTATTATTGTTAGAAACAATTTCTGGGCTTTTGAGATGAGATTCTTCTCCTTCATCTCTACCTATTATTTTTAGGTTTGTTCTTTTCAGGGGGTCTTGGATTTCCTGGCTATTTTATGTCAGGAGTTTCATAAGTTTAACTTTTTTTATTATTATTTTGTCAAAATATTTTCTGAGTCTTCAAGATGAGATTTCTCTCCTTCTCTTTCATCTACGTTTTTTATTCTTATAATTGTTCTTTTCAGTGTGTCCTGGATTTCCTAGATGTTTTATGTCAGGAGCGTTATAGATTTAACAACATTTTCTCTGACTCATACATTCCACTTAATCTACCTTAATCTTTATTACCTGATATTCTCACTTTAGTCTAGTATATTCTGCTGGTAAAGTTTGCCTCTGCCATCACCATTAAGTTCCTATTTTTCTCTGAGTCAATTAAAAAATAGTTTTGTACTGAGCATACAGTATTATAGTGTGCAAGAAGTACTCAAAATGTATACCCAGGTTAAAATTTAATGGGTTTTCAAAGTCTGTTAGAAATCTAGGTACAGTGGCCATGTGACAAATAAAAACTATGTAAAAACTTAAAGTTCAATTACTAATAAAATTATTAAGGGTCAACTCTGTGTAATTGGGGTATGTGTATATCTTACCTGTTAGCTGGCATATAATATCTTTACATATAAACATATTGTGTGTTACCATAAACTTTCTTTCTCATGTTTTAAGTTGTAATTTTAATTCAACAATTATAATTAATATTTATTAAACCCTTAAATAGGTTGGAAATCTAACACGTAGAAAAGTGAAGCTAACTCACTCACTTGGAAATACCTTGCTTGAATGTAGTAATGCATAATCAGAAATGACAACAATGGAATGATAGATGCTGCAGAAGCCATGAGAAGCTGAAGGCTCAGGGTGAATAGCCTATGTTTTCATAACTGTAAAACATGCGTTTGGCTACTAAGCCATTTAAAGAGAATATTACAAGATTACAATTGCACATCTGAGCTACTGGGAAGCATGAGAACACACATATTTCTCTTAAGTTCTACAAAGCCACTAAAGATAAATTCAGCAGTGTTTGGGGTGATCAAAGCTCAGTAAGAAGAAATTGATACAGGTTTATGTCTCAATATATTTGAGCTAGGACTACAAATAAGCAAAATAAAACTACTAAGAAATTATTATAGAAATCCAGTAACTAGACTAAATGAAGGTATCATCAATGAATGTGGAAAATAGTTCATTGAAACTCTGCCTCTGCTTGAAGAACATATGTGAAGATTCTCTGTGGGGATTTCCCATTCAAAGTCATAAATATATTTATATGTATTTGAATTTTGGCCTTTAAATTATTTAGCTTTCTTAAAATACTGTATTTTTCAAAATGTAGAAACTTATTTTGTCTGGACTTCTTTACTGTTAATAATTGACTTCTACAGTCTCTGTAAATAAGAGTTCCTTTAAATATTTGTTATCCTACCTCTAGTGACAGTACTGCTAGAGTTGATGATATACTCAAGAGTATATACATTGGGTTATTTAATAAATTATTCTTGGTACTTAGATTGTAGTCTACAAAGAGAGGGCCATCTGCATTCTTTCTATATATCTGCTAGTGATCATGAATCCATCTACCCACAAAATGCTTCCTTGGCAGTACAAATGTATTAGAAATGTGAGGTTGTCATAAATGAATATTAAATATTAAATCACTTTGGTATTATATACTATTTACATTTTAGAAAATATATGTGTGTATATGTGTGTGTTAATGTTTGGTTATTATAAGAAATAACAATTTATTTTTGTTGATCAAATATATAGTAACAAAAAAAGTGGTAAAGGCATATTTATTTAGACTACCTTTCTACTATCTGACAAGCTTTTATGTAAAATCCACTAAAAACATAACAAAACAAAAAACCCCAGTAACATATTTTGATACAATTGAATTTCCAGGTAGAATTTTAATATGAGTTTACTGTTGAGGATTTGATTGAACAAAAGCACTTGCCCAAAATTTGAAGCTGTGATTTCTTTGCTGGAGTACTCAGACTGTACTAATTTAAATTGCTTCCATGATATACTGGTCTTAGGTTACATTCAGATCAGTCATGCCATTTCATTATATAATATACCCATGTCATATAATTAAATTATGTTATGAAGTTATCACTATTCTTATATTCTAACTTAGATTTACATTTATTTGTTTGTGCATATGTATGTGTAAGTGCCAGTGCCACAGAATACACTTGGAAGTGAGTTCTTTCTTTGCATCATGAGGGCTTTGGGGCTTCAACTCAGGTCACCAGAATTATCAGCAAGTGCCTTTATTTACGTCACAGGATCATCTTTCCAGGTGCAAGGCTCATAGTTGTAGCATATGACAGAAATACTGAGAACTATACATTCATCTATCTCAATACAATCCCTCTCTCTCTCTCTCTCTGTCTCTCTCTCTGTCTCTCTCTCTGTCTCTCTCTCTGTCTCTCTCTCTGTCTCTCTCTCTGTCTCTCTCTCTGTCTCTCTCTGTCTCTCTCTCTCTCTCTCTCTCTCTCTCTCTCTCTCTCTCTCTCTCTCTCTCTCTCTGTATGTTTGTAACTTCTGTTTTTAAAATCCTAAGGATACTGTGTTGCTTTCCTGGCAGTCTCCTTGCTTCATTCCTCATTAAACTTATGCTGATGCTGAAAAGAACAGCAACAATTCTCGAGAAGCGAATCAGAAGCTTCAATGAAAGTTTTATTCCTGAGAGAAAACGCTCTGCTTTTCTGAAGATCTGTCACTCAGGATCCCATAGGAATTGTGTGTGTGTGTGTGTGTGTGTGTGTGTGTGTGTATTTACACTGCAGTATTTATGTAGACGCATTGAGCACACTAGCTGTTCCAAAGTCACTGCCACAAGCTTCCTAATCACCAGGTTACAGGGCATTTGTATAGCATTAAAGAAGTAATGAATTAATTAAACATTTTTTATGATGGCTGTTCTTTTTGGGTGAATTATAATCAAATTGTTGGAGAAGGCTGTTTGAAACTCAGGCACATCAGAGCTCTCCCCATGTCAACTACAATATCAAGGCCACTTATAAATAGCTTGTATCCATGTGCAGACTTTTGATGGAGTAAGTCATTGCATGCTATAATTTATAATGCTCTCAGACTTGTAATAATTTGCCAAAGGGAAAGGCTTTTTAACACACATGTGGATTTATGTCATAACTTCTAACAATCATGGTTTTACCTTATCTTTGTCTTAATAAAACCACTGACATTTCAAAACTGTATTAATATTTGTTAAATTTGCCAAAACATTTACCTTTCACAGGGCATAATATGCAATGACTGTTTTCCAATGAAAACAGACAGGGTAGCCGTTCTTGTGGATGAATAGCTGATAGCACAGAAAGGTTAACTGTTCCACTCAAGGTCAGCTAGCTGATCAATGTATTTAGAGAAGGCCTGCCATATTCCAGTTCCATAGAGTTAAGCCTTAATAATTTCTCTAGTAATTTTACTTTAAGCTTTTACATATTTTATTTGTTTATGAAATGGCCACTGAATATAGATTTTTAACAAAATTTTTGAAAGCCTATTAAACTTGAACTAGAAGTGCATTTTGAGTACTTACTGCATACTCAAATACCCAATGCCCAGTGCAAAACTATTTTCAAACATTGATTCAGAAAGGAAATTATTTATGGCATGTATACACTATCATGAGACTTTCATATGGTAAGAACTGTAGCTGCATATTTCAGTCATTAAAAAAACTCTATCTCTACAAATGGTTAGATAGCAATAGAATTTTATTTTTAAATTTCATATGACTCCCAAGGGGTAACTGTACTATAAATGTGAAATTCTCACTTGCCTGAAGCTTAGGATCAAACAAAGCATGCTGAGGGCTCTGTGCTGGTTTTGTTTTCTCATTGCTGTGACAGAGTTTGTAAGAAAAATAAAACAATATGCCCCTTGGTCACCTTGGAGTACAGTTGCTGTGACCTTTGTATGCATTTGAGACTTACCCTTTGGGTGAAAACTTTTCCCAATGTGACCATTTTGGAAAGAGACATCCTTTTGTTTTAATCTTTCCTATAAAAAAAATGTATTTTCCTAAGTTGGAGCCTTCTGTGTGTAGGGTATTATTTGTTCACAGAGAATCTTTGTTTTAGCCCCAGTGTATAGCCACTGTTTAGTCTTAAATAATGTCTTTAACATGCAGGTGCTTTGCATTTTTCTACCGTGTCCACAGCTTCAAATTTATACACATTTCTAGATTTGCAAAATTGCACAACATATATAACATATATATATATATATATATATATATATATATATATATGATTGTAGATCTAATTAAGAGTAGTGAACAATAACCAAGCCACAGCTTAGATGATATCCTGTTTTGAAGTTTCCTCTTCTCTACAAATCCATTCATTACTGCTGAATTCAGCCTCACTCCAGTCCTTAGGACACAAACGGCAAGCAGATTCTTTAAGCGTGTAAAACATGAATGGCCTCCGATGCCCTGTTCCACTCTGACCTCATGAGCCAGATTTCCATTGTCTACATTTCTATCTGAGTTCTAGTCTCCCAAGTTACCCCAAGAAAGTCTCATTGAACTCTGCTTAGTACATTCTTGTTCTCCATCTCACAGGTCTAAATTCCTCAGCTATTCTGGTTCCAGAGTCCTACGAACTAGGGTGTTAGGTTTATCACAGCAACACCAACAGTCATTGATAGTAATTTTCTGTGTTAGTTACGTTTCTCATTACAGCCATAAGACAACTAATAAAATCAACTTAAGAAAAGAAGGCTCTACTTTGGTTCACGTTTAGAGAGTAGAGTTACCATGGTAGAGAAAAATGGCACCTGGGCTCAGGGCATGCATGAATGAGAGAGGGGAGAGAAGAGTGGGAGGGAGAGAAAAAAAGAGAGAGAGAAAGGGAGAGAGAGAGAGAGAGAGAGAGAGAGAGAGAGAGAGAGAGAGAGAGAGAGAGGAAGAGAAGAGAAGAGAGAGAGAGAGAGAGAGAGAGAGAGAGAGAAATTCTGGTGCTCTGCTATCTTCTTTTTGTGGAGCTGCAGGCTCCCCATGAAAGTGCTTACCATAATGGATCTTTCCACTCCAGTTCTGCTGTTCTGGAATGCCGTGGTGGATGTACCCAGAGGCTTAGCTCCTATATGATTCTATCATCTGTTCAGCTAAAGTTGGCACCAAAGACTTAACTATCTCGGGAAGTGAACATACTTGTATAGTTTTATGGTATTTGTTGCATTTGTTTGTTTGCTGGCTGTCTAACATGTACCTTTGTGGTGGATAACATTGCAAAGTATCATTTCCTGAGCTCAACCACCTGAATCTTGAATAAATTATATATTTAGGGACTTATAAAAATGTCATCTTATATGCTGTAGACTTAATTTTAGAAATTAGTATCAATCATAGCAATGATTCTTCTTTTCTATTATATACTATAGTTTATAGTGTAGATATTATTTTCAGGTTATAGTCCAATATTTGGCTCAGGATAAGCACTTATCAAATTGAAGAATGATAAAGTGACTTTGAAAGAAAATCAAATGAAAATTTAAATGTCATGAAATCTTTGGGAAAAAAGTTACTTCACTTTGTAATGTTTTTCTAAATCTTCACTCAATCTTTAGGTTCAGTCATCTTCACGGTGAAAGGGGAGTTAAAATGGGGAGACAGGAAGATTTGACTTTCACTAAATTAAAGAATTTAAAAATTTGAAATATCATGAAAGAGATGACCTTTTAGAAGTGGAATTTAAAAGTGATGATATTGTAACAGCAGACATTAGAATACTTAGACTGGAAAAAAATCTAGAGCAAAGACTCAGTACCCCAGGATAGACTATGTACATCAAGTACAGTAGCTTGATATGACTGGAAGGTGAGCTCCAGAAGACTGGAGAGCTTAAGGCATATCTTTGAATGGTGAGATGAATTTATCTGTTGATTTATTGATGGATTTATTTTTGTTTTGTAGTCTCTCTCTATATAGTACAAGCTGGCTTATACTTTTAAACACTCGTCCATCAGTATCCCAAGTACTGCAACTGTAGTTATGTGCTACCATGTCCTACTTTCTGTCACAATGCTTGGATGAACTTGAGTTCAGCCAAGAACTACATGGTAGATGAAGAGAAATGACTCCCATATACATGTGTACATCACACAAAAACACACCACACACATACCACACATACACACACACACACCATATACACCACACATAACACATACCACACATACACACACCATACACAACACACACACATACATAGACACACACACCATATACAACATGCACACAAGGAAGACACAGATACATACTACACACACCAGACACACACACACACACACACACACACACACACACACACACACACACATACACCACAAACATAGCACACACACACATACACACCACACACAGAGGCATACACTCACTCAGTTACACAAACCTATACATATATAAATAAAAATAAATGTACAATCTTTTAAAATCCATTTACTTTTGTAGATATTAATTTATTGGATGTAAGGCTTCTGTGTACATTCTATCCTAAATATTTCTGTTCGTTTCTCTTTTACTGTTGTTTGAATATGTGCTTAAGTTTTCCATGTTGCCAAATGTTCCTGACCTTTATAGTTTTGTTTTTAAAACTTTCTGAATATACTTTTAAATATGTATTTTGTTATTAAATTAAGTTATTGGTAAAAAAATGAGTGAATTTGTGAGGATAAATTCCATTACTTAAGGAAAAATATGGACACAGGTAGCTCTGAGCTGAAGAATATCTCTCTGAGATTGGTAGATTTTTCAGGCCCACAGCTTTCTTAGAAACAATGATTACCCCATGTCTAAAATCTCACCTTCCTGGTGTCTGAATTTCTGCAGTTCCTGCTTGAAAGTATCATGCGCCATATTGGTAGACTGATTCTCAGGAAGGTGATGCTAAACCAGTCCTAGGGAACTCCTCAAGAAGGCGTCAATGGAAAGAAACTGGTCTCAACATAGTTCTCCCAGTATCCCTCAGGCTCTACCTGGCTACCCTGCCCACAACTCTGAATGTTCTAGCCTACGGGCTGGGCTGCCTGTCCCCCAGGGGCTCTCCCCTACTGTATAATGAGGACATTTTGGTTTCTCCTCTTCTTTTTCTTATTTTTCTTCAAATATGCCCTCCCTCTTTCTCCTCTCCATGGCGACTTCCCGGCCTCAATACTTAGGGCCAGTGAACATTCCTGAGAGCAGCGTCCCAATAAACCTTTCTTTACTATATTTTAATCCGGCTTGAATTGGCTCATTTCACCGGCACACAAATCACCTTTCAAAACTACTCTACTGCTTCTGCATGCCCACTGAGGAGATGGCCCTAGGAGTGAAGGTAGCGTGCAGTTTTGTCCTAAGGGGATTTGCTCTGGCTTGATGGCTTGAGTTGGAAAAATACAAAGGCATTGAAACCCTAGTGATTCCAGTTTTATCACCACCACTTTGTTTTTGCGAAAATAGAAAGAACGTTTGGGTTTTCTTTTGCAGACATACATTTGGCAATCCATAATACATAAGGAATCAGCCAATTCCTTTAACCAGGACAAAGGTCAGGCTGCAGAAGATGTCTCCTTCTTGACTTTTCAGCCTTAGGGATGTTCTGTTAGTCCTCCATATTATACCTGTTGAAGTGTCCAGTTTCTCAAGTTTTTCATCCGCCATTGTTGTCATGCTCTCAAACCACCCCAGGATGTGAATGAATAATATCTGAGGGGGTTCTTCTCTCCCCAGACAGGGCCCATACCAAGTAGGAGTCAGTTTATTCTCTTCTCACTTCAGATGGCAAATCCTGTAGAAAGAGTGAATCTATTTTAAGAAAACACCATTATGTTGGCCTCTGGTACAACTGTACTCTCCCCAGTTAATCCATAAACTTTAAAAATATTGATTTACAATCATTTTAAAAATTTTTTACTTTTTTCTGTCTTAAATAATTTCAATTGATATAACACGTCAAATAAAATTTTGCATGAAGCATTACACTCAAAAAATATAGAGACTTATTTGTTTTCTTCAAAATAGAGACTCTGTTTTTTTTTTTTTTCAGTCTTATTTTGACCTTGCTATAGAGAATTGAAGGTTTTACATTTCAACTGGACATGTCATCCTAGAGACTCAGAACAACTCTGGATGGTGTGAATATTCTTTCTGCAGTTTTAGACCTCTTCTGCAAACACTCCTGCTCCTGTCAGCCCCACAGACAGCATTTGCCAGACATGAAAAAGCGACTCTGCTCAGATGTAGCATGCAGAAGATCCACCACTTCCACTGAGTGGTCTTTGATTCCTTACAGGAAAGTGAGGAGAATTCGAGTGTTAGGAATTCTTCATGCAGCTTTCCTACTCAGGAAGAAGACAGGTGAGCTCTCAACTTTACAACCACGGCTTTGACTTCTATTGAGTAAATAGGTATAAGAAAAATAGTAAATTAAGTCTAGAGTTTAGAATACCTTTCTTCACTATATTATCTCTTATCTGTTGAGTTTTTTAAAATTTTTATTTATTTTGATGTTATGTGCATTAGTGTCTTGCCTGTGATTATGTATGTCTGTGCGAGGGTGTCAGATCCCTGGAAACGGAGTTGCAGGCAGTTATGTGGGTGCTGGGAATTGAACTCAGGTCCTCTGGGAGAGCAACCACTGCTCTTAACAGCTAAGGCATCTCTCCAGCCCTGTCTGTTGAGTTTTTAAAATTTAAAATAAAATGTATCTCTGATGACTTTCTCCAGTTTGAATTTTAAAATTGCTATGATACTGAGATGCAAAAGCTTTTAAATTCAGACTCCTCTTTAGAGAACCTGACCTAAGTTTGAACTCAGGTAAATTAAAAGGCTAGTACCTAGCATTAGTTTCCAAGTTGTCCCCCACTGGGGCGGGGGCCTAGCTCCAGTGTCTAGGCTAATCCCCAAACAAGAGCAGAGTTTCCAGGTTGCACCCTCAACAAGACCAGTGTCTCCAGGTTAGTCCCCCAACAAACCTGCACCCCAGGTTACAAGCTTACCCCCTGCCTCACGACCACCAATGCAGAGGGGAGCAGAAGTTAAGTTTATGATATGACTCTCAGCATCAGCCAATTACGTTAAAGGCCACAGGAGCTTTCCAATTAGATGCTTGCACACATACTTGCTGCTTGCTGCTTACTTTAAAGCCTTGCCCTGATAGACATTTGGGGCTCCCCCACCACCAAAATTATCCTGCATAATGGTGGTGCGTTGAGGGGGCTCAAGCTAGCTTGAATAGAATAAAGACCCTGCTGTGAGTTGCATCAGATTGGCTCCTTGTGTGTGTTTTGTGGGATCTCTAACATTTTCTTGGTATAACAATACCCTCGTCATATGGCTTCTATGTCAGTATGCACAAAGGGTTGTTGTTATTATGTGGGGTACTCACATATACCCTCTAGGGAATATTTTACCATTATTTTTTAGAGATGATGAAATAATTTACAACATATTCTATAGTAAACGTTATTACTGTATACTATGAAAGGAACAGTTCTACACTTAGTTCACAGTCTATTACATATTCCACAAATGTTTATCAGAAGGGTGGCTTAGTTTACTGCTGTTTCCCCAGTACAATTTAGAGGGAAATCATGGTAAGGAAGGCATGTTTAAGGGTTTCTCAGGGGACTCTAAGTCTTGGTTGAAGTTTTGTCTAAAATGACCTTGTTGCCCATTACCACACAGATAAAAACATTGTAAATTGAAAGTCTCAGAATCGGGAAATTTCTTTCTTTTGCTTTTTTTCAGAATCCCGTGTATCTCAGGCTGGTATTGAATCACTAGGTAGTTGAGGATGACCTTAGCTAAGAAACCTTCCTGTCTCTGCACTCAGGTCCTGGAACTGCAGGTGTTCACCGCCATTCCCAGCCGATGATGATTGATGATATTCACTCACAGGTCTCTCATCCCCATTCTGACGGGGAAGAGCCCTCAGTTCTTCACACCTCGTGTTTCTCAGCTGTGAAGCTATAAAGTTAAGGTCCATGTTTAAAATAGAAGATTAATTGGTGGGGTTTTAAATTGCAAAATTCCCCTTGCTTGATGGTTTGAGTAAGAAGTGTCTTCTACCTAAAAGAATCATCATCAACGAGACCAGAGAGATTTTATTCAGCAACTGATGGGAGCAGATTTATAGTCTTACAGCCAAACATTAGGCAGAAGAACCAGAGGAGCCAGGCACACACCAGAAAATGGCCCACAGAGTCAACTGAACTGGACTCATGGGGGCTGTCTTGAGAACAGGGAGTCTGTAGAGATCTGACTTAGGTCCTCCGCAATTATGGATGAGTAACTTGATGTTCTGAACAGTAGGATCTGGGGCTATCTCTGACTGTTTGCCTACTTGTGGAACCAGTTTATCCCTGCTGAGTTGCCTCTTTCAGCCTTGAAATGAGAGTATGTGTCTAGTCTTATTGTAGCTTGTTACGCCATATTTGGTTGATGTCTCTTGGAGGCCTGTTATTTATTTATTTATTTTTGAAAAGAGGAGGAGGGGTGGATCTGGGGGAGAGGACAGATGGAGGGGAGAAACTGGGGGAGGTGACTGAGGGAAAACTGCAGTCAAAATGTAATATAAAAGAGAATTTTCTTTTTCAAAGAGAAAAATGTCTGAGCCTGGGGACCCCAATGGAAGAGTTTGTGGAAGGACTGAAGGAGCTTAAGAGGATTGCAATACCATAGGAAGAACAACAATATCAACTAACCTGACCACCCAGGGACTAAACCACCAACTAAACAGTATACATGGAGGGACCCATGTCTCCAGCTACATATATAGCATAGAACTGCCTTATCTGGCATCAGTGGGAGGGGAGGCCTTTTGGACCTGTGTAGGCTTAATAACCCAGAGTAAGGGGATGCTAGAGTGGTGAGGTGGGAATGGGGGGGGGTGTTGGGGAGCACCCTCATAGAGTCAAAGAGGAGGGTAGAGCTGATAGGGAGGTTGCAGAGGGGAAACTGGGAAGGAGAACAACATCTGAAATGTAAATAAGTAAAATAACCAATAAAAATAAAAGAAAGAGAAAAAAAAGGAAGGAAGGAAGGAAGGAAGGAAGGAAGGAAGGAAGGAAGAACGGAGGGAAGGAGGGAGGGAGGGAGGGAGGGAAGGAAGGAAGGAAGGAAGGAAGGAAGGAAGGAAGGAAGGAAGGAAGAAAGGAAGGAAGGAAGGAAGAAAGGAAGGGAGAAAGAAAAAGAGAAAATGTCCTCTATAGGTGCAGGCGTTTGATCACTTCGTCACCAGTTGGTGGCGCTGTTTGGAAAGGTGTGTCGAGGTCCAGTCTTGGTTAAGGGAGTCTTAACAGGAAACAGAGGGAGAGAGTTCCAAGCCTTTCCACACTCCCAGTTTTGTTGCTTCATGCTTTGTGATTGAAGCTGTGATCTCTCAGCTTCACTTTCTTGTTGTCATGCCAACAAATCCCTGTTGTGCCTTCCCACTATGCTGGACTCTAACTCAGCTGGAACCAAAAGCCAAAATAAACTCTTTCTTCCATAAGATGCCTTTGGTCGTGGCGTTTTATCACAGAAGAAAGAAAGAAAAGTAACTACCACATCTTTTGGAACAGGAATGGAAATGACAGGATTCAAGAGACCCACGACATGAACCTGTGCTATACTGAGTATTTAACCTGAAATCATTTGAGAAATAAGCAGGAGAAGGAAAGCCCTTTTTATCTTGATGATCTTCAGGGCGCTACTGTGCATTCATCAGTACTCTCTATTTCCTCCCACGTACTGTATATAGCCTTTCTATACTGTGGAGTGCCTCCCAAACATGTTGTTAATTCTATTTCATCTTGCAAGTCTTGGGACTTGTCATATACTATAATAGCATAAGCAAGTTACATACATGTGTATAATCTCTATGTCTATTTGCTTATTACATATGTATATTTTCCATTTTGTAATTTACATATGAAGGTTCCTTATATATAAGAATAGACTAAGATGATTAATGTGCATACATGCAAACAACAAATAAAGACTGATAAATCTTTTTAATATCAAGGCTTTATGCTGACACAGACTACACCTACACACACATACAGTTTGTGCAGCTGGCTTGTATTTGTTCTTTTTTTTCTCATGAGAAGCTTTTAGGCTCTCTGTACAGCTCACAAACCAGACAGGACATGTAAGGGAGACAGCAACTATAATTTTACACAGGGAATGCTGAGCCATGACTATGGTTACTGTTCAGTTTAGCTATTGTGCTACGACTAAAGCACAATGCCGACTGATCATTTTGTCAACCACATTTGGGTCTACAAGTTGAGAGGTGAACTGGATGTTACATTGTCCTTACTTCTAGAATTTAATTTGTGTATTTGTGCTCGTGGCCTTGTTGCGGCACATAACTATACAAGTGAATGCAGGTAAGTCATATGTCCTAATGGGAAAGTATGTTTTTCTGGAATCTGGAAGCTAATTTAAAGTAACTGTTCCATGTCTTTAGTTCCTGAATGTAAAAGTAACTTTTATTATCTATATGGAATTGTTGTCTGGGAAACTTACTGCTGAACAAGTTCACCCTATTTCTTTCTGATCTCTGGCTGGCTGTTCCAACTCAGCTGTTCTGGCTCAAATCTCCTCTCCAACTTGACTGATTCACTCTGGCTTCACTTGACTTCTGACTGAATTGGTCTGCCTGGCCTCAGACTAAGTCTGGACATCTGTTCTAATCTTCTGGCTCCTTCTCATCTTTAACTAGCTCTGTCTTCAGCTGTATCTAGCTTGTTTTCTCTTCAATCTGTCTCTGTAAAACTGTCCCAGTAAAATTGCTTCTCTCTCTCTCTCTCTCTCTCTCTCTCTCTCTCTCTCTCTCTCTCTCTCTCTCTCTCTCTCTCCCTTTCTCTTATTGGGCATAATCTATCTCTGATTCATTCTGTCTAATCTCTGATTTGTCATTTTGTCTTCCTCTCAGACATAATCTTTACACATGGCAGCTTTCTTCTACAAACTAACTTTACCTTAATTGTTTGGGATTAAATATTACTAAGAGCATGTCTGTATTTCAGCCAGATCAGACTGTAATCTAGGGAATGCCTCCATTCAGGCTAGATCATATATTTGGATGTGATCCCTTGCCAGAGCATGCATGTTTCTGGAATAAAATTTCCCTACATCTGAAAGATATTTGAAATATATGAAGAACTACATTTGGGAATTTATGAGATAAGGAAGTAGTGGTATAAAAACATTGCTACAATGCAATATTATGGGATGCATCTTTAGTTTGGGAATAATAAATGAAAATTAAAATTATCTTAATTAGTTTTATCCAGGGTGTTAAAAGGGAACAGAATGTATTTTGTCTTACAATAAATTAAGTGTAAATAAAACCCCATGCTTGAAAACTTCTACGGATAGAAGTTCCAAAATTTTTGATGAAGAAAAAGCTATATCTTTTTCTCAGCTTAAATGGGTAATTCTATACTGTAACCTAATAAAGAGCTTACCTACTCAAGGCTGCGGTTTTAAAATCAAGAAAAAATATTTGTGAGCTTGAGCATCAGAGAACAGTTCAGAAGTTAGCAAAGCTTACTGTTCTTCCCAAGGATGACAATTAGGTGCTCAGTACTCCCTCTCAGCAGCTCACAACTGCCTGTAATGCCTGTTCCAGGAAATATGTTGCAACTTCCCAGACTCTGTGGGCATTGGCATGCCTATGGTACACAGCAGCTCATTCAGAAATACATGCGTAACTTTCAAAATCTTATTAAAAAAGAATGAAATGGGAATTCATCTAAACCAAGAATACAGAGTGAAAGGAAATGAGCCTCTAGTTAAACACTCCCAGGTACAATTAGTCAAATAAGGATAATATGGAAAAGGATTCTGAATTACTGTTAGGTTGAGTTATGAATCATCATAAAAAAATAACCTTAATGAGCAGAAATTTCAAGATCGTCATTTACTCATAGTAAGGACAGCTACCATGCCAGTAACACAAGTATTGAGATAATTAAAAACAGTGAAACAGTGAAAACTCATTGCATCCATCGTCTTTCTAACTTGAAACAGTAATATCTAATGTAATTACACACACACACACACACACACACACACATCATGAATAAGAGTTAGATGGAGAGAACATGAGTAAACTAGTGAGTGCCTTTAGAATTCAGATTTGAAACTGCCAAGCTTCTTCCACCTAAAGTGAATAAATAAGTAGATAGATAGATGATAGATAGATAGATAGATAGATAGATAGATAGATGAACAGATGGATGGATGGATATATGCATGGATGGACAGATGGAGAGATGGATATAGATAAAATATTTTTTCTGAGCTAACTTATCTGCTATATCAGGTTGGGAGAATATGAAGACCTGTCAGGTAAATGTGACTCAAATTGCCATGGCATCCCTGAGCAGCTGGAAATATTTTATGGCATTGCTAACAGGAATTCACTACATAATTAAATAAAAAGGAGGGGATTCAGTGCAAGTGCAATGCACAAATCTGTAACTAATGACTATTAGCCAAACATTTTATCTGGATACCATCACCAAGGTGACCCTGACACAGGGATCTGAATATTTAGTCAGTAAGTCTTTACTGCCCAGCAGAAGACACCTGGACTCTGATTATGTTATTAAAGGACAACAGACAATGTATGTAGATTGTTTATATTCTTTTTCCTTCAAGCTTACATAAGGAGAGAGTACAGGACCCTCACAGTATGGATGTCTAAGATAAATACGTCCAGATTACTTCATGCTACACACACAGTGAGATAAACTGACATGCTGATCATGTTTCCAACAGTGCAATATAAGGGCAAGCCCCATATATATTATTATTCAATTTCAGCTGAATGGTTTATAATACAGTTTTATGGGAACATCAACATCTAGGATTTTAGACATTGTACAATATAGTTCGACTAAACTCTTCAAACTATTGATCACAGCAAGGAAACAGCATTTTTGTAACTGCAGTGTTATAGACAGAATGTCAAGAAAGGCAGAATGTTGTTTGTTTACATTCTAATAGTTGTTCACAACATGGTAAAGGTATATGGTACATGACTGAATAGATATGGTTATGCATCTTATGTGATATTTTTGAGCATTTATGAAGTGTGAGGCCAGAGGACATAATAAAGACCAGCTACTATGTAATCAGAAGAACAAATACCACGTGTGGAGGCTTGCCTCTGGGGTTCTTTTTCAAGTTGGTATGTTTTAAATTTTAATATTTTCCTTAGTGTGTGTGTGTGTGTGTGTGTGTGTGTGTTTGTGTGTGTGTGCGTGCATGTGTGCATGCATGCACTTATAGATTTCTTTAAGGGACTTATTCTTTTCCAGTTTAAGGACATTTATTATATTCATAAAGGATACTTATGGCTTTCTTCTTGTCCTTCAGCTATGTTGCAATATATTCAGGGCCTATGTAGTAGAATCCTGGGCTCTAGTAGAGAGAATTTGACAGTTTTCCAGGTTGTTATTTATTGTATTTTTATGCTGGTGTCTAGGGATCTAGGTTTGGGGAGACTGTAATTCTAGGTGCTGATATCTGTTCTTGTCTTTTTTTATGTGGGTATTTTTTTCTTAGGTCTCTGTTACTCTTTCTGGTTCTTAGAAGAGTGTGGTAGTTGTTTTTTTGGTAGGAAATTCTTCTGGGATTCTATGGGTGTGGCTACTGGGGGTTCCAAGTAAAATGTGTAGTAAAATCTCAGTCATCTAAGACAAGATTAAAAAAAAAAACCCTTCATCAAAGAAAATGTTAAAAAGAAAATGTTAAATATAAGAAAAGGAAAATTATAGCATAAAAAATAATCCAGGAAATCTGAGACACTGAAAATACCAAATCTAAGAATAACAGGAATAGATAAAAGAGAATAAATCAATGAGGCACAGAAACTATTTTCAACAAAATCGTTAAAAAAATTTTTTTAACCTAAAAAGAAGATGCCCATCAAGGTAAAAGAAACATGCAAAATGCTCGGTATTCAGAGCTTATAATTAAGAATAGGGATTAACTAGGCTAGGTTCCACATGAATAATGAAAGCAGGGTGTTTTACTAGGATCAGCTTAGTTCCCTTGGAATGGGGACAGAAAGTGAGGCGAGGGTCCAGTAGATGATATTCATCTGATCTGAGGATGAGACTGCTTAGACTTGGAGGAATGGAAGGAGACATGAATATCTGCAGTTGTCCTACCTGCCAGAGTGACCTGTGGGTCCTAGGGAGCACCTTCTGTCTGTGATCACATAATAAGTGTGGGAAGAAAAGTTAAGGGAGGAAAATCTGTGTGGTCCATTAAAGGTGGAGGAAGAGAGCAGGAAGGGAAATTGTAGCAGGTGCCCTGTTGCAGAGCTGAAAATGAGAACGAGGTATTGGATGAGAAGAGAAGAGGGAGAGGTGAATATCTGCAGCTAGGTTGCCTTCTTCCCTGGACAGAGTGGCCTCTGAGTTCCCGGGGAATGCCTGCCAGAGCTAGGGGCTGGGATAAAGTAATACATGGATGGAGACAAGTTTGGAGGTGAAGATGTACATGATCTTTTGGAGTTGGGGCAGGTAGGTTGCAGCAGGTTGTCTGCTTCAGAGCTGGGGATGATGTGAATGTAGGATTGGATCACAAGGAGTGGAGACAGGTGTAGATCTGCAGTTAACCTACCTGCTTATCTGGCTGGAGTGATGTTATCTGGCCTTTTGTGTTACATTGTGAATTTTCAGTCAGAACATAGACCTAAAGGTAGGAGACATAACCTAAAGTTGTCATGACATTGCAACATGCTCCAACTAAAATACAAATAGAGATTTCTGCAAAACACAGATATTAGATCTCCAACATTCCTATAGCCACTGACACTAGGTCACACAGAGATGCCATTAAAGAAAGCCTCTGAGCTGCAGTAAATTTATTGGTAATACTCTTTGACCAATATTTATTGGTCATGTATTTATCTCATGAAGCTCACTGCTGTGTTGCTTAGACAGTGCACATATTCAGTGAGTGAGCTATTAATGTGCAATAGAATTCTGGGTTTTGAAGAACAAAATGGGGAGCCATAGGTACATAAATATTTAGTTCCGTAAGTCATGCTGACCATAGTTCAAGACATGTTCAGTTTCTCGGCTTCTTGTACTCCCCGCTCTTAGCATCATGCCTAGCTTTTCCCATCACTTTGTCTATTTATGTTTGGCAAGCCATGGTTATATTGTCCTCCCACCACCAGGATCATTTCTTTGGATATAGATATTGTGTGGAGTAGCACACTGCGTTTCTGCTTACACCCCTCTGAGTTTCAGAATGATATTATTTTTCTAAGTTTCAGAACTTCCAATTTATAGCCTTTTTATTCACACTTCAGAGAACTCTGAGACAAGGCTGTTGCTTCTCACTTGCAGAGATCTGTGGTTTTTTTTTTTTTTTTTTTTTTTTTTTTTTTCCTTAGCTCACTTGAGCCTTGTCTACTTCATGTAAGCCTTGTCTGCTGCACAGTCTCACTCTGGTACATTTTGATCACATTCAGTTTTCGACTCCTACCAGACCCATGCCACCTCCTTTACCCACACAAAATTTTGCCTCCTTTTACTTATCTTTAAATCCATTAAGACCAGTTTGTGCTCCTCTAATATTCTTGGATGTGTGGGTTTCAACACCAGAGACTACATTCCTAAATAAAATTGATGTTCCCTATGTAAGCAGCTTCAGTTGCAAGTAGCCTTATAACTAGGGATGGGATATATTGCTTAGCTTCAGTCTCTATGGGGTGAGTATTGCCTGGCTTTGGTTTACACAGGTCTCATTCACACGGTCACAAGTGTCATGGGTTCATATGTACAGATACTCTGCCGTGTATCTTTGCTTCTTCCTTATAGTCATAAAGCATTTTGTTCTTGCATTCTTTATGCCTGCCTTCCTCCAATGATTGTGGAGCCTTGGGAGAAAGGGGTGTGACATGATTGTTTTGTTTAAGGCTGAATATTACACTGTGTCTTATTGTTTGTATCTTGATCAGTTGTGAGTCTCTGTGTCCATCACCACTACTACAAATAGAAACTTCTCTGATGAGGGTTGAGAGATGCAGTAATCTATGGATACAAGGGCAAATCATTGGGAATTGGTTTACAACTATGTTCACATTGCAAAACAATAGTAATAGGTCTGCTACTAGAGCTTATGACTTGTCAAACTCTTGATCCAGCAACTGTGCCATTTATGGGCTTAGCTGTTCAGAAAGCAGTGGGTTGCTTACATGATATTCATGCCACTAATGTAACTGTTGGCTTGTTTTGCCAGGCCACCTATTATTGTGTCTCATAGAGTTGACAACCAGGTAAGACTGTTGACCATTTTTTCAGCTGAGGTAGTAATCATAGTGCCATTCACTACTATAAAATCTAGCCAGTAGGAATGAAGCTCTCGAGTGAGTACCAGACTGATTTCTCTATGTGACATCTTTGGCAATAGGGTGTTACCATTAAGATCTTGAGAGAGAGCAGGAGCACTGAAAATAGTCTTTAGTGTTAGGAAATCTGTAGGAACTCACTGGCCATAAACTCAAAAGAGGTGATTCATTCTTGGCACTGGGGCTTCTTATTTGTTAGCCAGTATTATAAAGTGTAGTCATTGCCACCCCATTATAAAATAACTCCATTTTATCCCAACCCTCCCTTTAAACCTTTAAATATATATATATATATATATATATATATATATATATATATGGAAATATATATTTCTATATTAATTTTTATTTTTTGAGATTATAGTATTATTGTATTACTTCATTATTCTTTGACCTCCTTTCAAATCTCTCCTCTATACTCCTCTTTACTCACTGTCACATTCATGACCTCTCCTTTCATTAATATTACATTAATATATCTATATTTCTAACTATAACCTGCTCAGTCTGTATAATGTTAGGTGTTTGCATGTTTTCAGTGCTTACTGTTTGATATTGGATAACCAATTGTTAAGCTTTTCTTGCGTGAGTCTATATCCTCTACTCTGCTCTCAGCATTCCATAGCTATCTGTAGTTCTTTATGTAGGGTTGAGGCTTCATGGCATTTCCTCCATAGACTTTGGCTTGTTTATTGTTGTTCTTGTGTAACTCATGTTATGGTAATCAGGAGGGTAAGTCCCGTACTGGTATATCCTCTAACATCATTAAAAAGTGCAGTCTTACAAGTCATCACTAGAGACATTGTCTCTAGTTCTCATCTTTCTGCACAGTCTCTACTAATGCTTCCAGAGCCTTAGGTATAGGAGATGATTTGCATATGAATGCATTGGCCCATTGGAAATGGGCTCTACAACTCAGCATTTTTATTGTTTGTGTTTCTCTGTAATTGTTTCCATCTGTTACACACAAAAGTTTCTTCAGTGAGGGGTAAATAGTACACTTATTTGTGGATATAACAACAAGTAGTTAGAATATAGTTAGAGGTTATAGTTTTGCTAGTTTTAAAAAGCAGTCTTGTAGATTCCTCTACAAGATCCATTACTTCACTAGTCCTGTGTAGTTAGATAGGTTTACAGAGCCAGGTATAGTTTCTCTCTTGTTGAGTGGGACAAACCCAGACATGACCATGGTCTAATGTGGCTACCCAAGGCCATTCACAACAGCATGGCCCCTGCCAGGCAGAAGGATGTTCCATAGACATCAGGATAGCCTTAGGTGGTAGTCCAGATCAAGGATATCCATATGACCTTCAGTGATAACTCAGGGACATCAACAAGACCCTAGGCTACTGTAGGACTATGGGCATCCACATGAACATCTGGCTTCAACACAGCTTGGAGGCAGTGGACCACATATACCAAAGTGGCCTCCAGGGGCAGCATTTACTATACAGGAGTTTCAAAGATATCCAATCTAGAAAATGAGCCAGTTTTCGTCTTGGATATCCTGTCATTGTTCAGAAACAAGGCAATCTTGTGGTTGAGCAGAGTATTAGGTGGCTAAATCTGAGTACAAACTCCAGGTTGCTGTTGACCACTCCATCAGCCCCACTCGACAACAACATGCTCTGGCCTGTCCACCATAGTCCTCTCTTAAACCTAGCACAGCCATCGCGTCTCTAATTCAAGTCCTCCACCGTTCACCCATCTTTACATTTCTCTATTTTTCTTACCTCTTTACTGAAGATTTGTTATGTATGATGGCATTGAAAAAATGCAGTGTGTCAAATAATATAGTGCCTAGACAGCTTTTGCATGCAAATATTCATTGTAATGAGTCGTTGGTATGGTTCAATGTTTCTGGTTTTGGAAGCACCATAAATACTGGACCATTGAAGAGCCTTGTTTTGGATATCCTCCTGTTACCCAGAATTAGGATAATAGTGAGTCTAGACAGGGCTTCCATCCCTGGGCAGGTTCTGTGCAAGCCCCTGGCCACTGTACATCTCCCTACCCTCAATGTTGGCTTCCCAGAGGCTCCCAGATCAACCTTTGTACAGGTATCCAGTGGCCAGCACAGC
Source organism: Arvicanthis niloticus (assembly GCF_011762505.2). Lineage (NCBI taxonomy): Eukaryota > Metazoa > Chordata > Mammalia > Rodentia > Muridae > Arvicanthis > Arvicanthis niloticus. Next base: position 10,132,430 of record NC_047674.1, on the reverse strand, counting down.
TGCCCAGCACTCTCCATCCAGCCCTGGTCACACAGCACAGACCTTCAAGGAAGACCTAATACCAATCCTCTTCAAGCTATTCCATGGAATAGAAACAGAAGGAACACTACCCAATTTGTTCTATGAAGCTACCATTACACTCATACCTAAACCACAGAAAGACCCAACAAAGAAAGAGAACTACAGACCAATCTCTCTTATGAATATTGATGCAAAAATACTCAATAAAATTCTCACAAACCGAATCCAAGAACACATCAAAACAATTATCCATTAAGATCAAGTAGGCTTTATCCCAGGAATGCAGGGATGGTTCAATATTCAGAAATCCATCAATGTAATCCACTACATAAATAAACTCAAAGAAAAAACCACATGGGCATCTCACTAGACGCTGAGAAAGCATTTGACAAAATTCAACATCCCTTCATGTTAAAAGTCTTGGAAAGATCAGGAATTCAAGCCCTATACCTAAACATAGTAAAAGCAATATACAGCAAGCCAGTAGCCAACATTAAATAAATGGAGAGAAACTTGAAGCAATCCCACTAAGATCAGAGACTAGCCAAGGCTGCCCACTCTCACCTTACCTATTCAATATAGTACTGGAAGTCCTAGCTAGAGCAATTAGACAACAAAAGGAAGTCAACGGGATACAGATAGGAAAGGAAGAAGTCAAAATTTCACTATTTGCAGATGATATGATAGTATACTTAAGTGAACCTAAAACTTCCACCAGAGAACTCCTAAACCTGATAAACAACTTTAGCAATGTGGCTGGATATAAAATCAACTCAAACAAATCAGTAGCCTTCCTCTAGTCAAAGGATAAACAGGCTGAGAAAGAAATTAGGGAAATGACACCCTTCACAATAGCCACAAATAAATCTGTCAGATGGTCCTGGGCCAAAAGGCCGAAGAACAGATGCTCCAGCATTTTGAAGTAGAGGTAGTGTCCAGGTGTTCAGAGGTCTCTATAAATTGGCTAAGTTTTAGAAGCTATGCTTTGTGCTTCCCACAATTATAGTTAACTCAGTCATTATGGATTTCTGACGGGATTGAAAACTTATAGCCTCATAGCCAATCCTGGTTATTTACCTTGAGAGAAAAGATTTGAGTGGATGGTCGTCAGCTGAGATTCATCCAAAGCCAGGTTCAGAACTAAACGTTTTAGTTAGGAGAGATGACAGAGGTGCTGGTTAGTCAACAAAATGATGAACTGAGTATTAGGACTATCTTGTACCTCACTGGTACAAATCGGCATAATTATGCTCTAATTGTATTTTGAGAGAAAAGTTTCATTTTAACAGGAAGGGTAATATGTAGGAGGAGCTATGGTGGGAGGAGTACTGAGAGGAAGAGAAGGAGTAAGAAGAGGAGGAGAAGAAGGAGAGGAGAAGCTAGGTGATGAAAGAGAGAAAGAGGGGGGGAGACAGGGAGGCAGATGTTCATGTATCTCCACCAGTCAAAGATAGTTGATATATCTAGGTTGGGTAGTGGGCTACACCTCTGATTGAACAATACCAAACTTATAAAGCCTATGATTAACATTTTAAAAAAATGTATAAATGCAAAAAGGAAAAGGGGGAATGGGATAGGGGTTTTCTAAGGGGGGTATGGGGAAAGGGGATGGCATCTGAAGTGTAAATAAAGTATCTAATAAAAAAATGAAAAAAAAAAGAAATGAGTGAAATAAAGTTAAGTGGACAGAGAGGATTGGATGATGTGCCAGAGGAACCTCTTAGTCTAGTTCTGGGATGTAGAGATGCTGTATGATGTAGAACAAACCAGTGGTTTGGTGTTAGGTAGGATGGTTTATAGCATACATCAATTGGTTGAGACAACTGAAAGTAGTCAAAATAGCCATGATATTGGGAATGGCACCAGGGCTAAGTCTGGTGGGTTGGGATGAGTGCATGGATGAAGAGGATAAGGCAGACTCACAAGGCTCAGACCCCGGAGAAGAATATGATAGATATAGCTGGGTATAGAGGTTAGACATGGTGCAGGAGCTATCTATCCATATTCACTATCTGATATGATCTTTAGCACTTCTTATTCCTTTCTGTCTTCCTATATCTGGCCTGCTCTTCAAACCTTATTATTATAGCCCATAATTGCCCTTTATAACATGACATACTAGTCCCTCTCCATCAAAAAACCCTCCCTTCTGGCACCAATTAATTTTATGACCTGTATAGGTATTTCAAATGCAACAAACATATCAGAAGAGTCATAACTAACATTTTCAAATGAAAGAATGCATGAAGCTTTTGTCTCTTTGGATCTGGACTACCTTGAGTGACCATACTAGCTCCTGCTATTTACCTTCAAAATTGATTTTTTTTTTTTTTTACCAGATGAACAGCATTTCATCGTGTAAATATGCCACATTTTCACTATCCGCTCATCAGTTAATGAACATCTAGGCATTTTGCAAATTCTAACAGCCATGAATAATTGATGAGCATAGATAGGCAGGTTCTTGTAGTAAGATATTGTGGTGGTTTGCATATTCATAGGCGAGGGAGTGGCACTACTATGAGGTGTGGCCTTGTTGGAGTAGATGTGTCACTGTGGGCATAAACTTTAATACCATAGTCCTAGCTGCCTGGAAGTTTTTCTTCTCCTAGAGGCCTTCAGACACGGATGTAGACCTCTCAGAGTCTCCTGCACCATGCGTGCCTGGATGCTGTCATGCTCCTGCCTTGATGATAATGGATTGAACTTCTGAACCTGTAAGCCAGCCCCAATTTAATATTGTCCTTTATAAGACTTGCCTTGGTCATGGTATCTGTTTACAGCATTAACTAAGTTAGATATGAAAATATTTGTGCATATGCCCATACATGGTATAGCTGGATCATATAGTGTATATATTTCTAGCTTTTCTAGGAAGCTCCAAACTGGCTTCAATATTGTTTGCACTTCCACTAGGAGTGAATAAGTGTGACTGTTTCACTATTTACAATGGACAATTCCACAACCTCTTATTTTCTGTACCTTAGCCACTTGCAAGTCTCTGTTGTAATCACCATAAACTGCAACTAGAAGCTTTTGTGATGAGGGCTGAGAGATGATTTTCCCTATGGGTATAACAGTATGTCACTGGGAGTGGTTTTAATGTTGTGTCATCATTGTATGTCAACTTTGTTTTCCTATTAGCCATTCTGAGCACAGTGAGATGAAATATTAAAGTAGTTTTCCTTTGCATTTCCCTGATGGCCAAGTGTAGTAGAGCACTTTTAAATGCTGTTCAGCTACTTTAAGAATGCTCTGTTTATTTCCATGTCCCATCTTTACATTGAGGCATTTGTAGTCTTGCGGTTTAGTTTTTGAGGTTTTTGTGTATTATAAATATGAATATGTGGTAGTTGTAGCGGGTAAAGACATCATCCTATTCTGGAAGCAGTCTCTTCACTCAAATAATGTTCATTTGATGAAGAGAAGTTTTTTTAGTTTCACAGTAGCATGTCAATTATTGGTTGTAATACTTGTGTTATTATGATCTGTTCGGAAACTCTTTCTTCTGCCTATGTATTCAAGTTTATCCTATGTTTTCTTTTGTATTGGATTAATTTTGAAGTGTGAATTATTTAGGGACTCAGATGTCTATTAAATGCAATTATTGTAAGAATCAAACTCCAGTATCACAGGAAAGACTTTGACTGTAGCATATATATTTTTAGTATTATGCCTAATCTAATAATCAAGAATTCTAACAAATTACATCCTGAAAGTGTTACCACTGCCATAGGATTTTACTCAAGATCTATCAACTTTGAATTTTTTATCATGCACTTTCAATGATATTACTTGTCGTGTATGGGTATTTGATGTGTTTCTTTTGCTCAATACAGTATGCTTTTTATTTATGAACTATTTAATATTCTTTTAAAAAATCTAGCATAAAGATCATTAAAGGAGATCATTATTAATAAACTCATTTTCTTCCACTTTTATTCTCTTCACTGAAATAAAATCAAATTTTTATTTCACAGCCTTCTCACATTTCTAAGATGTAGATACAATTTTTTTTTCAGTGAAGAACCTTTAACTCTAAAATTTCTTAGATCCCATGACACTGCATATTTTCATTTTATCCACTATGTTAGTTATTTTTCTGTTGCTGTAATGAAATATTATGATGTGAAGCAATCTATGGAAGAAGTAACTCATTTTGCTGTGATTTCAGAGGGATGAGTCCAGCGTCGTGAGGAGGCAGGACAGCAAGCATCAGGCTAGGCGCCTGGAGCAGGAAGCTGAGGACTCATGTTCTTACTTGCAAACAGTTATCACAGGTAGAGCAAACAGGCAGTGGAGTGAACCTATACATAGTAAAATCCTGTGTCCAGTGATATCATTCCTCCAGTAATGCGCTGCTGCTCAATGGCTCCACAACCTTGGTAAACAAAGCAACCAACTGGGGTCAGGTGTTCAAATGCTTAGTCTATGGAGAACACTTCTCATTCAAACTAACGCATTCACCTTTTAGAAAATGTTTGGTGAGTGAAACTTTTCTTTATTTCCCTTACCATAAGGAGAAAGAAAAATTGAGAGGGAAGACTTTTTTTTTATATATAAATTTATTTTATGTGATTTTGATACCAACTACAATTTTCTAGAACTGTTTTTAATGTTATTTCTCTGAGGCAGTATTAGAAAAAAGATAAACATTTCAAAATGAGATAAATGATGTTAGGGAGCTTTCCAGCAATGTTGCCAATACCTAAATTAATTCACTTATCTATAAAATGGGCTGCTTTGGCTCACAGTCTCGAGTGGCTCTGGCCTATGAGCACTTAAGTCTGTCACCCTGGCTGAGGCAAGAAGCACAGCAGGAAAATATGGTCAAACAAAGCCACCCACTTCGTGGTGAGGGAATAAAAAGAATTAGGATAGAACTGGAGTTCTCTAAAGCTCCTCCAGTGGTACACTTCCTTGGAATCACTTAGTGTCTGTTCAACACCTACCTCTTGAAGAATTCAGCATCATCTCCTAACTGCTTTGTTCTTTGAAAAATACTTGTGATATTTCGACATGTTTTGGCATTTAGAATCCCAACTAGAATACTGACTTTTAAATTTTTGTTTCAGAGCATTATTAATTAATTTAATAAATTTTAAAATTTAGATACTTCTCATAGTTGTAAGGGTGTTCTAGAGGGATCTACTCTTCTACTGTGCCTTCACACCACTGACATAACAGGTTTTTACAGTCTTCTAGAAAAATAATCTTCAAATAAAGATATAGGTTATTATGAGGGCAGAGAGTATTCGATCAAACGTAATACCGTGTTCATAAAATAAAATATACTGAAGTCAGAGAAGCTGTAATGCCAAAGCCTCTGGCAAATATATTTTTCTTCACAAGTCAAAAAAGTAATTATTAAATTATTAGCTTTACAATCAGTTATTTTTTGACACTTCTATTATGTCTCCATCTTTTTCTACCATTCACATATGGAAGCAATTAAACTGCTTAAAGTACTTTGCAATCCGCATTTTCAGGTTGTATCGAAAGGTGTGTTGGTGTTCACAAAATCCTGACAGATTGGCAGGGCCCATACTTTGTTGCTTATGTGCTAAAACAGCTTGGAGTAATACGTTGCTCATTCCAGTGTCTCTGTGCTCTTACCACAGCTGGTTTGGAGTGCTAATTTGATGCTATTGAATCTTGAATAGGAAGTCATGCTCACAATTAGTTCTCTTCTGTCAGTCTGTTTGTCTGAACAAACTCTGATACGTGGACATTGCAGATAAAAGTAGTACATTCCCTTTAGTCTGGGGCACTGAATTCTATCCCCAACCCCCCTGAAAACAGCTGAAACTCTTGTTGCAGAGATCTACATAGAAGCTGTAATCATATAGCCCAGAATAAATACATCTTCCAAAATTCAGTTAACTTTAAGGTTTGGTGACAAGAATTCATGAATCTTGTCTGCTCAGTTGTCTTCTAAATTCTGGTTGTAGCTCTATAAAAATAGTGTATGTCTTACTTGAAAAATAAATTATGTTTGGTGTCTTTGAAGGAAAGTTTGACTGCTGTGAAATATGAATTCCGAAGGAAACTGCTGCTCACGCCATCCAGCCTTCCTCAGATGTTTCACAGTGATAGTCAGCATGTGAAGGATTATTTCAGAGAGTGTATCTCTTGACAAGACTTTAGGTGATCCGGTAATATCAAATAAAACACTTTATAAACAATTAAAGTCATGAAGCATGGGCACTATATACTTTATCACCATGATAGTAAACCAATTATTATAAAGATATCCAATAATTTCCCAGAAGAAAATTTGAGGGCTGGATTGTGGATCATTGAAACTCTTCCTATTGGTATCAGATGCCAGCCCTATTCTTTACTATTCTCATTTAAATATTGAAAGCCAAATCTCATATTATGCCCAAATCAGTGCATTGTGAGCTACATGTCTTAGCTGCCAGTATCTCAAAACACAAAAAGTATTTCAGTGTTGCTTTTCCATCATCAATGCTGGTTTGAGGTGTTTTTTTTTGTTTTGTTTTGTATTTTTTGCCACAGCACTTAAATTATTGATCTTTAATACTCAATGAAAATTATTTTGTTAGGAAAAATATTAAAATCACTTGTTACCAAGTTTTCTTTTTATTTATATTTAGTTATTACAGAAAATTTTGCAGTTTACTCAGCAATCTGCTTTGACCCTGTCTAACTGGCATTATTGCTAGACACATAGATTATGGTCTCTAAGACTGTTACCTCCACTTGGATGTCAGCAAAACTAAGAGTGTTTTACAAATGCTTCTGATTGGCCTGCTATGAATTAAAGTTCCATTAGCAGGCCAATCAGCACATTTGTGCATCATGATTAATTACTTCTAGTGGCTCAGTGAACTAAGGCTCACTGGCTTATGACGAGGGACACCACGGAGGATATAGATGGCATGAAAAACTTATGGGACAGAATACTTAGCTATATAACTTCTGGCACAAAATCTTTAAGCACCTCCATGTGTGCGATCATTTAGAAGCTCTTTATGAATTTTTGGGTAGCTCGCTCTGTAGGCATCACTTATTAAATTATTGAACACTCACCACGAGCTTAATATTTATCCGCTGTACCTTTTTGAAGGATGGGAATGAGACTGAAAGTAGCAACTCTCTAATCCTACCTAAGTTTATTAACAGCAAAAAGGTGTTTAACACTGTCACTTCTAAGGGATTTTAGAACTGAGTAAAAGGAAACTGGACGAAACTTCAATGCACCTTTCATGAAATAAAAGTAGATCATTTTTGTTTGATGCATGTGATACACTTTATTCCCAGAAGGACAAAGCGATGTAATATAGTAATAGACCACAGACAACATCTAAGGCAAGACTTTCACATTTCATACATAGGAATGAGAACAAGACTAATGTAGCTGTTGATTTAAATTTATTTTTTAATTTTAAATTAAAATGACATGATATTTATCAGAATTTCTGTTTGGATCACATTCACTCTAACTTACCTTTCTTTACAATCTGATGTTTTGCTCTGTAATAGCTAGCATGATATTTGATTTAGACTATGTTCATGCTCCCTGAAGTAAATATATATATAAATAGCAAAGTCTTCACTCTCAGCGATCAGATAAAATACCATTCATAGTTAGAAAAAAAAGTGTGAACAAACTGGACTGCAGACAACTGATTTATGCTGGAAAGTTACTTTATGAATTTGGTTACTATAGAAATATAAGCTTATATATAGGGGCTTTGGTTGACAGAAGTTAAATTAATTACAACCGCTAAATCTTTTTTAGAGTTTATTCCTATTTCTTTAAGCTTTCTGAGAGTCTGTCTGGCTTGATCAAAATGTTATTTCCAATTCTTTCACTGACATAGATTGACTTTGTTGCAAAAATATTTCTGAAGATATTTAAAGTTCAAGAAGACAATATCCTGTTGGCATTCACCTGTGTGAATGCTCTGTCAGAACCAATTATGGTGTATGTAATCATATGGATGTAGACTAATTAGTAGAAATCCCAATGGAACTTCCAGACTTAATGGAGGTTTATTTCCTTGCATATGAAGACAGTTGCTTTGATATGTCAAGTTATATTAACTAAGATTGCCAATGACAGGACTAGTCTGAGGTAATACTGGATGATATTTCCACATCACAGATTATGGGATAGACACATATTGATGTCATTATAGCGATATTTCAGTGTGACGAAGAACATGTGTCCAGAGGTCCTCAGTGGTTTTGTTCAGTACAATTATGTATCATCATGAAATCTTGTACTCAGAGTGGTCACATTTTCATTCTGTTGAACATATTTGTTTAAATAGTAGACTTTTAAATCACAATTCATTCACGTAGACAAAACTGAAAGAAAATAATTGTGGTCTAACTTTTTGATAATATCTTAATGGACTAAAGATTTTATGATTGTATAGAGAGAATATTTTTTACAATTAATTGATGTTAGTTGTTGAGATTAAGAGGCTTTGCTTTTAGTTTTGTTTTCTATTGTGTTTTAATGTAATGTACACACCCCCATCATCTTCTTATTCTCTCTCTTCTTCCTCCCTTCAGTTTTCTTTTCTTAGAGCCCCATCTTCTACTTTGATGTAACTTTGCTTGCCCCACTTTACGTACAAGGAGAAATATTTGTTACTTGTTCCCCCATATCTTGCTTATTTAACTTAACATTATTTCATTCTTTAGGATGGAACGAAACTGAATTTTGTTTATTTAAGAATAGATTATCTACTTTAGCTGTCCATCTAAAGGAAATTGTGAATATTGCTTTAATAAACATAAATATGCAGACATTTCCTTTTCTGGATCGACTTTCTTGTATTTGGATGTAAATCCAAAAGTGTGATAACTGGATCACATGCTGGGTTTATTTTTAACTTTTGAGAACTGTTCATATTATTCAACATAGAGGTATTGATAATACACATTCTCATTAACAGTGCATTCTTTATTCACATTCTTATACACATTCTTAACAGGATATAATTACCTTTATAATAGCCATTCTAATTGAGATAGAAGTCCAGTAGATTTTTATTTGAATATCTCAAATTCCTAAAAACCAAACTTATCTTTGCACATTTATTGACCATTTGTATTTTTTTTATCATTGGCTATTTAAACCTTTTAGCTATTTATTGATTTATTTGTTCTCTTCTTGTCAAATTGTTTAAATTCTTCAGGGTGGAAAGAATTGAAGGAGAAAATTTTCTGATGTTTTGTAAAGACATGGACATACATGGAGATGTACAAGAGGTTTGTAATACTCAATAAATATTACCATAAAAGAAACTTTCCAAGCCACATAATAGCTAATTTGCCAAAAAGTACAGAAAATATTCTAGAAGCAACTCGATATTAATTCTCTTGTAAGAGTAACTGGCAAATATTTTTCCTATTCTCTTGACATTTTAGTTACTGTTATTTCCTTTGCTGTACAGGTTTTTAATATACTGTAAATCATTATATTCTAACTTTCTGAGTGTCTGATATGACTTAAAAGGACATTGTTATGCCAACATCTTTTTTTGTCTTTTATTTATTTACACTCCAGATTTTATTCCCCTCGTGCCCCCTATCCACTCTCCGACTCTTCCACATCCTATACCTCCTTCCCACATTCCTGTCTCCACAAGGATGTCCCCACATCCCAACCCCCACCCAACCAGACCTCTAAACTCCCTAGGGCCTCCTGTCTCTTGAGGGTTAGGTGCATCTTCTCTGATCGCAGATGCGGCAGCCCTCTGCTGTACATGTGTTGGGGACCTCATATCAGCTGCCTGATTGGTGGTTCAGTGTTTGAGAGATCTCAGGGGTTCAGTTTTATTGAGACTGTTGGTCTTCCTACAGAGTCTTCCTCCTCCTCAGCTTCTTTCAGCCTTTCCCTAATTCAAGCATAGGGGTCAGCAGCTTTTGTACATTGGTTAAGTGCAAATATCTGCATCTGAGTCTTTGAGCTGCTTGTTGGGGTTCTAGAGTGTGGTCATGGTCATAATAGGTCCTTTTTTGTGAGCGCTCCATATCTCCAGTACAAGTGTCAGGTCTATGCCAACATCTTGATGTTTTGCCTACATTTTTGTTGGGGTCCACACTAGCCCCACTTTGGGGTGGCCAAAATAAATGTTGCAGCCCAGACAAAATGTTGAGGCCTGGGCCGACCCACGTTTGGGCGGCCACTGTATCCCGGCCCAAGCTGCTGCTCCGGTCTGCAGGTCGGGGTTCAGCAAGAGGGAGGGTGAGGGCAGATTCTACCTAATGTCTGATGTGTATGAATCTCTCTCTCATCTGATGTCTGGTTCTGTCTTCTATAGTCTGATTCTAAGCCATGCCTCTAAGTTACACCTTTAATCATGCCCTTAGGTCTTGTCTCTAACTCTGATCTCTATACTTCTAAGTCATACTCTTAAATCACACACCTTTAATCTCACACACCTTTAATCTCACGCACCTTTAATTTCAAGGTATCTAAACCAAGATTATCGGAGTGTTCTCAGCTGTTGTAGGCTATTGTAATTCAAGTCTTATGTCAGGGTATATGGCTCAAGATGGCTGCAAAGCTGATAGCTGCTTTCTGCTAAAAGTCGGCCCCCAACACATTTTCATTTATCAGTTAAAACAGTTTTTATTTTAGATTGAATTTTTCATCTATTTTGCATTATGTGTAGGGAGAGACACAGAAATCTTACATCATTTTTCCTGCGTGGGTGTACCAAGTTTTCCCTGCATCTTTTGCTGAAAGGGATGTGATTTGTACAGTGTGTCTTGGGCTGCTTTGCTGATAACCATATGGGCGTTCAAGCAAATCCACAGGCTGCCACCCCACTTTCACTTCAATCCTTTGTTCTGTTGCATTGGTGCCTGTGCTTTTGTGTTGTTTGTCTGTTTGCATTTGGGTGTTGTTGTTGTTCCATTGAACGTTATCTCTCTTATTATGGTCCTGCAGCATAGTTTCAATTCAGGTATTGTGATGCCACCAGTATTCCACATCAGTCAAAATTCTCACTTCTAATTAATCCTGGATTAAATGCTGTTTTGATGAACACATTCCTTTTTTTTTTTTCTTCTGTGTATTATTGACTTCTATTTTATTTGCTTCAAATATCACTTTTGATATTTTTATGTTCAGGATGTGAAAGTCTCTGCAAGGTTACGGGTTTTTGAAGATAGTGAACACTCGGGCACAAGCTTTTATCCAATGAGACAATGTCTTTTAATTGGAGTTTGGAGGCCACTTATAGTGATGACTACTATTAGAAATTTATTTCCTCTCATTCTCTTGGTTTTATTAACTTAAAGAGGCTTTATTCATTTCTTTAAACCTTTTAGACTTTAGAATACTAGTGATATAATAAGTTAATATTGTTTGATCCCTACTTTTTACTCTTTTATGCACCATGTCATTTATTATATTTCTTGTGCATGTGGTTCTTTTGATTCCTTTTCTGTGTAGGAATCCTCTGCAATTGCTTAGTAGGCATGATGAAATCTTTTAGTTTAGATGTATTTTGAAAAATCTTGAATTGTCTTTCAGTTTTGAAGGACAGCTTTGGTGGGTGTAGTAACCTTGACTACCCATTGTGTGCTTTCAGGGCTGAAATACATAATTGCATTTCTGTCTGGCCTGTGGTCACCACTTGAGAAGTTTTCCATGCTCCTGATGAATCTGATACAGTGTGTGACTTTCCTTTCTCTTAGAGCATTGGGAATTTGCTTTTGTTCTGTACTGTTTGGCAATTTACTTATGAAGAGTTTCTTTTCTTACAATGTTTATTTGGGATTCTAAACCCCTTGTATACCTGTATGAATGTCCATCTCCTTACAAAAAAATTGAGACAGTTTCTCCTTTCTGTCTGTCTCTTCCTTCCTTCCTTCCTTCCTTCCTTCCTTCCTTCCTTCCTTCCTTCTTTCTTTTTTCTTTTTGCTACCATAAGGTAAGAAGCTGCCTTTTTTTCTTATACTTCCTGCTACATTATTCTGCCAGATATTTTGTCAGAACGATGAAACTTTAGAAGGTCTGACTAAGTTGACCCCCTCCTTTAGTTCAACTTTAGTCCATTTGTCTCTTATGAACATAACTACTATTTTTAAGACTCTGGTGATAAGTTATTTATCGGCTGGTGAAATGAGCCAGTTCAAGCCAGATTAAAATATGTATAAGCATAGTTTTATTGGGAAGCTGCTCTTGGGCTGATAAATTCACTGTCCCCAAGGAAGGAAGCCAGGGAAGTTGCCATGGTAAGGGAGATACAGTGGAGGGGGAAGAGAGAAATTGAAAGAGAAAGTGATAGAGAAAGAGAAAGAGAGAAAGCACACAGAACATAGGAAAGGGTGGGAGGTGGGTGGAAGAAGAAGAAACCAAAATGCCTGGATTATATAGCAAAGAACATCTTGGTGAAGGATAGCTAAATGCCTGAGCTGCAAAGATTTGGGTTGGGTGAGTGTATGCCAGGTAGGGACTAAGGGATGCTGGGAGAACCTAGAGGCCAGGTCTGCTTTGGTATGTAAAATATGTACCTAAAGCCCTTGTCCCAGAGTCAGAAACCAAATTCTTGGTGTTAATACTACACTGTCACAATGATAGACACAGAAAGAAATCTGTGTTTCTGAGATTATATCTTCTCTTTTAAGTATACACCATATTGTGCATACATCCATGTAATAAATATCTAATTTTAATATTCACTTTTCTTTGTATCTATCTCATTTATAGAAGCATAATAAATACATTCAAACAGCAAAACTTGGATGAAGATAAAAGTCTATCCACAAATGGTGGAGTGGTATACATGAGAGAAGTCTCCAGTACAAGAATGTTTTACTCATTAAAAGTATCTCATTTCTCTGCTGAACTGAAGAAGCCTGATATAGAACTCTCTGTGTGTTCATTGTATCTCTAAAGTGACACACCAAAACTTTTCACAAATACAAAATTGTTTTTAAAATGCATTAAAAAATCTTTAAGTATTTGTTTTAAACAAAAACATTAATGTTAACAAACATCTGTAAGCACATCAGTTATTTCATGTTAAAATGAAAATGTTATTGAGATTATAAAACTAAAATGATGATGGTGATTTTTTATTTATTGTGTATTTTCTTCTGTATTCATTATCTATTTTAAGTATAATTAATGCCATATTTTACAGTCATGTTCTTATTTGGTTTTGTTTTTCTGTAAGTATGCTTATAGGTTTTTCTGAGAAATATTTAAGTTGTTTATTATATTTAGGTTCTTTCATGTATGGCTTTTAAGATATCTTAGCTTCTGATAATGATCTTTTATCACAGATGCAGTGCAATACATATCTTACTTATAAACTATGTAAGAATACATGCATCTACCAACAACCTAATAGAATTGAATAGAATTCTATTTCAAATACTTAATAATTTGAATGGGTAAATGACTTGGTCAGAGGCAGACATCAGCTTAGGGGATAGTTAACAGATTTCCCAAGAGTGATAAATGTTTAAAATAAATAAATAAATAAATAATAAAAGTGACAGAAAAGAATTTGTAATGCTTATTTTAAAATAGAAGCCAGAGAGTATATTTTAAAAATATGTTTTTAAAATTTTAATTTTAGAGTTACTTATTTACAGTCTTCTCCTTCCCAAGTTTCCCATATTTCTCCGTTTCAGAGTGGTTGTGAAGAACAATTCAGCAATATTGAAGAACAATTCAGCAATATAGAAGTCCAATGTTAGGTGGGCTTTTGTTCTTTGAGGATAATTAAAGATTAAACCAATTAATAATCATCTGACTGTAATGTAAATAGCACCAAAACAGAAGGTAATAGAGAAGCTCTCTTTTACCTAGGAGATATGCATTGATTTAAAATACTGGCTTTATTTTAGATTCATTTTCTGTGTATAAGTTGATGCCCAGCAATCACCTAGAAAAGAGTGTATAGTAATTTCCCTCACTAGTACAGCATTATACAAAATATTCAAAGGGTGTCACTGCCATGTCACTTATAACCCACTTTTACAAGCTGTAGTTTACCGATTTCATCACAATCTTAACAATTGCTTAAGCTACACACACATGCAAAATCTTAGTTGAACAAATTATTTTAGGATTATTATTATTTACTTATTGCCTGGTAATTGTGGAATAAAACAATAATAACCATTACCTAGCAATAGATAGATAGATAGATAGATAGATAGATAGATAGATAATAAATTGATGGGAGTGAGCACAGCGATCCACAGCCAGACCTCAGGCAGAGGCAGTCTAAATTGGACGTCTCCATGGGGTCCTCCCCTTGAAGCTTGGGGAACTCCATGGAAGAGTGGAGGAAAGACTGTCAGAGAGGTTAGAGGACACCAGGAAAACGTGGCTCACAAAATCAACTAAACAGGGCCTATTTGGGCTTACAGAGACTAAACAGAAGCAGAGGCCTACGTGCGTTTGCACCAGGTTCTCTGAGTCTGTATTATGGCTTCCAGCTTTTCAGGGATTCCTGAGAGTGGGAGCAGGGTTATCTCTGACTCTGCCTGCTCTTGGAGCTCTTTTCTTCCAATAGGCTTGCCTTGTCCAGCCTTGATAGGAGTGAGGGCTTTTGCCTTGTCTTATTGTATATCTTTTTGTCTTGTTTGATTGTTGCCTCTTGGAGACCTGCTCCTTTCTGAAGGGAAATGGAGAGAAGTAGAACTAGAGGAGAGATTAGGTAAGAGGAAGCTGGGAGGAGTGGAGGGTGGGGAAACTGTGGTCTGGGTGTATTGTACAAGAGAAGAGTCTGTTTTTTAACAAAAATGGATAAAGAGAAGACCATTAATCTGAAGAAAGCATTATGAAGTCATGCACTGTACTCCTACTGAAAAGGTTTTCCGCGGATGAATTTAATGTGTAAGCACATTGTTAAACTGCAGCAATTGTAAGAAACTCAGACACTAGAAAAAGTCAAAATTTAGGGAAATAAAACAATACTTTTAAAAAAATAAATAAAATAAAATAAAATAAAATAAAAACAAAAAAAACCCCAATACTTTTGGTCTTTGAATCTACAAAGCCCATGTTGAGAAGTTTCGACTGCACGGCGTTAGCTGGTGAAGTCTGGAGTTGAATTGTGGAAGTTGGTTTCGACTGCACGGCGTTAGCTGGTGAAGTCTGGAGTTGAATTGTGGAAGTTGGTTTCGACTGCACGGCGTTAGCTGGTGAAGTCTGGAGTTGAATTGTGGAAGTTGGTTTCGACTGCACGGCGTTAGCTGGTGAAGTCTGGAGTTGAATTGTGGAAGTTGGTTTCGACTGCACGGCGTTAGCTGGTGAAGTCTGGAGTTGAACTGTGGAAGTTGGTTTCGACTGCACGGCGTTAGCTGGTGAAGTCTGGAGTTGAATTGTGGAAGTTGCTAATATTTTCATTTCTCAAAAGCTTTGTGCCAGCACATATTAGGCCGTTTTTCACTCTTTGAAATTGCCTTCATGCTTAGCCAGAGAAGAAATGAGGCTGAAAATTAATTCACATGGCATTTTAACCAAGAGCCAGTAATTTCTATTCTGCAAGCAAGAGGAGGCCCAATGTGTTAGGAAGGATTCTCCCAAAAGCCATTCTGTCAGTTGCCTCTCTCAAGTGAACTAATACATTTCCAATTTAACACATTTCAGCGAAATCTCTGTTTTTATTAAAATTATTGTAGCTAAGCTGCTTTTTTTTATTTAATATAGAAGTCACTGTGTTTGACTTTGGCCAGCCATTATATGATCCCCTTTGATATTTAGCAATTTACTCATCACATAAATATTGCTAATTATTTGTCTTTGTTGTTGAAATTAAAATTACCAGATAGATGCTTTCTCTGCTTTCCTGTCAGATAGCAATCCACATTGGTTCTAACTATAAGAAAAACCCATCCCACATACTTTTGAGCCATAGAGATTGCAAGATGCAAGGTGGTACCCAGAGTAAGCTACTGCTTCTGGTGGTTTGTAGCATTACTATTTCCTGTCATGTGATTCAGTACATCACTCTTGACTGTCTGGTTTCCATACTAGGTTTTCAGTTCAGGATAGCAACATTTTCCTTAAAGATTTTTGAATATCCTAAAATGTAGTGAAAAAAATTAGTTTGGGGGTCTTGTTTATTTATTTAAGTTATGTTATTAGTGTTTAATTAATATGAACAAAAGTTTTTGCCCGTTAAGCTGGATTATTATCCAAATCACAGAGACGTTCATCTAATATATATATATATAACAAAATATATGTAATAAAACATTATATATAATAAAACATACATGTAAATATAATTTGTTGAGATATTAATTGATACTTTTGTAAATGAAGTATAAAAATAAAATACTGTTCAACTTCTTAAAGTCTAGATTTTATCTTTTTTTAAATCTCAATTTGCCCTTGCATTTTTTTATGTCAACGACAAATATAAGACATTTTCCTCTTGCATTTTGCTTTTTAAGGTCGAGTCCTTTTCAGAGGTTGTTGTAAAAAAGCAGAGAAAAGCAATTAAAACTTAGGCAAAAAATAAATAAAAGAAGACTACCAAAGAAAAGTCCAATTATAAGTTCTGTGGTTTGTATGAACTCTTACCTGCACTCTGGGAAAATGGAATAGCTTTGAGGAAGTGCATTTACATTGCATGCCTACAGAGACAAGTTGTCACTAGATATTGCAATCTTATACTCAGCACAGTCACCTGCCTAAATGAGACCACACAAGGAAACTGCAGCACATTATCTGGGAGTATGTGTGCATGTGTGAGTGTGTATTCATGTGTGTGCATGTGTGTGTGTGTCATGTGAAAGTGTATGCACCTTTGCAATACAGAAATCTTTCAAGTTTCTTTGTTGTTGCTTGACCATATTTTCATAAGTGAACTAATATTTCATACGGTTCAACAGAATGAGAGTTCTGTTTCAATTCGTTTGAACAAAGTGCAATAATAAAATGTTATAGATGATGACTTATTTGGCCATATAAACATAGAAGTCATTCAGAATATGTCAGTTTCACTTTCTATATGTCCCCTCACTCGTAATGTTTTATGTACACTTGAAGTACATATTTTAGGACATAGCACAAAATATGAATCCCAGTTAATACTGGCTCAGCACTTTTCTATGAAAGTTGTTAAATCTTAAACTTTCAAAGTCATTTCTAGACTTTGTATGGTAGTTATGACATTGAAAGTTGAATGACTTAGAGGGAAACAAACATTTCATATAAACTTTATCTAGCACTTTAAAAGTGCTATGTTGATTGTCTCAAGGTCAAGGCAGCAAGTTATCCTCCAGCAGGACATTATTTGAGATCTGGTTCTTGCCCCAACTTATCATTCTCTATTTCCTTCTTAGGACAAACCTAGTTGATCTTTTTATTACTGGTATTTTGCAAAGTACATCATTTGGTTAGAAATTTGAAAAGAAGCCACTTTTATAGATAAAATAATACAGCAAACAGAGGATGAATTATATTTTATTTTTATAAGTAAACCAGTGTTGAGACAGAAAATAATTAGGAATGGATGCACTGTACATGTGCATGCTATTCTGGAAATTTTGACATGGTTTTACTTAAAAAAGATGACTGGATTGAAGAAAATGATATAATAAATAATACATCTGTCTTATATATTATTAGCTTTGGCATACATAGAAACATGAATGTTTGTCAAGATTCTATGTGCAAACAAATATACCAGATATGCTTTATAAATTAGCTTATCAAAACTTTACCTAAATTATGAAATGTGTCTCACCCTCATTTAATAGATATGTAAACTGTGCAACAAAATTCAGAGGCCAGTTCAGTTCAGTATAACTAGTTAAATAAATCAAAGTCCAGATTTGTAACTATCAATTTGGCTGGCAAATTGAAACCTTTCTCTGACACTAAACTGAGTGCTCTCTCTATTTTTTTTTAATAGAAACTGTTTAAAATACAAGAGGCAGATAATTTCTAAGGCCAATTGACAAGTTTTGTAGGTGAAGTGATTACAAAGAAATGAACAGTACTTATACAGCTCTATTTGGGAAAGTACAGTTAAATAAACACCAATAATGGTGTAAAGAATTCATTGGAAATGAATTGGAAAACAGTAACAGAAGAGTTCATTGTAAAAACACTTCCATGTTCTCCTGTTGCTACTATGGAAGAGGTAGACTTTATGAATGATTCAAGCTGGTTTTACATTCAGAAAACAGCCATATAACATTCTCATCATGGAAGACTCAGAATGAAAGCCCTGCTCATGTCTTGAGATCTGCATTCATTATAGCTTAACGTGATGTTTACCTTTGATTTAAAAAATTGGGAAATAGCGGAAGCAGAGAACATTATAAATAACAAATAGTTCAACTGTAGACAGGAGACTCATGTAGCATAGTTATAAGTGGTGTAATATTCATATCCAGTGCCAGGAAACACAGCAGCAACACAGAGCTCTACACATGCAGACATGCTGCAAAACAAACAAGCATGAGTTATGCAAGCAAGTGGATAACCACCAATGATAGCTGGCTGGTGACTGGAGGAACACATCTGTACGGTCCCACTCATGGCTTAGGATGCGGTATAGTGTTTTGAAATTCTTTTGCAGTTTTCAAAGTCATTGCCAGTGGTTTTTTTGTTTGTTTTGTTTCAGTGTCAGGAGTTATTAGTTTATAAAATCATACTCTAAAAGTTATAGGTTTTTTTTCATTATAAAGTCTGTCTAAAAGTGAACCAAGGTCAATTTTTATAGAAAATGAAGATAAATGAGGCTTTGCTTCTTTCTTTTTTATGGGGTCTAATGTTTTTTTTTTTTTTCTGTATATAGTACTTTTATGAAACACACAGTGTTTTGTTTTATTTTCTGATTGGAAAAATTGAAAATCAACTCTAAAGTAGGAATTATCACAGGAAATCTTCAGTCCTTCCTTGATGATTCTATGCATTTTCACTTTACAGTGAATAATATAGGGATTTCCCCAAAGCTGAAGAAAATGAACAGAAGAGAAGAAAATCATTTACTTCAAACCAGCGATTTGAATCATGTTTTCTACTGAAACCTCTTTTAGAGTGAATCCAAAACAGTCTAATTGCAATATTATGCCATATGTTATTGTCTTTGGATCTGTTTCCACCTAATCTCAAATGTCAATGTTTACACCATTTAATATGAGTGCAAATAATAAGTTTCATAAGCTCATATTCTTAGATTTTTATGAACTGATGAATTTATAGCTACCTTCAGGAAGCTTCAGGATTCTATAAGTGATACAATCTGCAGCAGAGTTACTCATCCACAATCTTATCAAGTCATTGTTCAGTTGAAGTTTTGTTAAAATAGAAATTCAGAGTCTTCCAAGTTTCCTAGTGGTGGAGCACTATGATGGAGACAGGAAGTGGAGTGTGCCGTGATAGTTCTTTAGTGTGGATTCAGCACAGAGAAATATTAGAAAGTTGGAGTGGAGAGGCTGTCTTACCAAAATTGTGAAGGATGGAGAACAAGATTTCCTCTGAGATAATGCCACTGATATGTTATCCAGCTGGTATTACCTAATCGCAAATGGTAGATATATCCAATACACACACATATATGAGTAATAATAAGTGGAACAAATAGATTAAGTAGTATATACATACATACATACATACATACATATATACATGTATAACTTACAAACACACATGTACATATATAATTACTATAATTAAATTTATATTTCATTTGATATTATATATTTTATACTGTTGTAAGTTAAAATAATTAGTGTAAGAAAGTTTAATAATTTTGTTATTAAAATTATATATAAAATGTATTACTATATAAATATTATATATGCTATAAGAAGAAGTCATGAATTAGGGAGGGACCCATGGCTCCAGCTGTATATGTAGGGGAGGATGGCCTTGTTGGCAAAGGTGGGAGAGGAGGCCCTTGGTCCAGTGAAGGCTGGATGCCTCAGTGTGAGGAAATTTGAGGGCAGGGAGGTGAGAGTGGGTGGGTGGGTGGGAGCACATCCTCATAGAAGCAGAAGGAGGGGGGATGGGATGGGGGTTTCTGGGTGGAGGGGGAAATGGGAAAAGGGGATAACATCTGAAATGTAAATAAAATATCCAGTAAAAAATTAATTTAAAAAAATTTAAAAAAAATGCTGAATGATAAAAATGATAAAAATATGTGGCTCTCCCATTGTTTCTCCCTTTGGAATTATTTCAAAATGATAATCCATCCCTGTCAAAGTTCAGGAAATAGATATGCAGTCTTTTTCTGATATGTATATTGAAGTAAAAATCAATATAAACTCATTTTAAGGAATGCACTATGTAAGTATATTATGAGTGTAGACACGGGTTTGCTTACTGTCTTTATAAACATGCATTTTTAAGTGGAAATTACACAATCTTAGAGGCAGAGAAAAACTGATCAGCATGGGAAATTTCTCTGCTCAAATGCTGGGGCTGCCCGCCCCATTCCTTCAACCACTGCAATTCTTTTCAAGGTCTAGTACAAGTTTGTTAACTGGGCTACCAATCTTAGCAGAGTAACAGTACGTAGCAAAATATTTCTCATGCGGTGGGTATATAAACTATAGTTAACTGATAATTCAATTCCTATGATACCAATTCATTAGATACCTTGGCAGACATGGGAAAAAGACTCTGAATAATCTAACCAATGTGTTTATGGTTATATAGCTTTAGTTCAGGTGTATGTGCAGGTCCTATCTAAGCATAGAGACTATTAAACGAGTTACCCCTCAGGGAGTAGCATAAACAGTGAAACCACAGGGGAAAATAATGTATTCATAGAGTCTGATATAATGTATGATTTTCAAATGCCTCTTAGCAAATCATCAGATATGCCAGTCATTATAACCAATGAGAGTCTTCTTTATTACATGATATATCTCCTTCCAGCATGCCCAAACCTTGACACTCACCATCACCCTCATTTACTCCTGGGCTATAAATCTAATCATCCTAATGACATACTTTTATAAGTTAAAAGGGATTAATGTAGGATGTTTAATATATCCATTGTTGCTGTCTTAAATTTTCTTTGTTTTTCTGCCATTTCTTATATGAGACATTTTTTTTATTAAACTGCATAATATGTTCATTCAGTGGCAACTTGGGGTACATTAAAGAATAGAGTTTAATCAGAGTTTTAGTCAGACAAGAGAATTCTCAATGGGTTCAGAAGGTTTCTGCCTTTTTCTTTCCTTTTCTTTTTTTTCAACTTTTTATTGGCTGTTTATGAATTTCACAACATGCACCCTAATCCTACTAATCTCTCTCTCTCCTTCTATCTGCCCTGCATTCTTTTTTATTGGATATATTATTTATTTACATTTCAGATGTTATCTCCTTTCCCCATTCCCCTCCCTCATAAATCCCCTATTCTATCCTTCCTCCTCCTTTTTGCTTTTATACCATTTTAATTACATGCAAGTATTAAGGTCACATCTAGGTTGAGGAACTAGCAATACAATAGATGCAATAGTCAAAGAAAAAGCAAGACAATAAACAGAGTCTCATGTCACTATTTCTAAAGGCTTATCAGGATGAGCAAAGTATCTGAGCCTACTTCCCTGTCCTAGCCCAAAGTCATTTCCATGCCTGAAGCCTACTTTTTTGTTCTAGCCTGAGATTTAGATTCTTACCTGAAATTACTTCTTTGTTCTAGCCTAGGATTTAGCAAGCATCCTGTCATAGATTTTAGAAGGAATATTTTATGGATAAATTATGGAGGCTAGCCATTCCCTGTGATATTGTTTTTTCATAAAACCACATAAATGCTTTCCAATTCTATGCCCTGGTATTGTTCAGACATGGTAGCAGCCCCATCAAAGATTTTCTGTGAGGTTTCTATCATAACTGGCACTTAGTTCAGTCTTCACTGTCAGTTGGAACATGTTAAATAAGAAGCATGCATTTCTTACCATTATTTGCCCAAGTAAACACTACGTGACTATTTCCCCCAACCCATCTCATATTAGTGTTAAGTCCTGGATGTAATTGTGGGCATGAGGAGTAACTTTTATTTTTCCATTCCCCTAACACATGATTCCCATCATGAGCCCCACAAAGGGCATCATGTAAATTCCTGAGGCTGAGCCTTGTGCTTGTTCCCAGTGAAACGTACACAGAGACCTCTCTCATCAGTGATAATGTTCATTTCAGCGAACTGCATAGTCAATCAGGTTATCCTCTGAATGAATATTTCAGACCTCATACAAACACAGCTGGTTTCCAACTAAAGTAGTCCTGAAGTTTTGTTTTGCTTTGTTTTTCCTGACAAATACACATTTCCTACAAATTAAGTCAAGATTTTTAACATGTTGATTTTTTTCCTTTTCTTCTTTTTTTTTTTTTTATTTTGATTTTCTTAACGAAGCCCAAACACATTCATTTTGTGCTGTTCATTTAGTAAGAGTGGAGAATTCTGTCATCTCTGTCTCCAGTGGCTTAGTGCTGTTGTGGTGGGAGACATTCTGTTGTTTTGCAGCTACTAGGGTTACTTGACCTCACTTTTCACAAACACTTGTCTTTGATATTCTGGTCCTCAGACAAAGGAAGGTTCCAATGTATATTAACTATATTAACCCCAGGATGGACTTTCATGTTAGTTAAGTAAGTTTGCTTCACGATATAATATCAGATGCAAATGTTACTGAGGTAAGCGTGTAGGATTACAACCATAATGAAACTGGCTTAAAATAGCATTCAGACCATCCACTAAAAAGAGCCATAAGTCTGTGTGGAACTATTGAAAAGCAAAACTACAAGTCCCAAGTTCAAAAAGACAGACTTCAACTGTGTTCACTAAAAAAGAGGTGTTTTAATTTAAATATCACCACTGGGCAGAACTGGTCTTTATGCGTGACTGCTTCTGCCAATGCTACAGCACCTCAGAATTTTCGTTCTTCTCTTGGTTCTGTGTTGTTCTTCTTTAGTTCTACTCATAAAGATGATTCAGTCAGGTAAAATTTATATGCAGTCTGTTTGGAATTATGATTTTACAGTTTCAGTTTGACAGAGTAATAGAAAAGGAGAGGATGGCGTGGAAAAAAAGAAGACTTTTCCTTCAATAACCTTGGAGACATTTAGTGTATACTTCTAACCCTGAGTAGCTTTTACATCTTTCCTAGATTTATGATTTTATGCATTCTTTATCATAACTAGAGGATATATATATATATATATATATATATATATATATATATGAATACATATATATATATGTATTCAGTACACTATCAGTTTAAGGATTGGGTAAATGCCACACCAATAGCTTATAATAGGAATGGTATACAGGAGTCTCCCAGAGGAGAAGCAAGGAGATTTATCTAAAGAAGAATGAAGAATGGAAGGAACAAATTATCACATTTACTCCAGATCTCCTTTCTATTACAAGGAATAAGATATAATGTAATATCAAATAATGCATTATCTGTGTGCAGTTACAAAGTAATTGACAGTCATTTCAATGCATCAGATCCACATTATGTGTCATACAACAGCTGATCTTGGGACTAAGAACGGTATGAGGATCCAGAGCAAAAGGGAATGATCTTTGTACATTGAGGAGAGCAAAACATTCCACATTCTTCTCTTTGACAGATGTAAACATGTGATGAAATCATAGAATGTTTACATGAATCAATGACGTCCCATGTTAGAGAACACTAATGAAAGTTCTTACTCTATTTTTTCATTTTAATTTTTAAAAGTCAACAGATGTGTGTGTGTGTAGTATGTTATGTATTTTTATTGGATATTTTATTTATTTACATTTCAGATGTTATCCCCTTTCCCCATTCCCCCGCCAGAAACTCCTTATCCTGTCCCCCCTCCTGCTACTCCTATGAGGATGTTCCCCCACCCATCCAACCACTCCCCCCTCCCTGCCCTTGAATTCCCCCACACGGGGTATCCAGCCTTCACGGAACCGAGGACCTCGTCTCCTACCAATGCCTGACAAGGCCATCTTCCACTACATATACAGCTAGACCCATAGGTCCCTCCAAGCATGTTCTCAAGCTGGCACGTTAGACCCTGGGAGCTCTGATTGGTTGGTATTGTCACTATTCCAATGGGGCCGCAAGCCCCTTAAGCCCTTACAGTCTTTTCTCTATCTTTTTCATTGGGGACCCCATGATCAGTTCAATGGTTAGTTGTGAGCATCCGCCTCTGGCTGAGCCTCTCAGGAGACAGGTATATCAGGTTCTGGTCAGCATGCACTTCCTGGAATCCACAACCATGACTGCACATGGGATGAATCCCCAGGTAGGGCAGTCTAGAGACAGCCCCTCCTCCAGTCTCTGCTTCACACTTTGTCTCCTTACATCCTTCTGTGAGTATTTTGTTACTCCTTCTAAGAAGGACCGAAGCACCCACACTTTGGTCTTCCTTCTTCTTGAGCTTCATGTGGTCTGTGAGTTGTATCTTAGGTATTGTGAGCTTTTAGGCTAATATCTACTTATCAGTGAGTACATACCATGTGTGTTCTTTTGTGATTGGGTTACCTCATTCAGGATGATATTTTCCAGTTTCATCTATTTGCCTAAGAATTTCATGAATTCATTGTTTTTAATAACTGAGTAAAACTTCATGTATAAATGTACCACTTTTTCTGTCTCCATTTCTGTGTTGAAGGACATCTGGGTTCTTTCCAGCTTCTGGCTATTATAAATAAGGCTGGTATAAACATAGTGGAGCATGTGTCCTTGTTATATGTTAGAGTATCTTTTGGGTATATGCCCAGGAATGGTAAAGCTGTCCAATTTTCTGAGGAGCCACCAGACTGCTTTCCAGAGTTGTTTTACCAGTTTACAATCCCGCCAACAATGGAGAAGTGTTCCTCTTTCTTTCTTTTCTTTTCTTTTCTTTCTTTTTTTTCTTTTTTTTTTTTTTTTGGTTTTTTTCGAGACAGGGTTTCTTTGTGTAGTTCTGGCTGTCCTGGAACTCACTCTGTAGACCAGGCTGGCCTCGAACTCAGAAATCCTCCTGCCTCTGCCTCCCAAGTGCTGGGATTAAAGGCATGCGCCACCACCGCCCGGCGTTCCTCTTTCTCCATATCCTTGTCAGCATCTGCTATTACCTGAGTTTTTGATCTTAGCCATTCTTTCTAATGTGAGGTGGAATCTCAGGGTTGTTTTGATTTGCATTTCCCTAATGACTAAGGATGTTGAATATTTCTTTGACCATTCAAGTGTCCTCAGTTGAGAATTCTTTGTCGAGCTCTGTACCCCATTTTAATAGGGTTATTTGATTGTCTGAAGTCTAATTTCTTGAGTTCTTTGTATACATTAGATATTAGCCCTCTATCAGATGTAGGATTGGTAAAGATCTTTTCCCAGTCTGTTGGTTGGCTTTGTCCTATTGAAAATGTCCTCAGCCTTACAGAAGCTTTGCAATTTTATAAAGTCCCATTTGTGAGTTCTTGATCTTTGAGCATAAGCCATTGGTGTTCTATTCAGGAATTTTTCCCTGTGCCGATGTGATCAAGGCTCTTCCTCACTTTCTCTTCTATTAGTTTTAGTGTATCTGGTTTTATGTGGAGGTCCTTGATCCACTTGGATTTGAGCTTTGTACAACAAGATAAGAATGAATCGATTTGCATTCTTCTACATGTTGACCTCCAGTTGAACCAGCACCATTTGTTGAAAATGCTGTCTTTCTTCCACTGGATCATTTTAGCACCTTTGTCAAAGATCAAGTTACCATAGGTGTATTGTTGAGAATAGTTTTTGCTATTCTGGGTTTTTGGTTATTTCAAATGAATTTGAGTATTGCTCTTTCTAACTCTGTGAAGAAATGGTTTGGGATTTTGATGGGAATTGCTGATACCAGCTACCAAAGTTAAATCAAGATCATATAAACCACCTAAACAATCCCATAATCCCTAAAGAAATAGCATCAGTTATTAAAAGTGTCCCCACCAAAAAAGCCCAGAAGCAGACAGATTTCATGGAGAATTCTATCAGACCTTCCAAGAAGACTTAATACCAATTCTCTTCAAATTGTTGTGCAAAATGGAAACAGAAGGAACACTACCCAATTCATTCTATGAAGCTACAATTAAGCTCATACCTAAACCACACAAAGATCCAACAAAGAGAACTTCATACCAATCTCCCTTATGAATATCAATGCAAAAATACTCAATAAAATTCTTGCAAACTAAATCCAAGAACACATCAAAACAATCATCCATCATGATCAAGTAGGCTTTATCCTAGGAATGCAGGGATGGTTCAATATTTGGAAATCCATCAATGTAATCCACTGTATAAACAAATTCAAAGGAAAAACAAACATGGTTATCTCACTAGATGCTGAGAAAACATTTGACAAAATTCAACATCCCTTCATGGTAAAAGTCTTAAAAAAAATCAGGAATTCAAGGTCCATACCTAAACATAGTAAAAGCAATATACAGCAAGCCAGTAACCAACATCAAACTTAATGGAGAGAAACTTCACGCAATCCCACTGAAATTGGAGACTAGACAAGGCTGCCCACTCTCTTCCTATCTATTCAATATAGTATGTAAAATCTTAGCCAGAGCAATTAGACAACAAAAGAAAGTCAAAGGGATACAAATTGGAAAGGAAGAAGCCCATGTATTATGTATTTAAAATACACATACATTTACATTTTTAAATCAGTTAAACATATTTTCTCAGACATTAGTTATTTTATGGTAAAACATTCAGTCTCCTTTTTCTAGCTTTTGTATGACATATATTGCCTGGTTGTTGTCTCTAATTACTCCACTCTGCAATAACTCACCAGAGTTCTTAGTTCCTGTTTAGTTCAATACTGACTATTAAACACCATTCCTCCATTCTACCCTTCTGTTTTTTTTTTCCTACCCAGCATCAAAAATCACCATTCAATGCTCAATTCATATTAACTTAAGGTTCATTCTTAAAATTCACTACTTATGAGTATATTCATGCAGTGTGCACCTTTCTTTCCTTGGCTGAATTCAATCAGTAACATTTTGTTTTATATTTGGGGAAAATATTATTTAATTGTTGATGTGTCCCACATTTCCTTTGAATATCTGTTGATGATTGTTTCCATTTTCTACCTATTGGGAATAGTGTTGCGGCAAACATGACTTTGTAGATGTACTGATTATTTCCTTTTTATTTACCCTCTTCCACTCTATACCTCTGTATAGTAGTTGGATTACTGAATTGTTTGGTATTTATATGTATAATTTTTTAAGGAATCTTCATATTTTGTCCATAGTGACTGTACTAATTTACATTTCTATCAGCATCATGCAAAGATTTTCTTTTCCAATGTTTCAGCCAAGACTTATTATTGTTGGCTTTTTGGATAATAGTTTTTCTTATGTAAATGAGGTTGTATTTTGGTTTGTGGTGGTAGAAGGTGAATCCATACATAGTCTTACACATCCTACTGTTGTTCAAGTAATATCATAATTATTACCTCAGTAATTTAAGGCTCTAGAGACAATCTCCATTTGGGTTTTATAGAGAGCTTTTATATATTTCCTAGCTGTGGTTATAACATAAGCCATTAGATGTTCTTGGGAACCTGACCAATTTTAGGTTCTTTTAGAGGCCCTAATGAAAGGACAGAGAGAACATTGTTTGTTAGCAGATTTGCCAAGGGCCAGTCTGAGATTGGGGGTAGTGATTCAAAGGAGTCGAGGTTATAGTTTCTGAGTACCTGACTCTCCTTGGGCTGTACTTATCAGTCCTAAGACTAGATAGACCTACCTTCCAGTGTCTGAGGCATCCTATGTGCTTGTTGTCTAGTTTAGGTCTCTGTTGACTTTGATCTACCCCATCCCTGCATGGATAGCCCAGTTATCAAGCAAGTTCTTGACTTTGAAAAAAAAATAACTGCAATGATTGAACAAATGAAGAAAGGCAGTCCCAGCATCTGAACAGAGGAGTTTTCCATGTTTTTGTCTTCTTTATTTCTCTTCCGTGATCCACCCACTCAACACCTTACTATTTGGAAGACTTTTTTTTTTTTTTTCAAATTTTAGGTGAAGCTGTGTTACTAGAACTAAAGTTCTAGATACTCATATGGAAGTAAAAGAGAAAGAGAGGGAGCTGGGTGAGGAGAAGGGGTATATTGTTCATAAAATTCTGGGTTAGAATTTGTAAACAAAAAGGCCCTTTATCTTTTAAGCAATATCAACACAGTGCATTTTGAACATAATAGTGTTCATTTAAAATAGTTTGCAAATAATACTCTTTAATGAGAGAAAGGCATGCAAGACACAATAGTTACTTCTGAGGACTTTAAAAGGTTTTTCAGAAGCTTTCCAGAAAAGGAGTTTAAGAGAAGTACAAAACAGCCAGTCACCTTTAACCATGTCTGCATAATGTCTATGAACACAACAGCCAGACAGTAGAGGCATAGTTTTGAACCTTGGCAAGATATTGAGATAGTTTGAATAAATCTATTAAAATATTATGCTTATTTATTTTTATCCTTCAAATATAATACATGTTAATTTACTGCACTAATTGCTTAAGGATTGGTGGGAATAAAAATTTAGTCTGTAAGAATATAGATGCACGCCTTTAATCCCAGCACTTGGGAGGCAGAGGCAGGCAGATTTCTGAGTTTGAGGCCAGCCTGGTCTACAGAGTGAGTTCCAGGACCGCCAGGGCTACACAGAAAACCCTGTCTCAAAAAAACCAAAGGAAAAAAATAGAATATAGATGTAAAATTTTTCTTGGTAGTTCAGAGATACAAGAACATATCTTAAATCTGATCCTTGCAAGTCAATAGTTACAATGTTTTTCCCATTAATATTAATGAATATTAATCAAACACATCTACCTATCCACTGCTACCTTCTTGCAACTTTTCTAGTGCCCCATGCCCACCTCCTTGGCAATCTCGTGTCTTCTTTTTATTTTATTATTTTGTTTTTAGTTACCCCTTGAGATCAGCTGTTGCTTTCCATTTGCATGTGACTTTGTGGCTATTCATTGGGGCATCATCAATCTAGCAATTGCCCATATCCCCCAAAGAGAGTGTCTCTCTCTCCCTCAGCAAACATCAACTGCCAATAGATTTTCTAACATGGGTGGAGACTCAGAAGCCTCTTCTTCAATCATGCTAGAATTGCTCTGGTTTGAGATTGTGCAGATCATGTGCAGGTAACCATAGCCCCTAGGTGTTGATGCAAGCAACAACTATGTCAAGAACAGAAATCAATATTTCAAATTTCTCCTTCCTGTCTCTCAGTTCTTATATAAGTCTTGTTCTCTACAATGTTCCCTGATGGTGGGAGGTTGGTGTAATTGATATACTCCTAGTTAAGCACATAGAGTTATTTATATTTTATAGTTTGACCAGCTATGAATCTCTGCACCCAAGGAATACCTATGCCAAAAGGAGCTTCCCAGAGCTGGGTTGAGCGAAGCACAACCGTCCGGGTATGAAGATACCTAATAATTAAGTTGGCAACATAACTATTTAGCAATGTCCCACTCATAACTAGAGGTGGGGAGACCCTCTAGAAAGTACCAGAGATCTGGAAGGTGACAGTCTCTCAAGACTCAATGGGAGTGACTGTAGCTGAAAAGCCCAACAGTGGTGAGAAAGAACTAGACTAGTCCACCTTCAGCAGATAGACAGGGTCTCAAGTTGGGAGACAAAGTTACCAACCACAGTCAAAGTTTCTGACCCAAAATTGTGCCCGTGTAAAAGAGTGACAGGGACAAAAATGTAGAAGAGACTGAAGGAAAGGAGGTCCAGTGACCCGCCCAACTTTTGATCTATCTCATGGGAGGGCACCAAGGCCTGACATTATTATGAATGCTATAATGTGTTTACAAACAGGAGCCTAGCATGGCTGTCCTCTGAGAAGTCCTACCAGCAGCTGACTGAGACAAAAGCATGTATTTACACCCAACCAATAGTCTGAAGTTTGGGACCCCTGTGGCTGAATTGGGGAAAGGATTAAAGAAGCTTAGGGGAGGGTAACCCCATAAGAAGACCAGTAGTCTCAACTATCCAGGACCCCTGGGAGCTCACAGAAACTGAGCCACCAATCAGCCACCATACATGGGCTGGTCCAAGCCCCACCTCTGCCCCCTCCCCCAGCACTTATGTAGCAGAGGACTACCTGATCTGGTCTCAGTGGGAGAATATATGCATAGAGAGACTTGAGGTCCCAGGGATGGGGGAGGCCTAGTTGGGGGGGGGGCATGCTCTCAAAGACAGAGGGGAGGAAAATGAGATGAGAAACTGTGGGAGGGGGCACCAGAACAGAGGATAATGGCTGGAATGTAGTGTGTGTGTGTGTGTGTGTGTGTGAATATATAATGTCTTCTGACATAAGCATTGCTCATTCAGGCAAGCTAATTCTTTTCAAATTCCCTTTAGTATAGATGAATATGCATACATGCACTCACACACACACACACACGCATGCACACACACACACACACACACACACACACACAGAGGTTTTCTTTCTTTATTCTTAGTTTTGTCTAGCCCTTTCCTACTTTTTCTTCTTGTTACCCTATTCCACTACATCCTTTACTCCAAGTATACTCTCCTCTAGTTTCACTCACGCATGTTCCACCATCTTCGCCCCTTGATCATCTCCTTGGGTTGTAAGTTTATAGTTTTTCGTGCAGCTTTTCATTGGCCTTTATTTTGTTTAAGACTCTTGACAACACCCCAATTCCCCTTTCCTGACTCTTCTTCTATGCTTGAGCTTTTCTGTCATTGGTACTCCACCTTTCCTCTCTCATTTACCTAAATTTTACTAACCTCCCTTTCCCTTAAGCCAGACAGACTAGTGGCGTATTTCTAGTTTGCTTGTTTTCACATGTACTCCAGTTTAAACAGATAAATAAATTTAAAAGAAATCAAAGCTAGGATCCACATATGAGAGAGAGCAGAGAACATTCAGTCTTCATCTTTCTGGGCCTTAGTAAAATATCCTGTAAAATGTATTATAAATTAGATGTAAAGCCCACTCTTCCATGTTAATAAATGATTGACTCAAATAATAGTCCCATTTAACACAAGATAACATGATCTTAATGTCATTGAATAAATTACTGAGAAAAGCAGCATATGTGGGAATATATGTCAGATTTTCCTAACATATCGATACCATCAAATTAGGGTCATTTTAAGAATAAAGGCATGCATTTTGGGTGTGTTTATTATTCCTGTAAGATTGTAGATAGACATCAAAAGAAATACATTTTAAAAGTTTACATTGCTAAACTCCATTTTAATCAACTGCTCCTGCATTAGTCAAGTAAATATGCATGTGCATGTGTTTGTGTGTATGCGTGTATAGTAGTAAATGAGAAGAGTTGGGGGTAAGTGACATGGGGGGGTGAAGAAAAAGGAAGGAAATACGTGATGTAATTATATTGTAATTACTTTTTGAATCTCTCAATAAGCCAGAGTTCATATATATATATTATATGTATATATGTATACATATATATTTTATATGAATGGCTGACATTCATTATATATATGTAAATATATATTACATATAATATATAAATATGTATCTATATAGTGGATTTATATATTATGTAGGCAATATTATATATAATTTTATGTATTTTATTTATTTACATATTGAATTTATTAGAGTGGCTTACAGACTGTGGTGCATATACTCCACATGGATAGGAACCCATACACAATCCAAGAATCCACTAGTTGTCCAGCCTACTGTTGAAGGCCACAAATAATCCTAGATGGCCTTGATAGGTGATAGAAGAAAGAACAAAAGAGCACACACACACACACAGACACGCACACACAGACATGTACGTATGCATGCCCATGCATCTACATACATACATACATACATACATACATACATACAAGTTGGATGGATAGAGCATGTGGGTAAATCTGGAAAAAAAATGGGAAACAAAGAATAACAATGATTCAAAAGCATTTTAGGAAATTCTTGAGGAATTATAAAAAGAAAATGTAAAGTATTATAAAGCCCACTACCTTTACCCACCCCATGAATGATACCCCATTCACCAACCTCACTATTATCTCTGCCAGTAGGCTTGTCCAAACCGCTCAACTTAACCCATTATTCACTGAAATTGGCAGTCCACACTTAAGCCATTTATTATTTTGCATTTGGATAAAGATATGCTTTAACTGTATTAATTAGGAGACAGGCTGGCCATGTTAACACTTGAAGAATGGAGAGCTTCTCCTTTTGTCCTGTGGACATGAATGTTGAAGTGTGTGATGCTACACCCATATCACAGGACAGCCAAACCAGTACACTGAGAGGAGTCACCATCACGATGGATCTTGCACCACTAATACCAATAGAAAATGCTGGAAAGGGACTAATGTCTTACAGTATTGTCTAATTTTTTTATTTAAAGCACACACAGCCTATCTCTTTAAATATTTCAAGTTAACATAATCATTCCCTTTACTTTAATTGAAGTTTTTGCTAAGTTATTTTAAAGAATGGGATATTTCCAAGTAAAAAAATATTTTTCTTGGATTCAATTTTGTTAAACAAGTCTTCAATCTTTTGGTCTGTACTAAAGAATATTTGAATATATCTTACAAGCTGTAAATTCTTTCCAATTCAGAAATAAAGGTGAGTAGGAGGGGATTCCAAGCTGGTTAGAAAAACAGGAGCAAGATAAGCTCGAAAAGCCAGGTTGTAGGAGTTTTATGCAGCCTGAGAGAGGAGATGAACTTCACAGGAAGGAGGACGATCTTTTTTTTCCGATTGTGCTAATAGATCCTTTAGTAGCTACTGCACTAAATAAAGGGATTAATTATGGGTTACATTAGTGGTTATACTTGTTCCTGTTGATGCTGTTCTGTTTGCAGCTTAACCATCTTTGACCTTGTGGAAGGATAGTGAAGAGCGGTGTTTTATGTCCTTAGAGCAGAATGTTCTTTCTCTCACATAACACAGATCAGACTCTGGCTAGTTTATGTGGCTCCAGTAGGGGTGTTCCCAGGCCCTCTGCTTCTTTCCAGTGCCTGGGTTGACTTGTAGACTGTGGGAAAGTGTGCAGCATCATAACAGTGAAGTGACCTCTGAGCAGAGAGCAGGGAGCAAACACCAGGGAGGACAGCAGGACATAGTATAAGCACATGACCTGTATGTGAGGCTCATCTTTCTGGTGAGCAGATGTAATTAACATAGATACTGAATCTGTGCAGACAAAACTGGATGGGTGTGTGTATGGAGGGGAGTATTTTTTGTCCAGCAATATTAGATGATAAGCTTTGAAAGAGTGGACTCCGAGTATGCTATGTCTTTAATCTAGAGATCAGAGTCTCCCAGTATGTCATTCGTGGAATAGTATTTCTTAATATTAATAGATATTACATTAGAAGAGAGTTAGAAGGGTTGTCCTGGTTAAATTAATACAGAAAAGAAATGCTTACCAACAGTATAGGAACGTCCTCACTGTCAGGGCACATACAAGTTTGGGTCTGATTTACTACTGTGCAAACCTGGTTGATTTCAGATCAAAGGAGGAGGGTGGGGCATCACTAGCAGTGATTCTAACTCAGTGGTAACTGGTGTATTGCAGAAAGAACCTGGGGTGATATGAAATTTCTTGTCCAAAGGAGCACACTGGTGCAGTTCCCATCTGGGTTTGGGCATGCATGGAAACTTCGGGAGGGCTTAGGGACTAGACAGATTCATTCCTAATGCATATAAATTCTTTTCCCTACGAAGCCTGGACCTGAAGAGATGGTGTAGGGAAAGCGGCCAGTCCAAGCATGTGAGTGCTGAGCCTCAGAATGAAGGAGAATTGAAAGACGAGGGACCTAGGGCTGATTCAGTAAGACATCCTGCAGATCTGGTGCCTGGAAACAACTGCCTGTGGAACACAGTTTTCCCCATTTATTAAAATTCTATTTTCATTATTATAAAAAGTATCAAGTTTTCTGAAGAGATCATCTACAGCTCGTTTTGGTTCTTTCCCTGTTCCCTCCACAACTGCTTTGCTATTGCTCTCCCAGTATTCCTCATTCCACTTTTACAGCAATGGATGCCAACGCCCTCCTCATTGCCCTACCCTGATACCTCTTTGCTCTAATCTCATGGTCCATTTCCAGTTTTATGAAACTAGAATGTTTACTCAAGTGAAAACTAAAAAAAAAAAAGATAGTAGAGGTTTTTTTCTCCATGACCTATGGGAGCCTTAGGAAACTGTAAGGCCTGTCCAGATTTGGGCTTCAATCACCTGATCATACAGCATTGTTGCCAGATTAAGACAAGTCGGTTTTTCAGGCTGCAAGAATGTACTTAAGATAGTTTCTAGTCAAGACAAGCATAAATACCTTTCATGCATTCTTTTCTGAGAATGAAATAGCCAGTTTTCTTCTGCAGTAACATATTCTTCTCCAGGTGTCTCAGTAATATTTTGGCTTCTTAATAGGCACTTTTGGTCTAGTTTCTTCTTCAGAGCTCTGGTTATTACGGTTCTAGAGCTAGAGCCATAGCTTGACGTTTCACTCAGGAACAGACTGCGAGCCCATTCTTAATCACTTGTGAATTCTGTTTAAGTTAGAATCGTTATATGACTATATAGAATCTAAGCATGATGCTTCAGGCTCTGTGAGTCTACTGAGAAGTCATGTTGATTTAGAGTAGTGGTTCTCAGCCTGTGGGTAATGAGCCTTTTGGAGGGGTCCTATATCAGATATCCCTCATACTATGTATTTACATTATGATTCATAACAGTAGCAAAATCTGAGGTATGAAGTAGCAACAAAATAAGTTTTTGGTTGGGAGTCACCAGGACGTGAGGAACTGTATTAAAGGGCCTCATCATTAGGAAGGTTGAGACCCACTGGTAAAGATCACCGTGCTTTTTTGGTGTCGTCTTTTATCTGCTCTGGCCCTTATGCTCCCCCCTCTCCCCCCACTGAGTTCATTGAACCGGGAGAGGAGGGATGTGATGGTAACAACCCTTTTAGGGCTCAGTGTTCCAAGGTCTATCACTCTCTGTGGTTTCTGGCTGTGGGTTTCTGTATTTGTTCCCGTCTGCTGCAGGGGGAAGCTTCCCAGTATAGAAGGTACTCAGTAGTCAGCATAATGGCTAGAAAGTCCTCAGTAGTCACTTTTATTGCTTTAAATGTTTTCTGACAATAATCCGCATCTTCCTTGAAACTTCTCTTTGGGTTTTCCTCTGGTATATAAACAAAAGGAAAGACATAAAACCCTACAGCTTTTAGTTCTGCTCATTTTCAGATTTTCTTACACTTAAATTTGCTGAAAGTTAATACGAGTGTCATTAAACTGAGGATATTTTCAAGTTTTTTGATAGGTGAGTTCTATAGAATACGTGCACTCAAATATATTTTACAGGGATAAGATAAATAAAAACACGGTGAGAAGAGCTGCCTACTCACTTTACATACACTTAAAAAAGCAGCCAATGGTTCTCAAGTCCCTACTGGAATTCTACACTGTGGGTAAAACGGTAGCCGAGCTCACTTCTGAATCAGCAAATGCTGAAGCCTTGCTGAGTTATAATTAGACAGATAATAAAATGGGTCTCCTATCAAATTTTTCACACATTTTAACACACATGACAGTCTATCAAAAGGAAGTGTCTCTCAAGACAGACTTGCCAAGGATGGCTAGGTTTGCCAAACCACCAGAGCGTGAAATCAATCCCGCTTCTCAGCATCCGGCTCATGGAAACATGCTTCTGGGAGCCGGAGGCCATGGCTCAGAGCTTTCTTTGGCTCTGCTCAAAACGAAGACAAAGATTGTGCACATCAATTTCACTTAATTAGCTTTTTACATGACTTTCATTTCTCTTACGTAGGTTAATTAGCAACATGCTAGGAAATCAGCCCTCCCCCACTCTGGAGAGTCCACAAGCAGTTCTGCATTCATACTAAGATCAGCGTCCTAGACTTCGCAGTGGCTCCGGCTGGAGGGTAGTTCCCCATTGAGAGACTGTTGCTGTACTATTAATTTTGTTCTTTACGTTCCTCTCTCCGGGAAATAGGCGATTTAATTCGTGAGTGCTCTGAGGCACCGTGCTTATGTTGTTGAGCAGATTTATGTAGTGCCTGTGTCGAACCACACAGTACACTGACTGGAAATAACTGTGTTTTGCACTCATACGAAGTTGAATACAATTTTTCCAAAGAATATTTAAGTAAGTGGAGAGGGGCCAGCCCAATATCAAATGAAGTGATTTCCTCTGTGAGAACATTGTTTTCTACTTTTTAAAAAGGTGCTATATATTTATTGAAGATCTTTCATCACCTCTAAAGGTATCAAATGCCTTTTAATGGATCATAGAATTAGTATAAAATCACTAAGAGCAACAAACTCTAACGTTACAAACAACCATATTGGAAAATTTCAAAAAGACTCACAGGGCAGATTGACATTTACAATTAGTGGATTCCAGCAAATCAGTAATGTCTTTGTGGAAAGAAGTTGCTTTCCTCTTTCCATTGGCCCATTTGATTTGTAGTTCCACATAAGCTAATACTAACAGTTTACATCACTCATCATGAAAAAGAATTGATAAGATAAATTTCGCGCAGATGGAACCACTAGCATTTTTCTGACATGGACTTTCTAATGTATTTGAAAAGAGCTAGATATGTGGTGAACCAATACAAGCCAGGACACTTTCTCAGTGGGTTTCTGTGTCACATTCTCCTCGGTAACAGTACTGATAGGATATTAGAAAAAGATCAATGATCTTTTGTGCTCCAATCAAAATAGTCTATATTCAGGAATCATTTTAGTTAAAAATGAAAACCAAAAAACTACTGTAAAAAGCGGAATAGCAATATAAAAAATACATTCTTTATACTTTTTTTTCCTCAACGAAATACTACTAATAAAGGTTGGGATTATACAGGCAACTCATGATGAGACTGTCTGAACTGTCTGAATAAAGTAGCTTATCTAAGTATGAAAATCACTGCTTTTGGAATTTGAGAAGTCTAAACCATTTCTCTCTTTAATTATTTATACTAGTTGTGTTCTCTGAAGCAAGAGACATTGAGGACATTTTGGAATTCAGATTCACCAACTTAAAATAGATATAATAACCTGCATTTTGAGCCTTTATTAAGCAGGAGCTTTCCCTCCCCCAGGTGTTTGAGTAGCTCAACTATGGGGAAAGTGATTATATTTTGTAATTTAGATTCATCAGAAATGATAAGCATCTTTTCTGCTGCATTTATCAGAGTTTTTCAAAGCTGGGTCTATCACCTCATGCATCCATACACCTGATTCTTCGAATGCCTCCAGCTTTCTTGTAAGCTATAGTCTGTATGGAGATTTAATTAGTTGTGTGGCCAGTGGTTTTTGTTGTTGCTGTTGTTTTTAAACTTAAACACAATTCTAGCTGTGGACATCTGAGAAGGGCACTGAGAAGATTTTCTCCTCTCCATTTCAGAAAGGCCAGAAGCAGGAAGTAAACAGAATTAGTTCAGTTTCAACGACACACATGCAATTTCCTCTTCTTGGGGATAATATCTATTCAAAGCTGATGGCTTTTAAAGAGCAAACTGTTACCCAATTTCCTTCCTCCTTCATCAGTTTTTAAAATGTTTATCTGTGGCAAACACTGTAGAGGCTTACACTACTCAAGTGATCATGTTCCTTGTAGTCATTTAGTAAAGCACATCCTGCTCACAATTGAGAAAGCAACATCAGTGTTATTGCACGCAAAACTGTGTGAGGAAATGCTTCTGTGCTTTCTCACACACGGTGTTGACCACGGTGCCTACCACACTCGCTGCTGACCACGGTGTGGGTGGTTTTCTTGTCACTCCAGAGATAAGCTAAACTTTATAGACAGGGAAAAAGTGATTATTTTTACAAATTATATCATATTATTATGAATTAAAAATCAAATTCCAATATTCTAATCCTGACTACAAATGCTTTTCTGAACCGTTTTCTATGGAAAAATAGAAAGATTATTGAGAAGATTTATGAAAGCAAACTTCCTTGCTCCATCTGAAATATGGTGGCGCACAATGGGAACCGTTGCATATGTAGAAGAAATATTTGTTCTCCTGTTATACTATGTTACTTCTAGATGCAAACTTCACTGAGATAATGCAATGACAATTCAACCTCTGTGTACCTAATTCACTGTCATAGTTCACTGTTACATGACCATAGCCATTTTTCCGACTTACCCTAACTATATTTGAATACTGACATACAAGCTGCAGTAAGTTTTATTTTTTCCGTTATCCTGTTCTACTTGCCGGCATAGTGAGCAGATCTGTATTCTTATGCACTCAGCGCATACTCAAAATCTATTTGCATATTGAGCAAGGAAACTTACAAATTAATGTTTGAAAGAAAGGATAAAGCTAAAACTATACTGTATGTCATTAAAAATCAGCAACGGAAGCAAGAAACGCTTCTCTGCTCTTACTTTTTTCATCTTTCCTATTACTATTCTACAGTTCTCTCAATTGTGATATATTATGTGTTTTATCATCTGTTTCTTGGACCACCAAAGTTCACACAATGTTATTTATTATTACCCGAACCAGCTTGAAATTCTGTGTTTTACTAGTCTGTTAACTCTGCATTTGCTCTGGCCTGAAAAAATAATAATACCAGCTAGCACTCCAAAGTAGAAGGGAATCTCACAAGACTACACCAGCAAATTAAGAGGTACAGAAATTAATGGCTCCTGATGAAGGAAGACTAAATCCTCTCTGGAGACAAGCTCTTCTGCAATAGAGTACCCAATCCCACGGGGTCAGCTCTAAACACACATACACATACTAAGTTGCAAAAGGAAACTTTACTTATTATAACTGCAGTTGCTTTAGACAAATTATCCTAATTCCATCTCTATTTTATTATTTCTTTAATTTTTTTTTTTTAAATGAGTTTGGTCTGATACTTACTGTAGTATTTCCATGAATACTTAGTGTTAAGAATGAATTTTTAAGGAAGTAGAGACGTAAAATTTTCAGTCTTCAGTAAGTAAATTATTTAAATGGAAGCCCAGGCAACGTGCACAAGGTGAAATTACCCAGGAAAATCTGAAGTCCAGGGCCACCCTGTATTGTAACAGGCAAGGTCCTAAGGGCTTATTTTTGGATAAATGCCTTTTGCTAGGCAATGCCTTAGGTCCTAGGAGAATTAATTGTTTCACTTCTGCCTATGGAAATACATGTGAGAATAATATTTCCAAAAAAAGCAAAATAAAATAATATTCTTTTGCATTTTGCCTGAGTCATTCATGTTTGTCTTTGAGGCTTAATATCTCAAGTCTCCTTGTTACAAGTATTTTACATGCCTAGAATCATCTATAATTTTATGCTTACTGTTCATTTAGTGTTCTTTCTTTCCCTCTCTCTACTCCCCCTACACTCCCCTCATTTCAGTGGTATCTCTCTACATTGCTCAGCCGCACTGACACTCTCGATGACCTATTCCTTCAGGTTTCCAAGTGCACTGATGGCAGATCCCAGCAGCAAAGCCAGGCTTTGCTTTTGGAAGTCTAGAGCTGTAAAAAACAGATGCCATGGGAATCCCCTTGATAAAATACATATTTGTTAGTAGATAACCTTAATAATATATCTTATGTATGTTTGCATGTGTAATAACAATAACATTTGTAACAGAGAATCTCATGGATTTCTTTTGCCTCATGCTGACCTACTTAGCTCTTAAAAATCCCTTAATTTGGCTTGGTGATGAGAAGTAATTTTGAAAATTATATTCAACTTGGAGGATGAGTTCTCTTCTCATGACAATGTCATCACCCCTCTGGCAGTTCTAGGCTCTCTGTGGTCTTGCATTCATGCCATTATGTCAGTTGCACATCTAGATAACTTGCCAGAATAGGAGGTGATAAAACAGAAGCTTTACAGTGTCAAGGTGATTTTTAAAGTTTAGTTTCTATGCCTATACAAGTTGATTTCGGGTATTAATAGCTACCCTGGAAGATCATAATTATTTAGCATGTAAATATCACGTTATTAATTATTCCATTCATTTACATCTCAAATAATATCCCACTGCCCAGTTACCCCTCCACCAGCCCCCCATCCCATGGTATCCCACTTCCAGGTTACCCCTCCACCAACCCCCATCTCAATCTGCCCTCCCCCCTCCCCTTTGCCTGTATAAGGGTGCTCCCCCCACCCACCCACACTCTCCCACCCCACTTCTCCCCCTACACTTGGGCATCAAATCTCTCCAGGCTCAAGGGCCTCCCCTTCCATTGTTGTCAGATAAGCCCATCCTCTGCTACATATGCATCTGAAGCTATGGATCCCTCCAGGTACACTCCTTGGTTGGTGGTCTAGACTCTGGGGGGACTGGGTCTTTTGATTTGTTCTTTACTAATTTGTACATTATGAACAAAAACCCACTAGTTAAAAAAAACATAGTTTATCCAAATTAATAGTATTTCTGAGATTATAAATTTGCAATTTATATGTTCATTTTGCTTGGGCAAATGCCATTATACAATGTATCTGGCACCCTGCTGTCAAGATCTTCTTTCATTTGTAACTATTAAAAGAATTCAGGAAACCAAATCCAAAGGACTATTGTTTTCTATATTTAGACCACTGTTCTTGTTTCAAGCTTCTGTATACAATTTAGGGAGGATTTTGCTGGAATGCATTCAAAGAGCTCAAGCCAGAAACAAGAAATCCCAAATGGGATTCTTAGTAAGTTTCCAGATAGCTTACAGTCTGGCTAGAACAAGTTTGAAATGGGTGGTTTAAACATTTCAATTCAGTTCACTTAGTTTCAACAAACACAGGAAGGCACTGTTTTAGAACATGGGAACAAAACCAAAAGATGAAATTTTGTTATCAAAGGAAATGGGGAAATGTGTATGGCAGATTCTAACTATTTTGACCCTGGACACTTGGGTGTGGTTTAAGGAAATTTTAACTTGCTTCTACAGTAGGTTACCTTTCCCATAATTATCAAATTATTAGTATGTAATTACAAACATACTAACCCTGAGTTGAGGCATGAGTAAAGGAAAGTCATGGGTAAAGAGAAGATCAAGCAGGGAGACTGTGTGAGGAGGACTATTGTAGACTTTATCCAGACTGTGGTGTGTGCAGAACTTACACATCTGTCCCAGGAGCCCATGAGACATTGTATCAATAGTCAGTAAAAGTTAATTGATTAGTGAGTCATGAATAACTAAAGGAACATAAACCGAGGAATTCATACATGATCTAGGAGAGAGGACCTGATTGTTTCAATAAAACTTTGGCATAGCCATTAGGAGTGCATTATTTCTCTGTTTCTTTGTTCAGTAGCAGAAACCTTTTTTTTTTCTTTTTTCTTTTTGCATTTACACTGACATTAAAATTATGCTTCATAATTAGATTCATTGGGAGTGGGTATTGATGCACTACTTTCATTAACAAAGATATTTGATATTAGCATTTTGCTTTTTCTGATGCATTTGGTCCTATCCTTAGAAGGTTCTTGAGAAGTGAACCCCACCAGCATCCCTGATATCCTGGACTCTCATCCTGAGCCCAGGGACGGAAGTCAGATTGATGTATATGCATGTAGTGTGTGTGTGTGTGTGTGTGTGTGTGTGTGTGTGTGTGTGATGGAAGAGCACATCCGTTGCTTTAACTCACCACATCCTTTCCAGCATTTGTTGTCTATTGTTCCATTGACCGTGGCCACTTCTGTCTAAGGGAAAATTAAATCT
Source organism: Arvicanthis niloticus (assembly GCF_011762505.2). Lineage (NCBI taxonomy): Eukaryota > Metazoa > Chordata > Mammalia > Rodentia > Muridae > Arvicanthis > Arvicanthis niloticus. The sequence goes on along the minus strand of NC_047674.1, from coordinate 10,090,748 downwards.
CAAAATTGTTTTGTCTTGCATTTCCCTAATTGCTAGTGATGAACATTTTTTGAGATACTTTTAGTCTTTCACTTTGAATGGGACTTTTTTTTTTTTTAACTCTCTGTTTTTTGAGTTCTTTGCATATTCTGGATTTAAGATTTTGTCATATGTAGAGCTGACAGAGATTCTTTCCCATTTTATGGCTTTCCTCTTTATCCGTTTGCCTGTTTTTTTAGTTTTGCAGAAGCTTTTTAGTTTCGTGATGTCCTCTTGTTTATTGTTGGCCTTCATTTGGGGGCATATAAAGTTCTTTTCAGAAAGTCCTGTCCTGTGCTGTGTTTGCTACTATGTTTTTCTCCAGCAGATTCAGCATTTCAAATTTCATATTAGATCTTTGATGAGTTTAGATTCAGCTTTCTATTGTGAAAGAAGTTCAGTATTTTGATGAATTGCATTGACTTCCCAGATTGCTTTGAGCAGTGTATTTGTTTGAAATTATTCTGATTCATGAGCAAGGTATATCTTTGTTTTTCTTTGTTTATTAGGCAATTTATTTCAATAGTGTTCTGTCATTTTCATTGCCAAGGTATTTCACTGCCTTGCTTAAAATTTGTTATTAAATGTTTATTCCTTTTGTAACTAGTATAAATCAAACCACTTTCTCAATTTCTTTCACAGAATGGTCATTTTTCATTTCCAGAATTGCTACTAATTCAGGTTGAATTTGTATCTTGTAACTTCACTTATATTTGTTTATAAGATAAATAGGTTTTGTTTGAGTGTATTATGGTTTTATGTGTTTAAAATTATGTAATCTCCAAACACGAATAACTAAACATTTTCTTTTCTAATCTGGATGTCCTTTTAATATGTTTCCTATTTATTCTTTATTTATGCTTTGATTTTTATAATTTCTGCCTTTCTAAGCAATGTGGAGTTGAGATTTTTCTTTTTGCATCCTTGAGGCATGTTCATAGGTTGCTTGACTTTTTTTTGATGCTTGCATTTATTGCTCTGTACATTACTCTTAGCTTTGATCCTGCTTCTTTACAACTTTTGATACATCATATTATTTTTGTTTGTGATTAGAAACTTTATACTTTATTTAAAATATATTTAATTTCTCAATGTTCATTTCAAAGTGAATTATTCCATTTGCATTCAGTATGTTTACAAGTAGTTCCATTCTTTTTAGTTTTATTTTATTTCGGTTGGAAAGACACAAAGTACAATTTTTTTTATATATTTTACTGAAGCATACTTGTAGCCTTATTGAATTTGTCTAGTGTAATTTTCATGAGAAAACAAATAATATATAATGTAATATATATTTATGTACATATAAAATATAAATATATATCTTTGGGAGTGGTTTGTTCAACTATTTTAAAAATATCTTTATGTTCAGTATTATAGTTCAATTAAGATTTACATTTATTCATTTAAAATATTTTAATATATTCTATTGACGCATAATTAATATATGACAAAATTAAATTATTCAGTGTGCAGAGTCTATGATTGTAAAATATTATCACAGTCTCATTTCAAAGCTTTTTAACAAACATTCTAAACCAATTCTTTGACTTTTGTAAGTTATTTCACACAAGTTCTTCTTTCCCTGAGCCCTGGGCACTATTGTCATTACCTTTATCTTGTCCTAATATTGAAATTACAAGTTAGTAGTACAGTCTTGGGTTTTGTGAGTATATTATTTTACTTAATACAAGATATAAACATATTAATAGTGTATAACTATTTCTTTTAAATATTAAAGAAACATTAAAATATTAAAGCCAAGTTAAAATATTAATGCAAAATTGAAAAATGACTTTTTGCCTATTCACCCTACACAAAGTGACATTTTTATAAGTATATACATCATGTAATGGTTAAAACAAGGCAATTAACATTTTTATCCACTTGTACACATATCATTGTTACGTTCTGAAAGTGATCACTTGGCAGCATTCATTCAGTTTGCTTTCACTTTAGTGACTTTTACCAGCCTTACTAATATAAATATTTGGGAGTATAATGTACATAGTGTATAGACATTTCTTTTCATTTTACTTACTTTACTAAAAGTAGACTTATTAGTGTATTAGTTATCTTTCTGATGTGATAAAACTTTAAAAATTTTCAAGAAGAAAATGCTTATATGAGGTAATGGTTTCAAAGGAATTCCATCATGGTTGAAAGGATTGGCAGCAAGAAGCAGACATGGTGGCTGTTGGGAGCCGACTTTAGTAGAAAGTGGCTAGATCAACTTTGCAGCCATCTGGAACCATATACCCTGATGAAAGACTTGGTTGTCAAAAGCCTATAACAGCTGAAGCACACTCTGATAAATATATTGTTTATCCCACATAGCTTGTTTTGCTGTTTAGTGACCTCAGCTGTATGTTGCACGTGGTAAAATGTATTCACCTGTGTTCTCCTGCTTGTGTATATAAATACCTCAGAATTCCCTTCAATAAGGGAGACATGAGAAAATAGAAGAGACTGAGTCACACCCTGTCTTGTCTTCATTCTTTGCGTCTCTTGCCCCAAGAGCCACACTCTCTCTTGACCAGAGCACTTAGCCCCAAAAGCATTGAGGCAAAGCATTGAGGCCTAGTGTGGGCCTCAACAGGTGGCCAGAGCATGAAACTGAGAACTCACACCTTTAACCAAGGCTTCATGCAGAGAGAGTGACCTGGAGCAGGGCTGGGCTTTCTATATCAAAGACTGTCCCCAGACATGCATTTCCTCCAACAACCTTGCCCCACCTGAAACTACCCCCAAACAGAACCAACAATTGAGGAACATTCAAATACTCGTGTTTATAAAGGATATTTCCCATCTAAACCAGCACAACATGTAGTCTGTTTATGCTGATGTTCATGTACATCATTTTGCAGAACTACTGAGATGTGTCTAAGTGACTCTTCCATTTTATAATGCGCCAGCAAAGAGCGAGTATCCATAATTTCCAAGGACGTTAACAGTAATGAAAAATGATTACTGTCAGATTATGTGTGTGTGTCTGTGATAGGTAGTTTCTTTATGGAGGAGAATGAGGGTATAGATGAGAAAACTCTTATTGTAATAGAGTCCTTACAATTATTGTTTAGATTTTTGTTTGACAGGGAGTCTCATATCATCCAAAGTGGCTGTCAACTGTCTACATAACAGACGATAACCTAGAACCTCTGAATTGCTCTCTACCTCTCAAGTTGGGATTACAGATGGATGACATCATACCAAGCTTTCCATTATTTCTCTTCTTTTCTTTTCTTTTCATTTCTTTTCTTTTTCTCTTTTCTTTCTTGTTTCTTTCTCTCCTCCTCTTCCTCTTCTTCCCATTACTCCTCCTCTTCTTCTCTTTCTTTTCTTTCTTTTTGGTTTTTAGTTTTTAGGTTTTGGTTTTTGTGACGGGGTTTCTCTGTGTAGGTTTCACTGACCTACAACTCACTCTGTAGACCAGGCTGGCCTCAAACTCAGATCCACTTACCTCTGCGTCCCAAGTGCTGAGAGTAAAGGTGTGGCCACCACCACCTGCCCCATTATTTCTTATAATATTCTCCTCAGAAGTTTCTATGGTTTCATGTAGTATGTATACAAATCAATAATTACTATGTATTCTTGCTAAAGTGATTCTTTTATTCCTGCAAAAAATTCACCACATTTTCTATTTTAAATTTTAGTTTGTATAGTATGTTTTACTTTATATTAGTACAGCTCTTCCCATTTACTTGTGGGTTTTATTTTAACGTTGTACATTTTTCCAACTCTTTAAGTTTTAGTCTTGTGTACTCACAGCCATGAAATTAGTTTCTTGTTGGCAAGATACAATTGGAAGTTTGTTTTTTGTTTTTTTTTTTTTTTTTTTAATTTTTTAAATGTATCCAATATGCCTATGCGTTCTGATGGGTGAATATAATCCACTTACATACAAGTCTCTTATTTATACTTATAAGTATATCCTTTCATTTTATTAATTGTATTTTAAATAATGTTTTTCTTGAATCATTAAGAATTTAACACAATGAGTCTTGCTAACAATCACCCCTCCCCCACGTCTCTGGTTTTCACCCCCTTACCCTCCCCTCCCTGTCCTCCCAACTTCCCCACTTGAGTTTTCTTCCCCATTTTCTTTCTGTTTTTCATCGAGCTCTCTTTGCACTGCTCTGTTTCTCTGGGCTCTCCTGCATCTACCAAGAATCACATCATTGAAACCGAACTTTCCTTATCCCAGTAGCTATCAAGTGTCAATATCTCCCTAGCTAGTGATGAGGTTATGTGGCCACATCCTCCCCTTGACTCTTTGTTGTCTGGTTTGAGCAGAACAAGTCTGCTCATGTGCCACAGTTGCTGTGAGTTCTTTGCAGCTGACTATTACTAGAGGAAAAAAAAATAAAAGTAAAACAAAGGCCCAAAATAAAATGAAAATGAGAAACTAAACACCAAATTCCGTAAAGATGACATATGAATGGTTGAGTGATATACGTCTGCCCGTGGCTTAGAACAAACCACACCAGACCAAACGGTTCCAAGTGGGGTTTATTCAGGAGTTAGGGCAAAGATGGGGGTAGGAGGAGAAGAGGAAGAAGAGGAAGAAAAGAAGAAGAAGAGATCGAGGTCAGGGGGTTCTGCCTGTTTTATATGGGTGGTGACATAGCCTCTTGCAGGTAAGGGTGGGAGGTAGACAGGTGGATTCTGGGAATGTACGGTGGTTGTTTTGGCAATGATGTGAGGGTCGCCTAGATGTGGTGTCACTGGGTTCAGAGCCTGATACCACCATTGAGAAACATTTAAAATTATATTTAATATCTTCAACCATCAGGAAAATGTAAACTAAAAGTACTTTGAGATTTGATTTTACTCCATTCAGAAGGGATGAACATACAAATGTAAGCAGATGCTGCAGGTGGATATGGGAAGGAGAAACACTTATGCACTCCTGGTGGATGTCCAAATTCTTACAATTGTTAATTGTGTTTTGTTGGGTTCTTTTTTCTTTCTTGTTTTCATTTATTTTTGTTATAGGGTAAATTTATCTTATCCTAGAGCTGAATCTTCTCCTCTCTGTCTTTGTGAGTCTCTTTCAAGTGAATTTTCATTTTTAGTGAGACTTGCTTACATATTTTATTTTTGTGTATTTCTATATTATGGATATAGACATATATATGTATGTGCAACTGCAAATATGTTTGGAGAATTCATGCCTTCCACCTTGTTTGAGCCAGGCCTCCTCTTGTCTCTTGCTGGTGCACTGCATCCTAAAGGCTAGCTGACCTGCAGGATGCTGGGTGATCCTTTATCTCTACCTCCCATTCCTCCTCAGAAGGCTGAGATTACAGATGCATGGCACCCTGCCTGACTCCATAAATGGCTCCAGGGACGCTGAATTCAGTTGATGAGGCTTCCAGAACAAACATTCTTATGGACTGGGCTGTCTCCTTGCCACCTGCTCTTAATTTAAGTATTTTCTGAACGAATGATCTTTTTTGTTTCTGTTTTCCAGAGTTAAGAAACTAGTCACAGAAAGATAGGTAGGGCATGCAGAGTTGCCACTTGGGTTTGTTTATTCGTGTTTTAAAGGTATTGATCAGTTCTATTATTTTGGGAAGGGATCAATTCAATCTCCATGATATGACTATTCCAGCTTGGAGGAAACAGTCTCATTACAGGATGATCTATGTCCAAGCTGTGGAGGGTTTAGGACAATTATTAAATACTCTAGATACAACTCTCTACTCCAAGGAGTGTAGAACAGGAGGCTTTAAATGCTGACAGTTGGAAATCTATTGAAAATACCATAGGTACCTTTGGGGGTTTTCACTTTGAAAGGGAATTTAACCTGGTTTTGAAAAACATCCCTTAAACGACTGTCACCCATATATGAGTTATTAAGCAGGAATCTAAGCCAGACATTTAAACCAATTGAGACAGACGTAATAGGAACGCAGAGGTGTCAAGCATTTCTTCTATTTGTAGCTGCTTGTTTGGCATTTGAAGAACCAAGTAAACAGCCAATGCTTCATGACAAAAGCAGACTCTGTGTTATCACAGATTTGGCTCTGGTAATGGTAGCCTTCAATCATGGACTAAGAAGACCTCTCATTCCTGATGCTTCGGAATGACTAGCCCTGATTAGTCTGGGTCACAGTTTCATGTTGAAAGTAACCATTAAGCCACTTTGGCTACACTATGTGACTATATTGTTTCTTTGGTTTATGACTATTCTCTCCAATAACCGAGGAAAACACATACTCTTTTTGTATCTAAGTTAAGTGAGGGAGGCAAAATCCGGTGAGGTCTAAAGTCAAGGCTTTTATCCTTTTAGCTTATACCACTTAACCGATGCAGTAATAAAGAAGTAATTCAGAACTGATGAGATCAAATGGAAGTACACTCATATAAACATTAAATTACAGACTTATGAGGTAAGGTAAAAAACTAAAAAAGTAAAAGTGCTTGTGATGTAAGCCTGCCTGCATGAATTCAATGCTCACAATTCACAAAAAAGATAGACTAGAACCAACTCCACAGTGCTGCCCTCTGACTTCCACATGTCTACCACAAGACTCACATTCCAACCTATATAAAATATAATGATAAAATTTAAAAATATTAAAAATCGTGATTTGACTTTTCTATATGCACTATGCATCTTCAGAGTAGACATTCTACAATAGAATCAGATGTTTTTGGTTGTAGAACTTGACAGAAAATAAAAATAATGTATTAATCAATTATAAAAGTCTCCAAAGATTTATAGGGAACACTGTCAACATGATAGAAATATAGTCATTATGCAGGGAGTTTTCTAGCCTGACCAAGCTTTTTGGAAAGAAATGAACAACATCACAAACATATAAGGCATTGCTTTAGGATAAAGTTTGGGGGTACATGATCTTATTTAAATCAAATATATTCTGCTTTTTACAGTTTTCTGGAACTTGAGCCTGAACCAAAGGTGTACCTTTGTGATGACATCAGAGGAACCATAAAGGAATGTCTGCATTCCTTGTGAATATGTTCATGAATGTATTTTAAGATAAACTAAAGCTATGAAAACCATTTGTAATTTTGAATAGGCACATGATTATGTTGGATAAAAACAAACACACTTGGAACAAAACAGAACAAAACAAAATCATTTCAGACATGGTTTCTGCATAGGTGAACATGGTGGTATTTGCAGGTGAACACGGTGACTTGTTTCCAGATACCAAATACACTGTCAGGTTGTTCTTTGAAGGTGAGGCGAGACATTCTTTCTGTTCAGTAATTACAGCTGGAAGGAACTACAGCTAAGTATAGCAAGATATTAAACTAAAAAGAAAAAAAAACTGTCATTTTTTTAGCAACAAACAAAGACTTGCTACAACCCTTGCACTCAACCTTCCAAATGGTGCCAATTAAGCCCCCCTCCCTGCTGCGCTCTCTAAAGGAGAAGCACCACAGGGATTGAAATTAAAACATTTAATTACTTTGTGTTTTAAGTGTGAGCTATCTGTGGAAAACAGCAGGCCAGTCCTTTTTTTTTTTTTTTTTTCTTTTCTACTCAACGGAAGTCCCTGTGGTCCCTGTGGTCCCTGGACAACTCCACTAATCATCTGAATTTAAATACATTTAAACTGCTTTGCAGTCTTAGTAAGAACCCCTTCACTTCTCTTAGATAGGCTCACACACTTAGTTACAACTTAACCACTTAACAGATTGAAGTAAATGACTGAGAGTTTATGTTTCCAGGAGCTGATTGATGAGCATTTACTCAGAGAAAGAGAGAAATCCATCTGGAAATTAAGGGCAGAGGGCAATGAAATTCTAGAGAACACATTTCTAGGGCCAATCTTGGAATCAGCACACAGCACACATTTCCGTGTGTGTGTGTGTGTGTGTGTGTGTGTGTGTGTGTGTGTGTATTTAAGTATATTCCACACATATTTTAAATCTAACTTTAAATTATTTTTTAAACTGTTGAGAATTTCATACACATATACCATGTGTGGTGATCATATTTATATGTTTCCCACACTAACTTCCCCTGGACAATTCCTTTTGTCAGTTTCATGTCCTCTGTGGCTATATTCACATGTACTGACTGAGTCCAGTTAGAAACACTCATATGTAGATAGGTGCAGGGCCATTCATCGTCCCAGAGACAATCTACCAGTGGCCATAACTCTAAAGTAAAATGACTCTTCTCCAGGTGCCATCAGCTGTCCTAAAAACCCCAGTTAGAGGTGAGCCTCTGTAGCCTCTCTCTTCCTTGCTAGTGTGATAGTTGACTCAGTGTTGTGCTACTCTTATGCAGGTAACCTCAGGTTCTATGAATTCATGGTTTCGACAGTCATATCATGTCCAGGGGATAGAGTTTCACAGAACACCTCTACATTCTCTGGCTTGTACATTATTTCTAACTCCTCTACTAAAATATTCTCTGAGCCTTGGCAGGTGTGCAGGGCAGAGGGTAAAGCAAAGTATGGAGACTGACATAGATGTCCGGTGAAATGTCTATCATCTGATATCTTAAGGGCATTAATTAGCAGAGATTGTCAAAGTTTACAAAACAACAGTATTCCTGCTGTAGATTTTAAAAAGTTACCGATAAGCTGATATTATATACTTGAAATTTTTTTCAGTTGAATCTTATTCTGTTATTTTCTTTTAGTTGACATTACACAACATACTTTTTTTTTCTATCAAAAATAAGTGCTTTGATATCAAATTCTGCCAGATAATGGATGCTCTTAATCAAGAGACAGTATCCATCTCCAGCTAGCACATAAACATAAGTTGGTAGCCTAACCTAATTTTTTTCCCATTGTACTGGTATTTTATACATTCATTTCTGTAATTATTATAAAACATGTTAAATGTAAATTCAACAGTGAGGTTTCTGGTTACAAGGGTTGTAGAGGAGACTTATTAATTAATCTGAATGAAATCTTCTCAGAAATAGAGTTCATTCTCTTTTTACTTTTAAAATTAGTGTAAAATTTTAGAATCATTCTGACAGTTTTGGGAAAAATGCTTTTTATTAAAATCTTCCATCCTTTCATTTCCTCCCTACAACTGAGTCCCTTTACAGTTTCACACGGCTTTGTTTTGAGCATCTCCTTAGAGCTGCTCCCTCACCAGTCTTAGTTTCCTTTCCCGGCTTTTAGGCTTTACCCGCTTTTATATTCTTCCATGTACATACACATGTATAATAAATGTGGGATCTACATAAAACAGAATATCAAATGTTTTTCTGTCATCTTGTTGAATACTGAACATTGTAAATTCATCCAGTTTTTGGAAAATTTATTTTCTTTAGAAAGTCGTAAAATTTTATTCGGTATACATACAATACATTTATTATCCATCCATCTGTTAATGGACCTCTTGAGTGATCCAGAGTCCTTGCTTTTGTTCACAGGGCAACGGTAAGCATGGATGCTTGTGGTAGGATATGTCTCAGAGTGGTATACTTGGGTCATATGATAGTTGTAATTTCATTTGTTGACAAATCTTAGTTGATTCATCATTTTCATAACATCTGTACAATTTTGTCCTCTCACAAGCAGTGAATGTGAATTCCTTCTTTATATCCACTATACCCTTCCAAGCATTTATTGTCAGACCAGACATTAGCCTTTTTGATTGTGGTGAGGTGGTATTTCAAAATGAGTTTCATTTGCGTTTTTCTTATGCCCAACGATGATGAAGGCTTAAGGCTACTTTCTGAGCATTTGTGTTTCTTCTCTCGAAAACAGTATGTCATTGGTTTATTTGTTGATCGACAGTTTTGTTTCTCTATGTTTGTTTTCCTTATCTATTTTTAGTTCTTTATAAATCACAGATATTAATATACTATCTCAAAATAGCTGAAAATATTTGCTTCAATTCCATGAACTATTTGATCTGTTGATAGTTTCTTTGCTATGCAGAAAAAAATTTAAATTTATTCAATTTATTCTGATTAGCAAAAAATATAGCTTGTGTGCTCCTTATTCAAAATCCTGGAATCAGAATCATTTAACCTTTTCAGAACCCTTGGAATAACTTTATATACCAATTATATACTTGGGAAAAGATATACATCTAAGCACAAAATGTATTCCCTTTCCTATGTAACTTTTTGCGTAGCCTGAAGGAGATTTTCTATACTCTTTTACTCTATCTGCATGGCATGTTTCTACTTTTGCCATCCTGTGTTTATGCAAAAAGTTTAGGATTTGGGGTCAATTTGCACTTTTAGATTAGGAAACCCAAACTTTTTATGTATAAAATGAGACTTGTTGACCAGTTGCCATGTTGCCAAGGTGGCAGCCTGTATGTTGAGAAAGTTCAGGTCTGGTGGGAAGTTAAGACAATGGAATTGGTGATGCAGTGGAGACAATGTGTCTCTCTGCAGCATCTCAAGCTCTTTCTTTCTTGTTGTCTCTGATGATGACCATGATGTGCAGTACAAAGGGTCAACAACAAACCTACCAAATATCCCCGCACAAAGTTGGATGATTCATTCTGCTTTTCGATTCTTAGCACAGAATTCTGACATCTTCTAATTAAAGAACCAAGACAGGCATGACTTGACCCTCCGTTTGACATCCTCAAATTTAAAGCAATTCAATTCTCACTCCCACGCTCATGCTAATTTTCACCAGGAGAAATGATTTTTGACAGGCTTAGAAAGTCAGGTTAGGCTCATATAAGGAAAAATGTGTAAAATAGTCTTCTGAACTGAGATTTTCCTGTAACTGTAGGAATGGTGGATGCTCCCAGAGAATTGTGTACAGTAAGGATATTTAGGGCACGAGATGAGAGCCAGACACATGTGCCACCCTCCTCTCTCCCATTCTGCTAGGCTTTCAAGTGCTTGTGTTACTGGACAGGGGGTGGGCAGGGAAGGGTATTTCTGAGACACAGACTCTTCTCCTATAAAACTGAAGTAAGAATAGCACTTCAGTATAGATTTGTACTTGGAATGGCTTGTACATTGGCTCTTTAAATAATATTGGAGCCTTCTCTTAACCTACACAATTTGTGCATAGTATCTTCTTGTAAAAAATGCCTTTGCAAATGAAACTCATTTAGAGAGCTTGAGATGACCATTCTCTGTTGTTTAGGTGGGCTTTACATGTAATGTAACGATACTTTACAAGCATTGTTACAAGAGGTGGACTCGATTAGAGATGAGTAACTAGAGTCACAATACACAGCAAAAGCCTTTCCTTCAAAGGACATGTTCATCTGCCGATTCCACTGTGTAAGGCTTCGGGTTTCTCATGGCTTGAAAACAAGAACTATGGTTTAAGTCAGTAAGTGTCTCTTAGTGGCCACAATGAAGAAACATGGTATTGCACGTACATTGTGAAATATGAATGATATACACAGCATGCAATCAGTTTATGAAAGTTCTGTTATGTCAAATTAGACAGTATGGAAGACTATATGTTGAAAAGAACCATTACATAGAGAAGAATTTGCCATGGAGTTGTTACTTTCTTGCCTAACATTTCACTCTGTATTATAGTAGGTAATTTATTGTTTTAACTATAATAGAGAGTCTATATAGGTGAAGTATTCCCAACATGGCCGCTCAAATGAGAGAACAACAAGAATGATACCAATGAGCATGACAAACTGGAAAGAAACATCCTATACAAAGAAATAACAGAATACAGTTGGGGGCAACAGATGTAATCTTTCCTTAGAAAGAGAATACCCTGATAATAGACACAAGATTAACATCTAATGAACTCAACAGGTTGTATTTAGAAAGACACACACACACATACATACAAACAGATATATATGTTTATATACATAGAAACATATGAACAAATACATATGTGCTAATGAGAAATGAGACCATATGAAGAAAAGAAGGCAGGTGTATTCAGGAGGGTTTGTAGAAAGGAAAAGTAAGGGGAAAATGTTGTAATTAAATTCCTGTATCAAAAAAAAAAAAAATAAACAACAACAGAAGATTTCTTTTCGTAGTCAAGGAAGTGAGACAGAACGGTGAAAATTTTTCTAAAAGCATAGACATATTAAGAGAATCGTGTTCTGGTTGCTTTCCCACTATGCATTTACTCTCTCTGGATCTTGTTGCTTTAACATACTGAAATGTGCACAAGTGCAGAGTAACTATTGGGAGAGCTAGGCTTTGGCCCACAGCTCTATAAACTGTTTGCTTTTCAGTACATACAGGCCCAGCACAGTAGGAATTTCTGAAGTAAAGCAAAGGAAAATACAGTGCAAATGAAATATAAGAATAATGCAATAAGTATCCATTTCCTTAACAAATTCTGATCTTGGTAACTGGGGACAGGAACTGGGTAGAATGTTACAAAAGTTTAGGTACTGGGAGGAGCTGAGTTCTAAACATTGATTTGCTTGATGAACAAACTCCAAATCTAGACATTACCAATCTGGAGAATGGTAGGAGCTCCTGAATATGATTAGATATCATTTTTGTAATGAACCCATATTTTATGACAAGGCTAAATACTACTTTCAGATTAAATTATGTTTAATCTTTCACTAAGTCAAATCATTCACCAAAATTATCTTTGTAGGCCTTAATAGTCAGAGGAAGTCCATTAATGAACAACTCAGTCCTTAATGAAATTAAATAAATTTTCTGTTGGGCCTTAAAGAATGAGTTATAAAGCTGTCTATGTTGAGGGATATGACAGTGTATTGATGACATTCATAATCTGAGAATCTGGACCATGAGCTGGCTAATATATTGAAGGCACAATAATCTCAAAGTATAAAGGAAATACATTTTAACAACCTTGAAATAGTCTTCCTTTCTTACTGAGGTTAATACAGCCTACTTTTAGACAGTCCAATAAGACCTTGTTCAGAGTACACAGTCAAACTATACCTGGACTTCTGAGGCTTAGAGACTATGACACAATACCTGCACACTGCTTAACTACATCCAGGTTTTGTTATTTGTGGTATAGCAATAGGAACATATGAAACTAGTACACCAACTCTCATAAGGAGTTTTCATTACATATAATTTCTCAGTGAAACTGGTGCTGAAAACTAATAGAAAACTTTAAGGGTTTGTAATGATGAGGGACATTAAGGTTTTGGACTCCTGTATTTTTCTCCAATATTAACTACAAATATCCTGACTATAAATACTTTCTAGACATCTTTTACCTATTGACTGTGTTATTATTACTTAAACTACAAACCAGAAAGTCCAAGCACTTTTACATTTTCTTTCAAGTGCATTCACACATAAGCACTTGTGGGGAGCGGAACTCAAGATGGTGCCTGGCTGGGTGCCAGATGCCCCTGGCGTGTTGGCTCACCATTTCAGGAAGCCTGGGTGGCACATAGTCTAGGCTTTACTGCGCATGTATTTTGCTTGTTCATCGTTACATAAGATCGGGACATGTGACGTATGTCCTTAGCACCAATCGAGAATGACCAAGTGGCAGGTTCTGATTGGAGAGGACACAGAGATTTAAGGGCTGGGAGCTAGAGCTCAGGGGGCTTTTGCGGTACTTCAAGGTTCCTGAATAAGCCGTGTTGGGAAGAAGATCCCATGTCTGTTGTCTTCTGTCTGCTGGTCAGTTCAGGAGGTGACAAGCACTTAAAGAATTAGATCTTAGAGGCAGGGGAGGGGGGATGGGATAGGGGTTTCGGGGGAGGAACCGGGAGAACATTTGAAAAGTAAATAAAGGAACTATTTAATAAAAAATAAAATAAAGTTTTAGAACATTAATAAAAAAGACTTAGGTCACACATACACGCATAGGATCAGATACAAATTAATTCAATAGATGCATATTATGCATACATGCAATTATTTCTATGCACATAAAATCATGGAGAGTGTTGCACTAGCCTAACAGCATGTATTACATCCTGTTTCACCTCTGTGAAAGCTGTCCTCCTCCCCATTATATCCCCATTTTTCATTGCTTTGTAAAATATTCTTATGGCCAAGCAACACTCCCATGATTGTATAGGAATGTACTTTTAACATATTTATCATATCATAAACTAGTATGGTGACAGCACTTTAATGTTAGCTGTATTATTAATGGGGGATAGTTTGCCTTTTCAGAAGGTCCCTGAGTTTGTTGTGATTCACAGTCATTATAGCCAATAAATATGATGTGGGTCAGATTGGAAATGCAGAGGGCTCAGTGAACTCTGAATGACTTAGATATGCTTTGAACTTTTCCCCTCATAATGTCAAGATTCCGGTTCAAAACTTATGACTTGTAGTTCTGAACTAACTATTTTTAATGCCATAAATGGTTATTCTCACACAAGAGAAGAAAACTGATTTACTCAAGAGATTTTTACCTTGTACCTTTTATAATAACTCCTAAAATGTATTAGCTGAATTATACAATGACACAGTTTAAGGAAGGACTACTGGTTAATAATTCAGTGGGTAAATGAAAATTCAGATGATATATTTATATCTGACATAGCAATTTGTCAAGTTGAGTTAAAAAAATCTCTTCCATGGATAAGTTCATATTCCCATATATATATATTTCCACTTTAAAAACAGGTAACCCTGTTGTATTTATAAAGGTGAATACAAACACATAAAGAGCATTAATAGAAATATTATGAGTAAGGAGAGTACAAAACTTTCCTGACGCATACATATGTAATATTCAGTCATGTTATAAAAAAGTAAAAATTCAAGTCAAAGTTTACTATCAAAATTAGCAAATATTTCCAAAAATTAATCCCAATATGGAAATGATAAAATAATGAACCTGTCTAGAAATTATATATCAATACACCTGAGAACACATTTTGGATAAAGTTGTACTAATTTTTAATTTTGATAATTTCTAAAAGACAGTACAACATAGTTATAAATGTATTTATCTACTTTGTTTATTGCTTTAATTGGCCTAAATAACATCTCATACACAATCAGCTTAGAGAAACTCTGGTATAAATACTTCATAATTTAATACATATGCCCTTCTAACAACAATGATGAAAATGCTGCTATTTTATATTAAATATACACTCAAATTAATGCTTATACTTTTATCCTGAGTTATGTTCTATATTTATTTGTATGAGCATTCATTTGAATTATTTCTATGTATACACACAATACATGTTCATTATAAAAAACTTTGAAAGCATAGCCATGAATAAAAAAGTAGTGAAATGTAAATGTAATTTTTTAACATTAAATTATCATTATATTACAGTGTATATATGTGCATGTGTGAGATTGTGTATTTGTGTATATTCCACTGATTTGTATATATTTGCATATATATGATATATATATACATATATATGATATGTATATATATATATCATATATGTGCATATATGTATATATATATGTATATATATACATATGTATATATACATATGTATATATACATATATATACATGTATATATATATGTATATATATATATCATATATGTGCATGTGTGAGATTGTGTATTTGTGTATATTCCACTGATTTGTGATTATTACATCTTTATTATAGAATTTGTGAAATCAAAAATGATTCCTAAGTATTTTAGATATTAGATAAAAAGCTCATTTAGCTATACATTTAGAAATTGTCTTGCTTTATATCAACTCAATTATATATTTCTTCTTTTTAAAATTTTATTTTACTCTCCTCTATTATATCCTGACTGCAGTTTCCCTACCTTACATTGCTCCTAGTCCCCACAACATACCCTCTCCCCCAGATCCACTCCTCCTCTGCTTTTCTTCAGAAGAGAGCAGATCTCTCAGGGATATCAACAGAATGAGGCATAACAAGTTCCAATTTAGACAAAGCACAAAACCTTCATATCGAGGCTGGAGAAAGGCAACAAGTAGGAGGAAAGGGGTCCTAAGAGTAGGTGAAAGAATCATAGACACTCCCAATTCCCAGTATTATAATTTCCATGAGAATACCAAGCTATACAACCATTACATATATGCAGAGGACCTAGTGCAGAGCCATGCAGCCTCAGTGATTTTTACTTCAGTCTCAGCCCTTATGAGCCCTGCTTAGTTGACACTGTGTGCCATGTTCTCATGGAGTTCTTGACCACTTTGGTTTCTAAAATCTTTCCTTCTGTTTTTCTGTGGGTTTCCAAGAGTTCTGCCTAATGTTCGGTTGTGGCTGTCTGCAAATGTTCATATGAGTTGCTGGCTAAGCATTGGGGCAGGTGAGTGTGGCAGATGCAGATACCTAATACACTAGACACTGCTTAGAGTCTACAAGGATGACTCTAGTGACAACTCCTCGTAATAGGGGACATGAAGCCTGAACTAGTCACCTTCTGCAATCAGGTAAGGGTCCCATTGGTGCGACCAGGACACCAACTGGGCCACAAAACCTTCAACTTACAATTTGTCCTGTCTGCAAGAAGTGCTTGGGTACAGGTGGCACAGAATTAGTGGGATGACTGGTCAAATTTGAGGACCATGCTACAAAAGGGATGCCCTACACTACCTGAATGGCTAGAAACAGGAGGCTAGATAGCCCAGAGACCTAAGATAGAACCAAATGCAACCAGCCAAAACAAACAAACAAACACCAAAGCAAAACCAAAACCAACCAAACAAATAAAGAAAGAATATGAAATGATTCCTAATGATAGTCTGCTACACTCACAGATTGGTGACTACCCGAAGCATCAAGTGGATATTTAACTAAATAAATTTTACTTTATTATACAAAGATACTTTACTTTATACAAAGATAGACATCTTTAGCTTTGATTAAGCAAGTTTTTCTCCAAAATCTTGGAAGTAAGTTCAAAGCAGTATTAGATATTATGAATATATATGTCCATGACACATTAGTCCATCTCCCATATCAAATGAAGGTGACTGTGTGAAATTTCTTCTATTTTTCTTCCATTTCCAAATATTGTAATTATAATTTGGATTTGTATAAAAAAATTCCACTTAAAGTAAATCTACATTTTAGATTTTTTTTATTCCTGTATTTACTTGTTTGAGGGTATATTAGTGTACCTATGTGGGTTTCTGCATGCGACACTAATGCAGGTTCTCAGAGGTCAGTTCCTAGTTCTAGTTCTAGAACTAGAGACTGTTACGGTTTGCCTGATGTGACCACTGGGATTCAAGCCTTAGTCCTTGGAAAGAGCAATGATTATTCTTTCTTTAATATTTAATTTAGTTGAGGTTATAATTAAAGCTTTCTCCCTTTCCTTACTCCAAACCCTCTTGTATAATCCTTGTCCTCTTTAATGTGTGTGGTCTTATTTTGTTGTTATACACACTCATGTGTGCACATACACATGCACAGAAACACACACACATACACAACTCTTGTCTGTCTGTTTCTCTCTCTCTCTCTCTCTCTCTCTCTCTCTCTCTCTCTCTCTCTCTCTCTCTCTCACACACACACACACACACACACACGTATTTATGGAAGTTTAATAAAATAAAAATGTCAAAAGAGTTAAAATATAATGTATACTATTTTAGGCCAATTAAAGCAAAATTTAAAACATATTTTAAAGAGAAAAGCAAACAGAAAGAAAATTATGTACACACACACACACACACACACACACACACACACACTGGAATATGTAAATACTAGCTGATCAATCTGTGTAATGTTACTGTACATTACTCTTCCCTGAGGAAGATTATTTCTCCTGCTCCCAGCATTCCTTAGTTGCCTGTAGTTCTTTCTGCTGAATTGTTGCCTCATAAAATCTTCTCCTGACCACAGAAACAGGCCTATTGTTCCTGTCACTGCTCAGCTCATATTTTGGAAGTCTTTGTGTTGTGATGTTATAGGTGTGACTTCTGATATTTATAAGAGACACACTCTCATAGAGAACACCCTCTTCCTCTGCCTCTTGCAAACTTTCTGTTTCCCTCTTCCCCAATGCACTGTATACTTTAGGTGCAGATGAGTTTTCTAGGTTTCTCAGCTATCACTGAGATTCGTGACTATGTATTTTGATTGGGTTTGATTTTATGTAATGGTCTCTGAAAGTTGCAAAGAGGACTTTCATTTATGAGATGCATGCACTAAATTTTGCTCTGGGTATAAAAATTAATGTTTAGTATGTGGTCAAGTGGTAATATTAGGTTCTCTTTGAAGATACATGACTTCACTAGTTCTGGGTAGTTGGCTAAGTTTCTAGTAACAGGAATGAATTTCATCTTGTTGAGTAAGTCTTAAGTTCAATTAGGTAATGACTGGTTACAGTCAAGGTATGTATGCCACTACTAAATTCTCAAGATTATTGTGGCCAATACTATGTGGTTCATACATGTCATAACTGGCTAAGAGTGAGTTACGTTCCTCCTTCGGAAGCTTGTGTGGTGCCATCTAGTACATGAAAATACTCCTACCTGCTCAGCTCTCCTTCCAGTTTCCATTTAAATGATAATTACAGATGCTTTTAATAAATCTTTTAATTGTTTTTTGAATCTTCTCTTTTCCTAAGCTTTCTTTGTTCCTTATTCTTTCTTTAATCTCTTTCCCATTCATATTTCTTTCTTCTGTCTTTGTGTTTCTATCTGACTTTCTCTGTGGGTCTCTCTCTCTCTCTCTCTCTCTCTCTCTCTCTCTCTCTCTCTCTCTCTCTCTCTCTCCATTTGCCTGCATTCAATTTCAGTATATTAATCACATACCACTGGCTAGCTTGTGCTTGGTACAGGGGTAGGAATATAATCAAGATAGCTTCCTATTTGTCTTCAAAACAGTTAATTGGGGCTTTTAACTTCAAATTTAATTTTGATAATGAAATATGACAAGTGATATAATAAAAAAGAAAATAATGTAAAAATTCTCACTAATAAGTAAAAAAAGAAATTTTATTAGTTTGTACATAAAATTTCATTTAACTGAAATTTAAAGAATGTTAAAAAAAAAACCTAGGCAGCAACTGTTTCAACATGATATGTTTGTCTTAATTTTACCTCATTAACGTTTCTGCTGTTTTATGCAAGCCTAGTACCCACCAAAATGTCTAGGATAAGCACAGTGTTTAACAAATTTTGATTTAATAAGAGACAAAAGTAGTACACTGATAAATAAAATATGTTTTTTGTGTTTCTTATTTGACTCAAGGTGCTGTATATTACTATTAACATTTTTATTTTTGTATAATTTATTAAAGCTTCCTTAATTTTTAAAGTTTAATGACTTTGAGGTACAATTATATGTACCATTATGAATTTATAAAATATAACTTATCATTAATCATTTTTTGTCTGTAATGAAATTAGTCTCATAGGTGTAAATAGAAATGTACAAAATGAAAATAGCTTGAGTATTAAATACTTTAAGAATTACTTAAATAAAACTTACATACTCATTTAGAGTATACATGGAATATTAAACAAATTTATATTACCTTCACTAGCAACCATTTATTTAAACAAGAAATTAAATTTATAACGTACCAAAAATTTATTTGGTAATAGGAAAATATAATTCATATAAAATCACTAGCCTCATGAATTCTTAATTACAGAGAATAAACTAGAAGACACCCATGCTAATTTTAAACACCACAGCAACAAAGCATCTAAAACTCTCATTTAAGGTTGCTGGGATCTGGTAAAGAGAATGAATGTTTAAATCTAATTAAGAATTGAGCCCACCAAGATCTCCTAAGGATTTTGTGGTTGAAATGATTATCAGATATATGTTAATATCAATTTAAATTAATAATAAATATCTCATTTTCTTTTTGTTGGATATTACTTGTCTGAGGAATTATTTGCAGGAAATAGGATAATAAAAATGCCAAGGATAGGTAGAAATTGAGTGGATAATTGATCTTCTTCCACACCCTCCATCTGTGAGGTGTATGTGCACATCTGTGGGAGTTTATTAACTTCTACCGATCTGCTTGAGGTCAGAGGTTGATGTTGGGATCTGTTCCTCAAGTTCTCATTTATATTATCTGTATGTTTGAGACAGGGTCTCTTATGTAATCTTGGCTGTCCTAGTATTTGCTATGTAGACTGGACTGACTTCTAGCTTATAGAAATCTTCCTGCCTCTGCTTCTCCAGTGCTAAATTAAAAGCTTATGATACTATACCCAGTGCTTGATTGTCTTATTTTTGAGACAGTCTCTTAGTGAACCTAATATTTGCCAGTTTGCATAGACATGATGGTCAGTGAACCCCATTGTTCTCTCTTATGTATACATATTGTGGTCATTACAGAGATATTTCAAAATATATGGTTTTTTGTACATGAGTGATGGGTATCTTTGAAATTTTGAAAACAAGAAATCTATTTGTTCTAAGCAATAGCAATGATTTTATAATGGAGAATGTTTTCCAGAAAATGAATTACATAATACACAAACCCACATATGTATCTAAAATTAACAGATCATGCTTAAGAGTACTAAATTTCAGAGAATAAAAATTTAATTTTTAAAAACTGCTTTATCAAACATTGGATTTAATTAGAAAGCGATTTTCAAATTTTAGGAGTTCTAACTTTTCTGTACATGTAAATATAGTACTGACAGATATAAAGCAACATGAGAGTGTGAGTTACTATATCAGCATGAGACAGTGGATTCAAAGGTTGGAAATCTTTTAATGAAACTTGAATCATTCGGTTAAACTCATAAAGCATGGTTATGAACACAAAATATGAACACAAAGAAGAAAATAGGGACATGTAGAAGCATATAAGAATAAAATCCTTGAATGTACACTATTTTACCTAAGATATACTCAACTTGTACTTCTCATGTGTAGGAAAATGTATACTATATAGGAAACAATATACAAAAAAGGAATGAATAGAAAATAAATGTTAGAAAGTTAAACTGATATAAAGCCCTATTATTATTCCTGCCCTAAGTTAACTACGTAATATATTTCATTAAAATTTGGTGATGATGATATTAGGTTCAGAATAAGATTTAATAAATTAGGGCAGAATTAAAACTTCAATTCTTTATTTCTGAGCATCATGGACAATTTGCCAGTCCTTTAAAAGCTGTGTTACTTCTGTGGAATGAGACAGACTTGTGGATAATAGTCCTACGATTCAGATGCATGCTCTTTTCCCCTTACTTTTCAGCTCTTGGAGAATAACTTTTCAGTATGAAACTTTCCTCTGAAAGGAGATTCCAATAAACATATAATTTTTAGAGAATAGCAAGGGCTAAATCAGATCTGGAACATTGGATAATTGCTCTGTACTAAACACTGTGCTAGTTGGGCTATGGATTTTTCTAACCACTAATTTCAATTTTAGCTTTGGCCAACACTGAAGTTTACAAGGAAGCATAATGGACTCTTTTTAAGTGTCTCAACATTTTCTGCTATTTTCAAGATAAATGTTATTTCATTCAACCTTGAGATTAAGGAAATAAAAGAATGAAAATACATTTTAACTCATTGCACAGCATAACTTGACAATATATGTTAATAGTGATAATGTTCACTACAAGTAGATACATTTCATCTGATGACTTTATTAGGTACATTGCAGTTTTTCCACTACTCAAACAACTTTAACTCAGTAAGCATTTTATTAGTTATATTTATATTAAATATGACAAAGTAAATACCTCAAGCTTTTATCACTAAAATTTCAGCATGTGAACATCAATATCAGTACCACCACTCCTTAACAAATTCCCAGTTGACCATGTGTGTAATGTTGCTTAGGCATGTCACAGGGAGAGATGTTTCTGGTATACATGAACATATAAATGCCAATCTTGTTTGCCAGCTCTAAGACCTGGAAGAGCAGACTAAGCTGTTCTAATCCTAAATGCTAAGGAATATATATATTAAAGAAATAGCTAGCTATATATACAGAAAGCAATCTCAAATGACCACTGAAAACATGTGTAGATACATATGTTCTATACAAACTTTTGTTTGTATAGAATAACCAACTATATGTGTACTATGTATCCTATAAAAACTTTTTAGAAAAGTATGGAATCTACATCCTGTGTAAGGTATGGTATGGTGGCCATACTTTATTAGATACCATCTGTAAGAGAAAAGAAGAAAATCCTAGGTTATAAACATAGAGGTTATGATCAAGGCATGAAGCAATACAACCAGAGCACTGAGGAGAACATCATTCTGATAGGGCTTGGTCCTGAAAAGACTTCAGAGAAAAAAATTATTGAGCTAGACATTAGTTTTAAGACATTAGAATTTTCCATTCAGAACTGTATCATTTAGGCAGTTTGTATAAAACACATTTCTTATAATATTAGAGAAACTTAAAAGCTCTATATGAATTTTGACAATTATTTTATTATTTTAAAATATATTAAGTAGCTCTCACCATACTTGAGATATTAAACTGAACCTATATTTTTATTCCTATAAGTTAGTTTTGCATACACCACTTTTGTATATTCTTTTAGTGAATCATCTGAATATAAAATTGTTTATTTTCTTAGCAGTTACACATAAAAGATTATAAACTGAGATTTAATTTAGATCTGTATTTGGTTTGGTATATAATTATGTACATTCCATTTTATGCTTTGGAAACAATTTTTCTTAAAAGAAATCAAAACATTCCATTAAATAGCAAATGTGTCCATGTTTCAGAACATTTAAAGACAGTTTTTGTTGTTTAATCTGTACCATCTTATAAAATAAACCACACTTATAAGTAGGCTGCTTTTCATGTTGGTCTCCTAACAACCTAACCAGTTTTGTTAGACTGTAAAAGATTACAATATACTCTGTTTTAAAGTTTTTATTCATATTATGGAGTTCTCATTAATTTAATATTTAAGAAAAAGCTACTCTTAGGAATTATAATACTACACATGGGGATTTGCAAATAGTGACAATTGGACAAATATTCTATTTTATGCCATATTTAAATAGAAAATTGAGTTGAATTAAAGTTTTTTATTGTTAAAGTTTTTTATTTCTAATACAGACAGAATTTTTAAAGAAAAAATCTGAACCTGTGCTATGGATATGTTTTAAGTAAATATCTGTCTTCTATTATGTGGTGCATTATTAGAAAAAAATATCATCCTTTGCTTTTGTGTTTCAAATTCAGGTCTGGGAGAACTCTTAACATAGTATAATTCTATAAAAATCAAACAAATGAAATTACTAAAAAACTACCAAGAATTTGAAAACCTACCACTCTATAAGACACTATTCAGCAAAGAACACTGGTTTAATGTAAACTTTACTTAGCAATTTCTTTTGATAATTTTCTACATTATACAACATGTTGCTTGGGCATGATAGAGTGGAGTTACCTCTTATAATATGGGAGAAGAGCAGTACTTGGAGGTTTTAATTTAATTGGAGCAGTACTCTAATTAATTATTTAATTCACTTATAGTAAATTGAAGCAAGTAGATTTTAAGACTAAATTTGTTAACCATAGCTATTTGTAATCCTTAGAACCAAAATGTTAGATATTGATGTATACCAAAGCTCTCTTTTGGTAGAAAGGGAGGGGGCTGACGTTCTTGGTAAGAGTAACTTTTGCATAGTGGAAGATCAAATTGAAAAGATAACCTTGAGTTGAAGGAGAGTCAGGAGGAATGGAGCCTCGTGTCCTTATAAAAAGAGCCATGCTACTCAGCAGCCCTAGCAATTGTCTGAATATTTGGTAATTGCTCCACTATGTTCATAGTGGCCTTATTTGATAGCCAGAAACTGGAAAGAACCCAGATGTCCTTAGCTGAAGAGTGGATACAGAAAATGTGGTTCATTTACACAATGGAATATTATTCAGCTATTGAAAATGAGGACATCATGAATTTTCATGCAAATGGGTAGAACTAAAAAATATCCTGAGTGAGGTAACCCAGATCCGAAAGGACATGCATAGTATGTACTCACTGATAATCCTAAAAGTTTTGAATACCCAACATACAATCCGCAGACTGTAGGAAGTTTAACAAGAAAGAATATCCAAGAGCAGATACCTTAATTCCACTTAGAAGATGGAACAAAATAATCATGGGAGGCAGAGGAATGGAGGGACCTTGGTGGGATAGGGGATGGAAGGGAAAAGAGGGCAGGATCAGGTATGGAAGGAGACAGGAGAGAAGCCCAGAGGTCCAGGAGAGCAAATGGAAATATGCTACACCTGAGGGTGGTGGCAGCAATGTGAGAAGGGGACCTCTAGAAAGTCCTAGAGACCTGGGATATGAGAGGCTCCCAGGACTCAATGGGGATGACCTTAGCCAAAATGTTCAATGGTGAGGAGATGGAACCTGAAGAGAACACCTCTAGTAGGCAGACATGAACCCCTGCTGAGGCATGGGACCACTCACCCATCTTCAATTTATTTTTTGACCCATAATTGTTCCAGTCTAAAGGAAATGCAGGGAAAAAACGGAGCAGAGACTAAAGGAAAGGCAATTCAGAGACCAGCTCAATTTTGGATTAACCTCATGAATAGGCAGCAAACCCTGACACTATTACTGATGTCATATTGTGCTTGCAGACAGGATCCTA
This sequence comes from Arvicanthis niloticus, assembly GCF_011762505.2. Taxonomy (NCBI): domain Eukaryota; kingdom Metazoa; phylum Chordata; class Mammalia; order Rodentia; family Muridae; genus Arvicanthis; species Arvicanthis niloticus. Next base: position 10,066,321 of record NC_047674.1, on the reverse strand, counting down.
GCATAACTGTCCTCTGAGAGGCTGTGCCAGCAGCTTACTGAGACAGATGCAGATACTTACAGCCAAACATTTGAATGAGGTCAGGAACCCCTATGGAAGAGTTAGGGGAAGGATTGAAGGAGTTGAAGGGGGTGGCAACCCCATAGAAAGACTAACAATATGAACTAACCAGGGCCCCTCAGAGCTCCCAGAGACTAAACCACCAACCAAAGAGCATACATGGGTTTCTCCATGGCCCCTGACACATATGTAGCAGGGGACTGCCTGTCTGACCTCAGTGTAAGAGGATGAGCCTAATACTGTAGAAACTTGATGCCACAGGGAAGAAGGATACTGGCGAGGGTGAGGTGGGTGTTGGGGTTGCATAGGGGAACATCCTCTCAGAAGGAAAGGAGAGGGGGAATGGGGTGAAGAACTTGGGGATGAGGACCAGGAAAGAGGCAACATTTGAAATGTAAACAAGTAAAATAATTTAATAAAAAAGTGGGGAGCCAAATGACATTTAGAGGTATCTTGCTTGCCTCCAGGGCAGACTTGGCTTGTTCCCCAACAGAACAGGACTCTCCCCTTTCTTATGCCAGAAATCCCCAATGGATGGTGGGTATCCATGCCTATTTAAAAAAAGAAAGAAAAGAAAAGAAAAGAAAAGAAAAGAAAAGAAAAGAAAAGAAAAGAAAAGAGAAAAGAAAAACATAAAACAGAAAAGGAGGCAATGATGAGCTTCACTAGAACCAAGTTTGGACCTATGTTTGTTAATTTCCTGTGTAGTTGTAGACTTAACTTCAGACTAAGACATTTTAGGTTATAAGAACTAAAAAATTAAACACATACATGAATATTCTGAATAAAGCAATATTTGGCAATTTACTGAATTTAAATTTAATAAAATCAAACTTTAGATGGTTGTTAATTTTTTAATTTTTTTTATTGTTTTCCTGGTACTCCAGATATTCACAAATGAAATACAGTGATTGTCTTGTACTCAAATGTTCAGGGTAACAATATTTTTTTTTCACCTTTTGGAAGGGGAAACTTAAGGTTTTTGTTTTTGTTTTTTTTTGGAAAGTCATTTGTGTTGGATGGTGTTTTACTGAGGCGAACACCTGAAGGATTGTTTTCTTAAAGTGAACACAGGCGAAAGACTAAGCCAGACTCTTGAAGGAACATTTCGTTAAAGTAGACATATGTGTGAAAGGCTAAGGCAGACTTGAGAAGGAACATTTCCCTGAGTTAGACACAGGGGAGAGGATGTTCTGTTAAAGCAAGCACGTGAAAAGACACGTAATAAAACATTCTTTGCTAACAACAGACATGCATTGGTCTGCTTTACATTGTGTAGGGTAGCTGAGCCTCATTTGTCAGGACTCCATGGATTGTGGCGTGGCTTGCTGGTACAGCTAGCTGTGCAAAGACTGTGGGTCTCACCACTTCACTGATCTTCACTTCCCTGAGAGAGGCACAGCCAAGAACTCCTGGTGCTCCTCCTGGTCCCTCCTGATGAGGCTGAGGCCTGGCTGTCTCTGCTCGATCATGTCACCCTGTTGCTAACCCAACTCTACCAAACCGGACTACTGGTGTATCCATAAAGTGTTTACGAGTGGATCAAGCTGCTGCTGCCTGCAAACTTGTGAACTGAACTGCTGATTTCCAAACGATATAGACAGGAGTTTCTAAAGAGATCCACTTCTCCTGTAAACTTTCTTTTCCACCATCTTTGGTAGGTGGTGGGTTACAAGGGAAATTAAAGTATTTAAGGACCATCATTAAAAATATAATTTGAAATAACTCAAGTTGCACCTTTTAAAAATTCTCCTCTCATCTAAATCCTGAATGCAGTTTCTCTTCCCTCCTATGGCCCAGTCTTTCTCTCTCCCCACCACCTTCCCTCTCACCTTGCCCCTCTAATGCATTCAGAAAAGGACAGGCCTCACAGGCACATCAATTAAACAGGAAATAACAAGCTACAATAAGACCAGGCATACACCATCACATGGAAGCTAGACCAGGCTACCCCTTAGGAGAGAAAGTGTCCGACAAGCAGGCAAAAAAAGTCAGAGACAGGCCAGCTTCTGCTGTCAGGAATCCCACAAGAACATCAAGGTACTAAGCTATAACCTATATGCAGAGATCCTAGATCAGACCCCTGCTGGCTCTGTGATCTCTGGGAGGCCACATGAGTCTTGGTCAGTGGCCTGTGTTTTCCTGTTTGTGTAGTGTCCTCAGCCTCTTAGGTTTCTTCTACCCTTCTTTTCTGTCCTCCACAGGACTCCCTGAGCTCTGCCTAATGTTTGGTTGTGGGACTCTGCATCTCTCCCACCAGTTACTGGATGAAGGATGTCTTTCTGGTGTCTAGGCTTTTTTCCCAGAACACAGCAGCAGAACAAATTGTAGGTGGAAGGTTTTGTGATTGGGTTGGTGTCCCTCTCCCTCCACTTGAGACCTTGTCTGATTATGGAAGTTGGTTAGTTTATGGTCCCTGTCCCAGGTTACTAGGAGTCTTTAGGCCTTAGAGCTACTCAGGTATTTTCAGTGAGGTTTCCATTGTACTAGGTTTAAAACTCAACCCTGATATTCGTCCCCCACATTCTAGTTGTTTTTCTGAGTCTTTTCTTCCCTCTATCCCTACATGTTCCTAATCTCACTCACCACCAATCCACCTGTGACATCTATGTTATTTTGCCTTCCTAGGAAGATCCTTGCCTTCCCACCTCAAGCCTTATCCTATAGAGGATAAGTAACAAGGTCTGTGAATTGTACCATTATTCTTTATTTTATAGCGACTATCCATTTATTTGTGAGTATATACTATATTTGTCTTTTGGGGTCTGGGTTACCTCACTCAGAATGATCTATTCTAGTTTGATCCATTTATCTGCAAATTTCATGATGTTATTATTTTTAACAGCTGAGTAATATTCCATTGTATAAATGTACCACATTTGCTTTATCCATCTTTTGGTGGAGGGAGATTTAGGTGGTTTCCAGTTTCTAGCTATTATGAATAAAGCTGTTGTGAGCATATCTGAGCAAATGTTCTTGGAGTAGGATGAACAGTCCTTCGGATATATGACCTGGAGTAGTATAGCTGGTCTTGAGGTAGATTCTATTCCCAGTTTTCTGAGAAACTTCCATATTGATTTCCAAAGTGGCTGTATGAGTTTGCAATGGAAGAGTGTTTACCTTACTCCACATCTTTGACAACATGAGCTGTTGTTAATTGTGTTTCTGATCTTAGCCATTCTGACAGGGGTGAGATCTCAAAATCATTCTGATTTACATTTCCTTGATGGTAAAGGATGTCAAACATCTCTTTAAGTGCCCAGTCATTTGAGATTCCTCTCTTGAGTATTCTCTGTTTATATCTGGACCCCGTATTTTAAGTTGGATTATTTGGTTTGTTGATGTCTAGTTTTAAGATCTTTTAATATCTTGGAAATTAGCCCTTTCTCAGATATGGGGTTGGAAAAGATCTTTTCCCAGTCTCTAGATTACCATTTCGTCCTGTTGACAGTGTCCTGTGCCTTAGAGAAGTGTGTCAATTCCATGAGGTCTCATTTATTAAGTGTTTTTCTCAGTGCCTGTGCTATGGGTGTTCAGGAAGTTGTCTCTTGTGCCAATATGTTCAAGGTTATTATGTTGAGGCCTTTGATCCACTTGGACTTGAGTTTTGTACAGGGTGATAGACATGGATCTTTTTGCATTCTACATGCAGAAGTCCAGTTATAACAGAGCCATTTGTTGAAGTTACATTTTTTTTTCCATTGTATATTTCTGTCTTCTTTATCAGAAATCAGGTAACCATGAGTGTTTGGACTTACATCAGGGTCTCTGGTTCAATTTCATTATGAACCTGTCTGTTTTTACACCAATACAATGTGGTTTTTATTACTACAGCTCACTAGTATCACTTGAATTCAGGAGTGGTGATACCTCCAGAAGTTCTTTTATTGTATAGAATTCTTTTAGCTATCCTAGGGATTTTTGTTATTTCATATAAAGTTTAATATTATTCTTTCAAGGTCTATAAAGAATTGTGTTGGAATTTTTATGGTAATTGCATTGAATCTGTAGATTGCTTTTAGTAGGAAATGATGGCCAGTTTTACTATGTTAATTCTACTAATTCGTAATCATGGAAGATATTTTCATTTTCTGATATCTTCTTGAATTTCTGTAAAAGTAATTTTATTTGCCTGATGTAATTTTCTCCTCAGGGGCTTACTGCTGAATAAACTCACCCTTTCTAGTTCTTTCTGAACTCTAGCTGCTGATTCAACTCAGCTGTTCTTACTCAAACCCTTCTCTAAACTGGCTGATTCAAACTGGCTTCTCTCTGCTTCTCCTTGAATTGCTCTGCTTGGCCTCAAACTAATGCTGGCAATTTGTTCTAATCTTTTCGCTTCTTCTTATTCTCTGGCTTCAACAGGGTCTGCTGACTTGCACTGAACTGCAAGAACTCACAAACAAAACACAAGCACTGACTCAATGCCCTGAGCCCCAACTGGCAGACTCTCTTTCCCTGCACTACTCTTAAATAGCTTCTCTTTCTTGTGTTGTTTTCACTTCATCAGTTTTTTTCTCTGATTTGTCACTTTGTCCCTCAATTAGATGTCGCTTTTAAATGTGGCTGCTTCCTTCTACAAACTAATTTTACCTTAAAGGTGTGTGCTACCAGTGTGTCTGTATTCCAGCCAGAGCAATTAAAGACATATGGGATTTCAGTGAAGCTCTTTGGATGTGATCCCTCACCAGAGCAGCCGTGTTGTTGAATTAAAATTCCTCTAAAAATTTTCTGCTTCAAAGATTGAAGATTTTATCATATTTTACCTGCTTGGTTAGAGTTATTATAAAATAATTTACATTATTTGTGGCTCTTGTGAAGAGTGTTGTCTCCCCAATTTCTTTCTCAGCTCTTTTCTCATTTGTATAGTGGAGGGCTAATGATTTTTTTGTTTGTTAATCCTGTATACAGCCACTTCAGCTACCTCTTTGCTGAAGGAGTTTATCAGTTGTAGGAGTTCTCTGGAAGTGTATTAGGGGTCTCTTGTGTATACTATCTTATCATCTGCAAATAGATAATACTTTTACTTCTTCCTTTCTAATCTGTAGCACTTTATCTTCTGTAGTTGTCTTATTGTTCTATTATGGGAACTTTTTTTTCTGGTCCAAACTATTTGGTGTTTTATGGATTTCTTATGCCTTTATAGGTATGTTTTTCTTTAGGTTAGGGGAATTTTCTTCTATGATTTTGTGAATATATTCTCTGTGCTTTTGAGCTGGGATTCTTCTCCTTCTTCAATTTCTATTATTCTTAGGTTTGGCCTTTTTTAAGTGTTCCTGATTTCCTCGATGTTTTGTGTTAGGATTTTTAGATTTAACATTTTCTTTGATCAACAAACCTATATCTTTCACTGTATCTCCAATGCCTGAGATTCTCTCTTCCATCTCCTGTATTATGTTGGTGATGCTTGTATCTGTAGCTCCTGTTTACTTACCTAGCTTCTCATTTTCCATAATTCCCTCAGTTTCTTTATTGTTTCTATTTCTATTTTGAAGTCTTAAGGTTTCCTAAACCTGTTTGTCTTTTCTTGGCATTGTTGGTGTTCTTTAAGGGATATTTTTGGTTTTCTCAAATTTTGTTTGTTTGTCTTTTCTTTAGTTAGGTAGCTTTTTCCATTTCCTCTTTATAGACCTCTATCATCTTCCTAAGGTTGGTTTTAAGGCTATTTACTTGTGTTTCAGCTATGTTGAAATATTACAGGGTTCCTGTAGTAGTTCTGGTGGCTGGTGGTGTCATGTTTCCCTGGCTGTTGTTAACTGTGTTCTTACACTGGTGTTTAAGCATCTGAGTGTGGAATGATTATAGGTGTAGGTGCAGATTTCTGAGTTTGTCTTTGTTGGATGAGTGTTTTGTTCCTTTTTTTTCGGTTCCTCTTTGGTCTTCTTGTCTTTGTGGCCTGGATTTCTGGCAAGCAATGGGATCAGCAATATCCAGAAGAAGTCTCTGTCCAAGTTGGGGGCTGCATTTCTGGCAACTAGCTTGGCCTTTAGTGCAGCAGGGGAGTCTCTGCCTAAGTTAAGAGGTAGGATATGGTGATGAGAAAGGAAGTGGGGATTTGAGACACAGAGGAAGTAGATGAGGTCCACTGGTGGGCCATGCATCTGTGGTTCTGGCAGACAGGGATGGGCTTTGTTCCAGAAGTGCATTCCTGCTTGAGTTTTCCCATTTCTCTAGGTTGCTTGGCATATATCTGGTTTTCAAACTGTCATGGCCTGCACCCGGGGAAGCTGTTCATCTGGCTGGTGTGGCCTGCACTTGTTCTTCTGACTGACGTGGCCTACTCCTAGTCCTACTCCTCCTACTTGCAGTTCAATCCAATCAAGCGCGGAGGAGCACAACAGCAGGAGAGATCAGTGGTGGGGGGGCAGGATGGGGAGGCAATGAAGTATATTTGGGGAACAGAATCTAGTGAGTGGCTCCATTCCACCTCCAGCATGAGGGTAACTCACCTTTGTTTTGACTAGCATAGTTTGATATTGGGTAGCAGAAGTCTCTTGGAGTTGGCAGCAGAGGCATGGCAGAAGGATGGGAAGTGAGGTGAGACTGTGGGCGTGTCAGTGGAATGGGTCTGTTCAGCTGGCATGCAGGTGACTCATCTGTCCTGACTATTGTGGCCTGCACTCGAACAACAGAAGCCTACAGTTTATTTTTAAACTGAGGACAAACATGAGTATAAATAAGCATTTTTAATGTGTACACATGAATTTTAGACATAAACTAGATTGTCTGGGACCTGTACTTAAGAGAGGCCTGATTATGACTTTGATTCCTAAAAGCAATTTATGGTATGCTGAAAATAAGATTTTGATGCTTCAAAAGGTTAACTTTGTTGTGGTTTTCAAGAGAAGCTCAGGAAATTAGACAGATAACATGTAGAAAAATGTTTCAATTTACAAATTTACAAATGTCTCATTTAGTTTTCATCTAATTTCAAGCATTCATGTTCTATTTTCAGAATTTGTCTTATATCAATGTATTTAGTGATTGCACATTAATATTTAAAGTGATAATATTTTATATATACTACCCAATTCTAGCAGAATTTTGCATTAAGGGTTTAATATCTTCCTATCTACTCAGCCTATATCAGAAATTATAATATATTGATAGATTATGGAAACCTAGAGATAGTGTGAAAAAAAACTCAACAATGCCAAAATGTATTTTAAATTAATGATTCAGTAATATATGGAGAGATACTGATTCTAGTGTTTAAGAATTAAAAGTTTAATTACTTACTTTTATGCTCATCATCACTGACCCTAAAATTTCATGAAGAGTCTAATACATTTTCATGTATATTTTGACATCATTGCTATGGGAATATTTTTATATGCCAGACTTGGACATTTCTTTTTTTAGTCACCAAACAGTATCGGCTAACATAAGTATGGGTTACTACTCCCATCAATGTTAGAAATTACTTGACAAGAAGCAATATAAAGGAGAGATTTACCATGGTTTATTATATCAGTAGACTCAGTCAGTCATGGCTAGCATGTTTAGCAGCAAAGAGTTCGTCCCATTGGGACTATGTGACTGAAACATCGAAGAAGAATAATGGACACCGTCCTCTGGACTTTTTTCTGTTTCACCCCCTTTATTCAGTTCAGAATTCCATTAAAAGACAGTCATACTTGTCTGTCTTTTTTGAACAAAATATATGTATTGGTTATCTGGGAATTTCCCATCATGCCCCACTATCACATTCACTTACCAGTAGGCCCAGGGCTACACTCTCACCCTTGTGATCTCCTCCCCCAAGAAAGAGAACAAAAAAAAAAAAAAAAAAAAAAAAAAAAGGAAGAGGAGGAGAAGGGAAGGATTAAAGGAATGAAGAACAAAGGAGAGAAAAAAGAGAAAGATGGAAGGAAGTAAGGAAGGAAGAAAGGGAGGAAGGAAGGAAAGAAGAAAGGAAGGAAGGAAGGAAGGAAGGAAGGAAGGAAGGAAGGAAGGAAGGAAGGAAGGAAAAAGAAAACAAGTCCAGTTTGTATTGCCTGTATACTCACTGGAGCATGGTCAAACACGCAGTGGCTAGCCCCTTTCTCCACTTGCATCTCTGCCAGAAGTTATCAATTGTAGAGAGCTCCTCTTCAAGCATTCTTGTTGCAATTTTTAAGAGTTCTCTTCAATGGCTTCTTGTATAAGCTTTTAATTTTGGGAGGGGGAAGGCTGGGATGAGGATAGTAGTTGTCTCAGAAGATTTTTATGTCCCCTTTTCAGTTGTGAGTCTACAGACATCAGTATCACTGCAAAACTTGCTTCCTTGACCTTTACAAAGATTGGGAGCATGAATCATGGATTCACACGTTGTTTCCTGTGACAGCATGGACCAGAGACATGCACATGGTCTCGAGTCAGTATGTGTCATGAACTTTAGCATTGTCTTTAGGGGCAGCACAGCCTCACAGCTCTCCTCCATCATACTGGGGCCACCAACAGTTACACTTGGGGTATTTGGGGTATGTTTTCTCCCCTCTGGAAAAATGTTTTCCTCTCTGGAAAAATCTCAGAGGTGTGGCTCCCAGATGGTTCCAAATCCAGTCAATTCTGAAGATTATCATCACAGCATGTTTTAGAGTACATTACATTCTTTGGATAGAACACTTGTTTTTAGTATTTTATATGTTATTTTATATGGAAGTTATTTTATATACCTGTTTACAACAACTAGTTGGTGTTCTAGATTCAGAAACAATTATTCATCTACCTTCTTCTTGTGGATCTTGTATTATCTAAAATATAGATATGTATTTTTCAGATAAATATATTCATTATATCTATGTATTCATTAGATAGATTCATAAGCAGTAGAAATATATGTTTCTTGTTTGCATGCAAAATGCATAAATAGATTATTTTTTTAAATGAGGAAAACAGTAGTGTGCATATTTTTTCCTAATTTCTAAGTTTCTTTTTTAAGCTCATACAAAAGTTTCTAGAGCTATTTATTCAAAAAGCGTGCTTAGTTTTATGAACCTACCTAGAAAATCTTTCCCCCCCCTTTTTTTCTTTTCTTGACACTACTGAACTATGTGACTTTATTGATTTATTTTTATTTTATTCACTTTATATTCTAACTATAGCTCTTCCTCCTCCTTCCTCTCTTCCTAGTCCCATCCTTACAAACCCACCCCCCATTGCTTCTTCCCTTCTCCTCAAAGAAGGAAAGCCCCCCTTGGGTACCATTCTACCCTGGGGCATCTACTCTCAGCAAGGCTTAGTACATCCTGTGCCAGTGAGGCCCAATAAAGCAGTCCAAGTAATGGGGAAGGGGATCCAATGTCACAGAACAGAGACGGAGACAGCTTCCCCCCCCCCCCCCCCCCCCCGCTCCACTTGTTAGAGGACCCACATGAAGATCAAACTGTATGTTTGCCAAAGATGTGTAGGGATCTAAGTCCAGCTCCTGCATACTCTCCCATTGGTGGCACAGGCTCTGAGATCCCCCATGATCCCAGTTTAGGTGACACTGTGGGTCTTCTTGTTGTTTCCTTGAACTCTCTGATTTGCTCATTTCCATCCCGTACTCTTCCACCAGCTCTCAGGTTTCACCAGATGATGGCATCTGCCTCTATCTGATGAATGAAGCCTTTCAGTAGACAGTTATGCTAGGTTCCTGTCTTCAAGCATAGGAGAGTATCATTAATAGTGCTGGGGTAAAGTTAAAGCACAGACTGAGGAAACAGCCATCCAATGACTGCCCCAACTTGAGACTCATCTCATGTGAGTGATAAAAAAAAATATATCTTTAAGAGGTTATATTTTATCTCCTACTTAAACTTGAGGTTTTAAATTCCTTTGGTTCCTAACAGTTCATAGCATCTGTAAAATCATTCTTCAACATATGTGCACAGGATGGTGAATAATTTCATCATTCTGCCAATTTGATAGGCTTTGATATCCTAGAAGAGGTTGCTTGGCCAGGGGAGAGGAAGTATTTGATTCTATTTCTACTCAGTGCCAGCTTTACTACAGTTATTTTCCTCATTCTTCTTTGAAATTGATATATGTTAACCTCCAATAAATCTTTCTGCAGCAAATCTGTAGCTAGAGCCCCTAAACCATTCTTTAATAAAATAACATCATAAAAATGCCTCCCTTCCCTTTTATATTTCAGGAGACGCTAAACAACTGGAAAAAAGATTAAATAAGAGCAAAATGAAAGCACTGCTGAATGATGAAAATTTAGTCAAGAAATAATGGAAAGTATATGGATTACTCTCATTTAGTTTTCTTTTTCTTTTTATTATTGGATATTTTATTTACATTTCAGATGTTATCCACTTACCCCATTCTGCCCCCTCCCAGGAACCTCCTACACCTTCCCCCTCCTCCTGCTTCTATGAAGATGTGCCCCCACAAACCCACTCACTCCCACCTCCCCACCCTTGAATTCCCCCACACAAGGTGTCCAGCCTTCATGAATCTCCTCTCCCACCTATGCCCAACAAGGCCATCCTCCCCTACTTATACAACAGGAGCCATGGGTCTCTTTCTATGTGCTTCCAGGCTGGTGGTTTAGACCCTGGGGAGCTCTGGTTGGTTGGTATTGTTGCTCTCCTCATGGGTCCAAAAACCCTTTCAGCTCCTTCAGTTCTTTCTCTCTAACTCCTACATTGGGAACCCCTTGATTAGTTCAATGGTTAGCTGTGAGCATCTGCCTCTGAATATGTCAGACTCTGGTAGACCTCTCAGGAGACAGCTATATCAGGCTCCTGTCAGTATGCACTTCCTGACATCCACATCACATGCACAATGGATGGATACCCAGGTAGAATGGTCACTAGATGGCCCCTCCTTCAGTTTCTGTCCCACACTTTGTCTCTATATTTGCTCTCTTGAGTATTTTGTTATTCCTTCTAAGAAGAACCAAAGCACCCACAGTTGGTCTTCCTTCTTCATGAGCTTCATGTTATCTGTGAGTTGAATCTTGGGTATTGCAAGCTTCTGGGTTAAAATCTAATTATCAGTGAGTAGATACCATGTGTGTTCTTTTGTGATTGGGTTATCTCACTCAGGATGATATTATCTAGTTCCTCCATACATAAGAATTTCTCAAATTCATTGTTTTTAATAGCTGAGTAATACTCCATTGTGTAAATGTACCACATTTTTTGTATCCATTCCTCTGTTGAAGGACATCTGGGTTCTTTCCAGCTTCTGGTTATTATAAATAAGGCTGCTATGAATATAGTGGAGCATATGTCCTTGTTGTATGTTGGAACATCTTCTGGGTATATGCCCAGGAGTGGTATAGCTGGGTCCTCAGGTAATGCTATGTCCAATTTTCTGAAAAACTGCCAGAATGATTTCCAGAGTGTTTGTTCTATCTTGCATTTCCACCAACAATGGAGGAGTGTTCTTCTTTCTCCACATCCTTACCAGCATCTACTGTCACTTGAGTTTTTGATCTTAGCCATTCTGATTGGTGTGAGGTGGAATCTCAGGGTTGTTTTCATTTGCATTTTCCTGATGACTAAGGATGCTGAACATTTCTTTAGGTGCTTGTCAGCCATTTGCGTTGCATTTCTTAGTTGAGAATTCTTTGTTTAGCTCTGTACCTCATTTTAAAATAGGGTTATTTGGTTGTCTTGAGTCTAATTTCTTGAGTTCTTTGTATATATTGGATATTAGCCCTCTATCAGATGTGGGATTGGTAAAGATTTTTTCACCATCTGTTGGTTACCATTTTGCCCTACTGACAGTGTTTTTTGCCTTTTAGAAACTTTGCAATTTTATGAGGTCTCATTTGTCAATTCTTGATTTTAGAGCATAAGCCATTGGTGTCCTGTTCAGGAACTTTTTCCCTGTGCCCAAGTATTCAAGGTTCTTCCCTACCTTTTCTTCTATTAGTTTCAGTGTATCTGGTTTTATGTGAAGATCCTTTATCCACTTGGACTTGAGCTTTGTACAAGGGGATAAGAATGGATCAATTTGCATTCTTTTACATGTTGTCCTCCAGTTGAACCAGCACCATTTGTTGAAAATGCTGTCCTTTATCCACCGGACTGTTTTAGCTTCTTTGTCAGAGATCAAGTGATCATAGATGTATGGGTTCATTTTTGGGTCTTCAATTCTATTCCATTGATCTTTCTCCCAGTTTCTTTACCAATACCATGCAGTTTTTAATCACTATTGCTCTGTAGTACAGGTTGAGATCAGGGATAGTGATTCCCCCAGAAGTTCTTTTATTGTTGAGAATAGTTTTTGTTATCCTGGGTTTGTGTTTGTTATTTTAAATGAATTTGAGAATTTCTCTTTCCAACTATGTGTAGAACTGAGTTGGGATTTTAATGGGGATTGCATTGAATCTGTAGATTGCTATCAGCAAGATGGCCAGTTTTATTATATTAATCCCGCCAATTCATGAGCATGGGAGATCTTTTGATCTTCTGAGATCTTCTTTGATTTCTTTTTTCAGAGACTTGAGGTTCTTGTCATACAGATCTTTCCCTTGCTTGGTTAGGTTCACACCAAGGTATTTTATATTATTTGTGACTACTGTGAAGAATATCATTTCCCCAATTTCTTTCTCAGCCTGTTTATCCTTTGAGTAGAGGAAAGCTACTGATTTGTTTGAGTTGATTTTATATCCAGCCACTTTGCTGAAGTTGTTTTGCTGAAGTTGTTTATCAGGTTTAGGAGTTCTCTGGTGGAAGTTTTAGGGTCACTTAAGTATACTATCATATCATCTGCAAATAGTGATATTTTGACTTTTTCCTTTCCTATTTGTATCCCTTTGACTTCTTTTTGTTGTCTAATTGCTCTAGCTAGGACTTCCAGTACTATATTGAATAGGTAAGGTGAGAGTGGGCAGCCTTGTCTAGTCCCTGATCTTAGTGGGAATGCTTCAAGTTTCTCTCAATTTAGTTTGAAGTTGGTTACTGGCTTGCTGGATATTGATTTTACTATGTTTAGGTATGGGCCTTGAATTCCTGATCTTTCCAAGACTTTTATCATGAAGTGATGATGAATTTTGTTAGATACTTTCTCAGCATCTAGTGAGATGATCATGTGTTTTTTTTTCTTTGAGTTTGTTTATATAGTGAATTACGTTGATGGATTTCCAAATATTAAACCCTCCCTGCATTCCTGGGATAAAGCCTACTTGATCATGATGGATGATTGTCTTGATGTGTTCTTGGATTTGGTTTACCAGAATTTTATGGATTATTTTTGTATTGATATTCATAAGAGAGATTGGTCTGAAGTTTTCTTTCTTTGTTGGGTCTTTGTGAGGTTTAGGTATGAGCGTGATTGTGGTTTCATAGAATGAATTGGGTAGACTCATTAGTGGTCAGCATCTAATACTGGCTAAAATAAATAAAATATAGAAAAACATGATTTAATTAAATGATCAGCATTAGCTTTTCCCCATTTCTTGGTGGCTTGTGGTTGGCTAAAGGATGTATAGTCAAGTTAATCCTATATTATGGGAAAATGGAAACTCATTCCTTATCATTGATGATTGAGAATAGTTTCTGAAAATGTATTCTTCTTAAACAATCTGTCTCTTCTTTGTGTGTCAGTCCCTGCAAATTGCTGATTTACCAAAATAGTTGTGTCTTATCAATGTACTCAACTATTCTCATAGATCAATGCCTTGTTTAGCCATCATCTGAGAAGCTTCCTCCTGCAGCAGATGGGAACAGGTATAGAGACCCACAGCCAGACATTTCATAGAGGGCATGGGAGGGAGAGAGAGAGAGGGAGAGGGAGGAGGAGGGGAAGGGGAAGGGGGATGGGGAGAGGAAGGGGAGAGGGAGTCTCAAGACACACATCTTTAAATGAGATGGCTCTGTTGACTCTACCCTTAGAACTCAGGGAACCCCACAGAAGAGGAGGCAGAAAGATGGTAAAACCTGGAGGAGATGGAGAACACCAGGTGTACAGGGTTCCTAAAGCAGCTGAGCAAAGCCTATGTAAACTCACAGAGACTGAAGAAGAAAGCACAAGGCCTGGGTGTGTCTCACCAGGGTTTCAGCCTAGTATATTTTGTAGACTCCCAACTGTGTGAAGACTGGGTACCTGATTCTTGTGCTTCTTCTTGGGCTCCTTCCTTCTATTTTGTTTGCCTTGTCCTATTTTGATTTGATTTTTTTCAATCTTATAATAGTTTATTTTGTTATGTTTTGTTATCTCTTAAAAGCTTGTTCTTTTCTAATGAGAGACAGAAAGGCAGTGGTTCATGATGGGAAGGGAGGTCAAGAGGAACAGTGTAGGACCCTGAAGGGCTGCTATGCCCTGGCTGAGACTTTCCATGTGCTGCTATTTGCCAAGTAACATTCTACAGTTTTTCTAACAACAAAACATCCTATTGAAGGTGTGATGCCCCGGGCAAGGACTTTTCACTATATAAACCATTGCCCTCCAGTTGAGTTCCTGTTTGTGTTTTTCCCTCCCCAGTTTGGTGTATATGTTGAACCTGTTCAGTAAAAGCTTCGACATTCTCTCATAATGAATGACCAGAGTCTGTGTCTTCTTTTAATCCCTCAGGCCTATGCACAAGCTCGGTATAGCAGCAGCACTGGCACTGTCAAGTGGAGGTCCCACCAAGATCAGGAAATCAAGGAGAACATGAAAGAAGCCAGCTGGCTCAGTGAGTGGAACGTATTGGAGAAGCAGCATGGGATCAAACTGAAAGTAAGTAGCACTAAGTAGTTTTAAAGATTTTGATTGCTCCATGGTGACTAGGAGATCCCCCCTACAAGTAGTGGCACAGGATGATGCAGCTAAGAAATCCTTGCATGAGACGAAGAATAGGTCCAGTCTGAGCATGAGGGAGAAATTTTAGAAAAGGAAAAATTGAAGAAATGCAAGGTCAAAAAATTGGAAGGGAAGCCTGGAAAATGGAAAGCGAGAGCAGAAGACTGACTCAGTTCCGGGGCAGCAGCAATGGCAGCTGGGATGGCAAGATGGTCGAGCCAGGGACATTTCTGCTGCTGCAGTGGCAGTAGCCCACACCAGCCATGCTGAATAAAAACAAGAAGGAGAAAGAACCACCAAAACTGGTGAAAGTGGAAAAGGTTCAAACGAAGGACAAGATACAGCAGAAGCAGAGATAGCCAGCAGGAAAAACAGCTGTCCAGTCTTCAACATCTACTAAAATAAAAGTATCAGTCCCTCAGCCCATCATCATCCCTGTGAAGAAAGACAAATGGCAGAACTCTTCATGGTTTAATGCCAGCAATAATAAAGAACTGCAAAAACTCCCATCTTTACAAGATGTTTCTCCTGTGGGTCAAAAGAAGCTTTTTATCCAGAAGCTACATCAGTGTTGTGTCCTCTTTGACTTTGCTTGTGACCCACTGAGTGACCTGAAGTGGAAGGAAGTAAAGCAAGCTTCACTAAGCGAGGTGGTGAAGTATATCACCCACATCCAGAACGCGATCACAGAGCCCATTTACCCCGAGGCCATCCACATGTTTGCGGTTAATATGTTTCAAACCTTGCCACCCTGCTTCAATCTTACGGGAGCAGAATTCAACTCAGAAGAAGATGAACCAATGTTAGAAGCAGCCTGACATCATCCACAGCTTGTTGATAAATTTTGTTTTCTTAAAATTTTTATAGTCTCCAGATTTCCAGCCCTATATAGCAAAGAAATATATTGATCAGAATTTTGTATTGCAGCTTCTAGAACTCTTTGACAGCAAGGATTCTTGGAGAGAGATTTTCTAAAAGTGACCCTTCACAGAATCTATGTAAAGTTCTTAGGCCTGTACACTTACATGAGGAAACAGATCTATAATATATTTTATAGGTTTATCTATGAGACAGAGTACCACAATGGCATAGCAGATGGAGATCCTGAGAAGTATAATTAATGGATCTGCCTTACCGCTAAAGGAAGAGCACAAGATTTTCCTGTTGAAGGTGTTGCTGCCCTTGCACAAAGTGAGGTCCCTGAGTGTCAACTATCCCAAGTTGGCATACTGTGTCATGCAGTTTTTAGAGAAGGACAGCACCCTCACTGAACCAGTGGTAATGGCACTTCTCAAATACTGTCCAAAGACTCATAGTCCAAAAGAAGTAATATTCTTAAATGAATTAGAAAAAATTTTAGATGTAATTGAACCATCAGAATTTGTGAAGATCATGAAGCCTCTTTTCCAACAGTTAGCCAAATGTGTTTCCAGCCCTCACTTCCAGGTGGAAGAACAGGCACTCTATTACTGGAACAATGACTACATCATGAGTTTAATCAGTGACAATACAGCGAAAATTATGCCCATCATGTTTTCATCCTTATACTGCAACTCAAAGACCCACTGGAACAAGACAATACATGGTTTGATATACAATGCTTTGAAACTCTTCATGAAGATAAACCAGAAACTCTTTGATGATTGTACTCAGCAGTTCAAAGCAGAAAAACTTAAAGGAAAGCTAAAAATGAAAAAGCAATAAGAAGCATGGGTTAAAATAGAAAATCTAGCCAAAGTGAATTTCCAGGTACTAAAAGAGAGTAACTTGGGAGTATTAAGGCTTTGTGTGACATCTCCTAGGAAGGAGATGAAAATTTAAACCTTAAAAATGAGAGAAAGAAAGAGGGTTTCAGAAAAGCAGTTTTCTTCTCTCTGGCCGTGTTAGCAAAAGAGAAGGAAAAGGCTGTTTCAGAGCCCTCCTGGGAGCAGGAGAAAATCAGGAGATGTCCTGCTTTCTCTCTGGCTCCTACTGGAGAAATTCTTAGTTCTTCTTTCCCTGTCTATTGTCAGTTCTTTGCACGCCAATCTGTCCATGTGTATTAATTATCTGTTTTTATTTCATTGTTTGAATGATTGTTGTCCTGTTTTATGTTTAAAAAGTGTTTATTTGGTATGATTAAACATTTTCAACTTTGATAATAGAAAGTTGCTTTAACTAGTAACTCAGGGCTAGATAGATGGCTCAGCCATTAAAGGCCAGGCTATAGTGGAAAGAGCACATTTAACTTTGAAAAAATTATCTTGAAAAACAAAAAAGGAGGAGTTTACTTCACACCTCATGCAAAATTTTAAAATTTTTATTAGTGGCAAGATTTTAAAATTTTTATTAGTGGATAAGGATGCATTGTCTGCTGCAGACAGACATTGGAAATGAGCCCAGAAGGCACTGAACTTAGTGAAATGAAAAGAATTGTCATCAGGTGTATGGAAAGGACTTGGCCCTGTGTTAGTCAGGGAGAGAGGTTCTGTTTGTGTTTTTCCTAAAGATGCCAAAAGTCCTGTTTGGATTCCTGAGCATTGCATGTGCCCTGGAGCTATGGAGCCTCGCCCAGGCAAAGATCTACTGGACCTTTGTGAAGAACCCCCCAGTTCTGATGTCAGAGGGGATAAGTAGCTTGGTCTGGCCAGTCATAGTTTCCACCAACAGGACTATTGGAAAACCTGGAGCAGGATTGATATTTCCTTGCCACTTTTGCAGAAAGCAGACTAAGTCCCAGGTAGTTACTAAGCAGGTGCTCATGTCACTGGCACGAGAGAACCCTACTGCCCAGGTTTGTCTCAGACTTTACAGAAAATAGTTAGTCAATGATGGGCAACTCCTTTGAAGTCCTTACCTACCTAAGCCAGGGTCCCTGAGGCTGACAGGGATTCCCAGTGATGGGTAATTGGTATTGACAGAAGGTAACCTAAGACAGAGAATATTCACCTATAAAATAAAAACAGGGGACTTGTAGGACCCCGAAGGGCTGCCATGCCCTGGCTGAGACTTTCCATATGCTGCTGTCTGCCAAGTAACATTCTGCAGTTTTTCTAACAACAAAACATCCTGTTGAAGGTGTGATGCCCCGGGCAAGGACTTTCCACTATACAAACCATTGCCCCGCAGTTGAGTTCCTGTTTGTGTTTTTCCCTCCCCGGTTTGGTATGTATGTTGAACCTGCTCAGTAAAAGCTTCAGCATTCTCTCATAATGAATGACCTGAGTCTGTGTCTTCCTTTAATCTCCCAGGCCTATGCCTGAGCTCAGTACATTGGGAGCACTGGTGCTGTCAGAACAGGGAGGAGTAGAGGTAGAAGAAAGTGTAAACAGGATATATTTTATGAGAAAAGGTCTGATTTCAATAAAAGGAAAAAATTCACAATAAAAAATAAATAGATAAAATAATACCACTTAATAAATGCAAATATGATATGGAAAATTTATGATGAGATGTAGTTTTAACTACCAACTTATTGTAATCTAGAGTCCCATTGGAAGGAAGGCTAAAGGAAGGTTTCTCCAGATGAGGTTGTCCTGTGAGTACTTCTTGTGGTTTATCTTTATTGGTTAATTGAGTTGGAAAAGAACCATCCTCAGAGGGTGGCATCATTCCTTGAATAGATGATTCTGAACTGTACATGAGTGAACAAAGTCAAGAACAAAATAAGATTATTCAACTCTTGCCTAGGGGCCTGACTAACTGTTTAACTTTTGTTTCACAAGACTCATTGGCAACAATGGATGGTAACTTGGAATTGAGAGTCAAATCAATGTATTCTGCACTAAGTTGCTTTTGTAATTAAATTTCAGTCATAAGAGGAAACAAAGCAAAGACACCTGTCTTGGAGGAAAATATAGCACTATACTTCTCAATGTAAATTTTCTATCCATTACTTAATATTTTTTGGTTGTTTTTATTTTTTATGTCCATCTACAATAGAAATATAAAGTTAACGTTCAGGATTAATCACTATCAATGTGATTCCTTCTTTTGTATAGTATTCAAAGCATATATATATATCAAGACTTTTAAATAGCATTATTATTAAATTCATTTTGTAATTGCACATATGTGTACTACACTTACATAACCCCTCTTTCCTCCATCCACAACTCCTGCTTTGTCCTACTACTGAGTATAGATACAAAGCCAACCATATTAACATGATTCCAGTTGGAAATATGACTTCAAGCTATAAGTTACAGAGAAGTACGGCATAAACCCTCAGCAGCCCCCCTCAGCCAGATTGTGCTGTTCTCTGGTATCATCATATATTCCTCCATGATAGGCATTAGGGAAATGTGACTTCTCACTTTAACTAGAAAACTTGCTTGAGGTTGTTTTTGTCTCTTAAAGATTTTAAAAGCACATTCCAGAAACTGATTGTGATTTGGCAATTGAAAATCCATGCTCCAATATGATTATCACCTCAGCAAAACTGGAAAAATATCTTTGTAGCTTCCTTTTCATCTTCTCTGAGATTGAGACATTACTACCTTCATTATCTCTCTGACAATTCTGGCCTGTGACTCACTACTGTAAATTTATTATAAATTTTAATTAATCCAGAAACAAAATAGATTTGCTATGTCTGGGGAGCCCATAACTATTTTTCTCACTTCTGTTTCATTTTTTTAATGAATGGTTCATACAGTGCCCCTCTCTCCTTAGTTTGCTGAAAGCCACAGGAGCTCATTTATTTCCCTTTGTGAAGAGACATGTGGGACTTCAGCAAGCACAGTAAGGACCTGTCTGTCACTACCCACATTGTTACTACTTCTAGTGACTCAAAGGCAGTGACAGTGTTGGACTTTGATGGTAAAGAGAATTGGAGATTGCAATAATATAATCAGTAGATAGACACAAATTTAATAGCATTGTGACTTACCACCAGAAGGTAGTGAATAAATGCATTACATACACATCAGGCATTTATCATTTTAAAGCTTCACTACACGGTGAATCCTTTATGCTAAATATGCATCATCCACTTTCCTCTGACCTTCAAATAAAAATTTCACTCATTTGAAACATGTGTAGAATAGAACAAAATGGTACTTGGTTGAAGACTGACTTTAATTTTTATAATTTACATTTATTATTTTCAATAGCATAGTGTGGAAGTATGTATACCTGTGCGATTGCAACATTGTATAATCCAAATGTCTTTTTGACATTTAATAAGAGTAACACTGACTTTAATTTTTATAATTTATATTCATTATTTTCAAGGGTTGGTTACATATTTCTTAGAGTATTTAGTTTTACTTCTGTAAAATTCATAGCCACATACTCTGTCAGTTTTTAGGGTGTTATTCACTTCTTTTTATCTTATTTTACTTCTTTAGTTTATATGTTTGTTACTTGCTTGTTTGTTTGTTGGAGACAGGGTTTCTTGTTCTTGTTGGAGACAGTCCCTGACTGTCCTGGAACTTACTCTGTAGACCAGGCTGGCTTCTACTCATAAAGATCTGCCTGCTTTTGCCTCCCTCGTAATTGGAGTAAAGATATATGCCACAATCACCCAGCATGTTTTCACTTATGGAATTTAAAGCACCTTTGATTGACTTCAAGTATCTTTTCTTATTTTACGATGTAATATTAGTCAGCCTATTGCATATGCAACATATATAATATATATTGTATTATCAATATATATAATACAATATATATAGTATTGAATATATATCATGAGATCTATTATTTTAATACATTTTTACCTTGTAAATCATTTAAATTACATTTAACATGTTTATCTTTCTTGGTATTTACCAATTCTTTATGATAATTGCCATTAACATCCTTTTCCTACATGTATGAATTTAAAATAATTGAGTGCAAGGTTTTTTAATATATAGCTTATATAGTTTTGATTTACTACAAAGATAGCATCCAATATTTATTATTATTATTATTATTATTATTATTATTATTATTATTATTATTATTATTTTATTATTATTGAGCTACTTATTTTTTAGATACAACCTCAATCTTTTTCTCATTTTATTTTTGTTGTTTGGTTTTGGAGTTATCCTTTTACTCCACATCCAAGACTGACCTTAAATAACAAATAATTGTCTTTTCAAGTGTTGAAATTATAGCCAGGAACTACATTGTTAATGTGGGAGTTCTTTTCAATTAAGTCTTTACACCATATATTTTAATGTGCTCTTCCACTTCCACCAGTTCCTCCTAGGATCAGCTGCTCCAATCCAACTTTTTGTCCTTTCTCTCTCTTAATGAAAAACATTTATTTATTAATTGGAACAGGAAACATCTATATTATTGAACAAGCTACCCTGAAACTCATAAACCTTCTTGACTGTATCTGAGTGCTAATATTATAGGTGTGTGATAAATGACTCAACCCCACCTTCATTTTCTTTATATAATGAGCTAATTTTGCCGTGCTATATGGAAAACTTTTCATTGTTGATTTATGAAGTCTCAGTTTTGTACATTCAGGTTCTACCAACTCATAATTCTCTCTCTAAATTGTCTTTCAATTCTACTGCATTGTTATGCATTATTGTCTGATTTCATACTATACTTACTATTAATCCTTAGATTCCATCTCATTACCTAGCTGGCCAATTTAATAGCTATCAAGGTATTTTATGGTCATTTGGTCTCAATTTCTACCCAATGACAGAACTCTCTTTTGCAGTATTCCTAAGATGATCATTAAATATCGTAAATATCCCTAGAGATGACGCTTTTACAAGTCACCTATGATGCTGCACGCGTATCCCTAGCCACTCATGCACAGCATTCTGTTGTTTGTTTGTTTGTTTCTATGTGTAGGAAAAGAGAAAAGGTACAATTTTCACACATGCACATGCCAAGATTAGCAATCAGTCTAAGGATTTGTTTCTCTGGATCTATCTAACTTATCATTGAGTTAGTGTTTATTGCTGGCCTCTTGGATTCTTGAGCCAGCAAACGTAGCTTTATTCTGCAAGTGCCATGGATCCTCTTGCCTTTGCCGTCCCAAGGCTGAAATTACAAGTGCATGCTAAATTCCCATCTTTGAACATAGGTTCTAAAAATCAGACTCAGGCCCTCATGTGTAAGAGACAAACACGACTCACTAAATAATCTTTCCATCTATATCATGGTCCTGTGTCTCTTCACTTCAGATTATCATTCTTTAAAATAAAACTTATTTTCCTGCAGTTCTCATCGCTTATTCACAGATTTCTTTTTCTTGTTTAATAAATAGTTTTATATGTTTGAGAGCTTCAAAAATAAGCAGACCTGTTGCCCTCTCTCTCCCATCTAATTTGTTCTATATACTTCTTCAAAATTCATGATCTTTAATTATTATTTTATATATATGTGTACACATACATACATATATAACATATCGACTGCCTCAAGCTTTGCTCAAATTTTAACAAAACATGAGGTTTATTTTATTTTCTGAATAGTAATTATTTGACTATCTTTTATTTTTGATATTATAATTATATCATTTCTTATTGCCCATGCTCTTCCCAAACCCTCCCATATATCCCATACGTAAATCCTGTCTTGATTTTTTCAAATTTATGCCCTCCTTTATTTCCATTAAGTATCATTTATTTCATTCATGCATGTGCACACACACACACACACACACACACACACACACAGAGAGAGAGAGAGAGAGAGAGAGAGAGAGAGAGAGAGTGAGAGAGAGACAGAGATCAATGTACACATATATTCCTAACTATAACCTATGAGATCTTTATAATGTTACTTGTATGTATGTTTTCAGGGCCAACCCTTTAGAATTTGCTAACCAGCTGGTATGCTTTTCTCTGAGGAAGATGATTTCCCCTGATCTCAGCATTCCTTATGTGCCTGTAGTTCTTTGTGTAAGGTTAAAGCCTTGATGTCTTTCCCCTGTCCACTTAGACATGCTTATTGTTGTTGTTCTTTTACAGATCATGTTGTTTAAGCAGTTATTTTGGTGAGACTTTTTGGGTGTAGCTTCTGACATTACTAGGAGATACCCCCCTCCCTTTTTTTTCTAGTCTAAGCTTGATATCCACAGCAACATTATATATCGTCATGTACCATGAAATCCACACATGTCTCAAGTAAAGTTGAACTTCTCTGTGAAAAATTTATTTCGTTTTGGGTCCTTTTAAAATATTGGTTGTAGTGCAAAGTAAATAATTCACATGTGGCCTGCCAAATATAGAATGCAGTGATAGCATAATCACTCTCATTACTGGCGCTAAAATAATGTTCTTTCCATGAGGATTGCTCCTTCCACACTTTGTATAACATAATTCTCTGTAAATGTATATATTTTTATTTTTTGTGGTAATAAGCAGCATACCTTGAAAAAGAGGTAAAAGTATATGCTGAGTAGAGTGTGCCAAATATTACCACTGGAATGACTCTAATCAAGAAAAAGAAGGCACTATTAAATTTGTAACATTCCAAATCTTCCTTCTATGACCAACTCTGAGACTTTGGCTTAAAACTAGTCAGTGCACATTATTGGATAGAACACTCCAGGGGCTACATACTGAAAACTGCCATTAAGAACAGTAAATCTGTGGCCATGGCTTATTTCACAGGAGATCTAGTTTCTTTGGCCCACTCTAAGGCAAATTGACCATAATAATGTCTTGACATGTCTATTTCCTATTTTAGGCAAGCTTTCCTCACGTGTTACTCAGCTCTCAGCATGGAGATATCTGGAGACACATCAGGATAACTTGCCCCCTACAGTAAAAGCATGCGGCAAGCAGAGGACCAGTGACAGGTACCATCCTCGAAGCTCCAAATATGTGACAAGCGCTGTCAACCGCATGACACATTGCTACAGGTCTGTCAGCTCACCTTCAGAGCACTGTTAAAGGGTTAGGTGCATCATCTCCTCATCCAAATTTTAGCTGTGCACAAAAAAACCAGGGAAAAGTCAGGAACATTGTAGTATACAGTGCCCATAAATTCTTGTTTATTTTGCATGGAAGGTATGTACAGTTTTACTGGTTTGAGCTTCAACATATTTTCCTATGTAATTTCTACCATATTTTGACAAGCTGTCTTTAGGTTGCTTGGGCACTCTAAGCAATTTAACTAAATGCATCCTGAAAAAGTTTTTTTAAAAAAATCTATTGACCTTTGTCTGTAGGTGAGTATAATTCACATCATCCTTCAAAATACAAGTTGAAGGTCATCTCCTGGGTGATGCTTTACCTGATACTAAAATTCACACTTGGTATTTCAATGCTTTTTCAAAAGATAGTTAAGTGTATGGTTATTGCTTTCTTTCATGCACACATTTAGGGAATTTTTTGAGGGCTTGTTGTAATGCAAACTATGTTATGTGATACAGTTTAAAGGGAAAAACTGTTTTAAAAAACTGGAGCTCTAATTTGAAAACAAGCTTGCAAACAAAATGCTGATGCAGTGTGGTATATGCAGCAATGAATGATGTGCACAGGATACAGACAGAAAAATCATAAAACTGTCTTGCATTTAGATCAGTTAAAACTTAATAGCTTGCACACATTACTGAAGTCTGAAGAAGAGGCCATGTTCTTTCCCGTTCTTTATCTTCCACTTATAGACCAACTCCCCTGGAATGACATACCGTTTAGGACATAAAGCATTGATTTGTTATACTTGAATTACTGACATGTGTTCTCTCTCTCTCTCTCTCTCTCTCTCTCTCTCTCTCTCTCTTTCTCTCTCTCTCCTCTCTCTCTCTCTCTCTCTCTCTCTCTCTCTCTCTCTCTCTCTCTCTCTCTCTCGTGTGTGTGTGTGTGTGTGTGTGTATGTGTGAAAAATAACTGGGTCTTAATGCTAAACAAGGCTAATTGGATTTCTAAAAGATTTATTATGGATGCCATTTAACTGCAAAAATATATTAAGGTGACAATTTGCCTTTTGGGGGGACAGAGACAAATATTTTCAGAGAAAAGAATTGTTATATAAGTACACAGTAGTTTCATTTTCCTCTTCACTACTCTAAGCAGCTTCTGGAGGAATGAAAGGCAAGGATAACCGAGAACAGTAATTCCTTCAAGGAAAATCTCACCTTTCAAATAAAGAGATTTGTATATTATGATTTATGTTTTATGTGTATAAAAAGAAATTTTCAGGGTGTCTGATATATTCCTGATATCCACAATACTCAGAGCATCTATTGTAATTTACATCTCAAAGCAGCTGCTTGGGGAGGAAAGTGTTTTGATAATTCATGGTTTTTAAATAAAATATTTTACTCTGCAAAGTATTGATTAAAGTTTCAAGATAAAGTTGATATTTCTTAAAAGAACCTGATAACAGATGACAGAGAGAATAATAAAGAAAATCCAGAGGTTTTAAAGAGACTGTTCTAAAAAGATTTCTTTAAAAGACAGTTTTCAAGATTAATGTTTAAGAAAACTCTTATTTATTTTATTTTATTTTATTTTTAAATACATTTCAGATTTTATTCCCTCACCCCATTCCCTCCACCACCCAGGAACCCCCTATCCCATCCCCCACTTCTGCCTCCTCAAGGGTGTGCCCCCACCCACCCCCCACTTCCCCCTCCCCACCCTTGAATTCCTTCCTGCTCTGTGTTCAGCCTTCATGGGACCAGGAATCTCCTCTCCCACCCATGCCCAACAAGGCCATCCTCCCCGAAGTATACAGCTAAAGTCATGGGTGCCTCCCTTAGTGCTCACAGGCTGGTGGTTTAGACCCTGAGGAACTCTGGTTGACTGGCACTGTTGCTCTCCTCTTGGGACCACCAACCCTTTCAGCTCCTTCAGTCTTCTAACTTCTCCATTGGGAACCCTTGATCAGATCAATCGGTAGCTTCAAGCAACCACCTCTAGATATGTTAGACTCTGGCAGACCTCCAAGGAAACAGCCACATCAGGCTCCTGTTAGCATGCACTTCCTGACATCCATATTGGCGTCTATCTTTGGTGACTGCACAAGGGATGGATATCAAGGTAGAGTGGTCTCCTGAGGGCTTTCTGTCCCACACTTTGTCACCTTATTTGCTCCCTTGAGTATTCTGTCACTCCTTCCAAGAAGGACCGAGGCATCCACACTTGGTCTTCCTTCTTCATGAGCTTCATGTGGTTAGTTAGTTGAATCTTGGCTATTTCAAACTTTTGGGCTAATATCCACATACCAGTGAGTAAATACCATGTGTGTTCTTTGTGATTGGGTTACCCCACTCAGGATGACATTTTCTGGTTCCATCCATTTACCTAAGAATTTCTCGAATTCATTATTTTTAATAGCTGAGTAGTACTCCATTGTGTAAATGTACCACATGTTTTGTATCCATGCCTCTGTTGAAGGACATTTGGGTTCTTTCCAGCTTCTGGCTATTATAAATAAGGCTGCTATGACCATAGTGGCGCATATATCCTTGTTATATGTTGGAGCATCTTCTGGGTATATGCCCAGGAGTGGTATAGCTGGGTCCTCAGGTAATGCTATGTTTAATTTTCTGAGGAACCGCTAGACTGATTTCCAGAGTGGTTGTACCAGCTTGCATTCCTACCAACAATGGAGGAGTGTTTCTCTTTCTCCACATCCTCGCCAGCATCTACCATCACTTGAATTTTTTATCTTACCCATTCTGACTGGTGTGATGTGGTATCACTGGGTTGTTTTGATTTGCATTTACTTGATGACTAGGAATGTTGAGCATTTCTTAAGGTGCTTCTCAGCCATTCGGATTTCCTCAGTTGAGAATTCTTTGTTTAGCTCTGTACCTCATTTTTAATAGGGTTATTTGGTTGTCTGGAGTCTAATTTCTTGAGTTTTTTGTATATATTGGATATTAGCCCTCTATCGGATCTAGGATTAGTAATGATCTTTTCCCAATCTGTTGGTTGCTATTTTGTCTTATTGACAGTGTCTTTTGCCTTACAGAAGCTTTGTAATTTTATGAGGTCCCATTTGTCAATTCTTGATCTTAGAGCATAAGCCATTGGTGTTCTGTTCAGGAACTTTTCCCCTGTGCCTAAGTATTCGAGGGTCTTTCCCATCTTCTCTTCTATTAGTTTCAGTGTATCTGATTTTATGTGAAGGTCCTTTATACACTTGGATTTGAGCTTTGTACAAGGGGATAAGAATGGATTGATTTGCATTCTTCTACATGCTGACCTCCAGTTGAACTAGCACCATTTATTGAAAATGCTGTCCTTTTTCCACTAGATGGCTTTAGCTCCTTTGTCAAAGATCAAGTGACCATAGGTGTGTGGGTTCATTTCTGGATCTTCAATTCTATTCCATTGATCATCCTGCCAGTCTCTGTACCAATACTATGCAGTTTTTTATCACTATTGCTCTGTAGTACAGTTTGAAGTCAGGGAAGATGATTCCCCCAGAAGTTTTTTTATTATTGAGAATGGTTCTTGCTATCCTGGGTTTTTTGTTATTCCAAATGAATTTGCAAATTGCTCTTTCTATCTCTTTAAAGAATTGATTTGGAATTTTGATGGGGATTGCATTGAACCTGTAGATAGCTTTTGGCAAGATGGCCATTTTTACTAAGTTAATCCTGCCAATCCAGGAGCATGGGAGATCTTTCCATCTTCTGAGATCTTCTTCGATTTCTTTCTCCAGAGACTTGAAAAGTTCTTGTCATACAGATCTTTTACTTCCTTGGTTAGATTCACTCCAAGTTATTTTATATTATTTGTGACTATTGTGAAGGGTGTCATTTCCCTAATTTCTTTTTCAGCCTGTTTATCTTTTGAGTAGAGGAAGGTTACTGATTCATTTGACTTGATTTTATATCCAGCCACTTTGATAAAGTTGTTTATCAGGTTTAGGAGTTCTCTGGTGGAAGTTTTAGGGTCACTTACGTATACTATCCTATCATCTGCAAATAGTGAAATTTTGACTTCTTCCTTTCCTATATGTATCTCTTTGACTTCCTTTTGTTGTCTAATTGCTCTGGCTAGGACTTCCAGTACTATATTGAATAAGTAGGGTGAGAGTGGGCAGCCTTGTCTAGTCCCTGATCTTAGTGGGATTGCTTCAAGTTTGTCTCCATTTAGTTTGATGTTGGCTACTGGCTTGCTGTATATTACTTTTACTATGTTTACATATGGGCCCTTGGATTCCTGATCGTTCCAAGAGTTTTATCATGAAGAGATGTTGAATTTTGTCAAATGCTTTCTTGGCATCTAGTGAGATGATCATGTGGTTTTTTTCTTTGAGTTTATTTATGTAGTGGATTATGTTGATGGATTTTTGAATATTGAACCATCCCTGCATTCCTGGGATAAAGCCTACTTGATCATGATGAATGATTGTTTTGATGTGTTCTTGGATTCAGTTTGTGAGAATTTTATTGAGTATTTTTGCATCAATATTCATAAGTGAGATTGCTCTGTACTCTTTCTTTGTTGGATCTTTGTGAGGTTTAAGTATAAGTGTAATTGTAGCTTCATAGAACAAATTGGGTAGTGTTTCTTCTGTTTCTATTCTGTGGAATAGTTTGAAGAGAATTGGTTTTAGGTCTTCCTTGAAGGTCTGATAGAATTCTGCACTAAAGCCGTCTGTTCCCCGAGTTTTTTGGTGGGGAGACCTTTAATGACTGCATCTATTTCTTTAGGGGTTATAGGACTGTTTAGATGGTTTATCTGCTCCTCGTTTAACTTTGGTACCTAGTATCTATCTAGAAAATTGTCCATTTCATCCAGATTTTCCAATTTTGTTGAGTATAGGCCTTTGTAGTAGGATCTGATGATTTTTTTTTTAATTTCTTCATATTCTGTTGTTATAGCTCTCATTTCAATTCTGATTTTATTAATTTGGATACTGTCTCTGTGCCCTTTGATTAGTCTGGCTAAAGGTTTATCTATCTTATTGATTTTCTCAAAGAACCAGCTCTTGGTTTTGTTGACATTTTGTATAGTTCTTTCTGTTTCTACTTGGTTGATTTCAGCTCTGAGTTTGATTATTTCCTGCCATCTACTCCTCTTGGGAATATTAGCTTCTTTTTGTTCTAAAGCTTTCAGGTGTGCTGTCTAGTTGTTAGTGTATGCTCTCTCCATTTTTTTTTTTGTAAGCACTTAGAGCTATGAGTTTTCCTCTTAGTACTGCTTTCATGTAGTCCCACAAGGTTTGGTGTGATGTGTTCTTTTTATTAAATTCTAAAAAATCTTTAATTTCTTTCTTTACTTCTTCCTTGAGCAAGTCATCACTGAGTAGAGTGTTGTTCAGTTTCCATGTGCATGTGGGCTTTCTGTTGTTTTTCTTGTTATTAAAGACCAGCCTTAGTCCATGGTGGTCTAATAGTGTACAAGGGATTATTTCAATCTTTTTGTATTTGTTGAGGCCTGTTTTGTGACCAATTATATGGTCTATTTTGGAATAGGTACCATGAGGTACTGAGAAAAAGGTATATTCTTTTGTTTTAGGATGAAATGTTCTATAGATATCAGTTAAATTCATTTGGTTCATAATTTCTGTTAGTTTCATTGTGTCTCGGTTTAGGTTTTGTTTCTGTGATCTGTCCATTGCTGAGAGTGGGATGTTGAAGTCCCCCATTATTATTGTGTGAGGTGCAATGTATGCTTTGAGCTTTAGTAAAGTTTCTTTTATGTATGTGGGTGCCCTTGCATTTGGGGCATACTTGTTCAGAATTGTGAGTTCCTCTTGGTACATTTTTCCTTTGATGAATATGAAGTGTCCTTTCTTATCTTTTTTGATTACTTTTGGTTGAAAATCAATTTTATTTGACATTAGAACTGCTACTCTAGCTTGTTTTTTGGGACCATTTGCTTGGAAGATTGTTTTCCATCCTTTTACTCTGAGGTAGTGTCTGTCTTTGTCACAGAGGTGAGTTTCCTGTATGCAGCAAAATTCTGGGTCCTGTTTATGTATTCAGGCTTATAGTCTATATCTTTTCATTGGAGAATTGAGTCCATTGATATTAAGAGATATTAAGTAAATGATAGTTGCTTCTGTTATTTGTGTTATTAGGGGTGGAATTATGTTTGTGTAACTATCTTCTTTTGGGGTTGTTGGAAGATTACTTTCTTGCTTCTTCTTTGTTGTAGTTTCCCTCCTTTTGTTGGAGTTTTCCACCAATTATCCTTTGAAGTGCTGGATTTTTGGGAAGATATTGTGTAAATTTCGTTATGTCATGGAATATCTTGATTTCTCTTCAATAGTGATTGAGAGTTTTGCTGGGTATAGTAGTCTGGGCTGGCATTTGTGATCTCTTAGGGTCTGTATAATATCAGTCCAGGATTTCCTGGCTTTTATAGTCTCAGGTCAAAAGTCTGGTGTAATTCTTATAGGTCTGCCTTTATATGTTACTTTGCCTTTTTCTCTTACTCCTTTTAGTATCTTCTCTTTGTTTTGTATATTTGGTGTTTTGATTATTATGTGATGGGAGGTATTTCTTTTTTGGTCTAGACTATTTGGGGTTCTGTAGGCTTCTTGTATATTTAAGGACATCTTTTTTGTTAGGTTAGGGAAGTTTTCCTCTATAATTTTGTTGAAGATACTTACTGGCCCTTTAAGTTGGGAGTCTTCACCCTCATCTATACCTATTATCCTTAGGTTTGGTCTTCTCATTATGTCTTGGATTTCCTGGATGTTTTGTGTTAGGAGCTTTTTGCATTTTGCATTTTCTTTGACAGTTGTGTCAATGTTTTCCATGGTATCTTCTGCACATGAGATCCTCTCTTCTATCTCTTGTATTCTGTTGGTGATGCTTGTGTCTATGACTCCTGATCTTTTTCCTAGGTTTTCTATCTCCAGGGTAGTCTCCCTTTGAGATTTCTTTATTGTTTCTACTTTCATTTTTAGATCCTAGACTGTGTTGTGTAATTCCTTCACCTGTTTGTTTGTGTTTTCTTGCATTTCTTTAAGAGCCTCTACCTGTTTACATGTGTTCTCCTCAAAT
Organism: Arvicanthis niloticus; assembly: GCF_011762505.2. Classification (NCBI taxonomy): domain Eukaryota; kingdom Metazoa; phylum Chordata; class Mammalia; order Rodentia; family Muridae; genus Arvicanthis; species Arvicanthis niloticus. The sequence goes on along the minus strand of NC_047674.1, from coordinate 10,035,684 downwards.
TCTTTGAGAGTGTTGTTTATGTCCTTTTTAAAGTCCTCTATCATTATCATGAGAAGTGATTTTAATTCTAAATCCTGATTTTCTGGTGTGATGTGGTGTTCAGGACTTGCTATGGTGGGAGAACTGGGTTCTGGTGATACCAAGAAAATTTGCTTTCTGTTGTTTACATTCTTATGCTTGCCTTTTGCCATTTGGTTAGCTCTAGTGCTACCTGCACTCACTAGTTCTGACTGGAGCCTGCCTTTCCAGTTATTTTGGTTGTGTCAGAACTCCTTGGGGTCCGGATGTCTCTGTGATCCTGAGCTCTAGCTGTTCTGGTTACAGTGGCTCCTCTAAGATATCTCAGAATATGGTGTCTCCATGGTAGTAGACCAGCTAGGTGTTTGCTGCTCTGAGTGTAGTCGTTCCTCTAGGATGTCTCAGGATATGGTGTTCCCTGTTATGAGGTCAATGGCCTCTCTAGAATGTCTCGAGACTCGATTTCTACAGCTTTGCAGCTCTGCGGACCGTGGCCTCTCAAGGATGCCTCAGGAAGTGGTTTCCATAGGGGAGCGAATCAGCTGGGTGTTTGCTCTAGCCACCAGGATCTGGATGAGGGACAAAAGGGGAGTGGTATTCCACAGGGGCAGGGTCTGGATGCCAGGTGTGCTCTGAGGGCTCACTACTGCCAGTTGTGCCTCTGGGGCATAGGGCAGTGGGCGGGTGCTTCTACCTGCAGCTCTGTGGGCCATGGCTTCTCTAGGATGCCTCCAGACTTGGTTTTCACAGGGGATCAGATCAGCTGGGTGTCTGCTCCAGTCCCTGGAATCTAGGTGAGGGGTGGAAGGTTAAGAAAACTTTTGAAAGAAAGTGTGTATCACCTTTTAATATCTATATTAATGTAAGTTTTACTTACCACAGGAATAGTCTTTGTTCTCCACTCCATTCTAATTTTATAGAAAGGTAAAAGTTGCATGGATTATTCTTTTGGTTAAAGCAATAAGTGCATTTTAATCTCTGACTTTAAATCATTATTTCTCAAGATACAAACAACTTGAGAAAAAGTAGAACATACAGATATTGCATAACCAAGGAAGACCTCGAAGTCAATCAAGGTTTTTAGTTTATAACATATTTATAGAATAGTGTAATACTATCACAAAATGTTATGGCCTCAATATGTTGAAGAATATAGAAACTAATGATAACTAATGTTAGTTATTACTTTGACAGACTCTAGAATCATCTGGTAAATGATGTCTTGTAATGCCTGTGGAGAATAGTCTTGATTATGATAACTGATATGGAAAGATCCATCATAATTGTGGGTGGGACATTCCCTAGGTAGTGGATCCTGGACTGTATACCTGTAGAAACGCAATGGCATCAGCATGAATTCAATGTTCACAGCTTGACTGAGGCTGCAATGAAGCCAGCTGCTCCAGTCTCTCCGTGACTCGATTTTCCTGTTGTAATTGACTGTTTCTTGACTGGGATGCAGGAAAAATCCCTTTGCTCTTAAGTTGATTTCATCGTCCTGTTTAGTTACAACAACTGGGGAAGAAAATAACATGCTACATAATATCATAGCAATCAAGAAGTGAATTACAGATAAACTGGGAAAATGAGGACCATATGGAGATTACGAAAGTGTAGAACATGGTGAATAGTATTTACAACATGGAAAAATTGCCTTGGGTAAATCTTACTGCTTCTGAGAAACTGAGAGCAGAGGAGGAAGAAAATACTTTGGAGCTAGAAAATCAAGTTGAATAGCAAGGCAAATTAATCTGAAGCGTCATCGAAAAATAATGGCAAAGACGTGTGTTGTCAGACTACATCATGTGCTTTTGGAAAGGACTAAATGCCACCACCTACATTACTGTGTACTTACTCTGGTGACTGCTATAAAATGACAGAGATAGCTAAATAAATAAAATGATAGATAAAAATTTATCTCCTATACCTTAAAAATATTTCAATGAAATTCAGTAGTACATAAATTTGTATGGAGACGATAGTGGTATTTTGGAAGGAAATGCTAGGAAATCAAGCAAAATATAATCAGTTTCATGCTTAGACTATAGAAACAGTCAGGAATTCCCACAAGTATATTATAGAAACATTGGGGAGTTCCAGAGACATTGCCATATTCTGTTTTTTCTTTATGACCATTACCTCAGTAGGAGAATATTTATTTCTTCATAGGGAATGTCAAAAGTGAGAAGCAACATTGTTATAAGGATTGAATCTGTTTATCGCTGTTACTGTGTGACTTTTGAAAAGGAGTATGTGGCCCAGGCATTCTAGAGGTAACATTATGTGGATTCAGTGAGAATCTCTAAATGAAACAGAAACCAACAAGGAGGGTCACAGGGCTGAAGGTTGGAGTTTAAATTTTGCATTTAAATCTTATGCCCATCACCATTTCATTTGTGATCTTAGCAATAGGGTCAGAATGTTACAAGTATTTAATAGTCAAATGCGTGATATATTTAGCCCAGACATTTAGGTGTAATCTTTTCTCTCTGCTTTCAAAACCATTGAAAATGAATTCCTTTAAAACATGCAAAAATGAAAACAAAAGCTTTGTTTTAGGTGATTTAAATCTCTTTCTTGTGTTTCAACTATTTTAGAGAAGCATGACATATTCTGGAGAAAGCAAAAAAAAAAAAAAAAAAAAAGCTGTCAATACATGATCCTTTTGAACCTGGGCTGTCTGACTTTTAGTCCTCTTTGTCCTTTATAGAATTTTAGGTTGCACGTCTAGGTTAATTCAATTATTCTCTTTTTGCTGAGGGAGTTGTTCAGAAACATGAGGCCTGTGCGATATAGGATAAGCAGCAGAGCATGTTTACCAGTTGTGACCTCTATCACACATGGTATCAAAATGCAATTTAGACACATGCACTTGAGGAGAAGGTCAGACTAAAGATAAAGATGGCGGTCTTCAAAGAAAGACCTTTAAGTGATATTTAATTAAATTGACTGCTTTATCTTACAAACTGTGGAGTCTATTTTTTTATCCCAGAGTCCTGTAGGATTCTAGCTACCATGTAAATTTGGATAGTTATGCTTTTAATATCATTTTATCATGTTACCCCATGAAAAAGATGCATTTAGATAAGTTTGTTGAGTAAAAGAATAAACACTAGACAGCATGTTTAAATGAGGATTGTTAGCACTCTATGTGTAATTATACTTAAACAAAACTTCCTAACTTGTGCTTAACAATCTCTTCCTCTTCTGCACCAATTAATCCATGGGTTTGGAAGCGGGATGCATTTGTCTTTCACTCTTTCGATACACATTACAATTTGCATGCTAAAGTTGACATTTTCACTCACAGGTTATAAATACTAAAGTTTATATTATCTACAAAACTAGTGGCTTCATTAGTCACTAGATGGTTATTGGTTTGTACTAAATTACAAGTTCAAGGAGACATAATACAACATAGAATTAATACTGTTTTACAAATTATTGCTTGTAAGTTTTGTACATATATAGTTATGTTTTGCATTTAAATATGTATATGTGTGTTTTACAAATTATTGCATCTATCTATCTATCTATCTATCTATCTATCTATCTATCTATCTATGGTTAAGAATTGCTTTGCTTTTATTTAGATAAAAGAAAGAAAATAAACCTCAAAAACTTACATTTAGATATTTAACTTAGGTCAAGTTTTTATGATACCATTTTCCACAAGAAATTATATCTTAACTGCCATGTTTGTATGCTTGTATGGTATTGGTTTAGCTTCAGTTAGTCTCAGACTACTTTAATTAGCAGAAGTGAGTTCTGTCTATTTCTCAGACTGAGAGGACATTTGGATTTTTCTTACTTTAATAACGCTTCAAAACTTCATTTACTTAGTTCAGTCATATTAATCAAAAGATAGCATCTATATGACAATATAAGTGTGTGTCTCAGAGACACAGGAAAATTACTCAGAAATTCATATTCACCCTGCATGGTCTTCTTAGATGCTCCTTTTGAACCTTAAGGCTTCTCAAGTATCTTCCCCTGGGCCCTACATGTTACTTAGCTTCTTTGATTCTCTGGATTGTTTAGCCTGGTTATCCTGTGCTTTATGACTAATATTCACTGATAAGTTGAGTATATACCATGAGGTTTTTTCTGGGTTTGGGCTACCCCAGTCAGGATAACATTTTCTAGTTCCATCAATGCCGGGAGCCAAACCCAGGAACTTAAAGAACGTCTGGCATTTCCTTGGAGCTGGTTATGACAGTGGGATGGTCTAGGGCAATAAGGATATGACAGTGGACTGGTCTTAGACCATAAGGATTCTATAGTAGGATAGCCCTAAGCAATGACCCAAACTTCCGGGTTTGCTGTGTCTTTATAACCTGCCCCCAAAATTAAAGTTTCAGAGCTTGATCAGAACCCGAGACTTGCTCTCATTCTTTGTGTCTCTTGTCCTTTCATTCTTTTTCCCCCTTCCCTAAGATCTCGTCGAATCCCCGCAGGCTGGGGCACATCAATTTGCCTTAAAAATTAGTAATTTCATTGATTTTACTGAGTAGCATTGCATTACAAAAAAATGCATATGCATCCATTTTCAGTTGAGGTACATCTTGGTTATTTCTAATTTCTGGCTATTCCAAATAAGGCTACTATGAACATAGTGAAGTACATGTCCTTATGGTATGGTGGAGCGTCTTTTGGGTATGTGCCCAAAAGTGGTATAGCTGGGTCTTCCGGTAGAACTATCTCCAATTTTCTGAGGAACTGCCAGAATTGATTTCCAGAGTGTTTGTACCAGCTTGTATTTCCACCAGCAATGGAAGAGTGTTCCTCTTTCTCCACATCCTTACCAGCATCTGTTATCACTTGAGATTTTGATCTTAGCCATTCTGATGGGTATAAGATGGAATCTCAGAGTCATTTTGATTTGAATTTCCCTGATGACTAAAGAAGCTGAATATTTCTTTAATGCTTCTCGGACATTCTTTTGAGAATACTGTTTTGCTCTACCCTATTTTTTAAACTGGGTTATTTGGTTTGCTGTTGTCTAACTTCTTGAGTTCTTTATATAATTTGGATATTACCCCTCTGTCAAATGTAGCGTTGGTAAAGATCTTTTCCCATTCTGTGGGCAGCTGTTTTATCCTATTGATGATGTCCTTTGTCTAACAAAATATTTACAGTTTCATGAGATCCCATTTATTAATCATTGTTCTTAGTCTCTGATCTGTTGGTGTTTTATTCGGGAAGTTGTCTCCTGTTCCAATGTGTTCAAGACTATTCTCTACTTTTTCTTGTCTAAGAATCCTCCTTGTAGGAGGAGCTAAGGGTGAGAAGAGAGAGAAAGGTGAACGTGGAGGCGGATGTTCATGTGTCTCCACCAGTCAAAGGTAGTTGGTATATCTAGTTGGGTTGGTAGTTGGGTATTGGGTCACACTTCTGATTGAATGGGCATATTGCTATTGATCATTACCAAATATATAAAGCCTTTGGATAATCTAAGCATTAGAGTCTCATTTTTCTTCTGCCCACGTGGTTGAGCTAGGCAGAGCTGCTGCAGCCTAGATAGTCGGCTTTACCTATGGCCGTTTTAAAATAATTACTACAACATTTAGTGTATCTAGTTTTAGTTGAGATCTTTGATTCACTTGAACTTGAGTTTTGTGCATGGATCTATTTAAATGCCATGAGAGAGCCCACCCCCAATACTATTAATAATATTCTTCTATAGCTGCAGATAGGAGGATAGCATGACAATCATCTGACTTGCTTCACCAGGAGCTGATGTAAACAGATGCAGAGACTCAGAGCCAAACATTAGGTAGAGCCTAGGGACTCTTGTATCAGAAAGGATTGAGTCAGAAAGGTCAAGGACACCACAAGAAAACCTGCAGAATCAAGTAACCTGGCCACATAGGTGTTCCCAGAGAGTGGGCCACCAGCCAGGGAGCATGCATGGTACAGACCTAGTCACTCTACACATAAGTAACAGATGTATATAGTCCTAATATGAGATCTCTAACTGCAGGACCGGGGAGTGTCTCTGACTCATTCTGTGCTCTGCCTTTGGATTCTCATTCCCAAACTGAATGGCCTTGTTTAGCCTCTGTAGAAGAAGATGTGTCCAGTCATTTTACAACTTGATATACTAACATGGATTGACACCTATGGGAGGTTTTCCCTTCTCTGGGGAAAAAGGAAGGGGCCATAGAGAAGATGAGAGAGGAACAGAGGAGAGAGGGGAAGCTTCCATGGGTGAAAAGGTGTCTCATAATTTATGAGCTCTAACTTGTGAAACATTGTGACTAGTTCCACCAAATTTTAAATAAAATTTAAAAATAAACAGAATCGCAATAATCTCAAAATACTTCAGGGTTACTTACAGTAAACCTGTGCTTAATTATAATCTCATTTAACATGGGGGAAAATAAATTGGGGGGGGGGAATCTTACAGGCTCTTGACTTTCTTCAACACCAAGATCAATTCTCATCCCTTTGCGAAGTTTGTGAAAAGAACAGTTGCTGGCTCAGAACAATATCCTCTGGTCTGTTGGTCCCAACACTGGCAGCTCAGAGAAGTAGTTGGCATGTTCTCCAAAGGATCTTTGTTTAGAATAGTATTTAATGTAGTATCCCGAATCTGTCCAAAATCTGATTTTAAAATGTATGGCCCTAATTATTCTTTGTTAATAAAATCTAGAATCAGAAATAAGAATGATAGTAATTTTTGTCACTCATTTTACATAAAATATCTTTATTCTAGGAGTGGAGGAATATTATCTCAAATGAGTGTGTTAATGCTTATATAATATTATTATGTTTTATAATAATATTATGTTTAATAATAATAGTAATAGTAACAGTAATAATAATAATACCACAGGAGGAGAGTAGGTGACTCCTCAGGGTCAGAGTTAGAACCTGAGGATGAAATGCCCACATATGAAGCTGACATGATGCCATATATCTTAGGGTCTTCATGAGGGTCAAGTTCAAGACACAGACAGAGACAGAATGGCATGTAAACATCCTACAAGAAAACTGTATCCTAAGCATTGCAAATGTTCTAATATTTATTTTGTATTTGTCACTTTAAAATTGGTTTCCAGCACTTTACTTTTTGACATTTTCATATATGTATATAATACATTTTCATTACTCTTCATCTCTGTCTCTCACCCCCTGTCTCTCCTATCAAATCACTTCTCCTCTTGCTAAGTTTTTTATTCATGTGTGAACATTTAGTTTAATTACAGTTGCTTCCATAAGTGTGAGTAGGGCATGTTCTGTAAGGCTTGAGGAAAATGGAGAAAGAGGAATGGGAAAAACAGGAGAGCCAGAGGATGGGAGTTTTGCTGCAAAAAAAACCATCTGGAGATGACTTCCTGTTGCCCTTAGGTATGTGCTTTCAGCTGTGGTCATCTGCACAAAACCTTGAGCCCACAACATGAATGGAGCCCACAACATGGATGGAGGCACAAAAGGAGAGGAAAAAGAATCCCTACACTTTTTGAGTGCACAGCCCACAAACTGGGCTTGTGTTTAACTGAGGAAAAAACTTCCTATTTCCATGTCTTGTTTTTTCTCCAATGCTTTGCGGTGTTTATTTTCTGTTTTGTACTAAGATAAGTCAATAGAAGGGTCTTCTTTTGAAATAATGGAGGCATAGCTCAATATGTAGTGTTATCTATCATTCTCAAGTCCTTAGGTCCAATCCCAGGACTTTATAAACCGAATATCTGGATTTCCTATCTATGTATTCCAAAACTGCAGGGATGAAGGTAGGGGGTACTGACATTCATTCTCCTCTCAATATTGTTTCAATATCTCATATTAGCCGCATTGGCTGGTTTTGTGTGGCAACTTGACACAAACTGGAGTTATCACACAGAAAGGAGCCTCAGTTGAGGAAATGTCTCCTCCTTGAGATCTAGCTGTAAGGCCATTTTTCAATGAGCTATCAAAGGGGAGGGACCAGCCCTTTGTGGGGGAAGCTGGGCTGGTGGTCCTGGGTTCTTTAAGAAAGCAAGCTGAAAAGGGCATTTCTCCATAGCCTCTGCATCAGCTCCTGCTTCCATATTCCTGCCTTGTGTGAGTTGTTGTCCTGACTTCCTTTGGTAATGAACAGCAATGTGGAAGCATAAGCTGAATAAACCCTTTCTTCTCAACTTGCATCTTGGTCATGATGTTTTCTGCAGGAATGCAAAGACATTAGCTGTAGTCTAACAACAGACATTTATACATAGGAATCCTGATTCTAATACTTACTAACCATTTGACCATGAATAAAACCTGTAATTACTGTGTCCCTTTCCATACTTGTAAAAGTGGTTGAATCTATGTATGTAAAATGAACTTTGTGTATTCTCAAATCATTATTATCTATGGCAAAATTTTGATATGTACAGAGAAAAATAATTTTTCTGAAAATGTTAAACTTATAAAAGGAAGACTTTAGCTTTCCTATGTTTTGGCACAATTTATGCTCCAGTATTTTATCAGCTTTTTCCATCAAATAAAATAAGAAATAAGATATTATGAGTTCCTATCAGTAAAAATCAGCTGAAGTCTAGCTAATAAGACTTTCCAGGGGTAATATTTTAAAAGTTCAATTTTCATACAGAGTCATATTCCCTTCCTACTCTGTAACTTTAATTCTCATGATTTCAAACTTATATGAATAACCAATCAGAATTTTTTTTCTTCCTTTAGCTAGTATATTCTTTTAAAAAATAAAATCTTCCATGAAGATGTGGCTACGCTCTTGATTCTCCTAACATAGATTTTCTTCAGGAGGTAATCACAGTCTCAATTACTGATGACTGTAGAAAGTTCACTGCTTGAGAGTCGAGGAAGTAGAAGATGAAGTAATTTTCTAGGGCTGACTTGCATTATTGTTACTCTGATCATTTAGAAGGTGGCAGAAGTGAGCAAGAGAGTGTTGCATTGACATGACAAATAAGGTTAATGAGCCATGATGATGCATAACACAAACCAAACCATTTCAGCAAAGTGCTGTTTACAAGCTTGTTCGGCAAGCAGTGAGTATGCACTCCAGAAGTCAGCCAGCTCTAGCGTTTTTAAATTAATTAGAAATGGTAAGTAGATTTTAGGTGCTTGCTTTCCCATTGAGGCCCACAGGGAAGTTAATCATCAACAGAATTTCAGAGAAAGTAGAGCTTTCTATACACAGAAAATTTTTATTCATTACAAACTTCGTATATGACTTTAATGATTTTAATCAGAGTCTAAAATAGATATTTACATTATTTTATTTCTAATTTATTATCCAAGAGAGCTATAGTATTCTACTGTATAAATAAGGGTTGAAAATACTACACCATAATTATTCAAATAATTGAGTGTTATCTAGAGAAGGAACACAAAGCTGTTTTAAGTAGGATTTTCTCCTTCCACTTGAATTATTCCTAAGATTTCATTTTCCTGAGAATTATTATATCTCCAATCACAGTTTTATTTCTCAGTAAAAAAAAAATATGCATGAAGAATGTGCATGTGGATTAGAGGATAGTCTCTGTTTCAGCAAGAGCTGCTAAAACTATGGATTAGTCTAACACTACTAAAGACCTCCACTAGGTTGAAAAAAAAAAAAGTTCTCCACCACAATTCTATTCAGATGCTTCATGTTCTTTCCTAAGTAAAATATTAAAACAAACCACTAAACCATGAGTAACCCGAGGTTAATTTATTATTAAACACTTTCTCTGGTGTTCTTATCTCTGGTGTTTTTATCCTTGTCTGTCATCAGCTATAAAATATTTTCCTATAGCCACAGATGAGCATACTGATATCCTCCAATGGGGACCACATGCAAGTTATACTACAATTACATGTATGTGCTTAAGAGGTGGATATTGCCATGCCAGTGCAGCTAAGACTCACCCAACGTTTTCCATCAGCAAATCCTCTGCTCACCTGGTATTTCTATTCAGAAAGAAAAAAAATAATGAGGATTAGAACCTAATTGTTTATAACAGATCTGCCCAGGAGTAACCTCAAAGGCTTCCAGCCCTCTTTACTGGCCAGCACAGAAGATTTCTAAATTATGGGAAGAATACTTTCTACTACTTTTCAATAACTTGGGAAGATTAGAATATAACTCAGCAATGCTAACTGTCAGGGTCTGTACCTCCTCAGCGTCCCCTAGCCCGCAAGTGAGACACGGGAGGCGGTTGTCGGGTATTACTACAGCACACTTTATTGCAAGATGAAGCGGAAGACCCCAAGCCCCCAAAAGGCACTGCTTATATACACCCTAGAGTGGCGTGTTCACTTCTGATTGGCTGCTTACTCATCACCCCATATTACGCCCCAGGATGGGCAGTGACTTGGCGCGCTTTCGCCACTTGCACTTGTGCAGTTTAGTTGTTTACTTGTAGGAGCACTGGTTGCCAGCGCCATCTTGTAATGGCGAATGTTGTCACTGCTTGCTGCAGCTCTCTACATCTCCCCCTTTTTATTTTATTAAGATGGAACTGCCTTTGTCTATCAATCATGGCACCAACTCAGTGAGGGAAAGCAGAGGCCTGATCCCCTGTGCAATCTGAGATATTGTAATGGGTTTCTTCTCTTGTCGTCGTGCAATGAGCAATACTTCCCATACCCATCTTGATGCCTTTTGACGGGGAAAGGGAGCCTCCGCCCTGGGGCGCCACCAGGAGAGGAGGTTTTTGGCATCAAACCTTTGTGCAATCAGGCATGCTTTCGGGAAATCTATCCACACTCGTGGAACATTCCCTGTTGAGTACCCACTCGCAAACACCTCAAACTATTCAGGTACCACAGTTGTTCAGGCAAGGGCTGGCTAGACTTAGACCTCTCATCGACCCAGTGCAATGGGCTGAACCCTTGGGGTGCATCGACTAAGGGTCTCAGTCATCAGATCCTTTTAGCACAGATAGCCAAATTTCAGGGAAAGATCCTTGTTCCAAGGCTACAAGTGCTTGGGCAATAACGACCTTGTCACGTTTCTGTTGGGCTCTGAGCTTGCAGACCAACCATAACATGAACACTAATCCACAACATAGGGCTGCACCAAACAGGCCTTCCCCCACCCACTCTTTAAAGAAAGAAAAGGCTGAAGAAATCTAAGAGGAGAGTCCTTCAGTCAGCGACAGGTCAATTCGTGTTGCGTTGATGGTCACAATCGCTGTTCTCAATGACTCCATGGTTTTCTCAAATCCTTCAGGCCAGTTTCCTGTAAGATATAAAGACAATTTTCTAGACAAATTGGCAGTTTGAGTAAAATTTTCATACTGTACGCTAGCAATGCAATGCGCTCCAAGCTTTCTTTCACATCCCAATTGGGCCAATTGAAAGAGGATGTCTAATCTCTCTTCCACTAAATCAAGGCGTTGGTTAACAACCATCAGCCCGCCTTTTAACTGGGCTGTAGTAGATGTATGGGTATAGTTTCTCTTAATTGTCATTTTCGCCCATTCTCTCTTATCATAAAACCATCTCAAGGCCCTCCTCGAGAGAGGTATACAGTCTCCATCCTCAGTTGTTTGAAAACAAAGAGAGCCTCGTTCTAGCAAGGAGCGGCTCTCACCTAATGGGGCCCTTGTAGGGTCATATGGCATGTAGGGCAAATCTAGAGTCTTATTTGTTGTGAAGATTTTAGGAAAAACTGCTGCATCATGTATGACTGGCATAGGTTTTGGAAAGGCAGATAGAATAGCCCAACGATATTCTCCCCAAATACTAGAAACCCAATTCTGGAGAATCATCGTGAGAACTGGAATTAACTTCCAAGGAATCTATCGGTTCATTTCCAGGTGTTAGGATCTTTCTCGTCAATCTCTCAGGTAACCAGAAAGGGTTATCTTCTTCCTGTGGAAAAACACAAACAGCTCCCCTGGATCTTATTAAAATAGGATCCGGGCCTTTCCATTGACCAGTCAAGACATCTTTCCATTTGACCATCTCCTTTGGCCTATCAGGCTCTAAACAATGAAGGTCAGCTGCCGAATGGCCCTGACTGTCCAGATTCAGAAAATTAAGAGTGAACAGTGCTATAGAGATGGCTACTCGTGGCACTGAGGGTAGAGCTTCCTCGACTCCCCCTTTTTGTCTTATTAAATAAGACTTGAGAGTGTGATGAGCCCGTTCTATAATGCCTTGTCCTTGAGGGTTATAAGGAAGGCCAGTTAGATGTGTAACTTCCATTTGGCAACAAAATTGTTGAAATTTTTGAGAGGTATAAGTGGGTCCATTGTCTGTTTTCAGGATTTTTGGTTTGCCCCAGGCACTCCACGCCTCCAGGCAATGTTGGATAACATGGGCTGCTTTTTCTCCGGCCAATGGAGAAGCAAATATAATTCCAGAACAAGTATCAATAGAAACATGCAAATATTGTAATTTGCCAAAAGATGGGATGTGAGTAACATCCATTTGCCAGATCTGTAGTGGCCGGATTCCTCGGGGGTTAATTCCAACATGAGGCACAGGTAAGAATTGACAGCAATTTTGACATTGAGTCACTATATCCCTAGCCTCTTTTCTAGTTATGTCAAATCGACGACGTAACGTCTCAGCTGTCACATGGAATCTTTTATGAAAGTCTTTAGCCAAGTCCAATTTTGGCGAAAGGGCAATCGTAATCAACTTTGTGGCTCGATCTGCTAGGTCATTTCCATGGGACATGGGTCCCGGTAGGCCTGAGTGAGCCCTAATATGTGTAATAAAAACAGGGAATATTCTATTAACCAAGGTAAACTGAATCTTTTGAAAAAACTTCTACAAGTCTACTGGATGTCTTAATTATTCCGGCCAATTCTAAAACTTTTACTTCATTAACCACATAACAGGAATCTGAAACAATATTTAAGGGACCTGGAAAATTTTTCAGAACCTCTAACACCACTAAACATTCCACAATTTGAGGTGAGGTTTCATGGTATTGTTTGGATGTGACCTTGTTATTAACCACATAGGCACCTACTCCTGTCTTAGACCCAACTGTATAAACTACCATTCCATCTAAGAGTGGTTCCTGAGATACAATGCATGGAAATATAATAGCTTGAGTTAAGGCAAATTGCAAAATGGGATGTTTGGGATAGTGATTATCTATCTGACCATTAAAGGAAGTGGCCAACACCACTCAAACATCAGAGGTAGCAGTTAAGATTTGGACTTGATGGGCAGTATAAGGCACTATTAAAACCCTAGGTTCTCTTCCAAAATGGGTAATGGCTGTTTTTAGTCCACGAAGGGCAAGTTGAGCAACTGCATTTGGATACCATTCAATGGTCTTTGCAGGAGAAGCATTGGGATGGATCCATAACAAGGGCCCCTTCTGCCATAACACAGCAGTTGGTAAGTGTCTAGTTTTAAGCACATATAAGTCAAAGGCTTTGGTTTCAGCTATGCGTTTTAGTTGGGCATCTTGTAATGCGTTTTCTACCACTTGTAGGGTGTGGCTTGCAGCCGGTGTTAAGGCTCTTGGCGAGGAAATATGAGCATCCCCTTCTAAGATATCAAACAAAGGTTTTAATTCAGCAGAGGGAATTTTCAGAAATGGTCTCAACCAATTTATATCACCCAGTAATTTTTGAAAATCATTCAAGGTATGTAAATGGTCTCTGTGAATCTCTAATTTTTGAGGAACTATTTTTTTCTGGATAAATAACCGTTCCTAGAAAAGAGCCAATTTCTGAAATTTTGGGGATCTGAAATCCCCAAAGATTCTGCCAGCTGCCTCAGTCATACGGGCCACAAAGTCAGAGAAGGACTCACTGGTCCCCTGAGTTATTTTGGACAAATAAAGATTACTCCCTTCTCACCTGGGGAGAGACTTCCAGGCCTTAACAGCAGCTGTCGCTAGCTATTTGTGCGTATACCTGCCAAGGGTGAGTGGTCTGGTAATTGGTATGTGCGCCAACTCCTGCCAGCATGTCAAAAGTCCATAACTGTTGTCCCTCAGTGTTTGAATTAATTCTGGCTTGTGCTTGTAGTGCCTCGTGCCACAAGGCCTTCCACTCTAGGTATTGGCCTATGTTGGTAAGCACCGCCTTGACAGTATCTTGCCAGTCTCCTGGCATCATGGCAGCTGCACTTAATCTCTCCACTTGGGATATGGTAAAATTAGCCCCAACTCCATATGTGCATACTGCCTCAGCTAATTCTTTGACCTGTCTATACTCTACTGGGGCATGAACATGGGCTCCCTCTGCCCCTTCAAAAACAGGAAATGCCAGCTGTAGCTGTTTCTGGTCTTCGGGGCTAAAAAATGAGCTAGAGGGAGAGCCCAAGGCATAGGGCGGAGGCAACGGGGGGCAGTGGGGCAGCTGGCAAGGGCCCTTCCTGTTTTTGCCTTAGGGTGTGTGGCCACTGACCCATATCTATCTTGTTCATAGGCAGCTGCTTCTTTCTCAAGATCCTCCTCCTCTTCCGTGGACAATTCATCATCTGAATCACTCAATCCTACAGCTATGAGTTCTTTTATAGGATGGAGGGGAGTCTTTTTAACCTGTACTTTCTCCCCACCAGCCGGTGGAGGGCTACTATTCTTGGTAGGCCCTGCAGTGGCCTTAGTTTCCTTAAATTCTTTTTTCAAACCATCTTTCTTTCCTCCAGGCTCTTTGGCCTGTTGCCGGCTAACCCGTTCTGATCCTGATATGCTGGAGTGAACCTCTTCTAAGATTTCTTGGCTTGCGGTAACGGCTGCGCTGCATGTTGGGTCCTCTAAACAATTATATACAAGCTGCCAGACAGATAAAGCGGCTAAATGTAGCTTGCCCTTGCGTTTTTCTAGCTCAAGATCTTTCTTCAGCTTGTTCCAAGAGGGGATCGTGAGTGAGCCCGATACAGCAAACCACGGTGCCACTCATTCCACCTCCTTGACAAAAGAGTGGATACATTTATCAGAAAGATTAATGTCGCGATGTCTTAGGAGCGACTTGACCGACGCGACCACTGAGTGGGTTTGTCCCATTTTGTCCACTTATCTACGTCGAACTTACTCACAGGACAACAGAAGATGGAGGGTTGCAGCTTATCTATGTCTGTCTAACACTCCTTCTGAAAACACCGTGGACTATCTACGTCCGCCTTATGCGTTCTAAATAAATCCGCAATGGGCAGAGTAAGCACAACACAAAAAGACAAAAAATACAAGCAGAACAAGCAAAAGGCCAACAATCGCTGCCGTGGCGGAGGCTGAAAATCCGGTCGCAACCAAGGCTTCTACTCCAAACATACCTTTCAGAAACGTACCTGAATCCTGTAGTCTTTTAACCCACCCCGAATCTCGGGGGTCTCCGCGGAGCCTCGAAGTTCCCGGGTTTTGGCGCCAGATGTCAGGGTCTGCACCTCCTCAGTGCCCCCTCGCCCGCAAGTGAGACATGGGAGGCCGTTGTCGGGTATTACTACAGCACACTTTATTGCAAGATGAAGCAGAAGACCCCAAGCCCCCAAAAGGCACTGCTTATATACACCCTAGAGCGGCATGTTCACTTCTGATTGGCTGCTTACTTATTACCCCATATTACACCCCAGGATGGGCAGTGACTTGGTGTGCTTTCACCACTTGCACTTGCGCAGTTTAGTTGTTTACTTGTAGGAGCACCGGATGCCAGCGCCATCTTGTAATGGCGAATGTTGTCCCCGCTCGCCACGGCTCTCTACAGCTGACTAGAAATTTAGATTATGTTATTCAATCTGTTATTAACATGCATTATGCTCAAGACAAAACTGTCTAAGGATGTTTAGAATAAATCATTGAGGAAAATCTCAGTATATACAATGTTTAAATGATCTTTCTACAAGAATATTATATTACTTTTTGTCCTTTTGTGTATATTATTATCTTAAGGTAGAGTTTCATTATGTCTCCCAGACTGGCATGGGATTCAAGATTTTCCTGACTTCCCCCCTGAGGGCAGGGATTACAGTGGGCACCACTACACACCATTACTTTTGTATTGAAAAACCTGGAGGCTTTCAGAACTGGAAAAGTATATGTTAAAAAATATTTAGAAGGCAGTTCTAGAGATTTCTCTTTCAATTCCATATATATAGATAGAAAGATATAGATATAGATATAGATATATAGATATATAATCTTTTTGTAATAACATTGCAGTAGGGCATGGTAAAAATGTGTTATTTTGAAAATTCATACTTTGTGAAATAAATCACAATTCAAAATACCATTACTGGTTTGTATGTATGCTTAAAATTATGTGATGCCATTTACATTCAATGAGTTTTACATGTTTAAACAAAATTTAATAATCTAACTTGAAAAAAACTAAGTGTGTAACAAATTCATGTCCTAAATCTCACTATCTTAATGTTTTAAAACATAGGCACCTTTGGTTGTCATGATGATTTCCCAGTGAAATAATATATTAAACAGGATTTAAGACATTAACACTACTCCTGAACTGAAGATTATAAGTACTGATTTCTGGATACTGGGTCTTTTCACTCTCTTTTTATAAAATATATATAATTAAAGTTTGTTGAGGCTCTCCTAGGCTAGTTGGTACTTCACTGGAAACCTTCTTATAGTTTCTAGGTAGAAGACATATTAGTTGATATGTTTCATTAGCTTCACTGTTAACGTGATAAAACACTGAACCAATACAACTTGGGAGGAAAAGGATTTATTTTTAACACTCCATATCATTTCTATCAAAATGGCAGTCAGGGCAGGAATTTAGGACAAAAACTGAAGTAAAAATCATCGAGAAATGCTTTTTTTCTGGCTTGGTTTCTACAAGTTGCCCAGCTTTCTTAGACAACTCAAGACCACCTGTCCTCCTGTCCAGGATCAGAAGCACTCACAGTGGACTGGCCCCTCCACCATCAACTACTATTGAAGAAAATACTCCACAGGCCAAACTAAAAGAAGCAATTTCTAAATTGATCTTCCCTCTTTTCAGGTGACTCTAGTTTCTATCA
The DNA here is from genome assembly GCF_011762505.2 of Arvicanthis niloticus. NCBI lineage: Eukaryota > Metazoa > Chordata > Mammalia > Rodentia > Muridae > Arvicanthis > Arvicanthis niloticus. The sequence goes on along the minus strand of NC_047674.1, from coordinate 10,018,779 downwards.
AGTTGACAAAACCTAACCATCACAGTACCTTATCTACTTTCAGTCATTACAAGGTATTTATGAACATAATACCTTCATTCTGCTTACTCTGAAACAGGTAAGCCTCTCTTGTTTGAAATGTTATATACAGGAAGGGATCCTTCCTGTAATGGAGCAGGTGTTTATACTTATCTTTGAGGGGATAAGAGAAGAAGTGAGTAGCACCCAGACAGTGAAGTCATAGAAGCTGGTATGTTAATCCACTGGTGAAGAATTGTGATAAACTTTTACTAGGCTAGCACTCTCATTATCTATTGCAAATTACTCTGTTATTGTTATCGAAGACGAAATCTTTTTGACACCAATCTTTCCCATGTTGTCATTCTGGCTTTATTCCCATTAGTATGACTTATCCTTTCTCTGCTCTTCTGCCCACAAACATTAATCTGTGACTTCAAAAATCTATATATGGGGATTAACAAAGAGCCACATAATCAAAATCATTGTTTGTCAAAAAAGGTTTTTACACTAATTACTCAATGACTCTTTGTTGAAGTCAACATTACTACTTTTAGACAAAGGCTTTACATATTCCATATTTTTATTAATTATTTTATTTGTTTATAATTCAAATGATATCCCCATTCCTGTTTACCCTCCAGAAACCCCTTATCCTGTCTCCTCCCCCCTGCTTCAGTGAGGGCACTCCCCTACCCACCTACCCACTCCCACCTCCCCATCCTGGCATCCTCCTACTCTGGGGCACTGAGCCTTCACAGGATCAAGGGTCATTCCTCCCATTAATGCCCAACAAGCCATACTCTGCTACATATGCAGATGGAGCCATATGTCACTCTTTGGTTGGTCGTTTAATCTCTGAGAGCTCTAGATTGTCTGGTTAATTGATATTGTTCTTCCTATAGAGTTGCAATCCATATTTCTTTCTGTATGTATATATACTTATTTGTTGAAAAGGGGAATTGTCATCTCTTATAGTCTCCATTCTCATGGAGAAATAGTAAACACGGAAATAATATCTATTGCTTATTTTAATGTAATTATAATGTATCGATCATGTCAGAAGATTAATTACCATGATCTGCATGCACCTTGATTTCTTTTTGTCATATATTGTTTGAATCTTTACTTCAGCAACTATTACATTATATAACATTGAATTTTTGACCTTATGTCTTTAATGTATCCTTCTCTCAAATCTGTAAGTCATATGTAAAATACAGATACACACATGTATCCATCTGTGCATATATAACCTAGAAACCTGATACTCAACAACTTTGTAATTTTAATAATTGTTTACTGCTTAAATTAATTTGTCTTCTAGCTTCTCTTCTGCAAATAAATATATTAGCCCTCAAATCAACTACCAATTCTCTCAGAATTTTTAAGCTTCTTTCTTCACTTTTTGCCCAATTAATTTTAAATCCTCACTGAATCCACCTTTAATTTATTTATCAAACCTACAATGCTTTTCCATTCCTGCTACCAATATTCTTCCACATTCCATTTTTTCCTATACATGTCAGTAAAATCTTCACAAACTGAATCTTGTCTTAGCTGCCCTTTGGTTTGTTTTCTTTCATTTATTTTAAATTTTATCTTCAATATTAAAACCTTTAAATGATATTTTTAAATTACCATGGGAAAATAGTTGGCCCATAATCTTGAACATCAATCTTCTTTTTCCCTATAATTGAATTTGGACTGTTCATTAAACACCAACAACTGAAGAGAGAGAACAATCTTAAAGAACTAGTCATTTTTATAATATATAGATTGGAAATACCTACTTCGATATCTAGAAAACCTTTAAAAATAAATATTACTGAGATATAGTTCCAGTCGAGAGATTGTAGTATAGCAAGAATGGTGCTGAGTGACTATTCACTGTATTATAAGTAGGAGGAGCAATCAAACCCATCTCATATATTAGGAAAACAATTGTACATGCTGGCACAAGTGACAGAATTCATAAGTATCGATCGAATTTCTAAGAACTCCATATTTAGTAAGGACAAGAAAAACTCTCTGAAGTGTCTGCTTTTCAGTTTGTCTGCAGTGACTATCACAGCTATTTAAACTAAATGGAGAAACATGTTAGAAAAATTCTACATGAAATCAGGCAATTATTGAGTAAGAGGCACTTTGAATTTTACTCATGATGTTAAACAATGACTTTGTTGTTCAAGGAACTCAATTCAGCTCTTTAGCATCACAGATTGGCATTCTTGAAGTGCTGTTTATGTTTGTATTTGTTATGCTGTAATTTTCTCTATGTTGAAGAGGAAGCTTGTGAGACTCAGGCAATAAACAAACCTGGCAAGTCAGGCAAAAGCAACAAGGCCCTATCCTCAAGTTATGTAAAGAGGCTCTCTGACTTGTTGAATTGCCTGCTACTACCCCTGTAAGCTCCTGGCATGCAGCTTTCGTAAGCAATCCCTCTACCTCCTGCTTCTATGGTGAGCTTTTCAGTGATACAGCTGCCTTTGAGTCTTGAGGAACCCCAGTCTACTTCCTAATTCACCAAAAGAGACTTTGGTATAATTGTCTTCTTAATCTGTATTGGTTTTCTATCTGGTTTGAGTAGAGGTTTCTTCACAATTTCCAGGAGTAGTCACAGGACACATTATACACTGCTCTGAGGTCATTGATTTCACTTTGTTGTTTCTTGATCTTTCTTGAGTACAAACATTCATCATATGAAGAATATGGCATATTAACCATGTTTGTATCTCCATACTCTAGCACAGAAATTGGCAAACATGGCCAGTAAACACAATTGTATGTGAAAACATGAATATATACTAAAGAATTTTCTTGAGTTGTTATTGACTATTTAATTTTTTTGGTATTGAAACTTCACAGTATTTACCAAATTCCTTGAATCTGTGATTTTTTTTCTGGAGTTAAGGGCAACGAATATTAATAATTTATTAAGAACTCCATGTGACTTATAAAAGACCTCTCCTGTAGCAGGTGATAGTCTAAGCTCCAGGGATGAAGCCCTGCTTTGATGGAAGTTGCATTCTAGTAGTGAATAAACCATGAAGTGTGGATTGCAAATGTACAGCATAAGAGCAAGGGAATTTTAGCTCACATGTAGCAGAGTGTAAGGAAGGTCTTTGCTTTAAAGCACAAGTAGTGCAAGAATGTTCAATATAATGTAAGTTTAAGTACTATATGGGAGTACTTATTTAAGTACTAAATAAGACAAGACGAGACAGAGAAAGACTGCTGGTTAATTTTAGAAGGGGCAGGATGCACTTCTCATTGACATGGTACAGAAATTAGGAAACAGTTGCCTGGGAACAATTAATTAAATACAGAAGGCAGAAATGTAAGCAATGTTTAAGCAGAGTAGAATTCATTAGCCTCAGCCTTCAATATTTGAAGATGTTTAGACCAGTACTAAACATGCATACAAAAGTAACCTCTTCTCCACCAAACAAGACACACACAATGATTTTATTTTATTTGTATGACTAATTAGAATTTTATAGAAATAACTATAAGTACTTAAAAACCATTAAGACCATTTAAATCCCACTATGTGCCATGCTATACCTAAAGAAATACAATATCTGACATGAGGCATTTAGATTCATCCCACTTTTTTCCACAAGGAACAACTTTACTGTGATTTTTCTATGATCTGTTATACTTTCTGTTAAAAACACAATGCCACATTCTAAAATATGTAGATGGTGCATGCTTGAATTTTTGATTTACCAAATAAAGTAACTTAATTATTATTTCACAGGTCCTGATTTAGGCTGGATTTTAGTTATTATATTTAAACAGCCTGGGTGTGATTGGGTAAAGTAATAGAGAAAGTGGCAAATGAGGGTGGGGCAAACAAAACATCTGTTACTGAAAGAAAAAATACTAAGACCTATTAGAGTGTTTCCTTAATATAGATTATAATTTAGCAATAGAAAGACCTATTAATCAAATATTTAGAGATAAAATATAAAGGTGATTTTTCTATAAATCATTGGAAATTCAAAAAATGAATGCTACAAGAATAGCTTTGATCCATAGGTTAATCATCCATATGCCCAAGAAAGCAAAACTTGATTAGTGCTCCTTTGTCTGTATATGAGTTGAGCAGAAGAGGCCAGGGAAGCCATTTGCTGTTATGATAGAAAATTTTCTTGATGCACACTACAACTTCAGGAATGAAAAGTAGCTTGATAGGGAAGGCCAGGTTGCAAGACCTGCTCTTCTTAAACGTGTTTAAAGCCCACTGTCATTCAGAAGTCTTTACTATAATTATTAAACAGAAAGAGAAATCCATTAGATCTAACAAAAGATGGGCTAAACCCAAACAGTTTACTTGGCAAACACAATCTATATTAAATCTCAAAAGAACAAAGACAATTTTGACAGAACTATTTTTTTTCTTTTAGGGATTTTCTTTAATAGGTTTAACAGATAAATAGGGTCAAATGGAAAATCGCAAAAGTTGTTTATGAGACCTTCTCATAACCTTACAACAATTAAAAATGCTTAAAAGTGACACTGGGTATCATCTATTATATTAGCAGCCAATGTACTCTAATATTAGAAATTTAGTTAATAGCTTGCAGAAACATATTCATTTGCTTTTGAAAATTTTATGTTCAAACACTTTCAGAAGAGTGCTTGTCAATTTCATTCAAGCCAGAGCAGTAGTCTATATTAAATACTATATACAAAACTCAGTACTAAATAAATGTCGGCTAAAATGACCCTGAATCATGACAACTAGCTTCTTATTGATTACCATCTTCTCTGAGAGAAAGAAGTTAAAAGCAATTAACCATAAAGTAGGGCATACTGTGTTAAATTCTATGCTATGGATATAATGTGCCCAGAGAGTAGAATAAAGGAAGGAATTCATTCTAAAGAAGAAAAAAATTCAATTTACTGAGAACAAGCAGTTTCCTTTTTATTTCCCTTTGTATTTTCTTCTCCTATATTTTGAAAACTCATTTTTTAAAAGTCATATTCTATTAGGTATTGGAATGGAGAAATCATAGAAATAGTGGAGAAGTTTCTGAGTTTATGTGCCTGATAAGGCTGGTATAGTACATGCTCCAGGGCTTAAAACACTGATGTTAGCTCGTGAACCTTGGATATGACTATGGAAAATTTCTCTGTATCCCCCGTATGCAGTGAGCATCAGCAAAAGTTTCCAAACTGGAGGCACAACCTAGCCCTGGGCATGGGAAGGGAGCTTGCAGAGAAATAGAAGGTTTTAGAGGACAAGACTTCAAGCTAAAAATAAAATAAAATAAAATAAAATAAAATAAAATAAAATAAAATAAAATTTAATTAAAAATCAACTAACTAAAATGAACACCTCAGTTAATGGGCATGTAGTGCTAAATCACACGACTTGTAGCAAAGGAGTAAAAAAGAACAAATTTGAGAAATAAACAACCATCACTGACTGGTATGGGGTGAGCTGGAATCAAGGGAGAACATGATGAGATTCTCAGGGTGGGAAAAGGTCCACTGAGAAGAGTTAGGAAATTTAATGTAATCCACACATCCTCATCTATAATACCTGCCTGAAATGCTATCTATGCAGGAAATGGTCATGAATCAAAGCCATCATGAAGTCCATCAATCATTCTTGAGTGATGGATCATTAGAAGCAGCATGGGAACAATAAATTAAGACTACCAATCGCTATAATTTATTATAAAGGATTTAGACATAAGTGGTTAGGTTATAACATCAATCTGTCAATCTTTCATCCGTCTGTCCTCCTACCTACCTACCTATCTACCTACCTACCTACCTACCTACCTACCTACCTACCTATCTAGTTGCTCAAGTGATCAGAATGATAAGCCAGATTTAAAATCCCTAAGAAAAGTTCTACCCTTTAGGGGTTACCCTAATACTCAATGAGATTGTGTTTCCTTCTTTTAAAACTTTTACTTATTTGTTTATTTATATCCCAAGCGCTGATGCTCCACTCTCAGTTACTCCTCACTGAGACACTCCTCCAATCCTCCCTACCCTTCTTCTCTAAGAAGATGGCCCCTCTAGGTATCCTCCTACTCTGGAGTATTGTCTCTGCTAGATTAGGGGCATCCTCTCTCACTGAGGCAGGATAAGGCAGCCCTATTGGGGAATGGATACCACAGTCAGAATAAAGATTTACAAGAGCCTTCGTTCCAGTTGTTCTAATGCCTAGATGGAGTCTGAGATGCACATCTGCTGCATATGTGCCAGTGGTTGGTGAAAAAATAGGGAAAGCCACACACACACACACACACACACACACACTGACACACTGAACTGGTAGTTCAGTTTCTGAGAGCTTTCAAAGGTCCAGGTTAGTTAATTCTGTTGGTCATCCTGTGGGGTTTCCTTCCCCTTCAGGGCCTTCAATCCTTCCACCAACTCTTCATAAGAGTCCCCAACCTCCATCCAATGTTTGGCTGTGGTATCTTCACCTGTTTCAGTCAGCTGTTGGATGGAGCCTTTCAGAGGACATTAATGCTAGGTTCCTGTCTGCAAGCATAATGGAATATCATAAATAATGTCAGAGGATGGTACTTGCCTATGGGATAGGTTCCAAGTAGGGCCAGCTGTTGGTTGGCCATTCCTTCAATCTCTGCTCTATCTCTGTGCTTGCATTTTTTTTTTTTTTTAGACAGGACAAATTTAGGGTTGAAAGTTTTGTGGGTGGGTTGATGTCCTTATCCCTCTATTGGGGGTTCTGCCTGTTTACATGAAGTGGCTTCTTCAGGTTTCACATCCCCACTGTTAGACATCTTAGCAAAGGTTTCCTGCGTTGAAAATATCATCCTGAATGAGATAACCCAGACCCAAAAGGACATGCATGGTATGTACTCACTGATAAGTGGCTATTAGCCATAAAGCACAAAATGCCAATGATACAGCCCACAGACCAAATACTTTAAATAAAAACAGAAGGCCCAAGCAAGGATATTGAATCATACAAGGTAAAAGGAACAAAATAGTCATAGGAGGCAGAGGGATGGAGTAAAGTAGGTGGGAGAGGGAAGGAAAATGAGAGAAACAGGTATGGGAAGAGACAGGAGGGAGACTCAGAGGGATAGAAGAATGAAGGGAAATCTGCAGCTGCCAGGGGTGGGGTTGGGGAGGAATCTTCTAGGAAGTCCCAGGAACCTGAGATGAGAGGCTCCCAGGAGACAGTGTTTCTTTTACAAGATTTTTCTGGGTTGATCAAGCTGCAGTCTGCTTGTGCTGTGTATTTGACTCCTATCTTGTTTCAACTATTCTTAAACATTTGCCCAGTGAGTTCTGTCTTGAGGTGGCAGGTAGTGGTCATAAATTTGGAAACATAAACATGACTGAAGAATCCCTGCTGTTTATAGCAAATGTCTTTGCTTTCATTATACTCCATAGCAATTATCACTACTTTGTTTCATTGTGGCTTGAAAGAAAGGTCTTTAGTTCAGCTATTTCTCCCAATTTGCAATGTCCTTTTTTCTATTTGCTTATCCTGATCTGTCACAACAAGCTCAATATTTCTAAATTAACTTAATTTACCTCCATTTGTCAGTGTTACTGCAGTGATAACATGCATCCTACACATGCAAGAGTGTCCTTGTGTTATTTTAGGTGAATTTGAGTCACAGTCTATTGACAACTTTGGTGTCAGAATATTTTCTAGACAACCAATATATCTCTTATAATGTAGTCCTCACTAACAAGTTACCTCCAAACTCTGAGAATTAAGATCTTCAGCTGACCCTTCTTCTCACCTTGTTCCCCACCACATCTTGATATCTTGCTCAGTGCATAAAGGCAGACACCTTGATCTTTAGATGGAGTTCTGGGGCTCAGATACAGGAAACATTTCTTCTCTTCAGTTTTAATATGATTCTATGCTCTCAAGTAATGATTTCTATAACAAAAATTACCTCAAATTGTGAATTATTAAGCTTACTTAGATTGAGAGATATACCAGTGCTTCTCTTTCTTTTACTTGACTCTCATCATTTCAAGGCTAAAAATACTATGTGGTTCATAGGGGTAAATTGGAAATCCCAGATGTCCTGATCACTTAAACATTTTTTGCCATCTCTTTTGTGGTGTTCCCATGATTCTGGGGTTTATAGGTGTAGGTGGCATTGATTATGTACCAATTAAGACTAAGCACCCATAGGCACTTGCCCTCTGCATTTTGGTCAGTAATGGATTAGTCTCTGTCTCTGGGGGGAAAAACTTCTCTAATGCAGGCTAAGAGCTACATCTATAGCTAGGTAAACATTTGAATATATAAATTAAATTGGTTTAGACAAATAACAATAATAGGTTTTTCTCTAGGTTCTATAACCTCTCCAGTCTTGGACAGTTGGCCAGGTTACCAAACCAGGCATAAATTCCATCTTTGTCTTTGGTAGTTTTGTTCTACAATTAGAAAGCTAATGATTATTCCTAAGACAAATGCCACTATTTCACTACCAGATATTTTGCTATGGTTATCAGGCTTTACAGCTATGTAAGAATATTGATTGATTTTCTCCCTTGACCGTTGCATGGTGTCTTGACATGCTGAGAGCTGGTCCCCAGAGAGGAGGTTTCTAGGATTATTTGAGCTTGAGTTCTCTGAAGTTCTGTGTCCAAAGTGTGTAGTGTTTCCAGCAATAAGCTCTTCCTTAAAGTTCAGGAAGGCAACAGAGGGCAATGATAATAGCCTGAATTGTTTGGGAGGGGTCCTTTGGATATTCCTAACAACTTGAAAGGAGGTGTCCCATGCCTGTCCTTGGGTATTTTGTTCTATAATCTATGGCCAAGGATCAGGATATTTGGTGCTAGATGTGTATTCTTAACATGACAGGGGTGCTGTCCCAATGAAATCTGAATACTTTGTTTCCTAAATAAGACCTGCACAATAACACCAGTTGACATACCAATGTGACAGGAAATTTCACAAGCCCCAACCCTTAGATGAAGAGCTAGAGCCAATCACTGGCTACTTAGAATCAGCCTTCTCCCAGAATGAACCACTGATAGGTATCCAATTCCAAGTGGTAAGATCTATACACATGTAAATAAAAGCAATATTTAATGGTCTTTCTCTCTGTGTCTCTCTCTCTGTCTCTCTCTGCTTCTGTCTTGCTGTCTCTCTCTCTCACACACACACATATGTACATAACTCTAACTAAAGAAGAACAGAGCATAAATTTATGATCATAGGAAGATGCTGAAGTTTATATTCATTTATGAAACAAAATTTAAATGAAATGAAAACAAATGGAAATAACAAGAAAATATAATTCTACTAGTAACACTGCACTCTTGGTAGCAGCTGTGTTCTATTACTTTGTATTTCACTTCCTCAGTAAATCATAGTATTAATTAGTTTTTATGTTAAAATAAGATTAAATGCGAGTGGCTATGAAAGAGCATATTTAACTATTGTCACCACTGTTTTCTGTGATGGATATCTAGCAAGCAGATATCTGAAAAGAATCAAACTTAGAATACAAATATTTAGTAAGACAATTGTTATCTCAAAGTAGGACTGTCCCAGGATTTTTATCAAAATACATCTGCAATTTTAATGCATTATAGCTTTCTTAGGGAAGTGTAAGGGAACAGGCAGTAACACATTCTGAGGCAATCTTGAAGGCCTTGCCAGATGTTGTAATTAACTGCTATTTTTGAAGCAGAGGTAAACATCACAAAACCATGAACAAATACACCAGACATCCAAAGAGTCTTCCATCCTGCCCTGCTCCACACCAGCCAACTTACTCAACTGAAAACAGGAGGCATTTCTTACTGTCTAAACTCATCAAAAAGCTTAGTGGACCAGCAAATGACAACAATAAACATCTAACCAACCATGAAACAAGAAGTCAGAGCTTTCAACTTGTATGCATGCTTAAGCTAGGAAAGATGCCAGTCAACGAGTTTAAAAGAAAGAAAAATATATATAAGGAAATAGCAAGAGAGCTATTGGGAATATTCCTCAGGGGCCTAAGGGAAAAGAGCCCAGTGCCTTACATAGCTAAGGAGGCTAAGGCTTCTAGAGGCCCCTAAAGTAAGTATACAGCAACTTGAAGGACATGTAGCCTAGAGTGGCATTCAGCTACTTGAAGAAGTTGCCTATTTCTTAAGAGACTTACATGGTGGGCTCATCTTGGGAATACTGTCCGGCTATGAGTCATCTGGATTGTACTTTTCTCCTTTAAAAAAGAGTTCTGCCTGAAGTCAGCCAGAGCTAGGTTATGAGAACTCAGAGGATCTGGGAATTAGTGAGACTAAAGAGATGCCACTCTCTTCGTGGACAGAAGTGCTGGCTATCCTCCTCCATAATCTTCATTCTGCCCACAGTTCAATTATTTACTGAAGGAAGAAACAAAACCATGTGTTTTAGCCCTTGATTAAGGAGAGTATAGTGTTTTGTTAGGAAAGTCAGCTGCAGAGTCTGTGTGAACGCGGCGGCCGGTGCGCTGAAAGGTTTTGATTTGGCTAATCACTGAGGTCTTGCTCGAAGGCTAAGTAAGGAGCCCAGGCAGAACAAATTCATTCCTGATGAAGTCTTGCAGCTGACAACGTGGAATAATTTGAATCACAGACCTGTGAAATTTGATCAGGATGGAATTAAATGACTCCCAAAGTGATTTGGCAAGTCAGTTTTAACCAAGGAGTGACAGCCTAGCAAGTGAGAGCCCATTTTCTTCTGCATTCTCATCAGGTCTTTGCTATCTGGAACAATTCTAAAGTCCACACCAGGAACTCAAGGTTACCTGAAGTCAAACTAAAATGCATATCCTAACACCGACAGTCAATTTACTAACACATATGACTGTATCATTTACAAAGCTGTCCAAATCTTTCTAGGATTATGCTATGTTAGATCTGCTTCAGGTTGTTATGTCTAGGTGTGTTCTAAATTTGTATGAAATAAAATTTCTTTTCATTTCTCCTACACACTTTATTCCATACATATTAAAGAGTACAAAGTATGCCCAGGTGAAAAATTGGAAAGTTCTACAAAACCATCATCAGCTCAACCTTGATCTATACTAACCCAGGCAGAGAATTCTAAGTGCTGTCCTGATGAGCTACATTGAGTCATTCACTTCCATTCTTACAGCATATGGATGTGATACCATCACATGCCATTCTGAGGACAGAGATGAGTTGAGAAAATGAACCCAACACAAATTGGAGACTTCCAAAGTGTTGTCACTAGTTGTGGATTTCGCTGTCAAAACCAACGTTGGACCACAATCGCGAAATACTTTTATCCATGCAAGAGTATGTTAAAAATTGATATTTATATATTTTACCATGACCAGTGGGACATGTCACATTCAGCTAGATTGTTTCTTAGAAATTGGTCCTGGCAGGGGAAGTTTGACGAAAATAATGTACAGGGAACAAATAGATGAAATTTAGAAGAATTGTATGGTAGTGCACAAGAAGTGATTATAGAAGATGTTTCTAAAGAAAAGATGTAGCTAAAGGAACACTAAGATGAAAACTAAAACATATTACTGAGTTCTATAGTAATGAACTAGATAAGAGCTGATCATGGTGTTGCATGCCTAAATCCCAAACTCAACAGGCAAAGGCAGATCGCTGTAGATTCCAAGCCAGTATGGACTACACAGAAAGTCCCAGGCCAGCCAAGGTTACAAAAATAGCACCATGTCAAAAAATAAAATAGTTTTTCTTACAAAAAAAAAAAAAAAACAGAAAAAACTAAGATGTATATATGAGAAAGGACATCTAAAAACTGCAGTACTGAAATGCTTAGTTTTTAAATAAGCATAATACATATTATTAATTGAACTCAAGGCTATCAATGGTTGGTAACAAATGGAAGCTAAAGAGAATTAGCTTATTCAATGGTTTGGTTTAATTTACAGCTTCTTAATTTTGTTTCCCTTGAAGAAGAAATGGTAAGGGTGGAGAAATGCAAACCTTTTTATCTCAAGTCTGTGCTATGACTTCTATACCATAACTTAAACATTTTTAATATTCCTGATTTTACATACTACATATATACATCATATATGTACACATTATATATACACATATGTGCACATGTGTGTGTTTGTATATGTGTGTGTGTGTATTCATTTAAATTTATTGTCAAGACATTCTCTACTCAATTGTGGTCCTATTTGCCAACATGCAACATTTCCCTATAAGGGCAAAGCTTATATACACACATCATATAATAAGTTTTATGATACACAAGACTTACAGAAGTACGTGAACATATTATTGGCTTTATAACATATAAAATATATGTGTGTGCATGTGTGTGTGTATGGAGGTGAGGATCCTTATTAATTCAGAAGAGTATTTACAACAAATATTATACATTGGCCTCACATATTTTTCATATATCATAATGTTTATCATCAAAAGAGAACTTTTTCAGTTTTAGATATTGCCTGTTTAACAAAATATCATTAGAAGAAACATTAATTCTTGTGATAATCAAGAGGGTATATTAAAATAAAATATAGGCACTTTATAAATTTCAGATAAACTGACACCAAACACCATTGTTTCTTGGCTTGAAACAGATTTCTGATTCTTCCACCTTATATCCATTCTCCTCTCTGTTTCTACCAAAGTCCTTACCATCCAACACTGTGCCTTCAATATCACTGGAATTACATTCCTTAGTTTCCTAAATGTGTCCTAATTCTCCTCTACTCCTTTGTAGACTCCTGCTGCATGCACATAGACACATAGGCACAGAGGCATCTGCTAAGTCTCATCCTTGTGTTTTTATCTTTACACTTTCCACACATGTGTGCAGCTTGAGGTTCTGCTGTTACATTAAAGATACTGCTCACACATCCAGCCTTTCTTTGTAAATACTAGCAAATAGTAGTATACCAGTGGTACTCCAGTCTACAAGGAAATCCATCTTCTCCACTCATTCTTTTCTTTCTTTTCTCTTTATATTTTTATTGGATATTTTATTTATTTATATTTCAGAAGTGTTATCCCCTTTCCCCATTTCCCCCCCACCCATAAACTTCCTATCCCATCCCTCCTCCTCCTTTTTGCTTTTACACCATTTTAATTATGTGCAAGTATTAAGGTCAGTTCCAGGATGAGGAACTAGCAATATAATAGATGCAAATAGTCAAGGAACAAGCAAGACAATAAACACAAATAGTCAAAAAACAAGCAAGGCAATGAACAAAGTCCCACAATTACTCTCATGATCACTATTTCTAAGAGCTTATCAGTATGACTAAGATATCTGAGCCTACTCTCCTGTCCTAGCCCAAAGTCATTTTCTTGCCTAAAACATCTACTTCTTTGTTCTAGCCTAAGATTTAGATTCCTACCTGAAATTACTTCTTTGTTCTAGCCTAATGTAACAATCATGTCTGAAGCCCATTTCCTTGTCCTTGGCCAATGTCAGATTCCTGCCAAGCAGCCCCCAAAGCTCTTCACATCTCCCTCTTTTTTATTTCATAAACAAAACTGAGACTGTCTTAGGTTGTTCTGACAAGAATGCCTTCCTTACCCATCATGGAATATACATTATCAAAAACAATGCATTTCTGTCTTAGGTTGACAATGTTCTGTGCAGAATCTTTCCCGTCCTTTACTTGCCAGCCTGTTAAGTTAATAACACTGGGGGTCCATTTTCAGTTTCAAGTCATGTACTTTGGCTGTCAAGGCATCCCCCTCCTTCTCTACCTGTTAAATATAGTACTTGAAACAACAGATGGAGGTCAAAGGATACAAATTGGAAAGAAAGAAGTCAAAATGTTACTACTTACAGATGATATGATATTATACTTAAGTGACCCCAAAACTTCCACCAGAGAACTCTTAAACATGATAAACAGCTTCAGCAAAGCGGCTGGATATAAAATCAACTAAAATAAATCAGTAGCCTTTCTCTACACGAAGGATAAACAGACTGAAAAAGAGATTAGGGAAATGACACCCATCACTATTGTGAAGCCCATTGTCAGTATTGTCATAAAGAATATAAAATAACTTTGGGTGAATCTAATCAAGTAAGTGAAAATCTGTATGATAAGAACTCCAAATCCCGGAAGAAAAATATCAAAGAAGATCTTAGAAGATGGAAAGATCTCCCATGCTCATGGATTGGTAGGATTAATATAGTAAAAATGGCCATCTTGCAGAAAGCAATCTATGTATTCAATAGAATCCCCATCAAAATTCTACCTCAATTCTTTATAGAGTTAGAAAGAGCAATTTGCAAATTCATTTGGAATAGCAAAAACCCCAGGAAACTGAAAACTATTCTCAACAATAAAATAAATTCTCAGGGAATCACCATCTTGGATCTCAAGCTGTACTACAGAGCAATAGTTATAAAACTGCATGGTATTGGTAGAGAGACAGGCAGAAAGACCAAAGGAATTGAATTGAAGATCAAGAAATAAATCCATACACCTATGGTCACTTGATCTTTGACAAAGGAGCCAAAACCATTCAGTGGGAAAACCACTGCATTTTCAAAAAATGGAGCTGGTTCAACTGGAGGTTGGAAAGTAGAAGAACACAAATTGATCCATTCTTGATCTCCTTGTACAAAGCTCAAGTCCAAGTGGATCAAGGATCTCTACATAAAAACAGACACACTGAAAGTAATAGAAGAGAAGATGGGAAAGAGCCTCGAACACATGGGCACAGGGGAAATGTTCCTGGACAGAACACAAACGGCTTATGCTCTAAGATCAAGAATTGACAAATGGGTCCTCATAAAATTGCAAAGCTTCTGAAGGGAAAGGACAATAGGCAACCAACTGATTGGGAAAACATCTTTACCAATCCTACATCTGATAGCGGGCTAATATTCAATGTATATAAAAAACTCAAGAAATTAGACTCCAGACAAACAAATAACACTATTAAATAATGGGGTACATAGTTAAACAAAAAATTCTCAACTGAGGTAACTCAAATGGCCAAGAAGACCTAAAGAAATGTTCAACATCCTTAGTCATCAGGGAAATGCAAATCAAAACAATCATGAGATTCTACCTCACACCAGTCAGAATCGCTAAGTTCAAAAACTCAGGTGATAGAAGATGCTGGCAAGGATGTGGAGAAAGAAGAACACTCCTCCATTGTTGGTGGGATTGTAAGCTGGTACAACCACTCTGGAAATCAGTCTGGTGGCTCCTCAGAAAACTGGACATAGCATTACCTGAGGACCCAGCTATACCATTCCTTGGCATATATCCAGAAGATGCTCCAACATATAACAAGGACACATGCTCCACTATGTTCATAGCAGCCTTATTTATAATGGCCAGAAGCTGGAAAGAACCCAGATGTCCTTCAACAGAGGAATGTATACAGAAAATGGGGTACATTTACTCAATGGAGTACTACTCAGCTTTTAAAAACAATGAATTCATGACATTCTTAGGCAAATGGATGGAACTGGAAAATATCATTCTGAGTGAGGTAACCCAATCACAAAAGAACACACATGGTATGCACTCACTGATAAGTGGATATTAGCCCCCAAATTCCGTTATTTTCTTAACATCAAATGCCCCTATATCCTCATTAGTAAAAATACTAATTTACTACCAAGTATTTATATGGTGTACTATTTTAGCCTCTAATTTCTTTTACATCATTTGTGGCTGAATAATATGTTTTCTTTTCTTTCTTTCTTTTCATTTATTTTTGACAGGGTTTTTCTCTATAGCCTTGGCTCTCCTGGAACTCACTCAGTAGACCAGCCTGGCCTAGAACTCAGAAATCTGCCTGCCTCTGCCTCCCAAGTGCTGGGATTAAAGGCATGCACCACCACTGCCCGGCATAATATATTTTCTTACAGAAATTTGCTTTAAAATTTTCCACTCTTCAATAGTCCAAAACACTTGAATGGAGATGAATGAATATATGGATATATTTCACTGTCTTTTATAGTGTTACATTAATTTCACATGGTTACAGGAATTCAAGATATTAAACTACACAGTTACTCACTCATTGGACTTGTGCTGAGTCATCTAAAACAGTCAGCACACAGTTTCAAAAAAATTAGAATTTATTTTTGTTTCACCCATGGTCATTGCAGCCCACCATTGCTGGTGACTTGACCAAGGCTGACAGGCCTTTTCTTTCATTAACATACAATTTTCTATTTTCTTCATGTATTTTTTCCTACTCATTTATCATGATTAGAGTTAGAGTCCTCATTTTTATCCTCATTTTTATTTATGTGAATGCCTATTCTTTTCTACATTCTAAGACATGAAATTATTGTTACATTTTTCTGTGATCATCACTTGCCCTCAGGTTTTAGTTTCTAAAGTAGCAGCATAATGGTGAGCTTATATGCTTGGTTATACCCATTTTACAAGTGATTAATGCAAAACTAAAGGAAGGAAGAGAGGAGGGAATATAGAAGGGAAGGGAATTAAAATGAGAGGAAAGTGAAGGGAAAGATAAGAGTAGACATACCTCAAGTTTCTTTCTTTTTATTATTTTATTCATTTACATTCCAAATGTTGTCCTCCTTCCCAATTCTCCCTCCCTGAGTTCTTCATCTCATCCTCCCTTCTCTTTCCTCTTAACTGGTAAAGTCTCAGATGTAACATAAAATTTACCTTTAACTATATTTCTACCTCCTTCAATGTTTAATTTTGCCTCTTAACATACTATTACTGTCACAGCAGTAATCCTGTGCTTCATTCTTTCCCATTGGAATTACAAGTTCCTATATACAGACACCATTGCTTCATCCACTCAACTCTGTGTTGTAGTCTAGGATCTAGCAATATGGTGCTGATATGTCAGGCTTAACATGAATTACTTACAGCATAAAACACATGAAGCACCGGATGTTGCTGCATGTTAATAATCTGAGGGTATGTTCTATTTTTTATTTTAACACTATTAATAAAGTTTTTCAGATATAGTAATTCATAAATTTCAATTATTGTACAATTTTGTAGAAATAATGTTTTCATTGTTCATAATATAATGGAGGTTAAGATAAATAACCCCAACAAAAAAAAATTCAGAGGTGCAGACAGTTTTAGTACTCCTTAATTTATCATATAAAGTTTAAAATAGATGAGATGCTTAACTGTACACATCATACCGATTTCCACACTAGATTCAGAAACAAATGGACACATTTCAGTAATTGTGTGAATAAAAGAGAGTGGCTCAAATGTTTTCCAATAGCTACTTTTCTAAAGCTTGACAAGGAATTGGAAAATGTAAAGGTGCCTACTGGGTGTTCTGAAAGCTTTCGTTATCTGCATGTCCTTGCACATGCAGAGTTTGGGAAGAACAGACAATTCAGTCAATATAACAGAGTAGGAGATCAGTAAGTGTGGCTAGAGTGCTTGGTATATCTCAGACTGTGAGACTGCACACCTTCTCGTGAGGGCCAGCATCTCTAATGACTTAATCCACCATGCTTCATGAGTTTTCCATGCATAAAATAGCAGAAACAATCAGAGCAAACAAAGCAGTCAAAGCAGGCAGGGTAGTCAGTGTTGGTAGAGTATTCAGAGCCTCTATGCTCATCAGTCTGTCTTTACCAAGCAGCTCTTTAGTGATCTGCCTGTTGAGGCCAGGACTTTGTTGATTATGTCATTTATACATAGCCTTAATTTATCTAATTTCTTTTCGTACTTTTTTTTTTGTTGTTGCTGTTCTTGAAAGCGAAGAAGCTCAGAAGAAGCTGCTGGTTGGACGTGTCAGAGTAGAGGCAGAAGATGACTGGACTTTGTTATCCAGTGATTCCTATCACATCAGAAAATTCCTTCCTGTGTCATCATGATAGTCATGTAGATAAAAAACCCAATTATCTCAGGCAAAAATGGAGTGTGAAGTTCCTATATTGCATCCCCTCTCTTGGGGATTGTTGATTCATGCCATACTCACTACAGTCAGTATTATGGTCCTTGGGATATCTTATAGTGAAGACTAATGTGATCAGTTACCTTATCTAGCTTCATTATGACAGTTAAATGTCCTCTACTGAGTCCCTGATTTACTTCTATTTAAAGTACTCCAGACTACTTGATAGTGAACACTTGTGCTCCTGGAACATGCCTTATATGCATAGAGAGCCATATGTTTGTAGAACTACACATAGGCCCAATTCATCTTACAGTTGTTGGAAGTTCTCTTATCCTATTAAAAATTAGGAAGAGTTTAGAGAATTATGTCTATGATTTTTACAAAAAAATAAATATTTTGTGTTCATCAGCTATATATTATCTGGCTCAAAAAATCATTTGTAGAATATTCTGGGAGGGAACACAAAGTATTACTAGGACAGGGTTGTTTTTAGTGAATTCTGAGTCATGAGTAAAAACATGGCAACACAGGGATTTCAATAGGGGCATAGTTAGAGAGAAATATAGGGATGAGGCTTTGGCTGTGTCTAATTCCTAATTATTAATTTCTAAAATATTAATTCCAAATGTTAGGCATTTAAAGTAAATTTGCAAGCAGGATAAAAAAATGAAATGAGTCTGATACTCTAGGTCACCAAAAAAATGAAAGATCATCAGAATGTTCATGATATTAAACATATGGTTACATATAATCAGTGTGTCTTTGAATCTACCTCTGTCACAATGGAAAAGCAGGTTTAAGGGAGATGTACACAACAGTTTTTCATTTATATGAGGTGAAAATTGAATCATCTTGGATATTGTGCTAAAATGATTGAGGAGAAATTTATATCTGAAAGGTATTTAGAGATATAATGAATGATATTTGGTAGTTTACAAAGGACTGAATGAAACAACTCAAAACCTTGGTGTGAGTAACTAAGTAAGATGAAGATTTTTTTTTAAAAAAAGATAGAAAGTGTTAAATGAGGGACAAGAGAAGAAACAGGGGAGATGTTTGGCATTAAGTATGTTATATTTGCCACATTCAAAATTGTCCTTATGAATTTTGAAGTGAAGAAGCATTTTGGCTAAAATATCACAATTGAGTATAAGAAGGATGCAGACTTGACTATAGCAATGGGAGAGACTGGCCAGAGAGGTTGTGCAGTGTGTAGAGATGAGAGAGAGAGAGAGAGAGAGAGAGAGAGAGAGAGAGAGAGAGAGAGAGAGAGAGAGAGAGAGAGAGAGCAATTACCAAGGTTGAATACCTTGCCAAGGGAACTCTGAATGTGCATGTTGCTCACCAGGCTCAAAATAAAATTGAATAAAAGCTGAATAAATGTCTCTAACATAAGTGGTCTTCTGATCCTAAAGACTGACTTTTTTATATTAAAAAAGAAATGTTAAATTTGATTTTATGTTCTAATTCCATGTAGTCTATACCAGCCAGGCAAGTGTTATCTGGCAGTAGCAGAGATGCTGTGACCAAGGGAGAACATTTTCACTTTTCATTTTGAATTGCGCAACAGGTATAGGTATAGGTATATTTCTCTGGGAATGTCCAAGCAGTGATAATATACAGGATTAAAGTGGATAAGCTTATGATTAACTAATTATTTGAAACTTAGTAAGAAATGACTGAATAAATAGGTGCCTGAAAAAAAATCTTTTGTGGTTCAAATTAATGAGGGCAGAAAAAGAAATATAAATGAAAAATATTCAAAACCATGAAAGCTGGAAGAAAATTACATTATGTGAGATAGAAATATCAAAGTAGGTAAGTCCACTTCACTTGAAAAAAATATTAATTCCGCTCATTGAAGCTATTAATATTTCACCATTTTGATATCACTATTACAACAAATATTTCTCATGAGGAATTAAAAGTCCCATCACATATTAATTTTAATCACAATTTGTATCACCTATATGTTAAATATTTTTAAGTGTAAGTAGCAAGTGTTAGGTTCTGGCATCTCTGGAAACACATTAGCTATCGGTTAGCCATTCTGGGAGAGTCACACTCTTCTCAAGAGATTGAACCTTTCATACCTAATTACTTGACATGAGTTTTCCCTAGAGAATCATTCCATCTGTAAGGCACAATTCAGCAATGTGCTTTCAGATGCATCACTTGTTGAAGCTACAGTTTCCTCACTGAAATCCCCTATTGAAGATGCATGTCTCGGATGCTCTGAGCTATATGGTTAAAATGGGTGATGACATTCTGTGCTTATACATCCTAACCTTTCATCATGCCATGGTTTCACATGAAGGAACTAGATAGACAGATTGCTGACCTTTGCTGTGTTCTCAGAAAGGATCAAAGGAGTTCTCACTAATAGAATCAGATCTCGAATTTTCTAACCCAACTGAACAGCGGTTCAGCTAGCTGCAAGCTACCTCATGCGGCACACTTCCTAACTACCACTGGACTTGCTAAATGCATCTACAATTGGGGACTAGCTGTAAGAAAAATGCAGTGTATGAAAAGAAGTCTTTTATACACTGTCCCTTATTATGTTATTAAAAACCCAGGCTTAAAATAGATTGAAGTACATTTATCTTTTAATGAAAATCATCAGGAGTTTGCAGTCAAATGTTCTTATCTTTTTCTCATGTCTCTGGTGCAGAGTTGACCTTGCAATACCAACCTAGAGAGAACTACCACAGTTTTGTGGACTGACTTGGTTCACAAGCTACACTTGAAAGAGACACCAAAGCCAGCATGTCTCCTTTAAGGCTTCATTGTCTGGAGGTGTGCATGTTGGCTTTTTCAGAAGACAGGGGACACAAAAGTTCAGAGGCATTGTATAGGAAACAAAGGAGTGAGTTCTCAGGACACTGTTAGGTGAGTGGCCTGACATGCTCACAGGTCCATTGGGGGCACTGATGCAGATTGGGTGCATGTATGCAACTGATTTCAACAGTCTCACTACCGGAACATAGCCAGGACTGAGGCAGAACCAAGAAAAACATGAATCCTCAGCAGGCACACCTTCTAGAGACCTGTCTTTGTTGTCCTAGCAGGACTGAGACACATGAGTGGATCTGTCAGAACCTGAAAATGATGTATGTGATTTCAAAACCTAGTTCTCAGTTTATTTATTTATTTATTTATTTATTTATTTATTTTATTTCTCACAGCAGCCAGTGGGAAAATGATAATTGCTTGTTTCTTTTCCTTTGCTTCCTCCTGTATATATCTTAAACTCCATAACAGAGATGAGAGCTGATGCCTGAGTGGAGAAATAGGGTAGCAAGAAGTAAAAGCAGATAAAAGGGGAAATATAAAGACTGTATTCAGCTAGCATTTTATAAATATATGTAAAAAATTCACAGGGAAAATACAGTAATGAGAATTTAATGTCAAAATGATTGTAATGTTATGCCTAAATAGACTCAACATGACAAAAAATGTTCATCTTAATTAAAAACAGATTGATGCATTTTCATAGATTTCTCTAAAACTGCAAAGCTTTTGAAACTAATCCCTAAGAACAGTATTTAATGAAGAAGCATGATCACCAACTGATACACTTTAAAGCAGGAATCTAAGGTTACCTTGAATTCTTCCCTCTCCACATTGTATCAAATAATAAAATTCTGTAATAATTTTATATCACAAGGTTATTATATAATTTTTGCTATAACTGAATTTCTAATGTCCTTACTTTTGGTAATCATTTTTACTTATACACAAATTAATGTATTACTGAAATTGTGTGCTGTAAAGCTTGTTAAAGATTTTACAAAGCAGTGAAGGAAACTGTGGAGGTTTGAAGGAAAATGTTCACCAGAATCTCAGACAGACATGGTGGTGGCACTCTTTCGGGAGGTTTGGGTGTTGGGGCCTTGCTGTAGGAACTATGTCACTGGAAGTAGAATTGGAAAACTTATAAATTTGCCATTTTCAGTTCACTCTTTCTACGGTGTACTTGGAATTTCAGATGTGAGCTTTCATCTTGTTGTCCTATCCAACCGCTGGTTGCCTTGCTGTCTCCACCATTGTGGACTCTGATTCTCTGGAGTGATAAATCCCAATAATTTTTATCTTCTGTAAGTTGCCTTGGTCACAGTGTTTTATCACAGCAACAGAAAAGTGACTAAGACAGAAACATATGTGCCCTACAGATAAGCATTTGACGGACTTGCTTATTGTAACGAGGACTTCTTACTGTTACCGTTTCTTACATTAGTTTTTCAGTGATTTACAACAAAAGTTAGCAGCCATGGGATTCTATTGAAGCTATGCATTACTACAAGAAGATGAACTTCCAAAATACTGTATGTAATATTCATACAGAGAAATAATGCCTTTTGATCAAACCTATCCCACTCCCTTCTCTCCAACCACTCCCCGATCCCATGCCACTTTTTTCTTCCAACTTCATATGCTGTTCTTTTAAAAATAGTCATATTACAAATATATATATTTTAATATATATTATTTAAAATTGAAATATAATTCCACTACATCCTACCCCCTGTTTCTTCTCCTCACATCTTTGCAGCACTGACAGCTCATGAAACACTGCGCAAGTCTGGCAGGAAAAAAATCCTAAGAACTAGCATATCAGAAAGTTTTCTGTAACATAGTCTGTCCTAGAACTGTCTGTGAAAATGAGGGCAAACAATGGCACTGTACGTGGATGTGCTAACCAGTGGAGGGTGGGTTGTTTCACGAGGGTGTACCTATAGACACAGAACTACAGGCAGCCAGTGGCTGCTGCGAGATTATGGTTTGTTTACTTTAGACTCACTAAGGTCATTTAGCGTTTCCCATTTGTTTATGGGTATGGAGATGTCAATTGTAGCATAGGTAGCCTCAAGCCATCCCTGGTGAACCCCGACTCTTCTCCCAGAAAATAGTGGGGTCATACTTCAAAGTCCCTCCACCATCCATCCTAGGATTCATAAGAGTTTCTTCCATCTAAGTTCATGTAGGGTAGACCTTTCTTCTTGGCTGGATGTCATCTATGTTTGGTCTATGGGGATGAGGAGTTTTGCTGCCATTACCTTGCCAGCTGCTTGCTTCGGCTGCCTGCCTGTCTGTCCTGGGCAAGTCCTTCTTCCTGGCATGTGCATCCTCTTGGCTATGTGTCACTAGAGCTTGGCTGATGGCAGTAGGAGGGGTGCTGTTGTCTGTAAACCCTGCAAAGTAGAAAGAGAATAAAGAGGCAGAGGTGCCTGCTGGCACACCACCAGTAGGTAGGGCCTTAGGTCCTCTTTTTTAAAATGGAGAAAAGCCCCTGGAAAGCTGCCGACATTGCAAGCCCTTGTGCCAGCGAGGGAGTAAAGTCAACACACGAAGGGACAAATCTATCATATTTTCAGAGTGCCTTGCAGGCCTACGCAGGGCTTTGCAGGTTTTATTAGCATTTTGTAAGCTTATTGTCTCAGCAATATACCTACTACCACTTTATTAGGAATTATCTTTGTGACATTATCCATTAGACAAACCACAAAGTCTGTAAAGCTCTCATCTTCCCTGGTGGATGTCCACCAAAGCCGAAGTTTGGGACCCAGAAGAGGGTAATTTCCTCCAGGCAGTAATAGCAAGGTTTGAGAAAGCCATCAAATTTCCTTTTGAAAATTTTAATTGTACCGTAGAGTCCAAAAATGCCCCTGTTCCAGTCAATGTCTGATATGCAGCCACAGTCTCACTATTTTCTTTTTATTTGAATGATATTTTTTGACTTCTTCCTCATATTCTGTTTTACCACAACAGAAATTATCCTCCTGAGAGACAAGCTTTTGTTACCTGCTGCTCATCCTGGGGTGTCAACCAGTATGTGGCCATACTGTGTAACAAAGATATTACATAAGGAGACATAGGACCATATTAAGGTTGGTTCCTGAAAGTTCAAGATTTGCCTGTAACACTTTTGGTATCTGGGGAGGGGGTGACTGATGGTGGTGGCCTTAGTAAAGGTTTAATTTTCCTCATACTAAACCTGAGCCTGAACTAGACTGGGGCACCAATTGAGCAGGCTCAGATATTTCTTTACCCTCTTGGGTCTGTACCCACATGTGAAGGTCTTTACCAACCTTATGCTCTCTATCAGGGCTCAATGACTCTTTTTCTGAGAATCACGGACTTACTTTTCTTATAAACTCAAAGAAATCTTGCAAAAGACAGCATGCATCTTGAAGCTTTCTTACTTGTTTCAAGACCTTAATATACATTTTTCTACCTTTTTAATATGCTTGAACCATTTTTATTTACCAAATATTCACTCTTTTATCCAGTTCTGTCTCATACAGGACAGGGAGGGTGAGGTTGAGACACCTTAGTGAAATACATAAGTCAGAAAACCTGCTAGAAAAAATTCTTTGGTTATCCCTCCAAAGTCAGAAATCCTGCTAGAAAAATTTGAAAGGAGCTGTAGTCACTCTTTAAGTATCTCTCTGGGTATTTCTCTGTTGCATAACAAAGCCCAGTCTTTTATTTATAAATCAATTCAGTCATATGCCCCAGTTTCCCTTGCGATTATCCCAGGAATCAGCATCTATGACCTTAGCCCCTTGATTCTTAGAGACAGCAAGTACATTTTTTTTTTTAAACACAGCAAATAAATTCAGAGACCTGTCTGCCTTCATAAACACAAACAATAAACTTAGGTGGTGCAGGGAGATCTTGCCCTGTGATCACAGCTCCTCAAATCTCTTTGTTTCTTCTTTTCTGACAAGCTGGCTCACAGTGCAGCTGCCTCTGGTATTTTAGGTCCAAGGAGCCCCTCATATAACTGATATCCATCCTTATATTTTTGCATAGTTGAGAAATTATACATGCTGAAACTCGTGTTTTCAGAGTTCTTTCTCACAGCCTTACAGACTGTCCTGAAGGTCACAGGGTTTACTATTTTTGCTGAGGAACACCAGACACAGCCTCGCCTCCAGACTAGTGCTCTTTTCATTGTGTAGTCATTAACACTGGCAGAGAGAATATCTCCCAAAGAGGTCCATAAAGTAAATTATGTACATTTTTATACAAATGAACCTTCCACCTAGCAACCATCAGCACTCCTGGAGGCCCATGTCCTGCTAGCTCTGCTCCAAGGACAGAAACTCTGTCACTCTGTCCCTTCCACATGGCCATGCAGGACCACAGCTGAAGTTGCATAACACCATCTCTTTGGTTCCTTGGGTAAGATCTCATTTAGGGATAAATAGAACTTTGTTTTCTCAGAAAAGCCATATAGTATTTTGTTCATTTGTGTTCTCTTGTTTTTGTTGTTTTGTCTTTTTTAAAATTTAATTTAATTTAATTTAATTTAATTTTGTGCAACAGAGTCTCAGTGCAAGGTGGTCTCAAATTTATTTTGCAGTATAGGTGGGGCTTACCAAAGTTGTCAGCATATAATATTGTATAGTCATTTAAGAACCTCATTACCTCAAAATATTTTCTATAATGTCTACAATGTCATTTATAATTAGAAATATTTATACTATGTCAATCTTTTTAATTTTATACTGCAAAATTGCTGTTTTTCTTGATTTTCAAAAAGCATTCTATTGATTTAAAAATAATTTGTCATTTTTAAAATTGACTTGTGTATGTTCTGATCTATTTATTTCGTTACTTCTGTTAACTTTCTTTTTAATTTCTTCCCCCATCCTAAGGTTTTTGAGGCAGACAATTAAGGTATCATTTGTAGGCACTGAGCCACCTAACACAAAAGCCACTACACCATAAAAGCCATCAAGGGACAGCAGGTCCCTCCTTCTCTCTGCCTACATCCAGCACAGTAAAATGTACCGTACCACAGGCACTGTCCAGTTTTCATTTAATAGAATTATTGATAAAGACTTATTAGTCAATTGCCTTTTGATTGTTTTACATACCTTTTATTCTTCCTTTATTTGTTTTCATAATTACTTTATTTCCTGTAGTGCTGTTTGATCTATAGCAAACACAAATTTCACTAGAAAGATTTCAAAACTCTGAGACTTAAATTAAAACAACCTAATGTATTTGTATATAAAAGCTCAAGTCTTTTAGACTCCCCATCATTCTGCATATTATTGTATCATAATCATATATTATGTATTTTTATAAATTATTATAGATAAAGTGATATTTTTTACTTTTTGATATTTTCCCATCATATTGGGTAAACATATATTTTCACAACTGTTGTGTACCACACATAGAGATTGAAATCCAGAACATAGTTGAATGAATAATAGGGTATCCTTGGTTTGTCTGCATGCTCAGTAGTAAATACCATATTCCTGAGTGCTGTCATGCATGCAGTCATTGCCATTTTGTTTCTCTTTTCCAGAATTTCCTTGAGCGTTGTCTATTAGATGAATTTAGTAGTAATACACTCTGCTTTTCAAAAATGTCAGTTATTTAAATTTAGTAATGTCATGAGCAGGGATTTTTAGTGAAAAAAATAGTTTCTTTGAAAAACACAGAAATATTATGGGGTTTTGTTTGTTTTAATCCCAGGTGTGGAATATGGGGCTACTTCAGATCGTCCACAGCAGCAGACTATGACTTACCTTGTGTTCTATCAGGGGCATGATTTGATCACAGGCAGATAGTTTCTGAAATTATGTGACATTTGGAATTCTGGGCACTTTTCAGAGAGTATATAAATGCTAGGGCCCCCAGAAGCATGGTGGGTTTTTGATTGTCAGTTGGTTGCTCTTGGTTTCTCTTTGTTAAGTAGTTGTGTGCCAAAATATGAAGAGATATTTGATATCCTGAATTTGAAGATCAATCTTTCCCCAGGGAACTTGACACCCCCAATCTCATAAAGTCACCGCCTTCCTCCTCTAGCCTTTTTCTCCCCTATCTCAAATATGTTCAACAGTGCCTATACATTTGGAGAGTCATATTATCTTGATCAAACTGGGTTTACCACTGTTCTTCCCCTCTGGAGAAGACCTAAAAATAGATCGCTTGTATGCCATACATGTGTAGAATTAGGAAAAAAGAGAAAATAGAAATGAATAAATGTTATTTTTTCTTATTTGCATAATGATAATCTAAAGCTTTGAAAAAACCAGAAAGCTTGTGACTGATAGCTGTTTCTTTAAAGAGCTTTTTATGATAAGCCAAACCAACTTTTTGGCACCATAAGAGTGTTGAGGATATTGGTTATAGACAAAACATTTCATAATCCTGCATAAAAACATTAATATATGGATGAATAATTCAATTATACCTAAAAATGAATTATGGCTTTGATCATGTGAGAAATTTATGAAATGAGAAGCTTGAGTTTTAACTGAAAATTTTACAAACTTCTTAAGTGAACATTCAATGTTGCAGTAAATTCCAATGAATAAAGTTAGCAAATCCTGGTCATAGAGTGTTTTCTGAGTTAGACAGATGTTATGTAATTACCATATCAATGAGTTTGTCCATAACCAAAATTAAGGGCTTGAACATTATGGTAATCACAAATCTTGATTTATTTATTTTTCTCTCAGAAACTTAATATTTTAGTGCTTATGATGTGTGATAAATGACTCAAATTCAGTGGGTAGGTTAGTGAATAAACCAGAGCCCTTCCTCCTCTAGTGAAACTAGACATGAGTAAACGATTATTCATGTAACTGTTACAGTAGTTGGTATTAAAGGGAGAGTGAAATAAAATGAGAGAGTGGTGGTTTAGCCTCACTATAGTACAGACAGTAAGGCTTACTGATACAGATGAAATGGTTGCAAACCATGGAGACCTTCACAGGTGGTGCTAAGGAAGAGCATAGAAGTCCCAAGCCCCATAGCAGAACCCTGACTGATGAGCCAGAATGTCTTAGAAGCCATGGTGTTGCAGCATAATGAGGGACCCTAAGAATATGAGTGGCTTAGGAGTGCCACAGAGCTTGCCTGACGTCAGTTAGGATGGATGCTGTGTTTAAGTGACTTGAGAAATAGCCGAATCCATGAATCTATGGATTTCACATAATGTCAGTGTAGCTCATTGGAGAGATTTACCTTTCAGCGTGAACTCAAAGCGAAGGCACACCCTCAAACTTCAGCTTACTTCTTGAGCAATGAAGAAGAATCTAGCTGGATTTTGTCACCAAACTATCTATATTGTAAATATATGTGTGCAGCAGATAAGAAGACAATGGAGTAAAAGCTCTGTAGTTGAGGTGTAAATTATTCTAAAATGCCTAGATGTGTTTTTTATTCTGAAAAATCTCTCAAAGGGTTGATGTGTGCAGAAGGCTGATAAGAAACACTGTTGAAATCAGAGTGTGAAGACCTGTGCATGTCAGCAGGTCTTTATCTCAGAGTCATGTCTGTAGTTGATCACCTGGCATATTTATTACTCTTCAGGAAAATCTGCAGACCAAGGGATAAAACAGAACCCAACAGTAAGAATTCAGAACAAGTAGCTTAGAGTTTCCTGCTTACTAATTTCCAGCAATGTGGATTTTAGGTGCATCCTACATGTCCCATTGTTGCCAAAAGCAGAATTTTGCTTCAAAAGAAGTCCACAATAGTGATTTCAAATGCAATGATATGTTCTGAGTCTTTTACAGGTTGCTATGATTCCACAAGCACGCAAACACATGCACAAATGCACAGTAAGAATTAAAGTAGTTTAATGTAAAATGCACTGTGAGATGTTGTGTTTCTTTCAACACCACCTGAGTATCATTCCTCCTATTACTCAGAACAGTTATTCCTGGTATTTAGTAATTGAGACTTTAAATGAGTAAACATATTATAAGGACTATTTCAATTATTTTACTACAAAGTAGTATTTCCAGCTTTGAAAGAAATGTGAGAAAAAATAATATTTACTGATAACTGCTCTAGAAAATTTACAATAGGTCGTGTTAGATTTGACTTAATTTCCAGTCTCAAGATGTGAGAGTCTCTGGTTATATTTGCAGATAATCAAGCTATTTGTATAACATTGATTAAATTTTGGTTGTGAAAGTTGGTACTATTGAGAGATACACATTGAACAAAATAGTCAATCATCTGGCTTGGAAATATAGTTGAGGTAGATACAGTTTGACCGATACTATTTCATGACTAATAATTACGCATTTTCACACTGTTATGAAATATTAAATGGGCAACATATAATTTAAGCTTTAAATTTTCACTGTTGTTTAAGAACTTCTACCATTTTAGGTAAAATTCAGGGAAATAAAAACTTCCAATTACTGAGTCACTACCAATGTTAAGTAAGTAGTGCTCTTGTTTCAGAGATGTATAATTATTAAAATATGTGTGTTTTGGAGTTGATGTGTAAAAAAAATTAATAGTTCACTCTTCTAAAAGTATCAAGCATTCACTTTCTTGTGCATGGTTTTATAGCTGCCATTTTAGTTGCAAAGAATTGAACTTATAAAATGTAGTTTATATCTCTAAACTATCCACAGAGTTATAAAGCCAACAGACAAATCACTGATAAAAATCAAGTTGGGACAGCAGAATGGGAGAGAAAAAATGCTGATACTGGAATTAAATCACAATTGATATTCTTTGTTGTCCAGATAATGTGCTGTGAGTTGGCTTCTGGAAGTGTGTTTTAACTTAATGAAATTAACCAAAGGCAATAGAAAAACCGTGTCACACACAAGAGCTTAAAATAGTGAACCAGGGGCAGATGTGATAAATTTTGGGGCATGTTATCATAGAGTATCAAGAGAATTTCAGAAGCAGGAAGGCCCCCCTTCCCTTCCTCCTTGAAGCAGATCATAAAAGTATAAGGAGGCCATATGTTCTATTCTCTTGAGGATCAGGCCATGAGTCCTCATTCAGAAGGTGTCTTTTCTGTTCCCAAAGAAAGGAACATCCTATCTTTTAAAATTTATGACAAAATAATCTGGAAAAAAAAAACTGGTCTAGACTAAGTTTCTCCTGGGCTCTTCATACTTACTTATCAAGGATTTCCCATGAGTGAGCACTGGTTACCAAACCTAAGCACAAAATTAGTTTTTCTCTATTTCTCTGAGTCATCATTTCTAAAGGCTACTATGTTGTATGTCACATATTTTAAATTTACTTGTGCATTTTTCCTCGTTAATCTGTACTTTGTTGCAAGGTTCTCACTTATATACTCATGGGCAATGAAAAGTAGTTATTACCTCACAGCCCATAAAGTTTAAGCACCACGAAACACAGAGACCAAGAGACATTTCTGAAAAGTGATGGGCATAGAGTATCATAAAACTACATTTAGATCTATAATAGCTATCATTTAATACAGTCAGGGTCCTTGTCACCTGCATGTATTTTCTCCTTAAGATAGCCTGTTTCCTTTGGAGCAAATAGATTTAAATGCTTGCAGTGAGGAAAAATACTTACCTAGAGAACCAACCTATAATTAACAGAACTTTTACTTGTGCTATGCAGGTGTACACAGAGAGCACATTTTGACCCATGCAGAGAGACTAGTGTTGCATCTGGAGAACCATTAAGAGGATGTCACCAGAGAAGCATTTTTTAGTCTGAGGATTTCAGTAGAAACGTGTTTCAAAAATGTTTGTTCATGGACTAGAATGTCAAATAAAAATTTAAAAATATAAATATCTGTAGGAATAGCACTCACAAGCAAAAGAAGAGAAATATCCAGTAGTATATGATTAATCATGATTCTGCTTTTATTCTTGCTAAAAGTCATGCAGCATAAACCACATGTAATTAAAAAATATAAACATGCTGTAAATGATCAAGGAAAGTGAAGGGCTCTAAGTTCTATAGTGTTTAATTACATGGCAATATTGCAACATTCTGTAGGATCTGGGCAGCTAGTTTTTTATATTTTGTATATATAGTCCTATTGGTGCACCATAGAACTCTTCTCAACATTAAAATTATACTCTGTGTCAAATATTAGAGTCTCTGACAGTATTATAACTTTCCACAGTTATAGGTTAGGCAGTTTGAGTAAAGAATTCCCACATTGCTTCAGGCATTTGAACACTTGGGCCCCAGTTGCTGCTCTGTGGAGGATATGGGACCTTTAAGAAGTAGCCTTGCTGGAGTAAGTACTCACTGGAGAAATTTGGGGAAGTTATAGCTTTGATTTGCTTCTAGTTTCCTCTCTTGGCTTTTAGCTTGTCTGTGAGCTTTCTTCTCTGGCTGCCTGATGCAATTTCGTCTATGTCATTATGAACTGTCTGATAGAACTATAATCTTAAATCCATTCTTATTTCTATAGGTAGCCTTTGTCGAGCTATTTTTACCATAAGCAGATAGGCAATTAACACAACAGGAAAGATTTCAAAAAACAAAACAAAACAAAACAAAACAGATTTTGTTAGCAAATGAGTGAGGAAGACACATTCATGTCAGACCTGTGGCTTTCCCCGTATCCCTTGCTTATACTTCTTCTGGTTATGTATTATGAAACATCACACAAATTAACAAAGAAGGCATGTGCAGCCCTTAAAACGTGCTACAATCAACTAACATGAATGTACTCCAGAAAAATTCAGAAATATTTGTGAAGAGATTTTCTTACGTATGTATCAATACTTATTTTTCTCCTTCAGGGATTTGGTGAAGTGATCTCCTTGTTAGAAAGTTTTGCCTTTTTAAAGGATTGTTCTTACCTGCTCTCTGGCCTAGTAGCTGATTAGCCTGATGTATGTATTTCCTTGCCTTCTCAGTCCAGAAGTAGAACAGTGCGAACTATGTGGATGAACTATGTAATATTCTTTTCCCTACTTTTGTCATGTGTTAGCTAGCAATACATTTTAATTGACTTTCTAAATATACCACTTATTTTACTTAACAGTGACCTCTGAGATCCTTATAACTATTTTCTTTATACTTGTTACCCTACCCTCTACCCTGTACCAGCCAGGTACCCATGGGGGATAATGATTGTCTCAGGGTTTTACTGTTGTAAACAGGTACCATGACCAAAGAAACTCTTAAAAAGAACATTTAATTGGGGCTGGCTTACAGGATCAGAGGTTCAGTCAACAAGGCAGGAGCATGGCAGCATACAGGCAGGCATGGTGCAGGAGGAGCTGAGAGTTCTACATCTTCATCTGAAGGATGCTAGCTGAACACTGGCTTCCAGGCAGCTAGGATGAGAGTCTTACAGCCCACACCCACAGTGACACACCTACTCCAACAGGATCAAACTTTCTAATTGTGCTACTCCCTGGATGGAGCATATACAAACCATCACAATGGTATAACATTTTTTTTGAAATTATAAGGTAATTATACCATTTCTGCTTCCATTTTCTGTCTCCAAACTCTATCATATACCTGCCCTATTTGCTTCAAATCCATGGTGTTGAGAGTATAATTGAGTGATTGAGCATTTGACTGCATATTGGTGACCTTTCTTTTTTAAAATTGATTTGTGTTACATACACACACACACACACACACACAGACACACACAGACAGCTCATTCTGTTTATTACTTGTTATTATTACTTGTATATTTTTAGAGTTATTTATTTGCCACAGATAACAAATTGGTGTGCTTCTCCCTGAGGATGATTACTTCTCCCACTCTTGTATTTCATTAGTTGCCCATGGCTCTTTGTGGAGAATTGAAGCTTTGGGGGCTTTTTCCAATATACTTTAATATGATTCATATTATTTTCTTTGTTCAACTCAGGTTAGGCAATCATATTGGTGAGACTTTATGGGATGCACCTTCTGATAGTAACAGGAGATACAATCTCACATCAAACATCCTAATTCTCTGGCTTTTCCAATACATCTGCCTCCTCTTGAGGAATTATCCTCAAGCCTTAAGTGCAAGATGTGTTTTGTAGATGTATCCATTGGGATTGTGCTTCACAGCTCTGCACTTTGATTGGTTGTGATTTTTTGTAATAGTCTTTCTCTGTTGCAATGAGAAGTTTCCCTAATGAGGGATGAGGACTACACTTAACTCTGGGCATAGTTTCAAATATTTAGAATGTAATGAGGGATGGTACTTATTTATAAAGTGACAGTCATATGTTCCCCTATATTATCTATAACATCATTTTTCCTGAATAGTTAGCTAGGGTTCCAGTATCAGAAATAGTTACCCTCTGTTGTGTGGGTATTATATTCAATTAGCCATTAGTTACCACTAAGGAATGCATGCAATACTATACTCTTAGGGCTAGTGTGCTGTGCTGTTTGTTGTGATGATTCATACACTTTGTACCTTGGTGGGACTGTTGATTGCTTCCCATTTTGGGACCCTTGCATGCGCCTTCTGATAGCATAAAAGATAGTCTTCAGGGAGGAAGAAGTCATCTTTGTTCTTTATCATTGACCTCTTGTTTCTGTACCTGAAGTCCATGGTGCCTTTAGCAATAGGACTTTACCTTCCACATAGTATGGGACGGTAACTAAGGGCAATAACAATAGTTGTATGTTTTAGTAGTCTTTTGGACAGTTTTGACAAAACAACTTTAAAGATGGCTTCCCATGTGCTTTGGATCTTGGTAGATGGTTTGTCTCCTGGAGAGAGTACAGTTAGCCTGGATGAGAAAATTTTATTTAAACTATATATGTATATTAATGTATTACAAGATTATTTTTAAGATAGATCATTAATAGTGGAAATTTTAAAATATTTTTAAAAACATCTTTACTGTTATTTTAGCTCCTTTTCCTCTGAGCTTATCTTCCTCCTTCTCACTAATTAAAGGCCCGGGTTTTCCTCATTGCCCAATCAGATTACTTGCACCCTGATTTCCCCATTGTGTCTCTTTCCCCACAAACCTTATCCCTTCAAGGGTCTCTTTTAACTTTCCTGATTTCTGTTTTGACACAAGAATTTGTACTCATATCTGAAGATTGAGAGCTAGGAGCCTCCAGTGAGAAAGACCATAGTGCATTGGAGTTTTTGGATATGGGTTACCTCAGTCAATATGATATTTCCTAGTTCTATCCATTTACCTAAAGAGTTTATGATCACCTTTTTCTTTATAGCTGGATAGTTCTCTAAATTGTATGTGTATGTTATACAACACATTCATTGGTGATAGAATATTTAGGTTACATAATCTCCTATTTGTGAATATAGTAGCAATGAACATAGATGAGCAAAAATCATTGGCATAGGATTTCCAGTCCTTGAGTACATAGCAAGTGTGTGTGTGTGTGTGTGTGTGTGTGTGTACAGGGTCATATTATATATATATATATATATATATATATATATATATATATATATATATATATATATATATATATATGTGTGTGTGTGTGTGTGTGTGTGTGTGTGTGTATGTGTGTGTGTGTGTGTATGTGGGTGTGTGTATCACCTTCTGGTAGCATGAATGATAGTCTTCAGGGAAGAAGAATTCATCTTTGTTCTTTATCAGTGACCTCTTGTTCCTGTGCCTAACGTCATATATATTTCATATGACCACACACACACACACACACACACACACACACACACACACACACATACACACACACATTTTTTCTTGGCCATCACTCAGATATTTATTCTCCTTAAATTCTTTTTCCTTTAATTTCATTGAGATGTTTCTTTGTGATTTCTTTAAACTCCCTAATTTCTTTCATGCAGTTTATGATTTTTCTTTTAAATTACTTATCTCATAATTATATATATATATATATAGTTCTTTCCCACTGGCAAATATTTCATTAGAATTGACATGGTTTTGGGAGAAGATACTGGCTTGATTGTTAATACTCTTTGTATTTTTGACATGAGATGTTGGCATATGGACTTCTTTTGTTAGCTCTAAGTTTGATATGGATTGAGCAGATTGGAGAAGAAGATAGGATATGTAAAGCAGTTGAGACTAGAGGTTGTGCATGACATAGAGAGATGAAGTCAGTTGGAATAGAAGCAAGTGGGATGCTATCAAGAATGTGTGTCCTTGTCCAAGCCTGGAGAGTGGGAGTAGATGTGGTTTTGTGGAGAGTGTGGATGTGACAGATACCTGTCTTCTGAGTTCAGACAATATACATCCTGGTGGAAGCCTAGAGGTTGGTTGTTATGCAGACAAATGTGACCAGACTAGGTCTAGGCACTGGATGTGAGACTGAGGTTAGATCTGGCTCACTGAGGAGGTGAGTAGATGGGGTCTTAGGCAGATTCACCTGGCTTGACTTAGGATAGATAGGATTTGAGTGGATGAAGAGATTTAATGTGGAATGTTAGGGGTTTGTTGATCTGGTCAGGTAGGATAAATTCTTGGGGAAGCCTAGAAGTTCCTTTCAGGACAGGAAATGGTGACAAAACTAGGCAAAGGGACCCATGTTATATCTAGTGAGTTGAGGAGGGTGCATAGAGAGCAGGGTTAGGCAGACTCATCAGAATAGACCTTTGAGAATCAGTACAGAACTTGGCCACATGGTGAGATTGGATAGGCCATCAGAGGAGCCTGTGGATAAAATCTTTTAACAACTCAATTCCAGTTCATATAGAGAGATATTTGTGCTCTACTTATGAAGAGCAATGAAATAGATCATCTTTCCTGCTTAAAATAAATCATTTTAAAAAATTTTACTTCTCATCTACCTTCACAACCATAATCTAGATTCTCTTGAAACAGGCACTTCAGTAGAAGTGTTAGTTTTATTAGATGATGCCAGTGAACTATAAAAGGAATTAGAATGAATAAAAATAAATACCACACACTGATGGAGTTCCCAGTAGTTGCATAAAAATATATAGGAGCCCAAAACATATGGAGTGTATTGTATTTTGATTATCTTATACCGATTCTGCTGTTGTTATTATGTATTCATAGCTTAAACTATCACTGAGTATGGTAGGTCCTGATATTCAGTAAGACCTCTCATTTCAGATGAGGCCAACCATACATTGCTGACAACAATACCAGTCCTCTACCATAACAATTAAATGGACCTACCTTTCTCCTAAGCTTCATACTCATATCTCCTCTTGTCATCTTAATTTCATTCTTCTAGGTGCTCAGTACAAATCTGAAGTATCATCCTTGATTCATATGCCTCTCTAAATTTACATCAAAATTTCTATCAAAAACAATTTGAAGTTCTACAAATATGCCCCTATTATCCAACCACATCTCTCCTCAAATAATGACAGTACTAACATCTATGCCAACATTACCTCTTGACTAAGTGCATACAATGGTTTTCAAGATGTCTCACTGATTTCAAATTTCCTCAATATTGTCCATAGTAAACATTTCTGTCTTGGTTATCAATTTGACACATGTGCAAAGAGAAGGCTTCAGTTGAAGAATTACCTCCATTCTATTGGCCTGTAGGCATGTGCATATTACATTTTATTGATTTGTCTTTGACAAAGGAGACCCCAGTCCACTCTGGGCAGTGCCATCCATAGGCAAGTGAACCTGAACTGTATAAGAAACATAGATGGACATGATTTAAGGAATAATCCAGTAATCTGTGTATTGCTATTTTTTTCTGATTTCATATAATGCTTGATTTCTTCCCTTGGTTTCCTTGATGATAAACTGTTACTTGAAAGCATATGATGAGCCTTTCATTTCAAATTTTCTTAGATCATAGTGTTTTATCACTGTAACAGGGCACAATCTATAACAATATTGAAGACAATCTCATTAATATACATGTATTAATATTTTGTATTAATTAAAGCAGTTTTGCTTCACAAGAGAGAAAGAAAAAAGAAGGAAAGAAAGAAAGAAAGAGAGAAAGGAGGAAAGAAAGAAAGATACAAGTAGGTTTCCTACTATAACTTAATTATTTTTATGACTGATTTGGTAATATCAGACTTCTTTCTATCTTCCCATCCAATTGCCACTTCCTTACTTCATCTTTCACTATTGTTGATATTTTTCAGTCTACTCTTATTGTTCCTTCTTGTTGTCCTCCTACTGACTTGTCTTTTTACCAGCATTCCATCATTCACTGTTCTTTGTTTCTTCCTGTCTCTTCCTGTCTCAGTTATTTGATTGTTAGCTACTCACATTATTGCTGGGTCTACTAAGGTCAAGTAGAATGTTTTTCATTGAAGTTTTATTTTTCTAATTAATAGCATTCACCTTTTAATGAGATAAAAATTTCTTTGATCTTATTAAATTTACTTTCATCTTAATAATAAAGATATTTATTTTATTCATGAACTCTTCAGTGGTATCCTAAACAAGTTTTCTAGACTGGCAGGGATGGAACTCTTGATAGATTTAACACTGTGGGTTCCCTCTTCACTCCAATTGTGGGGTGGGTAAACTGCCAATGGCTCTAACCTGTGCCAGGCTCCATAGGATGACAGCAAGATAAGTTGAACAACTTTAGAGGCATGCTGAAATAAGTTTATATTAGATCAATTCATGTTGGAGGAGACAATAATTTAATCTTATGGGAATTCATAATTATAATGCAAACCTTATATGTGGATAAAAAGCAATTGCTAGACTTACCATGTAGGTTGTAGGTTCTTACAAATCTACAGATCATTACAAAAGGGTCCTACATTTAATTACTTTTCTGAGACAAATGCACAGTTTCGTAAAAACTATGAAGAGACAAGGGGTATATTAGTGTTACTTTGGTATACATTTCTTTCACCATGTACTCCCTCAGCAAAAAGTGTGGTAGCCTAATTAATAGACTAGCATGAAATTGCAACTACTCAGCAGAATGACAGGTCATGGTTAAAATATTATGCGTGTTTACAAGGATGTGCTTTTCAGTTTAAATAACTATTAAATGAACAGCCTCCATATCTAGCTTCAGTCCTTACAAACATGGCATAAAAGCACCACTAAGTATCTTCTCATAATTTTAAATAGTTCATTTTTGGAATTTTGTTTCTATTCTTTATTATTTAAACTCCATTAAATTAGATGTCCTAATTTTTTTAGGACACAGAGAGAATAAATATCTTGCTGAAGTTAAAGCTAACACTACAGCTTCATTAAACTGGGTTTTCTCACGACACTGTGTCAATAGTCAAGGAAGAAGTGTTCTCATTCTGACAGAGGTAATTGACACTGATGTTACCAAGAAGGTAGTTAATGTGTACAATGCATAGAAGGGAGAGTAAGTCTGAAACTCAGAGGATTCATTTAGTATCTCCTGGTGATTCATTTCTGGAATAAATATTAATCCACAACTGTGCCTGTCAATGTCTAGCAAGTAAAATTCTGGTAAATGCTCACTCAGCCTCTTGAAGAACTATGAGGTATGAGGTGTAACATAAGCAAAGAAATAAGAATATGAAGAGAAACAGAAGAAGTAATTTACAGGGAATGGGATTCTGATTTCAACGGGCCATCTTTAGCCTTCTGTAATTTGGCAAGCTTGTACCAAATTATCAGACTTGTCACTGGATTAGATTTGGTAGAAAAGACAACCCTAATTCAAAAAATACCTTGAATTTATCACCTAGGCTCCCAAATACTGTCTTCTTTCTCCTGATACATCTGAGATTCACAAATTGTTGTAACAAAAGTAAAAAAAAAAAATGATGGCCCCCTTCCGGTCTGGGCCCCTGGCACAGAGCAGATCCCAGGTGGCAGCTCTGCACCCAATCTCACAAAACCCGGAGGAAGCAGGCCTCCCAGGAACTCCAACGCAGACAGTATCTTAGGTAAGGAGACAGCAACACTTGCCCCAAACAGGGAGTAACTGGGACCCACTAGGACCCAGGAAGTCACTCCTGGCCTGGAGCACTGTTTTCTTCCTGTCTGCACCTGAGCACTGAGTAGATCTTGGGCCCAGGCTCTAACTCCAGTAGTAGCACCCACCTCACACAGTTCTGCTACAACCAAGATAATAGGAAAGACAGGCTCCAGTCAGAGACAGGGCAGGTAGCACTAAGGCGATCCAGATTGTGAAAGGCAAGCACAAGAACATAAGCATCAGCAACCCAAGGTACTTGGCATCATTAGAACGTAGCTCTTATACACTAGAAAGTCCTGAATTCCCCATATCACTAGGAAAGAGATTCAGATTTAAAATAATTTCTAATGATGATAATAGAGAACTTTAAGAAGGACATAAATAACACTCTCAAAGAATTTGAGAAGAACACAGGTAAACAGGTAGAAGCCCTTAAAGAGGAAACACAAAAATCCCTAAAAGAATTACAAGAAAACACAACCAAACAGGTGACGGAATTGAACAAAATCATTCAGGACATAAAAATGGAAGTAGAAACAATAAAGAAATCACAAAAGGAAACTACCCTGCAGATAGAAAACCTAGGAAAGAAATCAGGAGACATAAACACAAGCATCATCAACAGAATACAAGAGATAGAAGAGAAAATCTCAGCTGCAGAGGATACCATAGAAAATATTGACACAACAGTCAAATAAAATGCAAAATGCAAAATGCAAAAAATTTTTAACACAAAACATTCAGGAAATCCAGGACACAATGAGAAGACCAAACCTAAGGATAATAGGTATAGATGTGAATGAAGATCCCAATTTAAAGGGCCAATAAATATCTTCAACAAAATTATAGAAGAAAACTTTCCTAACCTAAAGAACAAGATGACCATAAACATACAAGAAGCCTATAGAACACCAAATAGACTAGACCAGAAAAGAAGTACCTTCTTTCATATAATAATGGAAACACCAAATGCACAAAACAAAGAAAGAATATTAAATGCAGTAAGGGAAAAAGGCCAAGTAACATATAAAGGCAGACCTATCAAAATTACACCAGACTTCTCACCAGATACTATTTAAGTGAGAAGATTGTGGGCAGATGTCATACAGACTCTAAGAGAACACAAATGGCAGCCCAAGCTGCTATACCCAGCAAAACTCTCAATTACCATAGATGGAGAAACCAAGGTATTCCATGACAAAACCAGATTTACACAGTATCTTTCCACAAACCCAGCACTACAAAGCATAGTAGCGGGAAAGCTCCAATACAAGGAGGGAAATTATACCCTAGAAAGAGCAAGAAAATGATCCTCTTTCAACAAATCCATAAGAAGATAGCCACACAAAGATAAATTCACCTCCAATAACAAAAATAACAGGAAGCAACAATCACTGTTCCTTAATATCTCTTAACATCAATGGACTCAATTCCCCAATTAAAAGACATAGGCTAATGGACTGGATATATAAACAAGACCCAGCATTTTGCTGCATACAGGAAACCCACCTCAGTGACAAAGACAGACTCTACCTTAGGCTGAAAAACAATTTTTTAAGCAAATGGTCCTAAGAAACAAGCTGGAGTAGCCATTCAAAAATCTCCAGCCTGAGAACACAAAGGGAGGGACTCATGGCTCCACCTGTATAGGTAGTTGAGGTTGGCCTTGCCTGGCATCAGTGGAAGTGGACAGCCTTGGTGCCTGAAAGTCTGGATTCCCTAGTGTTGGGTAATTTGAGAGCAGGGAGGCAGGAATGGGAGCATGGTGGGAGCATACCCTCATAGTAATAGGAGCAGGGTGGATGGGGTAAAGGGATTTGGAGGGGAATGGGAATAACATTGAAAAGTAAATAAATAAAATATCCAATTAACAACAACAACAAAAAGATAATGGGTCTGGCAATTGTAGTTGAGCAGTTGAGAACTTTTGTCAACAATTTGTTATGTGGATTTTGTTTAATCCTCAAGGACGAGGAATTGTGGAAGAGGCCCATGGAACTCTAAAAAGATTGATGAGGCATACTGTTGCTGAGACAAAAAATGATGCTGACCTGTAAGCTTGCTGAGTGCCTTGACAAGGGTGACTGGGGAGTTGTATTGGACATATGTTCCTGACCCACCTTTGCTTGACTATATCCCAGATGGTACAAGCTGCCTTGTCTCAAGATTTTAGACCTTGTGGGATAGAGAATTGAAAAGAGAAACTATGTCTCTTGTATTCTTCTTAAAGCTGTCCAGCTATTAGGACAAAATCACTGGTCTAGAAATCAATTCAATATGGGAAATAACAGTCTACTTTTGGGAGACTGGATCTGGATTTTGTCAGGAACATATTTGGAAGCTAGCTGTAGCTCACTATGATGTTAGGATAGCAAGAGATAATGTTGGGACAGGATCTGGATTACAAACAAGGGCTAGTGCATGTTTTAAGGCTCTTTTAATTGTCAAGCTAAAATTGGTTTTGTCTCTTCTACAGCATTTATTGTAAGTTGTATTGACTGTATAATTTCCAATTGTGTTAGTGTGTTGAAACCTGGCATGTCTGTTATGGAGATCTATCAACCAGCTTTTGCCTCACTGCCCTGAATGTTATCTCACTGCCCTGAATATTAGACAACCTTGATTCTCTGAAAAAAAGCTTGAAAGTGCGGGAAGAAGTGAATTAGGCGGAAAGTGGTGGAAGAAGTGAATTAGGCGGAAAGTGGTGGAAGAAGTGAATTAGGCCTTAAGCAGAAGCAAGAGGGCATCAGGCTTGATTAATTGCTAGCTCCACTGCTTCTGCAATAGCATTGACACAAGGATTTAAGACAACTATTTTTGTTAACCATCTAGCAGAAAATATTACTAATGTTTTGAGGAAACAAAAGGATTTTAATAGGTATCAGGAACAATGAATGATGCTCTATAATCCATTCAAATTATCTGAAGGAGGTTCAGGGTTCAAGTTAGGAGCCATCCCAAGTGTCATGACAAATATTATTGGAGTAGTGTTACTTTTGAAATTCACAATGATTGTAATTATAATTAGAAAAAAGTTTAAAGACATCTGTAGAATATTTGGCATAATCCTAATACCTCTCTGGGTGTGTTAACTTTGCATAATGAGATTATGAATTTAAAGAATGCTGCTCTGTTGACCTTTGATGCTGGAGATAATCCTGATAAAATTATCCATGGTCTGAGCTCAGTATTTTCATTTTGGACAAACCTCAGGAATGGCATATAAAGCTTGATCAGGCTAGCCCTTCTTGTCCTGGGAATATTTTTATTCCTGCCTACAATGTTAAAGCTTATCTTTAACAACATCAACATGTTGGCAGCCAAAGTACATGGCTTAAACTTGAAAATGGACCCCCAGACATAGTTATTAAATTAATACCTGGCAATTCAAGGACGGGTAAGATTCTGCACAGAGCCTTACCAACCTAAGACATAAGTGCATTGCCTTTGGTAATGCATATTCCATGATGGGTATGGAAGGCATTTTTGTCCGAATGACCTAAGACAGGCTCAGTCTTGTTAACGAAATAAAAAAAGAGGAGAGGTGGAAAGCCTTTGGAGCTGCTTGGCAAGAAGCTGACATGAGCCAAGGACAAAGAAAGGGGCTGTTTGGCAGGAATATTACATTGGCCAAGGACAAGGAAGTAGGCTTCAAGTACGAATCTGACATTAGACTAGAACAAAGAAGTAATTTCAGGTAGGAGTTTAAATTCTAAGCTACAACAAAGAAGTAATCTCATGCAGGAATCTAAATATTAGGCCAGAACAAAGAAGTAATTTCAGACAGGATTCTAAATTTTAGACTAGAACAAGGGAGTAGGCTTCAGACATGAAAATGATCTTGGGATAGGATAGGAAAGTAGGCTCAGATACTTTGGTCATCCTGATAAGCCTTTAAAAACAGTGATCACGGGAGTGTTCAAGTAATTTGGTTTAATGCCATGCTTTTTCTTTGACTATTTGTGTTTATTGTATTGCTTGTTCCTTGACTATTTGCATCTATTGTGTTGCTAGACCCTCAACCTAGAACTGACCTTATTAAATGCATATAATCAAAATGGTATAAAAGCATAAAGGAAGAGGGGTTATAGGATAGGGGGTTCTAGGGAGGGGGAATGGGAAATGGGAAATGGGGATGACATATATATTGTAAATAAATAAAATATCTAATTAAAAAAAGAAGAAAAAAAAAACCCAAACATCTCCCACATAGTATGCAAGAGTTAGTGATATCTTTTCAGTGCAACCTGTTTCTAATATGTTGAACTAACTAGAGATAGAAGCATATTAACTGAATGAATAAAATACATTATTTCAGTAAAGAAAAAAAAAAACAAACAAAAAATCCCCCAAAAATGATGGTATATCTTAAAAATCTACATTTGCAGAACAAAAAGTGAGATATTTAGGGATTTATTAAAAAAAAAAAAAGAATACCCAGGGAAGGACAGGGTCTGAAGAGCAATTTGTTTACCGTTTTATTTCGTGAATCAAGATCTTCTCACAAAGCTTCTCAATTCTTCAATTAAGACTTAATATCAGCCTATAGAATCAGTCAATTTACAACGTTTCTTTATGTGTACTTTATCTCACATCCGGTCATAGTTTGCCTGGTTCCTCACTTCATATTCTAAGGAATATTTGTCAATTAAACTATCTCCTATAAAAAACCTTCATGCTAAATATTAAGTGAATCCTAAAAAATAAATATGAGTGGGGAATGGTGGATTTTCAGGTCATGGGTCTTAGTCAAATAATACTTTAAAATTCACGCTAAAATGACAAGAAAATTAGTTAAAATTTTGTTACATAGAACCCAGACATTTTCTTTGATGGTACATTGCTTCGAGTTGCTAACATAAAATATATACTGAAATGATCAAATTGAAACTCATATAATGGAAAATTTCAGAAATATTCATTTATTTTGGTGGTAACTCCTTGTTTTATGTTGGACTCTGTTTTTTTTTTCATTATTTTTATCTATTTTTGCTATTTATTTTATTTATTTATGGTCCAAATATTGCTCCAGGTCCCCACTCTCTGAGTCTCTCTTCCCTCTTCCCTTTGCCTCTGAGAGTATGTTCTTTCTACCTTACCCCTCACATCCCCTTTCTCTGAGACATCAATCTCTATAGAATTGGACTGTATCCTCTCCCATTGAGGCCAGACAAGGCATTCCTCTGGTAAATGTGTGCCAGGGGCCTCAGATTAGCCTTGTATGCTCTGTATGCTCTTAGTCTCTGGTAGCTCCCAGGGGTCCAGGTTAGTTGACACTATTGTGTATCCTATGGGGTTGTCATCCCCTTCAGCTTCTTTGGTCCTTTTCCTAATTCTTCCATAGGGGTCCCTGACCTCAGTCCAATGGTTGACTGTAAGTATCTGCAATTGCCTCAGTCATCTGCTGGTAGAGCCTCTCAGAGGACAGCCAAGCTAGGCTTCTATCTGCAAACACAACATAGCATCAGTAATAGTGTCAGGGTTTGGTACCCGCATATGGGATGGACCCCAGATCAGGCTGGTCTCTAGATGGACTTTTTTTAGTCTCTGTTCTCTGCATTACTTTTAGACAGGAAC
Organism: Arvicanthis niloticus; assembly: GCF_011762505.2. Taxonomy (NCBI): domain Eukaryota; kingdom Metazoa; phylum Chordata; class Mammalia; order Rodentia; family Muridae; genus Arvicanthis; species Arvicanthis niloticus. The sequence goes on along the minus strand of NC_047674.1, from coordinate 9,974,820 downwards.
AATTCCAGTTCAAAAAATTTGAAGGTGGAGTGGTAAGCCCATGCCTCCACTGAGGGCCTCTGGTCTCTTCAGGTTCCCCCTCCCTACTGTTGGGCATTTAGACTAAGGTCACCTTCATTGAGTCCTGAGAGCCTCTTACATCCCAGATCTCTGGAACTTTCTAGACTTTCCCCTCATCCCCATCACCAGAAGCTACATATTCTATGAATTCTCCTGGCCCTCTGAGCTTCTCTCCTGTCTCACCCCCATACCTGATTCTGCATCCTTTTCCCCTTCCTCTCCCCTCTCCCACCCAGACCCCTCCCTCCTCCTGACTTTTATTTTATTTAATGGTAAAATTCAAAAATGAATCCAGGAAAGAAATGTGATGATAGAATCTATCATTTTTATAACGCAGGATTTGACAGGATTCTAATTCTCTAGGCTAATGGCTCTTTCTTTTTATAACTCTACCATTTATAATAATGGAAGAACAAAAAAAAGGAGTAACTACTTTTTCTGTTTACACAATATATTTTGTTTTGTTTTATTTTTAGGATCTTGAATTCTGCCCTTGGTATCTCAAACTTCAGAGGACAGGTGCTGCTCTATTTATCTTAGATCATTTCTGAAGGTTCTTTGTTTCATGTCCTGTCAAATCAACTATAGATGATCAGTACTCTATGTTCCTTGTTATTATAACAACTAAAACCCAGCTACACATATAAAACTATTACTACATTTTTATTGATATAATCAACAGTTAATGAATGCTTGTCAAATTGACTTAACAGGGAAGCAGTCACTGGTCAGAAGATATAACTAATGCCTGGCAGACTATCTCATGAATTTATTATCATATACATGCTGAATAAATAGAATCACTTTATAGTTTAAGTGTTTTTTTTAAATTTTTATATGGAATCGAGGTTTGTATACATATACATTGAAAACTGGTTGATAAAATGTGAAGAAATATATGTAAACATAATCTGTGGAATAAATTTATGCCAAGAAAAATATCTAACTTTTTTAAATTCTAGAAAAAAAAACAAAAATTACAGTTATTAATGCAGACAGTTGTTAAGGCTATCACTGGAAGACTACAACTTGATTTATACTGCTAATATCAATATTTTTCTTTCTATTCTTTCTTTCTAGGATTTATATTTTGAAAATATATCAAATAAAGTCTTAAAGTTAACACAAAGGTTTATTGAAACAGCACAGAAAAAGAAGACCTCAACCTACAGGGGTACTCTTTATTCATATTTCTACATACCTGTTCTTGACAGAATCTGGTGAATGAACCTACATCAATTCTGTTACTGTTCTAGACATGAGAGTCAAGTGATCCATTTGGACAGAAAGGCCTGTGGCCAACCACGAAGCATTAACTAACAGAGAAGCCAGATCTGAGCAGCTCTGATGGGAGTGACCTTTTCTGGGAAACATCTGCTTCCAGCTGAGTGTGTTTACATCTTGGCAATAGTGGCAGATGTGCTTAGATTCAACCCATCTGTGTGGTGTTAGGAGCCTGGGGCTGAGAAAGCAGTGCTGGACAGAAGGTATAGAGTGAAAATACTGCATGATATTAAGTTGTAGAAAATGGAAATTAGCACCTAATCCTTCCTGCAATACTGTTTTATGTATATAAAGGATCATGAGGAGTAGTTGAGCCATGTTGCTTAATGGTAGGATTCCTCATAAATGGCCTTAAGAGAAAATCAGGTTTCTTTTCTTTCATTAAAAATAGGGTCTTTTCCTCATACAATATATCCTGGTGTAGTCTTCCCCCACCCCTGCCCCAGATCCTCGGTCAAAGAGCTTTTTTCCAGATATGCTCCATTTTTTTTTTTCTCATTAGGAAAGAACAGGCTTCTAAGAGATAACAACTAAATATGACAATATAAATATAATAAGATGAAGCACAAACTATCATGTCAATAGTTGGACATCGCAACCAAAAAGCAGAATTCAAAGAGCAGATATGATAGTCAGAGACCATCTCCTCATTCTCACAGTCAGAAGTTCCACAAAAATACTAAGTGAATAGCTATACATATTCAGAGAACCTGGTGCAGACCCATTTAGGCTTAGTGTTTGCTGCTTGTCTCAGTGAGCTATATGCACCATGGTTAGTTGATTCAGAGGGCTGTGTTCTCCATCACCTCTGGCTCTTAGACTCATTCTGCCTCCTCTTCCATGGGATTACCTAAGTTCTGAGTGGAGGGATTTGATGGAGACCTCCTACTTAATCTGTCTCTCAGAAAATGTCTTATTGTGGGTCTCTACATCTGTTCTCATTTGCTGACAGAGGAAGTCTCTCTGATGATGACTGGGTAAGACCTTGATATAGAAGAATATCACTAGGAGTAATTTTATTGTTAACATTTTGACTTTTTTTTTAGACCAGTAAAGTTTAATTTTACCCTAGGTCTCTAAGCTATTTAGTCTCTGGATCTTGGTTACCCAAGCAGTGTCAGGCTAAGGTTCCTTCCCATGGAGTGTGCCTTAAGTCAAATTAGACATTGGTTGGATACTCCCACAAGTTCTGTGCCACTGTTGAACTAATATATTTTGCAGGTAAGACAGATTTGTAAGTCAAAGATTTTGTAGCTGGGTTGGTGCTCACATTTCAGTAACCAGGGAGAATATAAGATCAGGGATTTGGGGAGGAGGTATTGTTTATTTGTTTCTAGCTTCCATGTCTAGCCTATGAATAGTTAGAAAAGAGAAGGAAACTCTCTAGGCTATCCCAAGCCACATAGTCCTACAGTTTGGGTTTGGCTCTTATCTCATCACTTCAACTGAGGAAATAAAAAGGACATTTACAAGAGACACTATCTCAAAAAAAGGGATATAGTACATGAGATATCACACCAGGAGTTGTCCTTTGTTCCCCATATATATGTGCACACACTAGTACATTTACAATCTGTTAAGGCCTGTGAAACTGGTGCTTGTCTAGCCAGGCATTTTGAGTTGTTACTAATGCTACAAGGAAATTTTCTTATATACTGTTACTAGGAAACTTTTCCAAGTGCTAGTTGATTGCATATTCTGTTATGCGCCGTGCTTTGGTGTTCTCGGAAACCAATTACAGTATAGTCAGTTAGAACTGCTTTGTGTAGTTAGTCACAAGAAGCTTGAACCCAAACCAACCACTCAGCAGCACGTCTCACACCTATGTATAAGTTTTTATGGTTTCTTGCCTTTATTAGCTGTTCCTGAGATGGACCCCAATATAGGAGAAACATCTGTGCCAATCTAAGAGGTCACTGGGAGTAAAACTTCCATTTTGAGAAGGGGTGAAATAAAATTTAAATTCCCAAGACTTCCCTGGGAATTGACATCCTACTTGACAAAAAGGGACATACATACATATCTTGGTTGGCAGGTGAAAACATGATTGTTAGGTAAGGCAAGTTCCCAGCCACTATTGAATTCCCCAACCAATGAGAAGAAGGTAAGTGTTCAACAATGAAATGTACCTAAGGAAAGTCTCTATCCCTAAATTCTGATTGGTAGAATAGTTTGGTACAGATGTTTGTGGATTTTAGGCTTAAATGCTCTATAGGATTCTAGCTGGTGTCACAGTTCAGCTCCCAAGTCTGCACTGCATCTCAGATCAATCAATCTTGGAGTGTACACTGAATAAACCATACCTGTTTGACTGAGATTGGTGTATGAATGGTTTGTGCTGCAATTACTAGACACCTACACACAAGTAGAAAACAGGTACATACATATTTTATTTGTCTATTTATTTCTCAAATTATAGGAGTGGAACTTATTTACTCTCTTCTTGTATTTTTCTTCTTATACTAAAATTTCTTTTCAGAATGTGGTGTTACAAAAATAATATCATAGCTAGTACAACTTATTTAAAATTACCTGACTTCTGAAATTAAAGCTCTTGGTATTGCCAGATATTAGCTCCTTCATTGTGTTAATAAATTTTCTGGATTTTCTTGGAGAAATATAATGCTGTCATTCATAGAATAGAATTTGGAGAAAAATTCATTGATTATTATACTTCCATATCTACTTCAGAAATTTAGCAGTTGTGATTGTATCAAAAAGCAGTAAGCTATAAGAAATCTTTAATCTGGAAGCAAGATAAACAATCAAATGTTCATATACTTGTATTCAACACTTTAATTAAATTGCTTTTGGAATTTTAGGCATTGAACCATTTAACTGATTATTATTTGAAATATCTAAAAAGTGAAAATAGCCTAAAATATCTAAAATATCTAAAATGTGAATCAGCTGATGAATAGAAAATCAAACTGATATATTCACACAATTCAATGTTATGAAAGTGTTAATAAAAATAAAAATAAGAAATTCAGAATTATAGGAATGGGAGTGGAAAGAATGATTTTGAGGGAGGTAGCTCAGAACCAAAAGGATGCATATTTATTTCTCATTTGTTGATGTCAGCTTTGAATCTTCAGATATGTTGTCTCATACGGAATCCCCACAGATATCAGGAAATTAGTAAGGAGTAATGGAAGCAAGAGGCTTTCAAGGGATGGAAGATAGAATTCACTGGTATAAGCAAAACAAAGGATAGGATTGAAGGGGTAGGGTTTAACTGGGATGAGGGAGGGAAGGCAAGTTTGTAAGAGGAATACAGAGAAAAGGCTTTTCAAAAAAGTCATGGGTTAACCTACTACAGTAGAGTATCCAAAAATATTCATGTGGAGATGGCTTTGGCTTAAATGTTGCTTCCCTCTATTGGAGTGATATGCTCTCACTAAATACTACAAGCTAGGCAATACAAACCCCAGTACACATACTAACTTACTGGGAACTAGACTAGAGAAAACTGACACCCCATCACCTAGTAGCTACCAGCCAAAGTTGCTTGCCTAGGAGTGGGACTCTGGCTACATTTGCTCTGAATACTGAACTTTGGTCTTGCTTGAGCTTGCACAGGTCTTAGGTTTGTTGTAAAAACTACTGAGATTTAATATGAGCAGCTGCCATGCAGTGTTCAGAAGAAGCTCTTGTCTTGTGGTTATACATTGCTTTGCATTTTGAGAATCATTCTTCCTCCCTTCATACAATGATCCCTGAGCCTTCTGATGAAGGATTGTGATACAGTTGTACCATCTAGGGCTAAATGTTCTGCAACATCATTTTCTGAGCATATTGACCAGCTGTGGGTCTCTGTGCTGATCACCATCTACTGCAGAAAGTGTTGTAACCACATTTTGAAAGGATATCACTGATAATGAAGAAGAAGCAGCCCCAAGAGAGGATAGTACCAAGATTCAGGAGAGAGTGGATTCTAGAGTCAGTGAGTTCAAGTCCCCAGTCTCCTCTGAGTCATGTTTCCTTGAAGACATCTCATAATCTTTTTAATAGTGTGTGTCAAATTTAAATGATGGCAGTACTTAGGTCTCATACTTTTATTAAAATTAAGTAACTTAATATCTATATATAATATTATGCATTATTATACATATATATTATGGATTATATATTATATGCTATAATATATAATAAACTAATACTATTATAATACAATACTATATATGTATACATATATATAATATTCAGAAAATTATTTGATCTAAAGTATAGACAGTTTAAGCACTGTTAATACAAGATAGGTGAAACACAAATTACCTTAATGAATCTTGAGAGAGTATTAAGATTCATTCAGTCTGTTTTTACTATAAATATAGTCTCTTGTATATTAGTTTAATTTCTGCTTAGTTTAATCATTCCTCGGAATCTGTTACATATTATAATGTTTAATTTTTCCTGAGAGAACACTAGAACTGTGTAAGGACATGCAATTTTAGTCTTTTGCAAAGCACATTTAAATGTATACTAAAAAAGAATGATGATAGCGTCTAGTCACAATTTAGACAGTCAAATATATTTTAAATTAAAACACACATTAAGGTGTGTTTATTTGACAGTTAAAGTAAAGTGTTTTTTAGCATGAAGTTTTATAGATTCAAAGTCACCAATGCTTACACAAAGTTCTGTAAGCTGTTGCATACCATCAGACCTGGGATTCAGCGGGTGAATTGACCATTTGTACATAAAGAGAGAGAATGAACATTATTTATGAATACTGAAAAGTAAATGTAGGTACAAGAGTTTAAAGAAAAGAAAAACATCATATAGACTTATCAACCACACCTGAATCTTGCTTTTCTGGTGTCATCGGGTATTCAGGACTTGCTATGGTGGGAGAACTAGGTTTTAATGATGCCAAGTAACCTTGGTTTCTGTTGCTTATGTTCTCGCACGGGTTATTTCTAGTGTTACCTTCACTCACTATCTCTGATTGAAGCCTGTCTGTCCTGTTATCTCGGCTGTGTCAGAACTCTTCAGAATCCAGCTGTCTTAGTGATCCTGTGATCCTGAGATCCTGGTTGTGTTAGCTCCTGAGAGTCAGGCTGCTTCTGGGCTCCTGAAATCCTGGTGTGCCCTAGCTCCTGAGACCCTGTGATCCTAGTATCCTATGTTCCTATATGTTAGAGCTCCTGGGAGTCCAGCCTTCTCTGGGTTTTGAGGGGTTGGGTGCATAGCTGAAGCCTTAGGGCTGCTCCAGGCACAGGCACAGACAGGGAGGGTCTTGTGCCACTGGCCTTGAAGGAGTTTGTGGGTCCCAGCAGGTCCCAAATTACTCCCAGTTTGGGGACCTGGGGGGGGGGGTTAGGTTACTCACCTACACTCCTGGGCATGTTAGAACTGTTGGGAGTCCAGCCTCCTCTCTCAACCACTCCTAATAGTCCTGTGATAGTGTCTAGTAGAATTTGACTCGTAATTGTACAATGTTGAAAGATACTTCATAAAATTACATTTAAAATGTTTTCCTGAAAAGTGAGGTTATGACTGAAAGCATAGATTTGTAAGTTATTGAAAGGTCTGGAAAATGGTTTAAGTAAATAGTCTTTCTAAATCATCTTCTAAAAGGCAAACAGCCAATGGCAGCAATTTGCAGACGAAGTTACATGTTAGAAGGAAGCCCTAGGAAATGCTGTGTATAAAAAGTCAGCAATGTTCTAGCCACAGAGGGCAAATGACTAAGCTATAATACTCAGTGGAAGTATGAATTAAAAACAAATTGCAGTAACCTGTGTAGTGAATGCCCCAGAATCCATGCACACAACGAATATTCCACCCGCAAACTCTTGAGTGCTTCCTGATACTCATGTTGGTATTAAATTTACTCATATATCCATGAATGCATTTAAAATAAATGTTTAAATCAATTGTCAATCATTGAGGCTGAGATTGGAAAAGACTCAAACAGTAATAAAACCTTCATAAATGCAGTCACCCAATATTGATATATGCCATGAAATCAAAGGCGTAGATAAGAGAAAAATTGAAAAACAAGTAATTTAATTTATTTTACAATTGTACAAATGATAAAGCAGGAATAGCTCATTGCTATGCACAAACAACAGAAGACATTGTTGAACAGAATGAACCTACAGAGTAAGCTTCATCCTTCCTTTCCAGAGATGGTATAAGAAAGACTCAGTAGCAATTATCCTATGCAGCAAAGCTATCTGTAAACTCTTTTTTTTTTTTCTTCTTCTTGCTATATACATTAAAAACACTTGTGCTTTCACCTACACAAAAAAATCAGTATTTCTTAAAAGGTGCTACATAAAGGAGAAACAAACAGCCTAGACTCACAATCAGAAACCTGCAATTTAAATACATTGCCAGCTTGAAGTTTTTTTTCTTTACTTTTGTTTTGAAAGATTTGCACATACTAGTTGCTTACTATTACTCTAGGAAAGAACATATAATTCAGCTATAAAGTAGGTCTTTCTTAAAGCAGAGTAGTAAATGAAGTTTCAAAAGAACTTCTGTTTTTAAAGTGGTCATGATCTCCAGGGCAGTTCACAGTGCAGACCCTGAAGATATCAATATAACACACATCTAGTTGTGCACATATTACAGAATCAGTGCGTACACACAGATATACATATATAACATGGTATATATGCATCACACTTGTTTATTTGTACTATATAGATATATTTATAGCACATATATAATAAAATATCTATTTCTAGATGGGTTGTATTTGGAGTTTGTTTATCAAATACAAATAATTACTCTTACTTGTTTTTATTAAAACCTTGGTATATTGATAACGTTTAATGGGGAAACTCTCAATCTTGTAGAGATACCAGCTAACTATACACAACTTTTTCCATCCCCTGTCCACAACTATAGATAGTCCTTATAATTATCACATGAAAACAACTCTGTGAACCAAATATCACTTAATATGTATTATGACTAATTGGCATAACTATAAATAAATTATTTTGCTTACCCTTTCTTGAGCAGTAACTGAGTAACTCACTTGTCTGTACACTACCCTTCACACTTCTTAAATAAAGCATTTCTGTTAGGATATATGTGGAGATTTTCATTAACAATAGATATACAGTTCATATGATATACAACACATGAAGACATTTGAATGCCCAGCACCTTCTCCCAGTGAGAACAACTTCCACAGCACTTTCTTTGTTCCTGAGGGCTGAATTGCTAGATTTGCCCTGAAAATCTATTATTGAGTCATATTTTCTTTCAACAACTTATTATTAGTATAGGTTATGCTGAGTAACAATAATGAGAATGTTTCCATGGTCTGTTCATGTCAAAAGCACAGTAGAAATCATGTTACCTCAGTGACTAGGATATTTCACAGTCAACTGCCTGGGCATTTCCAGGTGCATAATTAAATCATAAACAACAGGAAATAAAACAAGTAAAGCTGTAAGCATACCATATTAAGGAAAATACAGATAGTTCAAGTATATACTTATAATTTGATTTTGTTATGATTCCTTATGCCACCATGTGTGTTAAATCCTGTTTTCCCAAATGTTAAGTCTCCAATTCTCTCCCTGCCTTCTTCCTGTGAGAAAGCCATGATAGGGATTGAGGTGTGATGGCAAATGAAAGGGTATATGTGAGAGAATGAAATAATCTCACACAATATTTCCTCTTTGAGTACTAAATGTCTTTAATTGAATTCATTCTTATGTACTGAAAGTTCCCTGAGATGAACAAAAGTAGTTATCTCTCAAATCTGAAGCCCTTTTGCTACTAAACATTTCCCTAACTGGGCAAGCATTTAGAAAACACAAAGCAGAGGGTGAAGAATCAATGCAAAGACATTAAAAGGCACTACCCAATGCATGTAAGAGATAGACATCAATGCATGGAACATTGGATGGCTGAGCTGTGCTTGCTGTGGCCAAAATGTCATTTAAACACATTTTTTTTTCTTCTTAAAATTTCAGTCAAAACCATATGCTTCTGCTTTCAAATACATACTTTGAATGAGTGCCAAGATAGTATTTACTTGTCAGAACTTACTTGTGACTTATGGATTTCTATGGGATTTATGTTAGCTGTTAGTGGGAACACTGATCTGCATAGAGTTCAAAATAAATTTTGTACATTATCCAATGTTCACATATCCAGTATATTAGACTTTCAATTTAACATTTATATAACATGTACTTAACACTTTCAAAATTTTAATTAGCAAAGGAATTTAATGATAAAGGTATATTGAGATAATGATTCATGCTAGTTATGAACTCCCATATACATTTTTTTTCCTTTTTGATAGATACATGAATTCTCAGAAAATGTTAGTTTTATCCTGAGATTCTGTTGATGTTTTAAAAAATATTGCAACCATTATTAAAAATCTGGTAACTGTACTATGTGACTATTCTTGTCCATAATATATATATATATATATATATATATATATATATATATATATATATATATATATATATACCTTTGCTGTCCTCTGCATTCATTTTAGATTGCCTGACTTAGAAAAACAAAGCGTACACATTTTTTCATGCTGTTTCTGCTTTCTTCTGATTGCCTTCCCAAGAAACAGGAAGTCATGTTAAGTTGCTGCAGGCAAAAGCAGAAGTGAGAATATAGTTCTGCTTTCAAAAGAAACAGAAAGCCTGGCCACCAGTCTGCTCAGTCATGTATGTAAGTCAGTAAGTCACTCTATGAGTAAGTTCATGTTCCTTTAGAAATACAGCAATACCGGAACTGTACTCAACTACAGAAAAATCCTTGTCAATTGAATTAATTTTAAAGGTACAATGTTGATGTATTATTGTTAAACTGCTTTGAATTAATTATCTGTTATGAAAACAGTGCTCAGTTAATCATGTTATTTTCTAGAGAGAAATTTTAAAATAATATTAAGTGGATCCTATTGATTTCTGCACCTGAATAGCCAAGATGATTTTACTCAATGAGAAGTCCTATTTCAGCTACATAAATTCAACATTTACTCTACATGGCCATGTGTTTTCATATTATCATGAAATTGCAAAGAAATAAGTTAAAAAACAATGTTTGATTTTGAAAAATTTTAACTATGTAGAGTTCAGTTTCATATTAACAGCATATGGATGTGTCCATGTTAATAATATATTCTTTAAGGACAGTGGCTTACTGTGTAGGAACATGATATAATCTTTGGTACCAAGACTGAAGTTTTTCTGCTAATTTGATCATTTTTCAAATATCACTCCTTCATAATAGTTTACTCCTACTGAGTGGTGTAGTTTGGCTGGTACCTGCTACACTGTTGATCTATAGTCCAGAGATTCAGAGTTGTGCAAAGTAAAACAAACAAACAAACCAGCAAAAATTTGGTGTGATCGCTGTTTAAAAAATATAAGAACTTTAGAAAGGCTTGTTTGATGTTTCTTTTTCTCATTCATATGTGTTTCCCATTTCTGTATCTCAAATGAATTTCTAAGCACCCCAAACTGAAACTAAAATAAATGTCAGAAGACAAACAAGAATATAAGCAAAACGTAAACATGACCGTTCTCAGTGTCCTGACTGAAAGCATTCCCTCAAGTTGCTTCATGCCATGGATTTCACTGCTGGAACTCTGTTCTTCATTTCTGCTGTTAAGGATATTTTAACTTCCCAAGGGCCGAGTTGTGCGCCTGGGTTCCTCTTCCAGTGTGCTTGGCGTTACAGTGGCTGCCCCACATTGATGAACACATTTGCTTTGCTAACTGATAATGAGTGCACTGTTGGATCTTGTAAACACTACTGATAATACATTCAAACTGTTTTCTTCATGGAAGTGGCACTTACTAGGACCCTTGAAGTCAGAGTATTTTCTAGTTAGAGCACTTTGCAGGTTTTTCATCAGCTGGTGGTGGATTCACTTAGACTTCCATTTCAGCTACTCAGTCAAGTGGTGGATGCTGAAACCCAGCCTTGTTTTGGATCCTGTTTCTAAATCTCCAGAAGCATCTTTAGAAAAAGTTTGTGTTCAGTTTCTATACTTCAAAGTGTGCCTTATTGCTTCATGCACTTCCCTGTAGTCAGTTTTAGAGCTCCTCTATTGTGTAGCACATTCAATGTTTTAAATTCCAATGGCATTCTGTGAGGACTTGCATTGGAAAAGTATCTGTATTTTAAGTCATCATAGTAATGATATTTGACAGCTTTTCCATTTAGATCCTTAGGGAATGGCCAGAATCCATACAGGTGAATTTCATCACAGAATCTGGTGGCAAGTGTATACATCAGGAGACCTGTGCTGGGTCTTTTGATGGGTACTTTGTTGGTCAGCCAGTAACTAGAAGAAAAAAAAAAAAAAAAAAAAAGTAAGACAGGGAAGATTTACAGTGATATACAACAATACATTCTATAGAAATCATATCATGTAGTAAGCACAATGCATAATTATAAATAAACTTTTCAGCGATTACTAAAAAATAACATTTATGTAGATAGGAAATTTTATACTTCCACATTTTCTTTGACATTTATTTCCTTATGTATTTGTGATCCCATAAAAACAGCCAGAGGACTTAAAAGCATAAGTTAATTCTATTCTAGAATATGACGTTCCAAACTAATTAGGAATAAACATACATCTAATATTCAGAGTAGAATCTTTGCAGAATGGTGTAAATGTTATTGAAAATTCACGACTTCAATGCCACAGGCTTGATGGTCAGAAGTCACATGACAGCTTTGGCATGATATGCATAGGCTGGTGAATTCCTGAGTCTCACTGGTCACCTTGCCTAGAGTAACAGAACCCAACATTGACTTCCTGCCTCAGGCATACACAGAAACATTCTCTCTCCTTTCTCTCTTTCTTTCTTTCTTTCTTTCTTTCTTTCTTTCTTTCTTTCTTTCTTTCTTTCTTGGATATTTTATTTCTTTATATTTCAAATGTTATCCCCTTTCCAGGTTTCCTCTCTACAACGAGACCCCAAAGGAGGAGTTAGGGAAAGGAGCTGAAGGAGCTGAAGAGGTTTGCAACCCCTTAGGAAGAACAACACTGACCAACCAGACCCCTGAGAGCTTGCAGGGACTAAATCACCAACCAAAGAGTACACATGGAGGGACACATAGCTCCAGCCACATATGTAGCAGAGAATGGCCTTGTCTGGCATCAAAGGGAGGGGATGCCCTTTGTCCTGTGAAGGCTTGATGTCCCATCCTAGCTAGAGCAGTGAGGTGGGAATGGGTGAGTGGGTAGAGGAGCACCCTCATAGAGGCAAAGTTGAGGGGGATGGAATGGGAGGTGTGTGGAGGCATAATCTGGAAAGGGCATATCATTTGAAATGTAAATGAGTAAAATGATTAATAATAAAATAATTTAAATGAAATCACTCCTGGACCTACCCACAAACATATGTGCTGACATCTTCCATCCTCCCTCCCTTATTCCTTCCACCTTTTTCTTCCCATTTGTTTTAATATTACAAAATTAAAAATTTTGTAATATTAAAAATTCACTTAGAAAGTTATGTATAACTTATAAACTATTTATAAATGGAAAAATGTGTTGTAGGTCCCATAGATCTCAGTGCTCCAAGAATGAGATATCAGTTTTTCTTAATCAGAAGGTCTTTTACTCTTCCTCCAGTAAAATTTCCATGTTCTTTGAGGAAACTAAAATCTGGAATGCTACAAAACGCTTAATTTATGAATAACTCCTGTGAATCCAGGAAGTAGCTGGTTCACCTGTTTGAAATTAATAATATCTAGCCTAGCTTATGTTACGATGATATGAAAGAGATGGTAAATGTGAAAGAATCTAGCATGGCTCTTGCCACATAGTGAACAATGTATCTTTGCTCTCAACAAGTCATGAAGGAAGCTATTCTTCAATTCTATGTATAAATTGAACATCATGCTTAGAAATTATCTCTTAAAATGACATATTGACTGGTTAAGGCCTAGATACAATATTAAGGACTAGATGGATTATTAAGGACTATATAAAATGTTAAGGCCCAGCTGGATGATAAAGCCTAAGTAACTGTTGTCTGTCTAGCCTGACACTTTGTGCTATTACAAATATTATAAGGAAACATTTTCATATAGTTGTTTCTGCTGTTACTAGGAAATTATGTCATGCCCAAGTTGATTACATATTCTGTTATGTTCTGTGCCCTTGGAAAACAATCACGATAGAGGTCAGTAGAACTGCTTTGAGTAGTTACCTACAATATCTGTTGCTTTTTATCATGTGCCTCATATTTTATTAGAGAATTACTCTAACTACTGGAAATTAATTCACAAACCCAGATTCACACTACTACATGATGTTCATAATATCTCATGGTGAATTCTATTGGATGAAAGGCCATCACTTGCGTTTACACTCATGGCTCCAGAAAAAAAATATTCTGCATGAATTGCTCATTAAACAAGCTGTCTATTGGTATTCTGTTAAAGATTTAAGCATATTTACCTAATAGGGAAGAGGAAGCTACTACTTTCTAACAATGGGCAGTGTCTGTGGCAGAAATGTTTTTCATATTTTTGATGTCAAGATAATACCCTGATATCTCTATATATTTAATTTGGAAGACTTGGTACAATCAGCTCTGAAAAAAAAAATCCAATCCATTTTCAGTACATGTTTGTAATTTAAGAGAGATATAAAATACTTCTCCATATGCATAGTACCATTAAGCTTGAAAGCTATATTTCAATATTAAATAAACATTACATAAAACTTATAAAAATTAACTGTTTCTTACTTCTCAAGAAAGAAATTGATGAAGCATTGATGTTTTAGGTTTATAAAGGAGAACTAACTATTGCTACTTTCTTCACAAGCATAAATCCTAACTGCATTCTAAATACTTATCCTTAGACCTACAGATTGTAACTTTCACCTCTCATATGAGAAACTTCTTTTTACAGCATACAGAAAGTTATAGAAATCCTCAAGGTACATATGTATGAAATCTTAATTATCAACCTGATATAGTAAAATCTTGCTGGAAAGCAAGAGAAATTTAAACAAAATATCCAGAAAGACTATCTGTATATATCTATGTTTATGTCAATATCTTTATGTATATCTATATCTATATAACTATATCTATTCTGAGAAGAATTAAATTGATTATACACAGAATATGGATGGCTCAGATTATCACTTGGATAGAAAGATGTTGATGAAGGGAGTAATTTTAAAGTCATCATATATGAACAGTTTCTAATTGTATTTTAAATGTTTTTGGCTTTTTAAAAATAATACTTTAAATTTGAAACTAGCAAATGGAACCAGTGGCAATATTTAGAAAAATGTCATATCATACCACAACTTCTGTGAACCCTTTAATTAAATTTACATCAGAGAGAAAACTGAGTACGTAACTGAAACTGTACAATGAGGAAGTAGTAACATAAAAAAGCAATCTACAGATTCAATTCAATCCCCATCAAAAAACCCAGGATATAAAAAACAATTATTAACAATAAAAAAAACTTCTGGGGAAATCACCATCCCTGAACTCAAGTTGTGCTACAGAGTAATAGTAATAAAAAATTGCGGTATTGGTACAGAGATAAAAAGGTTGATCAATGGAATAGAATTGAAAACCTAGAAATAAAACCACACACGTATGGACACTGATCTTTGACTTAGAAGTTAAAAATATACAATGGAAAAAAAGCATTTTCAATAAATAGTTCTGGTCTCAGCAGTATGGTCAGTATATAGAAAAATGAAAATATTTGTCATGTTGCACAAAGCTCACGTCTAAGTGAATCAAGGACCTCAGCATAAAACAGGATACACCGAATCTAATAGAAGAGAAAATGGGAAAGACCCTTAAACTCATTGACACAGATGGGGGGTTGGATTTTCTAAACAGAACTCCAATAGCTCAGGCTGTAAGATTAAGAATTGACCTCATGAAACTGAAAAGCTTCTGTAAGGCAAAAGACATAGCCAACCGGACAAATCCACAACCTACAATTTGGGGGAAAAAATTCACTAACCCCACATCTGATAGAGAGCTAATATCCAAAATATGTAAACAACCCAAGAAGCTAACCTCCAAAAAATCAAACAACCTAATAAAAAAATGAAGTATACAGATAAACAGAATTTACAACAGAAGAATCTCGAATGGCCAAGAAGCACTTAAAGAAATGGTCAAAGTTCTCAGTCATCAGGGAAATGCAAATCAATATAATCCTGAGATTCCTCCTTACACCAATCAGAATATCTAAGATAAAAAATTCAGGTGAAAGCACATGTTGATGAGGATATGGAGAAGGAGGAAGACTCCTCCATTTCTGGTGGGATGGCAAACTGGTATAACCACTCTGGAAATCAATCTGGAGATTTCTAAGAAAATTGGAAACAGATCTACCTGAAGACCTAGCTATACCACTCTTGGACATACACCCAAAAGATGCTGCACCATACCACAGTATCACATGCTCCACTGTGTTCATAGTGGCCTTATCTACAATAGCCAGAAGCTGGAAACAACACAGATATCCCACAACCGATGATGAATGGATACAAAAAAAATGTGGTTCATTTATACAATGAAATACTACTCAGCTATTAAGAATGAGGATATTGTGAGTTTTGTAGGTAAATGGATGGTACACGAAAATATTATCCCGAGTGAGGTAACTCAGACCCAAAAAGACATGCGTGCTATGTACTCACCAATAAGTGGATATTAGCCAAAAAAAAAAAAAAAAAAAAAAAAAAGTACAGAATACCCAGGATACATTCCACAGAACTCAAGGTTAATAAGCTGAAGGGCCCAAGTGTAGATGCTTCACTCCCAGTTGGGAGGGAGAAGAAAGCAATCACAGGAGACAGAAGGAGGGAGCTAGATACCTCGATGGGTGAGGGAGAAGGAAAGAAAATTGGGATATGATCAGATATTCAGGGGCAGAGAGAAGCCTGAGGGCCAACCTAACAAATGGAAATATTCAACCTGGAGTAAAGGAAGTGGAAGGACCCTCTAGAATGTAATGTAAACCTGGGACTCGAGAGACTCTCAGGACTCAAAGAAAGGGATCTTAGATAAAATGTCCAACAGAGGGCAGAGTGAACTTGTAAAGTCCACCTCCAGTAGAAAGGGCATCAAGTAGAGAGACAGGGTTAATATTCCACAGTCAAAAACTTTGACACAGGAGTTTAAAGAACTCTGTCTAAAAGGATTGCAGGGACAAAAATAGAGAAGAGTTTGAGGAAAAGGGGATCCAGTGAGTGGTCCAACTTGGGATCCATCACAAGGGAAGGCTCCAAGGCCTGACAATATTACTGACGCTTTGGTGTGTTTACAGACAGGAGCCAAACATAGCTGCCCTCTGAGAAACCCAACAAGCAGCTGACTGAGACAGATGGACCCCTGTGGTTGAATTAAGGAAAGGCTGGAAGAAGCTGAGAAGGAGGGCGACCCCGTAGCAAGACCAGCAGTCTCAACTAATTCAAAGCCCTCAGATCTCTCAGACACTGAGCCACCAACCAGGCAGCATATAAGAGCTGGTCCAATGCCCCAGCACATGTATAGCAGAGGACTGCCAGGTCTGGCCTCAGTGAGAGAAGATGCACCTAAACCTCTAGATACTTGAGGGCCCAGGGAGTGGGGAGCCCTGGCAGGGTAGGATAAGGTGGGGGTGGGGACATCATTTTGGAGTCATGGAGGAAGGGTAATGGAATGAGGAACTGTGGGAGGGCAAATCAGGACAGGGGTAATGACTGGACTGTAAAAACGTATTCTGGAGGGTCTCCCCCAACCTTCTCCCTCCTTATGTTGTCTGTTTCCACTCTTTCTGCTGGCTCTCAGGGCTTCAGTCCTTTTCCCTCACCCAATACTAGGTCATGTTCCCCTCTCTCCCCCTCCCCACCCCATCCACTTTCCCTCTCAGGTCCCTCCCCCCTCCCTTCCCACTTGTGATTGCTTACTTCTCCCTCCCAAGTGGGACTGAGGTGTCCTCACTTGGGCCCTTCAGCTTGTTGACCTTTTTGAGTTCTGTGGACTATATCTTAAATATTCTGTACTATTTATTTATTTATTTATTTATTTATTTTGGCAAATATCTACTTATTAGTAAGTACATACCATACTATTCATGTCCTTTTGGATCTGAGTTACCTCCCTCAGGATGATATTTTCTAATTCTATCCACTTGCCTGCAAAACTCAGGGTAGGGGGCAATGGGGAACCTGCTCTGGTATTGGGTGAAGGTAAAGGACTGAAGCCCCGAGGGCCAGCAGAAGGAATGGAAAGAGGCAACCTAGGGAGGAAGGAGGTGGGGAATCCTCCAGAATGCACCAGAGACCTGGGAGGTGAGAGTCTCTCAGGACTCAAAGGGAGGGACCTTAGATGAAATGCCTGACAAAAGAAAGAGGGAACATATAGAGCGCACCTCCAGCAGGAAGACAGGGCATCAAAAGAGGGAGGGGGTTGCCTTTCTACAGTCAAAACTCAGACATGGAATCCTATAAAGGAAGAAGGGAGTTGTGGGGGTTAAGCCACTCAAAGATTTAGTAACAGTAAGTTGGTTTTGGGGAAATGGACACAGTACTTATCCATGTAAATGCTTTTTTCTCATAAACATTTGTCCTAAGAAGCCACTTTGAGGTCATACTTGCAGCCATCAGAAGGAGGATTTCCCCACAAGAGTCAACCTTACTCTGAAAACAGTGTGTAAATGACTTTTAAATCTGATGATTTCTAATTGATGTAAAATGACAGTTTACAAGTGACAGTGACAGAGCAAAGTTCAGTTCAGTAGGTCAGCTTACTTTGAGCTCAAACACAAAGCAGGGATGAAATCTATTTCAAGAGGAACAGAGACCAACAAAGTGGTCTCCAACAAAGGAACAGAGACCAAAAGGTATAAGTGATCCTTATATCTTTTAAATTTGCAAAGTTCTGACCAGGAAAGTCTACAAGTTCTGCAGACTTTTCCCAACTTTAAAGTTTCCTGTCTGAAGGGGCTCACTTTAGACATAATTCCCTGTTTTCATACTTTGTATAAAGGAATAGAAGATGACAGAAATGCTCGCTTAGATCACACTGCTGTCCTCTGAATTAATTTATTTCTCAATAAAAGACTACTCATGAGGAGAGGATGTAAATGGAGAAGAGCAGTTTGGTTGAGTGAAAGTCTCATGTATTTTGTAAATATACATAGTTTCTAGACAGGCTACTGCTGTATATTCTACTCTCAAGGTGACTGGAGGGAATCATCTAATTGAGTTTGAGCACTGAAATTTGCCAGGCTATAAGACAGCATACAGGAGTTTGTTATATCATGTTATTAAATAATTTTTCATGTCACTTCCATGTCTTTATGGCTCAGATGCCAGTCTTGTGGGCTCAATCTGTTTCCCGCTCTTTACACCTTTTCAAATGGAGTCACTTAATACACAAACACATTTACTACACATCTATAAAATAGTTCAGGAGTAGTCAAACATTGCCATGCATTTAAAAAAATGTTCCTATGAAGAAAGGATATAATAAGTCTTGTAACTGAAAATATAACGGCATCATAGCATATGCTGTTTTAGGTTATGGGAAACTACAAAGTGAAAATAGTGCTGTAGTATCAGGTACTTGTGTGACAAACCATTTACTTGATATACTCTCATTATGAGGTTTGTCATCACAATTGACAGAAATATATGAAGTATAACCTGAGTTAGGCTTTTGTGACCCTCTTCTTAGGTAAGCCCCCAGATTCCCTGTCTATCTTTGAAGAGTCCCATTTCAGTGAGTATCCCAACAAACCAACATTAAATTTCCCTTAGTAATTTTTTGTTGTTCACTATGCTCCTTTGATATGAAACCCCATTTGTCCCTTGCTATATTTAGAAGTTAGCTTGACTATGTTCAGATTTAGTTTTCATCTATTTTAAAACATTGAATGAAGTCCTATTTACTGTTATTTTTGAGTCTTCTCTTACAAGACCTCAAGAATTAAAAAACGGTGTGTCCCGGATACAATTTTTACTTTAATGGTCCAAAAATAGAAGCAATTTACATTTTGTATGAATAGATGAAGTGTAGTATATACCACAAGAGAATGATATCTGCCATTTAAAATTAAAAATGCTGATCAATGCCACGACACATTCCAGATCTTATAAAGTATGGTAAGTGAAAGACAGAAGTTACAAGAAAAGTACACTGCATTTCCATTTATATGAAATGTGCAAGGTACTGTAGTTTCTTTAAATAAAATGTTAATTACACTTGGCTAGGAACTGGACATGATGGCACAGAGGATTTTGGGGAATGGCTGATAATACACAAAGTCTTCCTGTAGGACAATAAAAACACCCTAAATTGATTGTGATGATGGTTAAGTAATCTTATCAACAAATGAAAATCATCTAATTTTTAATTTAAAAGTGTAAGTAAAATAAATTCAGGAAAATTGTTATAAGGTAACGAAAGGTAACCCTGAGTGCTCATGCCTAAAGTTTCAGTAGCAGACACAGTGCTTTCTCAAAATATCACAAAATAGTCTGTAGCAGTCAAGAACTACCTGGGAGGGAAATATAATTATAATTAATTATAATATAATCTTAAATTTACAGAACAGTAATATTTTTATAATTGCTATCAATCAGCCACCTATATGTCTATAAATTGTATCCATCATCCTATGAGTCCTATTTTTCAAAGTAAGAGTTAAAAAACCAAGTACTTCATAAATCACATACTTGGCATCCTAGTACAGGGAGGTAAAGTTGAGAGAATCTTAAGTTCAAGGCCAGCCTGCACTACAAAGAAATCTTTAGTAACAAGAGAGAGGGGATGCAAGAGAGGGAGATGTTAAGAAGGTGAGTGGTGAAGGAAATTTTGTCTATTTTCTTTTTTTTATTGGATATTTTATTTACATTTTAGATGCCATCCCCTTTCCCCATTCCTCCCCCCCCCAGAAAACCCCTATCCCATGCCCCCTTTTCCTTTTTGCTTTTATACACTTTTTAAAAATGTTAATCAAAGGCTTTATCAGTTTGGTAATGCTCAGTCAGAAGTGTAACCCAATACCCAACATAGATATATCAACTATCTTTGACTGGTGGGGACATGTGAACATCTGCCTCTATATCCCCCCTCCCTCTTTCTCTCTCTCATCACCTAGCTTCTCCTCTCCTTCTTCTCCTCCTCTCCTTACTCCTTCTCTTCCTCTCAGTACTCCTCCCACCTTAGCTCCTCCTTTGTTTTGTTTTTAATTCTGTCTCACTATGCATCCCTGACTAGCCTATAACTTGTGATCCTCCTGTCTACCCATTCCTGGTATGATAGGTCTGCTTCGTATTTGAATTTGGCAATTTTGTCATGATGAAAATCAACTTAAGTGAACCCTTATTACTGTGCTCCAGATTCCTGACTGTATCAGGGTTAAATATCTTGAGGAATGTAGAAGGAACTGAATCATACAATAGAAACAACAGTTCACTGAATTATTAAACTTACAGACAAATGAATGTCAACATACCACATTGTGTTGTACCAATTGCCTTATGAAGATTTAACCACACTATTAAGCACATGCATACATATCACATAACTGAGTCTGAGTTTATCTCCTGCTTTTTGTTTAGAATATTTAACAGATTCTTGCCTATAATATACAACTAGAGCTTGAAAATTATTTGGCAAAATAAAACAAAAGTAATGAGCAAATAAAAGTATCCAACACTTGCTTCTTTGGGATTAGGGAAATTTTAACAAGCCAGAAAAACAACCATGAGATATCCATCCATCTTCACTGTGAACTATGCAGTTCAACTTAATATACCAATCATGAAATTCATGGGAATTTAAAGTACTAAGACAACCACAATCTCCATAAAATTTGATTTCTTTTAGCTATACAGATATAGTAAAAACTCAGCAATGAAAGTCACAAACTTCTATTCAATAGACACTTTGGAAAAGAATATGAGCTGATGGAGAAAATTAGCTCAGATTTCATAACAATAAAACTTGAAAAGAGTGAAACAAAGCTCTATTCACAAAGACAATGTGATTGAAATGGCTTTTTGTTGTGATTACTCAAGAGGAATATTTCCATGATAAAGAATCTCTACTCCTTTGTTTAATGATTGGTTTACATGGGAAAATATATGAAGAGAGGCAATATGGGGGTGTTGCTTTACAAAGAACATGTAAAATATTTGTGAACATCTTTTTGTAGGTAGATTCATGTACTATTATTTTATATTTTGTGACTAATACCTTGCATAAAATCTCATAATCACAGAATATGTATAACATATAAAAAACAATAGATAAATCTGGCATGTAGAAGGAGTCAAAAAGTCATATTGGCTACCCCTTAAATATTTAAAAAAAACAAAAATTTAAAATATTGTTAAACCACACATTGAAACTTTAACACTGCTACCTAACAAATATCTCTGAAATGTCTCTATGGTTATTGTAGTATTTGTTATCTGAAAGAAATGATAAATTAAATTCAACACTAATGAAAATTTTTTAAATGTGTGGGAACACCAAGAATTGTTCAGAGTCTTTGAGTTATGAATGGATAACACAGGTATGGCTGTGGTTAAACTCAATGGGTCACAGTATACATAAAAATGATATGATATAAATCCAGAAAAAATACTGTCAGGAAAGATTAGGAGGACATAGGGAAGAGTAAAGGAGATGATGGGATAAAGAGCAACCAAAGGCATTATATACAGAGATGTAATCCTGAGGGAATAAATGTATTCCTTTTAAAGGAGTTTTTCATTTCTGCTATAACAACTATGGATTATATCAAACTCAAGAACTCAGCTTGTAAAAATGTTTAAGAAATGCAGAATTTAAGAGATAAAAGACAAGATAAACACTTTCTTTGTCTAAAATAAATAGGAAACACACAAAAAATGTATTGAGAAAAGTGCCTATGTTCACAAATGAACTTGGGCCCAGCAGATATAGTGTTGAAGTAGACAGCATGTCTAACATGGTCAAGACCCTGAGCTCAACCCTTACTTAGCACTACAGACACACAAGTTATCTCATATCACACTGTTATTTTTCTTATACTATGTTATCAAAACTGCCTGTGCTTTCAGAGATACAGTACATCTCAAGGACACTCTAGAGAAAATAAATTTGGAGTTTTGATGGGTTTAAACAAATCTAAAATTTGTATGTATATTTATATAAGGTAAAGAATAGGGGAACACATTGCAACACTATATGACACTTTGGCCCTGATAGTCAACCCTAGCCAGTCTTCTTCGCTTTTGATTCTGGTATACGTTTAAAATTGACTGTGGATTCCAATGTTGGAAACATTGCTGAACTACAAACACAAGCTCTATATCCACTTCAGTCTCTAGATGATTCATCAAAAACAAAGGTGCCATATAAAGAGGAAAAACTATAAATTGATTAAATATGCTTAACATAAAATATTATTCATGATCTGCTAGGGTTTATGGCTAAATCTTCTAGGGGATATGTGCATGCCCAGGAAGAGTCAGTCATGGTACAATAAAGAAAATTTCAAGGCTATTTTATAGTTAGATGGCAGTTTTCACCTATTTTGAGATACACAATTTCTATGTTTATATACATGAAAAATATAAGGACTTATCTCTGAACATAGTTGATGGCAAAGTTGAATAGGCTGTTGTCAATTAATTAGTGGTTGACCTCAATAGTTCCCAAGATAGATAATAAAATAAGCCACTATAGGTTAACATGTAATAAGACATGCCATTCTAATTTATACAATTATTAAAAACAAAATACATATTTTTATCATTGTCTTTTAGATGCAACAGGGCTGGTGTGCATGTGAACTCACTGAGATTGGCAGCATGAACAGGACCTGCACAGGTCTAAGGCAAATAGGATCCAATCCCTGAGAAGGGCAGTGGACATAAGTCCCCATCCCTAAAGAAGAAGGTATCTCAAATTTTTAACTGCTCTCAAAAAAAAAAAAAATCAAAATTTCTCCAATAGAGTCTCACTGGGTAGAAGAATTTTTCTAGTGACATAACTACTGTGATTGTATCCAAATACTTTCTAGGTCTTTGCGATCTGGCTGCAGTCCTTTAATACCTCTGGGTAGAACTCTTTGGTATATACCTTTAATCCCAAGCAATGATATCTAATTGAGGGTCAGACAAAGTGATGAATTAGAGAAAGAAAGAATGAGGAAAGATAGGATACACCCAACTCTCCTGAGGATATCACAGGCAAGAGAATATGTTTAAGAGCAGCGCAGGAGAGAGAATAAGCCACATGAGAGTCAGTGCAGTGCAGTGGAGTTTGGGTTATTTCATGAGTTTATGCACTTCAGTGTAGGTCAGCAGGGGAGTTAAAACCAGAGAATAAGAAAGAGCCAGAAGATTAGAAAAAATGCTAGTGTTAGTTTGAGGCCAAGCAGAACAATTCAATGAAAAATTGAGAGTAATCAGATTGAATCAATCAGCCTGGAGAGGAGTTTAAGAGAGAATAGCTGAGTTGAACGAGTTGAACCAGGCAGCTACAGTGAGCCTATTTGGTAGTAAATCTTTGAGACAACAATTATATCTGGCAAATGAAAGATACTTTTACAGTATTTAAGGGAGGTCCTGCTCAGCAGTAGAAGATAAACACAAGAGAGAGAGAGAGAGAGAGAGAGAGAGAGAGAGAGAGAGAGAGAGAGAGAAGATGAAGGGAGGGAGAGAAAGAAACGGGAGAGATGAATGAAGAAATGTAAACAAATAAGTTCAATAATGAGGAATAAGGATAATCTATGTAGTAGGTGCTGGAGATATATTTCATCTGTTAAAAGCACTGACTACTCTTCTGGAGAATCCAAGTTTGATTCCTAGCACCCACATGGTAGCTCAGAATTATTTGTAACTTTAGGTCAAGGGATCCAACACCCTCTTTTGATGTCCATGGGAACTATATACACATGATACAGACTTACATGCAGGCAAAATTTCTATACATATGACATTTTTATAGAGTTTAAAATATTAATTTCAAAGAGTGAAAACCTCTTCTTTTCAAATGTTCAATTGAAATACATCACATATCCTATATCTATTCTGCCTACATTGATGAAAGAACACTATAACTTCAGAGATTAAATATAACAAAATCAAATGAGGACTAAGAAAAATCTGCTTCCATAAAGTATTTAGCAGTCAACAAGCAGAAAAACTCCCAGGGTCAGTTCCACTATTCTGCATGTCTAATAAACACCATGCCAAAGATAAAAATGTCACAGAAAAAAATTGTCTTGCTCTGTGCAGTTGTATTCATCTCATGATGGAAACAGTTTGCTCAGGAGACATATGTATCTCTATGACAGCTGCATTGCCACAATATGCTGAAGAGGCTCAAGTCGACAGGTCACATCCTGGATCTCATATTCTAAATGGCAGCTGGGAGATGCCAGGAGTACTTTCTCACAGTGGGTCAGTCCAGCATCAAGTATCCATGTGTTAGAGCTCCCTTGGCCTCGGAAACACATGACTGTAAGACGCTCAGGTCACATCTTTATCAGTCTAGTTCTGCTCTAAGTAGCAGTGACATTCCAAGCCAAAATATCTACGATTCTACAAGAACAGCCCAGTATTTTTCGGGATTACTATGTCCTGTGCTTGATTGACTTTTTATGTGACAACCTTTGACTGATGCCAGATACAGTATTAGCACTGTGAGCATGAAAATGCTGCTTAGTAGCAGAAGCTTCAGACTGAAATCTCCAAATGCAGTAATGACTCTCTCTCTCTCTCTCTCTCTCTCTCTCTCTCTCTCTCTCTCTCTCTCTCTCTCTCTCTCTCTCTGTGTGTGTGTGTGTGTGTGTGTGTGCGTGGTGTGCACATGTGTGCAAAACTAAGACACAGTCCTAGACTATTACTGTGGCTACAACTGAAAAACACAATCCCACTCTCTCCAATAGAAAATAATTTCCCATCTATTCTTGTGTGTCTTGTAGAACCAGGACCACATAAGTCAACCACCTCACTAACTATAATTGGTCAATAGATCATAAGTTGTTATATGTTAACACAAGGACCATGTCTCTCAGCTCTTCAGAGTTCTTCGTTGTGACAGGCATACAACATTTAGGTCACTCACACAGAGTAACTGCAAGAAACATTTCTGTTAGTCCTCACTATCAGTGTGACTTTGTAGGATCCAAGACCTTACTTTTGTTCATAAGACCTTAAATGACAGTATTTCATTGAGGATTTCTCTAAAAGTTGTCCTTAACAGAACCAAATATTTTAGTGTTAATTGTAAAACTATGTTTAGCTTAGATTTCCAAGCAAAGGTTTTCAAAAATATTCCCTCAGGCAAAAGTCCAAGATTAAGTCCTAAATTCCATCACTTTCAGGATTCTAAAAGTCTAGAGCCATTTCACTTGGATAAATATGAACTAGACTTCGTGATATTTTAGGTACATGTGTTACAGAACTAGTCAGGTAGACCAACAGATTGCAAAAATGTGTGGCAGATATGTTGTCTACAACTGTAGTTTCAGATCTAGAGAAGTCTAACTAATTGTCTATTGACAAAAGTTTCTGAGCAGTGAGTTCTGAGTGAGAATTCCTCATCAGGAAATTGTGGAGACTTTCAATTAGCTTAACTGCAATAGATCAAAAGCAAATCCCTGCCTTTGATTCCTAAACAACTATGAATACTGATGCAGGTAGAATTTAGCCACAAAACAGAATAAAGACTTTGAAAACTGGATAACCACTTGTAGGTACAAGATACTTCCACACTGTGTCTTTGTCTATGACACCTGACTAACATCCTCCACAGAAGAATCTTAGCGTTCTATATATTTTGTTTCACTCCAATGCTGTGCTCTGACATCTGGCCAATCTTGCACAAGTCTCAAGACCCTGTGGAGCCCAGGACGATCTTTGTGAACCAGGATCTGTTCTTCAGCCATCTTCCTCCTCATTTAAAACAAATTTTCTTCAAATTTGATAGTCTACGTTTTGCATTGCCCTTCCCACATTGATTATATACATAAATTCAATCATTTTAATATAAACACATATATCTTCTTATCAATTCTTTCCTTGGCTCTGTAAAACTAAATGCATTAAAACATTAAAATTACTCTTCATCAGATATCCCTTTGTTGAATTATATTTTATATTATATATATATATACATATATATATATATATATATTATATATATATATCAACAAGGAGAAAGCCAAAGTTGAATAATAGTGAAACATATATAATGGAAGAATGAAAATTTGTAAGTCAAGAAGAAAGTAGATAGTGATTTCCTAAACCTTTAAAGTCCTTGACATACTAGTACATCCTTTAGAATGGCCACATTTCTACCTAAGTATCCTTTTATTCCTTAAGGAGATCTGGCATTTCTAATGCACAGTTTGATAAGATGAAGCTACTGAATCTCTTCCTTTATTATTGATTTCATATTACTTGGAGCATAGTCATACTTTTCCAGGCATCAGCCACAAATATGCAACACTGAAGTTAAATATATGTGGTCCAGATTTGAAATGCAGTTCTGCCATTCTTAAAATTATTATAATAAAACCATCCTTGGAGAACAATACATCAAAGGTGTTAGACCTTAGCCTGGCCCACTATTTTGGAAGTGATGAGCACTATCAGGCTAATGGTGTTGAAAACCCAGATAGATTTGTTGTGCCAGTGTTTACAGGATATCTACGTTGCCTCTTCATTCTACTATCTTTGTAATTAGAATGATGTTTATTTTATAAATTGTTATGATGATTAAATTTACCATCTGTACAGTGTTTTCAGTACTACTTGGAAAAAAGTTAGTGTGAAGCTGGGTATGTTTGCTCACATCTGCAATCTCAGCATTTAAGCACCGGAGGCAGGAAGCAAGAGACTTTGAAATCAACCTGTACTACAAAGTGAGATCTGGATAAAAGAAATCCAAAATTTGATGCAACAGCTCAGTATAGCAACATTCAGGCAGATGTCCTTCAGTATCTGTATTGTAGGTGCCTCTGTGTGTACAAAGATATGCATAAGAACACAGATATGACAGACACATACATGGGCAAGCATATGATAATTAAAAGGCAAGAGGATCATTTCTACATACAATTTGACACATTATCACACCTAAATTACCTGAATATTGCATGTTTTCTAACATAACTATTGTTGATTTTGTTTATAGAGGTCATCACTAGATGCAATGTTTTAATAACAGCTTATAGAAGTAAGGCATGTGGGTAGATTGCATCTTAACATTTAAATTTAGAGTTTTTCAAAACAAATCTGTATCGATGTTGTACTTATATTTAATATTCACTGACAATTTTCATTATAAGTTATCACTAAAACTTACTGTTGAATTAGGCCTGACAAGACACTCAGCAAAATAGGGCACTACCTCGGGAGCCTGTCAACCATAACTGGATGATCAAACACCACACTGAAGTGGAAAAAGAGATTCAATTTTATAAAGTTCTCCTTTGATCTCTACATGTGTGCTATGGACACATACAAAACAATAATAAAGATTTATTTTTTAAAAGATTGCAGATTTGCCACAGAACTTTTTATAACAATATTCTATTTGTCTACCTAAATTCGTTTTGCAATGATTTTTATTTTCACTTATCTATCAACCACTTCATTTTTTGAGGATCCGTATTTGCCAAGTACTCTTCTGGCAAATAAACAAAGAACAGAGTTTATATCCAGTGCTATCTTATTTCTGTAAACTGTGAGTTCTTATATGTGCTAATCATAGTACCTCCCAGAAGGTAACAAGAAAAACATTAGGATTACAGCTTAAGAAACAAGCACACTTTAATGCTACCCACTCTCTTGTCTTTAGCCTTCATTCTTGGTTCTGGCCCTGAGTTCTTCTTATCCTAATGGGAGACTCATAAAACCTATTGGTTATAACATGTTAATCACAAATGCCTGTTCCATCTTTGAGTCATGGTCCTGTTCACATGTGCAGACAGCTCTGTGCCATTTCTAATCATTGAGATCCTAAGCCATCATCTGTCCTCGTCCCATTTCCCTCCAGTTTTTCTCCTGTTTCATTTCCCACAGCAGTTGCAGTCCAGTCTAGCTAATTTGGCCCTAGAAAGTCGGGTTTGGTCACGATTCAGGAGAGTCCAAATATTTAACGAATTTGCTTCATGCAACTCTTGGTTTAAATTGTTCACCTTATGTTTTTGAGCAGTTTGGAACAGATAAACAGGTAATGAAAAATTAGGAAGTAGAGGGCTGATAAGGGTGAGAAGAGGATAAAATAATGTAGGTAAAAGTGTGATTAGAATTTACTATAACCATGTATAAAATTGCCAAATTTAATTAATAGAATTAAACCACCAAAAAGTGGACATATTGCATCATTTGTAAAGAAGACAGAATGTATATATATACACATATATAATTTCTGAATTGATTACTGATGATAGAAAAGATTGAATAAATATTCATAATAAAAAATATCACATGAGGAATCCATGAATTTATGTCAAAAATACTTGAGTCTACTACCAGGATCCAGTATTAAAACTATATTCAAAACACTGTCTCTGTGAAGTACTTTGAGGAACTCCAAAATGTTTTTCTGTGAATTCTACAGAAGACCTTGATTGGTTTAAATATTTAAATATTGTAGTACAGTTTAAATAGATATGGAATGCAAACAAATAATTAAATATTTTGTGTTTATTCACACTTAATGCAGGAGTTTTGACAAAAAATTATTTTACAGTTTAGGTTTCATCTATTTTTTTTTTCTAATTCTCTATGACCTAGTCTTTATGTGGAGGGGCTGGTGATACATCACAGTCTTTGTAATTATCACTAAAATATGAAGAGCGTTATCTAGGGCATATGCCCAAGGGAAGTCTTCCCAAAACCTACAAAAAAAAAAAAAAAGACTGAAGATATTTCAGTATCACAGTTGCTTCCTATTGAAGATATTTCTGTATCACAGATGTTTCATTTTCAAGCATGCTTTAGACAAAAGACACTGAAATAAAAATTACAAAGATTTCCTGTTTCCTTCCATGACATGAAGGAAATATTTCTTATTTTCACAATTTTATAATCTTTTTCAGTTTTCTAAGTTTTGCACTGAAATATATTCTAAAATTCTAATTACTCAATATACTATTAACTAAACCTGTCCTGGTCTTTTTGGTCTATTTATGTTTTTATTGTTCAGGTCTAGATCATTAATGACTTGTAAAATGTTAAATACATCACCCAGTGTTTTTGTAGGAGCCAGTTACACAATGTAATCAGATTTTTTTTTTAATAAAAGTACAACTTTGATCATGTTATTTCTAGTTTAAAAATCTCTAAGTGTTAGTTATCCATTTTTAATAAGAATGATGTTCTCTGATTAGTAAATGGAAATTTTACAGCAGATGAACTTATAGGATGCTGTCATTGTTCTTCCTCAAATCTCTAAATGTTCCTATGATGCTTTTCTTCCTCCTTACCCACATGCCAAGACTTATCTACTCTATCACCTTTGATTAGGAAATTACAACCTGCTTTCCCGGGTCTTAAATGCCACCTTTTAATGAAAAACTATTGATTTTTCCCTAATGAAACTAAGTTTTCCCTCCAGGTCACATTGTTGTATTTAGCTATACACCTCATTCTTAAGCAGGTTTCAGATTTGCACTGTGAATTCAAGATGACTAAGACAAATCTTTGTACCTCACCACATGCGTATACGGAATAGTCTCTGTTTTCATTAAGTTTTATATATTATTTGTTATATACATAGTACTGGAATGAATTGTCAACAATTTGAAGGTAGAGTTAAAAGCAATGTTTCTTTCTCTTTTTTTTCTTGATCTCTAGTATAGATCCTTGCATATAGAAGACCAGGTTGCTAATGTCAACTAAATTCCTAGTTTTATTGCTGATTTCTGATTTGTGATGAATGACACACAGAATCTTACTGATTCTCTTTTTGCTGACTTAATTATTTCAACTATTACAAGCTGGTATCTATCATGCTTTTCAATACCATATTGAGGTAGGAAAGAAAACCTAGTATAATGAATTAATTTGGTTCTTTAATGTCTTTCTAGTACTTTCATACTGGAAATTAGGACAGCTAGCAATATCTGGTATTATGCTACAAAATTATTACAGGTTTTATATATCTCCTTTTTTTGTTTAAACAAAGTTTCCGTTATTAATTATAACATGCCAATATAAATTAATATGCATTAGTAGATAGCATATTATTAAGGATATAAACATTATTTTTCTTGGATTTTTATGTGTTCCAAGTCACTTGCTCACAGAACTATAAGAAAAGCTATAAATAATTTAAAATATTTAATAAAAGTGGTCATTTAAAATTTGAAAATACAATGCTGTAAAGGTAAATGTTGAGCCATCAGCTTGTTGTAGTTGAGCACTATTGCTGGTAGTCGACATAGTTTTCCACTAATGCAC
This sequence comes from Arvicanthis niloticus, assembly GCF_011762505.2. Classification (NCBI taxonomy): domain Eukaryota; kingdom Metazoa; phylum Chordata; class Mammalia; order Rodentia; family Muridae; genus Arvicanthis; species Arvicanthis niloticus. Next base: position 9,944,057 of record NC_047674.1, on the reverse strand, counting down.
ATTAAGTCATGGAAAATTTCTCATAGAAAGTTGTGTCTATCACTCATTTAAAAGTTAATGCTGAATTTCAACGGAGAGTCAAAATGATAGAAAGTGACTGACACTTTGAATCTCAAAGATAACCTGTGTAGGTGCAGTCATGGCTTCCCAAACATCACATAGTCATTTTATCTACCAAGCTTAAGCTGGTTGTGTTCCTTTGGGAAACATACTAGGCCTTTGTATCTATTATTTGCATTCACCAGAGTGGAAAGAGCTCTATTTAATCCCAATTGAGAGAGTTGCAGAAGCAGAAAGCAAAAACAAACACAGATATCCATACTTCCTTCTGAAATCAAGAAAGAACAACAGATCTCATTCCTGGGCCTTCCATCTGTTTTCCAACCCAAATCTCATTTATCTATTTATTTCAAGACACTGTGTTAGAAATAAGCCATTGGACTTACTGAATCTACTTTAATGACATTTTAATTTGAGCTAAGCTTTCTTTAGCAGTAAGAAATTCTTCCAAGTAACTTAGCATCTAATGCAAATGCTGATCTCAGCAAGCCCTGTGTTGTAGCAACTCTTAATAACTACATACTAGAAATCTGAAGACTGATGAAAAGAAGTAACGGGCTTTAAGCCATAGAGCTGGGAAAATAAAGTAACTTCATTCCAAGTCTGTGCCCCAAACAGCTGTGGACCTGGAGTGCTGTATTAATCTTTAGGTGCATGATATTATTTCCAAAATAAATATTTAATTCTTAAAATGTAAGATGTGATATTCTAGGATTACTTATCAAATATATTGATATGCTGATATACAAATATACTGGTAAAATAAAGACAGCAATAGATATGCTTCTAAAAACCTAATAGAATGAAGTGTTTCCAAAATAAAATTGGGAAAAAGTTAACATATTTTCAGTTAAGCAAATAGTTTTTTTTTTTTAGTAAGTGTAGTCTGGACTTTAGTAAATTTCACATTTCTATGATAAATGTCAAATCTGATATTTGCATACTAAAACAGCCCAATCTAAATTTCTTTTTTGCATATTCAAGGGAAATAAATAATAATTATAAATAAAAATAATTTAAGCTATTAGTTTGAAATATATATAATTAAAACAACATGTAAGAAGATAACATCATTTCTAAGTTGTATTTTTACTTATTTGACAGAGTACACTTCTATTCTGAAAAGGATAAAATCTGTCAGAGTAAATTGCCACTGTTGCAAACAGTTATTAAAGGAAAAACTTTGGAGACTCCCTTTACAAATTAGAGATGAAAATACCCCATCACTCTTAGTAACAACTGTTGAATTTGCTCATAGGAGAAAACCCTTTGAATTTTCTCATTAGTGATCACACACACACACACACACACACACACACACACACACTATCACCGAAGAGAAGAGAAATCAATATTCCGAGTATTAATTCCACTAGCCACTTAAATGATGAGAGGAATAAGTAGAGAACTACTTTGCAAAGAAGTATGAGGAAGGGAAAGAGGGAGACAAGGGTTGGGGGGAGGAAGAAAAAAAAACAGTTATGAACATTAATCTTGCTGCTTCATTTTAGATATTATATTCTTTATAAAAAGTTTTCTAAAAAATGCCACAAAATATTAGGTTAGTTTATACCTTATTCTTGCTGTCATAAATCAGTTTCAAATTCTGCTTCCTAGACAAATCTAGGACATCAGCATGTAGATTCGACTCTTTACATCTGAAATGCTTTAGCTGTAAGGGTTGTGGTGGTCCAGTTTTACACAAGCATGAGGATGAGTTTAGTACATGTTAGGTGAAACAGCCAACATTATTGTTAGCATATCCATTGAAAAGCATAGTTTGGACAAAATCAATCAATCAATCATTCAGCCAATCAAGTACATTTTTTGACTTATGATTGTTAAGAACAAATTTAAGAGGGGTTGGAGGCCATTGTAGGAACTAGAGAATTGAGGAGAGACATTAAGCAATGCAGCATATGAATGGATAAAATTCTCCCAAATATTACATTAAAGGGATGATAAAATAAGGGAGAACAATAAAGAAAATAGAATGATGGTGAGCTATGTTTTATTTTAAATATTAGAGAAATAAATATGATTCTAACTCATTTGGGTTGTGAATAATTTCATTGTAGAATTAGGAAAAATGTTACTTACAATATAACTCAAAGAATTCGTAAGCAGTATGAGAGCTATAATTAGACACAAGAGCAAAACTGTTTTTTCCTAAAACTGTTCAGCATCTGCGTTGGACACAATTATCTCTATGTTCTGAGAATTAAACTTATAAACTTATTATCCAAACTTTTGAAGTAAAAGTAGAATTAGATGTGTATTAACTAATATGTATGCAAACTGTAATATCTATAAGGATATAAATGTATGCACAAGTAAAAGCTATTATTTATTACACAGTAGATATTTGCCATATTTATATGTATTATCGTTAATTAAAACTTATACATCTTTGTATAGAAATATCACCAATTGTTTTCCTTTCAACATACTTAGTTGTAAGTAAACAATAATTTTATTTTCTCAGGGAATCTTGAACCACATTTACTACTATATTTGATTTCAGGCTAAGTCCTTAAATTAAAATTTTTAAATTGTTTAGGTAAATTTACGTCCTATGAAGGCTGATGATGTTGCAATCATCATGTTTCTAAAGTAAAATAAAAAAAGCATAACAAAAAGCATTTCAAGTATTTATAATATAATAATTAAAATGTCTGAAATCAATGTTTAAGGATGATTATGAATCCTTAAGATTTTATAGCTTATAAAATAGTAGAATATAGACAAAATAATCATTTCTCAGAAACACTAAAATTTAAAAGCTATTCAATAGCATGTACCTAGGAAAAGTACACTGGCAGAGGGAACAATTTAAGTACTTCTTCTTTAGTCATTAACACTTAAAGATTGTTTTTTAAGGATTAGTGTATAAATTTTCCATTATGCATCTTACATCTAATTAGCATAATAAACCAAAGACAGGGATTAAATGAAAGTACCTGACTTTTCATTCCCATACATCAGTTGGCCAGGGCTTTTGTGCTAGCCAATATAAGCTACATAACAGACGTAATAAAAAAATGTTCTAATAAGTGAAATAGATATTTCTGATAGAGTGCCAAGCATTAGAAACATTTTATTCAATAACAATACATTAGTGACTTCAATCTGGCTTCACCAACACCAGTCAAGTCTTTCCTTGACACTGACATCTATTCTGATGCTGGTACTTGCCCTCAGTCATTCACAAAGCAGCTGTCAAACTTTTTGGAAATTTGAAGACTATTTTGTATTTTGTCTTCAATGTGAAATCAGACATGCGAGGAACATTTGAACTATGAATATGAGCTAATATTATAAGTCCAGATTTTTCTTTTTCTTCAGAGAGCTCATTGGCAAACAGTCGCTGCCATATGTTTCCTCAAAGAAAATCCCGTTGATGATGTAGATGCTGCTTAGCTTTCTGTAACTTATTAACATCATGCTTTCTACATTTGTGTCAAAATAGGTGTATAGTAGAGAAAGATCCTGCTTTTCTATACTTAATAATTAACTAGCCATCCCAAAGACTATGAGATGCCATTAAATAAAAAAATGGAAATAAAAACTGGGAAATACAGAGACCTAATAAAAGACTCATCTGGTACAATGATCGACCAGGAAGGTGTAAACACCAACAAGTAAAACTTTGTATTTTAACTCTGCTTCATGTCTGTCATGAAGATATTCTGATTTCATTAGAGTGACTAGAAACTGACATTTTTATTTAAAACCATGGGATTCTTTAATATCGTTAATTAATTCAATTAAAAATATCTGTGTTGTTAAATATGTCAGCAGATTGAAATGAAATCGTGAATTATCGATATGTTACTCTTGGTCTGTAAGTAGAAAAAGTGACCCAGATGTGAGTAGAGGGCTTCTGGGAAATCAATCAGAAAGATTATTGACAATAAACACTATATGCTTTAAATTGCTACCAACTAAATATATATGTTGAGTAGATGTTGAATAATAAAATATTTTAAAGTCTTTCTTGATCACAAATAATACCCAGACATTACTTTGATCATTCAAATGCAAACACCATTTTTTATACACCTGGATTACTGATGGGAAGAAAAGCATTCAAATTAAGCACTGAGCTGAAAGGCACACCACTACAGGTATTTCCTTATATACTTGCAAAAACTTAATACAAATTAAAAATAAAGATTACTTTTTGGTATTGCAGAAACTCAGCTCAAAGTCACCAACTTAGAAACTTAGCTTGAAGGTGTTTAAGATACATTTTCTAGAAACTTCCTCAACTATGTCATCATGAATATTTGTTTCTGAAAAAATTCTATATATTTACAAGAGAAAACAAAATTGCCATTATGCCATTTTAATAAATCAAAAAAATCTGTGATTTTTCCCCTTATACTACGTTATAATTAGTAAACTTCCTAGACACAAAATCAATCAATAAGAAAATCATTTAAGGCCAGGCAGTGGTGCCGCACGCCTTTAATCCCAGCACTTGGGAGGTAGAGGCAGGCAGATTTCTGAGTTCAAGGCCAGCCTGGTCTACAGAGTGAGTTCCAGAACAGCCAGGGCTACACAGAGAAACCCTGTCTCAACAACCACCACCCCCCCCAAATAAAAGAAAGAAAATAATCTAAATCATGCTAAGGTATATACCATAAACAGGAAATTTTATTTATTCTGATAAATTTTGACTGACTTACAAAGTGTAAGTATGGCTATTTTGTTATTATAAAAAATTTACTTGCTCATTGACCAAAAACACACTGCAAGCTTCTTACTTTCTTTTTAATTTCATTTACAGAAAATTATTTCAAACGAGAGTGGGTTGCGTTCTGTGAATAGCACAATACACTATGCATCAGTTCTCCAAAAGAGAGCTTGATTTTGCTCTGCAGACGTCAGCTGAATGTCTAAACAGATAAATGTACTTGGATTTAATGAAATGCTTTGGAACGCAGTGATCAAAATTGTGCTATTTTTTTTTTTTTAAGTTGGAAAAATAACCATTCAAATTATATTTTTAGATTATTTGAAAACTTGAGCTTGTGGTTTGGGTTATAAATCCTTAGTGAGGAAGAAGCTTTTTTAGTTACTTCTTCGTGTGTGTGTGTGTGTGTGTGTGTGTGGTGTGTGTGTGTGTGGTATCAACTTCTTAGGCCAGGAGCTGGTGGCCTATACCCTTAATATCAGCAGTTGGGGGATAGAAGCAAGCAGATCTCTGATAGTATGGTATACAGAGCAAGCTGGAGGATAGCCAGAGCTACACAGAGAAACCCTCTCTTGAACCATTCCCCATCCCTCCCCCAAAAAACCTTTTTATCTTTGTCCAAGAAACAAACACAAGCCAGAAACTAATCAAGATCTGGTAAAACTCCATTAAAATAGAGATAGATTCACTTTCAAATATTACTTCGGCATAATATAAAGGTTTTGGATTAAATAATATTATATGGAAAAATTAAAGAGTAATTATAGAATGGACAAAGACTAATATGAAGATGTATTGTTCTGTAAAGAAATTTATAGACATAGACCTAATCCTTAAATCTGTAACTCTGGGTATCCCAGTAAATGAGGATTTATTACTGGTAAGTCAGGCTTCAAAATACCTGGTATAAAATAAAAGATTTAATTAGATTATCCCACAACTTACTAAAAAGTTCTCTATGTATTCATCAGCTATGCATAAGGTATTGATGTATTTACAAAGCAAAGATATATTAATATTTTCAAATTTTCCATATTTTAAAGACGATCCATCCCTTATCTTGAACTCTTTTATCATTCACATTTTATATTCACTCTTAGCAATGGTAATAACCACCCATGTGATGACTAAAATAAAATATTGTCTTTGAATGTTCTCAAATGTTTCAAGCACTTTTTTTCTCATCCAAATTAACATTTCAAGACATTTTATACTAGTTTTGTAAAGAAGAATGGTTACTACAGGGTCCATATAACTTAAGTCTGAGGTACATAGTATGAGTATGACCATCTTCCCACCCATCCTCACACATGTGATCAATTCTTGAGTTTTCTTAAGGTAAATGATGGGGGAATTTGGATGATTGCAGAACTAGTTTTCAATGTCTGATTATAACAAATAACAAGCTATGTAAATGATTCCTAATAAGGTCAACACTCAGCTTAGGAAGTCCCATCTCAAAAGGTTGAGATCACTCAAGTGGTAACAAAATTCCCCCAAGCAACTTATGTTGCTTAGTCATGTCCATCATGCCTGGTGGATGTAAATGGTGTCCTAATACAAACTGCTGGGGAGAATTCTGAATGCCAGCATCAAACACTCCCAGCTAGGGAGGCATCAACTTGTAACAATTTTTTATCTAAATAAATGCTTTTTCTATTCAGCTTTGTTGGAAACTCTCAGAACACTATGATCCCTGTATTTCTTCAGGATGTAAAAACCCTAATCTTCATCAATGATCTCATTGTACAGATCCCAGCGAATACAATAAGGGAAAGTAGTTTGTCTAATTTTCCTCTTTACAATGGCTCTTGCATGATCTATTCTGTAAGCACCCCTCCCCTGACAATGAAAGCACAGCTCTTCATTATCAGTCTCTGTCAGAGTGAGTACTCCAAGGACGCATTTCCTGTGTACACAAAGCTAAATGAGAAAAACAGAAAGGGGAAATGCCAAACCCACCATATATCACAATTGAGAGAGAAGAGGGATTCGTGAATCTAGGTCATACTTCTTCGGCTAGAAGTATTTCAAAAGATGTTCCTCATTTCAGTAGTTGGGTTTTTTTTTTTTTTTTTTTTTTTGGCTTTTATTTTTTGTCTTATTACTCTTTTTTTATTACTTTTTGAAGCATAAACTTCAGCACATAGCATTAAATACCTTCGTTCTTGAACATTTTAGTAAATGGACAATTTTAGTATTCAGTACACTTTACGCTAAATTCAAAAGTATTCAGTACACTGTTATGACCCAGCATCTGAATTGGAATTACTGCAAATGTTGGTCTGTACTGCTATCTGACCGTTCATCCTGCTTGGAAAGTGCTCTGCGACTCTCTGACCAGTGAGATCTCACATATCTCAAAGGATGTAACTCAAGTCTTCGCCAAGTCCCTTAAGCTAGCAGGTCCAAATTACCTTCCCCACACTGTGCATAAGCAGCTGCTCTGTCAATCTGAGAATTCTGTCACTCGTGTAAGCTCATAAATTTGTTATCCTCCTTGAAGCTTCAGGCCAGTCACAGCTCCTGGACAAATAAAAGCCATCAACATCTTTCTAGTGAAGAAACGGCTATGCTATATAGCAGGGATATACCCTTTCATAATATATTAATGTTTGGGAATCAAAGTATTTTCCCACTGCAGTAAATCTTCTTAAAGAATAAAATACCATTTTTTAATCATTTTGTACATGATAAAAATTTCTAGAAACATATTCTATGTCAAATATTTCTTATAAAATAAGTATCTTAGCAATATTTTTGATAATGATATTTTTCTGAAAAAAGAAAGAAAAGTATTAGTCATGTCAGTAATTAGAACAATATTAGCAGTGCTGATCTTTGCTAGTGGGAACTTTTCTCACATGATAGGCTAGGTGGCAAAGGCATGCACAAGTAAGCTCCCTGCATTTCACAAAAGATGCTTACTCTTTACAAATAGAATTTAGTGGTTAAGATATTTTCCTCAAATATTTATGAATTCTGTATAATGGTTTGAGGATCAGCTAAGAACATATTTTGGATGCAAAATCAGTGTTTGGTATGCTAATATTTTACATGTTACCATGAGATTTCAGTGATGTTATGGAACTCTAATGAGAGAAGTAAGATCTTCAGTGCAATGAAGAGTTAAATCAGAAAGTACATGGGATAAATCATCTCACTTTAAAATAAATTTGAGAAAAAAATACATTATTTTCTATTAAACTAAGATTTGAAAACAGTAATAGTGTAGCATTGGTTCTCTAGTTCCAAATCCTGAACTGTAACCAGTAACCACATTGTAATTGTAGCTATTCACCTTTGCAGTTTGTGAAAGTATATTTTGAATCTCTATTAAGACAATTTGAGTCTAAACTCAATTATTGACATTCATGTTTAAAAAGTTCTGTCAAGTGTCATTGATATTTACTGTTTAAATGTGAACCAAACAAGAAGTTATTAATGAACATGGCAAACTGAAAGGGAAAAATCTCTGGAGGCCTGAACTCTACACAAAGAACTATAGGTAACTTAGTAAATTTGAAACAGAATTGTTAGCCCTCTCATAGGTAGAACACACTAATTATTGTCCAGTGAAAATAATTGTTCCTGTAAACATATAGATAAATTTATATGACTCAATATGTTTTCTTATGACTATGCATATACATATATATGAATATATTATTATGTTAATGAGAGAAAGAGACAGTGAATTTTAGGAAGAGCGGAGAAGAATATTTGGAAGGGTTTGAAGGAAGCAAAGGGGAGGGACAAACAGGATTAAACAGCAGTCTCAAAATCAAACAAAAGAAAAAATTGTTATAAAGACAAAGGAACCATTGTGCACATAATTAATTGAGGAGACACTGTATATGGCATGTTCCAACAAATTCTCATTTTTTCTGTGACACACCACTTTCCACCTGTATGTTCTGCAGAAGAGTGAGCAGATCCCAGTGCTGATGTTGCCTTCTCTTCAGTGATGACAAAGAACATTATTTCTCTACAGGAGTGTGCTTCAAGCAACATAATCTGCTTTCACTATGGAAGCTATCTGATATTGACAATGAAATATACACTGTCTGAAACAAAAGCAATAACGCTTGGTAAGAACTGACCAGCAAGGGAGTCCTCCCAGACCTTATATCATCTTACTTTTGCATCACCCACATGGTCATTCTGTGACTGCTTAGGGGACAGAAGTAAGGCAGAGTTTGGACTTTGTAACTGACAGTTTAGGTCACTAGCATCTGACTGAGACTCTTATCAGAAATAAAAATCTTAACAAGGGAATATAATTAATCATTGCTACTGCTCAGCTGAGACCTGTGAAAGCAAAATGTACCAAATGTTTGCTCATTTTCTTAGAACAGGAGAGTGATTTATTACTTATGTGCTCCTGGAACTGAGTCCCACCTCAAAGCCTTTGAAACAGTTGTACAAAGGTGGACATTGTTGGAATTGTTACCAGAAATGGGAATCTGAAGGGCCAGTACCTCAATGTACTTTCAACATCTTACACCCAAACCACACAAATATATCCATAAGGCCTTTGCATTACTTTCTTTTACCCCAACAACTTAATTACCTTCTATTATAAATATTTTATAAGTAATTTACATGTCTCTGTATAAAGAACATGTTTTCTTACAGCTCATATATATGAAGGTTAGGTAGTAATTCCATAATCAAAACTAAAAGCCTTCCAAATACTCTGACTGAACCACCTGCTATACTGCTTCTTTTAAAAGACTTGTTGGATATTTGACTCAAAATCCTTTTTAATATACTTAGCAGTAAGTACATACTTATACTTTCTGCATAAGGTCATTAGATATATTTTGCTCTTTGCTTGAAGCCCATAACTTATAATTTAATGTTCTTATGAATGATTCTTATGAATGATACAAATAAGCTAAACACCCATTTTCTTATCCATAAATTAGACTAGCTTTGAGCAGATTAATTCAATGCTTGATCTGCACATTATTGTTCTTTCTTCCCAAGAGCTCAGAGAAACAAGGGAGTTTCTGAGGTTGTGTATAAACTTTACCATTATTAGAAGAGTAACTATTACAAGTAAGAAAGATGGCCTTATTTGCTTTCTAAAGACAAAGAAAGAAAGGGCTTGAAGTAAGGTGAATGTGGAGATGGAAAGGACCTTGAAGAAGTTATAAATGAGAAACCATGATTGCAATATATTTACAAAAACAATTTTTTCCATAAGAGAAGAAAAAACAAGTGAAAAAGAGTAGAAAGATAGCATAAAAACAAAATTATGTAATGAATATAATTTATGAACAAAATTTATATGTTTCCTGTAGCTCTTTCAAAACATATATATATATATATATATATATATATATATATATATACATACACATACATATATGTATATATACATACATATATATCAACTTTTATATGTGTACACATGCACAAGGTTGTATACATGTATGTGTGAATAAATGCATCTCATTAATCATGGCAAAGCATGGGTTTGCCAGATGTGCACTACAATAGGCTGTCGGGGTTTGAAGCATGGGGCTGGCATGGTAGCCACCTGCCAGTGGGAACTTAGTGAGCTGGCTGGAGAGATTTTGGAGTTCTGAGTCAGAGAGTATCCACGAGATAGAAACAGGCCGGCCATTGCCCGCGAGTGCATGGCTGGCCAGCCGGCTGGGGCAGAGAGTAGCTGGGATTAGCACAGGAAATCGGTGTCGACTTTTAAAGTATTTCCTGCAACAATATTTAAAAGACTTAGCACAAAAGTGAGCATAACATGACATTTTTAGATATCTTATGCACACAGATTTACAATCAGAAAATTTAGAGATCAAAGAAATATAATTATTATTAATGTGGATACTCATAGTTTCATGGTATAAATCTGAGACTTAAAGTCATGAACAGTTTTATCCCAACACAGCAGAGCTGTGTTACTTATTCCTTAAAAATAAAGTTCCTTAAAAATTCTAAAATATTCTCTCTCTAAAGAAACCTTATTTAAATGAACAATGACTCTAAGAGACATTAATTAAATTTTATCTTTCTCTCCCCCCACATGTATATATAAACTTCCATGGCGTTTATAAAATGCCATTGTGAGTTAAACATTCTGCAGTCAGTAAAATGTGAGAAATTATAGAATTGATTTTCCCTATTTCTGTCCAGTATTCTGGCAGCCATTAGATTTTAATTCAGTTTTGTTCATCTTTTATCCTTTTAAATTTTTTGCAAGAGTCTGCTATAATTTCCTCTGACTTCACTTCATATGACATCCAAAATCTTCTTGTAAAAGTGTGTAAAGTTAGCAGTTTCATTATTTTCATAGGGTAAAGTTTAAATATTGAAATCTGACTTGTGATGATTTCCAAATTATCCTTATAAGAAATTTTGATATCTATTATTATGTTCACATTTTTTTATGTTGAACTACAGCACTCAGACGTCAGCGATGCCTTCACACATCAGCGTTGTAGTTATGTTCTAAAAATATGTGCTCTGGTCCCTTCACCTTTCATTAACAATTCAACCCCAGTAAGCAACAAAAGATCTGAAACTATTTTGTTAAAGCTTTTAACCACGAGGTTTTCACATTACTATACCAGTAGGATTTACGATTTGGAAGTAAGTCTGTCTTAACAGGTGTTCTGGAGTTTGATCTTGTTAATTTTAGGTGTGGCATAACCTTTTATCAGTGATTTTTATTCTTGGCTTGTCAGTGTTTATGTTTTGCTATTCTTTTTCTGGGTTCCAGCTTCATAAAAATATGTTGAAATGATTCACTACCAGTAATATTAGTTCTATAATTAGTAGTATATATGAAGTAGTATATATGCATGCCACTTTTCAGGAGTCAATCTCTTTACCTTACAGGGGGATATGCAGTTATATTAATAAGAATATGGTGACACATCTTCTAGCAAAGTCAAGAAGCACACTAGTCAACTGCATAAGACATGGTAACAACAATTTAACATGCCACACATTGTATTTACAAGTTTTATCTTAAAGTTCTTTGGATGATGGCACTTACTAACTATTAATTTTCAAAGTTATTATGGGACTAAAGTAAATACAATGAAACATGAAATACTTATAACTGAAATAAAAATAATTGGCGTTTTTTACATTTGAATCTTTGTACAAAGCAAAATAGATGTGCCAGTTTTCTTAGTTACTAGAAATGTGAGGCAGGAGAGTTGCTTGGGTGACTCAGGAGTTAGAGGCCAGCGTGGAAGGTAGCGGATGGTTTCAAGCACACAATGAAAACAAAATAACACATAAACATATTCATAAATACTTTCAGTAGAATTTTTAAGTACATGTATTTCTAACTGTCCAGTAACTTCAACTGTGACACCTCTTTCATAATCTGCTTTTGGTATTGGGTTGAAAACTATTAGTCAGATTATAATGATTATATTTTAATTTAGTGGTTATATTAAGCTTTCTTTATGCTTTCTCTCATCAGGGAGTTGAGTATATGCTTTTTAGCTCTAATCATCTATCACTGGAGAATATGTATCTAAACTTAGAAGGAGATCTGTTTTTTAGAATAATACGATAAGTTTATAACATAATATATTCTTATTCTATTTTTTGCTGACCATATGTCATTCTTTTGGGTCAACTTTTTAAATCAAAGAATACATTTAGAAATAAATTTTACCTTAGTTATAATCTAAGTGCATATATATGCACTTAGCATATATGTATATTCACTTCCCAGTGAATAGAGTAGTGACTGTTGAATAACTTGATCCAATCATGACTAATTTAATTGTAAACAGAAGAGTACAGAGTATGAAACTCTTGAGGCTTAAACAGGAAATGGTGAACCTTTGCAGGGAAATATTAGAGTAAAGAAATTAAAAAATAAAAACAAAACAAAAGAAAATGAAAACCACTTGTACATGCTTTCTATTATACAAAGAAGGCTATTTTACGTCTGGACTTAGATATTTTTTTCTTCTTTTAGAAATTCTATCACTATATTTACTTGTTTCCCTAAATTTAGGATTGTTTCTGTTGTTGTTGCTGTTTTCCATAGTCACCATGTCAATCCTATATCTTTGTTTTTCTATGAGCAAATTAATTAAATTATTTGTTCCATTGAAGGATGTACCATTTCAAACTCAGAAACGTAATTGTACTTGAAACAGAACAAAAATGTCTCCCTCCCAGCCATAACTCAACTTGCTTTTGCAACCTGTGTTTCAGTGCTCACAATTGGCTCTGTGTGTGCTGATTTTCTCCCCTGTGCTCTCTCTTTGCCCCTCCATCCTTAACCCTCCCTCCTCTCTTCTCAAGGATCTCTCAGGCTCCTCCTCCCTCTCTTTCTATGGTTACCTTCCCCTCTCTACAAATCCCAAATTATTTGTCACTCCAGTCTGTCTTTTCTCCAGCTTTTTCCCCTGCCCACCCGCTTTATTGTTTCTTATAATTGTTATTCTGTTTTCAAATCCAGTCAAATAACAAGCTTACCTTTAAAGTCTTGTGAACCTGAGGAGGAAATTACTTTTCCCTAACCAATATGCTTTGTTACAAGGGCACTGGAATGTCATATGCCCATGCATTCACCATCAGTCCCCTTCACTGATTTTTGTATTTACAGGATGTGATGCTTAAAGCACATTCCTAAGCCTACAGAAACGTCTGTCTTTGATCTAGTCATTTAACACACTATGTACATAATTGCCCTTAGCCTTTTTGTCATTTCTCATACTTAAGCAATAGATTATTCCTTATAAATTTTTAATTATGACTTTTTTATTAAAAGGGAAATAGTACCTTGAGTTGTGAAAATTGTGACACTGTTGTGAAGTATTAAGTCATATAATCTCAGCTAGATACCTCTCCTACTAGTTGGACTCTTAGCTACAGATGGACTTTAATTGTTCTTTAAACAAAGCTAGTGCTTCTGTGTCCATCACATTTCCTTGTATCCACTGAGAATTTCTGTTGCAGCCTGTCATTCTAAAGTCATCAGTTTTACTGTGCACTGTTATTGCCTTTTGTTGCAGGAAAACCCCAAAATCAGTAGTCCGTTCATGAGCAGGAGTAAATGTCAAACTCACCAATTTGCTTTTCCAACGTGGGTGAGCAGAAAGACTAAGTACATAAAATGAATATTTGAAAATATAGAAAGCATTGTAATGAAAACATGCTTATTTCAGGGGATTTTCTGGTGTTTCTTTCCTTAGAGACACTCTTTAGTTACACGTTCTATTGTGTCAAGGACAGACTGGTCCTTTCCAGCCACTTACCCTCTGACTGCATGAATAAGTCTCAGTGATGGATAGGCAGTTCGCACTTTCAGTTTGTTCTTAAGGATTAATGCATTAACCCATTCCACGTGCTTCTCTCCTCCTTTGACCATGAAGGCAGGAATCCAAAGGACACTGTCATTCAGCATGGAGAGTCTATGCACAAATTTTTCTCTGTCACTCTCATTCCGAAAGCCTCCAAATGCTCTTTGCACAACTGATGGATTCATGGTAATAAAATCTGATTTAGTCCCCACATCCGCAGCAAACTCGACCACAGGAGCTAGATTGCACCTGAGGAAAAATGAATGGAAAAATGGAAAATAAATATGAAAAATTCACCCATAAAACGGTGTGCATGAGGAGAATGAGGAGCCATCAGGTTTTTATCAATAGGCAACAGAACAACAAAACAAAACCAAATTTCCCCAATTAATCTGCCTGGTAAATTTACATGTATAATAAATAAACAAAACATTAGAAATAATACTTTCAATAAAGATGTTAATTCCCAGCAGGGCTCCAATTATCCAATCTGTTATTTTTTTGTTTGTCTTCACAAAGCCATACATTAGCAGTTCATGATAAATTCATTTATAATGGTGAATCCACAAAGGCTTTGTTATTGTGCAATAGGAAATCTTAACCACCTGCTGTATAAGTAAAGAAAATTCAATTTACTTGCTGGTCAGATCGGTCTTGTTTCAAGCCTTGAGTCTTTCAACATTCCTGGATGTTCCCGAATAAGTCTGACTTTTTAATACTCTGTGATAGAAGAGCATATTTTTGCAGTACTGTCCACAAATATATTTACAATTGCCTTTGGTAGGCCTATGCATTGAACAAAATGAGCAAATGGAATTGAAACCTTTAGCCTGACTCTCAGAGACTTTAAGGTGTGTAGGAAAAAAAATCCTTGCTATTCCTTTGGACACTATTCTGTAGATTCCTGCATCCCTGTGGGCATATGCAGAAAAGGCAGAGAATCTGTGTTTCTGATTTTTTACCATTGGATCATGATCCTATAATATATCTTACATCTAATTTTATTCACGCAATATGATCTCATCTGTATATTGAAAGATTACTTTGGAAGCTTTTTGAATATATGCCCAACTTAATTGCGATGCTGTATTAACTCTTTCATATTAATCATGGATGCTTGACTTGAGATATATTTAAATACTCTTATTTTAGCTTCTTTGGATGTATGTTTTAATTAGTTTCCAAATGAAAACTTAGATTTTTATTCAAACAAGACTTAACTATCTATAAAAGAAGGTTTTTCAAATGCATTCAATCTATAGATTCATGAAAACAAACCTCCACACACATAAAAGGCAGTATCCTCCCTTGTATCAGTCTCTAAAAAGAATGAATATAGGGTATTATAGCTCATTAGTTTGGGGAGTTTCTTTATATTTCTCTTCCTGTGTATTTTGTTGCATTAGTAAGAATTTCAAACAACTTACACTTTAAGAAAAGAAGAAAATGTATGTACTATTATAAAAATATCATCTTGTATATCCTTCCATATATCTCTTAATATATACTAATTTCATAGATCTCTAACAACTTTGTCTATAATAATAAATCTTTTCCACCTCATCATAATCTTAGGTTAAATCTTTACTATCCAGGATTAGCTGTTAAGTGGGAAAAGGAAAACATTAAAAGTTATAGCTTGCATATTAGATATTTAAGTTTATATTTTAATGTATATATCGTTTTGCACACTATAACAGATAATTGATATTTTAGCTTTTCTTACTCCATGTCACAAATTGAGAGTAAATAGAAATCATTTCCATTATAACAAAGACAGTAGGAATAGGATAGTCCTGAAAATCTATTAGAACTCAAATAAGTAGGAATCTGCAGGATGGCACTCAAGGGAACAAAAAATATATTTTACTGACATATCCTAATGTGGGTAACTGTTAAAAATAGCCTGTAATGATATTCATGGGGTGCTGAACATCTGATTATTATTTGTTTGGATTTACTGGCTCCACAGTAGGTCAGCTCACACATTGTCCTAAAACACATCCTTAAAGATATATTTTTAAACATATCCTTAATGATATACATCTTTAGCTTCTAGCGTCACTTTTGTAGAGGGTACCAATCCAGATCCGTCTACCCCTACCTCTCAGAAGCTGAGATATCAAATGTCCACAGAAGTGTCTGAAGTTTTAACCAATATTATGTGATGCCAATGCATCAGTTTATAGATATTCCATATATATTCCATATATATATATATATATATATATATATATATTTCATATATATATATGGAATATCTGTAAAACATATATATATATATATATATATATATATATATATATATATATGGAATATCTGTAAAAATCAGAGCACCTGCTTTCTCATTATAAATAGCATTTTTCTTCATGATAATAATAATATAAAAATAATCAGGATCAGCATAATTATGCTGAAGAGAGTAAAGAATCTACATGGCTATATCACCTATTAGGAAGAAATGAATGATTTACTCTATGCTTATATTCCCTTACAGGTTAAAATTCTCCCATCCCATCCAATATTCTCCAACATCTACTATTTTAACCTAAGTTAAAAGTGGTTTACATACACGATTGTCTGGGCCTGTGTGTGATAAATGGGCATAACATTTAACTAACTTATACAATCTAACCTTTATACTCATAGATTAATGCATCTCTCAACTCTCATTGGAGAAGAAACTCTTTGAAGTAGATAGTCATTACCACAAAGACCACAGAGACCACACCTGCATAAGCTGCACAGAATAAGGAACTGTGGTATGCTCACTCCTAAATGCAGCATCTGTACCACATCCCCTCCTTCCAGTACTCACAATCATGGCAGAAAAAGAAAAGGTCATAAAACCTAGAGATGATGGATGAATAAAAGCAAATATTGTCCTCCTGACACAGTAGGGCAGCTGCAATCTGAACTCAGCAACTACAAAGGCATGAACAAGCCCTATGCAAGCTCAAGCCAGATAAAATCCCAGAATGGAGAGGGACAGTTGGCACAAATTCCTACCCCAGGAGCTATTGTCAATTGATAGTGGCTTGGAGAGGCAGTATCAGCTCCCTTCAGCGTATTTCACTTAGTAAGTCTACCACCATACAGTGGAAGACCACATACCCAAGAATATATGAGTAATACAAATTGGACTTGATGGATGGGTAAAAGGGCACAAGGTTGGGTAGGCACCTAAGGGAAAGCATATCTGAGAAGAGTGGAGACAGGGTCAGAAAGATCAAAATTCTTTGTTCAAAATTCTCAAAGGACCAATAAGTAAAAATGTTAACTTTGAATGGAAACTTAAAAACCAGAAGTGTTAAAAAGAAACTCAACAATTAGCACTAGTACTAACTGAAAATACTTTCTACTTTGGAAGCAGAGAAAATCCTATATTATGTTTTTGTTTACTTGTTTGTCTGTATTTTCTTTGAGAAAAGGATTGGTCTTAGAGGGGAAAACACATATATTTAAATATATCTAAATATAGTTAAATGAGGATGATGCTTACTTAAAAACCATTGTGTCTCCCAGCAATGTCAACAGATATGATATGGTTATGAGTTCTCACCAGCTCAACTGCATAAACATGAGCTGAACAAGGAAAATACTAATAGAAATGTTAAAGTGAATGGAAGTGGCCTTATCCATACATAAAGAACTAGAGGAATGGAGATGACAGTGGGGGATATAGTCATCTTTAGCAAAGAGCATACCAATCCTACTCCAATTCCAAATGGTCAGCTTTAAAACAGACATATGAGTAGCATTATACAGACTTAGTGTATTATATCTAGGAATATCGGCATACTTACATTTATACTTGTAATGAAAATTAATAAGGCAACGTGGTGATGGTATAAAAGAAAACAAGGGGGAGCATAGGACAGTTTGGGTGGAGGAAACAAAATGGGAGGGAGAAGGACATCATTTTATTGTGTCAAAAATAAAACCAGGAAAGAACAACTAAAGATGGGAGAATAAATATTAAATTCATATGTAGTATTTTGACAACTTGAACATAGCCCCATCAGACTTGAAGAATGAGAGTAAATGTACTGAAAATAAAACAGAAAGACACATCATAAAATGTAGCTTGTGTTGGCTAGAAAAGGCCAATTTGTCACTCTGCTGGGAGTAAGTAGCATACTTTTATTCCACTGGAAATGAAGAATAGAACCATGTCTACATGTAGCTGACAAATAACTACGTGGAGATAGATCAGCTATCTAGTTATGTAATTAGCAAACTGTGATAAATTCAAAGAAAACTTAAGTAAGCAACTACAATGAACCAGTGGTGCTTCTCAGCAGCATTTCGGCAGAGTAGTCCATGTCGGTGAGCAGCAACATTTGCTGATAAAGACTATAACTGTTTTCTCAGTAAAAAGTTTCCACTTCCTAAATATCTTCTTTGAAACCAAAGTTTTCAGAATTAAACAGAAGGTGACTCAAAAGTTTATGAGCTCCTGCGTAAGTTACTCAGATTATTCTTAACGTCCTTAACATTGGCCAACTTCAAAATGAAACTTTAGTTTTTCTTGCTGTTCTTTTCAGCCAAACTACTGTGAAGATACAAGCAGCTAGTAGCTGTGAGTTCCTTTGTCTTCAATCAAATCGATTTTTGTACATCCCATTTATTCCTGACAAATAAAAATCATAAGAGCTATCTACACAAAAGATCATAATTCATAAGTTCTCTGTTGGGGCTGGTTCTACATTACTGACACAGCATTTGCAGGAGTGAAGATGACTCCAATTTTAAGAATTTAAATTTTTTTCTGTGATCCGATACTTATATGATTGTTTTTCTATATGTCTCATGTTAGTTGAAAATGCTTCAATTATTTAAGACTGTATAAATTATTTATTAAACAAAGAAAACAATGCTTGCTACCTGTTTGGATTCTAAAGAATTATGGAATTCCTTAATAAGAAAGTGCAATGTGGATTTGTCAATCTTAACATTTCCCTTATATTCTCTTCTACAACCTAAATAAATAGGATATATGTCATTTATCCATTCACTGAGAGCTCAGTACTCAAACTTAGCACTGTGTTCAAAATGCTTTTCTAGTTGTTTTGATGATCATGGATATGAGAGAGCCCCAATATAGCTAGATATTACAAATAACTATAGATATATATATATAAGTAGATACTGGGTAGATGTCATCAATACTCTCAGCAAAATATGGGTCATTCATTTAGCCATTTGTTTATTCACTCCAATGGTTTTATTTTCAAGTGTGTATTATGTACAGAATTAATCACTGAAGACATTTAGGTAAAGGATAGTTTTCTGTGTAATTGGTGGGTGGTAGTTAAATACTTATACAAAGTCCATTTGACTTAAAGTAACAGCTTTGAGGAAGTAGTACATGGTATTTTTCCACACCTGTGGTTAACAATCAAACAAGCTGCTGTATGTAATTATTTTGGTTTCCTGCTGTGGCTATAGCCACCTAAGTTTTTTTTTTTTTTTTTTTGAGTTAACACTAATCTCTCAGCCAAAACTAATGCTATCACTTGTCAAACCAGTGGAATTTCCTTAGCCTTTCAATCAAAAGAAACATGTGAGCCTGTCTGAAACCTGCTATATTGGTTCTCAACTTGAAGTGTTAATTATAGGGTCAGAGAAACTCTTCCACCTATCTTACTTTAGACATTACATATTCTCTCCACATTGTATAGTTAGGAAATATTCTCTGTCAGTCCCTCTGTACTTCCTGGATTGATGGTAGGAGGCACTGAATAGATGTGAAGCCAGTTAAATCAAATGCATCAAAAATTTTGAAAACTATTCTTTTCATGTATTAGTAAATTTCAAATGACTACCAGATAAGAGTTTTTGTATATGAATCACAAATTGGCAAGATGTTCAACTGTATATGAATGAACACAAACATGACATCTCATGGGAAAAAAAGCTAATGATGAATATAGACAAGATCATTTTCACAAACTCAGGCATTCCTTGACATTAATGAAGAGGGTATTGAGAAGAATGTTCTCCAATGTCTCAGGAATCAAAGTTTTTATTTCCTGGTCAAATGATCAACAATTTGTATGCTAAGAATATGTTAGACTGTCATTTTAATGCATCAAAAAAAATGGAAATTCAAACATGCTATAATCACAAGAATACTCTAAAATAATTTTATTTGACAAACTGGAGGGAAATATCCTACATGGGAGTATGCCAAGCAATGGATGGATGCACTGCATTGAAATAAAATGCTATATGTTATCTGATATCTGTCCAGGTCTGTCATCAACTTGAAGGATTATAAGGAGGCCATCTTCATTTTTATCTTCGCCCCCTCTACCAGTACAGTCCACCTCCAACCAGTACAGTCCACCTCCAACCTGTGCTAATGCAGGTGAGTTATTCTAAGTCTCCAAGATTGTAGTTGTTCCTTTTTAAATGTCCTCTCTTTGTAGAAGTACAGTTTAGAAAAAAAAATCCATGAAGTTATATGTTCCCACACCTATATATTATGTATACACATATCATAATTAGACACAGTGCTTCATTAAGCAATGATACAAGTTTTAATGTTCATTCACATGCTGAATTATACTTAAAACCAAAACTACAAATTGAAATTCATATAATTAGGAAATTACAGCTGTCACACTGAAACTTACTAACTCATGAGTGAAGACAGCATTTTATTTATGACCAAAAAGGAAGACTATTTTTTCTTACTCTCTAATATACTTTCTCCCTGAAATCAAGAGATTTCTCAATGAAAATTGGCTTTCTTTGGTGAGAAGGATAAGAAAATTTTATTTATGAAGTTTAATTTTAAAACATATAAAAGTTTTGAATTTCTATTCCTCTCTATAGAATTTTATTTTATTAAAAGCATGGATATTATTTTAAAAGTGCATGCAATGTAAACAATGGAATAAATAATTAATTTATATTGCAATGCATGTATTTATTAGATGAGAGATAAGAAAAATGACAAAATATTCTGTAAAGTGTACATAGTGATATGTGTATAGTATTAAATGTATACCTCTTTTAAGACTTCAAGCAAGGCACTTAAGTAAGATAAACAGTTCCAAGATTTTAGATAAGGGAAAAACTAGGCTGGTTACAGTAGCATTTTTAAGAGACAAGATCTGGGAGGTCTGGCAGTCATTATATAATGTTCCATTGCACATCCACAGTTTTAATCAAAGTCAAGCTTCATTCTCATCAGATTTCTCTTTGGGGCCTGTTGAATTTGGAGTGGGATGGTTAATTCAATTAGCATTTGTTTTTGAAGAAATATTGAAAAAAAAGGGGGACTGAGGGAGATTGAAGCACAGATGTAAATAGAAAAGGGGGAGTAGAGACTCACATGGACAATGATTGACAAAGATTATGTTCCTCAAATTAAACCTAACAACAGGTTATTTAGCAATGAAAGATTGTGCACTAAGCAGTATTGGAGACAAAGGATAACTGCCATTCTCTCTATGTGTCTCAGCAATTTAAGGAAATTCTGAAATGCTAACAGACAGCAGAACTCATAGTGTGTGTGTTAATTGTCTGGCTCACTACATAGTCCTCATTGCCTGAGAGTCGTGGTCTGAACTCAGGGAATATTCTTCTCTCACTCATCAATAGTCATGTGCACAACAGCTGCAAGGAAATCTGTAATAATCAAATGCCAAACTGTTAGAATTGTATTTCTAGAAAGCAAGGAATACCAAAAGTCCTTAGTAAAGTTCTTTTCCTCTGGTGTCTTATAACAGCAGAGGAAAACAGTTCTCTGAGAACTGTTTTGTTGTTTTGTTTTTGTTTATTTTCTGCTTCTACTCTCACTTCTCCTGTTTGTAAAAAAAACAGCTAGAAACCATCCCTGAGTAACTTAGAAAGAGAGTGCTCTCTTGGAAGGGATGGTAAAAATGTCATAACCTCCACAGATCTGTTCAGTCCCCAACGGTGTCCTCAAGCGTTCTTTATTGTCAGAGCACTCCTAGACATTTGGAAATCTCTGTCTCTTCAAGGCTTCCTCTTATTGTTTAAGACCACAAGCAGGAACATCTCTTTGCATCACTTTTGGCCACAAAAGCATCTAAAGAATTAAACTAACCACTTTGTTTTTGTTTTACAGTTGACAACATGCCCTTCCCATGTAAGTGGATTTATTCCAGATAACAAGACTGGTGAGTCAGACTTCAAGCAGTTTCCAGAGAACAAACATTCAATTATTCACTACTTAGCTTCCATTAACAGTTGCTGCCATTTTCTAGAGATTCAATATTGGTCATACTTGTCAGTATGCACCTTGCCTCTTCAGTGAGCTGAATCATTCAGCCTAGCCCTTCAATTAGAACTCTTTAGCATGAGGTCTAATCACCTTCTGAACTCCTCTTGTGTGGTCCCTGAAACCCTTCAGCTGAGGAGGTACACAGAAAACCACTGTCTGTTGATATTCTTTCCTCTTCTTGGCCATTTTACTGTTTTCCCAAGACTCACTCTTACCTCTTTTGCCCGAGTATGGGAACATTCAAGAGGCTTCCTGTACTCATCTCTCGTCTTACTCTCTCTGCTCCTCTGGACCCTTCCCCTTCACTCACCGCTGTTCCATCTCAAGAGCCATCTTGCCTCGACTTCTGCTATAACTTCAGTGATTCTGTCATTGACTTTACTCATCTGTCTACATTTGCTACTTGTGAGCATTCTCATTCACAAGCTTTCAAAGAAGTGAGATTTACATTACTTATGTTCCATATTTTATCTCAGTTCTTTATAAATGAACTACTTGGTTAGGTTGAGAATTCATTGGAAAGAATGGAATGTTAGAAGTAAGGCTCAAATCCTAGACTATGTAAATTAACAAGGATAGTCCAGGCGATGTCTACTTTCTTTTATTTAAGACTGGTAACATATCCTGTCCTTCTCCCTCTCCCTCTCCTCCCTCTCCCTCCTTCTCTCCCTCTCTGCCCTCTCCCTCTTGCTCCCCTTCCCTTCCTCCTGTCTCCCTGTCATGTGTATGAGTGCTTATATAAATGAATGTATGTATACTTTTACACTGTGGGTTATATAAATTTCTACCATTAAACTATGTATTCCTCAGTTCATATCTAATTTTATCTTTGTGTCTTTCATGCCCACCATTTCAAAACCCAACACATATTAGTCATGAGGAAACCAACTTGTTAAAATGGACAGGTAGTTCAGTTGCTTGTGTTGGAAATATCAAAATCTGAGTTTCAACTCCCAAAGTAACATAAAAATACCAAGTAATAGAAAATATGTATAATCCATGGAGCTTGCACGCCAACCAGTCTAGCTAAATTAGTGTGACTAAAGCCAGTGAGAAACTCTGTCTAAAAAATAGGGATGGTATTTTTAGAATGGCATCTGAGTTTGTGCTCTGATTTTCATACAAACTTGCACACACACACACACACACACACACACACACTCACACACACACAAACATGTACATACGTGTACACACTCACATAAACATACTTGATTAAGTAGATGAAAATACTAGTATCTATGGATACTAAAGAATGATTGTATATACTCAAACAGAGCACAAACACAAACAGAGAGAACTATAAACATTCAATTTTCTTATCAATCCAACAAAGTAATAAATAGTGTCATCACTGTACACACTTTACCACCTATGAGTCACCGTAGACATATAGAGGATTTGACTAGACTTTGATCACTTACCTTGCAGGGGAGAGTAACACAGCTGTATAAGTACTGAATATTCAAACATGTTTAAGGTGTGAAATAAATACATAAATACATGGACATAGAAATACATGATTAATTTTTACATCGTAAAACTTGTACTCCTCATTGTCATTGTAGAAACCTATCACTATGCTATGTAAATTGTCACATATGTTATGTATGACCCTTTTATTTCACCATTTATCACAGATACATAAAAACAATCATGATTTTCTTTTGTTGTTTTTTTCTCACAGGAGAACATGGATACATATTGAGGCCAGGCTTAACTTCAATCACAAGTATCATGTTTCCTGAAATTACATATATTTTTAAAACCAAGTATATCTGCTAAAACTCATCCTTTTTAATTAAAATGCTCATCATGTTTGTTTTTTAAAAAGAGATATAAGAAAAAATTCTAGCAGTTTGCTGTCCTTGCCTCAAAAGTCATGATTAGTTGAGCAAGTGTCCTTAAGAGATGGTAGAGCATCTTTTGAGTATATGTCCTGGAATGGTACAGCTGGGTCTTGAGGTAGAACTATTCCCAGTTTTCTGAGAAACCACCAAAATGATTTCCAAAGTAGTTGTACAAGTTTGCACACCCACCAACAATGAATGTTTCCCTTGCTCCACATCCTTGCCAGCATGTGCTATCACCTGAGTTTTTTATCTTAGCCATTCTGACTAGTGTAAGATGTAATCTCAAAGTCTTTTTTAAAACAACAATAATAATAGATGAATAAATTATAATTGGTGAAAAAGTCATGATAAGTTTAGAGTAGAATATGATCTTTGGGCAGATTCTCAAACTTGGGAGCTCCTGCAGACATGTAAGTTAGAAAAGTAAAGTTCACCCTAGTCCCCATCATTGAAACATTTAAAATGGTGGGAATGCCTTGCTATTTCATTCAGGCATCTATTATATATCATCATCATGTCTTATTCTATATAGTCATTTTATACCTGTATACATTTACTTTAAAAATAATATATTGCATTCATGTATAGGTATACAACCTTGAGCCTTTTAATATGATAATGAAAAAAGTCACAGTTTGAAACTTTTAAGGTCATGAGTGATGTATTTCATACTGGGGGCTGGGAACCAGACAGTGGATTCTCAGGAAGTCTAACTGTATACTTGGCCATGATTGTCTGAGGCCTGAACTCTTCTATTGATCACAGCAGGTGAAAATTTACTATTCTTTCATAGAAGCGAGGTCTGATTCAGCATGAAATTTATGACATTAAAAATATTCTCTCTACTAAATAGAATAAAAGAACATTTGTGGAATATTTCTGTTGCTACTCTAATTACCCATACTAAAAAAAAAAAAAAAAAACCTATAATTTCTCCTTTGCAATTCAGTGTTAATATATTGTGTCTCATGAGGTCATTATAGAACTTGTAGGAAGTGATTCTCTGAGATCTCTGGCTTTTAGTGAGTATAATATAAATCCTGTCAAAGCTACACTGCTTTGACATTTAAGTGGCTTATTTAAGAAAACTTTGAAACTTAAAAATGTTTTAATCTGTCATTTTAAAAAACATACCTTTTTTTTCTATATGCATGGACGTGTGTGTGTGTGTATGTGTGTATGTGTGTGTGTGTGTTGAAAGTTCAATAGAAACTTGAAAATCTGTTCTTATATGCTGTATATGATTTATTTAACAGTGGGTCCCAGAAAGGTAGTGTAATTCTCAGAATATTCAGATATTCTCATAGTATCTAAGACTCCAGGAAAATACCACGTCATGAGTGTGGAAGCAAGGACATTTTTATGTCTAATGTCACAAGAACTTCACATCCACTTACATGGTGTTTATTGCAGCAGCACATTGTTTAGGCATTTTATCAGCAGCATGGAAACAGGATGGAAAGGCCTCGATCCCTCCACATATTGTTTTTCTTCTCCAATTTCATCCCTTACAAACACCTAAAAATTCCTTGCAGAAAAACATTTCCCTAAATACATTCTCTCTTCTTTAGTCCTATTGATATTTTCTAGGGTGAGGCACCCTCACATTTCTTTGAACTATTATAGCAATTAGTTTCTAATTAATTTTGTTAACTAAGCTAGATCCACTGGTGGATCATAAATTAATCTGGTGTCATGAATGAGCACGTTTGGAAATTTGAAGAATACAATAGGTTAGAATAGAAAACATAGCATTCCCTTCCCATACTTTATGAAAATTTGGTGTAATCATTTTAATTACTGTTCATGTGTCCTAATACAGTAATTGCAGTAGTGGGAGAGACGGTAGGAGTAGATATTGATGTGCAATACATTATTTATAATTCACCATTTAAAAATTATATTCAAAGTCCTTGCTCTGAAGAACCCTCTGTCTTAGAAATTCTGCCTTAGCAGCAGCGTCCCGCTAGTGAAATGCATGTTTGATCACTCTGTTCTGCTAACTCAAATTGTCAGTGGCTGCAGCCAAGACTCTAATGATGGATTTCATCACAGACCTCATATTTCCCAGGGTTTCCTCTACATATGCACGTTCATATCTGATATTCTAATGGCATTAGCTTTATCCTTGGGCAATACAGTTTATATCCCTCTATACATATCAATGTATGTATTATCCACTAACATGAAAATAAAATGTACTGTGCATTTTTAAAAATAAGCATTAATTCCTGTTTTATCATTTATAATGATTTAGGAAAACCTGATTGCACTCACTTCTTTACCTACTCTCAAGTATTTATTTATGCATTTATTTACATATGAAAATGACCAATGCAGCAAGTTGTTTGAAAAATATACTTAATGAATTAAGAAGACAAAACAAAATGATGACCATCATCCGATGTATTTTTGTATGTGGATGTATTCATTGAGCAAACCACAAGCACTTCTCTTGAATTTTTAGAAGCGCTATTTATGTTCCAAGCCAGATGTTAAGATGCCTTTTTCTACCCAGATATTAATGTAGCTCTTGTAAAATGGGTAACTTTTCGTAGACCCACCATTTAAGACAAAGACATATCCTTGACCTTGTGTTGAGAATGGCCAATAAAACAGTGCTACCATATTGTTGGGGCTCTAGAATTCCAGTGTGTAAGCCTGCAGCAATTCTTCTCATTCTATGCACAACCTCTTTAAGTTTTTATCATTATTTTATCGCTTTAAATCCCATGTGGGTATGTATGTCTGCATGCGGATATATGCAGATGAGTGCAAGAGACCACAGAGGCCAGGGAGCTCAGAATTATGGGAACTGCAGCTACAAATGGCTGTCAGCTGTCTGGTGTGTGTGCTGTGATTTGGACTCGTGTCTTCTAGAAGAGAAGCAAGTGCTGTTCAGCACAAAGCTGTCTCTTTAGCCTGAGCTTCATGTTCTCCAGCTTCATGTTTTCACTGCATTTGCTGTGCACAAAGAAGTGATGAGCCCACTTTAGTCTTAAAATTAGTTTTCAATAGACTCAGAAGTGATATTAATGTAGACCATGATGGTTTAAAAAGAAACTTGCATCGGGTGGCGGTGGCGCACGCCTTTAATCCCAGCACTTGGGAGGCAGAGGCAGGCGGATTTCTGAGTTCGAGGCCAGCCTGGTCTACAGAGTGAGTTCCAGGACAGCCAGGGATACACAGAGAAACCCTGTCTCGAAAAACAAAAAACAAACAAAAACAAATAAAACAAAAAAACCCAACAAAATAAAAAGAACCTTGCATCTAGAATTGTATAAGTTAAAACAAACCTATGATCTATGTACATCAATGTATACCAATATACCTATTATAGGTGACAAGTTGATTCTATAGATATGTTAAGAATCATTCAAAGCCAGTCATGGAAATTAGACAGTGCTAAGAAATGGCAAAGGCTTCCCTTCAAAACAAAGCAAAGCAAAACAAGATGAAAAACCCTCTAAATCACAATACATTCTTAAGAAGAGTTTACATCTTAGCATTATCAAGCACTGTCTAGGTGTAATGATACGTAGACAATAAGTTACATTGTTTAAAGTAATTCCAATTTTCAGGATTTCCCTTTTATTAAATTGAAACTGTTAAAATGTTTGATTTTGCCTCCTTTTTGAAGAATCTAGTTAATTCCAGGGAAACTGGATTTTTAGAAAGATATCAAGCCTGCTTCCTTTGTTGCTTTGACTTTCTGCCTCATTATGTGATCTCCTCCACACTTATTTACATCCCTGTGATGTCATCAGCCATTGGACTCTCTGCAGACATCACATATGAGCAACATTTTCATAGGAGTAATGGGAAAATTTCTATTTATTCCAGAAAGCCCACCATGATAGACTAAATCAATAATTCCACTCTCTATCATGATGAACCAGGGAGCTTATGGGAAGCCAAATGGAAGGTTAAAGGAACATGGGGGGGGGGTACCTAAAAAGAGCCATATCACCAAAATTTTCAGTCCAGAAAATTTGATAACTTTCACAATTGCATAGATAAAATCTTTTTTAGTTAAAATTACACCTTCTAGATACTTCATCATTTCCAGAAATTGTATGAAACTGAAGAAGTACTTAAGGCTGTGGTAGGCAGGAGAGACAGGAAAACAAGGGCAAGGGTCTCATAATCATCTGTCCTGGTTAGAGTTTTTGTCAAGCTGACCAAAGCTAGAGTTATGTGGGAGACAGAATATCAATTGAGAAAATGACACTGTCAGATTAGACTGTAGGCAAGTCTATAGCACATTCTTTTGTTTAATGATTGATGTGAGAGTGCCAAGTCCACTGTACATTGTGCCACAGATGAGCAGCTGGTCCTGAGGTATGCAAGAAAGCAGGCTGACAAACAATGGAGATCAAGACACTTAACAGTGTTCCTTCATGGGCTCCACTCCAGTTCCTGCCTCCAGGTTCTAGGTTTTAGAAGCTTTGCCTGGAGTTCCTGCCCCAACTTCCATTACAGATAGACTATATCTTGCAAGCTGAAATAAACTGAGTCTTTCTCAAATTGCTTTTGGTCAGTATGCATCACAAAAACAATACCCCAGAGACCTACCAAATTTGATGGAGCCCCACCTCTTGACATCCCCACCTTGAAAACCAATCAACCAACATATGACACCCAT
This sequence comes from Arvicanthis niloticus, assembly GCF_011762505.2. Lineage (NCBI taxonomy): Eukaryota > Metazoa > Chordata > Mammalia > Rodentia > Muridae > Arvicanthis > Arvicanthis niloticus. The sequence continues at coordinate 9,915,238 of NC_047674.1, read as the reverse complement.
ACAATCCCTATCCAAATAAAACAATTCTCAACTAGGCAAAGGTTCAAGTCTCCTTCACTATCTCTCAAGATATAAGTTAGCTGTCTTCCCAATAACCTTGGTTCATTGCTAAGGACAATAAAGGTTACAATTCACATTTAAAAAAAAAAAAAGTGTGCTTTTTAAAACCAGAACTCCAAATCCTCATTTATTCAATACAGAATATTGCTCTGCCACACTTCACATATCAACAAAACATACTGAGATATGGTAAAGATCTATTACATTAAAAACAATTGCCCAAGATTTGGAAATCTTGGCAGATAATTAAAGAGAAGAGAAACAGTTTCAATATGACGAGCACCAAATTTAGCATTCCAAATACAGACAGTTTTCCTAAATTTCATATAAAAATTGTATCTGAGGAATCTAAGGAAATTAAAATAGATCAAAGGTTATATTTGAAAGTTAAAATTATAACAGTCTCATGATATTAATGATTAGTAATCAAAACTAAAAATGTTTTTAAAAGTGTGTGTTTCTCCACGATGTTCCATTAATGTAGCACAAAAAGCACAGCTAGCAAGGGACACTATTGATTTGTAAAATTAATATTAATTATAAAATGAAAGCAAGTAGATCAGAATATGTGAGAAATTTGTTGAAGTGCTGTTTCATTTTCATTTCCTACCAGAATCACCATCATATACCAAAGTCTCCTTTTCATAATGGATTCCTCTGTCTTGTTTTGAATAATGTTCTATTCTATTTCAATAACTACTGTCATGGCATTATTATTTTGTTATTCCTCCTTACATATATGACTCCCCTTATAAAGTTGAAATTCCAAATAACACGTACCTTTGTCTTTATACCTGTAATACTTGCAAAGCCGCCTAAAGCTGGATAGTCATGGATATTTTGTAACAGTTCATTGAGTGAATAAAACACTAGCTGCATAAACGTGACAAATTAATGGAATAATTGCTTATATTTTAAACTTGAATCACTATCATAATATAATTCCATTTGTGAATCTTTGTACAAAATTTAACTTCAGTCTTTTATGAGATATCCATGTATTTGACTCATGACTTCATTGTTTGTCTGATCATATATGTAAATCACTAAACATAAAGGAATCAGTTGCTACCTTATATGAGATGGTACATGTGTGAAATAATGAGATCTTAAAATCACAATTTGATGGAGAATTAGTAATCATGTTTTATTAATGCAAAAAGATGTCCCATTGATCTTCACATCTTGGAAACTGGGATTTAAACTATGCACTGAATCAAAAATATTAAACCCCATACTTATCTCCAAAGTTAAAATTGGAAATAGTTTTTCTGTACTTAAATAATATATTCTACCTTACAAAAACAAATAAAAACATCAATACAGTATCCACAAAGTGCTATAATCCAAGAATGAATACATAAAACTATGGTTCATGAAACCTCAAAAATTCAATACTTAATTAAAAAGCAGTTCTTTGGGCTGAATAGATGGCTCAGCAGTTAAGAACTTTGCTATGCTTGGCAGGTCCCCAAGTTCAGTTCCCAGCATCCATGCTAAGTGGCTCATAAGTTCTTGTAATTCTTGTCTCAGGAGGATCCAATGTCTCTGACTTCTGTGGGCACCAACTCACACACATGTATATATCTTTCCCACTCACACCTAGACATATTTAAATTGAAAATAAGTCTTAACAGAAAAACAGTGTTCAATCTCTTTGTGGAGAAACTCATTTGTAAATCCAGTCCTTCTTAGTCTTTATTGGGTATAATGTTCCTATGTACAGTGTTCGTAGTCTTAAATGAAGTTTTCAATTAAAGCTAGTGTTTTTACATTTTTAAACAATTGGATTCATATTCACTGCACCGAGGTTATCTATTTACTTTACATGCACACACACACACAAATGTGCCCTCACACCCACACTTACAGAGAGACAGACAGACAGAGATAGAGAGACAGAGAGAGATGAGACTATAAAACATTGGAAACATTCTAACTAATAATAAGAATTTTTCTCAAAAATATGATCCCTGTAGGTCTTTTTCAAATAATTACTTTAAAGTAATTATTTGATATCATGCTGGCTATTAATTCATATTTTTACATTTCTAGTAATAGATGAGTCAATTGGTATTTCACAACTTTTACAACAATTGTAATTCCAGGAATTTTAATGGTTGTCAGTAATATAGCAGATACAGGAACTAGGTTATACCCCCAAGAAAAGTGCCAAGGTCTTTTCCCTAAAGCCTCCCTGAGTTATGATGATGTACAACTACTTCTCTTTCTTCAAGTAATTCTTGTAGTTACTGGTTTTTCTTAACACCTTTAATATAATCTATGAACTCCCTAGGACCTGAACACATCATATTGACATCATATCTCGATGAATCATTGAATGTAGGGATTGTTTTTCTTCATCTAAACAAATGTGATCACATCCTGATTTTACATCCTAGACAGCTGTTTTACATTCATCAGAAGGAAGGGAACATTTCTGAACCAACAAAAACAAAAATCAGCTTACGAACCATAGCAATATGTGTTATTTCCACAACTTCGCTGACAGGAAACATTTTGGCTACAAACTGTGGTAATAAGAAGGTAAAATTTCTACACCATGTAAACTCACAGGCCTTGCTCCAAAGACACCCATGAATCATAGAAAAATACAGTCATAGGGTTGAAGAGTCAGGAGGCCATTGAGTTCAACTTCCTTATTAGGTGAGTCTAGAAAATGAATCCCAATGTGCATTGTCTCGGTTGTTCAGAGTTATACTACATTTAACTGCTGTGCCAGCAGTAGAATCCAGAATTCTTTGTTCTCAAATGATGATTGTTTCAACTGTTACTTCCTGTTAGTGGTTGTCCAGTACAGCACAATGAGATGGTTAACTATAAATACTGGCATCTTCTGTGTGTATGAGTCATATTTAGGGTGATTACAACACAAATACACTATGTATTAATCACAAGTAATCCAAAGGATACAAACTATTTATTGAATAACTATGCTGAACAATCCTTTTTTGTGATATTTATACTAGAAACTTTCACTATACTCCTAAATACAGACAGAACTATTAAACATAAATTATTTTCTTTATATTATTTGAAAATATTTATGGCTTAGTTTTAATTCATGTTAAATCAGAGAGGTAATACATAAATATTTGATTTTAATTGTTGTATAATAATGATTAAGATGTTAAGACACTTAACTTAGCTCATGAGTTTCCTGGTTACTTGTCTTCAAAATATTTAAATGAATCTTTTGTTCACAGTAAGAACTTAACAGAAAGACATTCTCAAGTTTAGACCATATACCACAACAGAAAAACCTATTCAACCATACACATTCCAACTTGGTGGTTTTACCTTTGGGTTTCATTGATTAAAAATAAAGTTTTATAGTCTTAGTTTATACTTTGAGTCATTACTGCTGCTCTTTGAAAGTATCAGACTTAAAAGGGGTATTCTTCCTTCTGTCCAACACGCTGTCACCAAAAGTTAGAATATAATATAAAGATATCCTTAGTTTCACAATAAGCACACAATTAATGTTTCCAGTGTAGAATAATCCTGACTTATATTTACCATTCAAAGTTCTAAATGTTGTTAGTCTGTGTCGAAAATACTGTTAGGATTTGATTAGAGATAAGGCTGTGTTGTTTTTTGATCCACATACTGACTACCTACAAGGAAGCCCTAAAATTTTGGTTCTGTGAAGAAGTGTTCAAGGTTGACTTGTGTGTAAAGCACTTTAAGACTCAGTTAATACAAATTCAAATTCCACATGACCAACCTTATATTTAATATATGTCACAAAAATGTCTAACCTTTCCTTAGTTTTATACTCATCTTGCCAATTGTATTTTTCTCATTTTCTCTTCCCCACATTTGTCCCTCTGTTGTTTTCCCATCTTGGTACCTAATACACTGTTATCAGCATTACCCTTTGAACAACTCTCAAATACAAAGCCTAAACTCTCTAAACTCTGCAAGCCATTTGATATCTTCATGATATTACAAGTGATGCATCACAGTCAAATGCTGTTCTAGAAACACCTTCAGGCAGTATTTAAAAGGTGGTATGTAAGACATAAGTGTCTATGCTCAGACAAGGATCCAACCCTGAAAACATTTCATTGCATATATGCCAATATTCTTAAATTTGAGGAAAACCAAATTAAATTGCTATTGCAATACAAATTATAATCGTATGATAATTTGTTCTCAGCCTGAATCAATTGTATTTCCTTTAAATTGAGTTATTGGTTCAAGCATCTTTATGAGCCTCCCATTTTCTCATACAAGTGTTTTGATAAATGACTTCCCATGACATGTACAAAATTAAGGTCAATCTTCGTAATCCCTTTCTCTCTGTATTATTAGTCCCACCACACTTTGAATCTTATGAGGTCTCATTTATCAAGGTACTTTTGCACTGACACACACTAAAACCACTCTCCTCGTCCATGGATATTGACAAAGACTATAAATTTTGCTTGTTGTCCCTTCTTTATATACCAGCTGCTCTTCACAATTCGACTCAGACAAAGACCCCTTAAATGAACCTTTCCCAACTGCACAGCTCCTCCTCCTCGACTTTACCAGTGCTGTGTGCTGTGTGCATTGTCTTATACAGCAACTTGCATATGATTACGGCATGAGCTTAGTTTCTTGCCCCAGACTCTGATCTCTTTGAAAGTAGATATTTGTTTTTCTTAAATAAATCTACTTCAGCATAACTCTTCATACTTTGGTGATAAATTGACAGGAAATTATTTAAGAATCCAAAGCTATTTTGCACTGAAATTTTTTGTTTGACTTTGGATCAAAGTTTTAAATATAGCATCCATGTATAGAGCTATAATAGGTGAATCTTTTAGTTTTAAATAAAAACTGAAATGATATTTTTAAGTCCATGGAAGAAATAGTAAACTGGGCATTTGGTAGAACTTTGTGTCCTAGAAGAAATTTTGTGCCATGATGAATCATGCTGTCCAGCTCAATTTTCTTTGTCCTCTACTCTGACCTAAAATGCAAACTTGCTTCCTATAGTCACCCTTATTGAAAGGCTTTTTAAAAAACCGCTTTTATAGTGTTTTCTTTCCATTTATAGATGCTTATTTCTAGCATTATGAATCTATTCCTTTTCATTTATAGCAATTAGGAATATAATAAAATTAATTAAACCAATACGCCAAAGAACTATAAGGATATTTCTTAGGATATTTCAAAATGTCATGAAAGTTATTCATATCACATAATTTTTCTTCAGCATCTACTTCCAAAATTGCTACTTCCTCTTTAATGTAATCTTCATTATGAATCCAAAAGAAAAGTAACCCCAAAATCACATGATATCTTATGACCCTTGAAACACTTATTGTTTTATTATTCTTGGTTCTTCTACCCTGTATTTTTTTCTCTACATGTGGAATGACTAATGTCCAGTGATTTCTTAATTCCTTTTTGTGCACTCTAACAATCCTTTTTGCTTAAACAAAACAATATATAGAACTAAAAGTGTCAGATATGAATAATAGTAAGGTTCTTAGAAGACATTATCAACTTGACTTTGGCAATGTTCTATCTATTTATATATCTGGATGTGTTTTCCTGAGATATCAGTTAATTTTGTATTATATATTGTTTTTTAAAATCACTACTATATGTATATATGTATGTATGTCATCTTTATTTTTAGAAATTATTAAACATGTTTTAGAATTTTCTATTTCCATTTTCATTATTGTTTCTTATTGAAAATAATTTTCTCTTAGAGCTGACACAATTACAAGAACCAACCAATTCATACCACACAGTAGTCCACAGTAAAGTCCTTTCTTTACCAATGTTAACATGTGAAATGATTGATCATAATAAAAGTAAATTCTGACTCACACATAAGCAGAGATTTTATAATTAAACTCAGTAGATAAAACATATGAGATGATTATTTTAAAGCTGTACTGTTCCACTGAGCAAAAAATTATTAAAATTATATTAAGCTGAAAATCATGCAAAATATATATGGTAAAATTTATGTAAGACACCATCATCTCTGAAATGCAAGCTGTTGTTTGAAGGTATACACATCCTTGTCATTTTCTGGGGCCGCCTCTCGGTCATATACCTTGCTGTTTTCTATTTGACACTAAGAGATGTGTGCACATGTATGAAGAAATTAAAGACATTCTTTGCAATTACAAGGAAACTTTGGCCGGGCAGTGGTGGCACACGCCTTTAATCCCAGCACTTGGGAGGCAGAGGCAGGCAGATTTCTGAGTTCGAGGCCAGCCTGGTCTACCAAGTGAGTTCCAGGACAACCAGGGCTACACAGAGAAACCCTGTCTTGAAAAACTGAAAAAAAAAAAAAAAAAAAAAACAAGGAAATTTTTTTTGTTTCTTCTAGAAAATAGTCTACTTTTTATAAATAGTAGCATGCAGTGAAAGTCAAAAGTGTGATTTAAAATTTGTCATAAATTATCCATTAATGGAAAATCAAACTTGATTCATTCTTGAGTATCGATTAATCCATATCTTTTGTGAATCATCCATCCCCCTTCTTAGCAAGACAGATCATCGTTACCACATTGTTTCAGATTACCCAGGACATATATAGCTTTAAACATTTAAATCTACATTTACAAGTTCATATTCTGTTGATACTCATCTCCCCTGAAGCATTATTTTTTTGTCCCCTCAGATCAGGTTCTTTATTTCTTACTCAGTCTAACTCAGATTTGCTTATCCAGGGTCAACTTTATACGCCTTTGATAAACTTGGGTAAAGTATCTGTGATTTATAATGGATATTAAGAGTATCTTTCTAGTTACTGAGTTTCCCTTTGCCATCATCGTTGGACAAAGTACTTGCAATTTATATATATATATATATATATATATATATATATATATATATACACACACACACACACACATACACACACACACACATACACACACACACATATAGTGGAGAGATAGCTTAATGGATAAGAGCGCTAATGCCACAATGAACTAAAATCCAATTCTGAGGTATCTGAAACCCTCTTCTGGCCTTTAGGGACACCAAGGACAAATGGTGCATACATACATATGTAGGTAAAACACACATAGACATAGAAAAATAACAACTTCTTAAAAATTATATATGTATATTACTTTCATATTCATCTTTTTGCTTCACTTTAGAACTCATGATTATTTTGATAAATTTTACAGATACAAAAAAAAATTTTACAATACAAAAAAGCCCTCTGACTAATTCTGAAACTCAATATTGTGTAAATTGTATGTAAATAGATTTAGTTCATGCTAAATTTGATCATATTTACTTTTTAATTCAATGTACCAGTCTTGTTACCAAACCCTAAATACAAAGGCCAGAGAAATTTGATATGATGAGGTGTTTCAGCCTATAGGATACTGTAAGTCAATCTCCAGAACTGCATGAACACGTAGTAATACACACATTCAGACTCAGCAATCTAACTTGATTTCTGAGATTTTATACTTGTAACAAGCCTCCAGTTGGTGCTGGAATCTTGAACTACAATTTAAGATTAAACATTTTGTTATATCTTCAAGCTGTTTTTTGTTTTATAAAGTGAAGTCTTCCTCACTATGCCATTAGATAGCTATAGTCAAGCAGAGTGTCATGGCACATGGTAAGGGCAAGGGTTACTTAAAGGAAAATGAGTAAATTTAAAGAAAATGATTTAGGATAAAGCTAAGAAAATGGTAGACTGAAAAAAGGAAGTAGTAGGGAATAGATTAACAGAATTAAGTGGAAATGTATTCTTATTTCAGAATAAGAATATTAAGTGGAAATATATTAATTAAGTGGAGATATATTCTTATATATTCTCAGAATCTATAGAAAGCATGTTTCAGTATGCAGTTAACAATTGTTTATGTATTCACATCAGAGATACAATATTTGTTGCATTTTTATAGTACAATGTACTTTTGGCAGATAAGTGAAGAGGTAAAGTATCTAACAAAAGTTGTATTTAACTTTAGAAAATTTTAAATCACTTTAAAGACTTATTTATTAATTATGATCAAATCAATATTCAAATTATTATTTGAACATATTGTTTGAACAAAAATGTTTAAATGTATTATTTTTTACCATGCCCCCTATCGGCACTTAAGTCATCTTTCTTTTTTTATACCACATGTGTCCTACTCTATTCCATAGTTACATTTTTAATTGGTTTCTCAGATAGAAGGCTTCCATTTGGCTATTTTATATACCTTTCCTTTAGTTTAACTCTCTCTTTCCATTCCTGATTTCCCGAATCTGCCTAGTGCCATTTTTTAGTGAAACCTTTCTTTTTTAAATTTTTAATAATTAATGTTTGTTTATTTAATATATTTTTAATTTTTATTTTTTATTGGGTATTTTATTTACATTTCAGATGTTATCCTCTTACTCCATTATTCACCCCACCCAGGAACCCCCTATTACATCCCCCTCCTCCTGCTTCTATGAGGATGTGCCCCCACCTACCCCCCCACTCTCACCTCCCCACCCTTGAATTCTCCCATACTTGGCATCCAGCCTTCATGGGACCAAGGATCTCCTCTCCCATCTATGCCTGACAAGGATGTATGCCATCCTACCCTACATATACAGCTAGAGCCCTTTCTTTTGAGAGCATTTCATCTTTCTACTTTTGTTTTATTTATATGTACAACCTCCTTAAAGAACTCAACTCAGAGCATACTTATAGTTTCCTGTGTCTCACATATACTACAAGTTAAACACATTGAATAAGATTTTAAGCAAGAATGTACATTTGAGAAAATGGCTACATTTGTCATTCTGGGCCTGAGTCATTTTAGTCAGTATTAAATGTACTATTATTTAAAATTAAGATCTCTTATATTTTAGGAATTTTTTAGGAAAAAAACAAAATAACTTCCATCACTTAATCTTCTTGAATGTAGGAAGTACATGGTTAGAAAATGAAAAAAATAAAAGGAATAGAAAGTGTACTATAAGACAAAAGTGGATTTTAACCCTACCTTACATATAGTAAAAAAATAAACAATATTTTTGCTATAAGCTCTAGATTGACAAAATTGTATAGCATTTATTTACATACATCATTCATATTCATACTGGGTTAAACAGTGTTTTGTCTGGTTCGGGAAGGGAAAATCGTTTTATAATTCTCTGATCCTTGTGACTAGTAAAGTTATAGCATTCTCCATAAAGACGAAGAATTCCATACTAATCTCAGGCTCTGAAGTCGAAGCTCAGGTCTAGGAAGGCTAAAAAATGATATGAGCATGAAGCACTCACCTATAACCCTAACACTTAGGTCCTGGAAGACACAGGATTAGGAGATCAAGGATTTGCTCAGCTGAAGAACATATCTAAGGACAGCCTAGATAAACAAAGTCTTTGTCTCATTAAGACACAAAATAGACATAAAAAGAAATACTAGGCACTTTTTTTAGTATCATCAAAACTAAACTTTGATCACACTATAGGTGTCATTATATCTACCTATAATATCATAAAAACTGGATAATAAAAACATTAAAACAACTGTATAGTTTCACTTGATGAGAGGTTTCCATTGTCATGAATTATTTGTGTGGTGCCAAAAATACATTTATCTTTATTAGATTTGGCTCTAAAATTCTAAAATCTACATCTGAGTTTATATGGAGTGGCTAAAACTATGTTCCACTGCTATACTGCAAGCATAGCAGGAACCATGGATTCAACTAGCATACAGCACTTTGGGAAAGTAAGCGTCCTTCAGTAGTGTGACTAACTCTGTAGCTGCATGTATGTTTGCTATGTTCCAGTTGGTTTGACCTAGCTCATTTCATGGCACTTTATTAATATTGAACATTATCAATCACTACCTAATTAGAGCATTGAAAAGTTGGTCATCCATCTCCCCTTCTAAACTTATTCTACAGGATAATCTCATAAACTAGGTAAAATTCTGAGGTTGTATAGCCCTATTCAATAATAAAACCACACCTTCTTTCTCTAGAACATTTTATAAGCCTTCCTTTGTTATTTGAAAGAATCAAAATAGACATGAAAATGTAATTTGAATTTGCCATGTATATTCAGAAATTTTATTTTGATGATTACCCCTGACCTTACCCAATCTCAGTCTCCTGTAAAAAGGAATTTAGACACTCAGTTCTGTAATAAGATCTGCTTTTGACTGAACCACATATCAAGTATTATTTTGTGACTAAGAAACATCATGTTATATTAGTGATTTGCTAAACTAGTGTTTTCCTATTTAACAGATTATATTGAATGGCTACAAAAATAATATAAACTTGTTATTTTCTAATCAATGTAATTTTAAGTGATGTGAAGGGTGGTTTAAAGCAAAATTTTTAAAAATAATTTCTAGTCATGCTAAATTTATTGATATTTTAAATATTAAAAATGCTTCAATATTGTACAATTTTAATGTTACATAATCCTTTCTGTTTACACAGTTTTACTATTGATGTTAACACTGTAGGTAACCTTAGCAAAGTCAATATTTTTGATGTTTCTTTTATTAGATAATAAAAAAGCTATAATGGCTCAAATTAAACTTTACTATATTTAACAATACTAGAGACACAAATGCTTCTTGAACCATAGAAGTGCTTATCCTCAAGAGGAAAAGAAAATATTAGAGATGAAATCATACTAAGAATTGAATTCTTTTGTGTAGGTCATGGCAAGTGCCTATAATGCAGAATCTAATAGACTGCAAGCATAGCTTACTCTAGTTTTAATAAAGTACATATAAAGTGAGCAGAATTTCTATGACTCAGGAATCAGTTTCTGAGAAGTAAAGCTGAAGTAATACTTCCACTTCTACGTTCATTTGCTTTTATCATCAAGGAGGTGGGATGTGGATTCAGCACATGACTGGTATATTAGTATCTGATTCAAACAATTAGTTCTTCCTCCTCCTTAAAATGACAGAATAGCTGTTGTCATAGGGCCTTTATTGTTTCATTGGCCATCTCTGTCAGAGGAGGTGTCAGGCCAAGATATTTTCAATTTGTAACAGAGACTGACTTCTTTTGTACTAATCAAGATTCTTTTGCTAAAACACCAGGTATCATGAGTTTTGCTCATGAAGGAACATTAATCATAGTGCCCTCCCTTAACAGTGTTGTTAGATTTATGGGTTTATAAATGCTTATTAAATATTTTCTCCTTCCCTTTATTGTAAATACACATGATTATGAAACTTCTAGTACAGGAATAGGCTGAATATTTAATCACTCCATAAGAATAAAAGATTATTTGGTGAAGAACCTGTGGGTAGACATGTCACAAACTTTAGAGGAGAACTTACAAGTATTTTGCTACTAAATGGACACAGTATTAAATTGAATCTTAATAAACTATTGTTATATACATAGATCTGTAGGTACATACATCTTCCAACCCTCATCTCAGACACTTCTATGTGTAGTAGTTTGTGATTAATACAGGTGTTGAGTAACCCACAACTGGCCAAGGAGATGAGAGTAAGAGACTGCATGCAGAAGGCTTAATCCATTAGGGAACACATGTAACGCACAACCCTACCAAGGCTCCTGGATCATTGTGGATGAAGGAGTATAAATAATGTAAAATCCAGAGGTGGTGGGTGAGTATGGTGACACTTTATCTCCTGTGTACAGGAGGAAAGCAGTATACATGGATTCAATGTGGGTACATGAACATGTAAAAGACTTGTCCAAGCTCAAGCCAGAAACATTCCAACTTAGAAAAAGAAACTGGACTCACAATTCCATCCTTAGCTTTAAGGCTTCTGATATTTGTTAGATACTAAGAGAGGGCAAAGGCAGTTTTTTCTAAGAGTGTAGTCACTAGTAATTCAAATATGCTTTAGTATAAGGACACACATCCAATAATATTTGTTTTACATTAGTCCTAAAGGATAAAAAGAGACACAAAAAGTTGTGTGGGTCTAGGAAGAGATTGGGATGGCTATATATGACCAAAACACATGGAAAACTCTCAACAAATAATGAAAAATGGCACCCAAAAGAAAATCAATGTATGTCTTTAATTTTTAATTAATTTTCCTACTCTCATGTTGACTTTTAGTTTTATACCTCAAACATCATGTAATGATCTGATCACAGGTACCATTTGTCCAATATCTACCTGAAATTACTCTTAAAACAATGGATTAATTAATTGTAAAATTCAGTACTGTGAGCTCCATTTTTTTAAAAAAAAAAATGTATGTGCTGCAATGTGTTCTATGCTTATAAAATGACAGGGACATTTTGTTTTGCTTATGAGAAAATTTGTGGAGATAATCAGATTTATAGTCAGCATCAGCTCACAATAAAGATCCTTATAGCATTTACTTTTCCCTTTTCACACCCCAGCAGAAAACTACTTGAAGCAGAAGATTACCATTTGTGTTCCATGCTATATACGATAATGCATAGCTAAGAAAGACATCAATTTATTTCTTAATACAAATGTGAAAGCAATAAAAAATATAGTTGATGCAAAATAAAGATTTACCTTAAAATGTGCTATTATTTCTAAAGTCAGAGGTCAAGTTAAACATGATACTTAGGCAAATTCGATTTTAAGAACTCACTAAATTAACTAGTGCCCTATGCAAGCAAAATAGACATAATTAACCTCTCTTTCAACAAACCCATTACCCACTAATTTTACTTGGAAACAAGTAAAGAAACTGGAAACACTGGCTGGACTATTCAAAGAAAGCATCTATAACTATTTGTACAGCTCTGTAGGTGTACAATGCAGTTGTACTGCCAATTGGGCAATTTTTCTGAAACAGTTTATAAGTTCCAGCCAGGTCAATATAGACAGGGAAGTATATTAAGGAAGAATGGAATTTTCAATAAATTCTAAACAAATAATTTTCTGGACATTTAAGGTAAAGAATGTCACTATTGCACATTGATACAATAACAAAGGTCCAGAAGTATTTGTGGGGTGTCCCCAAATGATAATATTATAGAGAGGACAAAAACTCAGCAGCAGCATTTCAGAGAGGAATATAAGACATTATCAAATAATTTACTTGTTCAAGAAACAAATTAGGACTTAGTTTTCCTAGGAGTATTACCAAAATCAGGGCATCTAAGAGTAACCATAATGTGTCTGTTAAAAACAAAAGAATATACTAAGTGAAAGATAGCATTGCAAAAAGTAAGTACATATGTATAGGCTGACCCTTTCCAAAAGTGTAGAGAAATTCCTTCTTTTTTATTAAGATTGTCAGTATCTCAATCTCTGGCCTGTGTGCCATGTTGTGTATTTAAAATTCTCATGCCCACATCTTTCATTTATCAACATCAGTAGTATGTTGTAGTAATTATTTTAAAAAGCAGATGCTGGTTAAGCCAACTGGTTAAGCTGCAGCAGCTCTGCCTAGCTCAACCACATGGCATACCCGATGGTTACAGTTTTTATTTCAAATGATAACATTTTTTTCTTCTCATCTATTATTCTTACTTTCTTTTCTTTTTTCTTATTCAGGACAATAGATTTTTAACTGGTAAGTGATCATTGGCAAAACCAGCTGGTATTTTATGGTAAACAATTGCTAATATCTTCCTCATTGTTTCATGTAATAAATTACTACTTTACTTCCCTGTGTATGGAGATCAGGTTCCATATATGTCCTTTCAAATATTCTGCATAGTATAACAAATAGATTCCCTACAAATCCCTAATACAATAAAGACCAAAGGAATGAACTGAACTGCTATTAAATTAATGGCCCCCTTCCAGTGCAGAATGCTTGCTAAAATGAGAACTTTTAAAATTGTTTCTTGAAAAGTTGGGAAATTTTTTTCTCTTGGGAAATCAGAGAAATCTGAACAATACTTTCATAGTGTACCCAGAATTGGAGCACAGTAACTTCTATTTTTTAAATTAATAAAAATGTGCAAAACTGGAGAAAAAGGTCAACAAGATGTTTCTTTCATTTCCTTTTTAAACATATCTTATTTTCTAACTAATACAAATAAAAGCTTGTATAGTTTATCATTATTAAATTCCCACTAAACACTAAGTAAACATAACCTGACAAAGAACAGAAACACTTCTAAAGGTCAAGAGCTAAAGACCTTGACCAACTTAAATATCAAAAAGGAGTTAATTACTTGAATGTTGAAAGGCTGTTTAAAACCTTTGTTCAATGTTAACCTAATATATAGTTGACTTGTACCTCCCAATAGATTTGTTTCAATTTTATTATCATCTTTAAAAATTGTGTGACCTTAAGGGAATAATATAACAGAGATGAGAGCAACTTAGAAAAATAAATCAGCTATGAAAAGACTTCAAATATTCATATACACATTAGCTTTTTTTCCTGCAGACTAGCTCTAGGCTAAAGAACACTAAATTTATGTAAATTCAACTTTATAAAAAATGTTTTATAACTCCCAGTTTACAAATTTTGACTGAGAAACTATAATACTATGTTTGAAAATGTTTTCATGAGAAGGAAGGGTCAGTCAACAGAGTTCTTCATATAATTTTTGTGTAAAAGCAAGTTGAAATAAAGACAAAAGATACTAGTTCTATTATCTTTTACCCTAGAAAGATATAGTCTATGTATTCTAGTTGTGAATACAACCCATAGAGTCATATATTTGCTTGACATGGGGTTTTTTGTTAGTCAATGAATTTTATAGAGGGTATTATCAGTCCAAGTAGTATAACTTCATTTAATTTTAGGCCATAGATACAGATATGGATAGATAGAGATAAAAATATAGATAAAGATATGTGTGTTTGTATTCATATATGTGTGTATTGTAACAATATGAAATATATAATATATTACATATTGTATTTAATATATATTGCATTTAATATATTCTATATTGATGTGTGTGATTCTTCTTGTCTTCAATTGTCTCTCATAGCTTGTAGAACCATATTGCTATGGGCTCCCCATATTTAGAACAAAAGACACAGAAGATTTGGCTGTATATACCATGAAAGCCTCCTTCTTGGAATCTAGCTTTTATAGTACCAGAATGTATTATTTGAGCTGCCAAACAGAAAAAAAAAAGAAAAGAGAAAAAAAGGTTGCAATGAATAGTTCTACCCATATGAGCCACAATAATGACCAGGGTGGCAATATATCCCAAAAGGTACAGTAGTGATATTCACATGTTGAGGGTAACCAACAATTGTCTAATAGAACTTATGGCCTATCAACAGTAGGAAAATTAAGCCTTGTACAAAAAAAAAAACTAGAAAACCACCTGGAACTAGCAGTCATGGATCAAAAAAAAAAAAAAAAAAAAAAAAAAAAAAAAAAAAAAAAAAATCCTGCTAGCACCAAGTTGCTAGAGCAGCAGAATTCCTCACTGCACTCTAAAGCATATCTTTATACCCACAGAAATCTGTAGCTCTTACCCCTCATCAAAGAAGAACACTACAGAAAACCACCAGTTGTTCTCTATATCACAGATATATATCTCTGATATAATAGAGACCAACAAATTCTGGGGAGCCCAGCCCCAGTGGATACACCTACAACACCACTCTTGCATCTAAGGCTCAATAAACCTAAGGAAGAGGAACAGAAAAAATATGAGATTCAGAGGAGTAAGAGACAGTCATGATTTTGTCTCCGAGAAATGACAGGAATGCTACACCTGTGACACCCCAACAATGTGGCCAACTGTTTAAGACCTGAACATTGACATTATTAATCAACATGGTAATAGAAAGTAGAAATATCACTGGGTCTCCACCCCTAGAAAAAGACTACACACAACTAATGATTGCTGAGATAATTAAGCTCTCAAGGACGAGCCTCCTAATAAGTGGTCAGCTCTTAAAACATATGTATGCAAGCAACAAAAATGAACCCACAAGGTGGCATTTATATATTTATGTGTATACATGTAACAATAGTAACAAAAGGCCATTGATTTGAGAGGGAGGGGGGAGGCATGAAAAGAGGTGAAGGGAGTAAATATTGCAGGGCTTTGAGGGAGGAAAGGGAAGATGGAGGTGATGTAATTATTTTAATTTAAAAATATTAAAGCTGAGTGTGGTAGCACATGCCATTAATCCCAGTACTTGGGAGGCAAAGGCAGGCAGATTTCTGAGTTTGGGGCCAACCTTGTTTACAAAATGAGTGCAGGCCAGCCAATGCTACATAGAGAAACTGTGTGTTGAAAAACAACAACTAAAACTAAAACAGCAACAACAAAAGGCACTTCAAAAGATTGAATAAATAGAATAGATGGAAATTTAACAAAAACAGAAGTTATAATGTTTATGTATGCATACTTAAATTTGGTTTAAAGGGAAAGGCAAACACACAGAGACAGATTTGAATAGTAAGAGTGTTTGAGATGCTGCAATTAAGGTGTAGTCGATTGTCAGAATGAGGGAGTAAGCATGGCACTACAGAGATCAGTTCTAATTATGAGAGAATGTTTGTGAACTGACTGTGGAGCCTATAACAAATCTTTTAACTTGAAGATGTTGTTTATAGAAATTGCTGATGTGCTAACAGTCCAACATTAAAGACAGCGAAAGATGAGGGTACTTTATGATAACTGTAATCTTTCCCATTGATACCTGCCATAAAAAGAATTTGTGGCTTAAATAAAAATATATGTTTTTTTTATTTACCATAGTAATAATATAAAAGTCAATATAAATGAGAAACAAAGCCAGGAAACAATGTGACACCCATGAATTGATATAAAAGTAATCAATACCGATGACAGGCATTTGTCATATATAAAACAGTCATCAGCTTCCAAAATAGGCTAAATCTGTCAGTTTAGTTTCCCTGCATATGTTCAGAGTCTCTCAACAAGTGAGGCCTGTTTGGAGCGACTATCTTCAGGATTATCACACTTTGAGATCTCCTTCTTCACGTCCCCTGTTGACCATTTTACTGACTTATTTTAGATGCCCTGTGATCCTGTGTAGGAAAGTTGGAAATCCTTACATATTCTTCACAATGGTATTTCACCCAGACATCATCAGTCTTTAAAGCTCACCGAGGTCACTGTCCTCATGCTGTGTATCTACTCTTTGCACATTCACTCAACTGTTTCATTCATTCATTATTTTTCTAAAGATCTAAGGCATAACAAAAATCATACAGGTACTAGAAATGGACATTAAAAATTGCATAATGTCCTTAGATATGATCTGTTGCTTACTTCTTTAAGTTAATAAAAGGTTATCCAAATGCATGGTATGTCAGATACCAAATGAATCTGGTCACTTATGTGAGAAAACTAAATTTGGAAACATATAATTTCAATAGAGCAAATGATGAGTAATAAAACCAATCTGATTCAGGACAGTAGATACAAACTCACAAACTTAGCTTCTTTGAAACTGTAAAGTAATTAATAATAATTAGTAAAATTTATTTATGTCTGTCACAACACTACATAGTAATCTTCAGTCAACAAAACTAAATGGTGGGTTATTTCTCAGCCACTGGTGAAATGAGCCAATTAGATTATATTAAAGGCAGGTTTATTGGGGAGCTGCAATGGGCTGGGTGTGTTTGCATGGACCAAGGCCAGGGAAATTGACTTCAGGAAAGGGGTCAGGGTTAGGGGAGGGAGAGAGAAAGAGGGAAAGGGGCCAGAGTACAGATGCAGAGGAGAGGGGAGAAAAGGAGAGAGAGAGAGAGAGAGAGAGAGAGAGAGAGAGAGAGAGAGAGAGAGAGAGCTCTGGTTGTGAGAGTATGCCAGGTAGGGACTGAGCTGAGGGATGTTGGGAGAATCCAGAGATTGGAGGCCAGGTCTGCTTTGGTATTTAAAATATGCACCTCAGTCCCTTTGAGGTCTGAAACCAAACATTAAAGTTTAAAAGAAGTATAAGAAATTATTGATTGTCTCTCTAAGTACTAATATAGTTAACTTATTCTTGCCCATACTTTTAAAATCTTTTGTGAAGTGTAACAAGGTATTAGACCTTTCTTTCAATGATACAGTAATTAAATTTCTAATCCAAAATAAAGGGTTGTTTGGATACACCACCACCATAAAAGATATCCCACGTAAACAGTAGCGTTCTCAATAATTCTCAATATTACTGTGAAACTTGAGCATTTCTTACAGTCTTCTAGGTAAAGCGATGTTAAAGTACGTGCAGTGTCAAAGAGCAGAAGGATGCTCACCTTATTACAAAGTTGTGGTTGTCAATCTCCTTTCCACATCCACTGTCTAGTAGAATGCCAGAATTGCCAACAACAGCACAGGTCTTAAACCTGCGGTTTTTCATTGGTGAAACTTCAGGAAGGAGGCTATGCAGATCGTGAGAAATATTTAGTGTCCGGCGTCTGTCCAAAACATAGTGTATGACATCACCAGGCTTAAAACTGCTCTTAACCACAGATACATCACGTTCCGCATCTAAGAAACGGAGAATGTTCTTCCTGTATTTGGAATACAAGCAAAGTTTTAGATTAAGGGCTGAGTATCTAATACCCAATGTCCCCATTTCTACCACAGTATATGCTATATAAACTGGTAACTACTCCTCTTAAATTGTCTGGTGATAAATAAATCAAGTAAATGCTATAGAAAATACACTTTTGTTAATTCCTGTGTGAGGAGTTTAGAATAATTTCATGAATAGATATAATGTATACATCTATTGCTAAAGTAAGAAAATCACTTCATTTGTGAAAATATTCTTAAAAATATTTCACTAGGTAAAGTGTTGTTCATTAGGGACAGTATTTGTACAACTAGATTTGTTGTCAAATATTCTCAATTTTCTAAGTCATTGTTTTTATTTAATATTATACAAGATGAATAGTATTAACTTGAAGTTATTTTGAATCAGATCATTGAAAGAAATATTAAATTATTGCAAATCCTCCCAAAATACATTTATCCAAATGGTACATTAAATATGTCTGTAAGTTTTCATACATACTTAAAAGTCCAAGAAGTAAAATGGAGTCATTCCAAGAAGTCCTGATTAGACAGAGCATCATTTGTATATATGAGAGATATTTAACTATTCTTAGTGTTCTTTAATACCTTCTTCTTTGTTTTAAAACATTCACTTTTGTTGTTGTTGTTTGGGTTGTTCGTTTTTATTTGTCTGTGGGGCCTGGATAATCATTTAGAACCTATCCATGTTCTTAAACAAGTCTAGTTGTTTGTGTTGTTGAGTTGATCTTTTTAAGTTGGATGTAAACAATCTTGTGTATGACCAAATGAGAGAAAAAAATTCTAACTCATCTCATCATTGCACTTTACACCCATCTTTTTCTTTAACTTTTAAAAATTTAACCCTTTCTCTATCTACTGTACAGATTAATCACAAGATATAAGATGCTACAGTAATATAAATATGTGCATATTCTAAATAGATGACAGACTATGAGAAAATTGACATAACTGGCTGGAGGGTAGAGGAAATGTGGCAAAAGAGAAAATGCACCTGATAGTTTGTCTTTTAAACTTTGGAAGCTTAATATTGTACACAATAAATTGACTGTTCATGAAAAACTGGGTTAAAAGTATTTAACCGTTGGGTTTTCTTTTCCTTTAGGTGCTAAAATAGGAGAATCAGACCTGAAATAGCCAAGTGGCAGGCAGTGAGGAAAGAAATCTGTGTCTTCACAGGCTCTGTGGTCCAAACTGTAAGGCTATGCAATTTGTAGCCACCATGCATGCTGCTTGGTAAAAAAAATGTGAATATAAATTATAGCTGTCCAAATAAATGTGATAAATTATCTTTCCATGTACAATGAGAGATTTAAATGATCCAAGATTTCTGTGATTGAATTATGGAATGGAGGGCTGATTTAGTACAGTTTTAAAATCCTGAAAAGAAGCCTGTGCTCATGAGACGTCCCTGGGAGGATCCATTCAGGTGTGTAACTAACATCAGGGAAATACACTGGATCTAGTAGCTTTTGAGGAAATGAAATTGACAAAAATCTTAGGATATGGCCTACAAGAGTCCAAGATTACTTAATTCCACAGCTACCAATCATAATGCTGCAAGAAGCAATCTAAAAGATCTGTAGCAGAGGCTGGAAAGCGGACTTTATTTACCAATGTGCTCTTAAGTCAAACTTCCAGCTTCACAGGGATAAAAGTCAATGCCTAATAGTAATATGTAAGATAAAAGAGACCTATTTTCCTTTTGTGCTAATATGGTGTATGCTATACAACACTAAGTTTCATTACTAAGAACCACACATTACAAGGATCTAGTTGTTCTCCACAAATGGTAACATCTACTATCAAAGTGGCACCATAGTCTTCCATACTCATTAATTAACTTCTGTTTAATTACCTGGGGGGAAATGAGAAGAGCTTGACACCTATATTTTAACACAACTTTTTGTTTGCTGTGAAGATGACAAGGTTGTCTTGCAGATAAAGACTGCACGGATGTGGTTAAATCATCAAAGAGGGTGATGTTACCCTTTCTCTTTGAACAAAACTGAAATAGACTGTCATAGATGCACTTAAAGATTGTGCTCAGAAGCAGTAGCATGTTTGGCAGCTTGAGATGAATAGATCGGAGCTGCAGGTATTAAAGAAGTTTCTGTAGCTTAGAAATCCAAAAGCGAAACTCCCTTTCACGTCACCAAAACGCTACACTTGCTGGCATGGGAACTGACAAAGAGGGACTTTCCTACAGAAATGTCTTTTCTAGGTAATAGAAACTTAGAAGCCAAATCATTTCAAAATGTGATGCACATGTAAGCAGAACACCAGTGCTTTACACACCCTTAGGGGAAAAGTTTGAACAGTGCTTCGAAAGTTAAAATGTTAAAATGAGTAGGCTTACTAATTTTGGGAGAAAATAGTAGCCAATGAGATAGACAGTTACTAAGCACATATGCCAATGTTATGAATCCTTCTAATTGTAGGAGTTAGGATTAGCAGTAATTTACTTTTACAAAGCATCAGTCAAAAAAATAACTATGTCCCTTGACAGGCAGGAAGATCAATGGAATAGAAGTAAAGATCCAGAAATGAACCCACACACCTATGGTCTCTTGATCATTGACAAAGTAGCTAAAAGCATCCAGTGGAAAAAGGACAGCATTTTCAACAAATGGTGCTGGTTCAACTGGAGGTCAGCATGTAGAAGAATGCAAATCAATCCATTCTTATCCCCTTATACAAAGCTCAAGTCCAAGAGGATAATGGATCTTTACATAAAACCAGATACACTGAAACTAATAGGAGAGAAGGTAGGGAAGACCCTCGAATACCTAAGCACAAGGGGAAAGTGCCTGAACAGAACACCAATGGCTTATGCTCTAAGTTCAAGAATTGACAAATGGGACCTCATAAAATTGCAAAGCTTCTGTAAGGCAAAGGACACTGTCAATAGGACAAAAACAGCAACCAACAGACTGGGAAAAGATCATTACCAATCCTACATCAAATAGAGGGCAATATATACAATATATACAATATATACAAAGAACTTAAGAAATTAGACTCCAGACAACCAAATAACCCTATTAGAAAATGGGGTACAGAGCTAAACAAGGAATTCTCAACTGAGGAAACTCGAATGGCCTAGAAGCACCTTAAGAAATGCTCAACATTTTTAGTCATCAGGGAAATGCAAATCAAAACAACCCTGAGATTCCACCTCACACCAGTCAGAATGGCTAAGATCAAAACTCATGTGATAGTAGATGCTGGCAAGGATGTGGAGAAAGAGGAGCACTCATCCATTGTTGGTGGGATTGCAAGCTGGTACAACCACTCTGGAAATCAGTCTGGCGGTTCCTCAGAAAAGTGAACATAGCATTACCTGAGGACCCAGCTATACCACTCCTGGGCGTATACCCAGAAGATGCTCTAACATATAACAAGGACATATGCTCCTCTATGTTCATAGCAGCCTTATTTATAATAGACAGAAGCTGGAAAGAACCCAGATGTTCTTCAACAGAGGGATGGATAAAAAAATGTGGTACATTTACACAATGGAGTATTACTCAGCTATTAAAAATAATGAATTTGAGAAATTCTTAGGTAAATGGATGGAACTAGAAAATATCATCCTGAGTGAGGTAACCCAATCACAAAAGAGCACACATGGTATTTACTCACTGATAAGTGGATATTAGCCCAAAAGCTTGAAATAACCAAGACTCAACTCACAGACCACATGAAGGTCATAAGAAAGAGCAAAGTTTGGGTGCCTTGGTCCTACTTAGAAGGAGTAACAAAATACTCAAGGGAGAAAATATGGAAACAAATTGTGGGACAGAAACACAAAGAGGAGCCATCTGGAGACTGTTCTACATGGGTATCCATCCCATGTGCAGTCACCAAAGATAGACACTGATGTGGATGTCAAGAAGTGCATGCTGACAAGAGCCTGGTATAGCTGTCTCCTTAGAGGTCTGCCAGAATCTGACATATACAGAGGTAGATGCTCACAGCTAACCATTGATCTGATCAAGGGGTTTCCAATGGAAGAGTTAGAGAGAAGTCTGAAAGAGGTGAAAGTGTATGTGACCCTATGAGGAGAGCAACAATACCAACCAACCAGAGCTCCCCCAGGGTCTAAACCACCAGCCTGGCAGCACATAGGGAGGGACCCTAATATGACTCCAGCTATATATGTAGGGGAGGATGGCCTTGTAGGGCATAGGTGGGAGAGGAGATCCTAGATCCCGTGAAGGCTGGACACTGAGGGGGGGGGGAATTTGAGGGTGGGGAGGTGGGAGTGGGGAGGTAGGTGGGGGCACATACTCATAGAAGCAGGAGGTGGGGATGAAATAGGGGATTCCTGGGTGTGGGGGAGAATAGGGTGAGGGCATAAAATCTGAAATGTAAATATAATATCCAATACAAAAAAAGTAAAAAAGAAAATCTAAATGTAACTGACTAATTAAAATTAAAAATAAAAAAGCTTTTAGATAAAATTTAAAACATTTTTATGTAGAATGTGCAACCTTAACCTGGAAATTTAAAAGAAAGAGACTTTGAAGTATTTTAAATGTTTTTTTTTAATGTTTTACTTCTTATGTTTTTTAAAAAAAACATTTAGTTCCCATTTTTAGGGCTGAAATTTATGCATGAAAGGTTATTGAAAGTAAGATTGTTGATAGAAATGGTGATGATAATTATTATGAATGGACAATGTTGTGACGTAGAAACACAAGCACTTTTGGAACCAGTGAGGAACGGTTAGATTCTTCTCCAGTTAGAAGGCTAAAATCATTTTATTTGCTTATATGTCCAATGTAACGTAACAGATTCTGTGAATTTCCTAAACATAGTTATCACTAAACGACAAAAGGATGGAGGGAGGAAAATGGTACATAAATATAATTATCTAAATGTCACAGGAAACAGGAAACACTCTTCTTAGAGTAAATTGAAAAACTTTTTAAGTTTCATCAGAAAGTCATGAATGGCTTCCTTTAGAACACAATATGAATTTAATTTTGTTTAACAGCAAAGTCAGCAACATTGCTTGAGAAATAAAGGAAAAGCCAGCTTAGCTTCTGAGATCGCAGATTCGAAGTTCAACAAAAGTGTATTTAGTATTCAAGCTGTAACTTTGATATGTGGACAAGCCACTAACTGATATTTAAAGTCAGGGATTGTGTCTGATATTAAAAATAAATAAATCATTAAAGGAGATTTAAGAGATTTCTTAGATCTTCAACTGTCATTTTGTCACTCTGATTTAGACCTTCACGCCCTCTTAGTCAAGCCAATACCACCTTTAGAGCAACTATTTTAAAATTAATAGTAACTGAAAAAAAATTGAAAATGTTTCGTTTTCAATGAGACTGAAAATATTAGTCACAAAATACATTTTTCTTTTTAAAGACAAAGTCAGTTTCAACCAAAGGTTTGTGGACTGTTAAACTGACAGGAAAGATTCTATACAGAAATTTCTCAACTGACTCTGCAACCAGAACTTCCCTTTCGATACCAACCATTGGTTGCAACAGCAGCTGCAGGGTCCTAGAGGCTTAATTTACTCCTCATTGTTTTCATTCGTAACATGTTAAATATAGCTACCGCACCCCCACATGCCACTCTTCCTACTCCGTATGTTTTGTACCAACAATCTGTGTTGTGGCAACTGAAATTTCACTGACAGTGCATTTGTCTCACCAGAAGGTTTGAGTAACACATTAAAAGTTGAAAGTTAAACTGGGTTATACATACAAACATATATCATCATGTAAGTAATTTCAATTTATTAGAGTAAATAGAGGAGAGGGAAGAGAGAATAAGTGTTTCTAAATTCGATGGTTAAAAATATCATATTGATTCACCATAACACAGCTCACTGAAAAGAAAAGGAAAGAAATTTCTGTGTGCTTTATTGTGCCTATGAAGTGAAAGACAATCCTTACCTGACTTTTCCTAAAGGAAGTCTTTTTATTACTTAGTAATTCAGGACTTGGGAAAAGGTTATGGGAAAGATGTTTTAGTCTGAAAAGGAAAAATCCTAAACAATCACAGCACAAGAAAATTAAATCATTACGAAATATGTGAAGAACGCTCTTTTGTTTTTTTTTTAACTTTACTATGTTATACTTGGCTATGAACTTGGTAAAATTGGATGATCAAAATTTATTTTTAGTTTTAAAGCAAAAACGTATCATGAACTTCATAAGGAAGCTCTATATTTAGTACTAAAACATGATCTTCCACAACTTGCTCTATTAAAAGACAGGCATTTTAAAAGAAAGCAGTGAATGGAAATGCTTGTTCGTGCTAAATAAACTTCTTCAGCTACAAGTACCGTTATTGTCATTTGCTGAACACAGTAGGTTGAAGATGGTGTAAGATTGTATGTGCCATTTTCCATGAAAGAAATCTATAAATGGAACAGCATGGTTTTTTTTACATGAAACACATATAACTGTGCACTTGTGTTTAATTAGACAGTCTTGTATATTTAAGAAATATTACACTAAGAATCAAAATATTTTACTAATTATTGGCTAGACTGTTTGGATGAAGAGAGCTGATTTCATGTTTCTACACTCTTATTTGGCATTGTATTTTTTTAGGGTTTTGTTAATGTATGAAAACTGAGAAAATAAAGAACCAAAATATGGAAAATAGGTTGAGACAGATGGTAGAAGCTGACAGCATTCACAGATTTAGTCACAAGTAATGAAACTTAAATGTGTCAACTCTTAACAACATAATAGTAACAAAACCTTCACAATACAAGCCATCGAGAACAAGGTAATAATTTTGATTGTGAATATGCCTGTGAAGTGCTTTGACTTCATAAACTTTGTGGATTTCAAAATACAATGAACTCAAACCACCTGAGACAATTCTCTACCCTACGGTCACTTACTAACTCACCACCTGATGTTTTTAGGAAAGCTACAGACCGATCAGCAGAAGAACAAAAGAGTGCAAGCAAAATACACAACTAAAAATAGAACTAAATGACCTACACAACGATTATACATGTTAATGCAAATTAACAAAACATTTATTAGAAATATCATTAAAACATTATAAACATAGTGGTAATTTAATAATAAACAAGACCTTAAAGCTGGATTCAACTATTTAAAACAAACAAAAAAATCAAAGTAGAATTTTGAAAAACTTGAACGTGATCCAGCCACCCTCTCACAGACATGCTTGCTAGCAACAGACTTGTAAAACCTGAGCTGAACAACAAGATAATTTCATATCCTCAATCTTTTATTATAGGTGTCAAACTGATTAATACTCAATAGTCACTGGTGCCAGAGGCAATTGTAATTTTTATGAACTGTTTGCACATCACACAATAATGAACTTACAAATTATTCTTTACTTTCAAATGACAACTTTGTATATATTATTCAATATTTGTTCACTGTTACATTGTTTACCTCTTTGACTGTTAAGAGGAACAATACAAACATAGCCTGTAGTAACATTTCATTCATATTAACAGCTCTTAGCTGAAAAAGCTCACCTTCAGAATTGCAATTGCAGCATTCACTAGTTTGTAAAGTTCCATCAGAGGAAGCACTATAGTCGGTTTATATTTAACACGTTTAGATTGGATAGCTTACTATAAAGCAAACTATAAATTTAATGTCCCATGAATACATATATTATTTGTATTTGAAAAGACATTAGGAATGCATAGAGTGATGTATTAATTAGGAAGGTGTAGCATTCAATTAATAAACTTTTTAAATTTTCACATACATGACACATTTTAAGCTTAGCTAGACCTGCTAATCAAACTATTGTAATTTTTTTTTGTATGCCATTACATCATCCATGCAGCCTCACCTTCAGTGACTCCTTTCTTGCCTGACCACTGTTTCTTTTAAATCATGATTGTAAATAACTTTTCTTTTCAACCAACCACATTTTTTTCTCTTTTATCAACTTCTGAGATTTAATGTTGTGCCTATCTATCACCTTGTTCCTAATAATTAATGCATGGCTAACTTATTTTAGGTTTAGATAAAGATCTAGATATGGGATCCAGAGAGAGAGATGATATAGGAATCATGTGAGCCCCAAAATAGCAAGCTGAGAAGTAAATGAGACCCTCATTTTTTAATCAGTCAGATACTGTTAACAAAATTTCTATCTTAATATCTCATCCATGAAGGGTTGGAATTTGGAAACACTAAAAAGCAATGGTTTTATATATAAGGGACATGGTCTCCCAAACTTCTCAAATTCTGAATTACCAAAATGCTCTAATTTAAGTGTACCAACAAAAGCAATGATGGAATGAAAGTATAAGAAAAATAAGATTGTTTCTCCCTATGTATTTGGGAATGTATAGCCCATTTTCTCAATAATTCTAGGGTTGAAATACAGTAGAGTGCTGCAGTGGATATAAGGAGTCCTTGGGTTTATTTCAATAATTCATTGTAGCTTAAAATGTCTGTCTGGCAAAGAGCAAGCCAGAACTGAAGTAAGCTTGTTTTCTGATGTTTTATTCTCTTTTTCTCTTGAGCTTATACCGGCATAACCATTTAATAAATCAAATCAATCTACATTTAAAACACAATAAGAGTCAAGAAACCTCTGCTCTATGTAGTTCAATGTCAGATCAAATTGAAGTCTCAATATGGAAAAGTAAGAAAATGATTCTTAAAATAAATGTTCATTCCATGCAATGGAATAAAATTATGTTAAAGGTTAGGACTTAGCTCAATATTTTGCTCTATATGTAATAGGATAGTATATTAAAAATTAAATCATCCTTGAAAAAAAAGTGACCATTCAATGACTTTGTTTTTATGGTTCCACATTCTTTCATGAGGAACATTAAAAATAGCTGATTCATTTTTTTTTCATTAAGCATTTACATTTAAGCCATAAATCAAGTGTTCAATACAAGTTTGCCAAACCCAACTTCTTTAAGGACATGATGTGATGGTTTTCGGCTTATTAAAGAAACTCACCTTATCTCCAGGACTAAAGAAGAATTGATTTTCCAGCCTTGTACGGAATGTTGGAAGATGGTAGAGCCAGCCTTCCGAATGATTTTATCAGAGCTGTTGACAAGTGATCTGCTCAAACACAATTCACCATCTCTGAAAAGACAGACAGGCCAACTGGGTGAAAATCAGAAGCATTTTGCTTAAGTGACAGCATACACAATTATGTATACATTAAGGAGTAAGCATGGAATATTATTTTCATA
The DNA here is from genome assembly GCF_011762505.2 of Arvicanthis niloticus. Lineage (NCBI taxonomy): Eukaryota > Metazoa > Chordata > Mammalia > Rodentia > Muridae > Arvicanthis > Arvicanthis niloticus. The sequence goes on along the minus strand of NC_047674.1, from coordinate 9,887,563 downwards.
AGTTAGTAGAAAAGAGAAAGTAGAATGGAAGGGGCTTCAGAAGTCATGTGACTGACATTATCACAGCAAACCTCTAACCCCTCTTTTTTTTTAAAAAAAGAAAATAATCTTTCATATAAAACAGACCTCCTGATATTTAAGAAAATATAACTCTCATCAAAGCTACAATACAAAGTACCCCCACTGGCACTTAGACAATAAGAGACAGGATGTTTAGTCAGTTACTTCCTTTACAAGCTATGACTTTTGCTGCCAAGATTAATTTTGTTTCAGAGAAGACAGAAAAGAACTAGAAATATACTTTGATGAGGACTACAAAGAAAATCATGTGCATAGCATATCTGCATGCATGCTTGATTTAATGGTGCACTGGCATTGTGTTCTTGGGCACTACATCACTAAGGTCACTGTGCTGATAGCCTTGACAAACAGCAGCAATAACATTATTTAATATGCAGGGACTGTGGTGGTTATAGGGTTTTCTGTAAAACAAAGTAATTTTTCAAGCATGGTTGATGTGCCCATTTAAAAAGAATTGGTTTCTAACATTGTAAAGACTAGATGCCCTGGAAACAGAGAAAAAAAAAAAAAAAAACTCTTTCGGTTCATATATTCATTGCCTTTGTATTGCATTAAGAGCGACTGACTCTTACAGTCAGTCATCTCTAATATACCATTGGCTAGTAAACCATGTGACCTGGAAATGTTCGGGTTTTGGTCCGTGTGTGATAGAGAGAAACGTCTATCATGTCATTTATACTATGAGAACCTGTAGAGCCAAGCAGTTGACTATTGAATACATATTTGCCTTTGTGATTTCTGCTTTAAAAAGATTTGGATAATTACTAGAAGGCAATCAACTATGGCAGAGGAAGAAAAAGTTTAGTCTTTTCAATATGTGTACTATTTAATCATTTCCTTTCAATAGCATTGCTAAAAAGTAACATGATTGTTCAAAACCACCAAGTATGAATATGTGTGTATTACCCTGAATATTCTCTCTACTCATAGGAACATTGCCTTTTAACAGCTGTTAGATGATTCTAAAACTGGAAGCTTATTGTTTGGTACTTGCTTTGCATTATTTTCTTAATATGTAATTTTAATTTGAAGCAACTCCCGGTGCTACTTATGAAATCATATGAAACCACTCCCTGTGAAATTTGAAACTCTATAAAAATTAATATTTTACACAGTTCTACTGATGGAGATTACACATTTGCATGTCTGTGCCAGGCTAATAGTAGTCATTTTACAGAGGTCATTTAGGGTGTTAGGAAACAGAATACATTTTACTATGCAGTGATAGAGTTATCAATTTTTATATTATACTTCTAATGATAATAATTGCATATGAGTAAGATTGTGGATGAGCACAGAAGTTAACCTTCACACTTTAATGTATTCCTTTAAGCAGGCAAAAATTATCATTCTTTTTATGAGAAGAGGCAAAGATCTTTCCAATCATCACTTCTTTAATGACTGGCAATATCATTTTTTTCTGCCATAGATTGCTAAGGTTAGAATAATAATTCTGAGACCTAATATATTTTTATGGAAGTAAAATTATTCATGCAATTGAATTTTTAAACTTTATATAGTATTGTGGCACTCACAATTATGTGTAGAATTTCAACCTACAATGGTTTTTATGATGATATACTTAGTCTTATGGAACCTTAACAGTACAAGTGCATATTCTGAGAACAGTGAACTTCTCTGTCTGAGCAGCTCTTTTAGATTGGTCATTGGCCATAGGTCAGGCTTTTATCATTGGAAAGAACCTTGAATGGAAATGAACATGAGTAGTCAAACTTCTCTTTTACACTACGAGGAATCATCTGTCCCTATAAAGCATACTTTTTTGTTGTTGTTGTTTCTGCAAATTTAAACAGCCCCCAAAGGATATTTTTGCACATGATCTTGGTTTGACTCTGTCTGAAAGAAGAATCCCTTCCCATGAATTCAAGGCATGAAGAATGTTGCCACCCGCTGCTTGATTCTCATTCTAGTTTGGACATGACCTCCAAACAGCTGCACTGAAAACATTTTTTTACATAGAAATAGCTACAAAACATTCAACATGCAATTTTAAAAGGAAAGAAACAAAAGACATCAAAGAAATCAGTCAGCGCTAAAGAATGCGATTTTGCAGTGTTCCTGATTGTATGATGTTATGAAAATTCAACAGAGATGGGCATACATAAGATCCCACACTTAGGAATATCCATACTTAAGTCCATTAATATCTAAAAAATCTTCTGTTATTGTTTTCTCTTTGATATGAGTTTCTAGCCTTTGCAACAATTTATTTTGTCAACTCTAAGATACACAGCAAAGGTGATTAAATACACTTTTGGATGGTAGGTTTCAGCATCTTAGTATTTTAGGATACTGATTACTTAGCTTCAGAATGATTGTGAGTAGATTAACCTTCTTCATTAATTTAAACTTTAGAAAACCATACGAACAAAAGACTTGAATCAAACTAAGTCTGAATTCAAGCAGGGGGTAAGTCTATATTTTATTCCCAAAGTATCAAGCAAATAAAGATGAGATATAGTGTAGTGTAATTATAAAATTAATCTGGGAAGTAAAGGGTAAACCATGAGATACCGTTTTACAAAGACATCTTTTACTTTGAAACAATTTAAGAGTAAGGTGTGCTATGCAGTTATAATCTAAGCACTGTCATTTAGCTTTATGATCAACCTTATACATGGCAGAATTCAAAACTGTTAATTGTTTAGTAGTGTAATGTAATCAGCCTTGAGGGGAAAGAGCATGGATAAGTATACTGAAGTCTTATTTTAGTTCTGCCAAGCAAGTTTCAGGGAAGCTAATCAAAAGTGACACCTATACATTATTTGACTTTGCCAACTTTCAAATTCTTTCCTCACTACATAGGTTTGCTTATGTAGTACATGTGGGAAACTTAAAACCCATTTCCAGTATATTTTGGCGAACACACCAAAAGTGCAAAAGTAGGACAAAAGTAAAGCATGTGGGGAAAAAAAAATGACCTAATTAATACTTCCAGTGGTAGTACGAGGTAAATTTGTTAACAAATTCCTTCTATAAATAAAGTTTATCCGGAAGGAAATGGCGGCTTCAGGTGGTCAGTGATTATCACTCAAATTGTTGGGAGTAATTTCCTACTCAAGCTGAACACACTGCTGATGCTCCTCTAGAAAGAGAAGACAGAAACCTTTCTCAGCTACTGTTTTCCTTTCTGCATACAATGACTGCTTGATGCTGAAAACTGAGTGATGCTTCCTTGGGGACTCTTCAGTGGGGACTCTGCTAAAGAAGAAATGGCTGGATAGAGAAACCTCCTACCTAGTGAGAAATATTCATGGTGGTTGGGATGTTGTCTCTGAACCCAGAGGAATGTAAGATTAAAGGACTCTGTTGGAGCTACTGCCAGCTGGTGCATGCAGTGCCCCCCAAAGGCTGTAGCCCGCCTTTGTGATTTCACTTTTAAATGAAGCTTTGATCCAGCCTCCAGGGCCCCTTTACTCTTTAAGTCATTTCAAAACTGGCCTCTCCATAAGCTTGAACAGAGAGGAGATGGTGGGTTAGCTGATGAGTCAAAGGCTCCACCAGAGGCACTGTTGGGGAGTTGAAAGAAAATCATGTGCTCAAGTCACAAGCTTTCCCCCTGAACGTTTCATTCCAGCAAAAGGGGGATGAAAGTCCAGAGACACCAACTACCCCGCACCGGATCCTGGCCACACTGGCCCCACCCTGTGCCCGACTCTGGAGGCCCATAGCAGTCAGGATTTCTTCAGCACGTGTGTGAGGACTGTCTCCACAACCCAGTCCCTGACTTGTTGGAAAAAACTGCAGTTGTGGGCTTTAATTAAGGAGGAGGAGCTTTGAACGTGAATTTTTGTTTGTTTGACTGTCACAAATGAAGGCGGGCTGACTTTTTTTCAGAAATCACACACACACACACACACACACACACACACACACACACACACACACATCTTCTCATTATCCTGCTCTGACTACTAGTTCTCTTAGAAGATAGGGTAGACACAGGCACTGGGCACACCTCTCTTCCTGTTTTGATAACTCAAACGCCTGCCTCAAGCTTTCTCATAGAAACTAGGAAGAAAGAACCAGCTTAGCTTGCAAAGGATGCGGAGCCACAGCTCAGTAGAGCTACCCAGCCACTGTGTGGCTGTGGGGCGGCAGCTCCTCTGCTGCCAGGGCTGTGCCCACCCGCCATAGGTTTCCAGAAAAAAAGGCCACAGAAGAAATGTCACTATGAAACGTGGAGTGTCCTGGATCTGTTATTTTCCTTTGGGGAACCCGGGGTACATGCCTCCTTCCTGGAGGCAATTTATCTGAGCAAGGAAATGATTCCTTTCCAGCATTTGGACACAGTGCTTATTGCCACGCCCACTCCTGCTCGCTAGGGTCCCAAACCACTGGAGTCCTGCTTTGTCTAGGCGCCGGCTCATCGGAACCCAATCAGTTCAGAAGGGAACAAAGAGCCTCGACTCACAAAGAGGGGAGCCCCAGCCTCCTCCTCTTTCAGGAATTCCCACGCGCGGGTTCACCACCTTCAAGACCCCTTTGTCTGCCTGGCAAAAACAGGTCGGCTGGGGATGTCCACACCCCTCCCAATTTATCTTTTCCACCATTGACATGGATTTTTCAAACCATCCACTTCTATGTAAACGACTTCACATGATTGATTTATTTATTTATTTATTTATTTATTTATTTATTTATTTATTTATCTCTGATACAGACCTTGAATAGGTTTGCTGAAGCATAAGGACCATTCAGCCTACTCCTTATTAGCTTTCCTTTCTTCTACAGTCCCCTTTGAGCCTAGTACTATTAGGCTAGCTTTATGCAGAATAGCAAGTCCTTCCGGGAGGATACACCTGCATCTTACTCACTTAATTGTGACTGATTACTCAGAGAGGAGCAGGGATATTAAGAAAAGAGCTGCGTAAAGTTTCATAGTGTGCGTTTGAGAAGCTCTGTGCCCCGCCCCCACACATAACCGCGCACACAAAAATGGCAAAGCATCCTTCTTCGTTTTTTAAAAATGTCAGAAACAATTTCAAAACAGAAGGAAATCTCAGCCAGTGCAGTTTCCGACTGCGGAAACCTCCGGACTTGGAAGGATTTCCGAAACAGGACTTTTAACAGAGTTGTACACGCAGGACCATATCCTCAGAAAAAGCGCTTCCAAGCCTTGTCAGAGACAAGAAGTTACAAGGCGCTTTGCTCTGGATAGACTTCAAAGGCAGAGAAGCCAGGGGAGAGAGGAAGGAAGTGAGATATTTACAGAAGTTAATGGGGCGGAGATTTTGAACACATCTTGACAAACTCAAGAAAGAGCAGACATAGTCTGTAAAGGGGCAGTTCCCAGTTCCCTTCTAAAACTGTAATTATGAAACCCAGGAGTTTTATCAATAAAGAATAAGGAATTTTCCTTATTGACACCGAAATGTCTAACTTGAAAGAAAGAAAGAAAGAAAGAAAGAAAGAAAAGACATCTCTCAGGCGTCCCCTCCCCCAACAACAAACAAACAAACAGAAAAGAGTACAGAAGACCTATTTCACTTCCGTGAAGATAAACTTTAGAGAACGCTGCTTTTTATAGTGTTTTCATAGACTGGCAGGACACAGAAGGAAGGAAAGGGAAGGCTTGAGGAGTAAAGACATTTCTGAATTCTGCTGGAGCGTTAAAATGACAAGGACACACGTTCTTTGTTGACACTTCTGCAATGACTTCTTTGGTGAGCAGCACCCTGTGCCTATATATCTGTCACCACCACCACCACCACTACCACCACCACCACCACCACCACCACCACCACCACCACCAGCACCATTGCGCAGGACAAGTTAAACTCATCCATGAACCAACACAGGAAACGTTCACACACACACCTCCAAAGAGCCTTTGTTATTTAATTCATGACACTCTGTACAAGCACGCCCAAACCAACACACACAGCACCCCAAAACGTCACTCTCCCGACTCTAAGCACACTTCACTAAGGCTTGATCTGGTGTCATATCCTTGAACATGCATTTACCCAATGAGTTGCGTCTCTTGGTGCTCCTCAGTTCTGGCTATTTCTTTTGTCTTATAAAAGATCAGGAGTAGACTTATAGTGCAGATGGTCCACCGTTTTCTAATGGAGCGCATCTTGGGTGCCCGGGAAAGTCCTGGTTGTCCCAGCTCAGGCACCTTCTCCTGGTATAAAGGCTCCGTTTTGGAGAAATAATCAAGGGGGAGAAATCTGAAAATTGCGATCGGAGCGTGGAGCCGAGATCCCAGAATCAGGTCGCCAGGATGTTCAGCCGTGGAGCTCTCCGGCTTCTCCAGCGCTGCCCAGCGCCCTGCCGCGCAGTTTGCGCTAGCCTGGCCGGGGTCGCTCTGCGCCGCCTCCCTGGGGCTCAGGTTTCTTTTCAAATGTGACACCTTGAGCATTGGAGGTGGCGGTTGCTTCTGCAGCTGGGCTCGGGGGCGTCACTGGCCCTTTCCTCGCCGTAGCAGGGAAATGATAAGCAAGGCCAGCCAATCACAGTGCTGAGGGGGCGGAGGCTGCTGTTGCCTTGCGTTGCTGGCGGCTGCTAGGAGAGTAACGTCGTGAGCTAGGTCTGCACTACGCCAGGGGAGGAAGCTCACAGTCGCACGCGGACGCGTTCTCACGCACATACCCCCAAACCACAGACACACACAGAATTACACCGTCTCCTAGGACGCCCAAACGTCAAGGCTCCAGATCCGGCAGCTTCGACACCAGCTGACTACACCGCTGTAAAGAGTGCATCTCATCTGAGAAAGATGAGAGAGACTCATCCCACCAGAGGAATGCAAAGGCTAGGGCTAGGGGTGGCTCGAGAAAGCAGCCTAACATTCAAAGCGTGTTTGCTAAACATACATAAACGCACGAGCGAATAAACCCGACCGAGGCACAGTGAAATCCAACAGGGAAGTGTAAGGGGAACGTTTGCTATTCAGTGCACAACTCTGTCTGGAAAATACGATTATTCATAGGAGCCAATGAGCTGATCTCGCCCGCAGAGTGGACGGGTGATGAAGATCCCAGCTTGAAGCTTGCGGTAAGCAACTGAAGTCAGAGGTGTCTTTACGAACATTATGGATACGTACGTGGCCCACGCGTTGTCATTTGGAAACTCCTCACGAAGTGAAGGCAAGTCCAATGCCATTTAAACTTCACTGTTGAGAACCAGAATTCTGAGAAAAGGCAGCGTCCTCCAGCACACCCACAAAACACATTCACAGTTCTAGGGAAGAAGGGTAAAAAGCTGGAAAGGCAGGCTCCTCTTGAAAATCTAACTGAAAGTGTACTGGGCTCTGATTTTCACCCCTTCTCCCGCCTACCATTTTCCTTACTTCTATTGTGTTGTGCAGCTGGCGCGCTTTCTGAGTATTTTAGCTCAGCACCTCTCCATTCCTAGTTTCCGGGCGGGCGTATCCAAGAAAGCTGACTGCTCAGGCTTATCACACCTAACATCTCAGCAGGAGACAGAGCCTGGAAGCCAGACTCCTTCCTATCTGTGTGCCTTGGCCCCAGGATCCCAGGAGGCTCTGAAATCTGACTTCCTGCTCCTTTAGACTGAACATTGCCTTTGGTAGTCCTCACACTTACCTTGTAAGTTTGCAATTTCCAAATCAGGAAAAGATAAGGCCCACCACCAGGACTTGGGTGTCCTTGGATTTAGGAGGAGGAATTCTGGGTGGCTCAAGGAATAGTATTACATAAAACGACATCACTCTTATTTAAAACTCGAAGTTCGTGAGCCTTTGCCTAACTGCTGAGGTCTCTAAAAGTAAAACAACAGAGCTAACGTGATGCTCATGCGTGCCAGTTTCTATCTGAGGTTTAGGAAGTTAAGTCTCTAAAGTTTTGAGAGCCCGGTTGGTCTCCTCCGCAGCACAGCCAAGCAAAGGGCTGAGTCTAAAATGCACCATGCAGCAAGTAATTACGAGTCTTTATTGACACTACAAGTGGCCTGCTGGGAGCCTTTCCAGTGTATTGATGTCTAGGCAGATCCTGCCTCCCTTAATGCATTTTTGTTACACAGACTTCTCAACTAGCAGCGGGGAGAAGAATAAAACAGTTTCTCATATAAGTTAAAGGAAGTGATATTGGCTGGGGTGTGTAAAAATGCTGTTTGTTGCAAGGAAATAGCATTTTTCATTTTTCCCTACATTAGTTCATTTTTTTCTCACATAAATGCCCAACTTAAAAAAAAAAAAACCTTTTGTTTTTATATATTGGCCTTCACTTATACTTCCATACATAGAATCAAATATAATAAGTGTCCAATCACAAAAGACCTTGACTTTAGCTAGAATGCACAGTCATAAATTAGTGCAATTTCTCCCGGATCAGGATCTTCAGCATCCTCTGGCTTGGGTAATTGGCAATACTATTCTTTTGCGTACAGTGTAATGGTTTGTTAGCGAGCATGAACCTTTTACAATGAACCCCTCTTACAGACTATCAATTAAATAATCTTAAATTTGTAAAACTCAATTCAAATGTCTTGTGAGATTGTCTTTTTCACTTGTGCTGTTCGGAAACACCTCTGTTTGTAAGAACCACTTTAATTTCTTAAGGCTCACATTTTAATTGTCTGTAGATTCTTGTTTTAGCCTAGGGGTTTTGTTGTTCTATTATTATTTCATATCACACAGCCTTTTGAGGTGTTAAAAATACACACACACCAAAAACAAAAACCAGATAGAACCTCCTATTCTCAGGGCAACAATTCTGTGGAGTTGAGTAGCAGCTGTCTGGTCTCATTTTTTATAACTTTGTTTTCATAATTTTCATTTTCTGCTTTTATCTACTGAGGACAGCTCAGTTTGTATTTGAATGTGTAAAGTAAGCAATTCTAATAAAGGTTTCAAACTGTATGTCTTTACTGTTACTATTCTAGGTTGTACCAATCTCAATTTTTGGAAAATGAGTAGTAGACAAATGAATAAATATAGTACTTACAAAAGAAAGTTTAAATTCCAAGCATAAACATGCCCAATCCATTAGCAGGGACTGCTTCTGGGGAAAATGGATCAATAGACACTTATTGGAGAGAGCCATTGGGAATAAGAGAAAAATAATGAGTCTATTTCACATCTGACCTGTAACTCCCCAACATAGAATAAATAATTGATCTTCCTCTCTATTACCACAATCATAATTCCCTATATCCCACTTGAGAATTGGTCAATACCGATAGATATCATACACAGTGTGGTTAAGCACACAGTCTCACATCCATCATTCATGTAATTGTGATGATTTATATTAGCTGCAATTACAAGTCTGTCATTAAACAAGCATTAAAAAGTTGAGTCAATATACAAGGATGATAAAAATAGAAAGATTTTTAATGTCTCTTTTATGACCTAAATGTAGAATCATTTATTTCTTCAAAACATGTTTTAGAATATGAAGAACATGTAGTGGATTTATCCACTTTTAATCTTCCTGACAGGAAACTACATCTACAGTAGAATCTCAGAAACAAGTGCTTATTGTAGCATTTTATGTAAAATCCTGTAGAAGAATGTCCTGGAACCGATGAAAATTTCAGAGTAGCTATGATCCATGTCATGGAAGCTGCATGTTTGTTCCATGGTGTTTTGCAAAATGAAGTCTCTTTGAAGATGAAATCAATGTCAAAAGTATCAACAAGCTACACACAGTATAATAAGCTAAAAGAAACATAGTAGTTTGTGTGAGAAAACATCTTATAAGAAACAGAAGTCTGAGATAATCTTCTGAAAATCTGAGAAAAAAATTTAATTAAGACATGTAGTACTACTGTATCTTTGGGACCTATCATTGATTTTATGAAGAGCTACCACTACGGGTATATATAAACATGTTCAATAGCAATCAGTGTAACAGGTTCTAGTCACAGGAAATATATATCCCTGTGATCAAGCACTGTTGATATTTTACCAGACAACTTATAAAAAGAGTGAACATGTTTCTTAATAGTGTGATAAAACTTTTAATATTAAAAGACCATATTTAAGATCCAAATCCAGAAAACAGAGAATTTTGTTTGTGAAATCTAAACGTCAGAGCAGTAACACCGCAATTTTAAAGGGAGATAGAAAAAGCAAGGTGAAAAACTGAGGACTTGTGCTCTTGGATTTCTGGGGTGCATGAGCAAATGGGAAGATAATCTGAAGTGAAACCAAATTTGCTACAGGTGAGAAGGTGAAGCTGCACAGTGAGGTTGGAGGTCACCAGAAAGGAAAGAGAGAACATGTACAGACAGCACACAGGAGTTAGTCAGTAGGAGTAAATGGGTTAGTAGGTGAGAGCAGGAGAGGTGGAGGAGGGGAGCAGCCACTGGCATTGCTGCCATGGGAGATGGATGAAGAAGCTTCTTGTTTACATGCCTACCTATAACCTGCCTAACACAGCCAACAAAACCAGAACTGGGGGCATGCTGGAGAAGAAAAGAACTCTTCAAATGCCTGGTGACAGGGCTAGCTGATTGATCTTCAGTTTTACAACAAAGGGGCAAAGATATTCATGCTGTAGCTGGATTATATGATATGGCTTATTTATCTTATAATATATGATTTTTATATTTAAGTGACTTTATTTTTTTTTTATTTTTGTTTATGCAGCATAGCTGTCACCCAACACCTCTGTTAGATTAATTTAAACTTGTGATTTTTATTTGGTATTAAAATACTTTATTTTGATTATTTTCTAAGCTAGAATATGAGCTTTATTCATTGGTGTTGATTTAACTGACAAACCACCCTCCCTCAAACATGAAGGTAACAATATATAATAATTTCTTATTGATGATGTGTCACCAGCTTTTTTCTATGGCTCTGCAATACTTGTCTTCTCATCCCAGAGGGAAACTCTACCAAAAAAAAAAAAAAAAAAAAAAAAAAAAAAAAAAATCAGCGAAAGTCAAAGTAGAAACTTCTTATGAAACCCTCAGTTTGATTTCTCCTAAGATATATCTGTATGTGATGTTCCCTCTCATGTTTTCAAAAGTTTGGCATATGGTCAAGCATAATGTCAGTAAAGTAGTAAGACAGCAAACAGCATCTCCTTCTACAGTTTCTTAGTTTCCCACACATCAGTAAATGGGTCAGTAGAAATTTTTACTGGGAGAAGAGAGAGCCAATCCTTAGCAGAAAAGGAAATAAAAACAGAAAGAAGGGGGAGAAAGAAAAGGAACCCAGATTAAGACTGGAAAGCATAATACATTAGTTTTCTTACATTATACAGAAACATATATTCAAAACTAAAAAGCCTCAAGGAAATAAAAGCCATGTGGTCTGAGTGATACTTATCTGCTAGAGTAAAGAGTCCATTGCAGAGTCTATGGTGCCCATTGGGATTTAAGAAGACACAGCAACTCTTTTATAAACTTTTTAGACAATAAAAAGTAAATATGGTAGGATCATCACTGTTGGAATAGAAGACCAGCTGTTTTTTATTTTTAACCTCCCCTTGCCAGAAAACCAGACAAATACAAAGAGGGGCAGATTTTATGATCCAGTTTCTCACTGCTACAAGCACTAATTATACCATTTTATTATCATTTACAAGTATTCTACATATCGAAGAAGAAGCTTATATTATTTAATACAGCTAGTAGCTTTTCTGACTCACCTCAGAATGTGGGCACATATGTAAGTCATATGTGTTTTGTTCTCGAGGGCTATAGTCTATACTCTCTTTCCACAAAGAAAGCTGGACTGGGGGTGAACAGATTATTTGCTTCCTTGCTCTAGAGTTTTGGTTTTATTTTTAAGCCTTTCTTGTTGGCACATTTATTCTGTAGAATAATCTGTGTGTACAGTTTATATACAGCTATCATGACTCATTCATATGTCATGATGTTTCTGCTCTTACTTTTAAAGTCTTTCTTTGAGGAAACCGCTATTACAGGCACTGCTTTCTAAGCACAGAGGGTTTCCTTCCTAGGACTTCCAGAGAACAAAGATAGTGAAGGCACAGTCCTGGAGCCTTTTACTTTGTAACATATCCTCATTAAATTAATAATATTTTATTTGGAAAATATTTATCAGAGGCCCTGAACATAAAATCAAGAACCCCAAATATTTCACTGATCAAGTAAAAAGATTTAGAGAGAAATTAGCTGTGGTTCTCGGCTGTTCAAAAGGCAGAAGAACCAATTTACTCTTATTGTCTTTTCAGAAGATAATTAATAATTTTTACTTTCAGTTATGTAATTATATTTTGTAGATATTTGCATTTATTAATCTTCCTATGTGTTTTGAGACTCCTATACTGTAGGTGTGTTTTTGCTGGAAGAAGCATGGCCTTGGGCTATGGGGTTACAAGAGACTTACACATTTCCTGTGCTATGTTTCTGCCTTTTGGTTGTGGATCAGGATATAAATTCTCAATTATTCTTTCATTCAGTGACCATGAATCTGTAACCAGAAGCCAAATTTAACACTTTCTTCTATAAGTTGCCTTGGTCATGGTATTTTTTATCACAGCAGCAAAAGTGTAATTCAGACATAAGTATGTTTATTTATGTATTTGAGTGTTTTCTTTGCAAGCATGTGTGTGCATTATTTGAGTGCCAGAAACATGCAAAAGCCTACAGAAGGCTACAGAACTTCTAGAACTGGAACTACACTGTTCTGGAGGAAATGACAAAAAGCAATGTGTACAAATCCCAGAAACTTATGAAATAGTAAATTTACTAATAATTTGTTAAGTATTTTTTTACCCTGTACAATTTTGAAGAGAATTTTCAGTTTTATATTTTCTAAAATAGTTGTTAAGTTCTGATGTTGGATTTAAGTATAATCATAAAATAAGTTGCAAAATACCTCACTGATTTTAAGAAAAGATTTTGACAAGAGTATTGTTTTTCTGATTTGCCAGTTTAGTTATAGAAATGTCTCAAGTTAATCATTTCATAATATGGAGACACAGCCAATATTTGTTGATTTTTGCATCTATTTTATTTTCAAGAAATTTTAATTTCATATATAGAGTTACATTATTGTTACAAAGTATTTTGTTGGCATCCTATTTGATTTATTGGCTAGTTGTAGAATAGAACTTTAATCTGACACTTAAATTTCCTATTAAACATCTTTATTTTTGAGATAAGATACTGCTGTGTAACCCAAGCTTGATTTTTTAAAATTATAAATACCTATCACAATATCTGGCTAATATTTTGATTTGATTCTAATTTTGCTAGTAATCCAATCATAGACATACAGTCTTTCCTACAGTATATTGACCTTTAAATATATTTAAATATAAGACTTTGATAATGCCAGTGTTTAACATGCCATGATTAGTATTTAATCATGTACTTGAAAAAGTTGTGCACCCTTTAGTCTTATGAAATGTTGCAATGTTTTCTATGTCATGTAGGTTAAGTAGAGAGCTTACACTGATCCATTTGTTCTACAGTGTTTGCGATAGACCTGTAATTGGTCAGGCCTATAAAGTCAGGCCTGACAGACTGATGCAAGGAGATCATAATTTGAATACTGCCTGGGATGTATAGTCAGAAATTTACTAAAGCAATTCATCAATCAACGACCTCAACAACCAACTAAATAGGCTAATGGAAAGTTTTAATATCAGGTTGCCCATCAGATAGAATAAGTATTTAAAGTACAATCAGTAATAGCTGGTAGCACCCCACATGAAGTGTGACACCGAGGAAACACAGATTCAGAGAATAACCTTGGTGTTTCCTGTCTTGAATACACTTTGCAACAGACATCTGTTAGGTGTTGGTCTGGTGCTGTATTTACAAATGGTAAATCATGATCCCCAAGATCTAGTTGCTTCCAGAGGAGTGAATGTTCATGTACATGGGTCTTTGTTGTATAAATCTTACTCTGCAATGCAATTTAAAGCAATTGGCTAAGTAAAAGTGGCTAGAGACAATCACTGGGGAGAATACAAGAATGTGGGGCTTTGTTTACAGGATTCATCATCACAGATAGGGACCACAAGAAGAAGAGAGGAGAAGGAGGGAGAAGGAGAAAGGAGTCAAAGAGAACAGGAGATTTCCACTAGACATGATGGAGCCGGTGTACATGGCCAAGTAAAATGCCCCAAGAGGACGGAGTGATGGGGAAGAAATAACCTGGGTGAAACTCAAACAGCAAGTACTTGGGAAGACAGCTGAGGAATTAGCAGTCTTCTCTATAGAAAAGTATACTAAGTATAATATGCCCAGTCATTGAACTAAAGCTGATTTAAAAAATCTATAAGACTCTGCCTCTATTATTGAAGGTCTGGCTGGGTTATACTAATAACTAACAGAGTTATTAGATTACATTAAGATATCATTTACAGACACCTGAATGGCATGTATCATGCCCTGACATTTGTGCCTTCCACAGAAACCTACTTTTTATCACATATGTTCAGAGAAACACTTCTTATAATATTCTCATGGCCTTCTATATTGAAGGGACACTTTGGAAGTAGTCAGTTGATTGAAAAATATTCTCCTCAAAAATTTCAGCTGTAGTAGTATGTCTTATTCAAATGTATCATTATAATTATTATTTTAAAATTATTCTTTTATATTGCATAATATGTCATAGTTGGGTCTTTGAACCAGAATCCTACATTCTGTTCTGGTACATTCTCTTTGATTATTAAATAGCTAAATGTTAGCTGCAAATATTTATCTTGATATTTTTATTTTGGATAAACCTTAGTACCACTTGTATTAGTTCACATTATCTAAGAGTAAGAAAACAAGGCAAGATCGGACTTTAAAATTGTATACTGGAAAAAAAATTCCATGACAAAGATAGAAAAATAGAAACAGACAGGAGAGATAGAAGAACCCTACAGGAAAAACATGGAAATATGGAAAGTTTAGAAATATGTGATTCAGGCAAAGTTGTTCTCATAAGTTTTCTTCAGTATCTAATGTGAACTCTTTGAGTGACAGTAGCCTGCTATGTCTTACTGTGAATGTCTAGTCATTTGCTGAAAACAGCTTGTGAGAAGGAAGGCCTCAGCATGGACTGGGCTTTGGATTCTGCCCATAGCCTCCAGGACTGTCAATCTTTCATGGTCCCTGAAGGATATCTGATAGCTACTGGGGTAATATTTTTCTGTTTGTAATGCTTGCATACAATTGTTTGATGTTTTATTATAAATTTTACTGTTATTAATTTGGGACAGAAAGTTTGACACTTTTATTACATCTGGAAATTGTAACCTGCCAGCATTTGTGTTTTTACTTATTATTTTTCATGACTTTGAATATATATACCACATCATGATTTTGACAAGTAAGCATGACAACGGAAATAACGGGGCATTGTGTGATTAATGTTGTGCACCATCATACCACACTACTTTTTTTTAAATTAAATTTTCTAATAAATAACTCACTCATCTAATTTTATGTTGATATTTTCCCGTATGACAGTGGTAATAATGAGATGGTACCAAGTTTAACCCCTCACCCAAATGACAAGCAAAAGAACAGTCTATTTCATCCCAAACCAATGATAAAACATGATGAATTCTGGAGTGTCAGGACTTTATTTGAAATCTTTCTGTGGTTTGAATGTGCATGCACCTTTGCAACAACACTCCGACCCTCATATGGTGAAAGTTTAATCTGGGATTATGATAAAATTAGTGATTGCAGCCTCTGGAAGCAATGGTATCAGTGTTCTGAACAAAGCAGCTACATAGAGCTAACTTCTTCTACTATGTGTGCCTTTCAGGTTCTAGGAGAAGACAGATCTATATGAAACAGTCAATGTGTCCTCACTAGATGTCATTTTTGCCAGTGCCTTGATCTTGAAATCACCATGCCTCAGAACTGTCAGAAATAAATATTTATTATTTATTCTATGCCTTATGCATGCTCCAAGATAATTATGAATGTATGAATGATATTGGTGAAAACATGTCACCTGATATGATCCTGAAAGAGAAATTGCTTGCCTCAGAATCATAAATGCTTATCAGAGTTTTATTATAATATTTTTTGTTTTGAGATTAGAATATAATAACATCATTTTCCCCTTTACTTTCTTCCCTCTAATTCCACTTATGTTCTCTTTGAAATTCACAGCCAGATTTTTTGTTTTATATACATATTAAATATATCTAGAATATATACTATATGCATGTGTTTATGCATATATGTATGTATGTATGTATGTATGTATTCCTAAATATAGGAATAAAACATGCTTAATCCAGTTAATGCTACTTGTCACTATGTTTTCTGGATTAACCATTTTATAATGGATAACCAGTTGATGTGGTCTTCCCTGGGAAAGACTATTTCTCCTGCTCTCAGCATTCTTTATTTGTCTATAATCCTTTGTCTATGGTTGAGGTCTCCTGATCTTTCCCCTTCCACCTTAGTATGTTTATCAGTGTCACCATTGTTCAGGTCATGGGTAGAACGGTGAGACACCATGCGTGTAGCTTCTCTGGCATTTCTAGGAGATCCCTAAGCTTTTAGATGCAGCAGTTGGGTTGTAGATTTATCAGTTAGGGTTGGGTTTCACAACTCTGTATTTAGATAAGATGTGACTTTCTACAATTAATGTCTGTTGCAAAGAGAACTTCTATTGATGATGGGGGAGAACTGAATTTATCTGTGATATAAGGAGAAATGTTTGGAATACATTTAGTGATTATACTGGTTTAGTAAATTGATTATACTATAGGTGCTCTTCCAAGATCCATGACTTCTCCAGCTCTGAGTAGTTGGCTAGATTTCTACTAGCAGGCACAAGTTCCCTCTTATTGAATGGTCCTTAAATATAATTAAAGAGCTGCCTTTTGGGGTATGGTTTTTGATCTTCATTTGCATGCAAATCACAAATCTAGGAAGGGAGCTGTGTTTAAATATTAAGAACTATTTATGATGCCTTTGAGGCAGAGAGCACTACATCATTTTTCTATATATAAACGTGGCAACCTTGTCTTTACTAGCAATGATGAGTATTGTCATTAAGCCCGTGGTAGTCACAGAGTTAGAGATAAAGTTTTTAGTTCATCAACACGAGATTTACCAACTCTAAGATCACGGTCCTAGATGTTTTCATTCTGAAACTCAAAATTGCCATAACCGTCTGTGGAAAACCTGAAAATTTAAACTTCTCTAGAAACCAATTCCTGAGCTGAAATCTCATTTTCCCCCAGAATTTTAGTTCACGGCCATTATAATATACCACAGACGGGTTTTGAATTTTTCACCTCAGCTCCATCAATGACTAATCACATACAACACTTTTTGATGCTTTTCACTGGTGCGACTCAGTAATGATACATAATGTGATTTCCATTAGTCCCTAAAGATATTGAAAATATAAATTTTGAGTTCATTCCCTTGTACCAGTGTACTATTCAACTCGGAACAAGTGAGAGTGTTAATAATTGCCTTTCTATAAATTCAGTGTTTTTTCTTGCTAACTATAGCATCCTCCTGTATGCAAAATATGCTTCTAATTCCATATAAATAAACATGTTTACTTTGAATATTACTCATGCCAATTGTGGAGGATGTATGCTTAGCCCAGGGAGTGGTATTATTAGGAGATATGGCCTTGTTGGAGTAGGAGTGGTCTTGTTGGAGGAAGTGTGTCACTGTGGGGGTGGACCTCCTAACCACGTGGGAGCCAGTCTTCTAGTGGCCTTCAGATGAAGATGTAGAATTCTCAGCTGCTCCTGCACCATGCCTGCCATGCTTCCTGCTATAAGGATAATGGAGTAAACCTCTGAATCTGTAAGCCAGCCCAATTAAATGTCCTTATACGAGTTGCCTTGGTCATGGTGTCTGTTCACAGCAGCAAAACCTTAACTAATACAGAAGTTGGTATTAGAAACTGGGGGGATGGCTGTGATAGGCCTGACCATGCTTTTGTTTGGAAGAATGTGGACTTGGGAACTTTAGTTTTTGGAAAACAGTGGAATGCTTAAAAAGAGGCTTAGTTGGTTATCCTAATAAAAATATGGACGGCTTTGTTGCTAAGAATAATTTGAGCTCTACAGACCTGGCTCAAGAGGTTTCAGTGGAGAAGACTTTCAATATGTTGCTTAGAGACAATTTTTGTGGTATTTTGGTGAAGGATGTTGCTGCTTTTTGCCCTTGTATGAAGAATTCACCTGAGGGTAAGGTAAAGAGATGTATATTAACTGCATTGACAAAAGAAGTTAAAAAAAAAAGCAGAGACTTTGTTCTCTGGTTTAGTCTCATGAAGAACATTCTGATCAAGCATAGCAGCCTTAAAAAGAAAAAAAAAACCACAAAATGTATGGTTCAAATAATAATAAAGTGGTACCAGGAAGTGAAATGGAGCAAAATCCTGTGTTCAAGGAGATAAACAGATTAAGGAAGGAGTGATCTCTGGGCACAATCTCAAATATTTTATTGTGTTTGCAGTTGAATTTTGGACTTTTAATCCTGATAGTGCCTATGGACAAGCAAAGGAGTTTCTTAATAGAAAGATATTTGTCCACATGTCTATTTTCCATCACATAGAGCTATTGTGAATAACACAGTTTTACTTATGCCTTGAAATCATGCGTTTAGGGTCTTTTATTTCATGTTCTCCATATAACTGTTGAAGATATGTGGACTAAGCCATTCTTTATATTTACTTTCCACTGCCATTGATAGTGATACATATGATAGCTATTTTCAGAAAAAATACAGGATTCTGTTATTTGTATTTCTCTGAGAAGTACATTATTTTTAGAAATCTGAATTTCTATGGCAAAAGGAATTTCCATCATGTTTCCAACACCTAACTTCAGCATATTGAATATCACTAAAAAGATTTAGGAAAATAAGTGTCTTAAATTGATATTTAGAGGCTTATATAAAAATAAAACCCACTAGGAAATTTTATTGAACAAATTATGTTCAAACAATATATTCTGATCACAGTTTTTCCTACCTCAACTTCTCCCTGATTTGTCACCTATAGAACTGTATACTCTTAATTTCTCTTTCTCCTTAGAAAATAAAGAAACTGACAAAAATGCTGAAAAAACAAGCAAACAAGAATAAATATTAAAAAAAACACCACCAAACATGTGCACGTGTGCCTGTGTACGCATATGCGCTCGCACACACACACACACACAGACACACACAGATGCAACACACACACACTATAGAGACACAAGATTGGAAAATTAATACATAAGCAAAAGATCAGTTAGATTAAAAATGCTCAAACAGAAAAATATAATACCAAAATAAATCTATAAAAATTCCATTGGGTTAATTCTGAGTTGGCCATCTACTGCTGGGCATAGGACCTACCCTTTAATATACTCAGTGAGACTCAAACGAAAACACTAATTATTTTCTTTGCAAGCAGTTGTTAATTGTCTTTGGCTAGTCATGGAAGTTTGTGTCTATTTCCCACTCTCAGTGCTGCAACAAGTGGGCTTGAACCTAGGCAGGTCTTATGTGCACTGCCCCAGTGGGTTTATATGTATGTCAGTTCTGTTTTTTCAGAAAAAAAAAAAAAAAAAAAACAGATTCCTTAATGCCATCCACCCCCTCTGAATCTTTCAGTATTTATACATCCACTTCCACATAGTTCCCTGAACTCTGAAAGGTGTGTTTGATGGAGCCATACCATTTATGACTGAGCATTCTAAGATCTTTCCCTCTCTCTCTCTCTCTCTCCATTTTTCAATTGTGGGTCTCTGTCTTAGTTCCCGACTACTGCAAGAGGAAGCATCTCTAATTATGGCTGAGTGAGGCAATTTATGGGTATAGAATAATGTCCTTAGGAATTATTTTATATACATGTTCTTTTTAGCACAGCAATAGTATTTGGTTTCCCCTAGGTCCCTATCTAGTCATAGTTTCTTGGCCACCCAAGTAGTATCAGGCATGGGGTGAGCTTTAAACCCAATCAGAGAGTTACTGATGACTCCTATCCTTTGTGGTATCATTTCATCAGTATATCACCCTGGAAGGTTGTGCATCACAGGATCTGAAACTGAGTTACCTTTCTCCTCTTATCTCTAGAGCCTGCAGAGTAGCTTCCAGTCTCATGAACACTAGTCCATAGAGATGAAGGCTCTAGGTAGGAATCAGCTCAATTTCTCTACATTTGGTAGGTTATGTAAGTGTTGTATTCAGCAATATGGTCTTACCTTTAGTTTGTGAATAGGAAACTATAACCTGAGATATTAAAGGACTTTCTCATGAGGATTCTATGTCCAGTGACTCAACTATGTGTAACCCATTCCTGGCAGTGGAAGTTTCATTTAATGATGAAAGATGTCTTATTAGGATTTGTCTTTTACACTATTTGTGACTTTATTTAGATATCTTTGATATGTGTATATATTTTAAGAGTTTTCTATAACAGTAGGTTTTCATATAATCCTCCAAATGCATCTTACTGTCAATTGTCTCTCCAAATATTCCCTACTTACTCTCCTCTTTCCTCTACCTCCCCATTTAATCCTTCTGCTCCACACTCTGCTGTATCTCTCCACAACTATGTATTTTATCGCTCATTCCATGGGAGATCCTCATCTGGCCCCTAGGCCACTAGTCTATATATCATCTCTGTATTTATACATATTGTAAGCATTTCTATTGAAGACTTGGAAGCTAACATTCACATATAAGAAAATACACATCATATTTCTCCTTTTGGTTCTGAGTAATCTCACTTGGAATGACTTTTTTTTTCTAACTCATTTTAATTTACCTATAAATTACATGATCCCTTTTTAACAGTTGACTAATACTTCATTGTATAAATGTTCCATGTTTTCCTTATTCACTTGGTACCTTTAGTTGTCAGTTTTGTGAAGCATGACAAGTTTGAATTCTTCTACATGAAGCTATGTGGTTTGAGAAGCCCCGTTTGTTGAGGATGCTTTGTTTTTCCAGTGTGTAGGCTTGACTTCTTTGTCAAAAGAAAACAAAAGTATTCTTAGGTGTGTTAAATTCTATTGATGTCTTTAATTTCATTCCATTACTTAATATGTCTGACTTATGCTGATACCATGTTGTTTTATTACTGTAGCTTTCTAGTCCCACTTGAGAATGGGATGATGATACCACTCAATGTTCAAAATTATTTTACCTGTTCTCTCCTAGCAATTTTAGGTTAATTTTGCTTATATTACTGTTTAAAACATGTTACTGTTCATTTTGGACATTTTATAGAATTTAGCTTTAAGATCTCTTTGAATGCCAGGCTAGTGATACTTGCTGTCTGAATTGAACAGTAAGAACAGTTGTCTTCCCGGCAAGCATAGCTGTTCTACTAATTTCTATGCAATGGGAAATAAGCCTCAGCTCCACTGATCAAGGCATCCATATGTAAGAGCATCACATGGCTTATACTACAATATCCTGAAGATGATGTGCAGAATCGCACAGTAATAGAAATATTTAATAGCTCCATAGTAAGTTAATGTATAACATTATGGTTGGAAAAGGGAATACATTCAGTGAGAAATTGCACATGGAGACTTATTGAATGCTCAATATGGCATTTATTTGCATGAGCAATGAGAGATTCATATAAATGTTCACAAATGATCACATGGTTGCACATAATAGCATTCAGTGGCACTTACCTGAATGTTTCCACATTGCTCTGAGACATATTCAGACAGCAAGCCTGAAAGCACACATTAGAGCTTATGATAAATGTAAATAGGTCCTGTTTATAGGATTCTAGGTTCATCTTCCTTATTGGTTTCTGTGTCATATTTTTTTTAAAAAAAGCAAAGTGTGAAATGTGAATTACTTTAAAGGTCTTTCATTAAGATTTATGACACAAAAATACAAAGGATTCAGTAGTCATCTTAGTATATTTTTATAGTTTAATGAACTATAATGATAGACTTTCACATAATGTTTTAGACATTTGTGAAAACAAGTATAACCCATGTACCTTGAAGGCTGTGGAGAGTGCTGGTTATGTGCAGTGCTTGGCATGAAACACAAGCTCTGGCTCTTTGTTTTCTTCATGTCCACCCATGTAGCCTCCAATCTGTACTAAACCATCTTTGTTACCAATTCAAGCACTAATGTGCTTTGGGGAGGATGGCTTCGATCCAAGTGAGCACAAAAATTCCACAAAATTTACGGATCCTACTGGGAGGAGAGAATTCCTCAAAAATGACCTTTTTCTTTGTTGTTTTTTCCAGCTTATTCATTACTTTTTAGTTCATAATTTATCAAGTTACCATCTTTACCATGTAATGTAATTTTCACTTGTGTATGTGCAAAAGTATTTAAAAACAAATATCTTAGCAAATTCCAATTGTAAACTACAGTCAACTACCAGTACAAGGCTTTATATTTTACCCCAAGGACAGATTCTTTTGCAGCTAAAACGGTTTACGACTTAACCACTGCTATCGCTCAACTCTGGACCTCTATAAATTTGTATATTTGAAATTTCACATAGACTTGAAATTCTACTGGTTTTTTTTTTGTCTACATTATTTTATTTAGTGTTTTCCATGTCCATACAAATAGTTGCATGCCATCTTCCCAAACCTATAAAATGCCTCATTATGTACAAACACACACGTGTATGCACACACATTTACATTTACTTCAATATCACATTTATTTTCTTCATCTTCAATTACAGATAAATAAGTAAATTGTGCTGCATCTTGAAAATTGTGAATAATACTATATTCTGGGAATCATTACTTATCTCTTGGCCTACATTAGATATATATCTTGAGAAAGGTTTTGAATCACCTGCAAATATAATAAATCTCTATTTTTTTCTGTGTGAGTGATACCAATTTCCATCAGTTGTATTTCCATCAGTTGTATACAAGAATTCATTTTGTTCTTGTCCTCACCAACAATTGTTAATTCTTGTCAGTTTCAATTATAAAACCATTATAAAAGTGTGAGGTGATATCTCCTCTGGTTTTAACTTTCATTTCTCTGATAATACTAACACTTTCTATATACTTGGTCATTTCTGTATTTTCTTTTAATATAACCACAACAGTAAAGTGCTGTCAATTAAAACACATGAAGGGTTAGAAAGATACATAAGCAGTTAAGAGCACTTGCTGCTCACACAAAGAACCTGGATTTGACACAAAAATAAAAAGAATTTAGTCATTTTAGTATTTAGTCGTTTTATAGTTTATACTATAATGATAGGCTTTCAAATAATGTTTTAGAAATTTATAACAGATATGACCTGGATTCAGTTCCCAGAACCCACATGGTGGCTTATAATTATTAGTTTAATTTCAGATCATTTGATAGCTTCTTCTGATTGTAGTAGATACCAGGCAGGCATGTGGTGCACATACATATAGATAGGCAAAATACTCAAAACATGAAATAAAATAAAACTTAAAATAAGTTTTAAACAGATATGTTGGGGTCCGACTTTTAGCAGAAAGCGGCTATCAGCTTTGCAGCCATCTTGAGCCATATACCCTGACATGAGACTTGAATTACAATAGCCTACAACAGCTGAGAACACTCCGATAATCTTGGTTTAGATACCTTGAGATTAAGGGTGTGTGAGATTAAAGGTGCATGAGATTAAAGGTGTGTGAGATTAAAGGTGTGTGATTTAGAAGTATAGAGATCAGAGTTAGAGACAAGACCTAAGGGCATGATTAAAGGTGTAACTTAGAGGTGTGGCTTAGAAACAGACTATAGAAGATAGAACCAGACATCAGACCAGAGAGAGAGATTCATACACATCAGACATTAGGTAGAGTCTGCCTTCACCCTCGCTCTTGCTGAAACCTGACCTGCAGACTGGAGCAGCAGCTTGGGCCGGGATAAGGTGGCTGCCCAAACGTGGGTCAGCCCGAGCCTCAACATTTTGCCTGGGCTGCAACATTTATTTTGGCCGCCCCAACTTGGGGCTAGTGTGGTCCCCAACATTATTTTGGTGCCCGAACAGGGACTCGAGCTTGGGCTTCAACACAGATACATAAAACAATGAAACAAATTAGAATCCACATATAAATCCACATACCTATGGCCACCTATTGTAATGACTATTAAAACCATATGTGGGATAAAAGATAATGTGTTGAATAGAAATTGAAGAAATTTTAATAGGTGGAATAAAATGATATACTTAGCTTTTACCATGATCAGAAATCAACACAAAGCAGATTAAAGACTTATGTAACTAACAAATCATTAAATTAATACAAAGAGAAATTCACTTTAAAATTTTGGGGGGAAATGACATTTTTATCCAGTACTAAAAGCGCTAGTAATGAAAGCAAAAATAGGCTAGGGAGACTCCCTTTAAGCTAAAAGTCTTCTGGATAGCATAACTATAATGTAAAGAATAAATATAGTGTAAAACTATGTATAGAATGGGAATGGATTTTTGAATTACATATGTAAGAAATGATTACTTTCTCAAATATATATATATATATATATATATATATATATATATATATATATATGTGTGTGTGTGTGTGTGTGTGAACATCATACACTATAGTAACAAAGAACAAGAACAACTCATGACATTGATTTATGAGGCCTTACTCAAAGGCTGGGTAGAGGAGAGATGACAGGGTGGGTCCCAGCATTTTCTGACTTCACAGAGCATCTTGGCTCCATTCCTAGTACTCACAATTTGCAGTTTACAGTCTCCTATAATTCTAGCTCCAGGGATTCTGATTCCCTCTTTCTGCCTCTATGGTTATCTGAACCATATGCATATGTTCAAGCACTCATATTACATATACACAATTTTAAAAAATTTAAGTTTATAAATGAATAAAAGTGTCATGATAAATAAAT
Source organism: Arvicanthis niloticus (assembly GCF_011762505.2). Classification (NCBI taxonomy): domain Eukaryota; kingdom Metazoa; phylum Chordata; class Mammalia; order Rodentia; family Muridae; genus Arvicanthis; species Arvicanthis niloticus. Next base: position 9,862,744 of record NC_047674.1, on the reverse strand, counting down.
AAATAAATAAATAAATAAGATTTCTGCAGCTTTGGGCTGTAGAATATGATTTTGTTTAAGAGAGTACAATTATTTAATTACTATATAGTGTTACTTTCTTTTGAAGTATATTTACATCAAAGTGTATGGCTTTTTTAAAATCTATCATTATATCTGTTAGTTAATTAAGACATGCACTGTAGTGATTTCAACCATTTTTCTTTGAAACATCAGGAGTCTGTGCTCCTGACAGTTACAGTGCCACTTATACACATTGGAACAACAGCATGTACTTATTCAATTTTGAGATTTACCAGGGCACAGGAATTACCGTCCTGTTTCTGTTATCTCAGTCTCTTCAGTACTTCCTGTTTTAATGTGTTCCACATAGTATTTTCCTTCCTTATCATCCCCATGACTTTTTCACTCAACGAAATAAAATGTGGGTTTGGGTTTACCAGTCTTGGTGCTTGTAATTTTTCAATATTCTTTGAATATTTTAGTTATCCACAAAGAAATACAAATGTTTTTTGTTGAGGTTCAATTGTCAGTGATTTAATGTGTCCATTTAAAGTTGACTTTTGATGAGAATGACATTGAAGGTGCTTGCTTAGAGTAGCATAGATGTACTCGCTATTGTAGTGGGCTTCATCAGGAGATCTGAATATTTAACCATAAGTGAATCAAGCCCCTGTGTACAGAAGGGACTCTGTAGCTGGCACTGCTGTACAGTAGCCCAGTCCTAGATCTCAAGAGTTTCTCTCTTGCTGGCTTTTGACTGAAGTGGTGTTTTTGTCTCATCCAGGTCTCACCTCTCCCAGTTCACATTGTAATGTTTTGGCTTATCAACCTCTATAGTAACCACATGAACCAATTCCTTATGGTATGTCTACCTGTATGCAATTATTTTATTGGTTCTTTTTTTTTCTGGAAATTATTAAGAGTTATCATTTAAAATTTAGATATTCACATTAAATCAGATACTTATCTATGGTCAGATTGCTATCTTGTCTCTTTCTGTTTCCCAGGCTTTTGTATGTAACAGATATTTGTTGTTTTACATATTATCATACTTTTTTAAAAAAATTATTTTACTTTTTATTTATTCACTTTACATCCCTGTCACTGCTCCCTCCCATTACCCCTCCCACAGTTCTTTCCCTATCCCTCCTCCCCTTCTCCTCTGAGTAGGTGGGACCCCTCCCTGCTAGGAATCTCCACACCCTGGCACTTCAAGTCTCTGCAAGGCTAGGTGCTTCATTGCCCACTGAGGCCAGACAAGGCAGCCCAGCTAGAAGAACATATCTCATATTATGAGAAACAGATTTTGGGTAGCCCCCACTCCAGTTGTTTGGGACCCACATGAAGACAAAGGTTCATATATGCTACATATGGTACAGGAAGCCTAGGGCCATCACATGTATGTTCTTTGGTTGGTGGTTCAGCCTCTGAGAGCCCCAAGAGTCCATGTTAGTTGGCTCCGTTGGTCTTCCTGAGGAGTTCTTATCCCCTTCAGGGCCCACAATCCTTCCTCCTATTCTTACATAAGAGTCCCCAAGTTCCATCCACTATTTGCCTGCATTTCTTGTAGACAGGATGAATTTTGGATTAAAAGTGTTGTGGGTGGGTTGCTATCTCCATCGCTCCACTGGGGTTCTTATGTAACTACAGGAAATGGCCTCTTCAGGTTCCATATCCCCAATGCAATGTATTAACAACTAAGGTCACCCTCATTGACTCTTGGGCACCTTCCTTATCCCAGGTCTCTGTCTTATTCTGGAGATGACCCACCCCCGCAACCTCCTCAATTCTGTCAGTTGTAGATTTTCATTCATTTCATGGCCATTTGGCCATCTCTTCTTTCCTTCTTCACATCTGTTCCTCTCCTGGCTTCCCCATCCCCTCTCCCTCCCAGTTCTCCCCCTCCACCTGTTTTTCAAGACTTTTTTATTCTCCTTTCTAAGTGAGATTCAAGCATCCTTACTTGTGCCTTCCTTGAGCAGATATTTCTTAATGGAAAGAATAAGACTGTATTTGCCTTGCCAGGAGATGGTTATGACTATACATAGACTATAGTTCTCAAAAAAAAAAAAAATGACAGTGAAATCAATTTGTTTTATATTTGAAATCCAAAAATACTAAAGTATCAACTGGAAAACAGAGTAAATAGATGATTTAAATGATTAGTAAAAGTAATTTTTTAGGAAGATGCAAACATATGTGATCATAGGATGTCTAGGTAAGGCCAAACCTCACAAAGTCACTGCTCAAACTTGACTCTCTTCTGCCCCTAAATCTACCTAACATTGTTAGTCTAGAAAACTAGATATTAAACACAGTTTTGAATCTAGAAACTTTTAATATGACTTAAATCTCTGGTCAGTAAACACAAACAATAGGCAAGAATACTTTATTCTTTAAAAAGTATTCTTAAGATTCCTTCAAAAGTAAAATACTAGAATCTTTAAATATCAAAAATTTTATGTAGAATTGGAACTTTGTAAAAGATGTGAAGTAATCAAAGTATAAATATGTTAATGTTTTATCTGTATCTAAAATTTTTCCTCAGGAAAAATTGTGTTTTTAATTAGTTTTATGAGAAAATGTTTCATCTTTAAAATTACATCTTTAAAATGTTTCATCTTTAAAATAAGTGGCTCTGAGTTTTAGATGAAGTCTCATTTCATCTCATTATTAATTATGAATTCAGAAAAAAACTTAGGTTCTGGCCAATGGCAGATTATATAATGAGGGAAAAATTGTCTCCAGGTCTGCTATCCATCTGAGAGCAGGGATGCCCAGTGAACAAGAACTGTGAGTAAATATTTGATTTTTGATGATGGAATTTAGCATATAAAAATATTGTACTAGATCAGGTGTCTGAGTGCCTATCTCCAATGAGGGGATTTAAAAGAAAGAGATCTAGACATCTTCACAGGGAGACTAGCTCAATGCCAGTTTTTCACACCAAAAGTGGAATTCTCTGAAGGCTATGCAATGAAAAATAAATAGAAGAAAGGAATAATTTTCTAGTACACATAAACTAAACAATGTCTGCACCTAACACAGTGCCTTGGGTATTTCCATGTTCCAGCAAACAATATAGAACAACTTTATTACACAAATGACCATTAGAAAAGAGACAAGAAATAGCACACACAATAACTGGAACGTACCCTAATCCAGTAAAAAGCAATAAGCAAGGCCATACAAAATGGATGGATATTGCCAAATTGCTCACAGACATAAAATTTTGAGGAGTTGAATATTTATGAAATACCACATTAAAAAAACAATATTCAATCTTTAAAATTCTGAAACAATTAAACCACTTACAGCCTTGCTACAAATTTTAATATAATTTAGTATACAGCATTGCCATGTTGACAGGTAAGATAGTGCAATTGGCTCTCTATATTTACAGAATAGACATCAGGGGTTATAAAATATCTTGAGTAACAATACTGCCTCTATGCTACATATGTACAGATAACATTTAGTTTCAACACTCACCTTCACCCCCAAAATACAGCATCACACCTGTTTGCATCTTAGTGTATTAGCCATCTATAAGTGATTAAAAGAGACTATTGAGCTCACATAGGTACCATATATTTAATCAAAGTTATTTGAACAGTTGTAGATATTTGCATATGTGGATGTTTTAGAATCAATCCTCCATGGATTTAATCTATATTTTTTGGAGTAATATAGAACAACAACATTGAATTAGAAGATTTTGTATTGGGGCGGGGGGGGCAACGTAAACACAATTTACATTTTTATGACAATGGGCTTCCATTGTCTCAAATATTTAAATGTGTCCTACAGTTGGTGGAACTGTTTGGGATGGATGAGAAAGAGTGGTTCTGTTGGAGGAGATATGTCACCAGGGGTAGAGAAGGCTTCAAAAGCCCAGGCCATCTTTCTCTCTCTCCCCCTTCCTTCCTCCCCTCTCTTCCCTCTTTGCCTTCCCCCTTTTCCTCTCCCCCTTCTGCCTCATTGTCACTGTATCCTGAGATGTAAGTTTTCAACTATTGCTTTAGTACCATGTCTGACTTCCTGTTGACATGTTCACTTTCATAATGACCATGGTCTCATCTTCTAGAACTCTAAGACCCAAATAACCTCATTCTTCTATAAATTGTCTTGGTCACAGTGTCTCCACAGCAATAAAAATGTAACTAAGACAGGATCTGTTAACAATGTGGGTGCTATTGATTGCTTTATGTGTTTATGTGCACTCTTCAATCAAGCTACAGCCTAAAATATTTGCTTATAATGATTTGGACCAGATTATTCTCCCTATCATTTTACTTAACTTCTTTCCTATACAGTAGTTATAAATTATACAAAGTCCAATAGGTTGCGTTTCTAGATAAATATTTGTTGTTACCCTGTTTAGAGCATAATTTCTTTTAAGTGAATATTCTGTCTGCCCTTTAGAAAATTTATCCTTGGAAAGTTAGGAGATTTTTAGTACATATATTTCTTAAATGCAACTAATATTTCTCTCCATAGACGACTTCTACAAAAAAGTCATATGACCTACCCAAAAGTCAAGAGTTTCCATTATAACCATCGAGAAGAGTTTCATGTATATAAACAATAGAAAAGTATCACAATAAGTAGTATAATATCGGCTCTTGAGAGTTGAAGACAAAACGTGTAACACGCTAATTTCATCAGAATCTAAAAAAAGACGAGTGAGCAACGTGTGTTTCTTACACGGCTAATACTCACTCATTGGCAATCTGCATTAAAAATATCATTATCTAACATATTTCTTTTTGTTTATGTTGCCAACATCAATCCTTAAAATTTGAAAGCAAAGAGTTCTAAGTAATCAAAACCAAATAGGAAACAACAACAACAAAAATAAATTAATTGAATTTGATATAGAGAGGTTGGAAATTTCTATGTGAGACCTAGGCTCAAAACAGAACACCTCACTGCAATCTTTGTCACAGTCCTGTGTTTCCTACATAGCCATGCAGAGCTCCACAAATACAAAGGTCTCAATTTGGAACTTTGTAATAGGTATATTGGGGTCCTGTTGTGGTTCCACATCTGCTTTCTCCCTCTCAGGGTATCCAGAAGATACTACACACTGAGATGGAAGGAAGAAACAGAGTCTAGAATGGATGGTGTCTGCAGGAACCCAGTCAGTTTGGGATTGAATGCCACAGCAGGGGACGGGGTGGGGTGCTTCTCCTAGGATCTCAGTGTTGCAGGTCTTGTAGAAAAATACCTTCAATGACAATCTTCAGTGAAATGAGGATAAGGATCTTAGCTTCTGGGCATATTTTTATTGGGGTAGACTTGTATGAATAGACTTTATTCAGAGTCTTTATATAAACTTTTCAGAGAGGAAGTAGTTTTTAGGGTAAATGAAAATTATTGGCTAGAGTTTAAAGTACAGTAAACAACTCATTTGTATGGAGAGGCCTTCCAGGAATCCCAGGTACTTCCTGGGCAGCTCTTATTGAGAAAAGAGGAAGTTGAACTCATAGGTCTGCCAAAGGACTACTTGACCTTCACCAGGTAGCAGATGTTGGGAATAAGGCTCCCCAGACTGGGTCAGAGAAGTGGAATCCCTGCTGGTAAAGGAGTCCTCCATTTTTTGCACAGCTCAGAAGAGCTACCCAGTCATGGTAGACTGTGACCTTAAGTAGCAGGGTTTCCCCATAGAATGTTAGCTGAGTCTTGACAGTAGGCATCAATTTATTTTTAGACTACTTGCTATTTGAGTATACTTTACTTTCTCCGTAAGGATTAAGTACTCCGTGTGTCCTATTTCCCTGATGAGTTTTCTATTTATTTCACTTCTTTACTTTCACCAAGACTGTGGCCTGTGCCTATTAATAAAAATTAAACAAACTGGAAATGGGCTGGTGATTATAGAGTGAAAAATTATAAAGACCATTTTATGAAATATATACAGGCTTTTTCTTTACCCTAGACCTGAGCAAAAGAATTCAAGTTCCAGAAAGCGGAACTGGATGTAAGATTTCAGGCCTTCACTGCCCCGAGGATGGTGGAGGACATTATCCCTGAATCAGAGGACACTTGCTGGATTAACATTCCTCAAGCCTCAGGAGAGAAAACCCACCTGTGGGTAAGGAAGGCCCAAAGCAGGAAGATGGATTCCTGACCACAAAAATGATGCAAGTCATCTAGGTGGGGCTGTGGCCAGAGCAAGTGAGAAATAGTTAATCTGAAATAGTTGGTAAATGACAGTGTAGGGCACAGTGACATGGTAAAACTACATTCATGAGAAGAATGAGTGTGCAGAGTGATTTTCACATGACTCTAAATCATTTAGGGTGGGTTCCTCTGAAATGTTCTACTATTTTTAGGTTATGTATCCTTGACAACTCCTCACCCCCTTCCCACTCCCCTGGTTTGTGGTTTTCCCCTTTAAAAACCCTCCTCAGACTGACTGGCTTTGTCAATTCAACTCCTGCTCGAGTGAACCGAATTGACCTTGGCTGGCCAACTCTCTCCATAATAAACCTCTGCTGACTGCATCCAGGTATGGTATCTTGCGAGTTTGTGGGTGGCCGTGACTTCCCGAGACTTGAGTAAGGGTCTCCCGAGTTTGAGGGTCTTCAGTGACCAATAAAAAGCTTTACTGCTACTAGCTGCTCACAATTTCTCCACTACTAGGGAACAAAAGTAATAATCTACTTTATCCAGCTATAAAAGCTGTGACATACAAAAGAAACCTGCATGTAAGTTATTCTGGTCCTGGTGGCACCAATGTTATGGGAGTAATCAATTAATTTCTAAAAATTAGATTTAAGCCTTACTCCCTAAGATGGAACCCGTATACAACACTGCTAAAGTAGCCTAGAACATGAGACTAGATATCTCATGGACCTAGGGAAAAACTTATTGTTATTCTTCTAAAGGGCATACTGCTATACCCATACAACAGAACATTGCTTCTTCCTGAAGTAATTGAAATTAACAGAAAGATCTACAACTGGAAAACATGCAGATAGTGAGAGACTGGAGTCATCATCCCTAAATGTGATGTCTTTTTCAAAATGCTCCTTTTAAAGCTAAGAAATGTATAGAACAGTGGTGGTTGAAATAGTCTAAGAGCTAGAAGTGTTAGGTATTTCCAAGGAAACAGTGTCTTCCAGCCACAAGAGGACAGATACACTTATAAGTTCAAGGAAACTGTGACAGCATGCACAAGATATGTTCAGGTTTAAATCATACAAAAATGTTAGCATTGAGAAGGGCAGTGGGCACTATTAGATCAGGATTAATCAAGGTAATGTGAAACTGAAAGAAAGAAGGAACCCAACATCAATGGTATCAAGATGTTCTGTAATCAGAAAAATTCAGGGTGGCAGCTTGTGTTGGAACAGAGACTGTACAGATGTAGCCCAGGGGCTTTATAGAGAGGAATAGAAATGTTGAGGACAGATGATTCCATCTGCAGGTTAATTCCCCTAAACTCTCAAAGTGGTAAACAGCAAAAGTGTGTTGATCTTATTCAACACTTACAGGATCTTGACAGCCCACAGGATTTATCAGTAAGTCAACATTTCTGTCTGAAGTTTTGCAGCCTATCTGAGACTTAGTTTATTAACACTTTATTGTAAAACCTAAGGCAAGATAAAAATAAAAAGGTAACCTATTCTTTCATTGGCTTCTTCCTGTCAAGGGGAGACAGGGTCTGGAATGGGCATTTGGAATCTCAAAGCCCAACCCCAGTGACACACCTCCTCCAACAAGGCCAGACCTCCTAATCCTTTCTAAACTGTCCTCCAATTGGGAACCAAACATTCACTATATGAGATTACGATGGCCATTCTATGTCAAGTCACCACAGTTTTCTATTTCATTTATGAATAAAATACTTATATCTAGCATTTTAAAAGTTGTATATGTCAAGTATTACTTATATGTACTGGTTTATCTATTAGTTATTGAAATCCTTTACTGATCTCTTAGATGCTAGCTTCATTTTGTCTTAAATTTTGCACTAATTTTTCACTTCTACCCTATTTCTCCCATTAGTTTTCTTGAGAGATATTTTTTGTAATTGAAGTTATTTTAATAAATTAGGGATTTTACTATAATTAAATAACTTTCACTACATGTCTAAGTCAAATATTCATTGATGGATAGTACTAGTTTTTTCATTATTTTTGAAGTTGTATCTTAACAACATTTGAGTTCTTATTGAGATTAAATTTTTTATATATAATTTTTTAAAAACTTAATTGATTCTTTGTGAGATTCACATCATGTAGCTCAGTCTCAGTCATCTTTCCATACCCTCATATTTGCCCTTCCCCTTTGCAACCTCCCCCAAAACACACTCTCTCTCTCTCTCTCTCTCTCTCTCTCTCTCTCTCTCTCTCTCTCTCTCTCTCACACACACACACACACACACACACACACACACACACACACACAAACAAATAAATAAATAAACGCAGCAACAAAATAGACCATAGAGAACACCTCATCATGGAAAATGTAGTATGTCAGAGTGTGTCCCATAGTGGATTTCTCTGTCTCTGTCTCTGTCCACACATTTTCACTTGGAAATGTTCATTGTAATGAGTCATTGGTCTGGTCCAAGATCTCTGGCTTCTGTGGCAGCATTAATACTAGATCCTCACTGGGACTCTTCCCAGTTATCCTGTTGTTGCCCTGTGCCATGGAGATCCCACAGCTTTGGAACAGCAGGACTGGCCTTTTCACAAATCCGGACCATTCACAGATGATAGAGATTTTGGGGTGAGCCAATTCAGAGCCTTGCATCTGGGCTTGAGTGGTAGCTGAGCTGGTCAGCTTGTCAGCGGCCCACCTGTACCCATGCCTCCAGAGCCAGCTCCACTATGCTGCTTACTCCAGCTGTGTTGCTCACTCTTCCAAGTGCTGCAGCCTATCCAGCTCTCCCACTCCCATATTCTCTGGTCCGGCTCACCTGAGTGAGTCTTTGCCATCAGGGCCAGCTCCACTGTGTTTCCCAGGCAAAGTGCAAAGCGTGGTCTCCTGAGTGCTACAGATGAGGGTCGGGGTAGAGGCTAGCTCTTTTTCTCTCATGACCTCAGAGCCAGCTCTCCCAGATACTACCTCTGCACCATTGCCACCTCATGCCAGATGAGTAGCTTTGCCAGCTCATCCATTCTCTCACCATTGGGATCAGCTTGCTTGTGCCCCTTTCACAGTAAGCCAACCCTACTGTGCTGCCTAGGCAAAGTGCAGGGTCCTCTCTCCATATTGTTGTAACCAGGGAGGAAGTGTGCCAGCTCCCCTACTCTCATGATCCCAGGGCAGCTCTTTGGACTACCTCAGATATATTTGCTCATATTTGTATACCTCAAGGTAGTTATATTTGGAAGAATATGATAGTCATTAGTTTGTCACTTACAAATTTATTCTCTATATATTTGACATGTACTTTATTGACATCATAGTTGGTTTAAATTAATAGCTCTATGCCCATCTTAAAAAAACACCATTTTTTGCTCCATTCCCCATCCTTGCTTGTAGATAGGATAAACCTTGGGTTGCAAGTTTTGTGGCATGTTGGTGTCCCTATCACTCCATTGGGGTTCCTGCCTGCCTATAGAAGGTGGGCTCTTCAGTGTCCATATCCCCAATCCTGTGAGTCACAACTAAGGAAACCTCTATTGATTTTTGGATGCTTCCGTTATCCCAGGTCTCTGTAGCTTCCTTGGAGATGCTCCCTAATTCCTCACCTCTGTAATGGGAATGGCCAATCAATAACCACCCAACTTGAGACACATTCCATAGACAAGCACCAATCCGTGACACTGTTAATGATACTCTGGTATGTTGGCAGACAGGAGCCTAGTATAACTGTCCTCTGAGAGGCTCCAACCAGCAGCTGACTAAAAGACATGCAGACACCCACAGCCAAAGAATCGATATAGTTTGGGGACTCTTTGGGAAGCATAGGAGGAAGGATTGTGGGCCTTGAAGGGGGATAGGAACTCCATAGGAAGACCAACAGAGTCTGAATCATCAACCAAAGAACATACACAGGATCAACCTAGACCTCCTTGCATATATGCAGATATGTATCTTGGGTCATCATATGGGTCTAGAACAACTGGAGTAGGGACTACCCCAAATGCATTCCCTGTATGTGGAATATGTTCATTTAGCTAGGCTGCTTTGTTTGTAATCAGTGGGAGAGGATGAGCCTAGCTTTGTAGAGACTTGAAGTGCTAGGGTGGGAGGATATCCAAGGAGGCCCCCACCTGCTCAGAGGAGAACAGGATGGGGTATGTTGGGAAGGATTGTGGGAGGGGTGACTGGGAAGAGCACAGTGAGTGGGATGTAAAGTAAATAAGTAAAAATATATACATACATACATACAATTTTCAAGTAAATTAATATAGAACACTGCTATTAATACTTACATTAATACAGAATGCCAATTGAACAAACATTTTCTTTAAACATTTTTTTCATCTTTTGAAGACATATGGTAATAAAATAGGAAAGTTTCATTAAATACTATAATTATATATTTAGATAATGCATAAATTTCACAGTAACATGAGTAGTTGTATTGTATTCATATTTACAACAACATTCAAACATTTTTCTAGATTATATAAACCAGGTCTCTTATGTGAAATGATTACTACTGATATGTAAACCCTGATCTTACCAGCTTTGCATCTTCAATTCTTGTCATTAAACTGTGAGAAGTTATATTAAATTACTAATATATTTAAATTGAGTTCTAATATTTTGTTTGAGCAATAACAATGTAAATGATACCACTGTGATGATTTCTTTGATCGACTAAGATATTAAGAAGCATTATAATGCTAATTGGGACAGGTGGTACTCTTATAATAAACAAGCTTATCACTATACTGGATGAGTTAACTATAAAACAGGCTGACAATTCCTACTTAGTGAGTTGTCATCGGCATTTAAATTCCCTATGTTAATATGCTTTTTGTTTTAATCAATGATGGCAAGATGCTATCCAGAATTGAATGTTTATGTGGTATTCTGTATTTTTTTTTATTAAATGGAAGATTTAAATGAAGCAAACAAAACAATATCTAACAATGTTCAGTCACTTAAATTCTCTCTTAGAGAAGTCAGGGTCTATTACACATTGGAAAAATGAAAAGAAAAATTGCTGAATTCTTTAACAATGCAAAATTGAACTTACCAAAATATAAATATAAAAAAATTAAAAATAAATAAATAAATAAATAATATATTTTAATTGTTTAACATCTTACTGTGTTAATTTTGTTCTACATTATATTCTGCCTCAGTGGCTACTCACATACTGAGGAGCAGACTGACAAAATATAAACATGTCACACAAAATGTGTTGTCATATAGTATCTATTAACTTTGTTTGAGGAAAACTGCACGAGATTTAATACAAAATAAGGGTTTGAAACATTATCCATATTCATCAATTAAACAAAATAGAGTAGCTTTAAGATGAGACCTTATTTTCAAAGCTTTGCATTAAAAACCTATATGGCAGTTTGTTTAAAAGATATTTATTAAATAGTATAAAATAATAAAACTTAATCCATAACACAATGATAATTACTTCTTTCAATAGAATGTTAGGTTCGCTCCCCCCACCCCTGCCTCCCCAGCCCTGAGGTTAGTCACTACTAATTGTCAATACCTTAAATCTGTCTATGTCATCCATGAACAGCCTTGTTATTTCTCCTCAGGACCAGAACAGTTTTTATTTTTATTTTTTATTTTCACATAAACTACTCTTAGTAGACTCATAAATACGTATAAGATCTGCTAGAAGTACTCTAGGGACACTGAAGGTACTAGCATCTGAATCTTTCCTCTAGAAATATCTCTGGCTTAGAGGAGCTGGACCAGAAATGATCAGAATACACCGTCCTCAGAGGTAAAAAGAGCCCAGAGAGTGTTAATGTACAACTGGAAAAACCAAAGGATTGTTATTTTCTTTATGGTCATCCCACTTTACGTATTCTACTAGATTCCCTGATGTTTCTGTTCATACTGTCCACTCATTCCTCTTCCTCTTCTCAGTAGTGCTTCTTGTAATTTCTCGCAGATATTTTGCCTCCAAACATAACCCAATATAGTTCTTTTATATAACTCTAACTGTTCATTCATATCTGATCTGCAGGAAACATAATAGTACTATACAAAATTATTTCACACTAATCTTACAAACTCTATCTGTTTGGATTACATTAGAATTGATAAGACCAAATATAAGAAGCAGAATTTAATTTCACTTCTAAACCCAGATTTAAAAAAAAAAAAATCACATGTCTCTTGACATCACACTTAAATGACACTTAATGAAACAAGACCAAGAAGAAAGCGAAAACTTCCAAGTATAAAAATTGTGCTTAGCAGACAATCATATATAGTGTTGTGGAAACTTAGGGAAGTTAGGCAGTCAAGCGGCATACAGCGCAGAACTTCTGAGGGATGCAAATTCTCCGTGTAAATCAACTGATCTACAGCTAATATGGATTTGTTTTTATGATTTCAATGGCTAAGTATATTCAATGGCTCATACATAATATCCTTGTTAGAAGAAATTGGAGTGATGAAGTTGGAAAACTTACTTAATTTTAAGTAAAAACATACTAAATTCTATTTGTTTTTATAGTGTTCTACAAAGAAGCAAAGCAGTGTAATTATTTAAAAAAAAAACCCTCATTGTTTCAAGTTTCACAGTGTGGAAGCATGTGAAGTTTGAAAGCACCCTGGTAAACATAGAAAGCCCATTAAGACAAAGACAAAACAAAACAAGTTATGTTTTATTACTGATGACAAACACTAAAGAAAAATAAGATAGGTAACTCTGGACAGAATTTATGATTTAATTGGGATTTTTAAATAGGAAGAAGTGACATGCAAATGTGAACAAGAATTCCTGAAAAAAAAAAAAAAAAAAAAAAAAAAAAAAAAAAAAAAAAAAAAAAAAAAAGCTTTCATCTGCAGAGGCCAATGGATTAAAACTTCAATGAAGTTGCAGTGTTGCTCATTCAAGAAAACTAATTATTCCTTTTGAGATATCTTTAGGTCCACGTGGACCTAATATCCAAATAAATAGATAAATCCTTTGAAAGGATTTGAAGGTTTGGTTTAACAAAACCCTGGTCTATGCTAATGAAAGAGCTAAGAACACTATCCAGTAAGATCTGAGGTCTGTAGTTGGGATCCCTGGATCTACTTGTTTACAGCAATGTAAAATGTCTTGATATATACACTTCTTCCTTCTGTTGCTATAAAACTACTTTCATGTTGGAAACCATGAAAATGGGTAGTTTAGACTTGTTTTTCAGAACTATAATCATTAGATTTGAATAAACTACTGATTTCTTTTGAGATAAGAGCTGTGTTCTTGCGATGGCTCGAGCTAAGCTAACAGACAATGAGACTGATAACTAGCACTACTTGTTATTTGAATTTTGTTTGTGTACATACATTTGGATGAGTGCCAGTTTTAGCAATTATAAGTTATCTTGGTATACATATTCATGTGTAAGTTTTGAATTAATTACATAACTTCATTGCTTCATGTTAAATGTGTAGAAATAGACTAGTTGAGCTCATTTTAAAAACCAATGATGAAGTTTTTAAAGCACGGAAATGGGGACTTTGGGCATCATTGTGTGAATCTTCATAGTGATGTGGAGTATGGAGCCCCTCACCTGTTCATTCCTTACCTACCGTCCTCTCTGGAAGCCTTCCTTTTCTTAGATGCATCATAGCTGTCACTTGGGTAATCCTGCCTCTATTCTAATTCTTTAAGTTTGACAACTAAATTTGATTGCTATACTTAGCCCACACCATCCTACTATATGATTGTGCAGCAAAATAAATCTAGATTCTTCATAATAATGTGGTTTCATTGTTCAAGTCACCTTGTAAAGTTGATTGCCTTTTCCTGTACTTCCTAGTGTCTTTCTTTTCAGCTACTTACTTGTCTTCTCTTTGCCCTGTACAACCTCCTAGATTTATATAAGATTCATCATTCCATTAGAATTCCCATTTCCAAAGTATTGACTGATACATAAAATCTGCAAATATGTACTATTGCTTTCTGTTAAAAGGCAAGCACTAAAAATCAACCTTATTGTTGTCTGTATATTTGATTACTTTCATAATTGTATATTAGTCCATTATATTATTGTTTCTAGTTTGTTTATTTATATGCAATTGGGTCAGTTCAATTTTACAATTACAAATTATTTTGGTGTACATGTTCTTGTGTAATTTTTAGCTCAATAAATAATGTATTAGAACTTGTGTTCTTGATATCATGTGGCCTTGTTAGTATTTCAACTCCTCTAAAAACTAACAGTTACATCTAGTTTGGTTTTTTTTTTTCCTGTTGAATAAAAACAATTTTATAGAACACTTAGACAAGGTTACTCTGTGATGGAGATTGGTCAGGGAAAGAGTGCAATACAGCCAGTATACACACAGATAGAAAAGAACATTAGTTAGTCCATTTAAAAAATGACTAAATGCCTCTCCAGACTGCAAATATTAGTAACTGGTTTACTAATATGACAGTATTAGCCTCACACATTTCTTATATTCCACATGAAATTATTAATTTGCTCATCATGTAATTAACTTCACCTATGACAGCATCCAATTCAGATCAAATTCCTACTTGAAATCTCTCCTAAATTACTCAATACAAAGCCACATATCATGTGTCCTTTGTAATAACTTCTTTTTTTTCTTTTTTTTTATTAGATATTTTATTTACACTTCAGATGGCATCCCCTTTCCCCATTCCCCACCCCACCCCCCTTAGGAAACCCCTATCCCATGCCCCCTTTTCCTTTTTCCATTTATACATTTTTTAAAAATAATGTTAATCATAGGCTTTATAAGTTTGGAATTGTTCAATCAGAGGTGTAACCCACTGACCAACCTAGATATAACAACTATCTTTGACTGGTAGAGATACTTGAACCTCTGCCTCCCTGTCTCCCCCCTCTTTCTCTCTTTCTTCACCTAGCTTCTCCTCTCCTTCTTCTCCTCCTCTTCTTACTCCTTCTCTTCCTCTCAGTACTACTCCTACCTTAGCTCCTCCTACACATCACCCTTCCTGTTAAAATGAAACTTTTCTCTCAAAATACAATTAGAACATAATTATGCCAATTTGTACCACTGAGGTACAGGATAGTCCTAATACCCAGTCCATCCTTTTGTTGACTAACCAGCTCATCTGTCATCTATTCTAACTAAAACATGTAGTTCTGAACCTGGCTTTAGGATGAATGTCAGCTGACGACCATCCACTCAAGTCTTTTCTCTTAAGGTCAATAGCTATATGTTTTCAACCCCATCAGAAATCCAGAATGACTGAGTTAACTATAATTGTGGGAAGCACAAATCATAGTTTCTAAAACTTAGCCAATTTATAGAGACCTCTGAACACCTGGACACTAGCTCTACTTCAAAACGTTGGAGCATCTGTTCTTCTGCCTTCTGGCCCAGGATCATCTGACAGACCTTAGTGCTGCAGAATTATTAAGGGCTGATTACTCTGTCTAGGCAGATATAATCAGTCGACTATTCTGCAAGTGTGTCCTTTTCTGGACAGTAATTTGTCTGTAGAAGGAAAGTGGCAATTCTTGCCTAGTGGCTGTCTCACCACAACTGGAGTAACTCCAAGGATGCTCAATTTCTTCTTAGAATTTAACATAGGAAGCTGTCCGGAGCAGACAGGTCTCTAATGAAAATGAACATTAATACTGAAATGTTTGTCATGTCAATTCTAAGGATTTCTGATGTTTTGAAAACCAGCTATCCATGTAAGGTAATCTGGACTGTTGCCTGTTAACTCCACTCAGCTATTTCTGAACACCCTTATAATAAACTCCAAGCCATGAATTTGCTATAGTCCCTTAACTCACAGGCTGACCATCTCAAATCAGTTAAAAAAGTTAAAGAAGGACTGAGTCTAAGCTTCGTATTCCTAACTGTGTTATACTGGTACAATGCCTATGGGGGTAACAATATTCATCTCACTCTTATATCACTAAGAAGCTCATGCCAGTGAAAATCTTAAAATTTGTAAACAAAGTAAATTGGTGCCATTTAAGAATTTATATCTTCATCTTGATATTAATTATACAGATTTCTACTAATAGGTTATGGCTATGCAATAAACCCTAGCTAATCCTCTCTATTCCGACAAAACCACTACTTTTCCCTAGAGAGACAGCCCAACATTTACCACCTTAGTCCCCAAGCCCAGGGAATAGGGGCACTGACTCATCATTAGCTTCTTCAAGCTGATTATGGGTGTTGAGATATTAGAAGAGGAGTGGGGGGTGGAGAGCAAGTTGACAATCCTCTGATGCTGTGTCTTCGCTGCCTCCAGATGGAATTCTGGGACCTCAGAGGTTTGAGCAGGTCTGCCCAGCTTGCTTGTTGAGTAGATACACCAAGGCTGATCATTCTGCAATATACAATTCTCAAAACAACTTTTAGTATCAAGATAGTTTTTTTTTTAAAAGAGGGCTAACATTTTATTAAGAATGTTGGTTCTAACCGCTTTTCTATTATTTTCCCTCTTTTATTGGATATAATATTTACATTTCAAATTTTATCCCCTTACCATATTTCCCCCACCACCCAGGAACCCCTTATCCCATCCCCCCTCCTCCTGCCTCTATGAAGGTGTTTACCCACCTACTCCCAGCCCCCCTCCCCACCCTCAGATTCCCCCCCCCCTCTGTGCTCAGCCTTCAGGGTACCAATGATCTTGTCTCCTACCTATGCCCGACAAGGCCATCCTCCCCTACATATACAGCTGGAGTCATGTGTCTCTCCATATGTGCTCCTAGGCTGGTGGTTTAGACCCTGGGGAGCTCTGGCTGGTTGGTACTGTTGCTCTCCTCACGGGGCCACCAGCCCTTAAGGTTCCTTCAATTTACTCTCTAACTCCTCCATTGGGAACCTTTGATCAGATTAATGGATAGCTGTGGGTATCTGTCTCTGGGTATGTCCGACTCTGGGGGACCTCTAAGGAGATAGCCTTATCTGGCTGCTGTCAGCTTTCCCATCCTGACATCCCTATCTAAGCGTCTATTTTTGGTGACTGCCCATGGAATGAATACCCAGATGGAATGGTCTCCCTACAACCCCCCCTTCAGATTCTGTCCCACACTTTGTCTCCATATTTGCTCCCTTGGGTATTTAGTTACTCCTTCTAAGAAAGACCTAGGCATCCTTACTTGTTCTTTCTTCTTCATGAGCTTCATGTCGTCTGGTAGTTGAATCTTTGTTGTTTCAGATTTTGGGGCTAATCTCCGCTTATCAGTGAGTAAATACCATGTGTGTTCTTTTGTGATTGGGTTACCTCACTCAGGATGATATTTTCTAGTTCTATCCATTTACCTAAGAATTTCCCAAATTCATTATTTTTAATAGCTAAGTAATATTCCATTGTGTAAATATACCACATTTTTTGTATCCATTCCTCTGTTGAAGGGCATCTGGGTTCTTTCCAGCTTCTGGCTATTATAAATAAGGCTGCTATCAACATAGTGGAGCATATGTCTTTGTTATTTGTTGGGGCACTTTCTGGGTATATGCCCAGGAGTGGTATAGCTGGGTCCTCAGGTAGTACTATATCCAATTTTCTGAGGAACTGCCAGACTGACTTCCAAAGTGGTTGTACCAGCTTGCAACCCCACCAACAATGCAGGAGTGTTCCTCTTTCTTCACATCCTCGCCAGCATCTACTATCACCTGAGTTTTTGATCTTAGCCATTCTGACTGGTGTGAGGTGGTATCTCAGTGTTGTTTTGATTTGCATTTCCCTGATGACTAAGGATGTTGAACATTTCTTTAGGTGCTTCTCAGCCATTCGAGTTTCCTCAGTTGAGAATTCTTTGTTTAGCTCTGTACCCCATTTTAATGGGGTTATTTTGTTGTTTGGTGTCTAATTTCTTGAGTTCTTTGTAAATATTCGATATTAGCCCCCTATCAGATGTAGGATTGGTAATGATCTTTTCCCAATCTGTTGGTTGCCGTTTTGTCATGTTGACAGTGTCCTTTGCCTTACAGAAGCTTTGCAATTTGATGAGGTCCCATTTGTCGATTCTTGATCTTAGAGCATAAGCCGTTGGTGTTCTGTTCAGGAACTTTTCCCCTGTGCCTAGGTATTCGAGGGTCTTCCCCAACTTCTCTTCTAATAGTTTCAGTGTATCTGGCTTTATGTGAAGGTCCTTTATCCACTTGGAGTTGAGCTTTGTGCAGGGGGATAAGAATGGATTAATTTGCATTCTTCTACATGTTGACCTCCAGTTGAGCCAGCACCACTTGTTGAAAATGCTGTCCTTTTTCCACTGGATGGATTTAGCTCCCTTGTCAAAGATCAAGTGACCATAGGTGTGCGGGTTCATTTCTGGGTCTTCAATTCTATTCCATTGATCATCCTGTCTGTCTCTGTACCAATACCATGCAGTTTTTATCACTACTGCTCTGTAGTACAGTTTGAGGTCCGGAATGGTGATTCCCCCAGAGGTTCTTTTATTGTTTAGAATCGTTCTTGCTATCCTAGGTTTTCTGTTATTCCAAATGATTTTGTAAATTGCTCTTTCTATCTCTATGAAGAATTGATTTGGAATTTTGATAGGTATTGCATTGAATCTGTAGATTACTTTTGGCAGGATAGCCATTTTTACTAAGTTAATCCTGCCAATCCAGGAGCATGGGAGATCTTTCCATCTTCTGAGATCTTCTTCAATTTCTTTCTTCAGAGACTTGAAGTTCTTGTCATACGGATCTTTCACTTGCTTTGTTAGATTCACTCCAAGATAATTTATTTTATTTGTGGCTATTGTGAAGGGTGTCATTTCCCTAATTTCTTTCTCTGCCTGTTTACCTTTGAATAGAGGAAGGCTACTGATTTGTTTGAGTTGATTTTATATCCAGCCACATTGCTAAAGTTGTTTATCAGGTTTAGGAGTTCGCTGGTGGAAGTTTTAGGTTCACTTAAGTATACTATCATATCATCTACAAATAGTGAAATTTTGACTTCTTCCTTTCCTATTTGTATCCCTTTGACTTCCTTTTGTTGTCTAATTGCTCTAGCTAAGACTTCCAGTACTATATTGAATAGGTAAGGTGAGAGTGGGCAGCCTTGCCTAGTCCCTGATCTTAGTGGGATTGCTTCAAGTTTCTCTCCATTTAGTTTGACGTTGGCTACTGGCTTGCTGTATATTGCTTTTGCTATGTTTAGGTATGGGCCTTGAATTCCTGATCTTTCCAAGACTTTTAACATGAAGGGATGTTGAATTTTGTCAAATGCTTTCTCAGCATCTAGTGAGATGACCATGTGGTTTTTCTCTTTGAGTTTATTTATGTAGTGGATTACATTGATGGATTTCCGAATATTGAACCATCCCTGCATTCCTGGGATAAAGCCTACTTGATCTTGATGGATAATTGTTTTGATGTGTTGTTGGATTCGGTTTGCGAGAATTTTATTGAGTATTTTTGCATCAATATTCATAAGAGAGATTGGTCTGTAGTTCTCTTTCTTTCTTGGGTCTTTCTGTGGTTTAGGTATGAGTGTAATGGTAGCTTCATAGAATGAATTGGGTAGTGTTCCTTCTGTTTCTATTCGATGGGATAACTTGAAGAGGATTGGTATTAAGTCTTCCTTGAAGGTCTGAAAGAATTCTGCACTGAAACCATCTGGCCCCTGACATTTTTTGGTGGGAAGATTTTTAATGACTGTGTCTATTTCTTTAGGCGTTATGGGACTGTTTAGGTGGTTTATCTGCTCCTCGTTTAACTTTGGTACCTGGTATCTATCTAGAAAATTGTCCATTTCCTCCAGATTTTCCAATTTTGTTGAGTATAGGCCTTTGTAGTAGGATCTGATAATTTTTTTAATTTCCTCTGTTTCTGTTGTTATGTCTCCCTTTTCAGTTCTGATTTTATTAATTTGAATGCTGTTTCTGGGCCCTTTGGTTAGTCTGGCTAAGGGTTTGTCTATCTTGTTGATTTTCTCAAAGAACCAGCTCCTGGTTTTGTTGATATTTTGTATAGTTCTTTTTGTTTCGACTTGGTTGATTTCAGCTCTGAGTTTGATTATTTCCTGCCGTCTACTCCTCTTGGGTATACTGGCTTCTTTTTGTTCTAATGCTTTCAGGTTTGCTGTCAAGTTGTTAATGTATGCTCTTTCCACTTTCTTTTTGTGAGCACTTAGAGCTATGATTTTTCCTCTTAGTACTGCTTTCAATGAGTCCCACATGTTTTGAAATGATGTGTCCTCATTTTCATTTAAATCTAAAAAGTCTTTAATTTCTTTCTTAATTTCTTCCTTGACCAAGTCATCATTGAGTAGAGCATTGTTCAGTTGCCAAGTGTATGTGGGCTTTCTGTTGTTTTTGTCCATGTCAAAGACAAGTCTTAACCCATGGTGGTCTGATAAGGTACTAGGGATTATTTCAATCTTTTTGTACCTGTTGAGGCCTGTTTTGTGACCAATTATATGGTCTATTTGGAGAAGGTACCATGAGGTGCTGAGAAGAAGGTATATTCTTTTTTTTTAGGATGAAATGTTCTATAGATGTCAGTTAGGTCCAATTGGTTCATAACTTCTGTTAGTTTCATTGTGTCTCGATTTAGTTTCTGTTTCCATGATCTGTCCATAGCTGAGAGTGGGGTGTTGAAATCTCCCACTATTATTGTGTAGGGTGCAATGTATGCTTTAAGTTTTAGTAAAGTGTCTTTTATATATGTGGGTGCCCTTACATTTGGGGCATAGATGTTGAGAATTGCGAGTTCCTCTTGGTACATTTTTCCTTTGATGAATATGAAGTGTCCTTCTTTATCTTTTTTGATTACTTCTGGTTGAAAACTGATTTTATTTGACATTAGAATCGCTACTCCAGCTTGTTTCTTGGGACCATTTGCTTGGAAGATTGTTTTCAAACCTTTTACTCTGAGGTAGTGTCTGTCCTTTCCATAGAGGTGCGTTTCCTTAATGCAGCAAAATGTTGGGTCCTGTTTACGTATCCAGTCTGATAGTCTATGTCTTTTTACTGGAGAATTGAGTCCATTGATATTAAGAGATATTAAGGAAGAATGAGTGTTGTTTCCTGTTATTTTTGTTATTGGCCGTGGAGATATATTTGTGTAGCTACCTTCTTTTACGGTTTTTAGAAGATTACTTTCCTGCTTTTTCTAGGTTGTAGTTTCCCTCCTTGTGATGGAGTTTTCCACCAATTATCCTTTGAAGTGCTGGGTTTGTGTTGAGATACTGTGTAAATTTGGATTTGTCGTGGAATATTTTGGTTTCTCCATCAATAATGATCGACAGTTTTGCTGGGTATAGTAGTCTGGGCTGACATTTATGTTCTTTTAGGGTCTGTATGATATCAGTCCAGGATCTTCTGGCTTTTATGGTCTCTGGTGAGAAGTCTGGTGTAATTCTTATAGGTCTGCCTTTATATGTTACTTTGCCTTTTTCCCTTACTGCTTTTAGTATTTTTTTCTTTGTTTTGTACATTTGATGTTTTGACTGTTATGTGGCGGGAAGTATTTCTTTTCTGGTCTAAACTATTTGAAGTTCTGTAGGCTTCTTGTATATTTATGGACAGCTCTTTCTTTAGGTTAGGGAAGTTTTCCTCTATAATTTTGTTGAGGATATTTACTGGTCCTTTAAGTTGTGAGTCTTCCCCCTCATCTATTCCTATTATCTTTAGGTTTGGCCTTCTCATTGTGTCTTGGATTTCTTGTATATTTTGGGTTAGTAGCTTTTTGTATTTTGCATTTTCTTTGACAGTTGTGTCAATGTTTTCCATGGTATCTTCTGCACATGAGATTCTCTCTTCCATCTCCTGTATTCTGTTGGTAATACTTGTGTCTATGACTCCTGATCGTTTTTTTAAGTTTTCTATCTCCAGGGTATTCTCCCTTTGTGATTTCTTTATTGTTTCTACTTCCATTTTTAGATCCTGCATGGTTTTGTTTAATTCCTTCTCCCGTTTGGGTGCATTTTCTTTCAATTCCTTAAGGAATTTTTGTGTTTCCTCTTTAAGGGTTTCTATCTGTTCTTTGAGAGTGTTATTTATGTCTTTCTTAAAGTCCTCTATCATCATCATGAGAAGCGATTTTAATTCTGAATCCTGCTTTTCTGGTGTGATGTGGTGTTCAGGGCTTGCTATGATGGGGGAACTGGGTTCTGATGATGCCATGTAACTTTGGTTTCTGTTGCTTACGTTCTTGCGCCTGCCTTTTGCCATCTGGTTAAATCTAGTGCTACCTGTGCTTCTGTCTCTGATTGTAGCCTGCCTTTCCAGTTGTCTCACTTGTGTTTGGTCTTCTAGGGGTCCAGATGTCTCTATGATTTTTTCCAGCTGCACTGATTATGGTGGTATCTCTAGGATGCCTCAGGATATGGTGCCTCCAAGGTAGCAGTCCAGCTATTTGTCTGCTGTTCTGGGTGCAGTGTCTCCTCTTGGATATCTCAGGATATGTTGTTTGACACTCTGAGTTCAGTTGTTCCTCTGTGGCTCTGGGTTGAGTGGACCTTCAAGTATGTCTCAGGCAGAATCCGGGGTCCACACAGCTGCAGACCTGGCAGAGGTCTGGTCTAGGCCTCAGACCCGGGAGATGGGCAGAAGGGGGGTGCTAACAGGCAGGGGCGGGGGAGGGGGGTATCTGCTGGATTCTGAGCACTCAGGGCACCCAGCTATGAATTCAGGGTAGTATTTGGGTTTTCCTACCTAAAGCTGGTTGTGGGATCTGTGGAGCCCCCAGAATGTGTCTGGCAGCAGTAACTGGGGTGCACTCACCAACAGGCCTCAGACCGGAAGAGGGGTGCGCGGCGGCAGGGGAGTGCTAGCTCTGGCTATGGGCTCTATGGATCCCCCAGAATGTGTCTGGCGGAATCCGGGGTGCACTCACAAGCTGGCCTAGCAGAGGTCCGGCCCAGGCCTCAGACAGGAAGAGGGGTGCGTGGCGGCAGGGGAGTGCTAGCACTGGCTATGGGTTCTATGGATCCCCCAGAATGTGTCTGGTGGAATCCGGGGTACACTCACAAGCCGGCCTGGCAGAGGTCTGGCCCAGGCCTCAGACAGGAAGAGGGGTGCGTGGCGGCAGGGGAGTGCTAGCGCTGGCTATGGGTTCTATGGATCCCCCAGAATGTGTCTGGCGGAACCCGGGTTGTACTCACAAGCTGGCCGAGCAGAGGTCTGGCCCAGCTACATCTAGTTTTTATTTCTTTGATTATTAATGATACTCGTTATTTTTAATTTGCTCATTATCATATATCTTTCACTAGAAACTTATTCAAATTTTCTGCCTATTTTAAAAGTAACTTGATTTCATATCATTGAGAATTTTTCTAGTTTTTATTGGTGTATATATATATATATATATATATATATATATATAATACATATACAGTGTATAGTACTCTCTCTATATAATGTATTATGTATATATGGTACACAGTATATATATATATTATACATATACAGTGTATAGTACTCTCTCTATATAATGTATTATGTGTATATGGTACACAGTATATATATGTGTGTTGCAGCCCGAACTGTCCTGCGTTTGGGGGCCAGAAATATCTTGGACCGTTCTCTCAATGTTGGAACGAACACTACTAAAACCTTGGGGGCTAAATTGTTAGAACCTGCACTACCCCAAGCTGCTCCAGTCTGTGGGTCGGGGTTCAGCAAGAGAGAGGGTGAGGACAGACGAGGAATGGAGACCAGACAGAGTGTGATTCAATCTCATTTATTCTTCAGTCTCTCTTCCTAGTCCAAGTTCTCTGTCTTGAGTTCCTAGTCCCTACTTCCTAGTCCCTAGTGCCTCCAAGTTCCAGTTTACTTCTTCCAAGTGCTAAGTGCCTAATACCTAATAACTAACTCCAAATTGTACTCTCTGACCTAATTCCTAGTTCCAAGTTGTACTGTCTAACACTGAACATAAGTGTTGGGACACCTATTCAGCAATCTGACTCTGTTTCTACTTCAATTGTCTATGGAAGTAGATTTGAGATTATTAGATGGAATGGTAGTTCTGTTTAAAATCATTATATGACCTACATATTGTTTTTTAAAGTGTCTGTCGCCATTGTTGAAATATGAAATAACTTCCAAGATGGCTCATATATTATAGATTAGTCTCCTGTTAGTAGGGCTCTTGAGTATCAATTGGATAATATGGATCGTGGTTATTTAACTAAGACAGGTCCCCTAAGCGCTCAGGTTTGCTGTTTGCTTTACAGCTGGTGGCACTGTTTGGAAAAGTCACCGGTGCAGCCTTTTTGTAAGAAGTATTTTAAAGGCTGGGCTTTGAATGTTCATCGACTCACCCTACTTCCAGTTTGATTTCTCTACTGTGTGTTTGTGATTGAAGAGGTGATGAGTCAGCTTCCTGCTTCCCCACCTCCTGTCCTTCTCTTCCACCATTGTGGACTCTCCTTCTAGAACCATAATCAAAAAAAAAAAAAAAAGTGTCTTCCTTAGATTGCCTTTGGTAATGGTATTCAATCATAACAACAGAAAAGTATGTAACTAATACAAAAGCTGTTGCCAAGAATTGGCTGTTACAGTAAGAAACATGACAATATGGGTTTTTGCAAGAAAGTTGAAGACTTCGACTTAGAAAAACAGTCTGATATTGCAAACAGAGCAAAATGAGCTTTTCTTGGAAAGGTGTGGAAGACAGTAATATTGAGTGTAATATGGATGGTAAAAGCCAGGCACATGAGGTTTGAGAAAGGAAGAAAATGACTGAATAGAAATTGAGCTGGAGGTCATGCCAGTGATATTTTAAAACTTAAAAAAAAAAAAAATGTGGCTACCTTTTGACTGTGCCTTAAGAAGTCACGTGAGGCTAAGTTTAAGTTCTTTGACAGGGAGAACTTTAAGATTCCATAATATTGAGTCTCTGGTGTGGTTATTACTGAGTTATTTTCTTCAGTTTCAGTTCTACAAAGAAAAAGAGCAAGCAGGGCAGAAAATAAAAATAATATATATGTGCTCATGTGTATATACACGTATACAATTGGGAGAGAAAATGGAGCACTAAGAAGCTATGAGTGTATTGAAAAGGAGAACATAACTGTAGAGATCTGGAACTTTAACTGGAGCCTCCTGAGAAGCACTGGAATGAAAAGAAAGGTGACTGAAGGCAAAACCACACCCAGTAAAAACTTGCAGTCACCTGGCTCTACAAGTCAAATTCCTATCAACTAGTTTCAACCATCAGGGTCTTCTGAGTTTAGTACCAGTTGATAATAGCATGTTCTATTGAGGGTGGAGCTTTATTGTTTTACTTACACATTTTAACATTATTGTTTGATTTTACTTCGTACATTCTGATCATCTTATTAAAAAGCTTAAGTCAGTGGATATCGTGTTACATCCAGCACTCAGGAGACAAACAGATGCAATTCTAGAAAGCTTGATCTATATACAGGTTTCCAGGCCCACTAGAGATGCCAAGGAAGAACCTGACTATAAAACAACAAAAACCAAAACAAAGAACCATAATAAATAGATAAAACCTATTAGGTTTTTTTTTTTCAAAGAAAATTCCATGTAAAACTTTATAGTGGATCTTGAGTATAAATAAAGCCCAACAATTCTATTCATAGACTTTATAGTTCCTCCCTCCCCGTAGTTGTGGGTTCCCAATAGTAATCATGTGGACACTGGGGGGAAAAAAGAACCTTTGCTGCTAGTAGCAGCCTTCTACTAGTCATTGCTGCTCCTGTGAGCCATACAGACTACAGTGTTAGATCTTTCTGGATGAAAACTAAAGGAAATAAAACGTCCCTGCCTAGAAGATACTGTCATCATTCCTGCCTCCCCCGCCCTCATATATATCACTTTCTCTGCTGTTTGATCAAATTAAAAAGTTGAAAGCCCAGAGAATTGTCACTGCTCAATGACAGGGATATTATCATTCCTTTTTTAGTGTTAGACTTCAGTAGATTCGATCCCCCTTACCACTGCCAAACAAAGAAAGAAAGAAACACACACAGCTTCTATCACTGATGAACTGGAAAATTCCAGGAAGAAAATATCTTTTACACTTACTTATAATATTTACAGCTGAACATAAATGACTTAATGCTGCACAGGCAGGCTTCGCCATCATGGGTGGTCAGTACAATGCTCTCTCACTGATGCTTGCTGAGTGTGAGGCTTAGCAGAGCTCTGCCTTAGAGAACCAACCGCCACCAACACTGCTTAAGTTCCAGTGTATTTTAGCAGCCATGAGATGGCATTGTCTTCCATCAGACCAGTTATTACAGTGGTTTGAAGAGTGGGTAAAAGTAGCACTCATTAGAGAAAATATCTAGATATTTCTCCAATAAAGTTTATTACTAAAAATAATCATTCATAAATGTAGCAAAACAGAGAAGGAAGATTTGAAAGAAGGTTTGTGTTTGTGAGGGGAAACGAAAACTTGGGAAACAAGAAGAGTTCTAACTCATAATTTAGGTTTTATGCTGAGAAAGGGGACAGGAAGTTCTGGAGCCAAGCACTAATGATGAGCCCAAATATTTAGTTACTTGGAATTTAAAAATCTCTAGGCTAAGAGCTTGTTCACTGGTTATTTGGAGTTTTCTCATAAAATTGTCTCTATTGTGGATTTAGTCTGAGAAAGGAGAGTGTGTTAATTTGTCCATGATTAGGAAATGTCAGTTAAGATATAAAATGACAATAAGAATATTCTGGAAAATTTAGGATATTGATAATAGCGACTAAATGAAGAACCATACAGACTCTCAGAATGATACACTGGGGAAACACATATATAAGCAGTTCCTGGTGTGGCTAATTTAAGTAAGGATCCTCACTGATTCCTCAGGGATGCCTGTACTTCATGGCTATGAACTGGTCCTGGCTGAACACAGAATGTGCCCATGCCAACTTCCAGATTACTCTACGTGAAAATACAGAGTAAGAATAAACATTGTGAGATTTCACATCGATTGATACTTAACCTGACAATATTAGGTAAGTTACTTTAGTGTTCCTGTTCTAAAAATATAGTTAAGAGAAAAACAAAATAAGCAGGGAGCAAAAATAGCAATGAGACTTAATTTGGCTACATTGAAATAAAGTGAAAAAAAGCAGAAAGTACAGAAAAAATAAAGAAATAGGCAGCAAGGCAAACAGAGAGGGAATTCTGGGGGGAACACAATAAATAGGTTTTTATTTCCTATATATGATATTTCAACACACTGAGATACTTCCTTCCCTCTCTCCCTCCAACTCTTCTCCCTCTCCCTCCCCCTCTCCCTCCCCCTCGCCCTCTCCCCTCCCCATCCCTTTCCCCTCCGCCTCCCCCCTTTCTCTCTCTCACACACACACAGACAGACACAAGCATGCACACACAATTGATTCCTTATTATGGATGGTTTTAGGCATCCACTGAAAGCCTTGATGTTGTGGTGAGGCATCATTCACATGAAGGAAGGTAAGACTACACATCTATTCTGATTATAGTGAAAGGTGTTCTGCTAATACATGTAGAAGCTATCAACACACAATAAACATAACGGCAGTCATGTCCTTTAGAGTAATTTTGAGTTGACACAGCAGCAAACACCTGTACATAGCTTTCTTACCTCCGGGGTCTTCTTTTCAGAGAGGCAGCTGGATCCTCTTTGGAATAGATTTTTTTCTTCTTTCTTCCTTCATTGCAACTAAAGGTGAGAAGTCTTAACTTCCCCTCCTGATAAAGGGACAGCCACTGTGAGGAAACTGAAGAGAGAAGGGGAGGGATATCCTTCCTCATCTCTCCTTCTGCCTAGATTTCCCACTATTTATTTCAGTGACAAAATCCATACTAAAAGCCAGTAACTAACCTGGGCCTATTTGTTCCCCTGCAGTATGGAACTGAGAGGCTGGCAGATGCTCATGACTGCGTACTTTAGGGAGGACAGTGATCTTTCCTGTCAATTACTTTTGCTCCAAATTACAATGGTTGTCTGTGCTCACATGTGATCATTTGCAGAATTAAGTGAGGCTAGTGTCTAATTTGTATATACATTTGTATGTCATTTATGTTTCTATGTGTGTATGTATGAGCATACAGGCATAAATTTCATCTGTAATACTTCAGCTATCCTCTGTAAAACCTACCAGTTTATAGAAATCTTATTCAACATATTTCTCCTGACACAATTCTGTAGTCTCTTTTGGTGTGTATCTTATCTGAAACATATTCTCCCATGGATCTGCAAATCACAGGCATCTGAAGTAAATAAAATTAGGTAAGTGGTGTTCCTCACCTCTGCCTGAATATCTCACAGGTCCTCTGGCTCATTCCTTCATAATGTTTCCATTGCTACCTTACTGCCTCTTTCATCTGCTTTTCTAAGTGTCTTCTTAGATGATTTTGGCTTTTTCAGTCAATATTATCTATGACAGTTCTTTCTTTCATAACCTCTTATTGACTTGTGGCCCAGGAGAAAGAAAATTACATTAGGTTTTCTAATAAACTTGACAAGTTCTGCCTTTTATCTCTCGCATCCATTTTCAAAGAAGCTACACAATGATAGAATAAGAGCAATGGATACTATGTTTTAAAAAACCACATTGTTTATTTCTTTAGTCTTTTTCCTTTAAAGTAGTTGCCAACAATCATCTAGATAGCATTGAACATATTACTTTTTGTATGTGTTTTTACATTATGTTTTTACGTCTGTATATAGGTGACACTTATCTGACCCTACCTATATTTAAGTACCCATATAAAGTACATTTTCTCCTTCATTTCTTATTGTTCTTCCCATTCTTCTTCTTCATGAAGATTCTATTACTAAAGGTATGTTTGGGTTAGTTTCTTTAGAAACATTCTTAGAATATAAAGGACTATTTTCAGAACTGCAATTGTATATTGCTTTAAGTTTTATTGCTTAAGTTTGATCATGCTATGGGTTGGAATAAGGCCACTACTTATGCTGTATAAGTACTTTCATACCATGGAAATATATTTTCATCCAGTATATATGAGAGACAAGATTTCTTTAAGATCGAGAGTGGCCTTAAGCTAAGTCTTTAGCCCAGAGTATTCCAAATTGATTCCACTATCTTAGCTTCCCAAGTAGTTGAGTAGTTAAAGTTACAAGCCTTCACTACCATGTCAAGCTATACTCACTAGTTGAATTTTATGGTAAAAGACGGTCATCGTTTTATTGGGATGCTTTCACTGGTTATAAAATTCACACTCTATAATATGAATTCTAAGTGAAGAAATTTGTGGAATCCTGGGTCCTAATTTCCATATAAAAAGTTCATATCAATTTAATGTATAAATATTTCCCCTTATATTTTCTTTGTCTGTCTATCTCTATTTTAATTATTCTTTTTGTTCATTGTAGTAAATAATTAGTGTCTTAGTTAGGGTTTCTATTAGTATGGCAAACATCATGACCAAAACTAACTAGGGATGGGGATGATTCATTTCACAGTATTGCAAGATATTTGATCACACTGTGAACCCAGAGATTGTGTTTTTTATTAAAAAAAAAAAAAAAAAAAAAAAAAAAACTCTTGCTAGGTGTGTTGTGTCTCAATGGCTCAGTCCTTAACATACAGTTTTAGTCTCTCTGGCTGGAATACACCATACTTATAGTACACAAACTATGAGGGTAACATTAGTTTGTAAAAGGAAACACTCATGTTTTCCTAATTGAGTGACAGACAAAATGACAAATGAAAGATTTGACAGAACAGGACATACCCAGCTCTCACAAGAAGAGAGAGGAAAAGGAAGCTACTTAAGAAAGCAGTGCAGAAAGAGAGAGAGAGAGAGAGAGAGAGAGAGAGAGAGAGAGAGAGAGAGAGAGAGAGAGAGAGAAAGGGAGGGGGGAAGGGAGAAGGAGGGGAGAAGGCGAGGGAGAGGAGGAGGGAGAGGGGAGGGGAGGAGGAGGGAGAGGAAGGAGGCACTTTTACTGGGAGAGTTTTACAGAGACTGGTTGAAGAAAGAAAACAAGTTTACCTTGATCAAGAAAGAATGAGCCATAGAATGAAAAAAAGACAGAAGATTAGAATAGATTGCCAGAATTAGTGTGAGGCCAAGCAAAGCAATTAAGGAGAGGCCCTGAGAGAGAAGCCAGACTGAATCAGTTTACTGTAGAGGAGCTTTGGGCTGGAACAGCTGAGTTGAACCAAAGATCAGAAAGAGCTAGAAAAGAATGAACTTATTCAGCAGCAAGTCTCAGAGGCTGAGGGCATTCTAGGCCTAGATGAAATTGCATGAACTGTACAAACTTTCAGGACTAGACATAGGCTAGCACTGGATGGATGGTGTAAGCCTCAGAGACAACAATTACATCAGATGAATAAAAGATACATTTACATTACAACTTTCAGGTCACAGTTCATTACTGAGGGAAATCAGGGTCAGAAACTGGAGGCAGAAACCGAAGTGAAAAGATAAAGGGACTGTCACAGTCCCTGCAGTCTGAGCAGCATATGTTCCATTCAGGACAACCTGTCAAGAAGTAGTACTGAGAGAGCAGATCTTCGGTTCAGACTCCATCTTAGAGAATTTGACCTAAGGTTGAATTCAATTTAACCAACAAGCCTGCTTCTAACACCAGTTTCCATGCAAACCTGAGCCTCCAGGTTACTCTCTCAACAAGCCTGCCCACAGCACTTCACTTTTTAACAACCACCAATCAGGAAGAAGTTAGTTTATAGTTATAAAAGTTATAGTTATAGTTATAGTTATAGAAGTTAAGTTTATAGTTAGACGGCCAGCACCAGCCAACTATGTTAAAGGGCAACAAGATTCCATAATAGCCTCCTCCAATCAGACGAGAAGCTTGAATAAAAATAACCAAGAGAGATTGTATCTGAATCAGCTCCTTGGTGCTCTCTGAGATTCACGAACAGACAGTACAGTATCATCCACAATGAGCTGTGCCTGCCTTCATTCATTATTAATAAATAAAATGGCCCCCCAGACTTGCCTACAGACTAATCTTATGGAGACATTTTCTCAGTTAAGCTTCCTTCTCCCCAGATTGTGTCTAGGTGTGTGTCAAGTTGATAAAAACCAATTACCACAACTGCGTCTTTGTCAATATGACACACAGAAAGTAACTTATTAAACCATAGAATTTTCCTTTTTGTCTAACCCCAGGATCTCATATTAATATCATGACATAAACAATATGATTTTAGAAGTCCTACGGCCTTTAAAATTTCAATATATTAAAAACGTAAGTATTCTTCAAAAATCCAACATCTCCTTTAACGTTCATAGTCTCTCAGCAGCTGCTGGCTTCTGTAAAAATCAAAATCAAGTTGTATACTTTCCTACTCTAAGAAAGAGAAATCAATACATAGTTATATTCAAATCAAAACTCAACGGACCAAAATTCAACAGCATAAAAAACTCAGTGTCAGATATATTGGACTCAAATTTTTCTGGGTTCTAGAGTGATTGAACCACTCTATAGCTTTGAATATGCTATTCACAGAACAAATAGCCCATCTTAAAGGCCCAGAGATACTCCACTCCATAGCTACTGCTGTTCTTCATTGTCCTATGGTGGTGCTATCTCCTTAATGCTAGTTTCCCTGCTGTAATTGAGCTGTACCTTCAAAAGACACCACTCCTAATCTTTATTAAGAGACTATAACCCTGCTGCATAGTACCAAACCGTTATTTCTCTCCATGATCCCTTGAATCTAGAGCTTATCAAAACTGAAGATTCATCTTCACCAATGGCCTCTTGGACTCTCACAAACATAACCATCAGCTGTGTTTCGTGATGACCTCACGCTTTTAAAACCTTATCACTTGCTTGGCTTTTATATTCCCAGGTTTGGCTTTAATCATGGCTTTTATATTACCAGTGTTGGTGTTATCATGGCCTTTATATTACCAGATTTGGCTGTTATCATGAGGTACAGCCTTGGCATCATGAGGCCCATGACATCTATATGCTGACCCTGAGAACACTTCCTAAAAATTTTTACCTCAGTGATGCTACTTTCTTCCTAAACACAGCTTATACTTTAGCCCCTGAGGACTAACACCACAGGTTCTTAATTCAAAGTATTGAAAGTTCCCAAAAGAGTCTTTAAGGAACTTGCAAAGTTCCTTCTAAAATTTCACAAGCCAGGCCTCTGTCATTTGCTCTGCTTGCATCATTATCATCTGAGTTCCCACAACAGCACATAAGCTCTGAAAATATGATGTCTAGTCCACAGTCCCAAACTCTTTTCATAGCCTCTTTTAAAACATGGTGAGGTCTACCACAGCCCAGTATCATGACCTTTGTACCAATTTCTCTCTTGTTTTTATTGCTATGATTAAGTAAGTTGACCAAAAGTAATTTGAGAATGAGAAGGATTTTCTCATCTTACAACAGATCATACTGATGGTTGAAGGGAGTCAGGGGAGAAAATTAAGCAAGAACCTGGAGGGAGAAACGGAAATACCATGGGGGAAGGCTGATCATTGACTTACTCCCAAAGCCTTGCTTAGATTGCTTTCTTATAACACCAGGACTGTCTACCTAGGGATGCAACCACCCAAAATAATCTGGGCCCTCCCAAAGGAACCATTAATCAAGAGAATTTTCTACAGTTTTGCCTACTGGGAAATCTTTTGGAAGCATTATCTCTGCTAAGCTTCCTTTTTCTCAGATATGTCTAAGTTTGTGTCAAATTAACAAAGCCCAAGGACAGACACTTCCCCTGCCTTCATCTTTATCTTTTTGAGGTTTTATGTGGATGAGAAGATCATTGCTTACATTTGACATATGAATTACGTTCATATGTGTTCTCTAGCAGATGCTTCTCTGAGATCACCCCTTCCTAGCAGAAAGTATTCCTATGTCTGCATTTTTATTCTCAGTTATATTTTTCAGGGCTTAGAATATTTACTATTTTATACTTTCTTAGATCCAAAGGAAAGTAAAGATGATGGAGTATGCAGAAAAATTACATTTTTATTGATGTAGTTTTTTTTTTTTTTAATTTTGCCATTTTTTTTTTTTTTTTTTTTTTTTTTTTTTTAGTTTTATTTTGCCAACTTCTGCTTAGGTTAGAATCCAGACCTTTTTGCTCCCTGTAACCCATATGGAACCATTTATATTTTTCCAGCTTCCTGAATCAGAATCTCCAAGAATTTCAATGGATGGAGATACTCATTCACTTTTTCTGTATATACTAGCATTGATCCTTAATCTTTTGTCATTTATCAAGCTTTATTGACTTCTTTGGATGGAAGAATGGTATTACATTATATGAAAAAAACTCTAGTCTAATAGTTATAAGGAAAAATAACCTTAATGTTTTGAGTCTTCCTTTTCTGAGTGGCTTGCTTAGTAGCTAACTCAATTCCGTTCTCACCACTTGGGTTCCTAAGAGCTCCAAGCAATTCTTAGTGCAGTTTATGAGTATAGCTTCTTATCCAAGCCTCAGAAACTGACTTTTAATACTACATAACAGTCTGCAAATACATAGAATGAAATCATTACTCTAAGATTTACTCTACTCCTATGATATGCCATATTGTTCAGATATTAAAATAGA
The DNA here is from genome assembly GCF_011762505.2 of Arvicanthis niloticus. NCBI lineage: Eukaryota > Metazoa > Chordata > Mammalia > Rodentia > Muridae > Arvicanthis > Arvicanthis niloticus. The sequence goes on along the minus strand of NC_047674.1, from coordinate 9,829,187 downwards.
TGCTAACACTTCATTAAGACTCAAAATATTTGTCTCTACGTATGATTATTTTCATTATGCTTTGTTTGGGGAAGTAATTTTATAGACTAATTTTTAGAATGCTAGATGAATTTGCTTTTATGTTAGCATCCTATAGTGAATTCTATTCTCACAATCACACGGGTACAAAGTATATAGTAGCCTTTTGTGTGTGTGTGTGTGTGTGTGTGTGTGTCTGAAAGAATTAAGGAAAGCTAACTCAACGGTTGTCAAGCAAACACTACTTTTTGAAAATTGTCAGAAAAGTTTTATTAAATACTCATCTTTATTTCTTTATTTATGCTTACTTAAATACTAGCTTTGCACACATTTTAACATATATCTTATGAGTTTAGTATAATCTATGATACATTACCATTTTTATCATTCAAAGCCATTCTGATTGCTCGTGCTTTGTTATGTTTATCTGTGTTGGAGTTTCAAATATGCCCTGGATTTATTTAAGTCTGATGTGCTGTTTCAAAACAAAGAAGTCTTATATCTCAAAGTGATTTAAAGAAACTTTAAGTTTCAATTTATATTTCCGAAAAAATGTTGAAAGATAGACATTGTAATTTTAGAAAAAAAATGTTACAATTTATAATTTTTTGTCTTCTTCTTCCTGACCCAAAGAAAGTGGGTATTTATTATTATATCATAATACTGGCCTTCAAGCCTCAAAATACATAAGTATATGTAGCTTATATTATTCATACAACATCTTTCTGTTGTATATATTTTATCCTATACTTATAGTAATTGAAAATGTAGCATCTGTTAAAGAGAAATATTCAGGTAGGGAAGGCATTAGCTATTCTGACAAAGTCAGAACAAGCCTGCCCCGACATATTTTCAAAATGAAAATTTTCTTTTGGAACAAAATTCGATATTTAAATTAGCAAATTACTGAATAATTGTCATGTTGATGTCCAGATGTTTTACTTCCAATATAATCCTGAAATGTTTACATTATTTTCTCATATATGAGAAATGAACAAGATTAGTTGTGTTACAACATCTCATTAATGATTCCAAAAATCTTTTGAGTTTTAATGAAAAATTTTAATCATATTTTTGCTACTGTATACATAATTAAAAGACATCACTATATTAGTGTATCATTAGTTAGCCTTATAATTCAGTTAAATACTAGTCAATATTATAAATATTACTGGACACAGATGAGGATCTTCATTAAAAGTTTCAGTTATATTTTAGGTTTCCAATAAAATTTTTATTTTTATTTATGTTCATGTATGACTGTATGCCCTTTGAGTGAGTATACCTATGGATGCCAGAAATGGAAATTTATTCTCAGGAGCTGGTGTCACATACAATTGTGAACCATCCAGCGGTTGGGACTGGGAACTGAACTCTGGACTTCTGGAAAAATAGGAAACACTCTTAATTTTGGAGCCATCTGTCCAATCCTCATTTTTTTAGGTTTTTAACTTGGAAAAATATAAAAATATAATCATCTATAAGATGAACTGATATGTATAAGATGAACTGATATGTAAACCATCAACCAAAGAACCTCCACCTCTCTGCATATATGTAGCAGATGTGCAGTTTGGTCTTCATGTGGAGCAGGGTCTAGCCCCAAAGCTGTTGCCTGTTTGTAGGATATGTTTTTCTAGCTGGGCTGCCTTGTCTGGCCTCAGAGGGAGAAGAAGGGCCTAGCCTCACAGAGACTTGAAGTACTAGTGTGGGGGGATAGCCAGGAGGACTCCACCTGCTCAGAGGGGAAGGAAAGAGGTGATGGAGGAAAATTGTGGAAGGGGATGACCAGGAGGGGGCAGTGAGTGAGATGTAAAGTATATAAATAAAAAGAAATAAAATTAAATAAAAAACATATACAAGCAACATTATATGGACTGAACAAGTTATATTTAGGAATCTTCATGAATATATATGCATGTAGTAATAATTAGTGAAAGTTGAGGTCATGATTTTGAAGAAGAGTATGGAGGAATATATGTGAAGGCTTGCAGGAAGGAAAGGTAAAGCAGAAATGTTGTAATTACGTTATAATTTAAAAAAAAAAAAAAAAGATTTAAAAAGGCAGAAAATGCAGAGAAGTGAAGATTAGAGAAGACCAAAACAGGCACAAGGAGGTCAGAAGGACATGATACTGTAGCTCACTGTGACGATAGAAGGAGAACATAAGATAAAATAAGTCTAACCTCTAAAGTCTTGCTCAGAGCCAGCTGAAACCTCAGGCTTGCAATCACCAGGACTTAAACTTTGGTGACAAATTAAATGAGCAGAAAGATGGATTACCCTCTAGAATTTTCAGATAGAAATGAAGCCCCAATTTCTCCTAGAGTGTGTTCCTATGGGAACATTCCCAACTTTGCAGCCAAGAAAGACAGGGCTGATAAAAACTGGCAAGCACCTTTTTTTTTGTTTTGTTTTGTTTTCTTTTTGTTTTTCGAGACAAGGTTTTTCTGTGTATCCCTGGCTGTCCTGGAACTCACTCTGTAGACCATGCTGGCCTTGAACTCAGAGATCCACCTGCCTCTGCCTCCCAAGGGCTGGGATTAAGGGAGTGAACCACCACTGCCTGGCTGGCAAGCACCTTTGAACTGCTATTCTCCTCCAAGGTTGAGGAGCTGGTCTTACTTCTGAATGGAAGCATGGCTCAATGTTCCCATACAAAGAGTCAGCCATGCAGAGAAACTGTCTCCTCTTTGATTCCAACCCACAATTCTATGCCACCAATTTTCAGTTTTAATTTTGTTTTTCCCAAGAGAACAGTGGTATGAATTATTAACACTTTTGTTACATGGGATTTATAAGGTATCTGTTAGGGTGAGTGGCATGTGTGAATAGATGTTATGCTTTGTTTTCTGAAAGGTAATGTTTGACTTTTCTTTAGGAAATTCCTCTCAAGAGAAACTTTTATGTCTATACTGAAAGTAGGACTCTGATCTCAGCTCCATCTATTTCAAGCTAGTTCAATCTTCTACAAAGAGCCAGAAATTGGATGCTGCCACAGGGCAGCCCCTCTCAGAAAGATTTAGTATAGGGATGCATAATCTAAATGTGCAGTCACCAAAGGAAGACACTGATGTGGATGTCAGGAAGTGCATGCTGATGGGAAACTGATATAGCTGCCTCCTTAGAGGTCTGCCAGAGTCTGACATATTCAGAAGAAGATGCTCACAGCTAACCATTGAACTGATCAAGGGGTTCCCAATGAAGAAGTTAGAGAGAAGGAGCTGAAGGTGCTGAAAGGGTTTGTGGCCCCATGAGGATAGAAACAATACCAACCAACCAGGGCTCCCAGGGTCTAAACCACCAGCCTGGAAGCATGTAGGGAGGGACCCATGGCTCCAGCTGTATATGTAGGGGAGAATGGCCTTGCTGAGCATAGGTGAGAAAGGAGATCCTTGGTCTCATGACTGAGTGTGGGGGAATTCAAGGGTGAGGAGGTGGGAGTGGTGGGGCACATCCTCATAGAAGCAGGAGGAGGGGGGATGGGATAAGAGGTTCCTGGGAGGGGTGGAATGGGGTAAGGGAATAACATCTGAAATGTAAATAAAATATTCAATAAAAAATTATATGGTGGCTTACACACATTATACAGAGAGTCTTATGATGTTATAAATAAAAAATATTTTATTTAGTGAAAACATTTGCAGATGTGAAAATATAAATAAATAAATAAATTGATAAATAAATCATGGATTTGGAAGTAGGGGAAAGATAATAGCATGGCAATGTGAAAACTAAAACCTGAGTTTTATATCTTACAACTCACACAACTTTAGAACCAGAGAGTTAAGCATAGAATCTGTCAGTTAACCTCTGTGTTACTTTCAATAAAGCATTACAGTATGATAACTGAAAATAGTAACATTCATTTGATGTGTGTGCCATAGCTGTTTGGTTTGTTTAAATATATCTTTATTATCTCCCTGCATATATTCAGAAAATAAAACATTAAGAAAAATAATCTAATTTCGAACTGTGTGTTTCCAAATTTATCATGCAAACCATGACACATATCTTAGACAATGGTAATAGGCTAAATAAGATGCTGAAATGAGGTCAGCTCTGTGCCCAATCCCCCAAACCCAGAGGAGGCTGGGCTCCCAGGAGCTCTAACATGACTAGGAGTGTAGGTGAGTAGGCCGCAACACTCCCCCAAACCCCACAAACAAGGAGAAATTTGGGCCATTTGGGGACCCAGGAATTCCCTCAAGGCCAGTGGGGCAGGACCCTTCCAGTCTGCATCTGTGCTCATAGCACTCCTAGGACTCCAGGTCTGCACCCAATCCCCCAAAACTCAGACTCCTAGGAGCTCTAACATACCCAGGAACATAGGATAATGGGATCACAGAATCTCAGGAGCTAGGGCACACCAGGATTTCAGGATCCCAGAAGCAGCCTGACTCCCAGGAGCTAACACAACCTGGATCTCAGGATCACAGGATTACAGAGACAGCTGGACTCTGAGGAGTTCTGACACAACGAAGATAACAGGACAGACAGGCTCCAGTCAGAGACAGTGAGTTAAGGTAGTACTATAAATAACCAGATGGCAAAAGGCAAGCTCAAAAACATAAGCAACAGAAACCAAGGTTACTTGGCACTTGGCATCATCAGAACCTAGTTCTTTCACCAAAGCAAGTCCTTAATACCCCATCACACACACACACACACACACACACACACACACACACACACACACACAAAAACCCACAAGATTCAGATTTAAAATTACTTCTCATGATGATGATAGAAGACTTTAAGAAATAAATGATAGACTTTAAGATAGACTTTAATGATAAGAATGATAGACTTAAATGATAGACTTTAAGAAAAGAAATGATAGAAGACTTAAATAAATTCCTCAAAGAAATACAGAACATATGTAAACAGGTAGTAGCTCTTAAAGAGGAAACACAAAAATTCCTTAAAGATTTACAAGAAGGCACAAGCAAACAGGTAAAGGAATTGAACAAAACAATTTAGGACATAAAAATGGAAGTAGAAACAACAAAGAAATCACAAAGGGAGACTACTCAGGAAATAGAAAACCTAGGAAAGAGATCAGGAGTCAAGCATCACCAACAGAATACAAGAGATAGAAGAGAGAATCTCAGGTGCAGAAGATATCATAGAAAACATTGACACAACTGTCAAACAAAATACAAAATGCCAAAAACATCTAACCCAAAACACGCAGAAAATACAAGACACAATGAGAAGTGCAAACCTAAGGATTATAGGTATAGAAGAAAGCGAAGATTCCCAACTTAAGGGGTAAGTAAATATCTTCAATAAAATTATAGGAGAAAACTCCCCTAACCTAAAGAAAAAGATGCCTATGAACATACAAGAAGCCTACAAAACTCCAAATAGACTAGATCGGAAAAGAAATTCCCTCTGTCACATATTAATCAAAACACCAAATGCACCAAACAAAGAAAATTATTAAAAGCAGTAAGGGAAAACGGTCAAGTAATATATAAAGGCAGACCTGTCAGAATTACACCAGACTTCTCACCAGATACTATAAGAGCCAGAAGATCCTAGACAAATGTCAGACAGACCCTAAGAGAATAGAAATGCCAGCCCAGACTACTATACCCAGCAAAACTCTCAATTACCATAGTTGGAAATACCAAGATATTCTATAACAAAACCAAATTTAAACAATATCTTTCCACAAATCTAGCCCTACAAAAGATAATAGAGAGAAACCAGTAACACAAGGAGGGAAATTATACCCTAGAAAATGCAAGAAAGTAATCTCCTTCCAACAAACCCAAATGATAGACACACAAAAATGACTCCACCTCTAATAACAAAAATAACAGGAAGAAACAATCACTTCTCCTTAATATCTCTTAACATCAGTGGACTCAATTCCCCAATAAAAAGACATAGACTAGTGGACTGGATATATAAATAGAACCCAACATTTTGCTACATACAGGAAATGTACCTCAGTGAAAAAACAGACACTACCTCAAAATTAATGTCTGGAAAACAAGTTTCCAAGCAAATGGTCCAAGAAACAAGTGGGAGTAGCCATTCTAATATTGAATAAAATTGACTTTCAACCAGAAGTTATCATGAAAGATAAGCATAGACACTTCATACTCATCAAAGGAAAACTCAACCAAAATGAAATCTCAATTCTGAATAATAATGCACCAAATGCAAGGGCACCCACATTCAAAAAAAAAAAAAAAACTTTACTAAAGCTCAAAGCACACATTGCACCTCAGACAATAATAATGGGAGACTTCATAACCTAAATCTCAGAAATGGAAAAATTATGGAAACAGAAACTAAACAGAGACACAGTGAAACTAAGAGAAGTTATAAACCAAATGGAATTAGTAGATATTTATAGAATATTTCATCCTAAAACAGAATATACCTTTTTCTCAGCACCTCATAGTACCTTCTACAAAATAGACCATATAATTGGTCACAATCAGGCCTCAACAGATACAAGAAAATTTAAATAATCCCATGAATCCTATCATATCACTATGGACTATGACTGGTCTTCAATAACAAAATCAATGGAAAGGCCACATACACATGGAAACTGAATAACGCTATACTCAATGATAACTTGGTCAGGGAAGAAATAAAGAAAGAAATTAAAGACATTTTAGAATTTAATGAAAATGAAGACACATCATACCAAAACTTGTGGGACACAATGAAAGCAGTGCTAAGAGGAAAACTCACACCTTTAAGTGCCTACAAAAAGGAAACTGATCAGAGCACACACTAGCAGCTTGACAGCACACCTGAAAGCTCTAGAACAAAAAGAAGCAAATGCACCCAAGAGGTTTAGACGATAGGAAATAATCAAACTTAGGTCTAAAATCAACCAAGTAGAAACAAAGAATCAACAAAACCAGGATCTGTTTCTTTGAGAAAATCAACAAGATAGATTGTCCCTTAGTGAGACTAACAAGAGGACACAGAGGCAGTAACTAATAAAATCAGAACTGAAAAGGGAGACATAAGAACAGAAACTGAGGAAATTAAAAAAAACATCATCAGATTCTAGTACAAAAGTCTATACTCAACAAAACTGGAAAATCTGGATGAAATGGACAATTTTCTAGACAGATACAAGATACCAAAGTTAAATCAGGATCAGATAAACCATCTAAATAGTCCTATGATTCCTAAAGAAATACCAGCAGTCATTAAAAGTCTCCCTACCAAAAAAAGCTCAGGAACAGATAGTTTTAATGCATAATTCTATCAGACCTTTCAAGAAGACCTAGTACCGATTCTCTATAAACTCTTCTACAAAATAGAAACAAAGGGAACACTACTCATTCTATGAAGCCACAATTATGCTCATACCTATAGCACACAAAGACCCAACAATGAAAGGGAACTTCAGACCAATCTCGCTTATGAATACCAATGAAAAATTACTCAATAAAATTCTCACAAACCAAATCCAAAAATACATCAAAACAATCATTCACCATATTCAAGTAGGCTTTATTCCATGAATGCAGGAATCAATATTCAGAAATATATCAAGGTAATCCACTATATATACAAACTCAAAAAAAAAAAAAAAAAAAAAAAACCAGATGATCATCTCACTAGATGCTGAGAAATTGTATAAGGAAATTCAACATTCTTTCATCGTAAAAGTCTTGGAAAGAACAGGAATTAATGGCCCATACCAAAATATAGTAAAAGCAATATACAGTAAACCAGTAGACAACATCAAACTAAATGGAGAAAAATTTGAAGCAATCTTACTAAAATCAGGGATTAGACAAGGCTGCCCACTCTCTCCCTATCTATTCAATATACTACTCAAAGTCCTAGCCGGAGCTATTAGAAAACAAAAGGAGATCAAAAGGATATAAATTGGAAAGGAAAAAGTCAAAATATCACTATTTGCAGATGATATGATAGTATACTTGAGTGATCCCAAAACTTCTCCCAGAGAACTCCTAACCCTGATAAATAACTTCAGCAATGTGGCTAGATATAAAATTAACTCATACAAATCAGTAGCCTTACTCTATTTAAAGGATAAGCATGGTGAGAAGAAATTAGGGAAACAATACCTTTTACAATAGTCACAAATAATGTAAAATTCCTTGGTGTGAATCTAACCAAGCAAGAGACAGATCCGTATGACAAGAACTTCAAGTCCCTAAAGAAGGAAATCAAAGATTTCAGAAGTTGGAAAGATCTCCCTTGCCCATGGATTGGCAGGACTAATATAGTAAAAATGGCCATCTTGCTGAGAGCAATCTACAGATTTAATGCAATCTCCATGAAAATTCCAACTCAGTTCTTCACAGAGATAGAAAGAAAAATTCTCAAATTCATTTGGAATAACAAAAAGCCTAGGACAGTGAAAACTATTCTCAACAATAAAAGAACTTCTAGGGGAATCACCACCACTGACCTCAAGCTGTACTACAGAGCAATAGTGATAAAAAACTGCATGGTATTGGTACAGAGATAAGCAAGAAGATCAATGAAATAGAATAGAAGACCCAGAAATGAACCCACACACCTATAGTCACTTGATCTTTCACAAAGGAGCTAAAACCATTCAGTGGGAAAAATTAAAAAAAAAAAAAAAAAAAAAAGAGCATTTTCAATAAATGGTGCTAGTTGAACTGGAGGTCAGCATGTGGGAAAATGCAAATCAATCCATTCTTATTTCCTTGTACAAAACTCAAGTTCAAGTGGATAGATGACCTCTATATAAAACTGGAGACACTAAAAGTAATAGAAGAGAAATTGGGGGAAAATCTCAAACACATGGGCACAGGGGAAAAGTTCCTGAACAGGACACAAATGACTTATGCTCTAAGATCAAGAATTGACAAATGGGACCTCATAAAATTGTAAAGCTTCTGTAAGGCAAGGCACACTGTCAATAGGACAAAATGGCAACCAACAGATTGGGAAAACATCTTTACCAATCCTACATGTGATAGAGGGCTAATATCCAAAATACACAAAGAACAATTAGACTCCAGACAATCAAATAACCCTATTAAAAATGGGGTACAGAACTCAACAAAAAATTTTCAATTGAGGAATATCAAATGGCTGAGAAGCTCCTAAAGAAATGTTCAGCATCCTTAGTCATCAGGGAAATGCAAATCACAACCCTGAAATTCCATCTCATACCACTCAGAATGGCTAAGATTAAAACCTCAGATAACAGCAGATGCTGGTTAGAATTTAGAGAAAGGGGAACACTCCTCCATTGTTGGTGGGATTGCAAGCTGGTACATCCACTCTGGAAATAAGTCTGGCAGTTCCTCAAAAATTGGATATATTATTACCTGTGGATCCAGCTATACCCCTCCTGGGCATATACCCAAAAGTAGCTCCAGCATGTAACAAGGATACATGTTCCACTATGTTCATAGCAGCCTTATTTATAATAGCCAGAAGCTGGAAAGAACCCAGATGTCCTTCAACAGAGAAATGGATACAGAAAATGTGCTACATTTACACAATATAGTACTACCAGCTATTAAAAACAATGAATTCATGAAATTATTAGGCAAATGAATGGAACTAGAAAATATCATACTACCTGAGGTAACCCAATCACAAAAGAAGGCACATGGTATGAACTCATTGATAAGTGTATATTAGCCCAAAATCTCACAATACCCAAGACATAACTCATAGACCACATGAAGCCTAAGAAAAGGAAATACCAAAGTGTGGGCACTTTGGTCCTTCTAATAAGGAGTAACAAAATACTTACAGGAGCAAATATGAGACAATGTCTGTGACAGAAACTGTAGGAGGAACCATCCAGAGATTACCCCACCTGGAGATTCCTCCCAGGTGCAATCATCATATGCAAATACTGTTGTGGATGTCCAGAAGTACATGCTGACAGGAGCCTGGTATACCTGTCTCCTGAGAGGCACTGCCAGAGCCTGACATTTATAGAGGCAGATGTTCACTGCTTACTATAAAACTGATCACAAGCTTCTCAGTGGTGGAGTTAGAGAGAAGACTGAAGGAGTTGAAGGGGCTTGCAGCCCCATGGGGAGAGCAATAATACTAAAAACCAGAGCTACCTGGTGTAAACAGCTAACCTTGGGATACACATGGAGAGACCCATGTCTCCAGCTGTATATGTAGAGAAGGATGGACTGGGCATCAGTGGGAGAGAAAGGCTTTGATCCGTTGAAGGCTGGATGTCCCAGTGAAGGGGAATTCAAATTCGAGATCAGCGAGTTAGGAGTGGGTGGATGGGTGGGGGCACACCCTCATAGAATGGGAGGAAGGAGAATGAGTTAAGGGGTTTCTGGGGAGGAATTGGAAAAGGAAAATCTGAAATGTAAATAAATGAAGTATCTAATAATAAACCATCAAAAAAAACAAAACAAAAAAGAAAAACAAACAAAGAAACAAAAAAGATAACAGAACTGGCTATCTTAGTTGAACATTTGAGATTTTAGCAGCAATTTAACATTTACCATATTACTGGGATTCCATATAATTGTCAAGGACAAGAGACTGTGGAAGGGACCCATGGAACTTTAAAACAGTATCTTCATAAAATAAAAAAAGGGGGAGTTATATCCCCATATACCACAAATTTACTTAAATCATGTTCTTTTTATTTTCAATTTTAAAATTTTATAAAAAAAATTTGGATGTCAAGGAATTTTCTGATGAGTGTTTATGACACTCTACAACTAGACATATTTATGCATATGCAAAAGGGAAGTATCAGATTCCTGGCATATGGCATGATCCCGATTAGGTAATAAATATGGGGAAGAGGGCAGGTTTGTGTTTTTTTCTGCAGGCTGCTGAAAGAGCATGGTGGCTGCCAAAGTGATGTGTGAGACAAGCTGATGCCAGAACAAAGAATGATGTGATCTGTGAGCTTGCTGAGTGCCCTGACATTGGTGACTGGGAAGCTGTATTGGACATATGTTCAAAACTCACCATTTCTTACCTATACCCCTAGTGGGGCAAGCTTCCTTGCCTCAAGTTTTTAGACCTTGTGGAACAGAGAATCAACAATAGAAATTATAATGACTCTTACATTGTTCTCAAATGTGCCCAGTTATTCAGACTCAATCATGGACTGGTCTAGAAATCAATCCAGTATTGGAAATAACAGTCTTCATTTGGAAGTCTGGTTCCAGACATTTTCAGACATATTTGGAAGTTAGCTGCAATTCTCTAGGATGTTATATTAGCAAGAGATAAAGTTTTGGCAGGATCTGGATTTCAAACAGGTGTTAGCACTTATGTTAAGGCTCTTTTAATTGTTAAGTTAAAAAATTACTTGTTTTTCTTCTACAGTATTTAATGGAAGTTGTATTGATTGTACACCTTCTAATCGTGTTAGTGTGTTCAAGTTAGGCATGCTAGTTACAGAGGTCTGTTAACCAGCATTTGTTTTATTGCCCTGAGTTTCACAGAACCTTGGTATTCTGAAAATAGCTTGCAAGTACTGGAGGAAATGAGTCAGACTTTAAGCAGAAGCAAGAGGGTAGTGGGCTTGAGTATTGCTGGTATAACAGCTTTAATTACATTAATTGCTAGCACCACTACTTCTGCAATTGCTGTGACACAAGAAGTTAAGACAGCTACTTTTGTTAATCATTTAACAAAAAATGTTACTAATGTGTTGAATATACAAGAGGATTTAGATAGGCATTTGGAAGAACAGATTGATGCTCTTTATCCTATTCAAATTATTGGAAGGAGGTTCAGAGTTTAAGAGTAAGGAGCCATTTCAAGTGTCATGCCAAATACCATTAGATTCATATTAGTTCTAAAATTTACAGTGGTAGTCATTATAATTAGGAAAATATTTGAAGACACTTGCAGTGTATTTGGCATAATTTAAACACATCTCTGGATGTTTTAACTTCACATAGTAATTATATGAGTTTGAAGAATGCTGCTCTGCTGAGCATTGATGTGGTAGATACTGCTGATAAAATTACCCATGGCCTGAGGTCAGTATTTCTATTTTGGTCAAGCTTCAAGAATGGCATATATAGCCTCATTATGCTAACCTTTTTTTGCCCTGGCAATACTTTTATTCCTGCCCATCTTGTTAAAGCTTGTCTTCAACAACATCTACGTGTTGTCAGCCAAAGTACATGGCTTGAACCTGAAAACGGACCCCCAGAGTTATTAAATTAACAGGCTGGCAAGCCAAGGACAGGTAAGATTCTGCACAGAGACTTACTAACCTAAGACAGAAATGCACTGCTTTGGATAATGCAAATTCCATGATGGGTAAGGAAGCTATTCTTGTCAGAAAGACCTAAAATAGGCTCAGTCTTGTTAATAAAATAAAAAAGGGGAGAGACGAAGAGCCTTTGGGGCTGCTTGGCAAGAATCTGACATGGGCCAAGGACAAGGAATTAGGCTTCAGGCAGAAATCTGACATTTGGCTAGAACAAAGAAGTAATTTCAGGCAGGAATCTAAATTTTAGGTGAAAACAAAAAAGTAATTTTAGGCAGGAATCTAAATTTTAGGCTAGAACAGGGAAGTTGGCTCAGGTATTTTGGTAATCCTGATAAGCCCTTAGAAACAGTGATCAATCTTGGCAGTGTTCACAGAATTGTGTTTATTGCCTTGCTTATTCTTTGACTAGTTGCATCTATTGTATTGCTAGTTCCTCAACCCAGAACTGACCTGAATACTTGCATGTAATTAAAATGGTATAAAAGCAGAAAGTAGGAGGGGAGATGGGATAGGGGGTTCTAGGGAGGGGGAATGGGGAAAGGGGATGACATCTGAAATGTAAATAAATAAGATAGCCAATAAAAAAAAAAAAGAAGAAGAAAAGAATAGATCAATGTTCCTTGGGAAATGTCCTTTTAGTAACAAAATAAAACAGAAGCACTTATGCCACTTTAAAAAAAAAGATGCTGCAATGAGCTAAAGTTTTTGAGTCAGGACATGTGGTCATGCTCTCCTGAAACACACTGTGATATTACTGATTGTATATGTTTGCTCTTTGTGTAGTTTATTCCCAAGCTCTAACCATTAGATAAGGAGAGGCAAAAGCAAAAGGCAGCTCAAACATTTCTTGTTCAGTCCTGAGATTGAGAATCTGGGGTGGTTTGCTTGATAAGCTTTTCCTGTTCAAGACAGATACAAACATACTAATTACTCATTACCAGGAAGAACTAGCCAGTTGTCTTACTTCTATAAGCTTTCTCGATTTGGTGTTGGGGATATAATTTTTCAACATAATACCAATACAGATGTTATTAATTAGTAGATAATTCTTCATGGCCTTTCCTAGCCAACACAGTAGTTTCAGAATTCTAGTCATAGAGATAAATATGGGTTGGAATGGCAGTTTTCAGAGTCATTATGAATTTTTCATACAAGTGCTTCACCCCACCCACTCTGTATTTACTACTCTGAATACTTAGTGTAATTTGGTCATTGAAAACATGTGTAGTAGCAACTGGGTGAGCAGAGAGTGATGTTCTGTGAAGAGGAAAACAAACAAATAGTCTATAATTAAGGTGTTAAGGAACAGTTGTTGTTTATGTTGTTTGGTAATTAGTAATCACTTGAAATGAAAATGTTTTTCCATGCAGGTAGCTTCTGTATGATTTTGTGTGTGTGTGTGTGTGTGTGTGTGTGTGTGTGTGTGTGTATTTACTTGAGAGTTACTGATGTATCACTGAGATCATTTATGTCACTATATTAGCTTTAGTTTATTCCACCATTAAGTGACTAAATGATCAGCGAAGGTCTTCAAGATTTAGTAACTCAATGCAAATTATAAAGAATGGCTCAGGTTAATTTTATTCTTACCTCTATGTGTATTTTCTGAATGATAAATAATATAAACCCACTCACCCTAATCACAGAAATTCTATGAAGTTGAAATGACATTACTTTCAAAGCATTATTTGCAAAAAAAACTAAATTGTCTTAACAAGAACATGTTTTGCTCTCTGCTGGTCATTTATTGCAGTTGACTACTTGCACTGATTTACATTTTCACAATCACTTTAGAATAAAGCACCTAGCTTTGTTTGCTTTTTTGTTGTTGTGTTTTGTTTTCCAAGTGCTTAAATTGGTAACAGTGGTAAATACCTACTGTATCCATTGATGAGTCCAAGGTAAGATGAACCAAAGTTTTACATTCACAGTTAGTGTTAAAAACTGGGCAAGATCCTCTTTCAAAAAAAAAAAAAAATGAGTAAAAGAAAAAGGAAACAACTTACCCACAGAACCTTCAACCCAAAATTTGTCCCACCTACAAAATATGTGTAGATAGAGATGGAGCAGAAACTGCTGGAAGAGCAAACCAATGACTGACCCAACTTGAGTCCCATCCCAAGGAAAGGGACAACTCCTGACACTAATTAGGATACTCTGATATGCTTGCAGACAGAAACCTAGATAGAATCACTGTCTCCTGAGTGGATTCATCCACAAGCAGCAGATGAAAACAAATGTAGAAATCTGGTGGAGCTTGGGGAGTAATGTGGAAAAGTTGGGGACAGGATTGAGCAAGCAGAAGGGTCAAGGACATCACAGGAAGACATAGAGAGTTCACTGTTCTGGGCCCATGGAGACTTTGAGAGACTGAACTACCAACCAAAGAGCATACAGGGGCTGGACCTAGGTTCTGTACAAATTTGTAGCAGATGTATAGCTAGGTTCTCATGTGTAGTTGCCTAACAATTAAGCCAGGGGCTGTCTGTGACACTGTTGAGGGCCATTGGATCCCCATCTCCTATCTAGCCTGTCTGAGAGAGGACATAATTGCTCCTTCTGGAACTGGATATCCTGCAGTGGTGTGGTACCCAAGGTGGGCTTCCCCTTCTCTGGAGGAGTGAAGGTATTAATTGTGAGAGGGATTATAGGGGAGAGGGTGGAAGGAGAGAAAAGAGGAGGTCCTACAATTGGGATGTAATGTGAGTTAAGAAAAATAAATTATAAAAAAAGGAACAAAACAGGACAAATAAAATAAAACCAGGAACAGTGTGTATCTATTGTCACTGTCATACATGATAATGTGTGATGCCTAGCCCCAAAATCAATATCTAAAACAAGAAAATGTTTACTTGTTTTGTGGGGCTGTGTAGGGTGTCTTGGTTTTTGGTGTGGCATAGACCTTGAACCCCGACTCCAATGGGGCAATGGCAGGTGTTTGGCCATGCCCCCAGAACCCAGGGTCTTGACAATCGGTCTAGATCTCCATTAATCTGCACCTTTCTATCATGTAAGGACAATGCAGCCTCTACCAAAGAGCACAGGGAGAGGGCATGACTACAGGCCCAATTTCCCCCTCCCAATTTAACTCATATCTGTCCTGAGTTGGGGGGGGGCGGGGAGGTGCACATCCAGATTCAACAACCATCCACCATGTTAATAAAACTCTTGGAACCAGACTTTCTCGTGTTATTGGGGCCTGCCATCATGTTGCTATCCTGGAGGACATCCCTGCAAACTTCTAACACAACCTGGGTGTGATTACAAATCCAATTGAAAAACACTATAGATAAATACATAAAAATGAGGATTATTCATGAAATTCAAATTGATGCTTTACAGTTGTGTTTAAGCTTGGAAAATATGTGTACTTACTCTTGGAGTTTTACTGTGTTTATTTGACAAATAAATTGAAAACTATCAAGTGATTAAAACTTATGTCATGCTTGTTACAAAGCACAATATTAATTTTTTTATAAGGCTGGAGGTTAGATATAGAGGAAGGGACTAGCTGGAGGGGACAAATAGAGCTGCCTAGAGAAGGGAAATAGCATAGATTGTAAATGTAACTTTGATTCACCTGCTATAATTATCATTCTTGAGGCTTACTGCCTCTGCCTGCTAAACTAGACCTAGTAGTCCTAGAGACTTCTAGCCCCCATACAGTCTTATCTAGGCCTAGAATGTTTTCAGCTTCTGACACTTACTACTGAATACACTTACCCTCACCTAATTTTATCAGCGTAGTGGCTGGATAGTCAACTCAGTTATTCTGGTTGAAACTCCTTTTCAGGCTGACTGATCAAATCTGGCTTCTCTCTCTTGGCATCTCCAGAATTGCTCTGCTTAGGCTTATACTAACTTAGGCAATATGTTCTAATCTTCTGGCTTCTCCTCATTCTTTGGCCCATTCTGTCTTTCACCTGTTTTTAGATTGTTTTCTCTTCAAACCATCTCTGTAAAACTCTCCTGGTAGAACTGCCTTCTTCCTTTCTGTGCTGCTCTATTCTCCCTCTCAACTCTACTGCTCTTCATGAATTCTACTGTATTACTGTACTCTAGTTTTTTCTTCCTGTGGTGTCTGTTCTCCCTTACATGGTTTCCCTTTCCTCTCTTTTCTCAAGGAGTTGGGTATATCCTATTCTGTCAAATCTTTCTCTGATTCATCACTTTTTCTGTCAGTTAATCAGACATCACTTTCAAATATGTCTTGGATGTTTCTTTCTACAAACTAATTTTCCTGTTGCAGAAAGTATTAGGGGGGGGGGAGAAAGCAATCTGGCTAGATCCTGGCCATGTTCTTGCTCTAATTTCCTGCACTAATGATGGCTCCGGAGGAGACATTGGTGTGGCTGTTGCCTCTGCTCTGTGGCCTCCAGCCCCCAAACCCCAGGGGATATTCGCCATCCCCATGCCCCCATGCGATAGATATAACAATACCAGTACCTTGTAGAAATAAGACTCTTAATCCTTAAAGATTAACCAAATAGATTTATATATTAGCAAATACTCAGTACACAAGATGCCTACACAATTAGAATTGTTATCCCAATTACCTAACCTTGATATCGCAATTACATAACCTGAGAGTGCTAGAGACACAAGGGTGACATTGCAGCCATTTGGCCTCTCTTCCCTCTTCTTCAAACTTTGCCACTCTGCACCTCTCCTTCTACTGCCTAATCACCAGCTCTAGCCTTTATTTTACAAATTAAAGTAGAAAGAAGGTTCACAAGAAGTCACATATATACTGATTCACCCCTCCTCTGCAGCCCCTCTCAGGAAAGCAGAATTAGCATCAAAATACAAGACCAGGGCTGTCCACAACATTTTACTTTCATTGTTTGAGTTTAAAAGTGAGCACTAACAGTGAGTCTGTATTTTAGCCAGTGGGTTTAAAGATGTATGCTAAGGCATGAGCCATACTCTAATTAGAAATGGGTTCCAAGATCCTGTAACACCTACCTAGCTAACTTCCAACTTGTGAAAAGGAAGGAAATTGTGGTGAAGCAGTACTTTAATCCCAGCACTTGGGAGGAAGAGGCAGACCAATCAGAGTTTGCGGTCACTCTGATCTACAGATCCAGTTCTCTAGGCAATGAAAGAAACCTCAGAAAGATTGTGAAAATGTATTTGAACAAGAAACTACTTTCTAGCTCCAGCAAACAGCAGGACTTGGCCAGTATAGATATGGACGTGGTGTTGGCTTTAGAATCCAAAGTACAAGAATGAGGTTATGTAATTTCCCCCCATGACTGAGGAAAGCCTCTGAGGCAGGCACATGTCATGGATGTCCCTGCATGGAGGTCTAGAAAGGACTTTGTAGGAAGCTGTGAAGGTGAAGCCTGGATTGTGTTGGAGACCCTAAGATATTAGAGATGCCAGAGGCTTGGGATAACTGCCTTAGGAAATCTGCAAAAGAGGTGTAGAACCCTTTTAAGATAGGAAAGTGTGTTGAGTCACTATCATTGAAGGGAGATGAAGATTTGAAAAGCTCTTTGACATCAGACATGTAGATGAAGAGTTTGGAGTTTGTGCATCTGGTGCTGTCTTACTTATGTCCAGGATTTCCTCACTATGTTCCCTTTCCTCCCTTTTGGAACAGTAATGCCTATACTGTGCTATAATATGTTAGACGTGTGTCATCTTTTTTTTTTTTTTTCATTTTTATTTTACCAGGGGTTACAATTAAGACCTTGCCATGATTCTTAGATGAGAGCATGAACACTGACTTTTAAACAGGGTTGAGATTGATAGACTATGGAGACTGTTGAGATTGGACAGAATACATATCTGCATTATATCTTTGCAAGCCTATGGGGGCCAGAGAATAGAATATGGTGGTTTGAATGATGATGGCCCCCATAGGCTCATAAATAATGTCAATATTAGGAATATGGCCTTGTTGAAGTAGGTGTGGCCTTGTTCAAGGAAGTATGTCACTGTGGGTCGGGATTGAGGTTTCTGAAGCTCAGTTCAGACTCACTATCTCCTGCTGTCTTCCTATTGCCTGCAAATCCATATATAGAATTCTCTTCTACCTGTCCAGTATCATGTCTGCTTATATGCCATCCCCAGTTAAATGTTTACATTTTTAAGATTTGGGATGATCATGGTGCATCTTTACAGCAAATAGAAAGCATACCTAAGACAGATGCCTATTAAGACAGTCTCTTGAAGATTAACAGTTTTTTTTTTTCCTGATCTCAGAGAAGCCCTTTGAAATTTTCCCTCTGGCACCATTGATTTAGTAGGGTAGTGAGCAAGGGATGGGAGGTTCACTGGGAAAACTCATGCATATTTACACAAGAAGTTCTGGCCATTAAGTCCAGAGGTGGGCAGATTGCTGAGCACAACTAAAGATCATATATCCCATTTAAAATAATGGCAGATTCAAAGTCTTTGGGTAGAAAAATTAGAAATACAGCCAAATTTAATTCTAGGTCCCCTAGTAAAAGTGAATATGTGTGACCTCAGTATTTGAGTTTGCTTCTTTTAAATTTCCCTAAAAGGTTTTATCTAATACAAAACCAAACTAAAAACAACAAAAATAAGACAACTTGTAAAGTCTATCTGCTCATTTAAAGTAGCTGCTAGTTTCAATCACCCAGAGTACAAGACTTGACCCCAAGTGTGCCTAAGTAGAGGATGGCATCCATTAAGATCCATGAGGCACATTAAGTCAATCCTAACAATTATCGTCATGGCAAAGTAATAGTTTTAGAAAATGACCCTCTTATAAAACCTTCTAGTTCTTTCTTTTCTTGCTCAAAACTAGAATAATTTTATTTTCCATGTTCATGTGTTTCATATTCTTTCCAATTTCCTATAAATGTCAGTTACCGTACAAAGAGTAAAACCTTTATTTTTATACTTAATATGGTTTTATATTCTGGAGGAAATCTTTTTTTGTAATTTTCAAAGTAGTTTAATCTATTGCTAAATGTTGAAATTACTATATGACTACCATGTAGAATTATTCTGTACTGTCTAGTATATGTCACTGGTATATCAGGAAAAAAATAAAACTCATAATTACTATTCAAATCAATCAATTAGTTAATTTCCAATAATTAAGAAAGAATTCATGTTCTATTAAGTATAAATTATTATTAATTAATAACATTTTTATATATAAATTTATATATAATAACATTAGCTTAACTTTATTATTAAAAATTAGTTCGGAGAAGAATTTGAGGGAAGGGTCAACCAATGGCTGGCATAGTTAGAGACCATACCATGAGAGAGAGAGCCTTATCTGACACTATTAACAATTTTCTGCTATACTTTCAGATAGGAGTGTAGCATAACTCTCATCACAGAGGCTATACCCAAAACTGATGGGAACAGATGCAGAGACCCACAGCCAAACATTATGTAGAGCTTGAGGAATCCTGTAAAAGGATGGAAGGAAGGATTGAAGGAGCCAGAGGGGTCAAGGACACACACACACACACACACACACACACAAACACACACAAACCTTACAGAATCAACTAATCCTAAGAGAGATTGAGCTGCAAACAATAGAACAGGATTGAGATGGAACTAGGTCTTCTGGAAATATGTAACAATTGTGCAGCCGGGTTATCCTGTGGGACTTCTGAAGCTGGAACGGGGGCTGTCTCTGACCACACTGCCTGCTTTTGGATCCCTTTCCTGTAACTGGGCTGCCCTGTCTAGCCTCACTAGAAGGTGAAGTTAGCCCTACTGCAAGTTGATATACCAAGGCTGGTTGATATCTATGACCGGTCTCTCCTTTTCTGAGGAGAAGGGGAGGAGGAGTAGATGTGGGGAAATGATAGGTGAGAGGGAGAAATTGGGAGAAGAGGATAGAGGGGAAACTATGATTGAGATGTAAAGTAATAAAATAACTTAATCAATAAAAAATAAATTGGAAAACTATGTAGTTTGAACACATTCATTTTTAAAACTTCCAATGATCACGATGAATAAAATTCTGGGTAACATAGAACTAAAGTATTCTTCATCTTACTTGAGTAAAGAACTATATTTTGAAACTCTGAAGGTGTGAGAAATCATTATTAGCTAATGTGTTCCTTAAGTCTCAATGAATATTTACAGATTTCTGACCATTTTTTTGTCATGGTAATCAATGTATTATTAAGTGTATATGTAGTAGCTCTACAATGCACACATTCACAAACCAAGTAAATGAATGTCATACACACACACACACACACACACACACACACATACAGACACACTTGTGTATATACATAATTTTCTATAACAAAATTTTTCAACCCAATTGTTGCCTGTGCCGGGATAACTCTGTTCCCCAATGTGAACAGATGTGTCCTTGCTGCTGATATTAGAGGAAGAACTATAAATACTCCCTTCACTGTTCATTGCTGTTGTTTCTCATCTGTAATTATAAAGAAGTACTTTCCAAACTTGAAAAGATAAATCTTTATTTAGTTTTGAAACATTCTTTTCTATAAGAATTAATTATTATTTCTATTATCATATACAATGGTAATCAGAATCATCTCTTTTGAATTACAGAAACCATAAGATTTCTTTCCTTTTAAAATTGACTTTGTGTCTATTCTTCTGCGGTCATCTCTGTTCTAGACATGAAAATTAACTTTTGACCCTTTCAGCGATTTTGCTAGCATTGAGCATGTGACTGGTACAGTTTTAATCTTTTGGTTCTAGTAGCTGTTTTCTCTGTAGATTTTTCAGTGATGTTTGTCATGAATTCTCCAGTGACGCCATGAGAAGTCCAGTTTCAGGCTGTTACTTTCACCTTTGTAGGTTACTTTGACACTCACTACTTGTCTTGTGGAATGTTCTCAATGAAACATGACATTTCCTCATCTTAGTCATCACTTAATCAGACACTAAATTTATGTATGTAGTAGGAGATCATGAAGCCAAAACTTAAAATATCTTTCAAACACAGCAAAAGGATTGTGTCATATCATTGTGACTGCTGCAATATTCCATAATGGATAGAATACTGAAATATTACTGAATTACAAACAGTGAATGTAAGTAAAATTGCTATATAATACAGGTTTAATTTATTGTCTTTACTTTTTATAAATTCTTCCATTAACTATCATTTTCATCTAAAATGATGTCCCAGTATTAGAACACCTAGCATGGTGGTTTGAATAAGAAATGTACCTAATAGTATCACATAATTAATACTTAAATACTCATTTCTAAGTTAATGGCACTTTTTGGGTAGGTGGTGCAGCTTTTATGGAGGCAGGTGTTGAGAACTCATAGACACATCCAATTTTTTCTCTCTCTCTCTCTCTCTCTCTCTCTCTCTCTCTCTCTCTCTCTCTCTCTCTCTCTCTCTCTCTCTCTCTCCCTCTCCCTCTGGTTCATGTTTGCAGGTGAATATGTATTTTCTCCACTTCTTGCTCCTTCTGGCAAGCCTGATGCTTGCTGCCATGCTTTCTTGCCATGATATACTCTTATCCTTCTGAAGCCTTATACTCAAATAAATAAAGTCTTCTATAATTTGCTATTTCTTCTTCTTATTTTTATCACAGGAACCTAAGAGTAATTAACATATAAGTTGACACCAGAAGTGACTGATATGATGATCTTGGTTAATGTTTTACTGCTATGAACATATGAAGAGTTGCCATGACCAAGGCAACTCTTATAAAGGACTAAATTTAATTGGGGATGGCTTACAGGTTCAGAGGTTTAGTCCATTATCATCAATATGGGAGCATGGCAGCATCCATGTAGAGTTGGGGCTAGACCAGCTGAGAGTTCTACATCTTCATCCAAAGGCAAACAGGAGAAGACTGTCTTCCAGGCAGCTAGGATGAAGACCATGTCCACAATGACACACTTCTTCCAACAAGGCAACACCTACTTTAACAAGACTATACCTCCTAATAGTGCCACTCTGTGGGACAAGCATATACAAACCACCACTGACTATGTTGTTTCTTGGAAGAATTTGGTAGATTGTGAAAATTTGGAATAGAAAAAAAATGGAATAGAAATTTGTTGAATTGTATATACAGAGATTAGTAGGTCATTTTATAATTTATTTAATGGAAGACCTAAGTTCTGAGGTTAGTGTGAACCTAACACAAGAGGTTTATAAAAGGTAAAATATTATCCGGTATGCTAGAAGGCATTTTGTGATACTTCAGTAAAAAATGTTTTTGCCTTTTGATCTGTCCTAAGAATTTAACTGAGGCTACATTGAAAAGTAATGGAATAAGTCATTTGGCAAAGAATATTTCAAGGCAGCATAACTTTGAATCAGTGGCATACATTTTACTGTCAATGATTATACAGGTCTATAACTATATAGAGCAAGTGGGGCAGAAAGAAATACACAATGTACAACTTTGGGAGAAAAAGAGGGTTAGGAAGCTAAATGTGGCAATAAGTACATACTTCCTACTTTCTTACTAAAACATAATTTCCAATTTTTAGAAAACTGTTTATTTTATACCTCTGTGAAGATGAAACTATAGAATGTGCATAAAAATCTCTGCTTCAGATTACAGTAATAAATTAACTGTGTGACAGGCAGAGGGGAACAGTTGTTATCATGATATGAGCATTGAAATTAAGCAAAATGTTAATAACTCTCTTTATGTTTCTAGAGAAGTAATACTTTGTTTTTTATAAATCCAACCAAACCTTATGACATTCAATGGATGAATTAAAAATAATGAAAACACAGATGTGTGATCTTCCTGAGTTCCTGAATATCATTTTGACAGGTGATAAACAAGCTGTAGGTAATAAACAGGAAGATATACTTTAGTAAGTGGAACTTTGAAAATGTATGCTCAAATGGCTTGAACCGGCAGAGTAAGCCACATCAAACTTGAATGTAATAAATGAGAAGAATAAACATTGGATCCATAAAAATCAGACTAATTTTGTAAAAATGATTTTATTTAGCAAGATAGGATAAAGAAATAGAAACTATTCTGCATAAATTAAATGGAATCTAAATTTTTTGTTTATTCTAAATATGTGCTTTATTTGAAAAATGTGTATGATTTTGTAAAGTTCATTCTTTACTGAAAAATTCTCCTGTATGCCTAATCTACATATTTCCTTCAATTTTTTCTCATGAGATTTAAGACCATGAATTATAATTCTTTGAGTTGATTTACCTAAAAATATATTTTTTGGGAAAATCTACAAGTTTTTTTAAACATTTTATCTTTAATGGACAGACCAAATAAATGAAAATTAGATGATGATTTAGAAATTGCTTTATAATCATGAAAACAAATATGAATGTACATCTTTAAGCTACACTATGATATAATTGTTTGATAAATTTTAATATGTACTTATGCATAATTTGTATTGCCTCTGTGTGTGAGTTTGAGTGTGAATGTAGTGTGTGTGATTATGTACACTTGCTTGTCTCAGCATGCTAATGGAAGATGGACATAACCTTCATTTCTGGATGTCAATCCTGTCCTTCCACCATGCTTGTGGTGAGGTCTCTTGTTCACTGCTTGAGGATTGTTAACCCATAAGCTTCCAGGTTTTGGAGTACCTCTGAATTCTATATTGCCTTAGGCATGCTAGCTAGAATTACAAATGCATGTTCACAGCAGGCTTTATGTGGGTTCTAAGAATGCCATACTTTATTTACTGGGACACCTCTGTCGCCCTGGTGATTTTTTTTAATAGGTGATTTTGGAAACATTGAGATTTTGTTAGATTACAGATAGTGATGGATGGACAGAATGTTCATGTCCAAAGGGAACATATATCCTTCCTTCTGCCTCAAGGCTCAGGAATGATTGCAGAAGAGAGGTAGAAAGAAAGAGGTGGTGGTTAATTACAGAACACACCATTTCTGAAAACAATAAAATAATTCCACATCTAAACTCAAAGCATTTGAGATGTTGTGTATAAAACATGTGTAAGGCCAAGTCAAACGAAATGCAGGCACAGAGATGGGATACAGAGTTATACCTCTAGCCATGGAGATACTGGCGACTGTTAACACTTTCTCCCTCTCTCTGTCTCTCCCTCTTTTCCTTTCTCCCTCCTCTTCTCTCCCTCAACCTTCTCTCTTTGCTAAGAGAAGAGAGAGACAGAGAGTCACTTTTCTTTGAGAGTGTGGCACCTAGTAAGTGTATCACTCTTTATGGGAACACATATTTGAGAATCTTTGGGCAGCACTGGTCTTAAAGGAATAAAACAGTTATTAAGTGTTAAGAAAGAAGAGATGGATCTGGGAATATTTGGTAGAGTGAATATTATCAAAACAAAATGAAATGAAATGCTTTTCCAAATTATAAAAAGGTAAATTAAAAAAATAATAGTACAAATAAGTCATGTAACAAATTTACTACATTATAAAAACCAAATTAGAGAAAAAATTAGATAAAAATTTATTCAGTGAAACTAATTATAAATATCATTCCCTTAGATATTTTTATGTCATGCTATTTTATACTTGTTTTGCAAAAATACTAAATTTTGAATAGTATACTAATTCATAAATTATGAGTTTTAAGATTTCTATTACCACAATGTTAATTCTATGAGAATATTCATTATTTTTAAGTGTTTTATTTCCATGGATAATTTGTCAATTACTATGATATTTTAAATTATTTTATTTTGATATTTGAGAAATATAACTGAATATATTTATCCTATACAATTTGTTTTGAAATATCATGTCATGTAAAGAATAAATGTTGCTATTTAACATATATAATCTCTACATATTTACTGATTGTGATGAAGACATTACCATCTATTCTTGGCATTTTTCAGAATTCGATATATTAACCATATGTTAACTAACATACAACTTTTAATAATATGGGAATCACTGTTTTCTACTTTTTTTATAAGTCTTAGTTAGGGTTTTACTGCTGTGAAGAAACTGTAAGACTCTGAAGAGCCTTTGCTACTGAGGACCCCCTGAGTGAACCACAGGGAGCCAGAGATTGATGCAAAAGCAAGAAGAATTTATTTTTCCAGCATGCTGGGGTTGTCCTGCATTCAAAGGAGAGGCAACCTGTTTGGCCAGTTTTGATACAGCTTTCAGAGGTAGAATAGAGCAATAGACTCTAGGCACAATAGTAGAACAGTGTGATGTTTAAAATGATTGGTTCTTAGGTTGGTCTGCCCTGAGGAATGTTTCTACTTGCTCTGGGCTTCCTTTGACTGCAAGTGGTCAATGGTCCCCCCCCCCCCCCCACCCTCTGTGGTTTTCCTGAGGAATGTAATTAGCCTTTCCCTTCTGGAGGGGAAGGATGCCTACTTGCTTCATGACTTCTTTTTCAAAGAGGGGAAGGGTCTGGTGTAATTTTCCAAAGGCTCTGAGCTGACATCTTCAAAATACCATGATCAAAGTAACTGTTATAAGAACAACATTTAATAGGGACTGGCTTACAGGTTCAGAAGTCCAGGGCATTATCATCAAGGCAGAAGCATGGCAGCATCCAGGCAGGCATGGTGCAGGAGGATCTGGGAGTTCAACATCTTCTTCTGAAGGCTGCTAGCAGAATACTGGCTTCCAGGCAGCTAGGATGAGAGTCTTATAGCCCACGACCACAGTCACACACCTACCCAAGGCCACACCTACTCCAACAGAGCCATACCTCCTAATAGTACCCCTTCATGAGCCAAGCATATTGAAACATTCACATATAGTATTACATGTTTACATTTCATTCTCCATTTTGTACATTATATTTTTGAATATGTATTTCTAATTAAATTTTTATTTAAAGTTGAGATTTGAAGGAAAAAGAATCACAGGGATACAAATAAATACATAAAATCTTATGAGGGACTTTCCTTTGGAAATTTACATGACAGAGAACGTAGAATTGTATTTCATGCAATTACAGATACTTGATCATAGGAAACAGGTTTATGTGCTTTTAGAAGTCACATGGATGTACATTTATGCTATGTATTTTTATGCATCCATTTTGTAGATTAAGTTAAAAATCAGTGTTCTCCATTAATTATGTAAAAAATTTCACTTTCAAGAAACTATTTAGTGAACTGTCAGGAGCTGTGTCTCATGATGATGTTTGTGAGCCTTTTCCTCAGCAGAATTCCTTAATACTGCTTAATACAGATTTGAGGAATCTATAACAATGGTGTATTATCACTGCATCATCTTAACACTCACAGACTTGCAATTCAAACATATTTGCAATTTAATGCTATGGTGATTTAAATATGCTTGGCCCAGGGAGTAGCACTATAAGGAGGTATGGTCTTGTTGGAGTAGGTGTGGCCTTGTTGGAGTGGGTGTCACATTATTGGAGGAAGTCTTTCATTGTAGGGGTAGGCTTTGAGATGCTTCTCCTAGTTGCCCGAAGACAATCTTTTTCTGGCTTCCTTTGAAAAAAGATGTAGAACTCTCAGTTCCTTCTCCAGCACCATGGGTGCCTGGAGGCTGCCATGTTTCCAGTCTTGATGATAATAGACTGAACTTCTTTGAAACTGTAAATTAACTTCAATTATATGTTGTAATTTAAAAGTGTTGCCTTAGTCATGGTATCTCTTCACAGCAATGGAAACCTTAATTAAGAACAATGTAGATTTTTATTTGTGGTGGAATAAAAAATATCTTCTATTCAACTTTGCTCCATGTGTTTAGATATTTTGCCTGCTTGTACATATATGTATCCCATCCATGCAATGTCTATAGAGATCAAAAGAGAAAACTGAACCCACTGAAACTGGAGTTACAGATGGTTGTGAGCTAGCATGTCAGTGATGAGAATCAAACCTTGGTCTGGAAGAGAAACAAGTACTCTAAACCAATGAGGCATCCCTCTGGTCTAGCAAAAAGATAAATGTGTGTGTGTGTGTGTGTGTGTGTGTGTGTGTGTGTGTGTGTGTGTATTTCTGTGCATATATAAACATATGCAGATGTATAAGTGTATATGTATGTACATACATATGTACACAAGTATGCTACATGTATGTATGTATCTATGTATATGTTGTATATTACCCAAGTGAAGAAGAATCACTCATGTATTTTATCATACTTTAGTGTCCTAAGTTATGATAAATTATTTTGTTTATATTTTTTATGGTTTTTCTCAATTCTGTCTTATTCTTCTGTCAGAGAGGTCATAAAACATAATGCTTTTACAAGAAGACTTCCTTGTATAAATAAGCATAATGTTTTAGAATATGAACAAAGGTATCTGAAAACTTATATTCTAAAGTAATGAAGGTAACTATTCCAAATGTTCTCAGAACAGCATGAGCCAAATGAATTTATAAGGAGTCCCACATAAATCTCAGAAGACAGGCTTTGATTTGGAAGATTAGAGCCTCAGAAGCAGAAGTAATGGTAAAGAATAATAATCTCTGAATTAAAAAGTTTATAAATAACATGAAACATAATAAAGTTATGAGGCTTATCATCTCTTTTAACACATATACTCAACAATATATATTTGTTATTGTCTGGGTCTTGTTTTATTCTGGGCTAAGAAGAGAAATGCATCTTGCGTATATAGCTTTAATCTGATTAACTTTTATCAAGAAAGTTAGGAAAGAAAATGATAAGTGTGTGTGCATATAAAAGAGGAGAAAGACATAGAAAAAAGCAACAAATGGTGTGAATTATAGAGGAATTTAAATCCAGTAACATGGCTTAGCTGGCACGGGATCACATCCAAAGATATGATCTGGCCAGAATGCACACACACCCTGGATTACAGTGTGATCTGGCTAGAATACAGACATAGCAGTAGTACCCATATTTAATCTTTAACAGTGAAAGTCCAGTTAGTTTGTAGAAGAAAGAAGCCATGTTTGGAAGGGACATCTAATTGATCTAATTGAGGGGCAGACAAACTGATGAATCAAAAAGATTTCACACAATGAGTCAGAGATAAGATATGCCCAACTCACTCAACAACAGCACAGAGAAGAGAAGCTACATAAGAGGAGTGGAAGAAAAGACATATATGTGGCAGTTTTATTGGGACAGTTTTACAAAGACAGGTGGCAAAGACAACAAGCTAGACACAGGTGAAGACAGAACAAACCAGAGAGTGAGAAGGAGCTAGAAGGTTAGAACATATTGCCAACATTGTTATGAGGCCAAGCAGAGCAAGTCAGAGAGAAACCAGATTGAATCTAATCTGACTAAAATTAGATTGTATCAAGGATAGAAGCTTTACAAAGGGTAGAAGCTTCCTGGCCTAGGCCGAGGGACAGATAAAACACAGAAAGAAATGTTCTAGGCTAAGTGCAAGCCATTTATTAGTACATCTTGTGTATGCATCTCATCTTATCACTTCATCTGAGGAAATGAAAGTGACATTTACAGTGGGTTTGAGTATATTTTCATAAATAGATACAAGAAAAATAATTCTTGTATCTCAACAAGAATTATGTATTAGATTATATTCTCCTTAAAGAGATAGCTCATATTAAAATAAAGAAAATAAATTTCAAAACATCTGTAGATCTTTGGTTAAAATTTGTACTAATACTTTCTTTTATTATTTTACAGGAAATAGTATTTCTTTTGGTTAAACTGTTACATTATGGTTGTGAAAGACTTGGAAAGTATTCAATCCTCTCATCATGTGCTTACTTTTACTAATCAGTGAAAGCACATTATGTATGTTAAACACATTGAACAAAAATTAATGTTAATTTGAGCTAAGAGATGATGATTTCTTTTTCTTCTCTGAGAGTCATTATCTATCTTCACTATACATTCTGGAGAAAGCAAGTATACACACACACACACACACACACATCTGTATGTCTATAGGTATGTATGGCAGACACATTGCAAAGGACAGAAGATATCTGACAGAAAGTGCAGACTAGATTCACCTGGGATTGTCCAGAGGAAGTATCAATTCTTGGAGTTCAGCTGGAAGGCCAGAGACACTGGAGAGACTCCAAAGCATCTGGAGTCTTGAGCCTGAAGCAAGGAATGGTACATGGGCCTCCGAAGACAGCAAATCACAGTGATAAAAGACTATGGGTTCCACCAAAATTGATAATGATAGGATCCAAGTAATAGAACCTTGCACATGAAAGGGGAGACTCAAGGATGGGAGGGATGCAGAAAACCAACCCAGATGATGCAGAAAGCTCAGCTGCCCTGCAGGAAGACAGCTCAAGAAACTGGCTAAAAAAGAACAGACCATTCATCAGACTGGCAGACTGGAAAACCTAGATGCTGAAATGGCTATTTGCTGAAGGATGAATGGTCAGGACTACAGTTATGAAGGACCATCTCATCAGTAGATCTTCATAAGGACAAGCAGATTGTAAAATTTGTGGAACTGATAATTATTTTTACAGGGACAGCTTTACAGAACAAGAATTCAGTAAGAACAAGAAAGGGTAAGCTTATTCAGCAGTCTCAGAAGTTTAAAATATTCTAGACCATGATCAGATTATATGGAGGCTAAAAGCTAGGATGACTGAGTGTTGGCCTTAATTGGAACCAAAAAGTAGCTACTAGTTACCTTCATAACATTCATACCACCAATAAAATAGCTTTTAATATAAATAAACATGTTTATTTTTCTTGGGTTTATTTAAAGGCAAAAACAAAATTAAGAATTGGAAACAAATAGTTCTTCAAGCAGTGAATGCCAGAGAGGAAATGTAAATATTCACTGTTAAATAAATGCAAAAAAAGCTAAAAGGGCTCACTTCTGTGTGACTCCAAAATCTGACCTGCTGAGAAAAACTACATAGACAGACAACTATCTATTTGAGAGAAGTTTAGTGGAAAGAAGGATAGAATTAACAGGGAGAAGTCATTTGGTGTGAAATTTTGGGGCAGAAACATTAATGATGCTGTGTTATAATAGTAGACATAGATATATTTTGTTGATGACTGTTTTACAAACAAAATTTTATAGCACATGGAGCGAATCCCAAGATAAGGCTAAAAGTTTAGTCAATAATTATATGTAAATATTGGTTAATTAACTGTCAGAAAATATACTACATATGTAAAACTTAGATCATACAGAAACTATGTTTGCTCCTTCTATTTTCTGTTCATCTAAATGACTTGAAGTCTGTTAACTGAGAAAATACTGAAGACAGTAATGAACTCCAGATAGTTCCTTCTTTATGAACAGAAAAACTATTATATGGTTGTCATTTTGAAGGATTAAAAATACTCAGGAGACATAAAATATGTATTAGATAATTGGAAATAGACTCACTAAAAAATTAATAATGGTTCTCATTTCAGAATCTTCATATTTTTGGAAGAACAGAAAGTTGGTAAACAGATGTCTTAATCTTTATTTGTTCAAAAATGTCATGAAGAAAACTCAGAAAAGGATGTATCAATTTTCAGCTAAGCAGCCAAATGTCATTCTTGGTGTTTTAATAAGAGTTTCTGTAATTCTGGAAACTGATTAGACAGGTGATAGAAAAGATAAAATGTCAAGTGAGTGTTGCAACCACCCAGAGATGACTAATACCAAGAAACAGTACCAACAGAAATCTAGGTAAAGAGTGGGGGAAGGGAAGTATAAAATAAAAAATAAAGTATCAGCTTTGCAGAAGTTTTGGTTAGACAGTGTAGTCCTTGCTTGAAAGAATGGCTTAAAAACACCGAGCCAAAAACATACTAGGAGAATCTCTCTCTTTTTCTTATTTTTTATTAACAATTTTATTTGTTTACATTTCAAATGATATCCCCCTTACTGGTTACCCCTCCTCAACCCCCCCCAATCCCATTACCTCTTTCCCCATCCCCTTAGCCTCTATGAGGGTGCTCCTCCTCCCACTCACACACTCCCACCTCACCACTCTAGAATCACCCTATGCTGGGCCATCAAGTCTCCACTGGACCAAGGGTCTCTCCTCCCATCGACATCAGATAAGGCCATCCTCTACTACACATACAGCTGGAGCCATGGATCCCTCTATGTACACTATTTGGTTGGTGGTTTAGTCTTTTATATTTATTTCTAATTAGGTATATGTGAGGGTAGGGTTACGGACTTAAGTGTGGAGAACAGAGAGTTAAATCCCCCAAAACTGCAATTACAAGTGGTGTGAGCTACTCAATATTGGTGTCAGACTTTAAACTTAGGTCCTTTGCAAGAGCAGTAGACATGTCCAATGACTAATCCATTGCTCAATCCTGTTCAGGGAGTTTTCTCTTTTATCTCTTCTTGTATTAATATGTTCTGTTTGCTAACAGGCTAAAAACAGCATAGGAATCATCAAGATAATCTGTAAATAGAATTGTAGAAATGATAGTTGAGGTCATAGAAAAGGAAAATTTTAAGAAGAAGCACCATATCAATTACAGTAGTTCTTATATAATTGTGTCAGTTTGTATTTACATGTTGGCCAGGATAATACTTAATTTGTCACCATCTGAACAGACATTGAAATTCAGCTCTATTTTGAAGAGATAAGGTAAACTTTTCTTGTCCTTTCTTGAGAATCACAACTCAATATGATGGACATTATTTCTAAAATAAAACTCAGAGAGTATTGATATTGTAGACATTATTTAATCATGACCTGAGGATTCTGCCCTTCCTTTATCTTTTCAGTTCCCAGATAAAACACACACACACACACACACACACACACACACACACACACACAGACACACACAGCTTTTAAATTTACAATAAGCCTTAAATATCATAAGAGCTGGACAGGAATCTCCCCTCTATGCTTTTAGAACCTACCTTCTTATCGATAACCCTGAGTTATTACTTACTATGTTTCAACTGGACTGCTCTTAAATCTAGTTGGCCAGTCCTCAGAGCCATATTTTCATGATTCACCTAACCAATGATTGCAGCTTCTTTCTTTTCCTTCACCTTCTTCTTCTTCTGGTTCTGCTCTGACTCCCAGCCAGAGAATATTGAGCACCATGTATGTCTCTTCTGCCCAGCTATTGGCTGCCAGAAACTTTATTTACCAGTCAGAAAAATTTGGGGGCAAGGTCACACAGTATCACTTGGTTCTATATGCAGACTTATTTGTACCTGGGACAACCAGGCCTTGGGGGCCCAATATTAGCATTAGAATACAAGCAGCATCAGGCCAACCCACCCCAAGAAAGATAAGAGAATTGAGACACTGAACATAAGTCTTGAGCTATAGAGTATCAAATTCCCCAATTTTCTTTTTTCTTTTTTTTTTGACTTAGATACATAATTTTGAGCTAAAGAATTTTGCTACTCAATAACAATAAGTGAAGATATAAAAAGTTTCACAAGGCTGATCTAGTGGTGATGTTATATCATCCAAAAAGTCTCCCAAAGCATTGCTTTCTTAGGGATAATATAAGATATGGCCTCTTTCTCTCCCTTCTCTCTCTCTCTTTCTCCCTCCATCCCTTCTTTCCTCCCACTTTGTCTACTACACACACACACACACACACACGAATCTACATTTATCTCTTCCTATCTACCTATTTATTATCTATCTATCTATCTATCTATCTATCTATCTATCTATCTATCCATCTATCAGACTATTATATCTGGACATGACTAGACATTTGAATTATTTTGGTTTATTTATTTATTTACATTCCAGATTTTATTCTCACCTCCCCCCTGCCCGTCCTTCAACTGATCCACATCCCATACCTCTAACCCACCCCCCTCTGTCTCCACGAGGATGTCCCCACCCCCCTCCTCCCATCCTACCAGACCTCTAAACTCCTCAGGGCCTCCAATCTCTTGAGGATTAGGTACATCTTCTCTGATTGAACACAGACCCCAGCAGTTCTCTGCTGTGTATGTGTTGAGGGCCTCATATCAGCTGGTGTATGCTGCCTGGTTGGTGGTTCAGTGTTTGAGAGATCTCAGGGGTTCAGATTAATTCAGACTGCTGGTTCTCCTATAGGGTCTCCTTCCTCAATTTCTTTTAGCCTTTCCCCAATTCAACCACAGGGGTCAGTCAGCAGCTTCTGTCCCTTGGTTGGGTGCAAATATTTGCATCCGACTCTTTCAGCTGCTTGTTGGGTCTTCTGGAGGGCAGTCATGATAGGTCCCTTTTTGTGAGCACTTCATAGCCTCAGTAATAGTGTCAGGCCTTGGGATCTCCCCTTGAGCTGGATCCCACTTTGGGCCTGTCTCTGGACCTCCTTTTCCTCAGGCTCCTCTCCATTTCCATCCATGTAGTTCTTTCAAACAGGAACAATTATGGGTCAAAGTTTTGATTGTGGGATAGTAACCCCCTTCCTCATTTGATGCCCTGTCTTCCTGCTGGAGGTGGGCTATATAAGTTTCCACTGTAGGGCACTTCATCTAAGGTTACTCCCTTTGAGTCCCGAGAGTCTCTCACTTCCCAGCTCTCTGGTGCATTCTGGAGTGCCCCCCTCCCTAGGTTACCTGTTTCCATTCTTTCTGCTGGCACTCAGTACTTCAGACTTTTCCACTCATCCAATACCAGCTCAAGTTCCCCTCTCCCTAAACCTCTGTTCACTTTCCCTCCCAGGTACCTCCTTCTGTCTCCACTCGTGACTGCTTTCTTTTCAGGGTGATGCTAGAGAATATCAAACAAACATTCAAGATTTTTGTCCTCATTGACTAACAATATGATTCTTCATCAAGAAAGTATAAGGCAAGATCATTCAGAACACCTGGCCATCCATCCCACTCTATTCTAAATCATTCCATCATTGCCCTTAGATATGGTCCCAGCAGACATATAAGTGTGAGCAATCTATTCATCACCTTGCAAGTAGAAACCACTTGAGATCTAGAAGGCTATGCCCCACCCCCCAGCAACAAAAAGATACCTCTTTTACTGCAACAAGAAGCCCTTTCACTCTGCATTTGCTTGGCAGTGATCCTGTGGTTTTGTTGGGATTCTGCAAAGTAGAGCAAGCTTAAAATACCCTTAAAAAGATCAAGAAATATAGATAGTGCACACAAAAGACCTGAATGTCTGGCATGTATTAAACAGCTATAACAAACAGTTCTACTTACACAACTGGAAAGATGGTTTGGAACACTGGATGCTTTTTCATAGGAACCAGGTTCAAGACCTACTAGCACTTACATGGCAGCTTGCACTTATCAGTATCTCCAATTTCAGGGGATCTTATGCCTTCTTCTGGAATCTTTGCATCAAAAATGAGAGTGCTACACATATGCATATGCAGGCAAAGCACTCATAATATAAGATAAAATAAAAATTAAGTTTAAAATAAAACACACACAGTTCCTGGGAGCAAGTACAAGCAGGCTTCCAACAAACAGAAACAAAATGTTTCACTCTTCAAAAACAAATTCTCAACAAATAAATAGGAAAAGAAGAGATAACTAGCGATTTTAGAATCGATAACAAAATATGTGGAGTCACTTTTACTGTGGATCTCATTAAATATGTTTTACAGTAGAATTTTCTCTTTAAACTGATAAATAGTAGTTGATTTTCAAATGAAAAAAAATATGGTCTTTTCAGTCTGCTACTTGAATGATTTTAGTCTAAAAATGAACAGTTTCAGGCATGTGTGAAACTTGAATTCAGTATCTAACTTTCTTGAAAGCAAACTAGAAAATATAGTTAATTTAAGGGAAAGAATGACTAAAACTCAAGTTGAATGAGGATATAAACATTTAAATAAAATACAATGAAGTCAGTATATAAATCTAAAGAAATACGGATGAAGACGAATCAAAGTTTTGAATTCTAAACACACAAAAAAATAAATGATATTAGTAGATTTGTGTGTGTGTGTGTGTGTGCACATGTGCGCATGCATGCACATGCATGCGCACATGTGCGATTGTGTGTGGAAGGGAATTTTACATATAAGGAGAAACAAATTCAATGCAAATGTATTTCTCATAAAATTATGTAGAACAAAAGAAAATGCACTATAATTCATAAATGCTGAAGGATAAGAAGCTATAAACCTAGAATTCTGTATCCAGAAAATACATTATATAGGAATAAATAGGGGGTGGTGAAAGACATTCAGAGATGGAAAAAAAAGTAAAGACAATTTTTGTGAATAGAAATACCTTAACCTCTTGAATAAGAGCATGGTGTCTCCA
The DNA here is from genome assembly GCF_011762505.2 of Arvicanthis niloticus. Classification (NCBI taxonomy): domain Eukaryota; kingdom Metazoa; phylum Chordata; class Mammalia; order Rodentia; family Muridae; genus Arvicanthis; species Arvicanthis niloticus. Next base: position 9,793,925 of record NC_047674.1, on the reverse strand, counting down.
ATGGAGGAGTTAAAGGACTGAAGGAGCTGAAGGGATTTGCAACCCCATAGGGAGAACAACAATATCAACCAACCAGACCCCCAGAGCTGCCAGGGACTAAACCACCAACCAAGGAGTACACATCAAGTGATCCATGGCTCCAGCTACATATGTAGCAGAGGATGGCCTTGTTGGGCATCAGTGGAAGGAGAGGCCCTTGGTCCTGTGAAGGCTTAAAGCCCCAGTATAGGGAAATGCGAGGGTAGGTAGGGAGGAGGGAGTGGATGGGTGGGGGGTGGGATACCCTCATAGAAGCAGGGGGAGGGGAAACCAGGAAAGGATATAACATTTGAAATGTAAATAAAGAAAATATTCACTAATAAGAATAAGAATAGTTCAGTATAAAGTGGTTCTTAAACGATGTAATGTAAATATTTTATCAACTGTTCCAGACCTTTCCCCACCCATCTTTTAATTATCCATTCTATTTCCCTTCCTAAAATGATCTTCTCTGGATTGGCAATTGGTTATCATTGACTTAACAGTATCCACATGTAAATGAACACATACCATATTTGGGTTTTTTGGGTTTAGGATATCTCTCTAAGGATAATCTTTTACTAGTTCTTCTACCTATTTACCTGCAAATTTCATGATGGCTGAGTAACACTCCATTGTGTAAATATACTACATTTTCTGTATCCAGTCTTTGACTGAGGGACATCTAGGGATTTTTTTTGTTGTTGTTTTGTTTTGTTTTGTTTTTTCATATTCTGGCTATTATAAATAATTCTGAAATGAACATGCTTGACCAAGTGTCCCTGTGGTAGAATAAAGTGTTTTTTTTTTTTGTTTTGTTTTTTGTTTTTTGTTGTTGTTGTTGTTGTTTTATAAAAGCAAAAGAATTGCAGAGCTGGATATTAAAGTAGATCAACTCTCATCTTCCTGAGGAACTGCCACACTGGTTTCCGCAGTGGCATACAAGTTTGCACTCCCAGCAGAAATGGATGAGTCCTCCTCTTACTCCACATCATCATCAACATGCGTTGTCACTTGTTTTATTTATTTTAGCCATTTGATAGATATTAAAAGGATGAAGCACAACATAAACCCCATTTGTCTCCATTTAAGGCCTGATTTTAAAAAGAAGGCCATAAGGCACCAGCTCCAGGAATAGACCATAAGTCCCAGGAACTAGGCCAGAAGGCACAAGCCTCAGGAACAGATCATAAAATCCAGAAACAAGGTCATAAAACCCCCTCCCAAAGAACAGCCTGAGGATAACCACAAAAATGGGGAAATATCTCAGAATGGGCCATCTGTGCTGGGCAGCCTTATCCTATGGTTAAACATTCATGACATAGGAATGCAGGCTACTGACCACCTGTGACTCCCACCAATTTTAGATTACCTAATCCTTCTAGAGAGTTTCCTCGGTCCCTATGTTCCCTATAAGAAGGCCTGCATGCCTTTATGTGTGGTCACCATTTTAAAAAATAGTTGATCCCCACATGCAGGTTGTTTCTGCAAAATAAACACTCTTTGTTTTTGAATGCTATCTGAGTCTGGGATCTATCTTCAGTGGTTTTCAGATGCTTACAGTGCAAAATAAAATGTGAAAGTAGTTTTAATTTTCATTTTCCTGATAGCCAAGGATGTTGAGCATTTCTTTAAGTGTTTCTCAAGCATTTGAGTTTCCTCTTCTGAGAATTTTATGTTTAGAACTCTACCCCATTTTAGAACTAGACTATATGTTTTTTTAATATCTCATTTCCCAAGTTCTTTATATATTTTTGATATTAGCCTTCTATAAAATGTTTGGTTGATAAAAATCTTTTTCCTATTCTGTGGGTAATGCTCTGTTCTAATGATGATGTTTTTTGTCACACAGAAGGAGCTCAGTTTTATAAAGTTCTACTTATTAATTGTTGATCTTAGTGCCTGTGCTAATGGGTCAGTTCAGGAAGTCTTCTACTGAGATCATGAGTTTAAGGCTATTGTCCAAATTCTCTTCTATTAACTTCTACAATATTTCATACAGGAAAATGCTCTTCATCCTACCAAAAGAGAAATGTAAAGAACAACACAATCTCTTTGATTTACAATCTATACTGCTTGCAAGATATGCTAGTGCAATGGTGGCACATGGCTTGTGCCAGAAACCAACCAATATCAGATTTGAATTAAAGCCAACTCTGTGGAATGGAAAAAATAAAGATGCAATATGAATTATGACTGGATTGATATGTAAAATGAAAGACTGGGCTTAAGATCTTCAGGAGACAGCTATCCAGAGAATGTTTTCTTGTTTGGTTGGTTTTTTTTGCATTTTTGTTTGTTTGTTTGTTTTGTTTTTTCTTTTTGAATGGCAAGAGAACCTGCTTGGGGATTATAGTAGTAAGAGAGAACCACTCAGAGAACTATATGTAGCAAAACACAGAAACAGAACTGTCTAGAAATCTCCAGAGAAAGCAGATCACTGAGAAAGAAAGCAGAACAGAGAAAAAACAAGCTGGAAAGCTGTCTCCAGCAGAGCTGAGGCCACCAACTTGGACTTACAACTTGACTTTGAGTCACTTGCTTCAGTGCTTCCAGACATCCCTACCTCAGAAGCCCTCTCCAAGCCAAGACTGGTCCTTGGGGGTATATTATTAATAGAGTAGAATGAAGAGACATAAAAGAAGATATACTATTTTATTTCAGTTTATAATGTAAAACCAATGATGTTAGTATACATAATATAATATATTATGATATGATCTATGAATTAGTCATTGCAAAATTTATAAAATAAAGTTATTTTCAATGTAAACTATAAATAAATAAAAAGCAGAATTCTAAATATTAGATAATTTACATGAAAAGAACCTAAAAAGTACTTATTAGTACTCACTAATAAGTAGATATTAGCCCCCTTCCCCCAAAATGTACAGAATATCTAAGATACAGTCCACAGAACTCAGAAAGGTCAACAAGCTGAGGGGCCCAAGTGAGGACACCTCAGTCCCACTTGGGAAGAAGATGAAAGCAATCACAAGTGGGGAGGGAGGGGGTACCTGGGAGAGAAAGTGGACAGAAGGTTGGGGTGAAAGGGGAACCTCATCTGGCATTGGGTGAGGGAAAAGGACTGAAGCCTTGAGGGTGAGCAGAAAGAATGGAAACAGGCAGCCTCAGGAGATTGACAGAAGCTGCTGACTCCTGTGGTTGAATTGGGAAAAGGCTGGAAGGAGCTAAGGAGGAGGGCAACCCTATAAGATCAACAATTAACCTGGACCCCTGAGATCTCTCAGATACTGGACCACCAACCAGGCAGCATACACCAGCTGATATGAGTCCCCCAACACACATACATCAGAGGACGGCCCCAGGGAGTTTAGAGGTCTGGTGGGGTGGGAGGTGGGGGAGTGGGGACATCCTTGTGGAGACAGGGGGTGGGGAGGAGGTTTGGGATGTGGAACCATTGGAGGGTGGACTGAGAGGGAAATAAAATCTGGAGTATAAATAAAAAGATTAAATAAAAAGAAGGAATATATATATATATATATATATACATATATATATATATATATATATATATATATATATATATATATATATATATATATATCCTAAAAGACAAAGAAATTAAAAGCATCATTAAAATGTTAGACAGGCTCTGGCATAACTGTAATTACACAAAATATAAATAGATATTTTTTTAAAAAAAATACAAATGCTGTCCCTATGCTAAAAAGAAAATATTTCAAATATAATTATACAGCAAAAATAAAACAATGGAAAAGAATATTGTGTATTAGTCAAAGAAAATCAGAATTGTGTATACTATTAGCAGCAAACGCAAACCTCAGTTCAAAGAAAACTACCATACGGGATAAAAGCTCTTATTCTTTAGATCTGTATTGCTTGATTCCCCCACAGAGATACATCTCAGTCCCACCAGTCATACACACCTATGTGCCAAAAACAGGGCTACAAAATGTGGAAGAATACTCTGACAGAACTGAAATGAAAACACATATCCATAGATAGACATAAGTAACCAGAAGTAGTTTGATCACATTTAACCCCCATCTGTCAACTCTTCTGAGGTCAATCCCCTCACACACACAACTCCCCCACCCGTCCCACTCAAAACTCATCTAGCTCAGTTTATACTCCTCAAACACTCTTGGTGTGAGGCATGGTAATCCAGTCAGAGGCCACAGCATTAAAGGAAACTCCCTCTCATCTCTCAGCAGTTAAATGCCAGAAACACCTCAGTTAGAAGTGGGACTTCCTGGCCACCTCGCCCCCTGAATGTTGCAATCTTATCTGCCTTGAGCTTCAGGATTTAAGGTTATATTTTTCAGGACTGTATAAAAAAGCAAATGTCCAGGGTTTTGATTCAATCTTCCTGGAAGGGCTAACACAATATATATTTATATTTGTTCTGAATATGAACCACAGTATATAAGGATTACTAAACTACTATGTGTAACACCGTGTCTTTCCTCCTACCCTCAAGGTATCTCTTTTTCTCTCAGTTTTAAATCATACCACAGAGAATTGTGACATAGGCAAATACTTATGCTGTGAGTTAAAAGGCACCAACTTTATATGTTATCATGGCTTCATAGATTAGATAGGTGTGTTCTATTGTTTTCACCTAAAACATCAAACAAAGCAATGAAAGTTATTTGACATTCATTTGAGGATTTTGTCAATAACTCAGTTGTAATTTCAATACCAATGCCATAATACACTGATTTATTTTGTTCTCAAAACAGATGAAAACATATTATTTTTAATCTGTGCCTGTTTCACACACAAAAATATTAGTGATCTATGTGTGTGTGTGCATATGATACATACTGAAACTATTATTTATCAAGTTTAATATTTATGTAAATGACATGCACAACTCAACATTTGACATAATAGTTAATCTTAAATGTAAGATTTATGTTTTACTTATTTAATCTTTTTAAAATTTTAACATGTTTTTCAAGATGAATTTGTGTGTGGAGTAGTAGGATATTAAATTACTAAGATATTTTTATCACCAGGCTTTCTGGGAAAAAAAAGTCTTATTTAAATGGATTTTTAATATGGCAACATTTCAGCTATAGAAATAAAAGTCATTTATTGCTTTGTGGATCACAATCTCCATTTTTTATTTATGCTGGTTATTTGCCTGCCTTTGGTGTTTTGAGGAAGTATGACAGAAAGGTTTGTGTAGTACAGAAAGAAATCAGAGCTCCACCTAGAGGCAGAGTCGTGTACTGAACTCTGGACCTTGAGTAGAACCTTTTTTTTTCCCCTTGGGATTTACAGATACTATTCCTTCACAGTGTGTAAACAGGATATGAAGCCAAATGTACTCTAATGTAACAAAGACAATGACGTCTACTGGGGAAAATGATTTAGGCTAAAATTTTCCATGAACTATAATATATTTACAAAAGTTTATGCACTTGAATTCGGCTAAGTGTTAAGGAGAATTTTAAAATTAAAATTCCAGAAGCAAGCGTGTGCTGTTTACACTGAAAGGGTGCTGTTGAAATCCATGGCATGTTAAAGTTCCAGTGTTAAAATCACTGGAACAATAGCCAAATTATAGATAATAGTATGTAAAATTTCAACCCATGGTAGGATATAAACTATGAGAATTTTAACAATGCTCTTATACTATATCGAGCTGAAGTATAAGAGAAAATGAAAGATGAACCGTGTTCAACAGCCAGCGTCATACCTCTAATTTATTATTTAAAAAGGATCGTGTATTCAAGTATCTTGTGTGATTCCTGGAGAAGTGTTTAAAGGTGTGTGAAAGCAGGGTGGTCAGAAAGTGGCTCTGGAAGGTCAGGAAAAGATAAACTGTTTAACTTCAGTACTTGCATTTTATTATAGGCAAGAATATCTTCTGCACTATGGAACTCTAGAGAATGTGGTAAAGTTATAAATGGATACATGGATGGCCTCAAGTGGCATATCAAACAACATAAAGAATATTTGGAAGTGCAATTTTTAAGAATGATAATTTTAAAGAATGCATAGTCGGTTTAAAGAAGAATTCTGACACCCAATTGAGGTTGAAATTTGCATGATGCTTGTCCTGTAGCTTGTGCTGAGAAGAAAGGCAAGAGAAGCCGGCCACAGGGTTTCACCCTGATGGTTTCCTGGAGGAAGATCCAAAGTATAGGGATAAATGTTTAGAAGATAGTCTGTATTCCTCGTCATACTTTAAACATTAGCTCAACATTATGGAGTGACAAGAAAGAAAATGAAATGATTTTGTTTCTTTTCTTTTTTTTTCTTTTTTTCTTTTTTTTTTTTTTTTTTGACAGGGTTAGCCCTGGCTGTCCTGGAACTCACTCTGTAGACCAGGCTGGCCTCAAACTCAGAAATCTGCCTGCCTCTGCCTCCCAAGTGCTGGGATTAAAGGCGTGCGCCACCACTGCACGGCTTCTTTTCCTTTCTTATTCTTCAGAATCCCAATACATAGTTGGTCTTTCCTGAAACAAACTAGTTAATTCTTGACCTTAGTTTTTACGTCAAAGTCCTAGTCTTTGTTAACATCATCTACCTCTACACTCTGAACTGATTCTTTGACGTCTGTCTTTCACTTTATGACACTTTGGATCTCCACTGGACCTTTCTTGAAATCCTACAGCAAGCAATCAGCTAATACTGGTTTTAATAAGCACTGGTCCTCGCTAGATGAGTTCTTCCGAGGTTGTGTGTGCACTAGACATTCTATTCTAAAGGGCAACACTTCCTATGTGTCTATCGATGAAGTTCATTGTGATTCAGTAATAGAGCTTTATTTTCAAATTGCTTTTCATGTTTTCCTTTCAAATGGTATAAAGCATAAATTAAACCTATAGAAAAATTTCTATGGAATATTTAAAAAAATATTTCACTAGTCTTGATCTCAGAGGTACTCTTTAGGTTTAAAATCATTAATGACTTAAAATATTCAAAATATCCAAATGTACATAAATTATCATTAATTAATTCTATAACTAGATATACTTACTCTTAAAGAAGCACAGTTATCAATAATCTTATAACTATATCTCATTCTCCAAATTACAATGTTTCAAGAAAAATTTTCAAAATATTTCAAAATTTTAATGTGCTATCTTTACTTTAAATTTTTATATCATTATTAAAATTCTCTTATGTACTATTTAAAGTGTAGAGGACAAAGAGGTACTGTTAAAATTCAGTAAAACTTATTATAATTGTGTAGAAAAATGAAAAACAGACTGGATAAAGATATGTTAAATAGATTATAATATAGTAATAATGGTCTAAATAGATTTGTAAATAAATTAAAATGTATTCAGTATTGTTTTCAATGTCTAGAGATTTTTCTCCTCTGGATATTGATGGTGGAAGCATAAAATTCACTCTTGTTTTCTCGTTTTGTTTTTGTGTTTCTTTGAACTAAGAATACTGAAAATAATGTGTGAGGTTTTGCCTTTGAGTATGAATAGGCATCGTTTATGTGCAGGGCCTGTAGAATCCTGAAAATGGTTTCAGATGCCCTGGTACTAGAATTATGGACTATTGAGTGCTGGGAACCAAATTCAAGTGCTCTAGAAGAGCAGCCAGTGCTCTTAACTTCTAGACCATCTCTCCCTCTCTGTTTTCTGTTTTAGAAAGGAGTTTAAGCTCAAAGGGAAAGTGGTTGTGGTTATGAAAAGAAAAACACTGAAGTAATATAGATTAGGTGTCATTTAATAGTTGGTAAAATAAGAATCCAGATCTATTGACTAGAAGGCAAGGGACACACAGGTAACTAAGTCCTGAGAAAACAGAAGCAGGCTGCTAATGAAAATGTAAAATTGCTACACTCTCTTACATAATGTACATTATAGTATTCCTTGATAAACTTGGGTTGCTTGAGAGAACAGTTTGTCGAATCTCTATCTGTAGAGCCGACTGAAAGTGCTTTGGGATTCTCCAAAGAGCTAGGTAATTCTAGGTTTTTCATGGACGCCATTAAAAAAAAATTGCCTTTAATCCCATCACTTGGGAGGTAGAGACAGGGAGATCTCTGGGTTTGAGACCAGCCTAGTCTACTGAGAGAGTTCCAAGACAGTGAGAGCTACACAGAAAAATCCTATCTGAGTAAAACAAACAAACAAACAAACAAAAGTATATGATAAAGATATTGTGACAGTAGAATTTAATTTTTAGTCATGGGTTTTTATCACACACACACACACACAGACACACACACACAGACACACACACACACAGACACACAGACACACACACACACACACACACACAATGTGTCTTTGTATTGTTAATGAAGTAAAAAGACAATAAAGCAGGTCACCTGTGAGGCCTATGATAGGCTTCGTCTTTCTTATGTTCAACTACATAGGGAAGTTTCAAGACTTAATTTACATACTGACAGTCTGTATCTTTTTGATGACAATGTTGTTTATCTGCTTATACTGTACTCATTAATTATAGACTACAATGTCTGCTGACACAAAATCTGTGTGATCATTTTAAAATCATATTTTATAAACTAACTTCATGAAGGATTTTATACTCAGTCACTGTTTTAAAGTATATCTAAAAATAGTATATTATACACTATTTGAAATTGCTAGAGTGCAAAGGTAACCCATAAAAGTTACTGAGTAATGAGATCAAGAGGGGTTCTAGTAGTGATGTAGGGAATAAGTGGGACTGTACAATTCTAGCATGTGATGTAGTACGCTTTGGTATCCATGGGAAATAATAAAATGCAGCCCAGATTTGAATACAATTATTAGGAATACAGGAAAGAGGGGCAGTTATTATGGCATCTTTGTTTTCCCCTTAATTCTCAAATTGTATTTTTAACTGCTGCTAGTCTCTGCCTTTTAAACTAAAGACACAAAGTTAGTCATAAGCTACTGTGTGTAAGTCAGAAAAGAATATTCAGTAATAATTTTAAAAAGCCTATCAGGCTTATTTGCAAAAAAAAAAAAAAAAAAAAAAAAACAGTAGTTAGTATGTTGTTATGGTTAAGTCTGTCTGTAATGGGGGTATGGTAACAATTCAAATGTATATAAAAACTAACCATTTTCTGGTATGACTTTATTTGTACTTTTCATTTTCTTTTTTAAAATCAACCATCAGCCACATACTTTCATTGAGAAATATTCTTTTCTCAAATTAGAAGCTATTTTATGCTGTGTTTCCATGAAAGGCAGAAGTTCACAGCTAATGAAAGTCTAAATCTCACAGGTGCAATTTTCAGCATGTAGTGCAGATTTTGGTTAAAGAAAATCTGTATATATTTTTTGAAAATATAGACGACTCATATTTCATGCAATTTTTTCTTTAAAAGTATTTTATAGCATACAGTTCTTTTCAAGTAAACGTATGCTAGTCAAGCATATTCTTTTAAGACACCAGGGAACAGCTGGAAAAATTGTGAAAAATCAATCCATTTGAAAATATTTTAATGTGAATGATAATTTGTGTGGTCTTGTAAAAAAATGAGAAAAACAGAAGAAGAAAAAATTTCCCACCTCTTGAATCATCATCACTTAACTAATGAGACCTCTCCTGTAAATCCACTTCATCATCAGCTTGATCTTGGGTTTGGCTCAAAATAATGTAAGCATCAGCCACCCGAGTTTACCTGGTGCTGTTAGTTGAATCCTTCATCATTCACCCATGACAATACCCAAAGGCCTGAGAGACTCAACGAATCACACACATTTTCTTCCCTTCCATCCCTGCTACAAACATAAATGTTTATCCGCAGTGTCTCTGGACCATTTTCCTGCAAGAGGTTAGCTATTATTCCCATTCAGATGTAATGTGTACAGTCAGGAAACCCTTTAAGATGGAGTGGGTAAGATTAGTAACCTGGCAGTTCTGGGTTGGACATCTTTTTCTCCTAGCAGTTCTTTCTTTATGCATTTGTCCATAGAGCGTCTCTGAAAATCTGAAGTTGTTGCTGTCCTGAGACCAATGGCAAGTATACCCTGCGATACAGTTATGGAGCAGGCTGCTTCTTCCTCTTCCTATGTTCTTTTAAAATTCTAATTTCCCTTTCAGTTTTAGTTGTCAGCTTCATTTCTACTTCTCCACTAGGTTTCGCTTCTTCTCTCCTAGGTTCTGGTTTTGAATCCTTTAGTAGTATTCCTTTTTCAGTGCTTATCTTTCTTTAGGTAAATATAGTAAAATAAATATTGTGAAAGTAAGTATAGCCCAGTGATGTTTGATTAGAATGTATTAGTTCAATAAAATTTCAATAGAACATAATGTAAAACGTTCTTTACAGACATTAGTTTTCCTATGAGTGGTTAAATTCATATGTGCTTTCGTTGACAAATATATAAATTTTGATCTCATATCTTTCCTAAAAATTAATGCAAAACAATGAAAACTAATTGACTCAATTAACTAAAAGTTAATTGGGATATTGATAGTTAAGCATCTTGATAAACATAATTCTTCATGTATGTTCCATAAGAAGGACACACTGGATTTTAGGTAAGTAAATCTAGAGTGACTAAAATACATTTAAAAACATGCATAAATTAATTCTATCAGTTCTGAGGTTCTACTTAATATATAAATACTATTGCTTTATATTTTCAATATAATAATATAATTAAAACAGTGCTTCCTTTTCTTTGCTCCATCAAACCATCCCATAAAACCTTATCCATTCTCCTTAAACTCCATGGGCTCTTTTCACTAATTGTTACTGCATGCATACATACATACATACATACATACATATACATGTATATACATATATGCATATATATTGTCTTCTCAGTCCACATTATATCATTTTCATAGATATTTAAGCACAAACAACCAATTGGGGTTTTCTCCCTGGGAGAAGAGCACAATCCTGTTCTTAGTTTTCTTCAATTGCATATAGTTCTTTGTATATGGTTGAGGCCTTGAAGATTTTATAGATATAGATATAGATATAGACACACACACACACATAGTCTGATTTTTTTTTTATATAAGTTGGTGTTCTCTTGTTCAGCTCACCTTTGGACAGTCATATTGGTGAGGATTAGATTTCCAGTACCAAAAATGTATTCCTTTTGTTAAGTGGGTCTTAACTCCAATTAGAATGCTGCTGGTTACAATTACACTCATACCTAAACCTCACAAAGACCCAACAAAGAAAGAGAACTACAGACTAATCTCTCTTATGAATATTGATGCAAAAATACTCAATAAAATTCTCACAAACTGAATCCAAGAACACATCAAAAAAAAAAATCATCTATCATGATCAAGTAGGCTTTATTCCAGGAATGCAGGGATGGTTCAATATTTGGAAATCCATCAATGTAATCCACTACATAAATAAACTCAAAGAAAAAAATCACATGATCATCTCACTAGATGATTTTGCTGAGAAAGCATTTGACAAAATTCAACATCCCTTCATGATAAAAGTCTTGGAAAGATCAGGAATTCAAGGTCCATACTTAAATATAGTAGAAGCAATATAAAGCGAGCCAGTAGCCAACATCAAACTAAATGGAGAGAAACTTGAAGCAATCCCACTAAGATCAGGGATTAGACAAGGCTGCCCACTCTCACCCTAACTATTCAAAATAGTACTGGAATTCCTAGCCAGAGCAATTAGACAAAAAAGGAAGTCAAAGGGATACATATAGGAATAGAAGAAGTCAAAATTTCACTATTTGCAAATGGTATGATAGTATACTTAAGTGACCCTAAAACTTTCACCAGAGAACTCCTAAACCTGATAAACAACTTCAGTAAAGTGGTTGGATATAAAATCAACTCAAACAAATCAGTAGCCTTCCTCTACTCAAAGGATAAACAGTCTGAGAAAGAAATTAGGGACATGACTCCATTTACAATAGTCACAAATATTATAAAATATCTTGGAGTGAATCTAACCCAGCAAGTGAAAGATCTGTAGAACTTCATGTCTCTGAAGAAAGAAATTGAAGAAGATCTCAGAAGATGGAAAGATCTCCCATGCTCCTGGATTGGCAGGATTAATATAGTAAAAATGGCCATCTTGCCAAAAGCAATCTACAGATTCAATGCAATCCTCATCAAAATTCCAAATCAATTCTTCATAGAAATAGAAAGAGCAATTTGCAAATTCATTTGGAATAACAAAAAATTCAGGATAGCAAGAACTTTTCTCAACAATAAAAGAACTTCTGGGGGAATCACCATCCCTGACCTCAAACTTTACTACAGAGCAATAGTGATAAAAAAAACTTCATGGTGTTAGTACAGACACAGGCATGATGATCAGTGGAATAGAATCAAAGATCCAGAAATGAACCCAAACACGTATGGTCACTTGGTCTTTGACAAAGGAGCTAAAACTGTCCAGTGGAAAAAGGACAGCATTTTCAACAAATGGTGCTGGCTCAACTGGAGGTCAGCATGTAGAAGAATGAAAATCAATGCATTCTTATCCCCTTGTACAAAGCTCAAGTCCAAGTGGATAAAGGACCTTCACATAAAACCAGATACAATGAATCTAATAGAAGAGGAGGTGGGGAAGACCCTTGAATACCTAGGCACATCGGAAAAGTTGCTGAACAGAACACCAATGGCTTATGCTCTAAGATCAAGAATTGACAAATTCCTCATCAAATTGCAAAGCTTCTGTAAGGCAAAGGACATTGTCAATAAGACAAAACGGCAACCAACAGATTGGGAAAAGATCATTACCAATCCTACATCCAATAAAGGGCTAATGTCCAATATATACAAAGAACTCAAGAAATTAGACTCCAGACATCCAAATAACACAATTAAAAATGGGGTACAGAGCTAAACAAAGAATTCTCAACTGAGGAAACTCGAATGGCCAAGAAGCTCCTTAAGAAATGCTCAACATCCTTAGTAATCAGGGAAATGCAAATCAAAACAACCTTGAGATTCCACCTCACACCAGTCAGAATGGCTAAGATAAAAAACTCAGGTGATAGTAGATGCTGGTGAGGATGTGGAAAAAGAGGAACACTCCTCCACTGTTGGTGGGGTTGCAAGCTGGTACAACCACTCTGGAAATCAGTCTGGCAGTTCCTCAGAAAATTGGACATAGCATTACCTGAGGATCCAGCTATACCACTCCTGGGCATATACCCAGAAAATGCTCCAACATCCAACAAGGACATATGCTCCACTATGTTGATAGCAGCCTTATTTATAATAGACAGAAGCTGGAAAGAACCCAGATGTCCTTCAACAAAGGGATGGATACAGAAAATGTGGTTACAAAACGGAGTATTACTCAGCTATTAATAAATTTGAGAAATTCTTAAGTAAATGGATGGAAATAGAAAATACCATCCTGAGTGAGTTACCTCAATCACAAAAGAACACACAAAGTATTTACTCACTGATAAGTAGCTATTAGCCCAAAAGCTTGGGATATCCAAGATGCAACAACTCAGAGACCATATGAAGCTCATGAAGAAGGAAGACAAAGTGTAGATGCCTTGTCCTACTTAGAAGGAGTAACAAAATACTCAAGGGAGCAAATATGGATACAAACTGTGGGACAGAAACTGAAGGAGGAGCTGTATGGAGACCATTCCACCTGGATATCCATCCCATGTGCAGTCACCAAAGGTAGACACTGATGTGGATGTCAGGAAGTGCATGCTGACAAGAGCCTGATATAGTTGTCTCTTTAGAGGTCTGCCAGAGTCTGACATATTCAGAGGCTAATGCTCACAGCTAACCACTGATCTGATCAAGGGGTTCCCAATGAAAAAGTTAGAGAGAAGACTGAAGGAGCTGAAAGGGTTTGTGGCCCCATGAGGAGAGCAATAATACCAACCAACCAGAGCTCCCCAGGGTCTAAACTACTAGACTGGGAATAGATAGGGAGGGACCCATGATTCCATCTGTACATGTAGGGAAGGATGGCCTTTTCGGACATAGTTGTGAGAGGAGATCCTTGGTCCTATGAAGGCTGAACACCGAGTGTGTATGTGTGTGGGGGGGTTCAAGGGTGGGGAGGTGGGAGGAGAGTAGGTGGAGGCACCTCCTCATAGAAGCATGAGGAGGGGTGATGGGATAGGAGGTTCCTGGGTGGTGGGGGGAATGGGGTAAGGGGATAAAATCTGAAATGTAAATATAATATCCAGTTTTCAAAAAAGAAAGCTGCTGGTTACTAACAAGGCATGCATGCCACCATTGCACCTGTAGAACTGACATTATTCACTGCTTGTTGTTGATGTGATTCAGACTTTACTGAAGATTTTATTTTTAATCTCCCTTAGCATAGATTCTATGACTGAGTTTTTCTGGAAGAAAGCTGTATGTGCAAAGATTGATTGACTAATTAAAACAGCACTGATATAGAAGAGTTAGAATGATGCAGGTCCAGAGCCTGATTTCCTTATCTTGAACTAACATTATTCCCCAAAGTATTATTCCATGCCCACTTCTGTTTCAGGAATAGTGTGATCAATGGAATGAAAGGAATACTGTGATCAATGGATAAAGCCCATTGGAAATTTATTAACTTAAGAGACCTCTTACTTCTACCAGCTCAAAATGTCATCATATAGTACTTGAGTTCTATGGGATTCTCCAAACTTGCTGAAACACCTCTGCAAAGTACCCATGAATGTGTCTTAAAATTGCTTTGATTTGTGGGTTCTGCTACCATAAATCCTATAAAATTATTCCTCCTTGTGAATATGAAATCTGAGGCAACTTAGATCCTTGGTTCCTGGGTCATACTCATTCAGATTTGGCTCTAGGACAAACTGTATTATGTTTAGGTAAGAGCTGTGTTTTTTCCAATAGCAATGTGTTCAACTATAAAAATGAATATTTCTACTAATTTAAAAACTATTTGTGAGTTAATGGATATATATGAGCTAAGAGTTTTTATCAAAACATGAAAATTTACTGACATGTTGGGAATTGAAAAAGAAGCAAAGGAATAATTTTGGGTCCATACAGCAGAACATGAATGTGATAGAACTACAATTTATATCTCATATGCGTGAGCATAGCTTGGCAGCTGGTTAAAATTCCTAATACTAGGTCTTCAATCATGACCAAGCTGTTTGTCAGACATAGTACTAAGTCTTCAATCACAGCTAAGCTGTTGTCAGACTCTGTATTCAATATCAAGAGCAGTATCATAATAAGCAATTTATGCATCTACTTTTGTGATTATCTGGATTTGTATAGTAAATTGATTTTTGTTATCCTATAATGCTCTTTTTACAGTCTAGAGAAACTGTTTTAAAATTGCCCAGCTATATAAATTAATTAGTCAAACTAGAAAAAGTCATATTGTATTAAATGTCAAAAAATTCAACATTATTTTTTTAAACTTTGTTCTGCCTAAGAATCATTCAGAATGAGTCTTCTTTGATTTTAAGTTACTGAAAAAAATCTCTGTGTGCAAAGACTGATGACTCATTCGAACCACAGTGATACAGAGAGGTTGAAATGTAGCAGGTCCAGATCCTGATTACCTTATCTTGAATTAGAATTAGTACCCAGAGAATCATTCCTTGCCTATTTCTGTTTCAGGATTAACATTCTGTGATCAATGGATACAATTCTTTTGAAATAAAGGGAGAGTAGAATAGTTTTACTTTTGCTCTGAAAAAGTAAATCATAAATTTCTGTCTTGGTGAACAATTTTGTTGCATGTCTATCTACTTTCACAGGCAGATAGTATATAAAACTGGCTGAGACAATATACTACTGTGTGTGTGTGTGTGTGTGTGTGTGTGTGTGCGTGTGAATGCACACATAGCTAGACTTTTACTGCTGTGAAGACACACCTTGACCAAGGCAAGTCTTATAAGGGCAACATTTAATTGGGACTGGCTTACAGGCTGAGAGGTTCAAGTCTATTATCATTATGGAAGCATAGTGGAGTCCAGGCAGGCATGGTGCAGAAGAGGCTGAGAGTTCTACCTCAGTAGGCAGCTAAAGAAGACTGACTTCCACAGAGCTAGGAAAATGGTCTCAAATCCCACCCATATAGTGACACATTTCTTCCAACAAGGCCACACCTTCTAATAGTGCTACTCCCTGATCCAAATATATTTAAACCATCACAGTTTGTGATGCAATTATATTTAAATTAATGATTAATTGTGTCAATTATTTTAAAATTACTATTCCGTAGCATATATCTTGCATACACTTCTATTTTTGACTTTGCATAGATTTTCTATTGCACAGTCTGTTTAAATTGTTCCTTCTGGTGATGCATATGCCCAAAGAAGTCATTTAATTTTTTTTTACAGTTATCTTAAATAAAAAATAAAATAAGAAAATTTTACTTTTTAATGGTACACCATATTTTGTTATGTGCTGCTACTGGATAAACATTCTTCCCATGTTCTTCTCACTTATCTAGAAAATAATCTTTGTAAATTTGCTGTAATTCTCTACAGAAGGTGCTGTGCAATTGTTACATAAAGTAACATCACAATGCCATAGCCTTCTGGAACATCTTCCCCTTACTTAAATCTAACTCAGTAAGCACTGGTCAATATTTTCCCACCTAATTCCACTCTCCCCTGTCACTCTCTTCAGATCTATTTTCAACTTCCTTGAAATATACTTTTTAGAACTCACACATTTGTGACAGCATGCAGTGCTTGTTTTTCTATGCCTGATTGATTTTCCTTGACTAAATGGTGATCGCACTATAGCAAATAACAGAATTCCATTCCCTTTGTATGTACTATTATTTAACTAAATGAATTTACATGGTAAAGTACCCGTTGACTAGCTGATGGGACACTTGAAGTGTTTCAACTTTGGGCTATCAAGAATTGTGCTGCAATGAACATGAGAGAATTCATACCTCTGGCATACATATTTGATTTCCTTTGGGTATATATTCAGTAGTGAAAATTACATATAGCTTGGTTTTTTTTTTTTTTTTTTTTTTGGAATTTAGTTTATTGATGTTAAGAGATGTTAATGACCAATGACTGTTAATTTGTTAATTCCTGTTATTTTGATGTTGTTATTGTTGTTGTTGTGTGTGTTTATGTGTGTGTGCTTACCTTATCTTGCTTTTTTTCTGGTGTGGGGTTATTTATTTCCTATGTTTTCTTGTGTGTAGTGTGTCCTTGGGTTGGAGGTTTCCCTTAAGTATTTTCTGTAGGGCTGGGTTAGGGGAAAGACATTGTTTAAATATGGTTTCGTCTTGGAATTTCTTGTTTTCTCCATCTATGGTGATTGAGAGTTTTACTGGTATTTTAGTGTAGGTTGATGTCTGTGGTTTCTTAGGGGGCTATAAGACATCAGTCCTGGTCCTTCTACCTTTTAGACTTACTGTTAAAAATTCGAGTGTAATTCTGAAAGGTCTACCTTTGTATGTTACTTGACCATCTCTCTTGCAGCTTTTAATATTATTCTTTCTTTGTTCTATAGATTTTGTGTTTTAGTTATTATGTGCTGGGAGAATTTCTTTTCTGGTTCAATCTAATTGCTGTTATTTAAGCTTCTTGTGTTATTAGGCGTCTCTTCCTTTAGGTTGTTGAAATTTTCATCTATGATTTTGTTGAAAATATTTTCTAGTCCTTGGAGCTGGGAGTCTTCACTTTATTTGATTCCTAATTTTCTTAGATTAAATCTTTTCATAATATCCCAGATTTGCTGGATGCTTTGCGTCAGGAATTTTTTAGACTTCATATTTTCTTTGACTGATGTATCAATTTCTTCTATTGTGTCTTCTATTCTTGAGATTCTTTTTTCTATATCCTGTATTCTGTTGGTGATGCCTGTTTCTGTTGTGTTGTTTTCTTCACTATTTTCCATCTCTAGGATTTGCTGAGCTTATGTTTTCTTTATTGCTTCTATTTCCATTTTCATGTCTTGAACAGTTTCATTCATTTCCTTTTCCTGTTTAGTTGTATTTTCTATTTTTAAAGGGATTTCTTAATTTCCTCTTTAAAAGCCTCTACCTGTTTGATTGTATTGTCCTGTATTTCTTTGAAGAATTTGTTTATTTCCTCCTTAAGGGCATCCATCACCTTTTAAGGTTGTATTTAAGGTTATTCTCATGTGCTTTGGTTGTGTTAGGATATCTAGGCCTTGCTGTAGTGGTATATCTTTATGGTGAATGCACCATGTTGCCCTCAGTGTTATTGTCTTCTTACTTTGGCCTTTAGTGTTCTGCTTGTCCCTGAATATTCCTGGTGTAGCATGTGTCAGGAAGGTAGGACTAATCGGGATGGTCTCCTTGCAGCATGCCTCCTGTGGGCAGCCTTGGAGTGCATGTTCTGAGTGTTTCCTCTTAGGCAGGCCTGATGGAGGTGAGCAGAGCAATGGCCAGACAGTAGAGACTGTGGGACAGCCCACAGCTAGCTCAGGGCAGCTGGATGTGCCCTAGGTGATGGGCAAAGAAATCTCGTTTATGTAATTTTTATTTTCCTGTGCTTTTAGATTCCAGTCTAAATCAAAACAAATCTAAAGTATTTGCCCATTGAATTGTATTAAAGCACCTTGCTCAGTCTGCATATATATATATATATATATACATATATATATATATATATATATAAATGTATGTGTTATTATGTTATGCACACACATACATGCATGTACATACACAGGCACACAGAAACACACACACACACACACACACACACACACACACACACACACAGCTAATTGCTGCCAAGAGTTCTATCATCCCAAGTTTCAAGAGTAGTGGGTTGCTATATATTAAATATAGTTTAATAATTAAACTCTAGTTGCAAAAATGATCCCTGGCCATCTTGTGCTTCGGTTGTGTTAAGATATTCTAACACACTTTGCATGAGTAAGATACTCCTCAGAAGCAGATAGAAATCACCACAAAAAATGACCCTGGTATAAGCATTGTCATTTACATTTAGAAGAACCAAAAATAGAAAAGAGACAGTGTGTGGAACACTCACAGCTCGTTTAGTTTTTATACATCCTTTCATTCCCTTACAGATTAATGAAGATGAATAGTGGCCTATATAAATTACTAAGAGAAAAGAAATAATTTGAGATTAGAAGAGGGATTTAGAAATAGCTTGAGAAGAATGGGCAAGCCTTGGCTTCAGACTCCAGAATGACCAAAATGAAGAAGAAACCATTTATGTAATCATTTAATTTTTCTTTCTTTTCTTCTTTTTTCCTTTTTTCTTTTTCTTTTTTTTAAGTGCCAGGTTTGTTTTGTGATCTTGGAGTTAGGAATTATATTGAAATGCATCTTGTCTCAGTGCTCTCATGTCTGTGCATGCTTACATAATATTTTTGTTTGTTTAGTTCAAAATTTGATTGGATGGCATGGAATTTGAAGGTGAAGTAACAGTACTTCATAGTAGATAAGGGCAGAGAATTACCAAATTTTTCTGGATCTGTATGATTACATTAAAGAAAGAATTAGAGAAACAGCAATGTCATGAATCCACACAGTTATTATGAAGATGTCCATGAAAACGTTTGGAAAGCCATGAGTGCCACAACCATCCAAGCGTGACAAGAAATCACTATGCTTATTCCATTAATAGCAGAGTGCAAAGAAATCAAGATATCGAACATGGTTTCAACTGATTATGGATTTTTCTTTTTCAGATTCAGAAAGAACTGAAGAAGAAAAGGACGCCATCAAAGGAAATGATAAATAAAATTGTTGGGTAGACAATCCCAAAGAGGAAATAAGTTAAATTTAGAGATATTCTACCCAATTAAAAAGCTATTTGGAACCTCCTTCAGGACAAATAATAAATTCAACTAAAAAAATAAAAACTGATTAAACTGGAGGTTGAAGTTGTTAAATGTTCCTACTGCTGGGAATAAAGACTCTGGTTCAACTTGAAATATTAAATAAGAGCAGATAGAAATGTTTAGAAATGTGAATAATGTCCTTGGGAAGAATAAAGTTCAAAACGTGTCAATACATGGATCATAAAAAACTTTATCTTTGTGAAAAATAAGCTATAAGACAAAACAAAGCAAAACAGAGGTTCATAGAGAAAGAGAAACAAGGGATTTTGCTGCAGACAAAACATTCTATTTTAGATTCATCTGGAGGAGGGAAGATGTAAGACAACCTTGCTAAACCTGTCAAGGGCAGGAAAAAGATGACAATAGAAAGGATAGACAAAAACTTCTGATGAAGCTTATTGGAAACAAATGTGAAACAATGGTAGTTAGCCCAGGTTCTACTGCAGACTGAATGCTCACTGGAAGGTTCTCCTCCATACCCCCTAAGAATATCTTTACAAATATATGGAAAGCATGTCTTCCCGGGTTTAATTTAAGTCCTAAATTATAATTATAATCATAATTGTAATTATAAGAACAACAATCACATTTAAACCAAGAGACAGTGCTATAGGTAGTGGTGAAGGGTGAGGGATCATGTTTTATTGGTTTAATAAACACATTTCTGGTAAATTATTTCAACATTTCCTTTGTTTCTTTCAAACTACTATCTACATTTCCAGGGAGGAACAAACATCAGTTCTTCCTAGTTATCACATCTATGAAACCACCAGCATGACTGATAAAACTAAAGTTACAGTAGTGACAAGCATCCCTTAGTGGTAACCAATATCGCTAATTAGACTTAAGACACATAGTATAATAGGGGAATTATAACTAGTCCGGGAAACCTAGCCACCTATCTTGTAGAAAAACTAAATCTATTGTTTTTCTAAGACAGAACAATCCTTTTCTCCACATAAATATTTGTTCATAGACCTAGAGTTAAGTATAATCCTGACCCAACACCAATGAAACTTCTCTTTGTAGCAAATCAACCATTACAGAAAAAGCACAATCGATCAAAATGCTGGTTTGGAGCGCAGCCCCACCAAAAACATCTATGAGAACACAACTTTAGCATCTATGGTTCAGAGAACAGTGTGGACGAGAGGGTAGAAAAATTGTAAAAGCCAGAGGAACAGGAAGCTTGCTATGAGATTTCGTTCCCTATAAATTTCCGAAGTTACACTCATGAAATTTCACCATCATGTCTGTTTAAACATAACCTGAGCAAGGACAACATAAATACACAGAAATGAGCAAAGGTCTATGAGAACTCACTGCAACACTAAGAACTATAGACAACCAAAGAAATGCTGGAAGTGGGAGAAATAATCTTCCGGGGAAGAGCCCAACAAGTAGTTAACAAAAACAAATTGTTAGCCCCGATAACAAATATCTAAATAGCATTATAGGTGCTTTTAGATAAACAGTGAATAATATGAATCTTTATGACATTTTCAGACTTTTTTTTAAACTGTTACTTTCCCCTCCTCTCCTTCTGTATTTATTTCCCCATGCCTGCCCCACACTATTTTCTTTCTCTCAGATTGGATTCTTTGTATCCTGTAACTCCTTGCTCTACTGATCATTTCCTTCCTTGGCAATAGTCACACCTTCCTTTTTTATTTCTGTATTTATTCTGGGATTTATATACACATTTGAAGACTTGGAGCTAAAAGTCCAGATGAGAAAGAACATGTGGTATTTGTTGTTTTCGGCCTAGGTCACCTTACTCAGTTAATAGACATTTAGGCTGCTTCCTTTTCCTAGCTATTGTGAATAGAGTATCTGTGAATACAACTGAGAAAATATCAATGAGATCAGATGTCAAGTACTGTGGACAAAGGGAAAGAAGTAGTATAAGGCATATGGTAGATTTATTTTTAGTGTATTAATAACACAAGTGGGATCTGCTCCACAGAACCATTACTAAACAGGTCCACTTCCTTCATATCCTCTCTTTTCTACTACCTCTGGTGGGTGGTGGGCTAGAAGGGAGGTAAAAACATTTAAGAACCATCATTAAAAGTAGACTTTAAAAAACTAAAATTAGGGTGAGGAGGTGAGAGGTTGTCCACTGGGAGTTAGAAGGAGGTACTAGTGATTAAATGTTATCAAAATATATTGTTGAAATGCACAGGGAACACAAAAGATTTTAACTTTATATAATAAACTAGAGTCAAGTAATTCTGAGAGCAGGGGTAGTTTCCACAGTTAGAAACATATCAAATGCTTATCTGATACCAAATATTATACATTCTGAGCAGGTTATATTTCTGTATTTTTTAATGATAAAAGAGCCGTGCATTTTAAAGAGAGCAAAGAAGGATATAAGGTAAGGTTTGGAGAGAAGAAATGGAAAAGGGTAATGTTGTAATTACATTATAATCTCAAAAAAGAAAGTTTAAAACACATTGTATGGGTATGCAAATTTTTCAAATAATAAATAAAAATACAAGGATATCAAAACTCTAGTTCTAACTGCACATATTTTCTACCAAGATAATTAGTTTCACTGAGAGAAAATTTGCACGAGTAAGTTCACGGTGAGCCTATTTCCATTCTTCCTGGTGTCCTGTTAGAAGACAGGTGTTCTGCTAGAATTTACTGCTTTCAAACAGTAAGTCATCAGTGGAAACATTGGAGCTCTGAATGAACTTTGGATAAACATCTTATTTAATATGAAAAAAAAATATTGTACAGTAACTCAACAGAAAAACTCCTTAAAATTATGGTTTTTTTTTTCCATTTTAAAAATTTGTCATGTTGATGGTAGCTAAATATTGATGTCAAAAATCAGCAGCCAATAAATTATAATGTCTGTAGTATTTCATAAGGCTAAACACCATGTTTTCTAATTTTCATAATTACTGAGTGAATAGAGGATTTGGAAACCATAGTTTTCACTCATAAAAATGTTTTCTGAAGTTAAATTGCTTAAAAGCTTTGAAAGCACACATGTGAGAAAGATGAAAACTATTACAATTGATGTTGTAGCTTGTATATGCATATTTTTCTAAACATTCTAGTACATAACTGAAAAATTCTTTTAATTACTATTTCTTATTTCTATACAGACAATTTAATATATCTTTAAGGGTCACCCTCCCTGCTGTGTTCCACAGCACATATACTTATGAAAAGTTAAGAATCTATTATTTTTTTCAAATACAGAACATGTGGCAAAACATTCAACAAAAGGAAAGAAATAATAGCTAACAGACATTGCAAAATTCGAGACCCTGCTAATAAGATACGATCTATAAATGGAGAAAAAAACATGATCTTTAGAAGAAAGACAATCATTTTTAATTATAGTGTTTCAGAAGACCCTTGCTTCATTTATGTTCAGTAAGTTTTTAAGCCCTCATAATAATTGATAAACAATATCAAGTTTTAGCCTCAAAGTTTGTTACTGAAATGTGCCAGAAATACTCATTATCTTGTCTACTGCACTGGTTTTTGTTTTCTTAATTAGAATAATGTTGAATACTCTAATAAGAGGCAAAGCAGGCATTTGTCAAATTTTATCTTTAAAAATAGTCATGTAGGCTAATAAAATGTATAAAGATTAAATAGAGATCATTGTCTATTACAAATAAGGCTGCTGTAAACATAGTGGAGCACATGTCCTTGTTATATTGTGGGACATCTTTTGGGTATAGGCCCAGGAGCAGTAGAGTTGGATTTTCAGGTAGAACTATGTTGTTTTCTGAGGAACCAACAGATTGCCTTCCAGAGAGATTGTAGAACTTTGAATTCCCATCAGCTATGGTAAAGTATTTCTCTTTTCCACATCCTCATCAGCATGTGCTGTCACTTGAGGTTTTTTTTTTTTTTTTTTTTTTTTTTTTTTTTTTTTTTTTTTTTTTTGTCTTAGCCATGCTGATTGGTGGGATATGGAATCTCGGGGTCACTTGAAATTTCATTTCCCTGATTACTAAGGGTGTTGAACATTTCTTTAAGTACTTCTTAGCTATTTGAGATTCCTCTGTTGAGAATTCTCTGTTTAGCTCTGCACCTCATTTTTTCATTGGGCTTCTTTGTTTTCCGGAGTCTAACTTCTTGAATTCTTTATATATTTTGGCTATTAGTGAAGATCTTTTCTCAATCTGTAGGGTGCTACCAATCAAAGAGCATACATGGGCTGGTTCTAGGACTGCTTTGTCTGGCCTCAGTGGAAAAAATGTGCACAATCCTGTAGAGACTTGATGCCACAGGGAGAGGACATGTAAGGGGGGAGTGCCCTGACAGAGTCAAAAGGAAGGGAGGATGGGAGAAAGGACTCTGAGAGGGGACTGGAAGGGAGGAACATTTGGGATGTAAATAAATAAAATAGTTAATTATAAAAATAGAGATCATTGTCATTTCTACATGCTGTTTATGAAAACGGAATTATTATAAGTGTCAGCAGCAGACTTTTCGTGGCCATACATAAGTATAATTCATTTGTAATGCAATTAATGTTTCCAAGTAAGAACAAGGATAAGACAAAGCTGTCTACTTTCTCCATACCTCTTCAGTATAGTACTTAAAGTCTTAGCTAGAACAATAAGACAGACAACTTGTCAGGGACCCAACAAGCTTCACAGTTTGCAGGCAGGACAACAGTCTGGGGAGGAAGGACAAAACGGCAGCCAACAGATTGGGAAAAGATCTTTACAAATTCCACATGTGATAGAGGGCTAATATCCAATATATACAAAGAACTTGAGAAATTAGACTCCAGACAACCAAATAACCCTATTAAAAATGGAGTACAGAGCTAAGCAAAGAATTCTCAACTGAAGAAAATCGAATGGCCAAGAAGCACCTGAAGAAATGTTCAACATCCTTAGTCATCAGGGAAATGCAACACAAACAACCCTGAGATTCTACCTCACACCACTCAGAATGGCTAAGATAAAAAACTCAGGTGATAGCAAATACTGGTGAGGATGTGGAGAAAGAAGAACACTCTTTCATTGTTGGTGGGATTGCAGGCTGGTGCAACCACTCTGAAAATCAGTCTGGCAGTTCCTCAGAAAATTGGGCATAGCATTACCTGAGGACCCAGCTCTATCACTCCTTGGCATATACCCAGAAGGTGCTTCAACATGCAACAAGAACATATGCTCCATTATATTCATAGCAGCCTTATTTATAATAG
Organism: Arvicanthis niloticus; assembly: GCF_011762505.2. Taxonomy (NCBI): domain Eukaryota; kingdom Metazoa; phylum Chordata; class Mammalia; order Rodentia; family Muridae; genus Arvicanthis; species Arvicanthis niloticus. The sequence continues at coordinate 9,769,015 of NC_047674.1, read as the reverse complement.
CCAAAAACTGGAAAGAACCCAGATGTCCTTCAACAGAGGAATGGATACAGAAAATGTGGTACATTTACACAATGGAGTATTACTCAGCTATTAAAAACAATGAATTTAAGAAATTCTTAGGTAAATGGATGGAAATAGAAAATATCATCCTGATTGAGGTAACTCAATCACAAAAGAACACACATGGTATTCACTCACTGATAATTAGATATTAGCCCAGAAGCTTGAAATACTCAAGATGCAACTCACAGACCACATGAAGCTCATAAAGAACAAAGACCAAAGTATGGGTGCTTTGGTCCTTCTTAAAAGGAGTAACAAAATACTCAAGAGAGAAAATATGGAGACAAAGTGGGGGACAGAAACTGAAGGAGGGGCTATCTGGAGACCATTCCACCTGGGTATCCATCCCATGTTCAGTCACCAAAGATAGATGTCAGGAAGTGCATGCTGACAGAAGCCTGATATAGCTGTCTCCTTAGAGGTCTGCCTGATTCTGACATATTCAGAGGAGGATGCTCACAGCTAACCATTGAACTGATCATGGGTTTCCCAATGGAGGAGTTAGAGAGAAGACTGAAGGAGCTGTTTCCAGCCTCATGAGGAGAGCAACAATATGAACCAACTAGAGCTCCTCAGGGTCTAAACCACCAGCCTGGGAGCTCATAGGGTGGGACCCATGGCCCCAGCTGTTTATGTAGAGGATGATGGTTTTGTTGGGCATAGGTGGGAGAGGAAGTCCTTGGTCCCATGAGGCTGGATGCCCAGTGTGGGGGAATTCAAGGGTGAGGAGGTGGGAGTGGGTGGGTGGGTGGAGGCACATCCTCATAGAAGTAGGAGGAGGGGGGCTAGGATAGTGGGTTTCTGGGTGTGGGGGAAAGGGGATAACATCTGAAATGTAAATAAAATATCCAATAAAAAAAATTCTGAAAAAAAAGAAGGAAAATCGAGTCGACATCAATTTTCCAGGTTCTGGGGAGAAACTTCCAGAATCTGACCAGATGGTATATTTTTCTTACACTTTCAAACATAGTGAAACTTTGGGGAAAAGTCTTCACATGGCAATTTCCAGCAAGCTTAAGGGACAGCTATATTAACCCTCACCACTTTCCAAAGTAGCAAATTACTTCTGACCTATACAATAAGAATGATTGTTAAAACAGTGCTCAGGACAAGAGCCTACAAAGCAAGAAATAATAATAATCATAAAAATAGGTTTTATTGATGGGGAATGCAAAGTATATGAGACATCTTAAATAAAGATGGGTTCTATTCACTGGAGACAAAACTCAGGATCAAAGCCTAAACAATGCTCAGAATATTGGAGATATTCAGTAAGGCTCACTCCATAGACTAGCAAAAAGACCACCGGGTTTTTAGATAACAGGCACTCCAGCTTTCCAGGTGAGCAGGCATCTTTCATTTTCTCCCACTGAAGGAAAATCATTCACATGTCTAATAAGTATAGTTCTTTCAATGGTTTCTTTGGGATCTGTCTCTTACAACTAAAGTATATCAAAGGGACACAAATTAGAAAAGGAAGAAGTAAATTTGTTTTATTTGTTGATAATGTAATATACCTAAGTGACTATAAAAATTCTGCTGGTGAGCTCCTACAGCTGATAACCATCTTCAACAAAGTAGGTGGATACAAAATTAACATTAAAAATGTAGTTTTCTATATACAAATGACAAATAGACCAAGAAAGAAATCAAGGAAACAACACCTTTCACAGGAGTCTCAAATAATATTAAATGCCTTCAGGATAACTATGGAAGCAAGGAAAAGACTTATCTGATAAAACTTTAAGACACTGAAGAAAGAAATCAAAGAAGATATCAGAAGATGGAAATATGCTTATGGATTGGTAGGATTAATATAGAAAAAATGGCCATACTACCAAAAGCAATCTACTAATTCAATGCAATTCCTGTCAAAATCCCAACACCAATCTTTACAAGCTTGAAAAGAAAACTTTCATCTTCAATATGGAAAACAGGAAGTCAAGAATAACTAAAGCAATCCTGAATATTAAAAATGGCTAGAGTTGTTGCCATTCTTTATTTTATTTTATTCTATTTTATTATTTATTGTTGGGGGCCGACTTTTAGCAGAAAACGCCTATCAGCTTTGCAGCCACCTTGAGCCATATACCCTGACATGAGACTTGGATTACAATAGCCTACAACAGCTGAGCACACTCCGATAATCTTGGTTTAGATACGTTGGGTGTGTGAGATTAAAGGTGTGTGACTTAAGAGTGTGACTTAGAGATCAGATTTAGAGACAAGATTTAAGGGCATGATTAAAGGTGTGACTTAGAGGCGTGGTTTAGAAGTGAGACATATAAAAGGCTAGAGGTAGACAGAGAAAGCAACAGATGACTTGACATTAGGTAGAAGACACTTGGCTCTAGAGAACAATTTGGAGTAACAGAGCTTGAGTACAACTAGGAACTAGGAACTCATGACTTGGGACTTGGACTAGGAAGAGAGACTGAAGAATAAACGGGATTGAATCACACTCTGTCTGGTCTCCATTCTTCAAGTCTGTCCTCACTCTCTTTCTTGCTGAAGCCTGACCCGCAGACCGGAGTGGCATCTTGGGCTGGGAAACAGGGGAGTGGAGAGGGCCTCAACATTTTTGGTGCCCGAACAGAGACTAGTGTGGTTCCTAACAATTAATTTCCTGAGAAAACTGGTTGCTTTTTAGTAAGTGACCAAAACAAGGTTGATCCAGATGGGAAGAGAGATGAGAAAGATTGGGAGGAAGAGAGAGAGAAGAAACAAATAAAAGTTTAATATATGAGAAAAAAATCTGTTTTCAATAAAAGAAAAGAAAGAAGAAGGGATTGGAACTGGAGAACAGGAGGGACACTAAAGATTGACTTCCTGATGGCTGGCATGGCAAGGTTCAAGGAGTGTCTCCATATGTTGGTTGCTAAGACTAAATTCATTGTATTAAATTCCGTTTTTTTTTTTTAATTCTATATTTGTAAGACAGAGCTTTGGTGTGTATTTCAGGCTTCCTTTGAGGTTTTCTTGTTTCTGCCTCAACTTTCCAAGTTCTAGGATTAAAGGTGTGCACCACCACACATGCCTAATTGTATTTTTATATAACGTATTACATAATGAAAATATTTAAACAATTTTCAATATGAGAATGATGGTTTTTGATGACTGAATCCAACAATACTTACACAAAATATCCTCCTTTGTTGTGTTTTGTATGTGTGTTTCTTTTCTAAAATGTTTTATATTTATTTATTTTAGATTAGGTGTATGAGTGTTTTGCCAGCATACATGATTTGTATCATGTGACTGCATTGTGCCCTCGGAGTCAGAGAAGGTATTGAATCTTTTGGACTAGAGTTACAGATGGCTTTCAACCACCATTTGATGTTTGGGAAGCTAATCTGGGGCCTCTGCTAGAGCAGCAAGGGTGCTTCATTGCAGAACCATCTTTCTAACCTCATGCTTGTTTCTTAAAGAGTATTTGGGTGGAAGATGGCTATGGATGGAAACATAATAGTACCTACTTTAATCTTAAATTTTCCATTTTCATTCTCATTCCCTCTAAAATATTCACTGTGATTGTGGTGATCCTGAAAATCATGTATAAAGGAATTGTGGTCTTTTCCTAAAATATTATATAGCTTTGACTACTAGTTTTTATTTATTTTCTTTCTTTCTCCCTTTATAACTCATTTTTTATTGGATATTTTTATTTGCATTTCAGATGTTACCCCTTTCCCCATCTTCCCCAGAAACTCCCTATTCCATCTCTCTTCCTCCTGCTTCTATGAGGGTGTACCCCCACCAACCCACCCACTTCCACCTCCCCACTTTTGAATTTCCCCACACTGGGGCATCCAGCCTTCATGAGACCAAGAACCTCCTCTCCCACCTATGCCTGACAAGGCCATCCTCCCCTACATATACAGCTGGAGCCATGTGTGCTCCCAGGCTGCTGGTGGTTTAGACCCTTGAACTTTGTTTGGTTGGTATTGTTGCTCTCAGGAAGCTTCATACCCCTTCAGCTCCTTCAGTCTTCTCTCTAACTCTTCCACTGGGAACCCCATGAGCAGTTCAATGGTTATCTGCAAGCATCTATCTGCCTCTGTATATGTCAGGCTCTGGCAGAACCTCTCAGGAGACAACTCTATCAGGTTCCTGTCAGCATGCACTTCCTGGCATCCACAACTGCATCTGCCTTTGGTGACTGCACATGGGATGAATTTCCAGGTAAGTTAGTCTCCAGACTGCAACTTCTTCAGTCTCTGCTCTATACTTTGTCTCTGTATTTGCTCCTATGAGCATTTTGTTACTTTTTCTAAGAAGGGCCAAAGCACACACATTTTGGTCTACCTTCTTTATGAGCTCTATGTGGTCTGTGAGTTGTATCTGGATATTGTGAGCCTTTGTGTTAATATCCACTTATCAGTGAGGGCATACCATGTGTGTTCTTTTGTGATTGGGTTATCTCACTCAGTATGATATTTTCTATTTTCATCCATTTGTTTAAAAACTTCATGAAGTCGTTTTTAATAGCTGAGTAATACTCCATTGAGTAAATGTTGGGGGCCGACTTTTAGCAGAAAGCGGCTATCAGCTTTGCAGCCATCTTGAGCCATATACCCTGACATGAGACTTGTATTACAATAGCCTACAACAGCAGAGCACACTCGGATAATCTTGGTTTAGATACCTCGAGATTAAAGGTGCGTGAGATTAAAGGTGTGTGAGATTAAAGGTGTGTAATTTAAGAGTATGACTTAGAAGTATAGAGATCAGAGTTAGAGACAAGACCTAAGGGCATGATTAAAGGTGTGACCAAAAGGAGTGGCTTAGAAGTGAGACATATAAAAGGCAGAGACAGAACAGATCAGAATCAGACTGAGATCAGAGAATCAGACACATCAGACATTAGGTAGAAGACACTTGGCTCCAGACAGAATCAGACACAGCAGACAGAGGAGACAGAGAAGGAGATACTTAGAGGAAGAGAGACTGAAGAATAAACGGGATTGAATCACACCCTGTCTGGTCACCATTCTTCAAGTCTGCCCTCACCCTCCCTCTTGCTGAACCCCGACTCACAGACCGGAGCAGCAGCTTGGGCCGGGATACAGTGGCTGCCCAAACATGGGTCGGCCCGGGCCTCAACATTTTGCCTGAGCTGCAACATTATTTTGGCCGCCCCAACGTAGGGCTAGTGTGGACCCCACCAAGTAAATGTACCACGTTTTTTGCATCCATTCCTCTTTTGACAGACATCTGGATTCTTTCCAGCTTCTGGTTATGATAAATAAAGCTTCTATAAACATAATGGAGCATGTGTCTTTGTTATATGTTGGAACATCTTTTGAAGAATTAATTATGTTCTTATAAACCAAGATTCAATATATTAATATCTTAAATCATGCTATACATACTGAGTTTTAAATTTCCTATTTTACAGCTTTGCACATACAAATAAAAAAAATATATATATATATATATATATATCATTACACTCTAAGGCATTTACTACATATTGGTATATATGAACATATATTTTCACTTATTTAAGCATACAGATACACATTTTTTCTGGGTATACTGACCTTATGTCCTTCAAACATACAAAAATCACTTATCATGCTTATTTGTTTCATTTTAGAAGTCTTCAAGTTTTGTATGTATGTGTGAAAAAGTGACCATTTCTTAACAGACACATAGTCAAATGAATCTTTTTTGTACACATTAGTTCTTTTTATTTCTTTGGCAATGAATGTAATTTCAGTTCTGAATAATGAGAAAGGACACCCAGTGGCCTTAAACCATGGAGTAAATAGTCTTTCATCATTAAGAACCCTGTTCACTATATGATTTTTACTTTGTCCTCTGACTGAAGCAGGGTGTTAGATTCAACACTTTTTACTGAAAACTTTTTTGTTAATCATGTCTTTTCTGCATCTACAGAATTCTGTATTTCCTTTTTGTGAGATGATGAATTATACTGATTGATTAAAATTTTAAACCAGTTTAACATACCTAAATGAATTCAAATTGGTAATGATACATTGTTTATAGAGTGTTGACTATAATTTGGTGCATTTGATGATTTAAAAATAGTGTTAATCTACAGCTGTCTTCTCTTTAAGTATCTGTGGTTAATGCATCAGGATGTTTTCAACTCATAGGCTGAGTTCAGAAGCATTCCCTTGTCTTAAGTTTATTGAAAAGAAAATGTACATCATGAAAGTAATTACTGAACCAAGTCATTTAAAATTGGTATTTTCTTTGTTGAAAGCTATTTGGTTGCATGTTACTTTTAATAGATATTAAATAGTCACAATGATTGTTTCTTTCTATTTTGGTCAAGTTTGTCTCATGTCTTATCAGAAATTAATGCATTTCATGCTAGTTTTAAAGAAATATGTATCTAAATAAAACAAAACATATATATACATAAACAATATGTTTTGCATATGTTCTATAATCATATATGCATGCATATATATATAAATATATATGAATATATAAACAATTGCCTCATTTTTTGTTCATATTGACAAACATTGGTAAGTTATAGCCATTTATATTACTGATGAATCTGAATTTATATTATTGTAATTATTAGCTTTAATTGTTAACTTCGTACAATCTACATTCACCTGACAAAAGAGTCTGCTTTGGTTTGATCTATGGGCATGTCTGTGTGGTGTTATCTTAAGCAAACTGATGTGAAAAATACGGTCCATTCAGATGCCATCATCTCTTAGCTACAAGTTTGTGACCAATATAAAAGAGGAGAAAACAAGATGTGGGCAAGCAAGCTGGCAAAGACCTACATGTTTCTTTTTCTCTGTTCTTGACTATGGATTTAATAATGTTTAAGTTCCCTGCTTCTGTCAGGATATTTTATTAAAGTACAGCAAGTGAAACTACAATATTTTTCTGATTTATAATACCTTTAACAGTAAGATGTTATTATCAGGTTCTGGTGGGAAACCAAAAGGAATGGCAAGACCCTATATTATTTGCATCAGAAGTCTCTGATTCTTCCTTTTGCAACTACTAAGAAGGTTGTTTCCTACCCTGTCACTATTTTTTATCCTTTTCATCTTTTAATAACTCACAACTCCTAAGACCAGTTCTTTCCAGCCACTCAGGAGATGTCACTTCAAACTTTTATTTTGCTTTTAATGACTTTTGTTCTAGTACAACAGGGTTGAATATGGGTCCTTTGTAATCCTTTGTTTGGTTAAACTTCCTGCTCCACCATCTCCATCTTCCTTTTTAAACCTTTCTACCTCCAGTATTTCCTGTCCATTTGTATATTAAAACTTTAAAAATTATATATATGAGCCAATTATTGTAAAATATGTCTATAACATAAGCCCTTGGGAGACAGAGGCAGGAGGATCCAAATACCGAGGTCATTCCTGCCTAAATAATGAGATCCTGTCTTGCATTATGCCCACAGTGAAGAAAACAAAATTTTTATGCAGTCTAGCACAGAAATTCTCTTCATATTATGTTAAAATAATTTCATTTTTTGAAGTGATTACAAATCTGTTGGTGACTTTTTAAATGATAGCATAAGTCATTAAATTTAAATATTCAATTCAGCATTTTTATTATATGAATATTATTAGATTATACAACTACCACACTAGTTCCTGTGTGAGCATCATTTTTACTCCAAAGTAAATCCCATTATTTGCAACAAATTCCTATTTGCTTCCTCTAGCAATTTGGCCATTATACAATATACATTATACACTGCTTTTTGTCATATTATATATTACATACAAAAGAGACACATGATATTACCTCATATTTCTGATATATTAACATAGTACAACACTTTTTAGTTTATAGCATATAATAGTGCCTCAAATGTTTTATGGCATATCACAATTTTTTTTTATCCAGTCTTATAGAATTGCCAACATGTTTATACTTGGAAACGTATCCAATATATACAAAATTAAGTGAAAACTTTAAAATACACAGTGAGTAGAAAAATAATGTAAGGAAGGCAGTTCTTGATTCAAAAAGAACTGCATATTGCCTGCACTCTGTTGTGTGCAAAGCTCTTAGGTTCAATTTGCAGAAAGTAGATGTTTTGCTTGTCTATTAATATGTTAACTCTAAGTGGGAGATGATAACATCGTTATAATGTAGTAATGAAGGTTCTCCAGCTGGGCAATACCGATAAAATTATTGTATATTAGAATAAGACTTACTAGATTGGCTTATGTTATATGGTCTTGGTGGTCCGGTATTGCCTTTATTATTATTAGAGTGGCTGAGAACCAGTGTGATGCTTAGTATGCAAGGCTGAATGCTTTAACAGTCTGCCTTCCAAGGTCTAGACAATTCTGCTAGAGGCAATGGTCATCTGTTAATATTCAAAGAACAGATAAGATGAATTCTGATACCAGCAAAGGAATATAGCCACAGCAGCAGGGTTGAACTGAGTGAGATGTGAAGGCATAGAGACAAAGAACATAGACTTTCTGCTCAGATTTCTTTGTATCTGAATTGCCCCCAGAAGATGCCATTATTTAAGGCAGATCTTCTCATTTCAAATAAACCAAACAGAAAATTATCTTATAGATTTGCTCAGCGGCTTATTTCTTAGTTGATTCAACGTCATGTAAATTGACAACCAAAATTAACTAGTACATTGTTCTCCATTGAAAATGACAAAGACTATGTTAAGTATGGCAAATAGATGTTATATTTATGTTAAATATTTTGCCAGATAGGAACTTTGTATAAAGACAAGTAATATTAATACTCCCAAAAGAACAAATTATGGTTATTTCAATTGCAAGTTAATGTCTACAAACTTTTGCCACACATATCCTGCACTCCTTTGTTTTTCCTGAAAACTAAGAATTTAGAAATCCTCTAGATGTCTTAAAAGACAACCCAGCAGGTGAACACTGAACGTTTTGCTGAATGCACTTTAACCTAGTCACTGTTGTTCTTTATCTTCTCAGCTATAGATGCAGAGTCTTAAAGATGCTGCTTTTATATTTACATCAATTTTCCAGAATAATGCCTAGCCCTTCTTAAGATGGCAATTACAGAGACATCAAATCCTATATGACTGAATCAGCCCTGCATGATATATAATACAGGTGCAGAAAGAAAATATCAATTGCATGCAATTTTCCAAGTCAATCTTAGGGAAACTCAAATTTTCTAGGGGACACAGTATTTATGAAGGAATGAGAAATCCAAGTGTTTGTTTACCATTAAAAACTGGCTATGGCTTTGCTCACTTTCCTTCAGTTTTCTGAGATAAGAATTTAGAATAAGATAAGCTGATTAAGATCTATATTATTATTTAAAGAAACATTAAATTCAGAAAATATGTCTATCAGCACATGGCTTTCATAATTTGAAATAGTTATTTCAAATAACATGTGTGTGTGTGTGTACCTTGAAGCCTTAGTTTAGCCCTGGAACATGTGGGTACCACTTATCTTGTTCATCTATTTTATATATGTCACTTTAAATTGTTAAGAGTAAAATTTGTGCACATATCAAATGAATTAAGTCCCCAAGTATTCTAAGTGCTGAGTTTCATAGTCCACCATGATCATTTGAAAACATTTTTTAGTAATTTTTCAAGAGTTTTATACATCATATTTTGAACATTTTTATACCCTTGTCCAATGTCCTACTAGGCCTAAACTCCAGTCTATACACACCTAACATATTGTTTTCCCTTTTAAAAAGAGTTGAGTCCCATTAGTAAAGATTAAATACTCTAATACTCTTTTTAACTAGCTCCTTTATTTTGGGGGACTATAACATAATTATATCATTTACCCCTTCCCTATCCTCCCTCCAAACCCTCCTATTCACCCCTTCTTGTAACTTTCGAATTCATGGAGTATGCCTGATTAATTGTTGCTGCATATATATATATATATATATATATATATATATATTCCTAAATAGAGTCAATACAACCTGCTCAATCTGTTTAATGTTATTTATATGTATGTTTGCAATGCTGGCCATTTGAAATTGAATATCTAATTGGTGCACTCTTCCCTGGGGAATGCCATAGTCTGCAAAGTTCAAATCATTTACAGCAACAAACTTTCATATCTTTCATATTCCTCCTAGCATGGTCTGTTAAGCCCCACTTAAAACATTCCATTGCTTTCCAAATCCAAAGTCCCCAAATCCACATTCTTCCAAACAAAACATGATCAAGCCTATTACAACAATACCCCAGTCCCTGGGACCAGCTTCTATCTTAGGGTATTCTTGCTGTGAACAGGCACTATGACCAAGGCAACATTTTTTAAGGACAACATTTAATTGGGGCTGGCTTATAGGTTTAGAGGCTCAGTCCATGATCATCATGGTGGGAGCATGGCAGCACTCAGACAGGCATGATGCAGGAGAAATTGAGAGTTCTACATCTTCATCTGAAGGCTGCTAGCAGATACTGGGTTCCAGACAACTAGGATGAGGGTCATAAAGCCCACATCTTCTCCAACATGGTCACAGCTACTCCAACAGGGCCACACCTTCTAATACCACAACTCCCTGAGCCAAGCATATACAAGCCATCATATAGGGTAACTCTGTTTATGTTTCTGTAGTAGGACTTTTGCATATACCTTCCTCAAAGGTGTTTTAAGTGTTTTTATCGTTCCCTGTATTTCCTTCTCAAATGGCTCTAGCATTCCAATTTAATCCTTCCAGTTCCCTCATTTTTATTTCTCCCTTTATATTACTGTGATCTATAGTCCCTCTTCCTTTAGGCTCCTCATCAGAGATGCTCCTGATCTGCTCTAACATCAAAGGCTAAGCAGTGTCTGGCTTGTTTAGTATGTAGATGAGGGACACCATCACTTCTTATTTAGCTCATCTCATGTATATGCTATGGACTAATGGCTAGTCATGTTATGGACTAATTTTGAGATTATATCACTTTCTTCTCTTTTCCTCTTCCCTTTTCTGCCTCATTCTTTTTCAGTTTTTTTTTTCAAAACTACTTAACACTCAAATTTTATCATTTAATCTGTTTTAGCACTTGGAATGTTAGAATAGATTACTAATTCGATATCTTGTTACACTTAATGCTATGGTACTACAAGATAGTCATCATTCAAATTTAAATTTCTTTGGACTTGGAACAGGATTCAGTTTGTAAAGTGCTTGCTTTGCAAGCAGAAATCCTGGAGTTAAACCTCCAGGGCCCACATAAAACTGCAGAGTTCTGATGAATGCTTGGTGTTCTCTTTGAATCCAGGCACTAGGGAGGCATAGACAGGGCAATTCCTGGACTATCTCTCCAACCACTTTACATAAATAACAAGCTCCAAGTGGATGAATGACATCTTGTTAAAGGAGATGAGAGCTGTTCCTGAGGATGACACCTCAGGTTGTCATTTGTTCACTACGGGCATTTTTACCTGTAAAATTTTACATTTTACAATCATCGTGCAGGAATTTTAGCATGTTAAGGACAATTTCTCTGTTTTCTATGATTTGTGTTGATTTTAATGAAAAAGAAGCAGAAGAGTTTGTGCTAGAATGTAGATGTCTAACTTAATTTAGATTGTGAAGCTGATAGTTGAAGAAGATTCCAGTTCCGGTGTGGTAGCAGTATCCTTTAGCAACGACCTGTTAATGTGTGCTTTAGACTTCATGTCTGCATTTGAAATTGACAAGTAAAAGCCCTAAAAATAGTATACTCAGAATACGACAAATCATTGTATTTAAGGCACTAAAATCTGACATAGTCTTTACAAAAGTTTATAATATAGATAATTTAATTTTGATTATGGTATAGGTTAGAATTATATTTGTGTTTATTTCTATAAAAAACTAAGATATTTAATTATAAGCCCCTGGTAACCATCAAATTATCAATTACTCAGAATCTTCCTATAGCTGTATCTCTATTTATCTATCATATACCTCTACCACTATCACTATCTATATCATATATCCCAATCACTATCTCTATATCTATCTACATCTATATACCTATATTTAAATATGGAAGGGGGAAGCTCAGGAAGTCTCCACATTATACAAGTAACTACAGAAATCTATTGAGCACAGAGAGTGGGATGAAGTGTCTTCTCCAGAACAGAGCACACCAACTGGTTATAAAATACTAAATACCGAACGGTCAATTCTCAAAATTACATAAAATTAACATTACAGAGACTAAGCATGCTCTACCTATGTTTTTAATAATATACATACATATGTCTATTAGACACATGTAAACACACACCCAGAGAGAGAGAGAGAGAGAGAGAGAGAGAGAGAGAGAGAGAGAATTAACTTTAAAAAATGGTCACTAATTTACTGGAGGACAAGGATGGATATATGGGAATGGTGAGAGAATTTATGAAATAATAATCTTCCAAAATAAAACAAGTAATTTTAAGCAAGTTATGGCTTACAGATTGCAAACTGTAGCCATACTCAGATTATAAATGAGAGTCTAATATTAAACATATATTTTCTTTATACAAAGTATATGCTTTTAACTCAGTTCAGTAAAGTTTTTTATATTGCACATTTGTCACTACATTAAAATCTATTACTTCTGTGAATGAAGTAATGCATAAATAAATATTTTTAAAAGTATTACAAAAGCACATTCAAAGCCTTTCAAGGAATAATTACAGTCATTTTAAAATAGAGTGGTAGTGTGCGATTTTAGTTTAATTTCTCTCTTACCTTCAAATTTATAACAAAAGTACTCTATCATCATGGATGTAACCCAGAGTTAAAAACAAAGGCAAATGTCCTAGACACACTCATGTTGGAGAGTACAAAGGTAGTATATAGGTTTGGACTCCTTAAAATAGTCTCGCTAAATAAGAGGATACACTGAGGATCGATTCTTACAGTGATGTTAGTATTATTTTTTTTATCATTGATGTCACTATCTATGTGACTTGAATTCAGAAAACCCTTGCTTGGAGCAAGGGAGAACAGACACAGGTGCAATGAAGCTGAGATTGGATAGGGTTTCCCTAATTACTGCAAAACAAAGCTTGTGATTTTATTAGGTATAACACAGGGCAAAGGCTCTGTAGTAGGTCTCTATGTGAGTAACCTCAGACTCTAAACTTCTGGCAGGAGGAAACCAGAGTTGCTAGACTTTGCACAAACTAATCAATCACTCATAAACATTTCTCCTCTTCCTCTTCTACCTTACCCTCATACTTATCTTTGTCCTTCTTTTCATGGGCCCATGTACATGATGTGTTTGCATTAACACTTGTTCACAGAAGATAGGAATAAAACTGTGGGAAGAGGATGTGTATGCTTGTGTGCACCCATATATGGAAGATTAAGGTTCATGGTGAGAATCTTCCTAGATTGTTCTTCTACATTGTCTTGTGTATAGTCAAATGCAAAGCATGCACATATGGTAAGTCTTACTAACCAAGTTGCTACAGTGACCCCTGTGAATGTATTCTTTTGTTAACTGAATAAATATTTAAATCTTATAAAATAATGAAAGAATATAACTAAACTTTCCACTGTACAAGTGGATCAGAGTTGACAGTAAAGGCTATTATGTGCAAATTGATACTGTTGTATTAACATATTGATTTTCTTATATTAAGAAAATTTCTCTCAGCATCTCACTGATACTTCTCAGTTATTTTAGTGATGTTTTATTTTGATATGTAAACTCAGTGATGTAGCTGATGTTAAATTAGAGTATGCTCAAGTCTGATTCATGCACTCTCTCCTGTCATTCCACCCATCAAGATCTAATGTGATTGTCAATCTATTTACAAACATCTAAAGTGTGACACAAAATAGTCAAAAAATCTATCAATGCTGATTTTCATACAAACTAGAGCACACTAATACTCAAAGACGCATGGTATGAGCCAGTGAGATGCACAGTACATACCACTATCCTCAGAACAAATGGTATGTCAAGCAGGCTGCCACCACACTGACAGTACAAGGAAAAAAAGCAGCCAGGAGCTCACTTTAGCTTGGTAATCACTGAAAGGAAATTCACTGTGATTCCATCAGGAAATGCAGAGTTTAGACTCCCTGTCTTCCTAAACAAAACAGTAATTTAAAAAAAGAATTACACATTAATGCCTTTGATGGTAGTTATTTCAAAAGGTATAAAATAATATAATTTCAGCTTTTATTTATTTATTTCAGAAAAATACTTGTGTGTAAAAATAAAAGTTATACATCTGCACTTCCTTTAGCTGACAACACCTCTGAGTACTAAATAAAAGAATGTTCTTCTCTTATTCTCTCCTGTTTTTTTCTGGTTTTATCTCTTTTGTTGTTCTTTTTTTTTTTTTTTTTTTTTCGTTAACAGAATAACTGATAGGTAGGCTGATGAATTTCGATAAATGTGTCATAAGGGTATAAAAAACTCATTTGAGAAGTAGTATCTTCTGGACTTTTAGTTTGAATATTAAATATTATACTCAATATGAAAATGTTACCTAGTTTAGACTTGAGCTTTTCTTTTTGTTGATTGAGCAAAATGCTTTTCACTTAGTTATTTTCAAAAAGGTATATCTAAATTTCTTCTTAGTATCTGTCACAGTCTTTGTAGAAGTATGTGGTTCAGATGTCAGGCTGAGCTGTGGTTAAGAGCCTTGAAAAGCCATCTGTTATGCAATATAGACTAGTTACATATTCATCGAAATTACAAGAAGTTGATCTGAATTTGAATCATGTGTACCTTTCCATTAAGTTTGTAGAACATGTAACAATCATTTAAAATAATAATTTTATTGATTATTTGAAATGTTTATATAATCATGCATTGTATTTTTCTAATATATTCCTTGTTCTTTCCCACCAGAACCTACCAACCTCTCTCACTTCTAACTTTATGTCTTCTAAAATTCTTATTCTTATTGTTTTTTTAAATTGTGAATTTACTCATACTATCCTTTTAGTCAAAATAGTGTTGAAGTTGTATAAATTGGTGAGGGGCTACCCATTAGGGCATGAGTTACCCACTACCAGTCATATCCCCAAAGAAAATTCCCATATTCCCTGTGCAAACATCTACATTCATTCTGAGTGAGATAACCCAATTCAAAAGAACACACATGGTATGCACTCACTGATAAGTGGATATTAACACAAAAGCTCGCAATGTCCAAGATACAACTCACAGACCACATGAAGCTCATAAAAATGGTAGACCAAAATGTGGGTGCTTTGGTCCTTCTTAGACGGAGTAACAAAATGCTCATAGAAGCAAATACGGAAACAAAGTATGGAGCAGAGACTGAAGAAGTTGCAGTCTGGAGACTACCTTGTTCCGCGCGCCTCCCGTGTCCCCTTTTCACCCGTGGAAGAGAAACATGAGAGGCAGATTTGGGTATCACCACAGCGAGGCTTTAATCTGTATCAGCAGACGTGAAGAATGTGGAAGGGCCAAAGACAGGAAGAGGCACAGCTTAAATACACCCTAGAGTGACGTATTCACTTCTGATTGGCTGTTCACTCATCACCCCATATTACGCCCCGGGATGGGCAGTGACTTTTGGCACGCTTTTGCCGTTTTGCACCTGCACAGTTAATTGTTTACTAGTGGGAGGACAGGATGTCCACGCCATCTTGGAATGGCGAATGTATCACCGCTGACCACAGCTTCCTATACTACCTTACCTGGAAATCCATCTCATGTGCAGTCACCAAAGGCAGATGCAGTTGTGGATGCCAGGAAGTGCATGCTGACAGGAGCCTGATAGAGCTGTCTCCTGAGAGTTTCTGCCAGAGCCTGACATGTACAGAGGCAGATGCTTGCAGATAACCATTGAACTGCTCATGGGGTTCCCAGTGGAGGAATTAGAGAGAAGACTGAAGGAGCTAAAGGGGTTTGAAGCCTCCTGAGGACAGCAACAATATCAACCAACCAGGGATCCAGGGTCTAAACCACCACCCTGGGAGCACACATGGAGGGACCCATGGCTCCAGCTGTATACGTAGGGGAGGATGGCCTTGAAGGGCATAGGTGGGAGAGGAGGTTCTTCATCTCATGAAGGCTGGATGCCCCAGTGTGGGAATATTTGAGGTCAGGAAGGTGAGACTGGGTGGGTTGGTGGGAGCACACCATCATAGAAGCAGAAGGAGGGGAGATAGAATAGGGGGTTCTTGGGTGGGGGTCGAATGGGGAAAGGGAGTTACATCTGAAATGTAAATAAAATATCCAATAAAAAAAGAATCTCCATTGTCTTTATCAGTTAAAAAATATGTACCTATACACAGGATATCTTTAAGTTTGACTCACATTAGGAATGTAGATGGACTGTACTGTTTTCTTTATTTTGTTCTTATCTGTCAGAGAGTTAAGTGCATCAACTTGAGAAGTGTTGTAGAATACATTCACTTCATCTTACTTAATGACACAATTTGTGCTTTTTGTTGGCTGCAATGCTGTAAGCTATGTACACATATTAAAATTTTTATCAAATATAAATTTTAAAATGTATAGCATCTGGTATTTAGGTATAAACAGATGGCCCTGCTACAGATGTTTTCAGATATTTGGCTACTGATCCATTGTAGCTCATAAATCATGATTATATCCAGAAGAAAGAGTTGATGCTTAAGAAAATCAATGTAAAACTTTCTTATTAGTTATATAAACCTATAATGATTCTACACACACATATACAAACATGCATCTATATTTAAAGACAACTAAAGTACATTTAACTAGCCACTTTTACTCTACCATTTCTATGATTCTCAAAGGTTATCAAAGACAAATAAACAAGCCAATTATATATTAAGTAGGTTGTCAAGCATACACAAAGATAACTAGTGTTAATTTAGAACTTAGTGTGTGACAATTTCTTTTCTAATAGTAGTTTTTGACATGAGCTCTGGATTTTTTCCAATTTTACTTCATATGTAGGGGTGTTTTGCCTGTGTGTATAACTGTGCACCAGGTACAATAGTTTTGGAGGCTAGAAGAGAGTTTGGATTCCCTAGGACTAGAATTACAGTGGGAATCAAATATATATCCTCTAGAACAGTACTCAGCGCCTTTAAGCACTGTGGCATTTACTGAGTCTGAAACCACTTTTTAAAATATGTTTGAATACTTATATATTCCACAGCTCAATATGCTATAAGATAAAATAAAACATTCCCCATATAAAGTGCATGTCATATTTATATATTTTATTAGAGTCTTACATTTTTATAGTAACTTAAATAAGAAATGAATAGGATAGAATTCTGGTTTTAGACATAAGGAAGAGGGGTTCATTGAATTTCAAATTAACCTGTAAGTTTACAAATGATTTGAGTTTGCAAGATATCCTTATCAACTTGCTTCCATATCTACATCTCAAGTTTCTAACAATTATAACCTCAGGTATTTTGATATTATGAGGACCTCCTTTTGTAATGTCTTTGACAAAGGCATTTTCAAAGCTTTTATAAACATAATGACAAAGTAAGCACCCTAGGCATCTCTATCAACATACTTGATCACTGAATTATTTTAATTTCTTACTCTTGTCTTTGCTTTCCTCGTGGGCATTTTACTGCCCACACTGGAACACTTGACGAAGGTTTTACTAATTATGCAGATGAAAATTTGCATAAGAGCCATCTATCTAAACAACTTACACATTTGTTTTAAATTCTCAGAAATTTTGTGCCAGATGGAATGAATTTCACAGACTTTTAGAAGTACATAATTGTTGAAAGCACAAATTTAAAGGAGTTGAGGTGCAGAGTTGTGAGCAGTGAGGTAAAGAGGGAAAAAGGAAGGTCACAGTTAAATGTTCTTTGGATTTCATGATGAATTAAAATATTAATTTAGAAACTTTTAATAAAAATCGTGGTTTATGGTAGATTATAATAAATCAAGACACACTGATATTTGCAGGCATGGTTCTCCATGTTGATGATCACTAATGTTTGTCTTCTTCTGGGATGTCATATAAACCTTCGATAATCCCACAGCACAGTGCAGCTCACTATTAGACTGACTACCTTGTCTCAGGTCTCCCTTACAGAGATGCTGACTAAGCATGACCACAATAGTGCACTGGATTCAGTTTAGCCATGGGTCTGTGCCCTGAGGGTTGCCAATACGGTGGAGTTTTCATTTCAAGGTTTTCTTTCATTTTTTTAAACCTGTTTTCTCAGGTTATACCACTGTCATTGGTAACTGTACTAAAGCCTGCATACCAGATCAAATGCTAAAACTGAAGTTGTGATAGTCCTGCAAGGTCTTCACATATTACAACTGAACTAATTGCTTCTATGTATTCATTTCTTGGTGATTTTAACTGTGCATATAATGTATTTTGACAGTACATACCCCCATTACTCTCACGTATCTCTCATTCTCACTGAAGCCTTTCTTCTTAATGCCCCTCCTACTTTCATGTCTTATTTCCTGACCCACTGTATTTATTTAGAGAAGGATACACTGACATGAGTTGTTCATGCTAATCAAAAAGTTCATTGAAAAGGATGGATGGAATATGAATTATTTTCCTAAAAGATAATCTGTGTATTATGTTTGCTTAGTTCATAAAAAAATTTTGTGATTTCATGAGCAGAACTATCTCAACATGGTATATGATTTTATATTGGAAATATTTAAATGCAGAAATAGACAAATGGCCTTCAACTATTTTTTTATTAAGTTATTTTATTTATTTACATTCTAAATGTCTCCCTCCTACCTAGTTCCCCCTTCTAGAGTTCTTTACCCTATTCTCCCTTTCCTTTTCCTCCGCCAGTCCCTTTACTGACCTATCCCTAACCTTATTCCCAGCAAAGCAATCCCCCTTTTCTGGGATATCAAGTCTTTACAGGATTAGGTATATCCACTCCCACTGAGGCCAGACAAGGCAGCCCTCTTTATGTGCCCAGGGCATAGTCTCTGGGAGCCCCCAGGAGTACAGATTAGTTGATATTATTGTTCTTCTTATGGGGTTGCCATGCTCTTCAGCTCTTTCAATACTTCCACTAACTCTTCTATAGGGATCCCCAAACTCAGTCCAATGTAACTGCAGCTATCTCAATGTGCAGCTAGTAGAACCTCTCTGAGGACAGCTATGCTAGGCTCCTGTCTGTAAGCACAATATAGCATTAGCAATAGTGTCAGGGTTTGGTGCTTGCACATGGGATAAATCCCAAATTGGGGTGGCCACTGGATGGCCTTTCCTTCAGTCTCTGCTCCATTTTTGTTCCTGGATTTCCTTTGAATAGGAACAATTCTGGGTCAAAAGTTTTGAAGATGGATGGGTGGCCCCATCTGTAGACTGGGCTCCCAAAGACAAGGCTCCACTAGAAGAAGAAAATCCACTACAATAATTTGCCTCATAAGTGAAAATTAAGGTTGAGTGAATCCACAGCATTTACTGATGCTACAAGTTTTTATATGGTATAGAAGATAACGAGCTTTGCAAGCATTATGTATGTCACATAGAAAACCCATTCGTCTTTTATTGTCTCAAGCATACGTCACCTTGCAATGCCGGTATCTTTTGGGAATCAAAAACATCTAGCATTTGTAGATGAACAATAAGAGTTTTTTTTTTTTTTTTTTTATGTTTAACTGGTATATACCAAACATATTTTTAAAACTTTCTCCTTTTAGAAAATTTACCCCATCTTCATTGGTAGAGGCCTATAAGCAGTTATTTTTGTAATCTTTCATACTTATTTTATCAATCAGATATAGAGATTTCTTAGATAAAGTAACCATGGGACAAAGTAAATTCTGATAATTTCACTGCTGATATATAGATAGTAGTAGCAGTAGGCAGATATAAGTATGGTACTAAACTATGGTATTTTAATAGCACTTTAAGGTCAGAAAATTAATTTTTCCCTTGTACATAAAATGTACCAATTTAAAAATCACTTGTTTATTTCCTTGTAGATGTATGCTGCTTTACTACCTTAACATATAACTATTTTACAATGCATTAATATTAATGTTTTGGGCATAGATATTAAACTACACAGGTATTCAAGAAAGTTACCCAACTGTGTAATCAGAAAGTAATTATTAAAATATAATCATGTTTGGATTCTTCAGAGGGAGCAGTGAACCACTGACACAGTGTAGTCATGGGCAAGATCAGAATAGAAACATAGACTTATACTACCTTACTGTAGATACTAGAAAAATTTTGCCATTTATGTTGAAATTTGGGCAGAATTTACAAGCAAGTCCATTCTGCCAATAACAAAATTTCAATTAACAAATATTTGATATTTCCAGTAATCACCATATTGGAAACATGGGCATGAAATATTTCTGCTATAGTAGAAAATTCTCCTAGACAATGTGACTTGGATATTATTAATTGAATAATGGGTACACCTTACTTTTATACAACATTTCTTAATGTTGAATTATATTTAGAGCTATAAACATGTAGCAGATACTATTAACCTTGGAAATAGGTTCTTTAGTATAATTAAAAATTGAGACTTGAAGGTATATTTTAATATGGACAGCATGTTATTGCCCTAGTTTATTAAGCATTAAAAATCCTGAACTCAATAATGGTTTATAAGACACTGTGAACTTTTAGAACTTCAAATGATTATTAATAGTTATGTAGATCAAATTTATATGTGGACTGCTCTGGGGTAGGAGATACTCAGATAGCTGATAAAATATTGTTTCTAGGGATGTTGAAATTCCTAGAAGAGATCATAATTTAAATTTGTTAACCAAGTGAGAACATTTACCTTGACACATTGAAACAAGTATCATTTCAACTTATAAAGATTGGAGGAAGAATAAAAGAGAAAAGCGTTGTTGCCTCTGTCTCCAGGACCCAGATCACACCCCCTGCTTTTAGACCTGAGTACTGATGGTTTCTCACCCATCTCCATAGCTGTGGTCAATAAGGATCCTCAGTAACTTATATTTAAATTATATTCTTCTGTAGCTTGAAGATGAAGAACCCTCAGTCTTCTACATTTCCTAATTATGTAGATTAATGTCTATAATACTATTTTCCCTCTCTTTCATGCTGATAATTGAAGTTTTTATTTCTTTAAAAAGTGATACCAACTTTTGTACATTAGATAGTGTAAAGAAATAAAATTTTAAAGACTAGTTCTAGGAGTTATTATTTGATTTCTGGTCTTGCCATACAATTTAGCCAAGAGATATAAGCAGAATAATTGTATTGTAAAAGAAGGTAGAGTTTACACAGGCATGCAAAATAGATGTGTGTGTTATTTATCTTATTCATTTATAGTAAAACTAGCATCTAAGTGGCTTCTCCATGGTACTTTTCAAACTTTTTAAAATCATCTTTAAACTTTTTAAAAATGGATTTGCCATGCATACATCAAACTTTAATATCTATTCCAAATGTTTAAAAATACAAAGCACAACTACAATTGCTGATCTCTACCCAAATACGTGACTGAACATGGGAAATAATTTACTTCCTTCAGAGCTATGACGAGGAAGAGATGAAACAGGATGCTTTTCCTGAAATTGGATTGTGATGTTTAGTCTATAACCAAGTCATTTACAAGGACAGCATTTTTCTCTTGTATGAGTTTTTTTCTATTTCCTGACATCAAGATGATGTAAAACACTTTAAAATATTTAGATGGCTTGAGACATGGCCAAGTAGTTAACAAAAGTTTGTTCCCAGGAACAAAGTCAGGTTTTGACATCTTCCTCTAACTCCTCCTATAGGAAGATACAACAGTTTAATTTCTTTGAAGTCAGCATTCACATGCACATAATCACACAAAGACATGGACAAATCTCATAATGAAGAAAAACTCTGTGGGTAAGCATTCAGATGCCTCAACTTCTGGGTTATAGTAATGAATGCTTATACAAGAAGAACATCATGGGTAAAATTTTCTTTGCTCACCAACTTCTTTTAATTTTAAACTTTTAAAAAAAGTCCAGTCATTATCTCTCTCCCAGTCTTCCCTCCAACAGCTCCTCATCCCATTCCTTCTCCACACTCTCTGCAAGAGAATGTCCCCACCACCCACCCTACCAGGCCTCCCCAACCCTGGGGCCTCTTGACGGTTAGGTGCCTCTTCTCTCACTGAGGCCAGACCAGGCAGTTCTCTGCTGTATAGGTGTCGGGGGCCTCATACCAGCTATCATATGCTGCCTGGTTGGTGCCTCAGTGTCTGCGACATCTCGGGTGTCCAGGTTAATTAAGACTGCTGGTCTTTCTATGGGTCACCCTCCTCTTCAACTTCAGCCTTTCCCTAGTTCAACCACAGGGGTCCCTGACTTCAGTCCATTGGTTGGGTATAAGTATCTGCCTTTGTCTCAGTCAGCTGCTTGTTGGGCCTCTCAGAGGGCAGCCATGCTAGGCTCCTGTCTGTAGGCACACCATAGCATCAGTAACAGTCTCAACCTTGAAGTCTCCCCTTGAGCTGGATTCCAGTTTGGGCCTGACACTGGACCGCCTTTCCCTCAGTTTCTTTTCTACTTTTGTTTCTGTGGTTCTTTTAAACAGGAACAATTCTGGGTAAGAGTTTTTGACTGTGGGATGGCAAGTCCATCCCTCACTTGATGTTCTGTCTTTCTATTGGAGGTGAACTCTACAAGTTCCCTCTCCACACTGTTGGGCATTTCCTCTTTGAATCCTGAGTGTCTCTTACCTCCCAGGTCTCTGGTACATTCTAGAGCCACCTCCCCCCACCTCCTACCTCCTGAGGTTGCATATTTTCATTCATTCTGCTGGACCTCAGGACTTCATTCCTGTTTGCCCTCCTACACATCCCAATACCTTATCATCTGGAAATTAATCTGGAGGATCCTCAGAAAATTGAAGACCTAGCTATATAAATTTTGAACATATACCCAAAAGATCCCCTACCATGCCACAGGGTCACATGCTCCACTATGTTCATAGCAGCCTTATTTGTGATAGCCAGAAGCTGGATACAACCCAGATGTCCCACAGTGGAAGAATGGATACAGAAAATGTGATTCACTTACACAATGAAATACTATTTAGCTATTAAGAATGAGGGCATCATGAGTTTTTCAGGCAAATGGATGGGACTAGAAAATATGAGTCTGAGTGAGGTAACTCAGACCCCAAAGAACTTGCATGGTATGTACTCACTAATAAGTGGATATTAGCCAAAAAAGTACAGAAAATCCAGTATACAATCCACAGAATTCAAGAAGGTTAACAAGCTGAAAAGCCCAAGTGAGAATGCTTCAATTCTACTTGGGAGAGAGAAGACAGTAATCACAGGGGACAGAGGGAGGGAAGGATCTGGATGGGAGATGGGAGGGGAAGTGGAAAAGGAAACTTTTCAATGTTTTGAGAATTAAAAATTATAATGACATTGGTTTGTTGCAAACGCTATATCCACATTAGTGAGATTATTTTAGTTCCCATACTGACTTGCATCTAAGTATGTTATTTGGCAGATGTAAATTCTTTGCAAGCAGAATAAAAACTAAAAGATGGCGGTGTTCTAAATGTCTTCAAATTTAAAGTTGTTCAAAGTAGAGGTTGTTGCTACTGCTGTTTTTTTTTTTTTTAAGCTATTCATGCTTATTTGGAAGACCTTTACTCATTCATTGATGTCATTTGTAACACAGACAAAAAGAAACTTTTTCCCCTCTCTTTTCTCTTCCCTCTCTCAACTCCTTTTTCTTAAATTCTTTCCTTTGATTTTGATGGGTAACTATATAACACATATTTTTTAAAACCTTGGGAGAGGATTGAATACTTGTAAACTGACTCAGAAGATTTAATTAATAGTGAAAATCTTTCTAGATAGATTGTGTGTCATGTGTAAGTCTTTACATGTGTGTTAATGGGTTATTTCAAGTGTCTTTACTAGATCATCTTAATGTTAGTTTTTTTTTTTAAATATTTACTATGATATAAAAATTTTTGGTAGTTATTTGATCATCCTGAAACCCTATGGGATGGCATATAAAATGGAAGAACGTTAGCAACTAACACATTATATACAGAAATGTACTCTCCTGACTGGGAGATAATATAGTAGTTTTCTTGATTTACTAAGAGAATAAAACTACTGGAGGAGTAATGGCAAATATATACCTAGAATATATTTCCACAGTGTTACTTTCCCATGGATCATCACTTTGTAACTGAATTGAATGCCAAAAACTGAACAACTTTGAGCCTGCATCAGCAATTTTGTAACTACTCAAAATCTATGTAGTCCTGCTATTATTTTATTTTAGGTTGTAACCTTTATTAGTATCTGAGATAAATTTGAGGTTACATCACTATTGATCATTCAAAGTTGCTGAATATGTGTGGATGGAGGAGTATCCTAGAGAGAGAGATAAAGATTAAATCATTCAACACACAGAAGATTTTTCGAAGCATCAGAATTCATTACATTGAAACATATTCCATCTTATTAGAAATCTCATGGCAAAGATTAAAGAAACATATTAAAGGTCACTTTAAATAAAAGCGTGGATGCTATTATATAGTCAGAGAGGAACCTTCTAGATTACAAAGCCACTGACAAGCCATGCTAGAGATAATCAGCCTAGCTATGAGTTCATTATAAGTAGAGCAGTTATTTCTCCTTTCCTTCATGAAAATTTACTATCTGTGTTTATTCTTTAATACTTACATATAGACTTAGAATTTCAAAACCTATTTTTAATAAAAGTTCTTAACTGTCTTAACATCCCTTTTAGCCCACCAGCCACCAGACATAGTGGAAATGAATGGTTAATAGAGTAAAGGATGCAGACTTGCTTAGAATTATTTCTTTGGAGTAAATCCAATCTGTGTTGTCAGGATATCAATAGTTCAGTTCATACACAACAGCAGCAGCTCGATCTACTTGTTAACACTACTCATGAATCAGCAATGGCAGGACTCACAAATACCTTTCACAGATCAGAAATCACAGATCGATCCAGAAGAAATCACAAGGCTTCACCAATCAGCCCAAGTCCTTGGAAGCAGCAAGAAGTTACTAGAATACCATCAGAAGTTTTTTGGTGTGTTTCTCTTTATGAAGTCATGACAAACAATGACCAACCAAGGATGATATGGAAAACCAATACCTCCCAGCATAGTCTGTGAAGACCAGCATCAGCAAAGCCCATTGATGACCGACAAAGAATAGCAAGGTTTTTCATTATCTTCCAACATTGTTCATTATCCATTGCATTATATTTATATCCTTTCCAAACATGTATTATCTCAAGCATCTGCTCTAGCAAATCATCACATGTTATTTTTCCAGGATGCCTTCAGGAAAACATCATGTGTTTGCTTTTAGCAAAATATTCTCATATGTATCTGCTTCAGCAAAAACATGCTGTTTTTACTGTTTCTAGAAAAGACAGTTTCTAGAAAAACATCATATGATACAACTGAATCTCCAAAGAAACCAGAAATTTCTACTTTACTTACTTCCTACAATTGTCTGTGATCTTAGCAAAACCTGACTTTTGTAACACTCTGAATTTGGTATTTAGTATCAGACATGAATAAAGATGGATTATGTGACTTTGAGTCTGGTTTTATATATTGCTGTTACTAACTTTTAGCTATATTAGTCCCTTTACTATGAGTGGTAAAATTAATATACAAGTAGCCTTTATTTATAGATCACTGAAGCTTAAATCAAGAGGGGAGAGGGCAGGGAGTAGAGTTGTAATTTATGTAATTTAAAAAATTATGTGTAAACAAATACTTGAGTCTAATGTAATCAAGATAGCTGAATCCATAAGAATGAAAGTTTTCAAGTTATACTCAATACAATATATCCTGAACTGCACTCGTTAAGTGATCTCCAAGTGACAAATCTATTCTTTGGTGGTAAATCTACTTTATGCTATTTTTTGAGACATTTTGGATCATCTGTATTCTGGACTGTTGCTCATTCCTGGAATTATTCTTTCTTTGTATTTTTCCATCAAACCTACTATAGTAATTTAACTAATTGGTTGTTTATAAATTGGTTGGTATAGTCAGGCATCAGCAATGTATGCTAATCTTACTCCTAAAAGCTGCAGTGTTAGTTCTCATGGACCTCATTGGTTTATCATGGCAGCCAAAGTCCTACATGCACTGCTTATCTGGAAGCTAAGCCAAATCCATTAAATTTTTCTGAACTATGGTAAGTTTATATGAATAAATGTTAATTACATTTCTTTCTATTTTCATTTTTTTTTAAATTTTTCAACTTTTCTTAATTGGATTGAGTCAAGAGGTCAGATTATTGTGATTGGATTGGACAGAATACAACTAATTGGGCTCTTCACTAGAGCTAATTCTAGTGTTAGCAAGAAAAAGTATATATAATCACCTTGGGTAGCCATATTTAATCTTTGTATTTCAATTTACCTTTTTGACAATGTGATTATCAAGGTCAAATGGGTGTCTGTCACCTAAGATACCTGGTAGACTCATATATCAGAATTATGGCTTCTGGACCTAGTAATATCAGAAGCTATAACCACAGAGTTTCACCAACAGGACTACCTGTGTTCAGATCAAATGTGAGATAAATAAGGATGACACCAATGAGCACGCCCAACTGAATGGAGAAAAGCCTGTAAGGCTTCATTCATAAACAGAATGCTATAGACAACTGAGGAAGCTGGAAATGGGAGAGGTTGTCTTCCCAATGGAAGCATACACCAATTGGTGGTCCAGTGCCAATAGTCCTGAAAACATGCATACAAGTACAATTAACTATATTTAGAAATATATATGTACACACATATATGCATACAATAACAGTAAACAAATAATCATAGATTTGAAATAGAATGGAGAAGGCTATATAGGATGGTTGGAGGAAGGAAAGAGAAAGGAGAAATGTAACTAAAATATAATTTTAAAATGAAAAAAGAAAAATAGTGGCAAATTGTAATTTAAAAAAAGAAAAAAGAAACTCCAGAAAAATTTCATGCTACATGCAATCTATTTGGTACACTGCACCATGTAGAAAATTTAAAGAAACTCAGATTAATTCCTTAAAACATTATTTACCAAAAAACAAATGAAAACTTTAAGTAATTAACCAGAAGACATAGAGGAATTTTAATCCAGCTATATGACTGCTCTGGAAAAGAATCTCATTCAAAGACCTGGTCTGTATAATCAGTTTGAAATGCAGACATGCCACACACCTTTAATTCCTCTGACTATAATACAGATATGACCTTGGCACAGGTTATATCTTCTTCTAGAAGAAGCAGCCATATTTGAAAGTGACATCTAATTGAGAGGGAGACAAAGTGATGTATCAGAGTAAAATTTTACAGAATGATTCAGATATCTATTACACCCAGTTATCCAAAGAACATCAAAGGAAAAAGACGCTATTTAAGAGGAGAGTCAACACTGGTTCCTTCTGGTCTGGGCCAGAGCACTGAGCAGATCTTTGGTGGCAGCTCTGCCCCCAACCTCCAAGAACCCAGAGGAAGCAGGGATCCCAGGCGCTCTAAGGAAAGGGGGGCATGGGACAGGAGTTTTCTAGAGAGGGGAAATGTGGAAAGGGGATGGCATCTTAAATGTAAATAAAATATAAAATAAAATAAATTTGAAAATGTATAACAAAAAAAAAAAAGAGGAGAGTCAATTCCATCAGAGATCTGTGAGTCAGTTGGGAGGCAGTGTAGTGGAATTGAATTAATGACAGTTCAGTTGGTAGAGTTCAGAAGCATTATTTTACAGGGACAGTTTTATAGAGACTGGTTGAAGAGAGAAAAAGCTAGAGATAGTTGAAGAAATAATGGGTTAGGGAATAAGATGGAGCCAGAAGATTAGAACACATTGCTAGAGTTAGTTTGAGGCCAAGCAGAAGAATTCAGTCAGACGCTGTGAGAAGCAAGTTTGAATGAGTCAGCCTAAAGAAGAATTTGAACCAGAACAGCTGAGTTGAAACAGCCAGCTAGAGTTAAGAAAGCTAGAAAGTGTGATGTTATTCAACAGTAAGCCTTAGAGATTATAATTACATCTGGCAAATAAAATATTTACAAGAATACAACAAAAGAGGCTATACTCATAATCTTAGTTTTCTCAATATGTTAAGTTCTGGATTCTTTTCTCTTCTCTTTTCTTTTCTTTCTTTCTTTCTTTCTTTCTTTTCTTTCTCAATATGTTAAGTTCTGGATTCTTTTCTCTTCTCTTCTCTTTTTCTTTCTTTCTTTCTTTCTTTCTTTCTTTCTTTCTTTCTTTCTTTCTTTCTTTCTTTCTGTGTGCATGCATGTGTGAATGCATGTGTGTTTCTGCACATGTTACTGTTGGCATATATTAATAATTCCTTGGATGTAGAAGTCTGGGGACAACGTTCAGGACTCAGTTCTTTTGTTTCCCTTTCATGTGGGTTTTGGAAATCAAATACAGGTTGTCAGGTACAGTGGCAAGTGACATTAATCAGTGAATCAACTCATCAACCAATCTGTCAACTTCTTCATAATGATGTACATCTATCTAAGATAAAGAGACATAGAAGTACTTAGTCTACACTGTAAAGTTTAATTTCCAGATATTATTCTATGAAAGCGAGACAAAAAGGAGTATTTTTAATTTGACATAGCACAAATTAACTAGAAATATTGTTTGGGAAACATTCTGAGATAATCATACCACAAGGCATATTAATTGTAGATACTGAAACAGTATCAGTTTGTGTCCTGACATGACTCAATGACCAGGACATAAGTTAGGTTAAAAAGTACTTTAACAGCCAAGGTGGTAATATTCTTAGCTGAATCAAATATCTATGAACAGTTTCTGTAGTTATTCTTTGCTGAAAGACTATTACATTCCACTTGATCTCAACATCTTTCATGAAGTTGGCTAGCATCTATGACATTTGTCCTCCTAATTTGTATAAAATACTTCAACCTATTTAAACACCATGCTCTGATGCCTCTGTCAGAAGACAATAAGGATGATTATATAAACATAACATCAAATTATTTCTTGTGCTGGTTTGTTTTATATAAAATAGAATATTTTTAGCTATTATACTTAGCTTTACTAACTGACTTATTTATTTTGTAGTTCTTGAGATTGAACCCTGGATTACTTTTCTTGTGGTTTAAATATAAATCCTACCATTGAACACTGACATAGAAGACACTTGCTGCATCTTATGACAAAGCCTCAAAAAGTATGCTATTGAGATGAATTCCTACCTTGATTTTAATATCTTTCACCAAACTATCCATCCTGCCTTAACTACTTATTACTCCTTGTTTAAACAACATTATTTGAGTCTTGAATCTCTGATCTAATTATGTCTGAACTTTTATTCAACAAATTCATAAATATATGTATGTATATTATATATGTAGTATAATATTCTTGTCTATTTATGATAATGCTAAATTAGATTGTAGTTACATTTAAGTGAATTAAATTTAAGACAAAAAGGATAATAAGTGTATATTGAGATTAAATAATTTCTCAGAAAACTGATCAAAATACTTCTTCTTTTTTTATATTCACAACTTGGAGTATCTTTTAAATGAGATTATGTTAGTTTGCCAGTTATTATCATATGTATAATACAAAACCACAATTACTATTACCTAAGTTTATTAATAAAATACATGTATGTATTCTTTATACTACAAAAGTTTCGTAATAGGAAAAATGGTTTTATACCATGGCTAACTTGGCAATGCCTTATCTCTATGAGTAATGCATAAATAACTATAAATAAAAATGAGTGAGAAGTAGATAAGAGACATGATTACAGTATGTTTTCCTTGTGTTTTCTGAGGCTAAAGAGATGGCTCAGGGGTTAAAAGCACTTGCTGTTATTCCACAGGATCCAAGGCTCAATCCCTAATATCCATACTGTCTGTTGTTGCTGCAGTTTTAGAAGTGATAGTTTTTTTCTTTTCCAACCTAACTGCAGATAAATGGGACAAAGTATATTAGATTTAATAAGCTTGATGACACAATAACTGAGCAGTTGATCCATTATAATCCCTTAAATTAATCTGGCCACCTCTAATTCAAAATCTCCAATATACTTGCCTTTTAGTATAGATCTGGCTCTATCTGCTCCATGCATGTTTTCATGTTGACTCCTAAACCCTCTTATGGTGAATCCTCTCTTCCACTGCTATTCTCTCTTTTGCTCAGTTATTGGCTCTTAATTGACCACTCAGGGAATGATTGGGGAACACAACATTAATAATAATTGTTTACACAACATTGAGACAGTAGATTCTTAGAAAAAGCATTGCAATGTCATGTCTTGATTGCAACTATATATGTGGACACAGAAATCAACATTTGAATAATACAAGGATAATTTTACACCGGCAGAATAAGCCACCTGTTTTGTAACCTGGTATTGCTATTTAAACAATAACTTGCAGCAAAGATGTTATTACTAAGCATTTTACAAATAATAGAGTCTATCTTCTAGCAGGCAATATGAATATGTTATTTTGACTAAGAAGATAGAAACACTGTTGTCTAAGCCTTATGCAAATAGTTGATTTGTAAGTAATAAAAGGTTTCTTTTTTTTTTTTGATTTCTATAAATGATACCTCAGCCCAAGCCATTCCTCAACAATACATGTCTAGAATAAACCAAGACACCAAGACTACTAGTAAAATAATAAAACATGTAAAGCAGGGAAAATGTATCACTGCTGAGACAGAGGAAGAAAAATGGGAGATAATTAGGGGAAATATCGATGACAATCTAGTAGCTCAAAGAACCTCCACTAGAATCTCCGCAATGATGCTGGGATGTCAACAAGAGAAAGGACAATTGTTAGGTCAAAAGCTTAATAATACTGCCACATTGTTACCATGAAAAGTAGGGCTAATAAAGCTTAATGATGAAGTAAATAATATTTCAGGTGGTAAAACTACCCATAAGCCATATGGATAAACCCTGACCAAGAAGCTGAGAACATGGCTTTGGTAAGACTGAAAATTTGCTGTAAATTTGTAATTTTGTGTGTTTTGTGATATTGAGGTTGGGTAGGTAGTGGAAATATATTGATATTATAGTTTACTACTCTTCATACACAAGCGAAAGTTTCTATGAGAACTGTGTAGAAGAACTGTCTTTAGAGAGACACACACATCTGAAACTAATGTTGACAAAAATGCATAAGGAAAATGTTAGCCTAACCCTAACCCATGATACATTTTGCTTTACTAGAATTATGGGAGAAAGGAAGTACATGTTGTTTATCTACATAGAAGTAGATATAAGTAATGATTATTTAAAAATAGACATGAAAATGTGTTATATTTCTTTCATCAACACATGGATTTTAATTTTTCTCATTTTAAAATGATCATTTGCTTTTAAATATTTTTCTTTAGTTAAAATTCACTAAAGTGAATTGCGAATTTTGAAGCTGGTTTTTAAAGAGTGAAATTACTTCTATTTGCTCTTGGCCTTCAAGGGTCTAGGGCAGTGGTTCCTAATCCTTTTAATGCTGTGACACTTTAATACAATGTTTCATGTTTTGGTGACCCCCAACCATAAAATTATGTTCACTGCTATTTTATAACTATAATTTTGTTACTGTTATGAAAGGTACTGTTAATATCTGATATTAATGATATCTGATATACAATTCCTGTAAAAGTGTCATTCAACCCCTAAAGAGTAGTGATCCATAGGTTAAGAACCATTGGTTTAGGAGACATTTTTTCTCACCACGATGCTTTAAATGTTTCAGAGCAAGGGGCTGAGGTGTAGCTCAGTGCCAGGATGCCTTCTTGTTCAGGGCACTGGGTGTTATCACTCTCAAATCTTAAGTCAATATGTAGAAACCACATATAGATGTTTTGACTGATTTTTTTTTAAATTTTCCAGGCAAAGGCAAAGATTAATCACATGTACTGTTTCCATTAGAGTTTACTCTTTCGCATTTAAGAGGGAGTAGGAATGTATAGAATGAACAATTATTTCATTACTTAGCAAATCTAATGACAGCCAAAGAAAACTATTTTGATCAAAAGAGTCCTTAAAATGACAAGACCATATTTTTAATTTCTCTAATATTCATCTTTGATGCTTTAGAGCAAAACTATTTCTATCCAGAGAAAAATTATTTTTAATGGGCTATTTATTTTTTATGTATGAGAAGTTGCATGCTTGTACATAAGGGAGGTGCACGGGTGTTTCCTGCCCATGGAAACCAGAAGAAGATGCTGGATTCCTGGATTTAGAGTTACAGTTATAACCTGCTATGTAAGTGCTGGCAATAGAACCTGGGTTCTCTTCAAGGGCAGCAAGTTCTCTTAGCTGCCAAGCCAACTCTTTATCCTGAAAGAAAATATTTTGTGTGTTGGATCATTTCTGTTGAGGTTATATCCAATGCTACTTTTGGAACAAATGTTTTGAAAGCTCAATAAAGATTGAAAGATGCATGTTGTAAATCTCTGCATAGGCTGCATGTGAGTCAATATTTCATGCTTTCTTAAGTCATAAGTCAACATTGAAATCTTGATATCATTCTGTAATATAAAGATGAGAATTAAAGCTTTACTTAAACACATATGTTTCTATTGAATGATCAAGGAATCAAAGGTGAAAATCAATTGTCAATTTATAAAGGAAAAAATTTGCTAGTAAGAAATTCTTCTTGGCCTGAGAGTAAACAATAATTCTGTCAACTAAATAAGTGAACATATTGCTTCTTGGTCTGAGAGTAAATAATTGCTTCTTGGCCTGAGAGTAAACAATAACTCTGTCAATTAAATAAGTGAAAAACGTATTGCCGTAGTTAGTAACTGTCATGTTGATACAGCCTGAACTCATCTGAGAAGGCTTCCATTCAGGAATTGCATGGATCAAATTGGCTTGTGGAAGTGTCTGTAGAAGATTTTCTTGACTATTAATTAAACATGGAAAGCACAAACCACTGTAAGTGGCACCATTCCTAGTCAGAGTTTTTGGCTTAGTTAAGAAAACTAGTTAAGCATGAGCTATGAATGAGCCCGAGAGCAGGCAAGCAAGCAAAAGGTCTTCCAGATTCTTTCTCACATGTTTCTTCCTTGAGTTCCTGCCATGACTTTCTCTTTTATCAGAGCAAAGAGTGACACAAGACTACATATCTAGTGAGTTATAAGACTTCGAAACACAAAGTAATACTGTGAAGCACGTCTCAGAAATCCTATGATATCATGAAGAATAAACAGTAGAGTTTCTATTTCTCGTATTATTAAAATATAAATTGCTATTCAACAGAAATACGTACCTTGTCACCCATTGTCTCAAAAATATCTGCCCCTCTCTCACTCTCTAGGGTTTTGTCTATCTTATGCTCACTAAATCTTTACTTCCATTGCAACTTGAGGTTTGCTTGGGAATGTACCAATGTATATACTTCCAATTTCCAATACCTCATACACAATACCACATATTGCAGCCACTGAACCTCTAAACAAGTGATCTTCCATTTCCCTAAAAAAATTAAATTTCTCCTTTTAGTGATTAATGAATGGATAATAGGATTAAGCTAGCTTCAAAAGGGACTGCCTGGTTTTTAAAGAAGATGACTTAATAAGAGAAAAGAAACTCAATTACCTTATACATAGAAAGTTCAGAGTTTACAGTATGAGGAAAATGAAAACATTATGCTAAAGTGAGTAGAAGTCCATTTTTTTTTTCACCAAATCCCTCTTTTCTCTTCTCTTCTTTCTGAGCTCCCCATGCTACTGTGTTGAGATTCTCCTGTTTTCGCTTCTCACTTATATCAAAGTGAGCTCTTTTTAGGTTAGTGGATTTTTATTAAAAATATGTAAGTCTTGGGCCTGATTCCATTTGAAATTCTCCAGACCCAGACAATTTAAAGCAGAGAGTAATCAACAAAATATGCTAAGTTTAAAAGGAAAAAAAAAAAGTATTCAGCGAACAGAACTGTTTATTTCCTTCAGGACCCTTGATTTTTTTCCCTTCTGTTCTGTATCTTCCCCACACTGATTTCTACATCTGTCATGTTTTATTTTTCTGAAATCAGCTTCTGCTCTTAATGGTCCAAACTGAGAAATCAATGTTGATTTCAATCAACTTCAGATTGATGTAAGAGGTCCACTGCAGAACCAAGAGCCAGCTGTGTGAAACTAAGGGAAATACGACTGTCAGCTTTTCCTTAATTATATATCTCTGCACATTTTTTTAGCATACTGGTGTTATAATGACCCAGTAGACATTTTATTTTAGAAAAGAAATGATGGGATAAGTCACAAAAGATTGTTTTTTAAATTCTAACATGCCATGATGATGTTTAACACACACACACACACACACACACACACACACACACACACACACACACACAAAACAGTTTATTTCAGGTTTATTGTCAGAAGTTATTTAATTTTTTTGTTAGCTTCTTAGAAATTATTTTTATATGTACAAGAATAAGATGAATGGCACTCTGGTACTTTTTGAGAGTAAATTGTTTGCAATGTAGAGTGAAACGATGCCTCTTGTCTGGCTGTGGAGGGGCCTCCTGTTCTTACAAGCTTACAACTAATCCACTTCTCATTTCAACTGACCTTGGTTCTAGAGAGCAGAGGCTAAATGCTGTAAGATTGTTTTCTTTCTCATAGCAGGATACATCTGTTTAGCTTTTAGGGTTGTAACAAAAGAAGGTACCTTATTTTGCATTTCAGTTCACCAGCACCTTTTGTAAGTGGCTGCATTTGCTCTGCCTGGCTACCATTTAGAAATTTTGTATCTTTATATTTGTTACTTCATCTAAAAGCATATAGAAGCATCACAGAACAGAAGAGTGTTGGAGTCATCAAGGAAAGCAGGAAGGGGACTATCCACAGTTTGTTATCTTCACCAAACTATGTTTTCACTTTATATAATACTTTTAAACAACTATGATTTAAATATAGCAAACTTCAGAAGAAAAGCACAGTATGACTTATATACGTGGGTTTCCACTAATTCTCTGTCTCTTCCATTATGAAAAGCTACCAGGGGACACAATTTGATAGGCTGTGATCATAGTTTATATAGGGTTCATGCTAGATTATTTAATAAATATATTATGCATGTGTAAGTAAATATATGCCATTATTATATTATTCAAATACCGTACATTACTTATTTGTACAGATCCTATGGTCACTACCAATTCTTTAATGACATCAATGTGTTCTCTTTTCAAGAATGTCATGCATTTGAATACAAGGGGAGTATGAATAAGTCTATAAAGTTGCTTTCTTCCACTTGGCAATATGACTTTAAAACTATTCACAGTTATGTGATAATTCAATATTATTTCAGAATTAAATAATATTCCATTGCTTAGAAGTATTAAATTACATATTTTTTTCTGCCGGATATTGTGGTTGTCTCCAACTTATGGTAATTATGAAGATATCTATAAATATTCATGAGCAAGTTTCTTCTAGAAATGTGGGAATTTTTACTTGTTTTGGGTGACTAACAAGTAGCATAATCTCATATCTCTCCTTTAAAACTAATCTACGATTAGAATGTATTTAGTTTTGGCTCAAAAGATATCAAGCTTTCTTCCTATTGGCAATTCAAAATTTCTATCAAAGGTGAATGAGAGGAACTCTTGCTCTTACAGTAACTATCATCATCTCACATTATAATACTTATGAAGTATTTCATCATTTCAATTTGTAGTTAACATATTCAACACATGAGATTTTGTACTATTTTTATGTTTCATCAATTATTTTTATTCAAATTACTTTGTTATTTTACAGTCCAGTCATTACCCTCTCCTGGTCCACCCTCCCACAGTTCCTCATCCCATATCCCATTCCTCCTCTCCCCTGTCTCCAAGAGGATGTCCCCACCCTCAACTGCAGTCAGGCTTTTATCATCTGTGAATCTTACATGATAAGCTGCCTGTTTAAGCCCCAGACAATGTTTCAATAGAGCTGCTCATTGTATTGTCATTAAGTTAGAATTTTGATTTTTTTTTGGAAGGCAGTCTTTTGTAAATGAAATACCTTTTTGCAGATGGATCTCTGCAATATAGCCCGCCTTACTGTTTATATACTATCTATCTATGAAGAGAAGATTTTAACTCTAGTTAGAGTGCCAGCTTACTGGTTAACGCTTCCACTGATCAGGCATTTTGTTTTGTTATAGCTTACTGGTTAATGCTTCCACTGATCAGGCATTTTGTTTTGTTATAGGTTGTAACCACTGCCAACAATCAATGTCATCTTGTAAGATTTTACAGGGAGTTGTGTGATATGTTTCAATTATTTTTCCTTTCTCTCTGTCTCCCTCTCTCTCTCTCACACACACACAGGTTTTATTTTTGTTCCATTGATTCTTATCTACTGTTCACTGCCATGGTGTCATCATTCCTCAGCTTTACAGAAAGTGTTGAAGTTGAAAATGATGTTATTTCAATCAAGTTCTGTTGTAACTGTATGTTGTCTTTTTTACTGTATTTGGTTTTTAGCCTTCTGTATGTACTTCATGTTGTCAATATCTTCAAGGAACTTGCTACAATTTTTAATGGGATGACCTGGCGCCAATGCAGAAATAAGGACTGTGTGAAACTGCTGGGTTTTCTGCTCATAATCACAGATCACCTCTGTACTTTACTCAGTTCTTCGGTTGCTTTCACTGTATTGTTTAGTTCTCTTTGTATAAATCTTGGATAAATTTCTATGAGAGTTATATCCTAAATATTGCACATTTTGTGGGGTATTAATACAAACAGCATACTTCTTCAATATTCAAATTATAGTGATGTTTTGTTGACTTACACAAAAATGACATTTTTCCTTTTCTAAAGATCTTTTGTTAAAATAATTTTAATTAAATATTTTATTTACATTTCAGATGTTATCCCCTTACCCAATTTCTGCCCTTGGAAGCCCCTATCCGATCACCCCTCCTCCTGCTTTTATGATGATATACCCCTATGTATCCCCCTACTCCCACCTCTCCACCTTCGAATTCCCCCACACAGGGCGTCAAGCCTTCATGGGATCAAGAATCTTCTCTCCCACCTATGTCTGACAAGGCCATCCTCCCCTACATATACAGCTGAAACCATGAGTCCCTCCCTATGTGCTCCCAGGCTAGTGGTTTAGACCCTGGGAGCTCTGGTTGGTTGGTATTGTTGCTCTCCTCATGGGGCCACAAACCCTTTCAGCTCCTTCAGCTCCTTCTCTCTAACTCCTCTATTGGAACACCTTGGTCAGTTCAATAGTTAGCTTGAGCATCCACCTCTGAATATGTCAGACTCTGACAGACCTCTAAGGAGACAGCTATATCAGGCTTCTGTCAGCATGCACTTCCTGACATCCACATCAGTGTCTACCTTTGGTGACTGTACATGGGATGGATACCCAGGTGGAAGGGTCTCCAGATAGCCCCTCCTTCAGTTTCTGTTCCACACTTTGTCTCCATATTTGCTCCCTTGAGTATTTTGTTACTCCTTCTAAGAAGGACTGAAGCACCCACACTTTGGTCTTTCTTCTTCATGAGCTTCATGTGGTCTGTGAGTTGAATCTTGGCTATTTCAAGCTTTTGGGCTAATATTCAATTATCAGTGAGTGAATACCATGTGTGTTCTTTTGTGATTGGGTTACCTCAATCAGAATGATATTTTCTAGTTCCATCCAATTACTTAAGAATTTCTTGAATTCATTGTTTTTAACAGCTAAGTAATATTCCATTGGGTAAATGTGCTATATTTCTGTATCCTTTCTTCTGCTGAAGGACATCTGGGTTCTTTCCAGTTTCTGGCTATTATAAATAAGGCTGCTATGAACATAGTGGAGCATATGTCCTTGTTGTATGTTGAAGCATCTTCTGGGTACATGCCCAGGAGTGGTATAGCTGGGTCCTCAGGTAATGCTATGTCCAATTATCTGAGAAACCACCAGATTGATTTTCAGACTGGTTGCATCAGCTTGCAATCCCACCAATGATGGAGGAGTGTTGCTCTTTCTCCACATCCTCACTAGTATCTGGTATCACCTCAGTTTTTGACCTTAGTCATTCTGACTGGTGTGAGGTGGAATCTCAGGGTTGTTTTAATTTGCGTTTCCCCGATGACTAAAGATGCTGAAGATTTCTTTAGGTGCTTCTCGGCCATTCGAATTTCCTCAGTTGAGAATTCTTTGTTTATCTCTGTACCCCATTTTTAATGGGGTTATTTGGTTGACTGGAGCCTAATTTCTTGAGTTCTTTTATATATTGGATATTAGCCCTCTATCAGATGTGGTATTGGTAAAGATCTTTTCTCAATTTGTTGGTTGCCATATTGTCCTATTGACAGTGTCCTTTGCCTTACAGAAACTTTGAAATTTTATGAGGTGCATTTGTTAATTCTTGATCTTAGAGCATGAGCCATTGGTGTCTGTAGCATGCTTGAAAAGTGCATCTTGCTGAGCTACACTTCTGAGAACACATCCTATCTTGTTCCTGATGTTGGTGCAAAAGTTTCTATTCTCTCAGCATTATGTATGAAGGTTTTTTTTCTTTTACTTTTTCTTTGTGTATATGTGTTTTTTAATTAATATTTTAAGATTATTATTTAAGTTTAACATTTTTTCTTACCTTTCTTCCCTCAAACATTTCTGAATAATCTTCCCTACTCTCTTTCAAATTCATGGCCTCTGCTTTTTTCCCCTAATGTTGCATGCATATAGGTATATGTATAAATATATATATTCCTAAATATAACTTGTCCTGCCCATATAATGGTACTCGTATGTAGTTTCCAGGCCTGAACATTTGTTATTAGATGAACAATTCATGTGCTCTCCCCTAGAGTACTACTATCAGTGGTAAAGAAAACTGAAAGCATTAAGTTTGCACTAAATGGACGGAAATGGAAAGATCACATTGAATGAGGCAACCTAGACACAGCATGAAAACCACTGCACATTTCCTCTTAATGTACACTCCTGTTGTTCAAATCATATGTGAGTACATAGCCTATAGTAACACAGAGCCCAGGGAATTTAAGGGGGACTATTGCCATGAGAGAGGGATTGGAAAGCCATAGAAAAGATACAAGTAATCTGATATGGGAAAAGAGGGACTTTTTAGGGAGAGGGAGAGAGGGAAACATGGAAGGTGTCTTTGGTTTTATTTTGTAAAAGTCCTTACTCAAACTTAGAAACTCATATGTCCTCCAGAGCTGAGAAGTTTCACACTGGAGTAGCACATTTTGTGAGATGATTATTTTCATATCTGGTGTTGTGATCATGCCAAAAACTGCACCATTTTTAACTGATGATGTAACAGACCCCACTGTCCTATTTCTCCTTTTGTCCCCTCTCTCTTCCCCAAGCCTTTTCTTTCTATCTTCCTTCTTATTCTTCTTCACAAGTTTCACGTAGAGGGAGAAATTCTCTTTTAGCACCAAGTCAAGTTCTTTTTCTGATAGTAGTACATTGAAATGAGAATGCTTTGAGTGTGTGTATATTTCTCTCTCTCTCTCTCTCTCTCTCTCTCTTTGTGTGTGTGTGTGTGTGTGTGTACATATATATGTACCAGTATACACTCTTCAGCAGTTATAGGATTGCAGGCTGACATTGATACCAAATACTTACACCATGATATACACATAGCTGTATGCACATTTAGGGTATAGGCATGTATACATAAGGAATATCATGTTTAACTGTTGAGGAAATAGTTATTGAATTGAATAATAGTTCAATATAAACATTTAAAATGTAATGGGAGAAGGACTCAAAAATATATGTGTGCATGTAATGAACAGAATAAGGAAATTATAAAAGATAAGATGTAAGCATATAATTTACTATACCAATTTTACTATTATTTTTACAAATATTTATTCATCACATCATATATTTTTATGTAAATTTCAGTCAATTTACCTCCATTCTTACACTAAATAATATTACTTTTTGTCATTTTCTTAAATGTATAATTTTTTTCCTGAGGAAGTCTCTTTTATCTTTAGTTTAAAAGAATGATTGTATAGTTTTTTTTATCTAAAACATAAATATTTCATTAAATGTCTTTGTAGAATTTCTAAGGCTGTTGTGGAAGGAGGTCTTACATTTGTTCTTCCACTTTAAAAAAAGTATTTCTATCTGGCTACTTTCAGGATACCTTTTGCTTGATTTTGTAAAGTTTCAATATAATATGCTTGGAGTTTCTCTGTTGAACATTTATTCCAATTTAAGATCAACATAAGGAAATTTCTTATTTTTTATCACTTCAAATATTTATTTTTTGTTCTTTAATCTTATGCACTTCTGCTCGTATTCCTATATCAAGATGGTATAGATTTTATAATTTCCAGAAACTTTATGTGTTCTCATGTATTTTTCAGTCTGAGTATTTTTTTTCTTTTCACTGTTAAATTTCAGACTTTAAAAAACTTTGCCTGGCTTAAGGCTTCTTCCAGTGATTTGATCCACTGCATATTTCAGCTACATTTTTGCTTCAGTGCATACTGCCCGCTGCTCTAGCAGGCTTCCTGTTTTATGACTTAGACTGCTTATCATACTAAGCACAACTGTATTAAATTCTTGCATAATAGTTGCAAAACTACAGTGGTACCATTTTTATGTGCTTTCTCTTTCTCCAAACTTTTTAAATCTTGATTATTAGTATGCTCTCTCATTGTATGTTTACTCTTATTGATGGTAGTGGAGAGGAATAGTCATAATTTTAACTCTCTTGATTTAAGAAACTTACTGAAAGTAATGAGTCAACAGTTATAGTATCATGAGGAGAAGATTTGGGGTTAGGTGTGGGGACAGGCGCATTCTACAGTGCTATAATTAGGGCTCTATCTCCTTTGAGCCTGTGTCTTGCCTGATAACTTCAGTCTGTTTCTACTTCATTTTTAGATGAGACATGTGGACCAGAGGTAGATATTTAAAATTACTTCTTTTTTATATATATATATAATGCAATCATATTATTTTCCTCTATTTCTTCCTTCTAAACCTTCCCATTTACCTCTCTTTCTCACTCTGAAGTTCAGGCTTTCTTTTCTTGTTGTTATTTATAACAACAAGAGTTCCAGTGTTGGCTCTATTTCATTTTCTAATAATCTCTTCAAACTTTCTTTGCAAGTCAAGCATTAATCTGGAACTACCATTGTGCAGTTATTGCATTGTTTTTAAGATGAGAACATACAGCATGCACCTGGGCCATTAGGACTGTGCTGTGCCCTGTGCCTCAGTTTTTAATTGTTTAAGAATCATTACATCAAGGAACATCTAGTTTCACAGCATCCACCAGAACAGAAGTAAGAAAGTCAGATATAATAGAATATAATAGAATTATGCACACCAAGATAAACTGAAAAACTGAAAACAATCATGCACAAATGTAATCTATGCTGCCATTGTCTAGGACTAAAGTTAGGAGAAATCGGAACACCTTTTTTTTCACCCCAAAGAGCTGCCACTGGCTACTGAGATGCCTCTATCCAGGCCTACTGCATGTGGTTCCCTATTTCAGATGGTGGGTCCCCTGGAGGGATGTGTCTCCTGCTTCTCAGGGTCTTTACCTGCGGGCTTCTGAGATGTCGCCATCCTGGCCTACTACAGGCAGTCCCTGTCATTGTATGCTGTCCCCAGCATTCTGTCATATACAGAAAACATTATTTTTGCAGGAACCTCCCCTGAATTCTGTCTCTTGGGGTTTTTCTTCCTGTCTTCCTTGGTGTTCCCTGAGCCTTGGGAGAAAAAGAGAGATTATAATACCAATGTCCCATCTGGGTTGAACACTCCAGCATCAGTTGTTCACTGTACCTTAAACTGTTAAAGAGTGTGTGTGTGTATGTATGTATATATGTATGTATGTATGTATGTATGTATGTATGTATGCATTTTTAAAAAGAGATTTTCTCTGTGTAGCTCCTTCTGCCCTGAAACTCACTGTCTGAACCAGGCTGGCTGCAACTCAGAGAACCAGCCTACCTCTGCACTCCAATTGCTTGGGTTAAAGGCCACTATTGCCTGACTTGTGAGTCTATGTATTATTCACCATTCAGTGCATAAAAAATTGTCTCTAAAGATGGATGAAAATTCATTAGTTTATTGATATAAAAATGTGTTTAGAAGGAAGTTTAGTACTGGGTCTCTGTTTAAATAAATTTAGTAGAGCCTAAATTCCTCCGAGCTATGAGTTCTTGGCCAGGTTTACACTACAAGGAATACATTTCCTCCCATGTCTTTAACTAAAATTATGTCTTTAACTAAAATTATAATGTAGATGGGTACTCATACATCATTCATGCTGGTATTGTACCAATATGCATAGCTTGCAGGTTGACTATTGATATATTTTGCATGGGACACATCTGTGTAAGATTATTGAGAGTTTCTGCTGTCAGTAATCTGTAAAAGCATGATATGGTACTTTGAGAGCTATCCAACTGGGAAAAATGTCCCCTGTGCTATTAGAAACTCCACTTTCAAATTCCATGATCCTATGTAGTGTCTTTAGCAAAATGGTCTTAACATTTGCTTTCATGGGAACCAAGAGGAGTGGGAGTTTACCAACAACTGGACATATTGCATCCTATGTCTGACTCTGTTTTTGTTCATTTGTTTGATATCCTGTCATCTGGAAGATCTTTATTCTTCTGTGTAGTGTACTTTCAACTAAATTTAATATATAATGTTTAGGACACTTTCAAACAGCAGTTTTTCATATAGTTTTTTCAAGCATCTGTCACTCTACCCATCTAGAGTCCACAGCACTGTGCTACACGAGCGTCCTCCTCCTCACCTAATCCCACCTTATTTGCCCTTTTCTTATCATACTACCTGTGTTCTAACTTCATGTCCTCCTCCCTTAAGTTTTTTTCTTTTACTCCTAATGGACCTTTCTAGTTTTCTGGGTTG
The DNA here is from genome assembly GCF_011762505.2 of Arvicanthis niloticus. Classification (NCBI taxonomy): domain Eukaryota; kingdom Metazoa; phylum Chordata; class Mammalia; order Rodentia; family Muridae; genus Arvicanthis; species Arvicanthis niloticus. The sequence goes on along the minus strand of NC_047674.1, from coordinate 9,726,194 downwards.
TACTTCTACTCCAGGTAAAATGCATGAAGCTCAGATCTACAAATGAACAAGAAGATGATGCTTTTGGCCTTTGGAGTCTGAGTTGTCCTGTTCTGCATAGTTTCTCCAGTTTCATTAATTTATCTTCAAGCTCGTAATTTCAATTCTCTTCACAACTATGTAAATTTCCACTTGATATATGTTGCTGCCTGAGCTACCCCACGTTTGGGGACCAACATGTCTCGGACCACTCTGTCAATGTTGGAACCCGCACTGCCAAAAGCCTTGGGGGCTAAGTTGTTAGAGCCCGCACTGCCCCAAGCTTCTCTGGTCCGTGGCTTGTGGTTCAGCAAGAGAGAGAGGACTGATGTGAGGAATGGAGACCAGACAGAATGTGATTCAATCCCTTTTATTCTTCGGTCTCTCTAGTCAAAGTCCCAAGTCTTGAGTTCCTAGTCCCTAGTTCCTAGTCCCCAGTGCCTCCACATTCCAAGTTTCCAGTTCCAAGTTCTAGTGCCTAATACCTTATAATAATTTCTTCTGTCTGCCTCTACCTTTTATATGTCTCACTTCTAAGCCACGCCTTTAAGTCATGCCCTTAGGTGTTGTCTCTAAATCTGATCTCTAAGTCATGCCCTTAAGTCACACACCTTTAAGTCTCACACACCCAAGGGAAAATCCTGGGTATCTAAACCAAGATGTTATCAGAGTTTGCTCAGCTGTTGTAGGCTATTGTAATCAAATCTCTTGTCAGGGTATATGGCTCAAGATGGCTGCAAGGATGATAGCCGACTTCTTTCGGCTCCCCACAGATTTATGTACCATGTTTCCATTATCTTTCCATCAATTGATGCATAGCTAGGCTGATCCCCTTTCCTATTTATAATGAGTAGATCAACAGTGAATGTGGATGTGTAAATATCTTCTTAGGATAATGAGAGGAGAGGTATTCTTGGGCCAGATATAACATCTGTTTCTAGATTATATGTATTGTGTATATATTTATGTCTGTGCACCATGAATGTATCTCTTACTTGCCATTGGCAATAGAGTTGGTTAGATTCCCTAAAATTGATGTTAAAGATGATAGTGAGCCAGTACATGAGACTTAGGAATAAAATCTGAGCCCTCTAAAAGATTTACAAATGGCTTTAATTCTTGAGCCAGTTCTTTGATCCTCTGTTTAAATTTTGGATGAACCTCCATAGTGTTTTATAGAATGCAGAAATCAGTTCAAGTGCCAATGATAGGGAGTAAGGGTTCCACAATGCCCATATACACAATAACATCTGCTGTCATTTTTTTTCTTTATCATAGCAAATCTACTTAAGGGTGAGATCCAGAATTGTTTTAATCTGAATTTCTCTCATTTTTTTTCAGCTGACAACTTTGTAATTTATTCTTAGCATTTTTTTCTGTTTAGAAACTCTGTGTTAATAACTAAATTCATTGTAAATGGAGACATTTGATGCACATCTTAAAAATAATTTATATTTTCTAAATATGAATCCTCCATTGGATAAATAACTGATGAAAACTGTCTCCAGCTTTGTGGGTTTCCTCTTTTGGTTTATTCTTTTCTCTCTTGTGCAAGTTTTTAGTTTCACATCTATTAGGTTTCTACTGTATACAGTGTAGTTTTCAACCTATTTCTTTGTGACATTTTATTTTAATCAGTTGTGGCATTTTCCAATTCATTTCGAATTTTATTAATGTGGGTCTTTTGTAGCTTTCAGTCAATCCATCTAAGGATGTGTTGACTTTGTTTTCTTTCAGAGCATCATCTTCATGGCTTCTTTGCATATATTTGCCTGTTGCTTACTTTAATTGCATTGATTTCTCTTCCAGATTATATTATTTCTTCCTGTCTACTGCATTGGTGTTTACTTCTTGTTTTTCCAAACTCTTGTGGCACATTGTCAAATTATGTTTGTCTCCTTATTTTTAAAAATGTAGGCATTTAAAATGATAAATTTTCTTCTTGAACTGCTTTTCTTGTACCTCAGAGATTTTAGTACATTTTGTTTTTATCTTCAGTTAATTCTGAGATTGATTTTTACTTTGTTCCTTATCTTTTCAATGACCCAATCATGACTGAGTAATCTGTTGTGTAATTTCCAGGGTTTCTGTGATACCTTTTAGATTGCTATTTCTGGTGATACCTTTTAGATTTCAGGGTTCGTTCCATTTTGATTATACTGAACATAAAGAATTATTTAATTTTTTCTGAATATTTTGAGATTTGGTCAGCTCAATGTGTGTATGTGTGTGTATGCATGTGCGTGTGTGTGTATGTATATGAGTGTGTACATCTCTGTGTGAATGTGTGTGAATGTGTGTCAGTGCTTCTGTGTGTATGTGTGTGTGTTTTCTGTGTGTAGCTCACTAGGCTAATTAGATTTTAGATAGGCAATATGAAGTCAGTATAGACTACCACAAACACTCTTTGTTGGAAAAATCAAAAGTGAGATAGATACATACATACAGACACACAGACACACACACACACACACACACACACACACACACACACACACGGGGAGAGAAGAGAGAGAAAGAAGATATACTACTAATATAGAGATGAACCAGAAAGTAATATAAAAGGAAACTATTATGAATTCAAAATTATCCAGTGATTTATTTTTACAAGGAGATATGGGATATGCTTTCATTATATTTATTGTCCATCCTGCTCTCAAAAATCATGGATTCAAGGATCCCCCTATCTTAGGCTCCCAAGTTTCAGGCAGCACACGTGGGTACCATGGCAGTTGTCTCTGTTTAGAGGCTTTTAATAATGATCTAAAACAATTTGATTAGAAAACTGCCCATGTAACAAGTAGTATCACTACAGAGATCAGATGTGAAAAGCTCTCTAAGAAATTTGTTTAGTATCTTGAAGAGGAGAAAAGGAAAAATGATATGAAAGCAATAAAAATTAAGATATAATGTCATGTATTGGAATATAAGAAATGAAAAAAAGAAACTGAGTATTGTTGAATAAGTAAAGTTACCATTATTTTCATAGTACTTTATTGTCTTTTCAAAATCTGAAAAAATTCATTTAAGACAAGAGAGAAGATAAGTGGTGAAAGCTGTGCAAATTTCCTTTATGTCAATCATAACTATGTTATTTAGTCATGAAGCCCATAGTTAGGAATAGTATCTGAATTATAAACACTTCTAGAATTGTGACACTTAACCAAAGTTACAGTGTTTCCTATGCTTCAGTGTATGATCTGTTTAAGTCTACCCTGTGTTTATTGGGTTTTTGTTAGATCTGAGTTTCCTAATCAATTAGGCATTGAAGAAAGTAGGTATATCATTACTGTGAGATGGATTGCTAGCAACAAATATCTGAGTAGAAATAAGATACTCAAGAAAGACCATTAAACCTCATCTTTCCTTAATATTCTTTTACATTTTAAATGTCTTCATTTCTTTGAAGATAGAAAAAAATATCAGCATGGATTGTTGAAGCAGTTTTTCTATTTGTTTTGAGTTAAGTTCAGGGCAATCATGTAAAGAAGATATGAAAAAGATTCTAGAATATTTTGGAAAATGAAAGAACAGTCCTATAGTATTTTTTTTTTATCTTCAGTGACCAAGAATTAATGGAGAAAAATAAGTTCTAAAACCAATCAGGAAGATGTGCTGACCACAACCCTGTGGAAGTGTATATAGGTGTTGTCTTATATGGGTTTTACTGATGTAAAGAGAAACCATGACAACAAAAACTCTTATAAAGGCAAACATTTAATTGGGACTCTATTACAGTTCAAAGATTTAGTTTGTTATTGTCATGTTGGAAAACATAGCAGCAAGCAGAAAGACATGGTGATGAAGAGGTAGCTGAGAGTTCTAAGTCTAGATAAATAGGCAGCAGAAAGAGAGTACGACACTGGGCCTGGCTTGAGCATCTGAAATTTCAAAGTCCACACCTGGGATACTTCCTCCAGCAAGACCACACTACTATAACTAGGCCATACGTTTAATACCACTTCCTATAAATCTATGGGAGATATTTTCTTTCAGATGCCACAGGTATTAACAAATTAATGTCATCATTATGGCAGTGTAGTGTTAAAAATTATAAAATGAAAACTAAAATTACTTAATGCACCTAAAGGGGAACATATTTTATCTGTATACACTCATAAATTCTTTATTATTATTATTATTATTATTATTATTATTATTATTATTATTTTGTTTACTTACATTTCAAATGTTGTCCTCCTTTCTAGTGTCCCCTCAATGAGCTTCTCTGCTTCTCCTCCCCTCCCCTTCACCTTTAAGAGGGTGCTTACCAACCCACCCACCCACTCCTACCTTACCCTTCTAGCATTCCCCTTCTCTAGGCATCAAGCCTCCCTCCATAGGACCAAGTGCATACCCTCCCACTGAGGCCAGACAAGGCAGGCCTCAGTAACATATATAATGGGGGCAAGGGACCGGCCCATGTATGCTCTTTGGTTTGGCGGATTAGTCTCTGGAAGCTCTGAGAGGTCCATTTGCTTGATACTGTTGTTCTTCCTATGGGGTTTCAACCTTCTTCAGCTACTTGAGTCCTTCCCTTAACTCTTTTATAGGAGTCCCTGACCTTAGGTCAGTAACTGGCTGTCTAATTATCTGTATCTCTATTAGTCAGGTGCTAGTAGCTCCTCTCAGAGGACAGTCATGCTATACTCCTGTCTGCAAGCACAACATGGCATCAGCAATTGTGTCAGGTATGGTGCCTGCGTGTGGGATGGTTCCCAATTTAGGGTGGTCTCTAGCTGGCCTTTCCTTCAGTGTCTGCTCCAATTTTGTCCCTGCATTTTCTTTAAACAGGAACAATTCTGAGTTAAAAAAAATTGAAGATGGATGGGTGGCCTCATGCCTCAACTGTGGCCTTCTCTATCTACTGGAGGTGGTCTCTTCAGGTTCCATCTCCTCATTGTTGGCCATTTTTGCTCATTCTGATCACACAGGGTCCTGGGAGCCTCTCACATTCCTGGTGTCTGGCTCATTCTAGAAGTTTCCCCAGTCTCCCACTGCACACTGCTGCATATTTCTCTTCATTCTCTTGCCCATCTGCACTTTTTTCCTGTCTCCTCCCACATACCTGATCCTGCCCCTCTTGTACACAAGTCCTGCCCTCCCTCTGACTCTCATGATTATGTTGTTCTCTCTTCTTAGTGGGGATTTAAGCACCCATACTTTGGCCTTCCTTCATGTTAAGCTTCATATAGTCTGTGAGTTGTGTTATGGATACTCTGACCATTTTGGATAATATCCACCTATCAGTGAGTACATACCATGTATGTCCTTTTGGGTCTTGATTACCTCACACAGAATGCTATTTTCTAGTTCTATCCATTTGCCTGTGAAATTTCATGAAGTCATTGTTTTTATTAGCTAAGTAGCACTTTATTGTGTAAATGCACCGCAATTACTGTACCCATTCTTCTGTTGAGGGGCATCTGGGTTGTTTCCAGCTACTGGCTATTGTAAATAAAGCTACTATGAAAATATTGGAGCAAGTGTCATTGTTATATGTTGGAGCATCTTTTAGGTATATGCCCAGTGGTAATATAGCTGGGTTTTCAGGTAGAATTATTTCCAATTTTCTGAGGAACCTCCAGATTTATTTCTAGAGTGGTTGGACCAGTTTGCAATCCCACTAGCAATGGGAGACTGTTCCACATCCTGGACAGCATCTGCTGTCTCTTGAGTTCTTTTTCTTATACATACTGATTGGTGTAAGGTGGAATCTTAGGGATCTTTTAATCTGCATTTCCCTGATGACTAAGGAGGTTGAACATTTTCTTAAGTGCTTCTTGGCCACTTGAGATTCCTCAGTTGAGAATTCTCTGTTTAGATTTGTAACTCATTTTTAATTAGCTTATTCGGTTTTCTAGAGTCTAACTTCCTGAGTTCTTAGTATAGTTTGGATATTATGCCACTATCAGATGTAGGGTTAGTGAAAATCTTTTCCCAGCCTGTAGGTTATCATTTTGTCTTACTGGCAGTGCCTTTTTGCCTAACAGAAGCTGTTAAGTTTTATGAGATTCCATTTCTCAATTGTTGATCTTAGAGCCTGAGACATTGATGTTCTATTCAGGAAATTTTATCCTCTACCAATACATTTGAGGCTGCTCCAAAATTTGAGGCTTGTACTTGAGCTTTGTACAAGGTGATAAATATGGATCAATTTGCATTCTTCTACATCTAGACCTCCAGTTAGACCAGTGAAATTTGTTGAATGAATGAGAAATATTATGAAATAATAGAATTTATTGGAATATCTGATTCATCACAAGTCAGTCATTAATCATGCTTGTAAAATTTGAAAAATAATAAAAAATAAAGTAGAATATCATTTATATCTAGGTTATCATCCTAAGATATATGTTATCTTACCTGAAACTTGAAGCTACAATATATTTTCTATCTTTTTTACAGTTAATTATTCAAAATAATTGAGAAATGCATATTTTCATGCTTAGCATTAAGTAACTTAAATAAGGAGATGTGAATAAAAGTTTAACTTCAATCACGTAGAAAAAAATAACTAGGTAGCTATGAGCTATCACTTCTCATTAAATTAATGACTACCTAATTCTTAAGTCTGATGAATGCAGCTCATTAAGGTTTGATTCTTTTATGTTCATTACAGAATCATCTTGTGAGTTTTTCTGTCTTTTTTCCCCAGCCATCCTATAAGAAACAACCTACTTATCCAAGGATAAGAATCCTTTTTAATTTCCCCTCCACTACCATCCCCCATTCACTTCTCCATTTGATTTTTTTTTTTTTGAAAAGGGTAGGTCTCCCATGAATATTGACCAGCCATGGCATATCAAGTTGCAGTAGGACTAACCCAATCATCTATTAAGTTAGGTGAAAGTGACCCAGTAGAAAGAAAGGGTCACAAAAAGCAATCAAAAGAGTCAGTGGCATCCTCTGCTCCCACTGTTAGGAGTCCCACAAGAGTCCAAGCTACAAGCTACACAACTGTAATATATGTGCAGAGAGCCTAGGTCAATCCCATACAGGGTCCCTGTTTGGCTGTTCAATCTCTGTGCACTCTTATAGGCCCCGGTTAGTTGATTCTATGAATTTTCTTGGGGTGTGTTTGGACCCTTTGGTTCCTGGAAACCTTTCTCTCCATCTTCTGTGGGATTTCCCAAATTCTGCCTAGTATGAGTCTCTGTATCTGTTTCTATCAGATGCTGGGTGAAGCCTTTCTGATAAGTGTCTTCTTAAAAGAAAGTAATATGTTAGATTGCCCCTTTATGCTTCTTTTATTATGGTTATTGTTTTTGTTGCTTGTTTGTTGTCTTATCTTACAACATTAATCATCACTATAGTCTTAGTGGCCTTAAAAATAAGGGAGACTACAATACCCTGTGCACTGAGGAAACTAGCATAGATTCTTGTGCATATGTTAAAGGCATCACTTTTCTCATTACTCTACACATCCTTATAACTAATAGTCTTTTGAATATATGTTGTGGAATCTCACAGTCTGGCATCAGTTTTTAAACTCCTTTTTTTATTTCTCTATTCCAAGCTTTTAAGTGGTCTATTTGCATGTCTCTTCTTGGATTTTGCTGAGATAGCTGATTAGGTTTTGAGTTGTTCTCATGATCTAAAATTGCTAAGTTCTTACTCAGTGTTAGTTTCAAATATATTTTCAATGTTTACACTATAAAGAGGAAAGGAAATATCCAAGACTGGAAACTCTCTTAGGGCAACAAAATTGGGCACTCCACAAATGAAGTGGAAGGGTTGGATATTCCCAGTCCAACAGGAAGAAAAATAGAAAAAACAAAACAAATCAAAAAACACAAAGAAAAGTCACTCTACAGTAAGCCTCAAGAAAGCACAAATCTTACATCCTTCAGGTCTGTATTTGGAAATGGTGAGTGTTTTTCCTTTGACCCTTTCTCTTCCTCATAACACTTCTGCTTAAGTCATGTTAATAATAACTATTATTCTGGTTCATCACTCTACAAGCTTGTCTTGAAATTCTATTCAGTACTTTATTCATAAATCTGTTGGACTAAGTTGAACTTCTATGATGACCTACCAGGTTCACACTATAGCAAAGACCTTCAAAATTGAGCTATATTTATAAAACTAAATTTAATTTGATCCAAATAGGAAATACATATTATACTTAATACAATTTATATTTTTATTTTTAAACTTGTGTTATTTTTGAGTAAACTACAAGGGCCAATCTTATATCTTATTTAAGTAGAACATTTTGTTAAAAAGGAAAAAAGAAAAAAAGAAAAAACTAAAAAGGGAAAGAAAAAAATGTTAAAAGTACAAAATCCTCAAAACTGTCCATTCCTCACAAATTATATTATCATAATTATATATAATTGAAATTCCCAGGTATCAGCCATGCATCTCTTCCATGTCATCTGCTTTAATTCATTGTTTAAATGAACAGAGAATGGTGTAATATTTGTCAATTGCAAATAAGAGAAACTGAGGTTTTTAACACCTCAACAGCATTTTCCCTTCTCTCCTTAACTTTCAATCCTCACCCTTCACATTCTCTCCTTCTACCCGACTCACTTCTCTCCTACCCCATTCCCTTCATGAAAGGCAGGCCTCCTAGGGTATCAACCAACCATGTTATATCAAGTTGAAGTAAAACTAGCCATCTCCTCTACTATTAAGGCTGGATGAGTTGTGCCAGTATGGGGAAAGGGTCCTAATTTAGGCAGCAGAGTCAGCAATAGTCCCTGCTCCCACTCTTAGGAGTACCATATTAGAAGGTACACATTTGCCAAAGTTTGTATATTAGTTAAATAACTAATAGAGCAATTGTCTGGCTATTCTTTTAAACACTGAAAATTTATAAAATAGCTACAATAAATTAACAGAGTAAATTATTTGACAGTGAAGAGTTGATACTCTCTCATTTTAGCCTTTTATTCTTTTATTTATTAAATTTCAAACACAACAAATCTTTTCAGAAATTATAGTTTGTAGTAGTCACTACATGAAACGATTTTGGAAATACACATTTAAAGTAGCTTATTCAAGTAAGTTTTCAGGCATAGATGCATTTACTTACACAGGAATGTAGAGGTACCAAGCAATCAATGAGTAAGAAAAGTTCAGTTGTTTCTAAATATATTCTATTTCTCAAATTTACTCATCAGAGATATAATTAAAATACTATGTCCTGAGAAACTCTGAATTACAAGAATAGGTCTTTTTCAGAAATTTGTTTTACTTTAAAGATTCTGTAAGTTAACTTTAATTTCATTTCAAGGTTGAGTATGAAGTGTAGTGGTCCATATGTAAGGACCTAAATTCAATCTCTAGTACTACAATTTTCAACATTGACTAAATCAAATAAATAATACTTCAAATATGTTGCAAGCACCAATGAAATGATTTTACTCAAACCCCCACAATGAGTTAATAGAGGTATTTTAGGTGGATGAAAAATTTAAGAATAAGTTAATTCTAACATAATGTTTGTTTTTAAAATGAGATATTTACCAATATAATTGGCATAAGAAGAACAATTTTAGCACTTTTAAAATATTACATTATGTATACATGATTTTATTTATAAGAAACATGACCCTAACATAAAAACACACATCAATATCTTATTTCAAGTAGAGTAATACATATACATAGACTCATCTACCCAAATGTTTCAAATTTGTTGTATGCACCATTCACCACAGGCAAAATGTTAATTTTCACCACAGGTAAAAGGTACAACTTTCTGTCTAATGGCAGAATATTCTACTTAAGGCACTTCAAAAAGATATAGGATTCCCACCCACAAATGCCAACTTCCACAATCAAACTGCATTTCCCTTTAAAGACCAAGTGATGTAGTGTTTGTCAAAAACAAGCCTTTTGAAATATGAAGTAGTTATTATTTTATTATTACAAAAAGAATCTCAGTAGTCTCTGAAGATTTGACCTGGACTCTTAACCACTAAACACTTATAATTCAACCTTGTCATTATCATCTGGAATATCTATACTTTTCACAACTAGTGACTATGGGAATGTAACATTATAGGATAACTAACAATATTTAAGAAAATTAACATCTCCAAGTATAAGAAACACCAAATATTTATACCTAAAGTCCATTTAAGCTATAAAAATTAGTAACTTGTAGACATTTCAGAGTCTACTCTTGTATTTATAGCTGAGACCAGACAGAAATGGAAGTTCAAGCAAAGCAACTAACAAGTGAAATAAATAGAGCATTATTTAACTCTTGGCAACTACAAACATAGTCATGAAACTTTAGTGCCAGAACAGAGCAATGAGATCAGCAAGTTATTACAGAAGGTAGACTGAACCAACATCAGAAAAGTAAAGTGAGGTATATGTATCAGTGTCAGAAAATGCATTTCATAAAATAATGTCATTAGAGACATAGGAGAGAATTTTACAATGAAAACCACAGTCAACTCATCCAGGCAATGATATTTCTAAGGTATTATACTTTGAAATAAATGAAACAAAAATAATAAAACTGTAAGCAGAATAAATACATAAACCCAACACTGCAGTTGAACATTTCAATATACTTCTGCAAACAATAAAAAAGGAAGCAAGCCTTTTGAAATATGAAGTAGTTATTATTTTGTTATTACAAAAAGAATCTCAGTAGTCTCTGAAGATTTGACCTGGACTCAACACACTTATATTTCTAGAATTTTATCTGAAGCCAATTTATCTGACACAAAGCATAGTGCTTTATTCAGAAATAGGACTGCTTGAACAATTCGTTCAACTGTCCCAAATCTGATGCATACTTACATACCACAATGAAAGTAGGATGCTCATGTTGTGTAATAACCTCAGGTCATGAGGAATTGAGTCAGCCTGTGTTGGACAATAGTCCCAAGTCATAAAGAACTATTTAACCCTCAGCCTACTGGTCTGCTTTACCTGAAGAAGCAGTATGCCTAGGTGATAAAAGCAATTCACCCTCATCTCAATCAAACCACAAAAGTAGTGTAACTTCCTGGTTGGCATACACATAAACACACACACACACACACACACACACACACACACACACACAGAGATAGAGAGAGACAGAGAGAGAGAGACAGAGAGAGAAACAGAGAGAGACAGAGAGACAGAGAGAGACAGAGAGACAGAGAAAGACACAGAGAGAAATACACATGCACACATAAATAAGCACACATGCACCACACAGAGAGACATACATATACACACAGAGACACACAAATCCCCTCCTCACACAGACACACACACATACACATCAAATAAACACATATCAAAAAGTTAAGAAATTGAGAAAACTAAGATTATTATAACCCATTTGTTCTATTCTATTTTGTTACTTAAGAGTTTCATTTGGTTTTTGTAAACAATCTTGTGGGTGTATGTGTCGCTTTTTCCATGAAGGGATGTTTCTAGAGATGGGCTTTAAGGTTTTAAAAGCCCAAGTCAGGACCAGTAATTCCCTCTTTGCCTGTGAATCAGGATATAAAAGTTTCAAGTACTGCTGAAGAGACTCCTCACAGCCATGCTCCTTGTTATGATAAGAATAGACTAATACTTTTAAATTCTAAACAGGACTCCAGTTATTTTCTTTTATAACACTTGACTTGACTGTGGAGTCTCTTCACAGCAATAGAATAGTAACTAAGATAATGCACATTATGAAATTATAAACACAACTAAATTAACAAACACATTACCTAAGTATTTGCCTGACTCACAAATTAATTTGAGAGGAATTGAGCAATGGTTCAATTTCAGAAATAACAACAACCATGAAAGGTTTTCTGACTAAGGGGATTGATATTAAATCTGAAAGTTTGGAAATTGTATACAATTGTTACCTTAATATTTTTGTGAGACTGTTTTCGTATTTATGTCCATGCATTAAAAAGTAATAAAAATCATCATCCCTTCTCCATTTAATATTTGTACATAAAAACAGTATGCTGTCAATTTATATTTAGCTGGATGTGATTGTTAACCGAATCCAAAATTATAATAGATGCTAATCTCTGGGCATTTCTGATTGGGAATTTCTGAATTACATCAATTGAAGCATAGAGAATTACCTTAAATGCAGGTGTTACTATTATATTGATTGGGTTACCAGGTTGCATAAACAGCAGAAATGGATCTGAGCATGAGCATCCATTTGCTTCCTTCCTGTGGAATAATGAGCCTAGATGCTGCATGCTCCTAATCCCATACCTTGCCCACCATGACAGAATAATATACTCAAACTATAAACCAAACCAAAAACTTCATTCCTTAAGTTGCTATAATCAAATATTTTGTCGCAACAAGAAGAAATATAAGTGATACAGAAAATTATTACCAGGAATAGGGATGATGTGGTAAACCTTACCATGTGGTCCTTAAATCTTCACAACTAGTTTGCAGAAAAAGTGTGAGAAGTTTGCAGCAAGAAAATAAAGAAGCCCAGAATGCAGTAAGTAAAGATTGAGGATGGTCAATTATTGCATCAGGATGCAGAAAAGGGTCCAAAGAAACATCAACAGTGGATAATCACTCATAAAGCTTAAGAAGAGAGTGAGAACTCTGTAAGGACATGAGTTAGAGGCCATTTTCTATTACACCTATTAAAATAATCTCTCCATGTCCTCAGAACTTGCATAAGACTAAAATAAAAAGTGATTGACTAATTTTTTTTTTGATGGAGAACATTTCAGGAACCAATATCATTAAAGCTGTAACAATGAGCTACAACTTGTTGCTTTTATTTACAGTGAAAGAGGACATCAAGTAGAGAAAAAAAATATGAAAATGAAGTTTGGTTGGTGATGGAAGGTATGTGACCAACTTTCACTTTTTGGACAAGGAGTATGTAGATACAAAGAATCTGCATTGTTAAGGAGAGTAGTGCCCTTAAAATAAAACCCTGCTTTCTTCACTGGAGCAATAGAAAAGGTGTTCTGAGGGCAGACTCTAATGATTAAGATTTTCAACTTGTAAAATGCAAACACATTTGAAAGGATAGAGCCTGGGATGAAGATGCTGCTGAGGCTACCTGCTTAAAATAAGATGCCCAGAGCAGGTCATGGAAACTTGTTTTATGGTTTGTGTCAGAAATCAGCTTAGACTAGAAAATGTATGGCAGATTTGACAAAGAGATCCTCAACTGACATTTTATGAAGTAGTATAGAAAGATTCTATGTCGCAAGGAAGATCTCAAGATGTAGATTTCAGGACCAAGGAACACATTCCAAAGAACATTGCAGGCTAAAATAGACTTCATTTTATGAAGTAGTATAAAAGAATTCTATGTTGCAATGTTCTTTCTTGCTCTGTTCTCTGATCTCAAGATGTAGATTTCAGGACCAAGGAACACATTCCAAAGAAAGTTACAGGCTGAAATAGACCTGGTCTATGGAAAGATAAAGGCCTAAAGTTTATGAAATAATCATGTAACTGCTCTGCAGTATGGTTAAGGGTTTTCTGGTAGATATGAGAGAGGAAAAACAGCCAGAGGTTGTGGGGAGCAGACAGAAGGCAGTAATCATCCTTGTAGTCATCTTGAGCCATATACCCTGACAGGAGACTTGTTTTCAACAGCCTACAACAGCTGAGCACACTCTGATAGCATCTTGTTTTATATACCCAGGATTTTCTCTTGGGTGTGTGTGACTTAAAGGTGTGACTTAGAAGTGATACATATAAAAGGCGAGAGGCAGACAGAAGAAAAGAATTTTGACTTGAAACTTGGTGCCAAAACCCGGGACTTGAGACTTGGTACTAGGAACTAGGGACTTGGAACTTAGGACTGGGAACTAGGGACTTGGAGAGAAGAAGAGAGACTGGAGAATAAATGGGACTGAATCACACTGTCTGGTCTCCATTCTTCATGTCTGTCCTCACTCTCTCTCTTGCTGAACCCTGACCCACAGACCAGAGCAGCTTGTGGGCAGTGAGGGCTCTAACAATTTATCCCCCAAGGCTTTTGGCAGTGCAGGTTCCAACATTGATAGCATGGTCCCTGATAAGAGGTATCAGGACAAGACCAGAGCAGAGAAGAAAAGAATGAATATGGCCGGCCATCAGACTGGACATAGCCAGGGATATCTGTGTAAGAGGAAAAATAGAGGGGTTAGAGAATAGAGGAAACAACGAGAGAAACAGGATCAGAGAACAAAGCAAGAGAGGAACACAGAGAGGGGGAGGGAGAGAGAGAGAGAGAGAGAGAGAGAGAGAGAGAGAGAGAGAGAGAGAGAGAGAACATGTCAAGAATAGAACAATTATATCAAAATGAGAAGTTAGGGGGAGAGAAGACTGTAAGCAGGAGTATAGGGCATTGGAGGAGACAAAAAGTGAACTGAAATGCTGGCATGGACTTTGAATTGTATAACAGATATTTGTGATATTGAGGAGTTTAGCCTGAGTTTTGATAGCCTAATAAGCACTACAGATTGCCATATATGCCTTTTAATAGAGGTGATAAAACTGACCTCTTTTGGTAGAGAGGAACCAGCTTCACAAATTCCTAGTTGCTGGGCTTTTATTTGACTGCTAGAAATCCTCTTCTTGTCCAGCTTGCCATGCCTTTTCTAACATGATAGAATGTCACTCTGAAAATATAAGCCAAAACAAATCCATTCTTTTTCAAATTATTTGATTCCACTATTTTGTCCCAGCAAGAATAAGCCTAGTATACTACACCCTCAAAATATATTCCCTCAAAATAGAAATAACTGTGTAGGTGTTTCTTAATCCAATGAGGTAAAGTACAATTTTCTGAGTTAATAATATTAAGACATTTATCCTTATAATTTCAATTATAAAGGAGCAATGTGCAGTGACCTGAATAATCATACTTCATAAAGTGAAGGATGAAAGAATTTTATTATATAAAATGCAGGATTTAATTTAGATTAAAATAGTTATAATTTATTTAAGTATTAGATTTTATTGTTGATGTTAATTAAAACATGAAAATCAAAGAAATATATGTCATTAGTAGAGCAAAAGGAACTAAAAATTATTAAAATTAATTTTCTTACACTAATGCAACTGTTTCCAAATATACTGTGCCATTGCCTATTTATCTTAATGGCACTATGAGTGGTAAAGACTTTCATGATGGTAGGTTGTTTTCTTGAACAAAAGTAATTTGTTATAGGTTTATATCACCATTTATAAATACAAATGTTTTAAACATATTTATATCACATATTTTTAAAGAAAATTTAAAGCTATTATAATATGCAAGACAGTTTAGGGTTTTCTCAACCTTCTATTCATGCTGAGTTCATTTTAGGTTTAACTAGAGTTTGATTTCCTTGATAGAGAATTTCATGGAAAATTACCCAACTCTCTCCTAGTTACCTAAGGTCAAGGTGTTTCAGCTAAAGTGTTGTAGCTTCAATTAAACTGCCTGCTTTTGAAGACCTCCAAACAGTTAGTCACTTATATTAGTTTCTCGTGCAGGACCTCCTCCTGTTAACCACTTATTTTATTTTCTATCAACTTGATAGCTTAGTCAAAATACCCAATACAGCTGTAAAGCAAGTTGCCAGAAGGTGGGTTTCATTTTCAAAAACCTCTTAATTAGAATACTTGGCACTGTATATAGGATCTGAATATCTGGTGTGGTTCTAGCCAGCTAGACTAAAGACTTTCAATTAGCTATGAACTGTGTTTGAGTGGCCATCTTTGGTGGGTTCTCCATAAACCTATATTATTTTTAAAGAGTATGTGGGAGAAGAGTCATGAAAGATTGAAAATCAAGACATTCCCAAGGTTCTGAAAGTAACAAGACAATACATTCCTAGCTGCAGGTAGAGGGAGAATAGTGTGGAAAAACATGAGAATTTAACAGTAAAATATCCACAGTAAGCTAATTGAAATTCAAAACTACTTGGACTTTTTCAAATAAAGACAGAATCTTAACACTGGGATTGGACAGCATATTACAGATGTTAGTAAGTTATTTTCTTTTGAGCTTTAATTGTATGTGAAAGAAGCTTCCCATGCAAGATCCACAATACTGAGGAATGACTGCAAGATCCCAGGAGTGGAACTTACTACTTTTAGTTTAGCTTAATTAACACGCTCAAAGCTGTCTTGTAAATACTCATGTTTCTACTCATAGACAAATTCACAGAAAAACTTCTCATAATAAGTGAGAATAAGTACCAAACTACTCAGTATCATTAACATAAGTGGTCAAATGTCCATCCATAAATAGGATAGAAAACAACCTAGAAGAGGGAGCAGAAAGAATATAAGAGCTAAAAGATTAAAAGAACAACTATGGAAAGCTATCTTCTGCGTATGACATAAACAGGATGTTTATAATGTTATGGCAGTGGCTTACGGCAATGGGCCTTCGCAAGTGTGGGACTGTGAGTAATCAGTTACAGACTGGGATGAGCACATGTATACCTACTGCTCTCAGATTAGGTACAAATAGATCCATACTATTGACAGATTCTGGAAGAAGAACATTGCTCTCAGTTGTGTAACCATGGATGATCTCAATATGTACCAATGGATAGCTCCAAACCAGTGATCATGTGGATGACTCTGGTGGCATTTACTGGGTCACAAGGAGACATAGAGGTAGGAGGAGTTGTGAAGTTGGATTAATAGGAGAAGAGGAGAGGAGAAGATAAGTCTGGCAGTAATCTTAAAAAAGTGTAACATGCCTATGAATAAATTATCAATGAGCAAATTTAATAAAAGCTTAGAGAAACAAATAAATACTTAACTTCAGGAAAACCTGAATACTAACTAAAAAAAAAAAATCATTACCAATAAGCCAGAATTACAGAAGAAACATAACTACTTACAGAACAGAAAAAAATTATATTCACAATACTAGAGCACTAAATAAATCATGGTAAAAATAAGAAAAGAAACAATCTTCCTGGATCATATCAGCCTTGTCAGTTCATAACGGCAATCAATTGCTAAGGAAGCACACAATACATATATCCACTGCTTTTGAACATCCATGAATAATTGTTTTGCATAGAAATGTGTCCTACAGGTGATGAGAAAAGTTTAAATATTTGTCATTGGGTGGTACTTGGAGGATGAGATACCAAAAAACAAGCAGATCACTTGGCACACATCTTGAAATGTTTTACCTGGTCCTTAATATTTTCTATGTTTCCTAGCTACTATGAGATAAAAAAAAAAATTCTCCTTCAAACACTCCAATTGGTGTTAAGCTTTGCCCAGATACACTGGGTCAAGCAATTACGAAATGAACCCACTGAATAAATAACAACTATTTTCTTTCTTAAAGTGAGACTTTTCATATGTTAATTAAACTTATGTTACAACAAGTTACACAGGAAACACAGTTAAAACTTCTTAGAAAAAACACAGGAAACAAAAGCATTATTTGCTAAAAGATGTTTTATCTGTTGAATACAGGTCTAATAGAGATGCTTAGAGATATGTGACTATTTAAAATCAGATCACAAACGAACAACCTCAGCATTGGCTATAAGGTATTATAAAACTGTACAGAATGAAAATAAAATAAAGTTTTATAAGGAAAAATACAAAAATAGTAGAAGGGAAGAAAGAGCAGAGTTTAATTAATGGAGTGTCAGTGAAAGAAAAATGATAGGAGACTTATAAACAATTAGGAGGAAAGCGTGTGGTTTAAGCTACATTTTCTCTGTAGACTTCTATTAGCAATGACTGACAGTTGCACCAAAAGTAAAAAAGTTTCTCCAAAGCAAATGAAACAATTAATCCAGTAAAAAGACTGCCTAAAAATGTAAGAAAATCTGACAGCTGTTCAACTGATGGGGAATAAATACATAGAATACACAGAGTTCAATATAATAAATAAGGAAGGATAAAAAAAAACCTACTAATTATTAGTCAGACAAATGGACAGAGTAGACAATTTTCAAATGAGCAATGTTCTAGTTTTTTCACTAAAAGTATTCAATATCTATAGCTATATAAAAAACAAAATGAAAAAACTAAATTGAGATTCCATGTCACCCTAGATACAATGACTATCTTCAAGAAATTAATGCCAATCATTGCTGATGAGTATGTGGACAGAAATGAATTCTACTTTGGTTAATGGAAACAGTCATTAGTTCAGCAACTGTGAAATGCTCACTATGAATATTTCAAAACAATATAAATCTAGCAGGCATCATGCATGTGTTCTGTTTCTACCACTTCTGGGCATATGTACCTCAAATCTCAGTCAAATATTGAAGGGATCATTACAAAAACATACAAGCAATGAAAAAGTCACGGTTCCTGCTTAAGTAACCAAGAGTGTATGAATTGATAAATCTCTGTGCATAGATGTGAATGCTCTGCATTTTCTTGTGATAGCTGAGAAGATCCCACTGATCCTTGTTGTCAAGTCATTAAGAAAACATTTTAAAAATATCTGACATGAGAAAAATTATTCTGACTTTTGTTTTAATTGGATCTTGACACATTTTCTCTTAATTCTATGTAGTTCAAAACATTGGATTATCTTGGACCTTGATGAACTACACTAGAAGGCATCTAACTCTATTAAAATTATAGTTTATGATTAGACTTTAAAATAAGTTCATTTTTCTAGTCTAGCATGCTTTAGCCATTTTACATTTGTTTGTATTTCTATTTTATTAATAACAGACACAATTCAATTTTACTTATAATTAAGAAAATGTGTCTATAACTACTTGTCCCTGTTACCCTAAAGTTTTTCCAACACAATAGTTAAGTGGAAAGCAAATGAGTTTGGAAAAAATCTAGATGAAATTATGGATAATGTATTTTAGGTAATTAAAGATTGCTCAGGTCAGAAATTGTCATCTTTAATAATGATTTCCAAGAAGTAGGATTATATCTGAACTAAAATTAAACACAAAATAACCTGCAAATAAACCATAAACTTCACTGGTTTTCCTTCCCTGATTTTTTTTTCTTATGGTGCTCCTATTATCCAGTGTTTGGAAAGGAAATGTACAGATTTCTGATCTAGTCATTTGTTTGATCGCTAATGGCTTGAGTGAACCATGTGTCTATTTGTGTCAAGAGAATATATACTTAGGGGGCTTTTGTTCATATACAAATACTTTGTTTATGTGTCATTACAGGTTTCAAATATAGTTTGATGTCATATTGGGATGGTACTTTAGGGATATTTGAAAGAGTGGGAGTAACATGAATTAGGAGTGATTATATTTCAGTCTATAGGAAAACTTGACGTTGTAGTTCCCCATGGAAGCATGTACCCTGGTCTTCAAAGCCATGAAATTATCACTCTGAAATATGTGACTTGTTTTCTAAATGAAAAAAAATATATAAATACTGTGCCCATGAGTAAGTTTTGTCATGGTCTGGAATCTTCTGCATTTGTTCACATTCTGCAAACAGCTGTGTATATGATATTTCTAGTCATCCTGGAAACACCACTCTGATCTTAAATTACATACATTTATTGGCTATGTTGACTGATCTTTTGTCAAGTTGTCAAACAAACTAGCCTTACCTGAAAAATAGGAAACCTCAGATGAGAAAATGCTTCCATAAGTTCCAGCTATAAGGTATTTTCAGAATTAGTAATTGGTAGAAAGGTCCATCTATTGTGGTTGGTTCTATCCCTGGATGGTAGTCCTGGGTTGTAGGAGGAGAAGCAACCTTGCAAGCAGCATTTCTCCATGACCGCTGCATCAGCTCCTGCCTCCAGGATTCTGCCCTGTTTCAGCTTCTATTCTGACTTCCTTCAATGATGAAAGTGCTATGAAACTATGAGCTGAATAAACCCTCACCCCAACTTGCTTTTTAGTCATGGTCTTTCATCACAGCAATAGAAACCCTAACTGCCACATAGGCATTGTGATAAATACTTCATGCCCCCAAATTGTTCTGATGAGATCTTACCTATTTGTTAGAACTTACTTATCAATAACATGAACAAAAACTTAAATGAATAGGCACTACCTTCATGGCTTGCTTCTTCTGTTAGCATATAATAAGACAAAACAGCTCCACAGAACAATGGAATAGTTCTCTACTGACAAATGTATATGTAAGGTGCCTATTTAAGCTTCTGAGAATTGGAGTAATTTATTCTACAGCATATTCTTAGAACTAAGAACCAAGACATTGTTCTTACTACCTGGTCTGTCCTTTTATCAGTTTATCTGTTTAGCTGCCAAAAAAGAATGTTTTGGATTAAATACAATGTTTAAGAAGTAAAAACGGGACCTCTGCCCGATCTGCTGTTGTGTGGACTCCGGATTCTTCCTGAGACATCCGGGAGGCTCCACAGATCCCACAACCAGCCTAGGTAGGAAGACCCCACACTGCCCTGAGCCCATAGCTGGGTGTTATAAGCCTTCAGATTCCAACAGATACCCAACTCCCCCACCCCCGTGGACTAGCACTCCCCTTCCGCCTGTCTCCAGGATCTGAGGCCTAGACCAGACCTCCGCCCAGTCTGCTGTTGTGTGAACCCCGGATTCCACCTGAGACATACTGGAAAGTCCACTCAACCCAGAGCCACAGAAGAACAACTGAACTCAGAGCGTCAGACAACATATCCTGAGATATCCAAGAGGAGACACTGCACCCAGAACAGCTGGACTGCTACCTTGGAGGTACCATATCCTGAGGCATCCTAGAGGTACCACTGTACTCAGTGAAGCTGGAAAAGATCACAGAGACATCTGGACCCCGAGGAGATCAGAGACAAGTAAGAGAACTGGAAAGGCAGGCTTCAGTCAGAGAGAGCAAGTACAGGCAGCACTAGAGTTAACCAGATGCCAAAAGAACATAAGCAACAGAAACCAAAATTACATGGCATCATCAGAACCCAGTTCCCCCATCATAGCAAGCCCTGAACACCCCATCATACCAGAAAAGCAGGATTCAGAATTAAAATCACTTCTCATGACGATGATAGAGGACTTTAAGAAAGACATAAATAACAATCTAAAAGAACTTAAGGAGAACAAAGGAATTGCAAGAAAACGCAACCAAACGGGAGAAGGAATTAAACAAAACTATGCAGGATCTAAAAATGGAAGTAGAAACAATAAAGAAATCACAAAGAGAGAATACCCTGGAGATAGAAAACCTAAAAAAAAGATCAGGAGTCATAGACACAAGTATCACCAACAGAATACAAGAGATGGAAGAGAGAATCTCATGTGAAGAAGATACCATGGAAAACATTGACACAACTGTCAAAGAAAATGCAAAATACAAAAAGCTACTAACCCAAAATATACAAGAAATCCAAGACACAATGAGAAGGCCAAACCTAAGGATAATAGGAATAGATGAGGGGAAAGACTCCCAACTTAAAGGACCAGTAAATATCCTCACAAAATTATAGAGGAAAACTTCCCTAACCTAAAGAAAAAAATTTCCATAAATATACAAGAAGCCTACAGAACACCAAATAGTTTAGACCAGAAAAGAAATACTTCCCGCCATATAATAGTCAAAACATCAAATGTACAAAACAAAGAAAAAATACTAAAAGCAGTAAGGGAAAAAGGCAAAGTAACATATAAAGGCAGACCTATAAGAATTACACCAGACTTCTCACCAGAGACCATAAAAGCCAGAAGATCCTAGACCAAATCATACAGACCCTAAGAGAACACAAATGCCAGCCCAGACTACTATACCCAGCAAAACTGTCAATCACTATTGATGGAGAAACCTAAATATCCCATGACAAATCCAAATTTAAACAGTATCTCAAGACAAATCCAGCACTTCAAAGGATAATTGGTGGAAAACTCTAACACAA
Source organism: Arvicanthis niloticus (assembly GCF_011762505.2). Classification (NCBI taxonomy): domain Eukaryota; kingdom Metazoa; phylum Chordata; class Mammalia; order Rodentia; family Muridae; genus Arvicanthis; species Arvicanthis niloticus. Next base: position 9,704,431 of record NC_047674.1, on the reverse strand, counting down.
GGAGGGAAACTACAACCTAGAAAAAGCAAGAAAGTAATCTTCCAAAAACCGTGAAAGAAGGTAGCTACACAAACATATCTCCACTACCAATAACAAAAATAACAGGAAACAACATACATTTTTCCTTAATATCTCTTAATATCAATGGACTCAATTATCCAATAAAAAGACATAGACTATCAGACTGGATAGGTAAGCAGGACCCAACATTTTGCTGCATTCAGGAAACACACCTTTGTGAAAAAGACAGACACTACCTCAGAGTAAAAGGTTGGAAAACAATCTTCCAAGCAAATGGTCCCAAGAAACAAGCAGGAGTAGCGATTCTAATATCAAATAAAATCATTTTTCAACCAGAAGTAATCAAAAAAGATAAAGAAGGACACTTCATATTCATCAAAGAAAAAATGTACCAAGAGGAACTTGCAATTCTCAACATCTATGCTCCAAATGCAAGGGCACGCACATACATAAAAGAAACTTTACTAAAGCTTAAATCATACATTGCACCCTACACAATAATAGTGGGAGATTTCAACACCCCACTCTCAGCTATGGACAGATCATGGAAACAAAAACTAAACTGAGACACAATGAAACTAACAGAAGTTATGAACCAATTGGACTTAACTGACATCTATAGAACATTTCATCCTAAAACAAAAGAATAAACCTTCTTCTCAGCACCTCATGGTACCTTCTCCAAAATAGACCATATAATTGGTCACAAAACAGGCCTCAACAGATACAAAAAGATTGAAATAATCCCTAGTATCTTATCAGACCACCATGGACTAAGACTCATCTTTGACATGGACAAAAACAACAGAAAGCCCACATACACATGGAAACTGAACAATGCTCTACTCAATGATAACTTGGTCAAGGAAGAAATAAATAAATTAAAGACTTTTTAGAATTAAATGAAAATGAGGACACATCATATCAAAACTTGTGGGACTCACTGAAAGCAGCACTAAGAGGAAAAATCATAGGTCTAAGTGCTCACAAACAGAAAATCGAAAGAGCATACATTAACAACTTGACAGCACACCTGAAAGCATTAGAACAAAAAGAAGCTAATATACCCAAGAGGAGTAGATGGCAGGAAATAATCAAACTCAGGGCTGAAATCAACCAAGTCGAAACAAAAAGAACTATACAAAATATCAACAAAACCAGGAGCTGGTTCTTTGAGAAACTCAACAAGATAGACAAACCCTTAGCCAAACTAACCAAAGGGCGCAGAGACAGTATTCAAATTAATAAAATCAGAATTGAAAAGGGAGACATAACAACAGAAACAGAGGAAATTAAAAAATCATCAGATCCTACTAGAACAGACTATACTCAACAAAATTGAAAAATCTGGATGAAATGGACAATTTTCTAGACAGATTCCAGGTAAATGAGAACAGTTAAACCATCTAAACAGTCGCATAACACCTAAAGAAATAGACACAGTCATTAAAAATCTTCCCACCAAAAAATGTCCGGGGCCAGATGGTTTCAGTGCAGAATTCTTTCAGACCTTCAAGAAAGACATAATACCAATCCTCTTCAAGCTATTCCATCGAATAGAAACAGAAGGAACACTACCCAATTCGTTCTATGAAGCTACCATTACACTCATACCTAAACCACAGAAAGACCCAACAAAGAAAGAGAACTACAGACCAATCTCTCTTATGAATATTGATGCAAAAATACTCAATAAAACTCTCCCAAACCGAATCCAAAAACACATCAAAACAATTATCCATCAAAATCAAGTAGGCTTTATCCCAGGAATCCAGGGATGGTTCAAAATTTGGAAATCCATCAATGTAATCCACTACATAAATAAACTCAAAGAAAAAAACCACATGGTCATCTTACTAGATGCTGAGAAAGCATTTGACAAAATTCAACATCCCTTCATGTTAAAAGTCTTGGAAAGGTCAGGAATTCAAGGCCCATACCTCATCATAGTAAAAGCAATATACAGCAAGCCAGTAGCCAACATCAAACTAAATGGAGAGAAACTTGAAGCAATCCCACTAAAACCAGGGACTAGACAAGGCTGCCCACTCTCACCTTACCTATTCAATATAGTACTGGAAGATCAATGGAATAGAATTGAAGACCCAGAAATGAACCTGCACATTTATGGTCACTTGATCTTTGACAAGGGAGCTAAAACCATACAGTGGAAAAAGGACAGCATTTTCAACAAGTGGTGCTGGCTCAACTGGAGGTCAACATGTAGAAGAATGCAAATTAATCCATTCTTATCCCCTTGTACAAAGCTCAACTCCAAGTGGATAAAGGACCTTCACATAAAGCCAGATACATTGAAACTAATAGAAGAGAAGTTGTGGAAGACCCTCGAATACCTAGGCACAGGGGAAAAGTTCCTGCACACAACACCAATGGCTTATGCGCTAAGATCAGGAATTGACAAATGGGACCTCTTCAAATTGCAAAGCTTCTGTAAGGCAAAGGACACTGTCAACAAGACAAAATGGCAACCAACAGATTGGGAAAAGATCATTACCAATCCTACATCCCATAGAATAATATAGGCTAATATCGAATATATACAAAGAACTCAAGAAATTAGACACCAAACAACAAAATAACCCCATTAAAAATGGGGTACAGAGCTAAACAAAGAATTCTCAACTGAAGAAACATGAATGGCCGAGAAGCACCTTAAGAAATGCTCAACATCCTTAGTCATCAGGGAAATGCAAATCAAAACAACACTGAGATACCACCTGACACCAGTCAAAATGGCTAAGATCAAAAATTCAGGTGATAGTAGATGCTGGCGAGGATGTGATGAAAGAGGAACACTCCTTCATTGTTGGTGGGGTTGCAAGCTGGTACAACCACTCTGAAAGTCAGTCTGGTGGTTCCTCAGAAAATTGGACATAGCACTACCTGAGGACCCAGCTATACCACTCCTGGGCATATACCCAGAAAATGCCCCAACATATAACCAAGACATATGCTCCACTATGTTCATAGCAGCCTTATTTATAATAGCCACAAGCTGGAAGGAACCCAGATGCCCTTCAACAGAGGAATGGATACAAAAAATGTGGTACATTTACACAATGGAATATTACTCAGCTATTAAAAATAATGAATTCGAGAAATTCTTAGGTAAATGGATGGAACTAGAAAATATCATCCTGAGTGAGGTAACCCAATCACAAAAGAACACACATGGTATTTACTCACTGATAAGTGGAGATTAGCCCAAAGGTTTGAAACAACAAAGATTCAACTAGCAGACAACATGAAGCTCATGAAGAAGAAAGAACAAATGAGGATGCCTAGTTCTTTCTTAGAAGGAGTAACTAAATACACAAGGGAGCAAATTGTGGGACAGAATCTGAAGGAGAGGTTATATGGAGACCATTCCACCTGGGTATTCATTCCATGTGCAGTCACCAAAAATAGACGCTGATATGGATGTCAGGAAGTGAAAGCTGACAGTAGCCTGATAAGGCTGTCTCCTTAGAGGTCCCCCAGAGTCTGACATACCCAGAGGCAGATACTCACAGCTAACCATTAATCTGATCAAAAGTTCCCAATGGAGAAGTTAGAGAGTAAACTGAAGTAGCCAGCCTAAAGGGTTGGTGGCCCCATGAGGAGAGCAACAATACCAACCAGCCAGAACTCCCCAGGGTCTAAACCACCAGCCTAGGAGCACATATGGAGAGACAAATGACTCCAGCTGTATATGTAGGGGAGGATGGCCTTGTTGGGCATAGGTGGGAGAGGAGGTCTTTGGTACCTTGAAAGCTGAGCACTGAGTGGGAGAGGGGGAATATGAGGATGGGGATGGGGATTGGGGGGTAGGTGGGTAAAAACCCTCATAGAAACAGGATGAGGGGGGATGGGATAAGGGGTTCCTGGGTGGTGGGGGGAATGCAGTAAGGGGACAAAATTTGAAATGTAAATATTACATCCAATAAAAGAGGGAAAAAAAAAGGAAAGTGGTTAGAACCAACATCTTTAATAAAATGTCAGCCCTCTTAAAAAAAAAAAACTATCTTGATACTAAAATTTGTTTTGAGAATTGTATATTGCAGAATGATTAGCCTTGGTGTATCTACACAACAAGCAAGCTGGGCAGACCTGCTCAAACCTCTGTGGTCTGGGAATTCAATCTGGAGGCAGTGAAGACACAGCATCAGAGGCTTATCGATTTGCTCTTCCCCCGACTCGTCTTCTAATATCTCAATGCCCATAATCAGCTTGAAGAAGCTAATGAAGAGTCAGCGCCCCTATTCCCTGGGCTTGGGGACTAAGGTGGTAAATGTTGGGCTGTCTTTCTATGGAAAGTAGTGGTTTTGTGGGAATAGACAGGATTAGCTAGGATTTATTGCATAGCCATAACCTATTAGTAGAAGTCTGTATAATTAGTATCAAGATGAAGATATAAATTCTTAAACGGCACCAATTTACTTTGATTACAAATTTTAAGGTTTTCATGGGTACGAGCTTCTTATTGATATAAAAGTGAGATGAATATTGTTACTCTCATAGGCATTGTACCAGTATAACACATTTAGGAATACAAGGCTTAGACCCAGTCCTTCTTTAACTTTTTTAACTGATTTGAGATGGTCAGCCTGTGAGTTAAGGGACTATAGAAAATTCATGGCTTGGAGTTTATTGTTAAGGGGTTTTCTACGTTTTATTTAGAAATATGAGTGGAGTTAACAGACAACAGTCCAGATTACCTTACATGGATCGTTGGTTTTCAAAACATCAGAAATCCACAGAATTGACGTGACAAACATTTCTGTATTAATGTTCATTTTGATTAGAGACCTATCTTCTCCTGACAGCTTCCTATATTGAATTCTAAGAAGAAATTGAGCATCTTTGGAGTTATTCCAGTGGTGGTGAGACAGCCACTAGACAAGAATTGCCTCTTTCCTTCTACTGTCCAGAAAAGGACACACTTGCAAAATAGTCGACTGATTATATCTGCCTAGAGAGAGTAATCAGCCCTTAATAATTCTGCAGCACTAAAGTCTGTCAGATGATCATGGGCCAGAAGGCTGAAGATCAGATGCTCCAAAGTTTTGTAGTAGAGGGAGTGTCCAGGTGTTCAGAGGTTTCTATAAATTGGCTAAGTTTTAGAAGCTATGCTTTGTGCTTCCCACAATTATAGTTAACTCAGTCATTCTGGATTTCTGACAGGGTTGAAAACTTATAGCCTCATAGCCAATCCTGGCTATTTACCTTGAGAGAAAAGATTTGAGTGGATGGTTGTCAGCTGACATTCATCCTAAAGCCAAGGAAAAAGTCAGGTTCAGAACTAAGTGTTTTAGTTAGGATAGATGACAGAAGTTCTGGTTAGTCAACAAAATGATGAACTGGGTATTAGGACTATCTTCTACCTACCTCACTGGTACAAATTGGCATAATTATGCTCTAATTGTATTTTGAGAGAAAAGTTTCATTTTAACAGGGCGGGTGATATGGGAGCTAAGGTGGGAGGAGTACTGAGAGGAAGAGAAGGAGTAAGAAGAGGAGGAGAAGAGGAGAGGAGAAGCTAGGTGTTGAAAGAGAGAAAGAGGGGGGAGACAGAGAGGCAGATGTTCATGTATCTCCACCAGTCAAAATAGTTGATATATCTAGGTTGGGTAGTGTGTTACACCTCTGATTGAGCAATACCAAACTTATAAAGCCTATGATTAACATTTTTTAAAAAAGTGTATAAATGCAAAAAGGAAAAGTGGGCATGAGATAGGGGCTTTCTAAGGGGGGGGCGATGGGGAAAGGGGATGGCATCTGAAGTGTAAATAAAATATCCAATAAAAAATAACAATGACCAAAAAAGAAGTAAAATGGTAGACTAATTGTCTATCTTCTTATAACAATTGTTATCTTTCTTATAACAAACATGTTACTTTGAATACTCACTAATACAGATAACTATATTTGCACATGGCTTTGAAATTTAAGTACTTATTTACAAAATGAAATATTTTTGTTGATTTATCAGAATATATGTAGTGTTTGTCTAGACTTGTTACACATCAATTTTTGTGAAATGAGAAATGGCCTTTGGAAAAATATATAAGTGATACATATACCAGTTTTCCTACTTAATAAACAACACTTGAATTTATGCACACTGTTTTCTTGGGTAAAATTTGTCTCCAGTATTTTCTAAAATAAAGCACAACATTAAAAATTCATAAAGTTTACAGATGTTGAAAGCCCACATATATTTTTTTTCTTGAAAGAGTATTTATAACCTCTGGATGATCAACAATTAGGCAAATAAAATAGTTCAATGATGGTATTATGTAGAAAACTGTTGAATGTCAATTTAAAGATATGAGTTATTAATGGGTCTTTTGGTATATATCAACTAAACATAATAAAAATTATGGAAGTTTTTTCTCATTATGTTAATAAAATTTTAATAAAAAATTATCAAAATATTTGTAATTCAGTATAATTTTATTTGTATAATTATTCTTTTATGCCATATACCAATTTTATTATTTTTTTATTATTATTTTTATTAAAACTATTCTCACATGATATATTTTCATCATATTCTTTTCCTCAACGTCTCCCTCCACTGAACTGCTGTATGATCCAGCTATTACACTTCTGAATGTACACAAAATAGGTTCTAAATTAGCATACTACAGAAACACCCATTCCTTGTCATTCTTTCCAGTACCATTTACCTACATACACAGTATGGGTCCAGCTTATGAATAAGCAGATAAATGAATAAAGAAAATGTGGAACATATAGACAATGGAATTATATTTATCTGTAAAGGCAAATGAAATTATGGCATTTTGAGGAAAATTATTAAGTGAAATTATATTAAGTTAAGTAATGTAAAGAAGAGAGGTGTCAAATGTTTCTTTTAATGTTCAGAATATACTCATGTATACTCAGATAGATGCAAGAGGGGGTGAGGAAAAGAAAAATAGTGAAAATCTTTTAGGAAGTGAAGGTTTGCTAGAAGTGATCACTGGGGATTGGGTCTTGAGATTGTATAGCTTTATCCTTATAGTTTCCTGCTGAAAGACTACATTTCCCAGCTTCCTTTGCAGTTCCATAACTCCTAAGGAAATAGAAACAGTCACTAAAATCCTCCCACCCACCCCCCCGCCAAATAACAACCCTCAAAAAAACCCAAAAAACAAAAATCAAACCAAACAACCAAACAAACAGGTCAGGGCCACAGGGCTTTAGTGCGTCAATCTTCCAGACCTTCAAAGAAGAGTTAATACCAATACTCCTCAAATTAATTTTTTTTATTTTCACATTGAAAATCTTATTGATTTTCTTAAAAATCAGCTTTTGGTTTTGCTGATCCTTTGTATGGTTCTCTTTATTTCTAATTACTTGATATCAGCCCTGAGATTATTCTTGCTGTCTATGACTATGAAGGGTGTTTGCTTTCTTTTGTTTAAAAGCTTTCAGCTGTGTTGTTAAGTTGCTAGTACATGATCTCTCATATTTGTTTTTGAAGGTACTTAGTGTTATAATTTTTTTTCTTAGCACTGCTATCATTGTGTCTCATAAGTTTGAATATAATTCATTTTCATTGAATTATAGAAAGTTTTTGACTTAATTCTTTATTTCTTCCCTGAACAGTTTATTGAGTAGAATGTTCCTCAGTTTCCATGTGTATGTCAGCTTTCTGTTGTTTCTATTGTTGTTGAAGTCCATCCTTAGTCAGTGGGGATCTGATAGAAGAGTTTATTTCAATCTTCTTGTATCTGTGAGACTTGTTATTTTGTTCAATTATATATTCAGTTTTGGAGGAGGATTCATGAGGTGCTGAGAAGAAGGTACATGCATCTTGGGGTAAAATGTTGTGTAGATATTGCTAAATTCATTTGGCTCATAACTTTTGTTAGTTTCATTTTGTCTCTGTTTAGTTTCTGTTTGGATGACTTGTTCATTGGTGAGAGTGGGGTGCTGACATTTCCCACCACTGTGGGAGAGTTCATGTGTGTTTTGAGATTTAATAAAGTTTCTTTTATGAATTTGGGCACCCTTGCATTTGGAGCACAGACATTTAGAACTGATACTTTATATTGGTTAATTTTTCTTTTGATGAATAGGAAAGTATTCTTCCCCATCTATTTTGATTTCTTTTTGTTGAAAGTTTATTTTATTGTATTTTAGAATGGGTTCTCTTTCTTTAGGTTAGGAAAGTTTTCCTTCATGTTTTTGTTCACAAAATACTTTTTACACTTGGCATTTTCTTTGACCGATTAATTTATATCTTCTATCATCTATGCCTGAGATTCTCTTTCCCATCTTTTGTATTCTGTTGGTGGTTCTTGTGCCTGTAGTTCATGTTCTGGTTTTTAGGTCTTCCATTTCCAGTATTGCCTCCACTTGTGATTTCTTTATTGTTACTACTTACATTTTTAGGTCCTGGACTGTTTTGTTCATTTCCCTCATAAGTTTGACTGAAGTTTCCTGTATTTCTTCGAGGGAATTACTTATATCGTCTTTAAAGACCTCTATCATATTCATGAAATAGGATTGAAGATCAGAGTCTTGCTTGGTAGGTATGCTAGTATATCCAGGGTTTGTTGCAGTAGGAGAACTGGATTTTGATGGTGTCAAATCATATTGACATCTGTAGATTATGTTCTTGCACTTGACCTGTCAGGGATTGGAGCAGACCACAATTTCCATTACAGCTCTGATTTGTATTTTAAACATTGTAAAGCAGGTGGAGCTGTGTCCAGGGTTAGAGTAGGCCTCCTTGGAGGCAGACAGTGCTGTCCCTGGTTAGACCAGGTCTCTAACCCTTGTTTAGAGCAGGTTTTCTAGGAGACAAGCAGAGACGTTAGGTTGGGGTCAGGTATGCCAATCTGCCCTGACTGCAGGGGGAGGCAGAGATCAGGAGGGAGATGTGGCTCAGACTGGGTGGATGTTTGAGATGTCTGTTGGCCTCTGTGGGGTCCCACCTGGCATGGATATTGGGGCAGGGGCCTTACCTTTTTCCCTGGTTAGAGCAGTTCTCCTGAGAGATGGTCAGGGCTGTGGGGTAGTAGAGCCATTCACATTGTTCTTCTTTTTATTAGGTATTTTATTTATATTTTATATTTTAGATGTTATCCCCTTACCCCATCACCCCACCCAGAAACCCCCTATCCTATCCCTCCTCCTCCAGCATTCTATGAGGATGTGCCCACACCCACCGCCCACTCCCACCTCCCCAACCTCCAATTCCCCAACACTGGGCATCCAACCTTCATGGGACCAATGATCTCTTTTCCCACCTATGCCCAACAAGGCCATCCTCCCCTATATATACAGATGGAGCCATAGGTCCCTCCCTATGTGATCCCAGGCTGGTGGTTTAGACCCTGGAAGCTCTGGTTGGTTCATATTGTTGCTCTCCTCATGGAACCTCAAACCCTCTCAGCTCCTTCAGTCTTCTCTCTTACTCCTCCATTGAGAACCCCATGATCAGTTCAATGGTTAGCTGTGAGCATCTGCCTCTGAATATGTCAGTCTCTGGCAGCTATATCAGGATCCTGACAGCATGCACTTCCTGATATCCACAACAGAGTCTACCCTTGGTGACTGCACATGGTGTCTTCACAGGAGCAAACCAGCCAGGTTTCTGCCTCAGTCAAAAGGACCAAGCTATGAGTGGAAGGGAAGTGGTATTCTGGAGGGGCAGTGTTTGGGTTGGTTGCAGCTCTGGGGCTTAGGGTTGTTGGGGAGGGTTATTACCTGCTGCTCTTGGAATGTTCAGGATATGGTGTCTTCATGGGAGCAGACCAGTTAGGTGTCTTCCCCAGCCAAAAGGACCAAGCGAGGGGCAGAAAGGGAGTGGTATTCCCGAGGGGTGGGTTTGGATGGGTGATGAGACCAGAGTGCCCCAGGCTCCCTGTTATAGTTCTGGGTTGTAGGGTTATGTGGGAGGGTTCTTATCAGCTGTTCTAGTAAGGTTCAGGATATGGTGTTTTCACAGGAGCAGGTCAGACAGGTGTCTGCCCCAGCCAAAAAGACCCATATTATTGTTATTCATATTATTCTTATTTTGATCATTGTGACCATTTTATGGCTTAAGAATTTATATTATCCTCACAGTCTAACCCTGTTCAAAACACCAAGCTCAAATCTACTCTGAGTCTGATGGCAGTATTTAGTTATGACAACATTATACAACCAAAAAAAAAAAAAAAAGTGACACCATCCCCAATAAAATGCTTCACAGCAAGGAGAAAATATTTTTATTTTAAAATGATGGAATGTTCAAAGATGAGATCAAAGCTAGATGAAAGCCCAGGAAAGCAAACACCAAATGCTTAAGCTCCATGTCTCTGTGTCATGTAATAACTATAGCAAGGGTTTGGATGGCTACTTCTATGACACTTGATGTGTACATTCCTGCTTTTTATGGTGTGGATAAGCTTGGTCTCTGTGGGTGTCATCAGTACTCTTTTTACATTCCCAACAGGACCTGTGGTTTTTGTGCAGTTTAGTTTTCACTGTCAAAGCTTTACAAATCACACAACCATGGGGTTTTATGCAGGATTTCTTATCATGATTCATGTATCCTAGCATCCTAGGCTTTGTTATCAGCTTAAAAGCCTCCATGCATTGTAATACCACCTTCATCCTGTATGACTGTCACACTGTTATCATATGAATATATGAACAATGTCATAGTTTGGCAGTAGTTGGATCAGTAAGAGCTCATGGAGAAGAAATATGGCAGCCAGTGAGCTGACGAAGTAGAAAGAATACTACCACCAAATTAATTAGTCCATTACTTATAAAATCATCCTTATTCCAAGTCTCGAGATAGTGACAAAATATAAATAAATTACTTGGTAAATATGTGAAGAGTGGCTTCTCAAACAATTTCTAATACAGCTCTGATTTGTATTTTAAACCTTGTAAGTCTGGTTTTCCTTATTTATACTTCTGTTGACATCATTCTGGTATTTTGGAATCTCCCCATAATTGTCCAATAATGAACATAATGACATCACTATGAGCTTTGCTTGGCCTACTTCTTCAAAGACTCCCAAATTATTCTGCAAATCATCTCTGAAATCAAAAAGCACATGATTCCACTGGTCATAGTAATGGTACAATTATTCTTATACTAGGTTACTGTGATTTTATTACTTCCTAATCCCTGTGACTCAGAGATCAACTTAAAAGCAGAATTTATATTGTTTACAGTTTTAAGCGGGTCAGTTCATCATGGGAGAGAGGAGTGAAGAACAGAGGGAAGGAGAGTAAACAGAGCAAAGCAGGAATGATCAAGGAAAGACATATCTGGTGACTTAATTTAATCTAAGCTCTACCTCATACTTTGTATTACTGCCCAATAATTCTATTATGACTCTAACCATGAATTAAAGCAATTAATAAATGCCTTCATATCTAATTATCTCTGGAAGCACCAAATATTCATGGCTATATACTTTACAAATAATCAGATGTTTCTTAATATAAACAATTTGAAATCAGGATTCAACTTCTGTGCCATGTAAAACTAGAGGCATGAAGTAGAGATCATTAATTTATCTGATATAAAACATGGTATAAAAATCAAACAAGCAAAATAGGGAAGCATTGTCATAAGAGGCACGTGGACCGATGGGACAAAAGAGGGACTGTCACAACATATATTTATATACTTTAATGGAAGATGCTAAGAATTTGTATTAGAGAAGGCACATATTCCATTAATAAATTTAGAAAACTAGATAATCACATATTAAAAGTCTGGGTTTATAAATATGTTGCCTAAAAACTCTTCCCAGAATTTATGGAAGTAAAGGAAACAGTCAGTTTGCTGATTTGGGTGGTATTGATGTGAATACCATAGCTCATCACACTTGAGTTAAAATGATGAAATTTGCTATGACCTAACAGTGTAAAAATCAACAAAGTGTTTTTAAATAGTTGTAAGACTTTTGTATATGAGCTAGAAATTTCCTCACATATTTGAAATAATTGAATTACCATGTATCAGTGATACAATTCAAAATAAGAAAATATCAATAATATAAGAATATAATCATTTTCAAACTTAAATATTTAAATGAGGAGATTTTTCATTTTGGGTTTGCTCTTTATGAGCATATCTGATTTTTACACAAATAATCCAGTAATTTAAAATAATGACACTTAAATTACTTTTTAATATGACCCACATGAAGAAAGCTAAGGGTGGATGTGGTGGCACATGTTTGCAAGCTTACCACTTCGGGGGATTCTTGACTATAAATTTGAGACAAGTCTGTTTATATGGAGAAATCCCATCTCTAAGCAGAAACACAAGGAACCCAGAGTGAAAACAAGAAATATAAAAATACGAAGGCCCGTGGACCTACATAGTAGAGCACTTGCCTGTCTTACAATACTGTGGGGTCAATCTTTAGTACCACAAATTATACATATTACTTTAAGAAAGACCATTGTTTTTGTAAGATTTAATGCTATAAAATCATAAACACTTTAGGTAATTTTATATTTATAGAAATCATACATGAAATATCATTTCATAAGCTCACTTCTAGATGTTAGTGAGTTTTATCAGTTGTGTGTGAACAATTTTCACCAAGTCTGAAAATCTAAATTTGAGTCTGGAAACCCACTAGATAGAAGGAGGAAATAACAGCCTGTATATTGTCCCATGATCTCTATGGATGTGCCATGGTTCTTGCCAGCATGTATAAAAAATAAAACCAGAATCATGTTTACATAGTAAAGATGTAAAATAATTTATTATCAACATTTTATATAATATATACTATATATGTAAATAAAAGTATATAAATATATTTGTGTATTTCTCTCTGTATCTATCTAATTATCTATCTATCATCTATCTATCTATCTATCTATCTATCTATCTATCTATCATCTATCTTTCTATCTATCTCTTGTATGAATGTCTACTTGTACTCAGAGGACAATTTGTAGGGATTAATTATCTTCTAAATGTATGTTCTAAAGACTGAACTCATGTCTGAAACCTTGGTAGCAAGCACCTTTGTCAGCTGAATTATCCTTTCAGCCACCTACTAATATGTTTTCTGAAAGTGAGTTTTATAATTCACATTTTGCTGTGTGACATTAACAGATACACAAATCCATAATGCTCATTAGTTTCAGCCCATTATCAAATTATCAGCTGTTTATAATTATTGATACATAATCAGCATAATGGTGATTACTTAGTTTTACAACAAGGAGCAGCTAATGTTCAAAAATGCTGTTTTTATCTATTTAGATGTATTTAGAACTGGAAAACTGTTGATATTATAGACCTTTCAAATAGCATGTGTCATATTAAAGCCTCATTGGTGAATTAATTCTTGCAGTTTTTAATGAACTAAATTAATCTAAACTAATTTAATGAACTACCTTTCTAAAGAAACAAAACTACAATAGAGCCAGGCGGTGGTGGCGCACGCCTTAATCCCAGCACTTGGGAGGCAGAGGCAGGCGGATTTCTGAGTTCAAGGCCAGCCTGGTCTACTGAGTGAGTTCCAGGACAGCCAAGGCTATATAGAGAAACCCTGTCTCGAAAAACCAAAAAAAACAAAACAAAACAAAACAAAAAAAACCTACAATATATATTTAAAATTTTACTTTTGTAGTTTTGCTTCATTTACACTGATTCTCTTATTTCTCTCTCATTGTAGTCTTTCAATTAGTTATGCCTCAGTGCAATTTTAAGTTGGTAGTGGCAGAAATATCTGCTACATAAAAAGATTCAGAGAGAAAAATTTCAATAATTTTTTATCTTACTCAACATGTACTGAATCTGGTACTCTATAATTGTACTTATAAAGAACAAATCCCACAAGAAATAACAATGAGAAATAACTGATAAAATCTGAATTATAGAGTTAGTACTCTAATCCTATGTTCATTACTTATAGCTATCTTCTAGATAAAATTATTTGTAACCTATTACTTAATATCTTTTGTAAGTACAAAACTAAATATTACTAATATCACTATAAATGACACTCTGTATAAATGAAATGTTTATCTGAATAACTAGTTGTTTAGTATTAAAACTCATTGTATGTAGTTTATTAAAATTTAATATATAACATTTGAAAATTGAAACTTCAAATTTAGATCCCATCTCTAATAATTAATATTACCAGTATTAAAAATAATATAAGATTTTTATATTTTTGAATATGTGGTATGTAGGTTAATATTGAAAATGTAGTATTGTAAAATGAGATTCTGTATAGCAATAAAGAAAAAAGAAATTATCAACTTTGTGCCTATAGATAGACAGAACCAGGAATAACAACAAAGAGCAAAATAACCAAGTTCCAGGAAGACCAGTACTTCATGTTCTCTCGCGTATGGAGATCTGAAGACCAGTACTTCATGTTCTCTCGCGTATGAAGATCTGAGTTTTAAATTTTAGATGTGTTAGTTTAACTTAGAGTAGCTGTAGAAGTCAGCAGACTAGAAAGGGGCTCATGCAGGAAGAAGTGGGGTTAGAAGAGTTCATGTGGAGATATTCTACATCCTAGAAGCCATACATTATTAAACAAAATGTCAACTGGTCAGAGTTCAGAGAATATGGTACTGTAAACTACTTGGCCCTCTACAAGACATCTACGTAAAAATCTAATCCTTGAATGACAGGGACAAATGTGGAAAAGAGGATAGAAAAAAATGTAAGTGCCAGAGTTGGAGAGGACTGTTGCAAATTGGTGTACTACAGACATGATATAGCTGATACACTATGAAAGCATTCGTGGTGCATTTACCTACATAAGACCTGCATAAGTGGAGACCATCAGCATTTCAACAAGGAAGGGAGGCTGGCTCCTGAGGCCCCACCTACCATGAAAGACTATTGGCATTTAATCATGACTGAGGGTACTGGCTCGTTTTGTATGTCAACCCAACAAAGTGACAAAGCTGGAGTTATTACAGAGAAATGAGCCTCCCTTGTGGAAATACCTCCATGAGATGCAGCTGTAAGGCATTTTCTCTATTAGTGATCAAACGCATGAGGGCCCATTGTAAATGGTGCCATCCCTGGGCTAGTAGTACTGGGTTCTATAAGAAAGCAAGCCGGAATGTCTTGTAGTTAACACTTGATCACCATGTCAGCACCAACAACATTTATAATTCTCTTTAGATTTTCAAATGTGGTATTCTGGCTATACTCTCATATCTCCTAACAACATTGGCTTCATTAGAACAGGGAGAGATTTATTGTTGAAGATGGTGGGGTGCCTGTTATTAGGGAGACAGAGCCTACTTGTGTTTTTTATTTCTTTCAACACTTTGCTTGCAAATTATATAGTCAGTATATATTGACTCTTTTTCCTGCATTTTATTTATTAAAAATACAGCTAATTGTTGCAAAGAAAAAAATACCTACAACAGCTTAGAAAGAAAGAAAGAAAGAAAAAGGAAGGAAGGAAGAAAGAAAGGAAGGAAGGAAGGAAGGAAGGAAGGAAGGAAGGAAGGAAGGAAGGAAGGAAGGAAGAAAAAGAAAAGCAAGCTGAATAAGTCAGGGGAAGCAAGCCGGTAAGTAACATCCACCCATGGCCTCTGTATCAACACCAGTTTTCTGACCTGCTTGAGTTCCAGTCCTGACTTCCTTTGGTGATGAACAGTTATGTGGAAAGTGTAAGCTGAATAAAACCTTTCCTCCCCAACTTGCTTCTTGGTCATGTTTTTTTGTAGGAATACAAACCATGACTAAGTCACTGAGGAATGTTATTCCATTTTCTTCAGTAGCTAGAGTAACAGCAGATAACCTCTCTCCCAAGCTCATGCAGATAACCATAATCAAAATTAAATGGCACACACACACACACACACACACACACACACACACACACACACCACAGAAAAGGAGGGAAGAGAAAGAACAGGAGGGAGAGAGAAAGAGTAAGAACCAGGAGAGGGAATTCTGGGGAAAAAAGAGAAAAAACAGTGGATAAAAAAATAAAAGACTAAAGTCATTATATGCATACATGGAATTGCCAAATAACAAAAATAAAATGAAAAAACTCAGTCATAAAAATAAACAACCATATTAAATAAAACCAAACAGGAAAAAAAAGCACATACGAGAATTGATGTCCGACTTTACAATTCATACTTAAAGTTGAAATGTTTTTCGAGAAAATTCTAAGATATGGTCTTTATCTGGATAATTTTTTGGTAAGATGATTTGTCCATAAACCACCAGTTTGCTTGGTTTCTTCTCCATGTAACATCTCTCTCTCTGTAGCACTAATACACTCAAGCCTAGCTTCCTTCCTTATTTTTATTTCAGTACATCATGTATATCATGGGAGATCAACCTTTATCCTGAACACTTTCCTATCCCCTATGTTTTTAATTTAACTTTTTCATTTCTGACTTCCTGTAAGCACAGTTACTGAATGAAACTTCATCAGTTTTAAAATCACCTCTCTAGTTATTCTGAAAGACAACTTTGACAATGAGAGATAAAAAAAAAAAATACTACCTGAAAGTTCTTCTATAGCTTTTGTTAATGTTTTATTACTTTTAACATTTTTCCTCACATACTTAAGAGCCCTCTGTTTTTGATGAGGCTATTCTAAACCTTCTCTCTAAGTCTTTTTTTGATTATATTGTAAAATGTCATCTATAGTCTTCCCATATCATTTCTTACTTCAGAACCATGATTATAACTGTGCATTTTTTGTCTCTTTACAAACTTTGTCTTTTCTACTTCCTTGGATTAAATAAACACTATCCAACTGTCTTTTTTTTTTTTTAGCTTAGATTGAAATCATACATGTCTGTCTTTTAATGCCATGTTTATTTTTCTTAGCATCATGTCATATTAAATCCACATTGCTACAATTACATAATTGAAATTATGTAATTTCATTCTTCATGTGATTCCATAGTTCACTTGTGCTTGTTTAATGTGTTTACTTTTTTCACCTACCTATCTCAAGACAGTTACCTTCTACCGGTTGATTACAGTGAGTTATGGTGTAATATAAACATGGTCATAAAGTCTCTTTTTTGTTTTATAACCTTCAATTATATGTGCAAAATGGAAATGATGCTGCTGGATCATAAGAATGTTTCTTCCTCTCTCTCTCTCTCTCTCTCTCTCTCTGTGTGTGTGTGTGTGTGTGTGTGTGTGTCTGTCTGTCTTTTAACCTCCAGACTATTTTCCAGAGTTGCACTATTAATTTTCATTCCTAACACTATATAAAAATCACAATCTCTCCCATGATCATTTCTCTTGTGCAGGTTTGAAAACTTGCCATTTAAACATCTCTGATATATAGAAATTATATATTTTCATCTATACATTGATAAAGATTGTAATGTTGAAGATTTACATCCTACTATGACCATTTGTACATCTTCTTTGAGAGCTATCCGCATAGTGATAGCTAAGAACAAGCCCTTGTCATTTGAGAATGCTGCTGCCTTCTTACACTTTTACAACTATAGTTTTTGTAAGAGAAAAAACAAGGACAGGGAATGGAAGGTAATTTTATCATACATGTGAAAGGTTTCTGTGTGCTACTTTGGTGATGTAATAATGATTCTCTCTCTCTCTCTCTCTCTCTCTCTCTCTCTCTCTCTCTCTCTCTCTCACACACACACACACACACACACACACACACACTGAATCATAGGCCAGTTTTGTGAGAGAGTGGCAAGATAAAAATTGATTTGGAGGATAAACTGTCCTCCTCACAAAAAGACCACTTAATCTGGGTGCTCCAAGAGATTTATTTCACTTTTCAAAGAATTTATAATATTCTTTAGGAATAATTTATAGCTGTGGTAAAGAAGGCCTTAAATTGTAGCAAAATATGGCCATCTATCCAAGGTATTTTCATTCAGAATATGATCATTATATCTATACTTAATATTCATCAGCTTAATAAAAATGAAGTTATATATGTTCCCATTTGTAATTATTTGGAGACCTTGATTTTTATGATCATTTTTTAGTTCAACTTAAATGTCCCCTTTATTTTTGTGGATAATTCCTAGACACAGCTTATGCTCCCCTGGGTTAGCCTGTTCCCTGGGGCCCCACATTAAGGACATTTGCTGATGCATTAATTTTCTTATTGCAGATTTTATGGCTCCTGGCTTCCTAGAGCCATTGCACAGATTGGGAGTAACAGTCGAAAATATTTTGTCAACACAGCAAAATAGCTCCACAAAAAACAGAAGATAATGAACCAGTTAAATTGTTCCGTAAGCAATAAGCAGAATGTAGTGGAACACACAGGCAGCGTGCTGTCAACACCACAGAGACAAACAGAAATTCCTCCTTGTTATGGATTAGCAGGTTTACTCTATGTGGTGATCTCAAGAACATAAGCTCTCACGGTTCATGAAAAGCAGCAGCTTTCAACTCTGGGCTTGACTTACAAGACAAACAGTAAAGAGACAAGGTAGGGCGCCAAAGTCCTTGATAGTTACATTTAAATTACTGAGCCCATGCTTTCCCAGGAAGACATTCAGGGCAAACAGTCAAAAGTTGCATTTAAGAATAAATTAGAGAAGACACAAATAAGTAAACAAGAAAGGAGAGTTCTCTTTCCCTTGGTCATGGAAGCATTTTTAATAGCTGTGACCATTGTGTTACAGTTGCATGGTCACCGGCATGGCCCCCACATTCATGGGGAATAAAATATTATAGAGTAAAAGACTGAGTTGCTGAGAGAGATATGCCCAAAAGTAAGTACAAAGCTATTTCAACCAGTTATGCCTCCAACTCTACTTTTTAATGTTATATATTTTTATATAACATTATGTATTTTGTTATATATTATGAGTAGCATTTTAATTGTAGTAAAACAACCTGCTCTTTTGTTTCCAAATGAATTACATTTCAATATTCATAAAATTATAGCTCCTTTTCAATTTGGCCAATATCAGTAACTCTAAGAGGTAGTGAAGAAATACAGTTTTCCAGTCTGAGTTTCTCTTAGTTAAAAGTTATTTTGTGAAGTATACATACTAATAAATATCTCAAATCTCACCCTAATAAAGGATAACCAGTAATAGGAAAAACACATTGGAACTTAGAAGATGGCTCAGTTAGATGTCTACCTGCTGAGCAGCCTTTTGACATGATTTAGCTCCTTGATATGTATATATGGAGCTGACTCTTGTGGTGTGAACCTGTAATCCTAGCACTGGAGGGGCAGAAACCAGGGAATTCCTAGTGATAGCTGGCCAGCTAGTCTTATCACGGTAGTAAAATCCAGACTCAGCAACAAGAGATCGTCTCAAACAAAATATAGAATGGTAAAAAGATACCTGACATCCTCTCTATGCTTATATTTGTTTTCAGTTGAGTTCGTTTGCGACTTGGGCCTGCTGTTATAATTTCTATAGATTTCAGTGTGCAGCAGTGTTGTTATGTCTCTGATACTGTAACCTTCTATTTATTTACTACTTCCATCTGTTACAGAAACTATTCCCTCGTCTGCCATAACCTGTCAAGGAGAGGGTGCAATATCCTTTTTTGTTGTTGTTCAGAACTGAGCCTTTAGAAGTCTCTTACTATCTGAACATTCTTCCAGTTGTAGATGCATATTAATCAATATCTTGTTCAAATAGTAACATCTCTGGTGAGGGTTTAGAGATGCATTAATCTGTGGTATAATAATAAGTCATTGTGAATCAATTTAAGATTGTGTGTCTTTAACAACTTATTACTACTAGGTTCTTCCATTAAGTCTATAACCTCTCTAGCCACAGGTTCCTGGTCAAACTGTGGAGTCATTAATAAATTTCATCTTATGGAATAGGTGTTAAATTTGATTAGAAAATAGTTGGTTATTCTGATGATAAAATAGAGTTTGACTGTCAAGTTCTGAATGATGCAATAGGGTCTGAATCAAGTTCTGAATGGTAAACAATAACAATAGCTGTAGACTGAGGAGGTTGTGCATTTTAGGAGATGTCATTTGCCAAAATAATCAAAAATATAAAACTTATTATTGGCTCTGAGGTTTTTATTTGTTAATATATAATATCTAGTAGAGTCATTGTTCTCCCATTATAGGATAACTACACTTAGTTTGATAGATAATTTGATTGATAGATAGATAGACAGATAGATAGATAGATAGATAGATAGATAGATAGATAGATAGATAGGATAGAAGATAGATAGATAGATTGATGATAGGCAGGCAGGCAGATGATAGACTAGATATGGTAATATCCTCAAAGAAAATTTAAAGAAGCTTCTACTCTAATAGACAAGTTTTCATATGACGTTTTTGAAAGTCTTTAGGATCATTTGTCTATCCCAGTACTACACACCACTTCCATCCTAATTTAACCCTTTTTATTCCATTAACCCTCTTCAATCTTCTATGGCTGACTACTGATTTCCTGTCATTTCTCTCATATTTCTTCTCATAGTCTCTGCACTCACTTGTAAGCACTATTTATTTATTTATTTATTTATTTATTTATTTGAAATGAATTATAAAGCACATTTGCAATACTGTTGTTTAAATCCCCAGGCAGTAGTATTCCTCACTGTCCTTTCCTTTCTTAACATTACCTTAAATATTCTTTACCATACTCTGCATACTACCAAAGGGGAAAGGTAAACACTAATTCAGATACAATCTCTTTGCTCTACTATAGTGACCTGTGTACATGACACACTAATGCAACAGCAATACAAGCCTGTGATGCTATGCAATCAATATATGATTAGAATAAAAGCCCCCTCAATGAGATGGAACCCATCCAGGATACTACTTAGGTAGCAAATAACCTGAAACTAGATAGGTCTGGGATCTAGAGAAAAATCAAACACTACTGTTCTATTAAAGGAATATAGCAGTAAAATGACTCCTGATGACAATCCTCCAAATCTATAAATCAGTTTTTTACTTAGCTATCACCACAGAAACTTCCTGTTAGGGAAGATGGGAACAAACACAGTGACCCAAAGATGGATGCTGTACAGAGAGTATGGAGATCTTGGAATATTCAGTAGTAAATGGGATGTCTCCATCAACTCCCTTCCCTCAGGGATCAGGAAATTCTAAAGAAGAGGAAGCAGAAAAAGCTACTTCAGATGGAGTACACAAAGGAAATAAGATCTTCTTAACCCAACAGAACCAATGCACATAAGAACTCACAGAGACAGTGGCAGCACACACGGTCTTGCTTGCATAGGTCTAGGCCTGTGGGTTCTCAGTAAACACGAGCCCATCTCCAACCAAAAAAAGTTATATCCAATAGATTACCACTCACAAATGAAAAATTAGTTGTTTTCAAAAAGAGTCACAGGGTATATTAAGCATTCTTAAAGCCAGGCCCTATACCTAGTAGGAGATGTTGAACACACAACAAAATTAATGTTATTTTTGGATGGTCTTAGTCTCAAGACTTTATCAAGGTTTTTCCTTCCTTCCATCCATTCCTACCTCCTTTCTTCCCTCCCTCCCTACTTCCCTTATTTTTCCCTTCCTTCTTCCTTCCTTCCTTCCTTCCTTCCTTCCTTCCTTCCTTCTTTCCTTTCTTGCTACCTACCTTGGATTTGGGTAGGTATCTGAAAGGAGTTGTGAAAGGGAAATCATAATTAGAACATATATTTTAAAACATTTGTTTTTCAAATATAAAGTAAAATAAATAAGTAAAATAATCATTGAAATTAATGGCTCTTTGATATGCTCCTACTTCTGTTGTCTTCTGAGCCTCCTGTGTCTTGTGTGCCTGGGTGCTCATGTCTCTCTGAATGCTTGCAAAACAGACAGAGCTTATATGCACCTGCACAACTTGATTGTACTAGTAGGAATAGTTTTGAAATTACCTGTGCCTGTCTCACTTCTGGAAATTGTGAAACAAAGCCCTGTGGTCATACTTTGAAAACCTTTATCAGAGATGAAGTCAATTAGCTCTAACATCAAATTTTATCTCATCAATGCCATCCCTTTATAATTAATGATCTACTGTCTGTACTTGATAGCTATTATAATGGTGAAAATATTTGCATTGAAACACTAATTCATCTAGGTTCACTTTATATTACTTTGAAACGATTTCCTCAAGAATTGTATTACCTATGTATAACTCATGTTTTGACTCAAGCTCTTTTCTGCTCAGTAACATTTAAAATGTTCATCATCTGATAAAGTCGTCTTGGGAATGGAGCAGCTAGGCGCTTTCTTATACAGTTGATGCCGGCATGCTCAGCTCTCTCTCCCTGGTGAGCAATACTGCTTTTTCTTACAATAGATTATGAAGACATATCAAAATTGTTTTCCAAAAATGTGATCCCAAATGGTATGATATTGGCATGAGTCCAAATTATACTGAAAAGTATTAACTACCAAATTTACTGGCAAAGAAAATACTATTAATTATTATTTAAATAATTATTTCTCAGACTTGAAACTGTTAGAGGTGGCTAAAGAATAAAATAGGGCAATATTTCTTTATAAATAACTAAACAAAGTTAATAATAAACCCTCCATCAACTCTCAATAAAAGATAAGTCTGACTTATCTGTCAGCACATCTGGAGGAGATGAACTAATTACACTTGGACTATTCTTGTCATGGCCAAGCTCAACACACGTGAAAAGTCGGATGTTTTCGACAACAAAATGATGATTTATGTCAGTTTGATGATATTGATTTTGACAGCTAAGTAGACATAAATAACTGTCAATCACAACAAAATACACATTGCATCCTCTCAGAAGCTTCCTGAGCATTTCTTACAAGTACTTTTTCTAGCCAGACCAGTCTGTGAAAATAACACTTTAACTCACATCACCAGTAATAAGACCCAAAAAGGTGTCTTGTTTGTTTGTTTGTTTGTTTACTTTCATTTCTAACTTCTTTTCTTTCCTTTAAAATATGTGCTCTCAAGGAAATGCTTGACACTGGTAAATAGCATTACAGTTCAGTATGACACCTCATCTCATTTATCCTTTGCCTTATAGATAAAAAAGTATTTTTAAAAATTTCCTTAGTGGTATGTTTTTGCTTATGTACTTATTAGATCTTATGGATAATTCCACCATAAGTATATTTATATGTTTTTATAGATATGTGTGCTCTTTTTTAATTATGGAAATTAATTCTGGAGTTGGCATGTAATGCATATGTTTGAAACATATTTTCAATGACTTTTCTGAATTATCTGACTTCCAAATGACCTATTTGAGGGCTCAATTTGATTTATAGTCTGAACAGACTATAGCCCATGTGAATATCTCACATGTTCTATATGATAGGAAAGAAGAGTCAAGAATTACATTTCCATCTTCATAAGTAGTACTTTATTCAGGTTTTGTGTGCACTTACACGTTTTGTCAGGATTTTTGCATTTCTGGACTGGAAAAATAGAAATAAAACATTTTTGTTAATTAACATATCATTTGATTTAAATAAATATTTTGGGAATACATACTTTGACCTTGTTTATTTCAAAATTTCTTTAACTGAATTAGAAACAATATCAATAGATCAGAGTTCATCATTGTTAAGATATGTCTTTCCTTCTATAGCTGTCCATAGATTTTGGGGAGATTAAAATTGCTGCCATTGTCCTTTGAATCAATATGCAGAAACTACTATCCAAATATAATGTAGACTCTCTCTCTCTGTTTCTCTCTCTGTTTCTCTCTCTGTTTCTCTCTCTCTCTCTCTCTCTCTCTCTCTCTCTCTCTCTCTCTTTCTCTCTTTCTCTCTCCGTGTCTGTCTCTCATATAGCTTTATCTATCTATCTATCTATCTATCTATCTATCTATCTATCTATCTATGTATCTATCTATGTATCTATCTATTTCTATTTATCTATTATTCTGACCTTACGGGATGCTAACTAACTCACTGAAAGATAACATCAACTAAAGCAAAATTTGGTTAAAAAAAAAGTCACCTTTGAAGAAGCACTTTTTAAAATTCATAGTTGCATTATGGGAATGGTTACTGTGAGCCAGTCTGTTTTCAGGAACCAACTCTTTGCCTTAAGCTGTGACTGATGGTATTGAGGAATGATCACTTGTTTGGGGGAGTGGTTCCTTTTTCTTTGTACAATGGAATCTAGAAAAAGACTTTCCTCTTTTTGTATCTGTTTCCCAAATTTAATTTCACATTCCTGCTTGCCTTTGCTCTCCTTCTGTATAGTGTCTGCTTCTGAAAATATATCATGTTTTACATAGTTTGAACTTTTACTTGTTGAAATGCAGAGATCTCTGAGAGTGGGTTTCGGTGGTTTCCTAAAGTTGGATGTAGTAACCAAGGAAGCTCTGATCATTGCTAACCCCAACACAATCCTATACGCTCAGGTTTATAAAGATGCTGGAGATGGAGCTTTGCTGTGCTCTCGGTGCTCATGGTGTACCCTATTCTCATATTTTTATTGTTTCTACTCTTCTATGAATTCTTTGGCTATGTATTTTTTCATGTACAATATTGACTCAGCTTTTTAGATTCAAGAGAATGAATGACTAGGTTTTTGAAGCAAATTGCATAAAAAATTTTAGATCCACTTACATAAAAGAGATGTAAATCTGGAAGACATAAAGGTCACTGAAATAGACTTAGTTCAGAAAGTCATGGGCAGAATGATGTCATATGTACATATTAATGAATAATTATTTAATCATTAAATCATTATTTAGTAATAAAATCAAAATTATCAAGTTGAGAATAGAAGCATGGAGGGGAATGTGAAGATATATTAGTTCAGGGCCACAAAACTTCACTGTAGCAAAAAAAAAAAAAAAAAACAGTGGCAGTGGCATCATGGTGATTGTAGTCTGGAATAGTGTATTATATTTTCTAAGTAGTCAAAAAATATATTTTTAATATTCTCTTCACAAACCAGAATAAATATAAAAGTATAAAAAAGTAATTTGATTTTTTTCATTTCTAAGTAGTTATTTTATTTTGTTAATAATTGATACCAATTGGTCACATATTTGTGATACTTTTTGAAGTGGAAGAATGTACTCATTAATATATATTTAAATGTACAAAAAATTCAGGTGATGTTTCCTTTGACAACATTGATGTTCATTCAAGGACTAGTAAATATATTTAGGAAGAAAACTTGCTAAAACTGACATGAGATGCTTAAATGCATGTTAGCGTTAGCAGAGCATCCCTTATGATTTACAGGACAAAGGTATTTCTAGAACTACATTGATTTGGCTTTAAGATAGTCAGACTATTAAACCAGTGTCACAGGGGCTTTATACTGAAGAATAATCATAAAAATTAGACCTGGTACAATGGAACTAGTAAATTACAGTATAAGTTGCTGTTGAATATAATTATTTTAATGTGAAAAATACGATTTTCACTATTGATATCTATATCTACATCTATCCTGCAAAATTTTACCTTAAAAATAAACTAAATATTGCTTCATAATTGAAAGTAAAATTGGGTTCAGAAACAGAATGAATTGAATATGTTAGCCTACATTTTTTATATTATATATAACATTAAATATCACTAAAAATAAATCCAACAAAAAGCTAAGTTGTAAATAAATCAGTTTATAATATGTATGCATTTGAGTTTGGAGTTATTATAAAAAATGGGTTAAAATAATTCAACTCCTTAAATATATTTCAGGATCTAAGTTTGTCAAACACAAATATCCAAAATACAGTCCAGAATTTGTCTTTGTACCAATATGTACAAAGTGTTGTGGTCAAATAGAATGAACAAATATCTGTTCAAAGAATGGTCAGGGATAATTTCTAAAGGGAAGAAATATTTGAACTTGGTCATGAAGATTAAATTCAGTAAAAGGAAAAATTAAGAATACATGTCAGACAAGAAGAAACCAATAAAATCAGGGAACATTCAGAAGTAAGGACCATATAATGATGATTTTATGGAATAGAATGTCTGTCTTTATCAGTAGTTAGCATCATGTAGAGAAAAGCCAATGAAACTACAAGAAATTTTATATCACTTGGTAAATTTTTGTCTATTGAAGTCTCAGAATGATAATATTCTATTGAATCTTTGAACAAAGGAATTATTCCACTTGCATTTAACAAAGGTAATTATGGCCTCAAAGGTTGTTAATATGGTAAGGAGAAGTACTTCATTTGATAGAAAGAGCTTGGAAAATGGATAGTGGGAAATTAGCTGTCTACTTTCAGACTATGTTGATTTTCTGAGTTCTAGACAGACACTAAAACATAATTTCATTAACAGCAAATACAGTGAAGTGAAATATCTAAATTACAAATTGGCATTGACTGGGATTCTTCTTTCTTTCAGCACACCTAGAAATTAAAAGCTACCATGCACTTAATTTTAAAATGGTCATCATAAGTATCAAATAGAATAACTGAAATCTCAGAATCTTTTCATACCCAGTTCATCTTTGATTTAAGAGGAAGAATGGGAAACACTAAAAAAAAAAAGAAATGGAGCTAGCTTGAAAGGTTAAGGGATGGAATCTGAGCTCCCAGATGCACTGGATGTCAGAAAGTGCCTTTCCTTCTCTAATTGCTCAAGGGGAAATCTGTGGGACAGATGCAGGAAGGAAGCATGAGTAACAGTGGCTTCTGTTGAGGCAGTTTATATACTCACTGAGGTCACTATTGCTTCAAAGTAACCAGTGGCAATATTTCAATATTTGCTATAAGGAAAGCAACATGAATATTTAAGAGTAATGATAGGTTTTAAAAAAGGAGACTGAAGGAAAGGTGGGCCAATGACCAGCCCAATTTGGGATCCATCTCATAGGGGTGCACTGAGGCCTGACACTATTACTGATTCCATGATGTGCTTATAGACAGGAGCTTAGCATGATTTTTCTCTGAGAGGCCTAAAAGGGAGCTGACAGAGACAGATGCAGATTCTTACACTCAACCATTGAATTGAAGTCAGAGACCCATATGGTTGAATTGGGGGAAGGATTGAAGAAGCTGAAGGGAAGGGGGGATGACCCCATAGGAAGACCAGCAGTCTTAACTAATTGGAATGCTTGAGAGCTCCCAGAGACTGAGCCACAAACCAGGCAGCATACACCAGCTGATCCGAGACACTGGCATATATAGAGCAGAGGACTGCCTGGTCTGGCCTCAGTGCAAGCAGATGCACCCCCGAATCCTCAGAGACTAGAGGCTCCAGGAAATGGGGATGACTGTTGGTGTGGGTAGCAACCTCTGGGAGGTAAGGGGGAGGAGGAATGGAAAGGGGGTACCATGGGAGGAAGGATGAGGAGTTAAAGCAACAGCTGAAATGTAAATAAGTGAAATAATTAGAAAAAGAGTGGATACTACTTTCTCTACAAAATTCTATCATAGAAATCTTATTGCCAGATTTGACTATATGTATTTAATTAAGATGAGTAAAAGGAAGTCACTATATTGTGAATATCCTTGTTTTAAAATTTTATTTAAATAAACCTGTAAGCCAACATACATAGAACATTATCTTTTTTTCATTTGCTTAAGCAAGTTTTGGTTGCCAATGTAATTTACTAGGTTACTGTAATTGAAATTTTTAGATTTTCTAAAACATGGTAGTTTTTTAATTGTAGATTTGTTTCTTATCATTCAGAAGAGATATAGGCTGCATGATGTTTGCATAGTATTTTAAATTTATGTATAAATTATCTAATTATAAAAATGTTTCTTTGTAAAGCTTTTAAAATAACCAGAATTGTCATTATATATCAAAGAGATTTTAAAAGTGCTGGATGAATATCCATTTTCATCATTATTTTTGAACACATCAAAGCAACAAATGACATGTGAAAAACACTAAGCTGAATTCATTATTGCCAACTTTCTGTTTCATGAATAAATTAGCTAGAGAATTATTCAAATTAGGCTTTATGAATTAATATCAGAGGACTAATCTGTTCCTAACAATAGGCTGGAAGATTGCCAAATAAGTGACAAATCCTGACTCTCAAACAATTGGAATCATCTTCTGTGGATGTTTCAGGCAACACTTGTTGCTATATAGACAGCCTACTGAGCTTTCATCAAGGAGGAACATAAATTCAAGGGCAATCCATGGTTCAGATAATCTTCCCCTTGGCTTTCACAAGTCTCTGGTGGAATACTGCTGAGCAATCTAATAGCTAGAAAACATGCATTTAGGTACAGTGCTTGGGGAAATATGTTAGTGAATAGATCTAAGTCCTTATGGTTTTCAAAGCTCTAGATACAGCCTGACACTGCCACTAAACACTCGCTGGCCTTTAAATACCTCAAACTCTTTATAAAGTTCTCCTCTTTCCTCAGTAAAAGAAACACACAGAGGCAGCAACAGCTTCCACATTAATTCCTAAAATAATTCACAAAATAATCTCTGTGTTTATTATTCTACAAATGTACCTCATTTGAAATCTGATGAAAGACTTCTGGAGTCATTGTTCTGTGTTTCATAATGAATTACTGTTTAATTTTAAATGTTTTAAAACATCTAAATATAATAAATTAACATGAATGAGTTATTTGCTATTTTTCATTGGAAAAAATAAGAATGTTAAAATGTAGAAAATACAGAAAGTACCACTAAAAGCAGGACATGAAGATTAATCTGTGAACATAACATTGATAAATAATAGAATATTTTGAAGACAGGCATATCAATGCAATCTCAGTTTCCAAATTTTCATATACAATGGTTTAATATTTTTTGTAAAATGAATGAATATTTTATTATCTAAAGATACATAATAAAGACAGTTCCCAAATTGATTTTGAAAAGGTGACAAATTTAGGATTTTGAAGTTTCTTGATCACAAATACTAACAAGCAAAACATAGAACACAATCTAAAATTGATGATTGCTCTGGAAACGTAGTGCTCACTAACCTCATATGTATGTTTCTGGGTAGAACAATGTACTGGAAACCTATTGTAGCATGTCACAATTTCATTTAGCTATAAGAAATTTGAAAAACACTCAGGGATCAGTGATGTAAGGTCAATGCAATCCATCAGTATTTCAAAAATTATTGTGTATTATCTGTACTCAAATTTCAACCTCGTATTTAAAAACTTACTTGTAATGTTGGTTCCTAATAATGTTTCTAATAGAAAAGGAACTAAATATTTTTCAGTATAATAGATTTTAGGTTATATATATTTATATGATATAAATATGCATATAATATAAATAAAAGTATGCATACATGCTATAAATATATATATATATACACATTCATATATATATATTGAATATATATATATTCAATTGAAAAAAGTGTATTTTATGGGGAAGCACACATATACAAGCACACAGAAAAAAAAGATTTCTGAAATGCAGAAGGGGGACTTGGGAATCCAAAATAATCCAGTCTCTTCTTGAACATTTGGGAAAAATCTCTGAAGGTCTTCTTCCCTTAATTGAGGGAATTTGGTCAGTTTGAAGAAAGACAGAATGGCTGCTTGACCCACAACTACATTGAACTGGTTGAACAAATCCATCATCAATGGGCCTGCTGCCAGGATAAAAAGCCTACATGGCCCTTGCTTTAAACTCTCTCAGGTCAGGAGGGTAAGGAAGACAACAGCTATCTTGGAATTTTATCATCTTTATAACCTGCCTATGACTTCTGTTCTCTGTCTGCCTACCTGGGAGTGTGGCTGCTTCTGGACCCTCATTCCTCTATCCTAGCATTCTCTGTGTGTTATGGGTCCAATGGCAATGACTGCATCTTCTTTGAGCTGTCAGGATAGGCTAGAAGTAAAGGTAGTAGTCAGATTATTTGGGTTGGGGGCACATTGATATAAAGGAGCACAATAAAACTTAACCAATGTAAAGATCCAAAGCATAAAATAGGTATTTGGTGAGAGTCTACCATGTGACAGATGTACCATCTTGGTGAGGGTATTCTTCAGCAGCAATCCTGAGATAAGGTTCTAAACATAGGGTCTTGATTGGGTTCATTTTTTCTGTCAGTGAAAAAATTAAAATTCAGAAAAACCTTGAGCTTGACAGGTAGTGGTAAAGAAATCTAGAAGGTAGTTAACAGGTGCAGACAAAAATAAGCAGTAGAATAGACTTTTGTTATGTAAGAAAACATACATCAATCTGGCACACTGACTACAGGACCACCTAAAAAGCAGACAGGGAACTCTGGAAGCTAAACAAACCACAGTTCAGAGATACTTATCAGATGAACAGCTTTATAGATAATTACTTCTGAGTTTATATTTAATTATCTAAGCATTATATTACAATAAATCCATTTTGATAACTGGATTGATGGTACACACCTATACTCTCAACACGCAAGGAACAGAACTTGAGAAATATAGAGGAAAGCTTGCCTGAGCTTCATTACATATTCTAAGCCAACCTGAATTTCAGAGAGCTTCTTCTCCCACCCAACCCCTCTCATTTTGAATATGTTTGTTTTTGTGCAGGTACATGTTACAGAAGGAGTGTGTGCACATAAATGTACAGAAGTGTGTAAGAGATAGAGATTGATATTCACTGTCTTCTATTGTTCATCATATTATATTTTTATAGTTCTGTTGTATAATTTTACATGCAAAGACATTTTTATAGAAATAACAACTTTATATCAATAAATGCTGCTAGTTTGATAATGGCTCATATGTTGACTATAACATTTTAAAAGTGTATTACTATATACTAGAAAATAGAGTTAGGAAAATTAGAAAGTTATTTCACATAAAGTAATCATCACTTTCAGACAGCAACCTCAAGTATATTTATAAACCCATCTATGTTTTGCTATCTCTTTTCATCCAGGGTCTCTGTCTACACTTAGATCTCAGATTCAACTAAATTAGCTGGTCAGCAGGCCTTGACAAGTCTCTTCTCATTGTTTACCCCACTTCTAGATTGTACCATCATGTGTGCCTGTTTAGTTGGATACAGAGGATCTAAACTCAGGTCCCCAACTAACAACTTACCCATGAGACATCTGCCCAACACAAGCCAAACAACTACTGTATCATTTTTCTTATTTTTCTATATTCTTTTTCCTTTTTTTCTTTTTAAATGAAGACAACTTGTTTTGTCTTTTGTTTTGTGGCTACTTGGATATTATTGACTCTTCTTATTCCTATTAACGATTGCATTTTCATTTATCAGTGAAAGTAAGAGAACATTTTTATCCAATGATTAGTGAAATCATATTATGTTAATAGAAAACCTGATGATTATTATTGTTGTTATTATTATTATATGATTATTTAGATGAATGCATTAACAAGAAGAGAAAAGATATAGAATATATGCAGAAAAATTACCTGTGTGAAATCATGCAAAGTTAAAAAATTATGTACATAATAGCCTTTAACATAGGGTCTTTTGGCAGAAAATGTGATTCATTGCTACATCTCTTCTTTAAATGTTAAAATAAGTCAATATGTCTGGAAGTAGAGACTGGAGTAAGCTACACTTTAGCTGTCATGGCAATTCTTTAACAATAATATTCTAGTTTGACCTTGTGTTTCAAGAGTAGTATTCAATTAAAAAGTAGTAACTATAAAAATACTTTTAAATGAAGGTTTATTGGAAAAAGAAAATGATAGAACTGATTTTATTATTCTTTTGGCAAAAAAATAAAAATATGAGTAACGTAGAAGCAGAATTTGAATTAAACAAGACAAAAATATTTTCCTTATAAAATTATAGTCGAATTAACTCAAGACAATTTAAGTAATGAATATGTAATCATATAAAATGTATTCTTTTAAAACTGACTCTTTTACATGTATGTAACATGTATTCATCAATATCCCTTTTAAGACACTATTTGGGAAGGCATAAATAAGTGTCTATTCACTGAAGATAAAAGTCCAACAACAGACCAAAGTACAAACATCACTGAAGTCCAGATTGGTGAAACAATTAGTTTTTCTGGAGTAACTTATAGTAATAAGAGTGATGGATGGCTTACATAAAGAGAAATATTTCAAAGTCAGTTATGTCACCATACCTTGGCATGGGTGACAGCTCATAAGAGCTGGAAACTTGATGTACTTTGTACAATCCGCAGGAAATTTATGAGATTAGAGAATATTCTCTCCATGTATCTCAGTTGGTCTGTGACTCTTCCAGGCTCTTTGGCTGGACTTTACTAATTTCAGGCAGCTCAGCTTCTCTAAGAGTTTCTTTCAGCAGTCTTTGACATTTCTATTTGGTTGGGTAGAGGGAGACATAGTGTAGTCAGTTTCAGGGACTTCCTGAAATTATTAAGTTGTTTCCCAATGTAAGGAGATTATATAAAGAATGAAATGTTTACTTCTCTTAAAACATATAATTGTTTAAACTCTTTTATTTATTTATTTATTTATTTATTTATATTTTATTTTATTGGATATTTTCTTTATTTACATTTCAAATGTTATCCCAGGTCTCCCCTCCAGAAACCCCTATCCCATCCCCCCCCCTCTGCCTTTATGACATGCTCCCCCACCTAATGACCGACTCTTGTCTTCTCACCCAGGTATTCCCCTACACTTGGACATCTAACCCCCACAGGATCAAGGGCTGCTACTCCCTTTGATGTTCAACAAGGCCATCCTCTGCCACATGTGGCCGGAGCCGTGAGTCCCTCCATGTGTACTTTTTGGTTGGTGGTCCAGGCCCCAGGAGCTCTGGGGAGCCTGACCGGTTGACACTGTTGCAGCCCCGGCTACAAAGCCCCTCGGCTCCTTCACTTCCTTCTCCAACTCCTCCATCTGGGACCCTGGACTCAGTCCAATAGCTGAGTGTGAGCATCTGCCTCTGTATTTGTAATTTTTTAACACTGTTTATCTTCACAAGATTTTCTTTAACATTGGAAGTTGTAATATTAGAGGAAACTGCCATGTGAAAATAATCCAGTGATTCTGGCCCCTTTAGTATCTATACATCTCCACTGAAATTTTCTTCAAAATTTCCTATAGAACTGGTTATTAACCTTTGAGTCATAACCCCATTAGTTATAAACTCCATAGGAGTTTACTACAAACATAGGAAAATTCAGATATTTAATTATGATTCATATCTAGCAAAATTGCAGTTATGAAGTAACAAAGAAATAAGATTGTAGTGGTGAGCAAAAGATGAAGAACTTTACTTAAAGGTCACAGTATTAGGAAGGCTGAGAACTATTATCCTATAGTATTCTTTGAGAGTTTCATTAAGGAGACTCTAACCCTGGAACAGGTTGTTTGCCTCATCACATTTTTATAAGTTTGGTACAAGATTCCGCAAAACTTCAATGCTGCATCCTTAGTGCCTGCAAAATCAGTACTATATGGACAACACTACCGAGTTCTACTACGACTTTAGGATGGAGTCTGGCCACTTAGACCACATTTGCAACAGCCTCTGTACTAATAGGGAAATGCTTCTTTAGAGTTGCTTCCAGCAGCAAGGGATTCACCTCAGCAATGGTCTCAATTTCAGTTCTCTCTTTACAAATGGTATTTTCCCAAATAGGAACCTTGGAGGAATGTGGTCTTCTCCAAGAGTCACCCTGCCTATCTTCCCATTGATGAGAAGGATGTTTCTTTCTAATTGACTTATCCTTCATAATTACTAATGTTTTGCCTTTATTGTATCCTTGGTCATTACTTCAAGTTTACCTATTCTCTCCAAACTTACATTTTAAAATGCCTTCTTGCTGATTTACTTAAATGTTTTTCTTACTGTTGTTCTGAATTAAATCAGTCAGCAATAACCATAACACAACCTCAATGCTGTTCTGCTTTGAAATTTTCTCCACCAAACAAATTAGGTTATTGTTTTTTCATTCAGCCCTACATGAGTTCTAAGAACAAAGGCTGGATAGAGCCAGTTTTTCTCAGATTATAACTTGACTAGGATCTAACTCATGTCCTATTAGAGTCCTTATTTCTTTCTGAAACCTCCGGAGCTGAGCATTTACAGTACACATTTTAATCTTTTTTCCCCCCTTTGGTGTTTCAAACTTTCACTAGAATGCCTCATTAAGTTTTACTTCCAGCATTCAAAGGCTTTTTAGAAAGCTCTTCCAACAAAGTATTTTCAAGAAATACAGGGACCTAAGAAATGCATGGGTATATACAGCATAGTGGCATCCCCACTCCTGGTTCAATTTTTACCTGTGTTTATTTTTCTCATGCTATGACTTATTTAATAGTTAAAACTACTCAAACAGAGAATAATAAATATGACATTAACAGCAAATGTAGCCTACACATAGCTAGTAAGAATTGTATATATCTGAAATATCAGAACAATATATACGAAGAGAGAATATAGTAAGTATGAGGTAGACTACATAACAATAATATACTTAAAAATATCATGAAATATATAAATCAATAAAAAAAGAAAAGAAAAGTAAAATAAAAAATTCAATCTCATATACAGTTTCCATAACTATACATTAGCCAATGATGAATATAAGAAGAGTTTAAACTTTAATTTTATACTTATTTATAAATTAGAATTGTTTTATAGAATAAGTATTTAAATATGGTTTGAATCATAAAGGTGAACATGAGCTCAAGTGGTCTAGGTCGAATAATTTACAATCACAGGAACTCATAAAAAGTAATATATTTAGAATGATTATGAAACTATCTTTCTATAAATGACATTTAATACATTGAATATCTCTGCCTTTTCAATGCTTTCACATACTTTTAGGATAGGTGTTTAATATTTACTTCCATAAATAAATACAATATATTCAAATATTTTTGTCAAATTCAATGAATATATTCATTATATCCATTGAAATATTTGAACTAAACAATACTTTCCTACAAATCTCAAAGGGAAAGTGATGAAAAGTTTGTGATAAAATTTGGTTACTGAACGTAAAAACCATCAATTTAGCCACAGAAGTTTATAGAGACTCTCTTTAATAGGGATAACACACAATTCAGTAATTTGAGTAAACAAATATTTCAGAATTTGAAGTTTAATTTCCTAGGTAGTGCTTGACTTTGAATGTTTGAGTGATCGCCTGTTGAGGACTGTCTGCCTATATCATGTTAGAGGTCTTTGCCTAATGGATGTACTTTACAAAACTGTGTTATAATGCTCAGAGTGATATATTACATTAATGTGTTGCATTACATTTAGTACTGCCCTCAGCTATTACCAAAGAGTTTAGAATAATAACGATTGAAATACTCATCAGGCAATATTTGGCCACCGATGTTAACTATTTTACCTTTTCCTCTTGGATTTTCATGGTATGCCTGAATGTCTACCAGAACAGAGTAGACCAATAGGCAAAAATCATTTTATAAATATTAAGAAGAGAGCCCAAAAACTGACTTGATGGTTAAAGTTTTCTTCTGCCAATCCAGACTTCTTGCATTAAATCCCTGGTACCTATATATTGGAGGGAAAAAAACAACTCCCCTAAATTTGTCCTGTGACCTCTACACATTCTATGGCACTTATGTCTTTCCCTAAATACATAACACAATTAAGTAAGTAAATGCAATAAAAAATATACTAAGAACAAGTAATGTTTTATTTCTATGAATTAAAATTAAATTTTCTTATCTATATTAACACAAAAATTACATTTGTTGATGGATAACATAAAAAATACCAAAGATATAATGGAATCTCATCAGTCAATAATAACATAATTGCTAGGCAACCTGTTGAGTTATGATTACATATTTTATTTAATTGAAAAGAAACTCTATTGAAATTATGGGGATTTCTCAATCATTGGAGAAAATTGATATTAAAAAATCAACTGAGGCACACAGCTAACATAGACATTTTTTTGGTCCTCAACACAGAATAATATCTTGTGCTTTGTTAGTTGGAAATGACAGAAGCGACTGACTGTTTTGCTTCTGCTTTACTGAATACCAGACAATCAAAGTCATCCACATCTTCATAGAAAATTAAAATTTACCTTATTTTTAGCTTTACAGTATAAAATCCATAGCCTAAGACCTGCAGCTCTGTTCTCCATTTGTTCACAGTTTAAAGATTATAGGCATCTCTGATATCTACATATTTGTTAGTTTCAAAACTCTCCATCTGGCTACTTGCAACTGATGGGAGGTAACATAGCTTTGCTGGTGGCTTTTTACATTTATCGGCAATGATGAATTCATCTCTCCAACTTTAAACATTTAAAATGGAGGTTTGCCTTTAGATGGTGCAAGAGTAGAAGAGAAATTAGGGAGATTTTTGTAGTGTCTACAGAGAAAAACTGGTGAACAGAGTCTGAAATCTTTGGAATATGGAGGACACCAGAATAAATTAAGTTTTATGGTCCAGGATAGGATACTGAGATGTCGGTGAGAATATGAGGCAGAAAGTAGGCTTTTTTTTTTTTTTTTTTTTTTTTTAATACTAGACAATGAAAGGTAGAGGCAATTGAAATGAGAAACAGAATCTGTACATTGTGGGTGGGGAATGAAGCGAGGCTAAAATTTGAATATTTGACTCTTCATTTTATAAGCAAAATGTTGTTACATAACTCTGTTTCATGGGAAGCAAGTCAGACCTAATATCAACACACTTGCCAGCAAAAGGTAGATTTTTAAATGTTTCTCTGCTCAGAGCATACTGAACTCAAAAAAAAATTTTTTAACAAGCTATGTATGTAATATTTAGTTTGACAAACGATATTTTGCAAATCTTTCTTTGCTTTTCAATAAGAATTTTCTCAGAAACTGGTTTTCAATCTCAAATAATGACATCTCTTTTTAAAAGACAAACGTTCAAACAAATATTTAATAATAATAGATTGAACTTTGATGCTCTCTCAAAAATATAAATGTTCATTTACTGATTCAGGTTCTTAAAAAGATTGTAAATATAATTTGTAGTTAGAAAAACATGGCTGCTATATCGATAACTAGAAAGTACCAGAATTAACTATTGCCATGACTAAATACAATACATTTTATAGTCTTATTTGAACAGAAAGTCATTTTTTTGGAGCCATTATTTGAAACCACACTGTTTGGCAGAAAATGTAGCAATTGAACTGGTGTATAGCCTGATGTTTAGAAATCACTCACCCAGTCAAATATGAGAATAGGGCCAGAGACAGATCACTTGTGTTGTCTCATTCAGGTTGGCCAATTCCTTTAGAGTCATGTAAGTGATAACCAAGACACAATGTTTCATTATTTGTAGAGGAATTCTCAACTAGT
The DNA here is from genome assembly GCF_011762505.2 of Arvicanthis niloticus. Taxonomy (NCBI): domain Eukaryota; kingdom Metazoa; phylum Chordata; class Mammalia; order Rodentia; family Muridae; genus Arvicanthis; species Arvicanthis niloticus. The sequence continues at coordinate 9,667,308 of NC_047674.1, read as the reverse complement.
AACAACCAAATATAACCAAACATGCAAAACACCCAAAGATGTACATACTTTGTGCAAATAATTTATGGCAATGAATCAAAGAGACTGTAAAAGTCAACAAAGAGAACCACATTTTAGTGCATTAAAATAACATGAAAACTCCAGCTTTGTTGGATGTTCTGTATTGTGCACATAATTGGAACATACTGCTTGAAGCGAAAAAAAATAGTTGCTATGCTGGAAGTCATTTTATTTCCTTTTAGTTCTGCTTCAAAGATACACATTGATGAAAGGTGCTCTAAAAGCAAGGTGGTTAATTACTGGGGTTGTTCTGCCCTGTGCTCACATTTAAACTGCAATTACTCTAAAAGCAAGATGGGTATTTACTTCAGCTGCCCAGTTTTAAAGCTACATAACAAGGAGCTTTTATGAGTATTAAATGGCTTGTGACTTCTGTGCTTTTCTAATTGTTTTGTTTATTTGAGGAAGGGAGGTAAGATTTATAATGTTGAAAATCTAAACATGCTGGTTGAACTGACAGACTGCTACTAAGCCATTTGGCAGAATAAAATAAGTCTTCAAATTTATTTTTACTTAAATTCTCCATTTTGAATCCCTGACTCCAATGCCACTCTGAGAAAAAAAAAGATTGTTTGCAAATAAGAATATAAGGTTATAGAGAATCAATTGACATTTCTATGACAGATTCCATGGTGCTCTGCAGGTAGCACATTAGGAATGCATGGGAATTTTTTGTAAGCTGACTGGAGTCATAGTGAGCAATTTTTAAAAGGACTTTAAGGAGTGTGGATATTTTGTTTATGGCATACAACCTGAATAGCTAACGAAAAGTGACATTAAAATGTCATGGTTATTTCTATCTTTTCACGAAACCTCAACAATAAGTAAGAAAAAAGATAACTGGTCATGATTTCAGAATCTTATTATATCTTAAACTCCTTGATTCTGAAGTAGAATTTTACTATACTTTAGTATTAACCCCATATTTAATTATATATTAATTTATATATTATATGTATATATAATATATATAATTATATATTATATGCATATATACATATTTAATTCTATATATCTAAATATATATATATATTATAATATATATATATCATCATCATCATCATCATGGGAAATACTTCTATTTGTTGTCCATTCTCAGGAATATCATGTTTATAGATTAAACTGTGCCCTGACAGCATTTATATCACAAAAAAATAGGAAGTGATGAGATTTAGCAGTTGATTTATTGTATTTGTCTCCTGTCTGCAAGCACAACATGGCATCAGTAATAGTGTCAGGGTTTGCCGCCTGCTCATGGGATGAATCCCAAGTTGGGGCAGTCTCTGAATGGCCTTTCCTTCAATCTATGCTCTATTTTTGTCCTTATATTTCCTTTAGAAGGAACAATTCTGACTTAAAAAATATTGAAGATAGGTGGGTAGCCCCATACCTCAATGGGAAGTCATGTCTATTTACTGGAGGTAGTCTTTTTAGGTTATTGTTGGGCATTTAAGCTAAGGTCATCCTCATTGAGATCTGAGAACCTCACATAATTTTTAATGTGTATTGGTGTTTGCATACATGTGTGCCAGTGTGAAGGTGTTGGTTTTCTTGGAGCTGGAGCTAAAGACTGTTGTAAGATGCCACCTGGGAGCTGGAAATTAAACTCGGGTCACCTGGATGAGTAGCCATTGCTCTTAACCCATGAACCATCTCTTCAGCCCTGAAATTTAAGAATCCTAAAATTTTCTCTATTTGATATGGTAGCACACACCTATAATTTAAGAACTCAGACTGAGGCAGAAGCATTAATGAGTTTGTGACCAGTGTGGTCTACCTAAAGAAACCATATCTCTAAAACCAAAGTAAGGAGGGTGATTCTATATATTCATATAAAATCAAAACATTTCTGTGAAAACACTAAGCATATTAAACATTTACAAAGAGAGTTTATTAATTCTACAATAATATTTGTCTATCTCTCTATCCCTCTAATATGTATCAAAACTATATTCTTTTTATATATGCACATGTTGTTCATAATCCTGCTTATATATGTGTGTATATATTTATACCAACATAATTATTGAAAACCCTTCTATATTTGTTAAATGATAATATTTCTTATTAGCTTGACTTTTCTAGCAATGAAGATGTATTCTTCATCAAACTAATAATCAGTTAATGCATAAATTATTCCCTACTGAAGGAAAGGTATTCCATAATATTTAAAACTTATTCACAAATAAAAACTGCTTGAAAGTGATCTATGATAGAAAATTCTATACAAAATATAGACTATTTACAAGTACCTGATAATCATCACAACTGATGAAAAGGCTTTAATGCCTTTTTCATGGAAGGCTGAAACTAGGCAAATATACTTAGACTTAAATTTTACATTTCTCCAGAAAGACAGAGAGAGGATATGGTGAAAGAAATAGAGACAGAGAAATAAAAAGAAGAGGAAGAAAAAGAAAAACAGGAGGGGACAAAGAGGGAGAAAGATGACATGAGAACAGGGGCATGAAGAGAAAAGAGGAGAAAAAGTGGGATGAAGATAGTTTATTCCTCATTGTTAGGCATTAACTTGAATATAGAAAAACATTAGAAATCAAAAAGCAAATCTAAATCACTGTTTAACTAAATCTAGAAAGAATTTATAGATAAGAAACAAAGCATTAGGACTTTTTTTAGAGAGTAAATTTGTTATGAGAAGGCGACAATGTAAAATGCTTGTCAGCATGCATGAGGATATGAAAGAAGATTCTCAGCACACGCATACCATGTGATATGGTAGTGGTCAAACTGTATATCCTGTAGTAAAAAGGCTGTTGGAGGGAAGCCTAAAGCAAGCTGTCTAGCAACATGAGCCAAATCAGTGAGCTCTGGGATCAATTGACACAATTTGCATAGATAATAATCAAGTAAGACTCATAAAATCAGTCTTAGACACCTTTAAGCACACATGTGCAAAAATCATATCTACAAACATACATGCACACATGTATACAACACACATCCCCATACAAAAACAGCAAGAAAAATATGAGTAGAGACTAAACTTTTAATAAAATCATGAAAATAATAAATTTAAAAAATAAGTATACAAAGAGTTACTCCAATACTCTAACTGGTAGCTTTTGTAAACAACTGTAAGTTAAAGAACATATTCAACATAGGGCTATCCTCGCATTATGGAATGAGAATAAGAAACCTAAATTAGTCCAAATTTACTCTAGAGACTGTTTAATAATGATTACAATTAGAACAAGTTTCATATAATTGAAAAGTACTAAGAATAACCAACCATCATTTGTAAGAATATTTTACTTATTATTAAAATTGATTGATATATTTATTAACTCAGTTGGCAAATATACACACACACATACACACACAAACATATATATATATACACACATATATATACAAATATATATGTATGTATACATATATATTTGTATTATAATCACTGAACTAGATCTGAGATCTAGAAAATTGAGGTATTTATAAAGAACATTAATAATGACAATGCTAGAATGGTTTGTAGCATCATGGACAAAAATGTACTTCTTCCTGTATTACAGAATGCACAGCAGTGAATAGCTGAAGAATTGCAGATTGAAATTTAATAGAAAATGTAGTTAATAAATGAGAAGACCAGGGATTGAGATTAGTAGTAAGGCATTTACCTAGAAGGAACAAGGCTCTTGGTTAGATACACATCATTCACAAAAATTAATAAATGACATAATTTTACAATATCAGGTGAAAAGTGTGTGTGTGTGCATGTGTGTGTGCGTGTGTGTGTGTGTGTCAGGTTTCCTAAGTCAGTGAGTGACTCATCAAGAAACTTGCTACCAAACCAAGTCTGACAGCCTGAGTTTAATCTCCTGTAACCTCCATGGTCAAAGGAAGGAAGAAACTCCTTCATGTTTGGCCTCCACCAAATCCAGGAAAGTTTTCACACACACACACATACACAAAATGCACAGATAAATAAAAGTTTAATAAAAACACTAACATTCTTATTAAAATGTAATTGGAAATTTCTCATTATGGAAAGACATTATTCTTGATATTGGGAATAGCTATCGTAGCCTGAGTAACACACTAGTCTTTAAATGGAAAAAGAAGCTCAATAGAGGTCAAGGATAAAATATAAATTGTGTATTCAAGTGTGTTCTATATATAGCAAATCTCTGCTTTGTTCCCCATGGTACTAACAATCAAGCCCTCCATGACACCTCTGCTTTATTTTTATGCATCTAGAGTTTTATGCATAAATCTATTTTCCTATCACTGACCTAAAATACACTTGAATTCGGTGAGGATAGTTCAGAAGTTGAGTTATGCTGCTTTTTGTAATCAGCCTTTATGTGTCCTGATGAATAATGTTAAGATAAAAAGATAGTGGAACTGAATAGTATTCATACTGTTTTAAAAGAGGACTGAGAGACAACTCCGCAGGGGAATTCATGTTTTTGTCTGTAGTATTTGAAGTAATATAAGGAAAAGAAAGCTTTACATAATTGGCTGAAACAAAAGTACCCCATGTAGATTACTTAGAAAGTCTTTGAGAATTTAAAAATCTAATTAAAGTCAACCACACCAGGATAAAATAAAATATTGGTGATCTAACTGATAAGAGAATTAAAAATGCATGGTGGTGCCTTTAGTTTAGTTTACTTTAGTTAGATTTTTAGTGCTAGTTATGTGATCTACACAAATATCAGAATAGTGAAATAAAATGCCAAAGATAAAAACTGCTGGCGAGCACTCCAAGTCAAAGACCTCTGACACATTGCAACATCTTTGTAGAAATTCAAAATTGTACAACGATTTGAGAAAACATATTTTCTGGGGTCCAGCCCCAGCTGTTCTTTCTTGTTGATTCCTCTTGACACAGCAGAGGGGGAAGAGCATCTTAGGAGATATTTAGGGTTGCTGTTTAATAATAAAACATTTTCCCAACTAAAGATCAAGTCACTTTGCTACTGTAGCTGACCTGCCTGAGTTCCTTTGGGGCACAGAAATCAGTCTCTGGCATTTAGCACCTCATCATAAAACAGTAGGCCATTAAATAAAGTAGCTTGTCTTCTATCTGTACAGGAACTGTGCTGTTCTAACTCCTAACCTGCTAGTTGAAGTTGTAGAAAGAAAAAGACACATTGAAAAGTGGTTTTCACCTTTATTTCTAAGTTCTTCAGTATTCCAAAAGTTTCTACAGTTCTCCTCCAAAATGTCTCTCTCTAAAATGTTCTCTCTGCTCTCTTCTAATCTTTCTCTTCCTTCCTGCTCTGATGTTACTTTAATACCCTTACTCTCAATGCCACTACTTCCATTACTTCTAAGTTCTTCTTGAGTTCTGTCTAAAAAGTCCTTTCTTGTGTAGCAATGAATTAGTTAACTGATTTTCCTCCTGGCAGGTCTCATGAGCCCTGCACCTACCCAAGAACTCTCTGGAGTTGCATATGAGATCTATACACAAATACAAACTAATTTTGTTAGGACTTGACTAGCTCAATGACTGAGCACTTCTTAATCCTTTAACCCTCCTTCCAACTGCAAGCTCCTTCCAGCATTCCTGACTTAACATCTCTTAAATCTATGTATTATGTTGTTACCTTGGCTCCTTCTGGGTGGCTCCCTTATCTTTGCTGCCTTAGATACTTTGAAGCATCCCTTCTGGATGCTGCTATTTTTCTTGTACCTACATTTCAACCATTGCTCCCTTCTGTTCCTTCTTGACATGGTCCATTCTACTCCATTTTGGTGGAGATTCTTTCTTGTCCCTGTGTTTTTTCTCTCAGGGACCTAGAAGTCTTCTCTCTCTCTCTCTCTCTCTCTCTCTCTCTCTCTCTCTCTCTCTGTCTGTCTCTGTCTCTGTCTCTGTCTCTCTTCCCAGATATTGGCTATTAGCTCTTTATTGATCAATCAAAAACCAATTGGAGACAGGGACCTTCACCATTTGGAGAGAAAAATTCCCAATTTGGGGCTGAATAAAGACAAAATACTAGAACCAATTCCCAACACTCTCTCTGTCTTCAGCACTTATACATCTTTCAGAATACATGCTCACATGGTAAAAAGTTCATCACAAGTTTATACATAAATTTAAATCATAAATCATATAAGTTTACAACAGAGAATGTTTACATGTGTATCCATTAGTAGTAATTATCTAGCTAGATATTCATCTTTCACCAGCTCTGCAGGTTCATTAAGAGGTAAACACCATAACTTTCATGACTAGGTTATCAGTGAAGTTTTGTATGGATAAATCCAACCAATATTTTATCTTCTATCCTTGCACCTGTAGTAAATTGTTAGTTTCCTTTTTATAACCTTTGGTTAATGATTTTACAACCTCTTGGAATGTGCTCTATGTTAAGACGCCTGCCTGCTATTTCAAAAGCAATTAACTCATGACACTTGAATACTGGCAGAGTTCTCTGTAGAAGGAGCTAAGGTGGGAGGAGTAAAGAGAGGAAGAGGAGGAGTAAGGGAGAAAGAGGAGAAGGAAGAGGAGGAGCTAGAAGAGATGAGAGGAGAGAGATGGAGACAAGAGAGAGGAGAATGGAGGTGGATGTTCATGTGTTTCTGGCAGTCAAAAGTAGTTGGCATATCTAGGTCAGGTATTGGGTTACACTTCTGATTGCATGAGCATCTTGTTATTGAGAATTACTAAATATATAAGCCTTTGATTAATATTTAAACATTAGGGTCTCATTTTTCTTACTGGCCCCGTGTGGATGGCGGGATGGTTCAGGAAATGCCCAGCCTTGCGGATGGAAGATTGGCAGAGCCATCTCACACACTGGTGTCTCATGGGTGGTAGGGCTGGTGTGTCTGGCTGGCCGTATCTAGCTCCAGTGGTCTAGCCTCCTGCCACTGAACATGGCAGCTGAGCTAGCCAGAGCCGCTACAGCTTAGTCAGCTTGACCAGCAGCTGCTTTTTAAAATAATTACTACAACAGTTCTCAATGTAGTTTTGACATCAGAAAGAATTTATTAGCAGTCCTATTATAAAAGAGCTTAATAATTAATAATATAATATTAGGAATTCTTATACAATCATCATTAAGAATTAGTATTTTGATTTTGTTTTTGCATACCAGCATTTGAATCATTGGCTCAGACACAACACAGAAGCATTTTATCACTGATCAATATTCCTAACCCCTGACTTTTAAAGGTAGCCTCCTCATCATCTTGCCTCCACCTGGCATAAACCTTTTGAAAATTATTATTTAATTATTTAATAATTACTCTTATTAGTAGTGAATTAATAAATATTAATTTGGTAAATTAATTAGTAAATTAAATAATTTACTAATTAGCTAATTAGATAAGTAATAAAATTTAAAATTTAAATTAATAAAGTAAATAGTTAATAAAATGTAAATTAAATAATTAAATAATATCATTAATTAATTATTAATTATTTAATTAATATTATTTTTTATTAAATGTAGATTCATTTCTCAAACAATACATCCCAATGACAGTTTCCCTTCACTCCAGTGGTCCTAGAGCCCCTCTACCTCCATTCTTCTCAAGATAGAATTTCCTTCCCTGTTTCTTCTTCAGATATGAACAGGCCTCCAAGACTCAAAAGGCAATAGCAGAGACAACAGGCTGAGGTTCCGGCATCTCAGAAAAGGCACCTTGCACCTAAAGGCAGAATAAAGTGTGTGTACATTATTCCAACTATTCAAAGGGCTTTTTAATTGACAGCTTTCTCTATCACTCAAAGTATAATGAGGCCTGTTATAATTTAGAAAACTTTCAAACACTGGGTCACAAACCAGGCAGCATTCACCAGTCTATATGAAGCCCCTAACATATATACAGCAGAGGACTGCCAGGTCTGGGTTTAGACAGAGAAGATGCAGCTAACCCTCAAGAGAGTGGAGACCCCAGGGAGTTAGGTATGGTAGGATGGGGCATGGGGTTTGGGGAGAACACACATCCTTGTGGAGATAGGGGTGTGGAGAGGAGGTATGAGATGTGGAACAGTCAGATGGTAGACCAGGAGAGGAATAATATTTGGAGTTTAAAATAAATAAATAAATAAATAAATAAAACAATAAAAAAAAAGAAAACTAGCATTGTTCAAAATCAGAGGAGAATTGAGCAGCTTGTAGAACCTCAAGAGAAACTGTAACTATGACAAAAAAATACCAGTGATTAAAGATTATATACTTTAAAATATTATAATCATTTGGTTTAAAACTAAACGTTCAAAGGAGATACATCCATAAAGGAGGTTGCAGGAGTCCTCTGAACACTGAGCCAGGGTGGTTATTGAAACAGCTTTAAAAAGAAAAGAATCTTGTCAGTAGTAGATTGTGTATTTAAATATGTGGGGAAAAAAAGGTAAAAGAAGGAAGAATTAATGAAACAACATTTGGTAAAAAGAATAAATGTATGTCCAAAAAACAACCTCCCCAGAATAAAAAAATTCAAACCACACACTGTAAAGATGCTCAGCAACCCAAGGAAAACAAGACATGAGTAACGTGAAAATATTAACAAAAATGTAAGAACCATATGTTAAATGACCTGGGGAGGGGATTCTTCCTCTTCTTCTTCTTCTTCTTCTTCTTCTTCTTCTTCTTCTTCTTCTTCTTCTTCTTCTTCTTCTTCTTCTTCTTCTTCTTCTTCTCCTTCTCCTTCTCCTTCTCCTTCTCCTTCTCCTTCTCCTTCTCCTTCTCCTTCTCCTTCTCCTTCTTCTTCTTCTTCTTTTTCTTCTTCTTTCTTTTCTCCTCCTTCTCCTCCTTATTATCTGTTTTGTTGATTTCCTGTTTGTTTGTTTTTGCTTTATCTTAGTTTACTTTATTGCTATTCTTTCTGTTTGTTTTTCTTTTTATCCTATTTTATTGTAATTTTAACTTTTTTTTTTTAATGAGATGCAGAAAGAGTGTGAATTCAGTTAAGAGGCAAGGTGAGAAGATGGCAAGGACTTGGAGGAGGACAAATGTTAATTAGAATATAGTATATAAAAATCTATTTTCAATAAAAATAGAAAGTCATAAATATATTTTGAAATTTTATTTTTTTATATGTGTGTGTGTTTGTGAATGCATTCACATTCACACAAGTACTTGTGGAGGCAGAAAAAGTGTCATTCCTCTGGTGCTAGTGTGGTGAATGAACACTTTATTAAAGTAGTTATAACCTTAAAATATTGTTAGAAGAGTTTAAACAGTTTTGTTTAAGAAAAAATAATTAAATATAATATGGATATTTAATATTATCTAGTCAAAGGAGCAGAAAGAAAGAAATATATGAAGAAATTGAAAAAACATAGTGGGAGACTCAAATAGAATACTGTAATTTTAGAAGAAGATAGGGACCTTAGGAAATAATAATGAACCTTCTCAAATATGCATAAAGAAATGCCAGATTCAGTAAGGCAAAAAGACATGTGGAAGATGCTGAAGAATAGCACAATAATGAGTTAGGCACATTTTAAAACTCAATAAATGGAGATTGTTAATGCAACAAGTAACCTTGTACAGGGAGCTAATAAGACTATTGGTGGATTTGTTATTAGTAAAACACTTGATGTTCAGGAGGGTGTTCCGCGCGCCTCCCCTGGTTTGATCCTGGGTTTCGGCACCAGTTGTTCCATGCGCCTCCCATGTCCCCTTTTCACCCGTGGAAGAGAAACACGAGAGGCAGAATTCGGGTATCACCACAGCGAGGCTTTAATCTGTATCAGCAGATGTGAAAGATCGCGGAAGGGCCAAAGACAGGAAGAGGCACAGCTTAAATACAATCAGAAGTATTCACTTCTGATTGGCTGTTCACTCATCACCCAATATTACGCCTCGGGATTGGCCAGTGACTTTGGCGCACTTTCTGCCTTTGCAGCTGTGCAGTTAATTGTTTACTAGTGGAGAGGACACGATGTCCGCACCATCTTGGAATGGCGGATACTGACATGCTCACTGCGGCTCCCAACAGGAGGGAATGAAATGGTCATTGTTCTTTGAAAAGAAAAATGACTAAATATACTTCCAAATGACTTTTGAGGTAAAATTATCACTAAGTAGAAACACAACAGTGTGTTGCTAGCTAAGAGTACTTAGAATCTAAGCTAAAATTAAAAGAAAATGCAGAGCTGACCTTACAAAACTCACTAATAAAGGAAATGTGTAGATAAGTGCAGATAATGTCGTACTGTAGTGATAGTCACAGCTCTGTAGTGAATGTTAAAACATAAAACCCATAAGTAGTTATAACAGAAAGGTCACAGCCTGAAGGGAAATTGTCAGAAGTCAGGACCCTCACCTCTTACCCTCACCCCCTACTTCTCCCCACCTGCACAATGTCCCCTGCAGCTTCATCCCCCTAGCAACCACAAGGTCCAGCTTGACAGTTACAGATAGACTTATAGACTCAAAGCAGTGTACCATATCTTTTGAGAAAAGCAGTTAGACTGCCATTGTTTCAGGGCACAGGCCAAGAAGATTCTGTACTTTCCCATCACCTGGATCCCTCTTACCCCTCCCTTTGCAAACTGTATTATAAAAAAGCGCTTTGTGCCCAAATATATGACCCTTGACAAGCATTTGCTTCCTTGAGTCCTTTCCCCCGTCTCGCCCGTTCTTCTTTCAGGTTGCGGTCCTTCTTGTGTCCACGAATTACTAGGCCCACGGGTTGGGTCAGGAAATAATCTACATGAGGCAAGAAAGGGTACGTAGATCAGCACCACTTTAACAAGTACTCAATCAAAAATTTCCATAGTCTGACCTTGCCTTTTATTTTCTTACATACTTAAATGCAGCAAAATGTTGAGGAACGTCTCTACATGACAATTGTCACAACAGAGCTATGGAGATGGTTGCATTGAAACTCCCTTGAAAAGTACAAAAGTATCTCTATATAAACACCTGTGACCCTTACAGTAAGAATGAGTTCTATCAACAGATAAACAGTGGTCAGGGTAAGGGCCTAGGGAGAAGTATTTGTAATGAGCAGAAGGATGGATTCTCTTGATGGAATATGTGAAGTGAGACCTCTTTCATAACGATGATTTCTATTCACTGGGAAACAAAGACCTGGCTCAGGGCTTAAACAATGCTCAGAATTGGGGATATGTTCACCAGGTTGTTAGGCACTATCCACTTCAGTTTCCTAAGTAACTGGAGTCACTTAGGTATCAGTCATTTTCTTCTCTTAAAGTAAAAAAGCCTGAGGGTTTAACAATTCTTGTTCTTCTAATGTTTTCTGTAAGCTGTTGCTTCTACATACAAGTATAAAATACATTATTAAAATAAGAATAACTATAAAATAGTTGCACAGTATGGTGAGGTGATTTATTATTCTCAAAACAAACTATGCAGAGGTGGAAACAAAAAGATAGTTTGTACATAATTGAAGGTCATACATTATCAACTTGAAATAGACTTTTGCAGCATCGCTTTTATGACTCTCATGGTAAATACAAAAGAAATAATTATAATAGATAAATCCAAAAATATGAAAAGGGAAAAAATTATGTTACTATAAAACATTAAACAATGAAAGTGAAAAGGGGGAAGATAAAAAGGACAACAGAAAACCTAACAAAACAGCAAGAGTATATCTGCTTCTAGTTATTATGTTAAATTTTTTGTTTTTCCTATGCTCAGCCTTGGATAAATTTATTTATAAGCATTTGACACTTTGAATTTATTTACATTTTAGTATAAAACATTATAGCAGAATCATGTCTTTTTTTAAATCCAAGCCAAAGTATATTCTATTTTTTTTCATATTCAATTAACATTTTTGGCTTCATCTTACTCTCAGCATTTATTGCTAGCCTATAAGTCTTTGTGTAAAGTTTAGGCCTCATGGCCTTTACTTACCCATTAGAGTCTGTCTATCAGTGTTGTCCTTGTTCAGCTCATATTTAGACAATCATATTGGTGAGATTTTCAATGTGTAGCTTCTGATATCCCTAAGGTATACACTAAGCTCCCTCTTCTACTAGCTCTTACAGTCTATCTATTCCTTTTTCCTTGATAATCCCTAACCCTCATGTTCAGTAATTATGTTGTATATCTGTCAGTTGAGAATGTGGGGGAAATTTCCTTGATGAGGTGCAGGTTTAGATTTTTCAAAACCTACATTAATAAGGGTTCTCAAATGCTTTAGCTCCTCTTTCTAGCTCGACATCCAAAGGTAGGGAAGAAAAATTGGTAAATAGTATGAGGGGATATGAGCCTGTTTAGAAGAAGTTCTTTGGGATGATTCCAATCTCCACTTTTTAGGATACCAACAATCCAGTACAAAAGTGTCACCAGACATGAATCAGCAATGCCAGCATAACCAAGCAAAGACAGTCGGGCCTCTGCCAAATTGGCACAAGTCAGAGGTGGTAACCAAAATTGGCTGGAAAGTTAGTTCTCTGATGTGCCTCTCTTAAGGAAATGAAGATCAGCAAGGACAAGAGACCAAAAAAAAAAATGTTGCACAGCTTGCAATTCAAGTGCCCATCACTGTCTGTTGGGTCCTACTCACACTCTCCAAAACCATCACACAACCTTTCATGGGTCTGGGTTCAGCAAAACAATACATGAGTCTACTTCCACAAACTATCATGACTCAGCCAGAAATTTCTACTTCAATAAGGGATGAGGACTACATTTATGTGTAGGTTTAAAAACAAATATTTAGCATGTAGTAGGATCTGTTCCAAGATCTACAACTTACCTAGCCCTGGATAATTGTCTAGGATTCAGTATCAGAATGCTTTCCAACTTGTTGAGAGAGTCTAAAACCCAATTAGGGAGTTGTTCGTTACCTTCAAAGTACATGTAGCACTACTGCATTTATGTTAGCAGTTACTGATTTCATAACCATATTTTCACCAAAAGTCTTATTTATTAATGAATCATTGTTCTGACACTGAAAGCAAGAAGAAATTGTAGAAAAACACAGTAATAATAGTGTATTTATAATGCAAGAAATTAGAAACCATGGTATATCAAAATATCCATACCTTAGAAAAATATCATGAAAATATTAGTGATAGATCAAATCAGGTTAATTCATAAGTTTGATGAGAATATTTTAATTTTTGTTATGTATTTATGTAGGTGGAAATGTGATCGAGTGAGAAACAGAATAAATTTACAGTAATAAATAATTCCTTCGTCTTCTCAACAAGAGCAGAAAATCCTAGGGGAAAGTAAATATAATAGAAATAACAGTATAAATGTGAAATAAACTGTGTCTCATGAAGCAGACTTTATTTTATTTTTTACTAAATGAAGCAAGAATTCTATATTTGAATACAAAGCCTTTGTGTTTTAGCTAAGTTATGCTCACTAAAATTCATACCTTGAGGCTTCACTTTACTTGAAAACATACATGCCTAAATGGATAACGTTTTTGAAGATGTGAATAGGATAAAATGAGACAGGTAGAATAAGCTCTTGTCCAAGTGACTGTTGTTCTTAGGAAATTAGAACCAGAGGTGTCAAAAGGGCAGAACACTTGAAACCCCTAGAGGGACCTAGTGGACCCAGAGGAAGCGAAATTTGTCAATATTGTGACCTTAAGCATGTAAGCCCCTGGAAGTACTTGGGTTAATTTCTGTTGTTTATGTCACTGTCAAAATTTAGACTAAAACAAAATATGAAATCAGAGCTTTTTCAATTACACAAGGAAAAATTCAATTATTATGTTGCTAATACTCTCTTGTGCCTTAAAATTCATTTTTGTCCTTGGATTGGTCATCTTAAAAGGCTCTTGTTCACTATGTGACCTCAATTTTAGGTTCAAATTGGACATAGAATTTAACTCTGTACCAGCAAAGTATTTGTTGTTGTAACAGTTATATTAAAAAATGGAACAATTATAGAAGAAATGGTAATTCTTTGACTTTTTAGTTTGTATTTCCAAACATTATGATACATTGATGTTTTTGTTATTTTTATATTTATATGCTATTATCTAAATTTGTTTTATTTCCTATGTGTAACTGGATTTGCAAAGTAAAACTTTTGCTGAAAGTGACTACATACAAGAAACATCAACACTAAAGAGAAGGCTCCTTAACCTTTCTATATGCAGTTACATACCAAATAAACAGTCATTTGTAGCCCAATATTTTCCATAGAAATTCAGAAAATTTAGAAACCTATTTTCAGATGCATCGCTATGCAACTGACAAGTTATCATGCAATGATATGTTAGAAAATGCTGAGGTGTGCTCGAGCATTGGCCTCATCTAAGCACCATGTATAGAGTCAGTAAGTAATTTCATCTTGGACCATTCTGCACTGCGTTAACAGAGCAAATAGGCTGAGGGATAGCATCTGATGAGAGCCTACTCCCTGCATCACTCCAAGGCAGAAGACAGAATGGTAAAGGAGAGTAAAAAAGAGGAGGGAAGAAAACTTCTTCATGAGAAAACTGCTTCCATGACCAGTCCTCTAGTGTGAAAACAACACCAATCTTTTCATGGCCAGAGAAACCAAATCATCCTTCAAATCTTATGTCTAGCTACTAATTCTTCAGATAAAGAAGAATCCACGAGTCTCTCTATACCACAGGAAAAAAATACTTTCTATATAGATGTGCAGCTAAGTCTTCCCAGACACTCCATTATGCAGAAGTATGAACAGAAGTAGCGAGAACGGAGCTGTTTCTTCCCATAGGAGTTATATTTTACTCTGAAAATCCTATCTGCTACCAGAATCAATTGAGAGACTCATCCTAATCATACTGGTCCTGGGACATGAATGACCAGTCTTTCTATAGCAAAAAAATAAACAACAGTAACAACTACAACAAAATAGCTTTAAATATAGGTGAAAGGACTTCCAGGGGGTCACATGATTTTATGAAGACATGTTTAACACAAACAGTTCCCATTTATTCTCCAAAAAGGATCCAGTGCAATTTTCTAAGGGTACCCAATGGCTATTCTCTAATGATCATGTGTTTTACAGTGGTTAATGCAGGCAACCAGTCATTATCTATCTGAGCTTTTCCTCTGGAGTGCCCCAATGATAACTCCAGATCTACTATTGTACCTGAATGGGACAGACATACACCATACAATGTCACAACATATAAAGCTCAACCCATGGAAAAGGCTTTGTTTTCAACAAACTAGCATTAGAAGCTAATACAGATTTGGGTTTGGTTTAGTTTATTGTTGTTGTGTGATTGGCATAAACAAAAGAAAACTGTAAAAAAAAAAAATACAATGTCCTGAACACTGCCCTCTCATCAACATGAAAATGCACACTTCAGAAATAAGCAAAGAACACATCACAATCTACTCTTTAATGAGGGAGAAGGGAGAGAGAGAGAGAGAGAGAGAGAGAGAGAGAGAGAGAGAGAGAGAGAGAGAGAGACTCTATTAGAATACATACCAGACATTCTTTACATTCCAGCTGCAAAAGTTTGAATTCTATATGACTAGCCACAATTTACTGCAAGATTCATATACTACAAAAGGTTAGTTTGAGAAAGATGAAAGATGATGTCCTATGTATACATGAAAATTAATACAGAAAAATGGTTAAATGGAAATACATATTCATATGGGAAAACAATGCGAGTTTATAGAAGACCTCATTTATGTTCAGTAAAGAATTTCGGATAATTTACATAAAGATGTTCATTGAGACCAGGACAACAAACTGTAAAAAACTACCATGTAGAAAGGAGAAAAAAAATAACTTTAAAATATTGGTATTTTACCAATAAGATTGTTGAGATAAAGAAGTTTGAGTCTTGCCCATGCTTACATAGTTAAGTAATGTGAAGATGCAGAAACAAACATAATATTGTAAGACATTTCCCAATTAACTATGAGGTTTTCAAAGTACATACACTGTGCTAATCTAACCTGTATTAATATGACCTTATTTGACTTCTGTTATAGTTTTAAATATCTCTATCTAAAAGCTCCTAGACTCAGTGATGTGATCTTACTGAATAACAGTATGCTTGCAGATGTAGTCCAGTTTGGGTGATCTCTAATCAAAAAAGATAGATTTCCATGAGAAAAGTTGGAGCTACACAGAAGAACAGAAAGACAAAGACAATGTGAAGAAGGTAGAAATGAGAAAGACACAACTAATAATTTTTGACAAGCAGCAACAACTAAGGAGAGAAGGCATTATTCCCCACAGCCTTCAGAGGGATATTATGGCTGCATATACATTAAATTCATTGTTTTCCCCAGGAATATCCAACTAAGTCTTTTTAAAATTGCTTTGAAACAAGCAGTTAGAGATATTTTTTAAATAATAGTACTGAGAAATTAATATTGAGTCCTCAGTCTTTCACCAATAAACTTGCAACTTTAAAACTTTTCCAGTCTACTAACTTTCAAGTTTTATTTTAAAAGGTTGCAGGCAAATTTTTAACATCAACAAGCACTACTGGAAAAAAAATACAAAAAATGCCCTGTTGGTCAATTTACTGATCCACTGGTGACATCCATGTGTTCCTAGGACTTCTTTGTGGGCAGCTGTGAAAACTAATTTCTTTTAATATGCTAATTTTATTGTTGTGAAAAATTAATTGTACAGGGCTTTCTTTTGTCCTCTCTTGTATAAATCCCTTGGATAGGTGGTGGTAGAACATTCCCACACTAGCAAACATTATAGCTTTATTACTTTATTAACTTTCTTAATATAATGGTACTTAATTTACTGGCTCTAAAAATTTTATGCAATGAGTTAACATATTTGTAAAAATATACATTGTATGTATTTAGTGAAAATGTATTAAGCCAAAACATGAACATGTAAAGATCCATAATTAGCACTCTGTACAATAATCTTAAACACATAACCACTTAATTATCATATTAAACCCTGGGATCTCTGTTTTTCAGAAAGAAAGCAAATCCCCTGGTAAAACAATTGCCCAGACATAAGAGTATGTTTCTTTTTTTTTACCTCGCATGAGCCACAGCACTTTGCTAACTACCTTTCCTAGTTCTTCTCAATATATAATGTACTCACACCTGCAGCCACCCATTCTTTTATTCTTTATTCTTAGCAACTCATGAACTTCCACTCTCCAGAACCACCCATGTCTCTCCTTTTAAGTCATTGAAAGAAGATATTTTAGTAGTCCTCATAAAATCTAAGAGACTTTCTCAAAGGAGGAGAGAAAGATACTGAGTATGGGAATAAATTAGGTTTATACATTTTATTTAGCTCTGCCACTAAAACAAATACACAGAAATTAGTAAGAATCAAACTATAATGAGAAATAATATTGTGTCTTTATTTTGTTCAATTCATCCTTTTAAATATTTTTTCTTGCTTTAATAATCAGAAATACCACATATTTCTATACTTTAATTTACATAAAGCATTAAGCAGAAACAATTTTCATTTACTTATCCAAAATGTGACCAGGCTATTTAAATCAATAAATATCATTAAAATTTTAAGCCTTTCAAAAGTTGGTCGTTGACCTTTTGGTTGCATTTATGGATGTCAACATATCAAAGGTACACCATACTCATATTTTCAGTAAAAAAAATGAACATCATAACATTCAAGACTAGTTTGAATAAAGCTCAGTTAAAAGAGCAAGTGATTGTCCTAAAATTCAATCCAACAGAAACCACCAGGGGAAAATACACCTGCCAAGAGGAAGGAAAAGTTGTCCTTGGCTCAGATAAAGTTGAGGTAATGAAAAAGTAGAGGAATAATAAAAATTCCTGACAGTGTTAATGAGTACATCTGGGTTGTTAGAATACTGTGATTACCCTGGAGGTAACAAATATTTGGGGACTCCATGTCCCAGTCAAAACTCTGTAGAAGAACTTCACAGCATGTTCACAGAAAATATTAAAAGTGAGCCTAAGGATATCACCATTGTAGTGCAGACCTAAAGGATAGAAATAGTAGAAATATTCTTTCTTACTCTTTCTTTATGGAAAGAGTAAGAATCTTCATTGAGGCTTTCTACTCAATATTCCCTGTGGCTTAAATCTTAATCTGTTGGAAAGTTGAAATATAATATATGGTATTCTTTCAAAGAACACAGAAAATATATTGTATACTGTAGGGAGTGTTTCTGATGCTAAGGTCCTCTTCCCCAATTGGTTATTGATCTGCCAGAAAAAGAACGCCATGGATCAATTGCTGAGTAGAAGGGACATGCACAACTTCCAGGTCCCTGGAGAAAGAGAGAAAGATAGAAGCTATAAAAAGAAAGTTCATCATGCTTTGGAGAGAGGAGAACCAGGCAATCATGTGAGGTCTCAAAATGGAGTGGCCACACAGGCTGCTCCTATAGGCAGGTGGTCAGGGGAGTTTAGCAACTGAAGAGTAGGGCAGGTGTAAGAGTTGGAAATAAGAAATTGGTAAGGGCATGCTTTTCCAAGCAGGAGATAGTAGGGCCCAGCAATTGTGCCAAAAAGGCAAGTTGAAATTGAATAACTGTTATACAAGCACAATGCCCATGAGAGTACCAATATTCATCTCATTTTTATATCATAAGAAACTCGTACCAATGAAAACCTTAAAATTGAAATCAAAGTAAATTTTGTACCATTTAAGAAATTATAATCTTGATACTAATTATACAGATTTCCAACAATAGGCTGTGGCTATGCAATAAATCCTAGCAATCCTCCCTGTTCCAACAAAACCTCTACTTTTCCCTAGAAAGACAGTCCAATATTAACCACCTTAGTCCCCAAGCCCAGGGAATAGGGGCGCTGACTTTGTTAACTTCTTCAAGCTGATTATGGGCATCGAGATATTAGAAGAGCGGTGGGGGGAAGAGTAAATTGATAAGCCTCTGACACTGTGTCTTCACTGCATCCAGGTACCCAGTCCTTCTTTAACTTTTTTAACAGATTTGAGATGGCTATCCTGTGAGTTAAGGGACTATAGCAAATTCATGGATTGGAGTTTATTGTTATGGTGTTCTCTTTGTTTGATTTAGAAATAGCTGAGAGGTGTTAACAGACAACAGTCCAGGTTACCTTACATGGATAGTTGGTTTTCAAAACGTCAGAAGTCCACAGAATTGAAGTTACAAACATTTCTATATTAATGTTCATTTTGATTAGAGACCTGTCTGCTCCGGACAGGTTCCTGTCTTGGATTCTAAGAAGAAATTGAGCATCTTTGGAGTTACTCCAGTTGTGCAGAGACAGCCACAAGGCAAGAATTGCCTCTTTTCATCTACAGACAAATTACTGTCTAGAAAAGGACACACTTGCAGAATAGTCGACTGATTATATCTGCCTAGACAGAGTAATAAGCCCTTAATAACTCTGCATCACTAAGGTCTGTCAGATGATTCTGGGCCAGAAGGCTGAAGATTTGATGCTCCAAAGTTTGGTAGTGTAGGGGCTGTCCAGGTGTTCAGCGGTCTCTATAAATTGGCTAAGATTTAGAAGCTATGCTTTGTGCTTCCCATAATTTCAGTTAACTCAGTCATTCTAGATTTCTGACGGGGTTGAAGACATATAGTCTCATAGCCAATCCTGGCTATTTACATTCTAAGCCAAGAAAAAAGTCAGGTTCAAAACTAAGTGTTTGAGTTAGGAGAGACAACAGAGGTTCTGGTTAGTCAACAAAATGATGGACTGGGTATTAGGACTATCTTGTACCTCAATGGTACAAATAGGAACAATTATGCTCTAATTGTATTTTGAGAGAAAAGTGTTATTTTAACAGGAAGGGTGATATGTAGGAGGAGCTAAGGAGGAAGGAGTACTGAGAGGAAGAGATGGAGTAAGGAGAGGAGAAGATGAAGGAGAGGAGAAGCAAGGTGATGAGTGAGAGAAAGAGAGTGGAGCATGGAGGCAGATGTTCATGTGTCTCCACCAGTCAAAGACAGTTTATATATCTAGGTTGGGTATTGGGTTACACTTCTGATTGAGCATTACCAAATGTATAAAACCTTTGACTAACACTTAAAAAAAAGAAAGAAATTGAACAACTGTGTGTCTGTATCTTTTATCCGAGGATTCCAGAGGAAAATCCAGAGGAAGCCAGAGGGGGCTGGTTGCTTGGTCACCTTCCAGAGCAAAAGACAAGTAGAGCATAAAACTACATGCTACAGTATACAGGAGAAAGGCAGATGAAAAAGTATTTATTTTATATGTGCTAGAGGACTTCACAGTACACTAAGAGAAAAGAGAAATAAGATAAAAATGTTTCCCTAATTCAGGATGAAATTACAATGATACCTTAAGACTAAACCTTAATCACACCAATAGAAATTGTCCCCAAATGGGAGGAGGTAGATGATTCAGTGGTTAAGAGTATGTCCTGATGTTGCAGCAGACCTAATTACTAATTATTCACTGAGAAGCCATGTCTCATCATTCACGATATCCTATAATTCTAGTTTCAGGGGACTCAATCCTTCTCAGCTTCTGCAAGTACTTCATGTATTCATGGGTACAGACACATAACTAAAAATAAAATAAAAAATTTTATGTCCTTCATATCTATAACCAATTTATAAATATTTAACAGTGAAAACTACAAAGGCATCAGAATGGGAATATAAATTGTAGTACAGCAAAGAGATTAGCTGAGATACAAACTTAACAGATCTTGCTCTGACAAACCAGTCCATGCAATGCAACTTGGTGTTTTTAAAGACTATGCATTAGCCGGGCGATGGTGGTGCAGGCCTTTAATCCCAGCACTTGGGAGGCAGAGGCAGGTGGATTTCTGAGTTCGAGGACAGCCTGGTCTACAGAGTGAGTTCCAGGACAGCCAGGACTACACAAAAAACCCTGTCTCGAAAAAACAAAACAACAACAACAAAAAAAAATAAGGACTACACATATCCTTCCAAATTGATAATAACCAGAGTAACAATATATCCAATATATCTCACCCCAAGCCAACTGCTAAATGCATTGACTTGCATTTCTTCATAAAGTAAGTGAAAAAGGAAAGTTCTCAACACCTTCAGGTATAAGAAAATATATATTAAGTTCAGTTTATTGTCCTACACATAGTGAAGCTATGAAAACTAAAGGACATCCTTTTTAAAAAAAAAATAATGTGTGGACAACACATGCATAAGAAACAAATCAAAGGTACATAATAAAATACCAATTTTAAAATTAGACAGATATTAAATAGTTGTAGGTAATATATTGAAAGATAACACATGTTCCTGTAATAACAATTAAAGAAAAAGAGGCCATGAATTTGGAAGAGATCAATCAGATTAATATGGGTAGTTTTAGAGGAAAGACAGGGAAGAGTAATGAAAAAATTATAATTTCAAAATCAAGAGCAATAAAAATTAAAAAGAAGCCTGAGAGAGAATTAGACATCTCTTGAATATAGAAAAATTGAAATGCTGAGTTGAACATAGGCAACTTTCAATTTTAAGATTAAAGTCGGAGTTAGTGATTATGTTAAGTCGATGATTAAATCTCTTCCTTTGAAGCTATAGATAACTAAAAAAGTAAACGTATTAACAATCACCCACAGGATCATTACTACGTTTGGAATCATCCTGTTTAATTTTTCCATTAGGTTAATAACATTACATTTTAATCTCATGCAGGTGATGTCAATTCCACGACCTCTCTGAACTGAATTCTGAGATGACATTTCTGTATTTCAGAATAGGTCTTTTTTCTGACCTACAGGCAAACTGTGGAAGACTTATTTTGCCAGGTGCTTTTAAGTTGCTTATAACAGCAGGGAGAATTTTTGGGGGAATAATCCTTTACTTCTTTTGAGCAAGTTTTCTGGTAAACTTTTCTGACTGCCTTTCTTTTGATGAGAAATACAAGGCTCTGTATCTTGTGGGGAGCCAACAGAAGGCAGCTATCATCCTTGCAGCCATCTTGAGCCATATACCCTGATAAGAGATTTGATTACAATAGCCTACAACAGCTGAGTACACTTTGATAACATCTTGCTTTAGATACCCAGGATCTTCCCTTGGGTGTGTGAGACTTAAAGCTGTGATTTAGAGCCGAGGCTTAAGGGACTTAGAAACTTAGAGATCAGATTTAGAGACAAGGCCTAAGGGCATGACTTAAAGGCGTGACTTAGAGGTGTGGCTTAGAAGTGAAACATATAAAAGGCAAGAGGCAGACAGAAGAGTTCAGTACAACTTGGAACTAGGAATTAGGTTAGAGAGTACAACTTACAGTACAACTTGGAGTTATTATTAGGTATTATGCACTTGGCACTTGGAGGAAGAACTTGGAATTAGACACTAGGCACTTAGCACTTGGAGAAAGAACTTGAAACTTGGAGCCACTAGGGACTAGGAACTAGGGACTAGGAACTCAAGACTTGGGACTTGGAGAGAAGAAGAGAGACTGAAGAATAAACGAGATTGAATCACACTCTGTCTGGTCTCCATTCCTCGCATCCATCCTCACTCTCTCTTGCTGAACCTCGACCCCGGGATTGGAGCAGCTTGGGGCAGTGCAGGATCTAACAGTTTAGCCCCCAAGGCTTTTGGCAATGTGGGTTCCAATATTGATAGAGCGGTCCGCAACATTTTTGGCCCCCAAGCATGGGGCAGCTTGGGCCGCAACAGTATCTAAGTCAGTATTGTGCTGCCTGTTTCACATAGGAGCAAAATACCCATTTCTGAGATAAATGCAGTGTGGTATATTGTTTATTAGTGTTGGTTTAAAACAAACCTTAGGAAAGTTTTACAATTTCCGGTTTCTAATTGTATCAAGCCAAGAGATATAAGAACTGAGGTGCTTGCATTATATTTTTGCCTTATTAGTGGTTTACTATGAATAATTAGTTATAAATTCCTTCCAGAAATCCCATGAAAAAATATAGTATGTGCTTGTTTTTTATTATTATTCTTGTGATGTTTGATAGTTACATACATACTATATTAGAAGCACCTAATACTGGAAAAGCTAGACTCTAATATCAACTCGAAATGTTAAAGAAGAAATAGACCCAAATGAACCTGAGGATGAAAGACTATAGCAAATGACCTATAAAAGTAACTGAAATGAATTATTAATTGGGAGAGTAATTTATTTGATATTTCAATTTTGAGGATCAAACTCAGAGCCTTGGCATTTTAAGCATTCACCTCTGTGGCTTATTATCTTCACAATAATATACCCTTGTAATACTTTTTTTCTTGGCTTTAACCTACCTTCTGACATCACCAATTACAGGTAAGAAGGGAGTAAATAATGCTTAAGTGGTAGTGTCAGGAAACAGTACTAAATTTTCCTGTAACAAAGTACATGTCTCATGTATATATTCACATCAAAAATGAATTAGAATAAAAATCGTATTTCTTAAGAACACCATTATCTCCATGATCTCAAATAATATTACTGAATCATGCTTGCTAAGGCCCTGAACATATTCTGAGTACCTCCTTCACTTATTTCACATATTCATGGTCATTTTATTAGTTATATCAATTTTAAATATGAAGCCATCTGAATATCCTTGATGGACTAAATTGCAAATAGAATAAAGTCATTATTTCCAGCAAGTTGTGCTACTAAAATTTCAAATATTAAAACACAGAATATATGTAAAATTGTATGTAGTATCAAAACTTCACAATTAATGATGCCATTATAAAATTGTTTAAACTTGATATTAGTGAACTGAGTCTGTCACTGTTAGAGTACCAAGACACATGGCATGAACCCATTCATCAAATGTCATTATATAAATAAATACATATTGCTATGAGTGAATATTCATTATATGTGATAGTATTTTGAATGAGATGTCTGTAATACGTTCTGGGTTTTTGAATATTTGGTCCCTAATGGTGGATGTTTGGGGAGATTTAGAAGATGTGTCTTTGCTAGAGGAAATATATCCATTAGAGCCAACTTTGTATTTCAAAAGACTCATGTCATTTAGAGTAGTAGTTGGTTTCTTGTTTGTGCCTCAAAATTATGAATTCTCAGCTGCTAATCTAACTGCCATGTCTGCAAGATACCTTGTCTACATTCAGTCATCATGTACTTTTAAATCTCTGGAACCATAAATCCAAAATAAATCTTCTACATGTTGCCTTAGTAATGATATTTTACCAGAACAATGGAAAAATGATTAATGCATATTTTGAGTGTGAAGAAAATATTCTTTAAAACTATAACCAATTATACCATATATATATGCATATACCATATATATTTATGCAAATATATATGCAAATTTCAGATAATGAACTCTAGGCAGCAAGTAACAATGATATCTGAGAGAAATGTTAAACTAGAAAATGTGTAGCAAAACCTTTGTCAATTTTACCATCTGAGTTGCCACATCTTCATTTCTACTGTTGAAAATTTATGTGCTGTTGGGTTCTCATGTTTTAGTAGGTGGGGTCCATGCCCATGTACACATGGGCATCACTAATAGGACAGGGTGGGTTATCAAAAAAACAGAAAATCCATGTCATTAGAAAGAGGCCATGCTTAGGAGACATATAGAAGAGTTTGATAGAGAAAATGGAATAAATATAATTATACCTTATTGTTCACATGTATATGATACAGTGAAATAATATTGTTAGAATAAAAATAGTGTCATATTTAAATATATATTATAGAAATTAAACTCATGTCAATATATAATATGTGCAAATGATAACACAAAAAGCAGTATTTGCAAATAAAATGTAATGCTTTGCAATATTTATAGCAAACATTTACTAAACTATTTGTGTTCCAGTGCTGTGCATATAGCTATTACACAGACATCACAAATCTCAATTCAATAATTTCTTTTAATAGATCATATTTATATTGATAGAAATTGACATTAAAAGACATGAAATTTCATACCATATATACGTCAAAGTTTAAACTCTCTGTGAAAGATTAAATAAAATAAGTCACTGGTTAAAAAAAGATTTACTGTTCACTTAAAAAGAATTTGTATAAAAATACAAAGTTTTTATATTTTTCAATAAGAAAATAAAAAAAATTAAGATGAACAAAAAGTAAAGGAATCTATACAAATAGTGCTCATTTTCCTATCATTAGAATATAGAGTGTTAAGATAGTACTAATGCAAAATATCTGCTATGTGTTTTTGTTGTACACATATGTGCACATATGCACATGCTCACACATGCACATTCTTGCTGTGTAAAAGAATGCTCTAGTCAAATGAATACAATTTTAGAGGAAGACAGAGGTGATCTCCTGTATATTTAAAGTTATATGTATTTGTGTTTTGTTTGTGTATACATAGAAATGAGATAAGTGAATATTTTCATTTATTTATATTTATTTATTTATTTATTCATAGTTTTTGAAATGGACTTTCTCTTTGTAGCACTGTCTGTCTGTCCTGGAACTAACTCTGTTAGAGCAGGGTGAGCTCAAACTTATAGATCCTTTTGCTTCTCTTTCCTCACTACAAGGATAAAGATGTAGTTTCCAGGTTCAACTAATATGTTCTATGTTAATTCATACTTTTTTACATTAGAAAATGAATATGATTTTACAAATATAAGGACTGAAACATTTTAACTAATATTTTTTTAATTCTTTACAGAATGATTATACAAATTTTCTTCTCTATAATGTTTTTGAGTTACTTTATAGAATAATTGGTTTGGATAAAGCCCTTGAAGTTGATTTATAAGAGCACTTAAATCTAACATTCCAGTATACATGAGGTTTAAAGGCAAAGCCATTCAGCCTACAAGTATAGTAAATTTGTATATTTTTTCTATTACCTCTCAGTGGCCACTAAACCTTTATTGTTCATTTGTCCTTTTCTACTGTTTTAAATTCATTTTGTGTTGCTCATAGGAGAGATAGTTGAAGTCCTCTGCCTTTGGCAAAGATGACCTTATCAATGCTGTGTGGATTAACTATGCTGCAAAGACTTTCGAATACACCTTGTACTCGTCATAATTGAGCTTCAATTTTCTTCATTACTAATAGATCATTTTATTACCAAAAGACTACAATATTTACATTATTCTCTCAAAATGTCTAACACAGAATGAATACAATAGATGTTGAGACTATGAATGGTTGAACAAGTGAATTTTCCCTCTAGTAGAAGTTTCTACACTCCATATTCATTTTTTCCAGGCAACATGAGAAAACACAAATTTGTGATCTCTGTGTTGTGCTCTACTGGTGTCTTAAGTGTACCTAGTGCTAATTTGTGTTGCAGTTTTACACTAGGAAATTATTCATTAACTTCTGCAAGGTCAGAAAAAATAACTTCTAAGTACATTAAAATACTGAAGAAGATTCATGTTGTAATTGAAAAATAGGAATAGGACAATGAACTGACCTGAGCAGCCTGTTGCAGTCCTGAACCTCCACTGTCTGGCTACCCTTCTGCCAACTTCATCAGACCCTATGAACTGAAACTATGTAGATAATATTCCCATCCTATACCCATTTTCACCTGCCACAGAGGTCCCTTCTGTCACACTCACCTGTCATGAGTTGCCTGCTATCCCTTTGACCTAACATTGTCTGACCAACTCCCTACATGCTTACCAAATTCCCTTCCTTTCATATGCCCAGGGACACACTGAACAGCTGGGAGACATGTACCACCCCAAGTTACATTGTCCAGCCGCAGGATACCCACTGGAGGCCTAGCATATCAAGATCATTGAGGTTAGAGCCCTTCCAATACTTACTAGAACAGGAATATCCGAGGAGAACCAGATGCTAAAGGCCTTCAAATGCACTCAAGTAACAAAAGCCAGAGCAATATGACACCTTCAAAGCACACTTTCCATACTCCAGCAAACCCTGGATACCCTAACACAACCAAAACTTAAGAAAATGACCATAAATCGAATCATATAAAGATGCCAGAGGTCGTTAAAGAAGAAACAAATAAATCCATTAGATAACTACAGGAAAATACAATTAAATCGGTGAAAGAAACGAAACTGTTCAAGATTTGAAAATGGAAATAGAAGCTATAAAGAAAACACAAACAGAGGGAATCCTGGAGATAGTAAATATAGGAAAGAGAACTGAACAACACAGGCAAGCTTATAAAAAGAATAGCAGAGATGAAAGAGGAAAATATCAGACATAGAGTACATGTTATAGAAATTAATACATCAGTCAAAGAAAATGCTAAATCAAAAATTCCTGACACAAAACATCCCTGAAATATGGGATACCATGAAAATACCTAACCTATGAATAATAGGATAAGAAGAAGGTGAAGGGTCCCCACTCCAAGGACAAGAAAATATTTTGAACAAAACCATAGAAGAAAACTTTCCCAACCTAAAGAAAGAAATGCTTACAAACATACAAAAAGCTTACAGAACACCAATTAGACCAAAGCATAAAAGAAAATATACCTGCCTTATAATAATTAAACACTAAATCTACAGGACAAAAAAAAGAAAAGAATATTAAAAGCTACAAGGGAAAAAGGCCAGGTATCATATAAATGCAGATCTGTCATAATTACACTGGAATTGTCAAGAGAGACTCTAAAAACTAGAAGGGCCTGGACAGATATCTTATAAACCATAAGAGACCAAAAACATAATCCTAAGCTACTATATTCCAAAAAACTCTAAATAACCATCCATGGAAGGAAAAAGGTATTTCAGGATAAAACCAAATTTAAACAATATCTATCTATAAATCCAGCCCTACCCAAAATACTAGAAGGTAAACTCCAAAACAAAGAGGATAACTATGTCCAAGAAAACCCAGAAAATAAATAAATCTATACCAACAAAAACAAAATAGATGAAACGTGTGCATGCATGCGTGTGTGCACATGTACACACACAGACAGACACACACCACTATCAATAAAATGTCAGTACATTAGACACAAGGAAAAAATAAACAGAATCAAGGAAACCAAGAGTTGTTTCTTTGAGAAATCAACAAGATAGACAAACTTGTAACCAAACTAAAAGTTAGAGAGATAGTATCCAAATAAGCAAATCACAAATGAAAGGAAAGTCATAACATCCCACAATGAGTAAGTTTAAAGAACTATTAGGTGTTATTACACAAGCCCGTGTTCCTCAAAATTTGAAAATCTTAATGAAATATACCACTTAACAAAGTTAAATGAAGATCAGGTAAACTATTTTAACAGCCACATAACCCTTAAGGAAATAGAAGCAGTCATCAAACGTCTTCCAATCAGAAAAGCCCAGTACCAGACGGTTTTAGCACAAAATTCTACCAGACTTTTTTATACTAATACTCCTCAAAATAGTCCATGAAAGAAAATCAGAAGGAACACTACCAAACTCATTCTGACACCACAGTAACCCTAATACTTAAACCACACAGAGACTCAACAAAGAAAGAGTTTCAGACTGAGATGTTTTTAAAACATTGATTCAAAATAGTCAATAAAATACTTGCAAGCCAAATCCAGGAACACTGAAAAAAAAATAACATTCACAATGATCAAGTTGGCTTCATCTCAAAGATGAAGGTATGGTTCAATATACAAAAATGTATCAAAATTATCCACCATGTAAACAAACTGAAAGAAAAAAAATCATCTTATTAGATGGTGAAAAGGCTTGGACAAAATTCAACAAACCTTTATTTTAAAAGTCTTAGAGCTATCAGAGATATAAGGCACATACCTAAATGGAATAAAAACAATATACAGCAAGATAACAGCCAACATCAAATTAAATGCATCCAAACTTTAAGCAATTCCACTAAAACCAGAGATAATAAATGGCTGCCTACTCTTTCCCTAACTATTCAATATAGTACTTGAAGTACTTTGTAGAGCAATTAACATCCCAGCTAAGACAAAGGAGATGGGAGATCTCCTTGGAAACTGGAAAGGAAGAAGTTAAAGCGTCTCTGTTTATGGATGATGTGATACATATAAATGATCCAAATATTTTACCAGAGAACTCCTACAGCTAAAAAACACATTCAGCAAAGTAGTTGGATACAAAACTAATGCAAAAAATTCAGTAGCAATCTTTTATATAAATAATAAATGGGACAAGAAATAAAGTAGGGAAACAACACACTTTACAATAATCACAAATAATATAAAATACCTTGGTGTAACTCTAGCCAAACAAATGAAAGTTTTCTATGACAAGAACTTCAAGTCATTGAAGAAAGAAGTTGCGGATGATATGGGAAGATAAACTGATCTCCCATGAATAAGAATCAGTAGGATTAACATAGTGATCCTATGTTAAAGGGCCATTTTACCAAAAGGAATCCACAGCTTCAACTTAATTCCCACCAAAATTAAAAAAACAATTCTGTTGCAACCGGCTTTGCTCTACCTGGTTTGAGACAAAAGACTTAACAATACCTGAATAGTTACCTTTGCTCTACCTGGTTTGAGACAAAAGACTTAACAATACCTGAATAGTTACTATGTTGTGGCCTGCTCTGCTCTGCTCTGCCTGGCTTGGCCTTTCAAAGGCTGGGATTAAAGGCGTATGCCACCATTGCCTGGCTTCAAACTGCCGCTCTGGTCTTCGGGTCAGGGGAGAGAGAGAAAGAGAAAGAGAGAGAGAGAGAGAGAGAGAGAGAGAGAGAGAGAGAGAGAGAGAGAGAGAGAGAGAGGATAAAGGGAAGAGACACAAGGAATGGAGACAAGACAGAGGTTCTGATCAAGTCTCTTTTATTGAAGGGAAATCTTGGGTATTTATACACTTTTGCCATGCCCCTTGTAGGCGCATGGATATGATGTAAACCTTGGAGGCGTGGCTAGCATGTGGATAGCTGCTTTCTAGCTGCTTTCTGCTAAAGGTCGGCTCCCAACAGGTCCCCCTTTTTAATTATTTTTTCAAAAGGGAAGGCTGGGAAAATTTACGGAAACCGTGCCTGTTTTAGGTTGGAACAAAGGACCCAAGCCACCCTTTCCAGTCCTTAGATACTCAACAGCCATTGGTTGAGCTTCTGTCTTAGGATGATGAGGCCTCCCTTCTTTTAGGGGCAAGGGTCTTGATATGTTCTCTTACCAGTCATTGACTATCCGGCTTAGCACTTATGTTAGGGGTTAATACTCGTCAGTCTTGATGACAGAGGTTTCAGAGTCCCCTACTTCCAGCCTGTAATAATGGACCTGTATGGGTTTCATTTGAATATCATCTATTTGTTGCCGTACAAAAGCCAAAAGTCTGTTTAACAGCATAAACCCGAGAGACAAGAGACTTAATGCCTAAATAGTCAGTATAACAGCAACACTCTTTTAAAGGCAACACACAGAAATACAGAACTCATCATAGCTTTGATCTTAACAAAACAAGTAAGGAAAGTCCTTGTCCCTGCTCAGTCAATCTCAAACCCCCCAAACAACTATAACAACTGTGGTAGTGGGTTTAAACAATGTACCCCAATAAATCATAAGTCAGAGAATCAAGAGTCCAATAGAGCCACCCTGGAGATTCAGGTGGTGATGTCTTCTTCAGCACTGAGAACTTCCCAAGTCAGGTTTGCTCGTTGATCTGTTCCAGTTTGAAGGCAATTGTGAAGCATCTTCATGTTTCCTTCATATTTCCTGCAAAGAAAAAATATGCTTCTCAGGGAGTTTCTCCTCCCTGGTTTTGTTATTGTTGTCTCTTTGTTTAATCAGTCTCTCTGGCAGCCAACATGCAGCATCTGCAGTTTGGCAATATATGCAAACAGAACCTCTTCCCCAGATAAGTACTGGATCTGGCCCATTCCAGGTTCCAGTTAATGGGTCTTTTCAGAGGACTGTTGCAAAATTCTTTTTGGTATCAGGATGTCAGAATCTATCTGCAGCAGATTTTCCTTCAGAATCTAAATTTTAAAAATTTAAAATAAAAAGTGTGTGATGAAGAATATTTCTGGGAGATCCCTTGGTAGGATACCATTCCCCTTTTTAAATTTTTTCAAAATGACATTTAATGGTTTGATGTGCCCTTTCTACCATACCTTGGCCCTGTGGATTATATGGAATACTCATTTTATGTAGTATTCCCAATTTTTCACAGAATTGGTGGAAACTGGAGTTTGTGTAACCTGGGCCATTGTTAGTTTTTATCTGTTTAGGCACACCCAATACAGTGATTGCAGCAAGCATATGAGTGATCACATGCTTGCTTGCTTCTCCAGTTTGTAATGTCGCATAAATGAAGCCATTGTATGTATCTACACATACATGTATATATTTTTGCTTGCCAAATTCATTATAATAAGTAACATTCATTTGCCAGAGACTGTTTGGTATCAGTCCCTTTGTATTTACACCCAAATGAGGAACTAGTAAAAGTTTAACACATGATTGACATTGTTTGACAATTTGTCTAGCTTGTTCTCTGGTAATTTTAAACATAACTTTTAAAGTTTTAGAATTAAGGTGATGTAACTCATGAGCCTTTATGGCCTGATCCAAATTAGATTGCTGATCTGATAAAGTGACTGCAGCTACATGAGTAGCTAGATCTGCCTTGGTGTTTCCTTCAGAGAGAGGACCTGGTAGCCCAGTGTGCGCTCTCAGGTGTCTTATAAAGAATTTACACTTTCTCCTCAAAATTAATTGTTGGCACTGTAAAAAAAAATTGGCTGCTTCTGAGGAATTCTTTATTTGTGCAGCAGTTTCTAACAAAGGGATAGACTGAGCTATATATGAGCTATCTGTGTAAATATTAATGGTTTGATTTGGAAATGCTTGAAACACAGCAATAATGGCATGTAATTCAACCAATTGAGCTGACACAGATGATGTTGCAAAGGAGATTACTTGATCTTTAAAGGCATAAGCAGCTGTTCCTGATGAGGAACCATCAGGGGAAACTAGCAATGCTTCCTTGATAGGTGCATGTGCAGCACGAGTTGGAAAAACAAATGTATAGCGATTACAAAACTGAACAAATTTATCTGGTGGATAATGATTATCTAGCTGACCACCAAATGAGGCACATGCAATAGGCCAGACTTCAGAATTCTGCATAAGCTAATCAACCTGATGCCTTATATAGGGTTGTACTATGATATCAGGATCTTTTCCAAAATATTTTTGACTGTTATCTCTGCTACATCTGCATAGTATATTTGCTACAGCTGCATAGTATGGATTAAGAACCTTCTTGGGGGATGAGGGAAGATGAACCCATAATATGGGTGCAGTTTGCCAATAAAAACTGCAGTAGGAGTTAGTTTAATATTAAAAATAAGAAAATATAAAGGCTTAGAATAATTAAGATGAGTTACAAATTGGGATAAAATAGCACTCTCTACTTTCTGTAAGGCTTTTCTACCCTCCTCTGTTAAAGCCCTGTCAGACTTAGGGTCAGGATCTCATTTGAAAATGTCAAACAGAGGCTTCAATTCTCTGGTCGTGAGTTTCAAATATGGTTGTAGCCAATTAATGTCTCCCAGTAGTTTTTGAAAATCATTAAGTGTCTTAAGGGAATCAGTCCTCAGTGTGGCCTTACTATTAATAATACGTGGACTATTAACCTGAAATCCTAAATAAGTATATGGATCTTGTAATTGTACCTTTTCTGGTGCTATTTGTAACCCTGCAGTCTGTAAAGCTGTTCTAAGATCATCAAAGCACTGGAGTACCTGTTTTCCATCTTTTCCAGCTATTAAAATATCATCCATGAAATGAATCATGTAGATTTGCTTCCACATAGTTCTAACACCCTCTATGGCAGAAGCCACAAACTTTTGGCATAAGGTAGGACTGTTAGCCATACCCTGAGGCAAGACCTTCCATTGATATCTTTTCATAGGTTCTCTAAAGTTTATAGAGGGAACACTGAAAGCAAAGCGCTTTCTATCATTAGGATGCAAGGGGATAGTAAAAAAAAAAAAAAAAAAAAAACAGTCTTTTAAATCTATAACTATTTTATAACCTAAAGTTATGGCCACCGGTATGGGCAGCCCAGGTTGTAAGGCTCCCATCCTATAACTCCAGGAAAAATTTGTAGTCCCTGCATAGATGCACTGCTTCTTCCCACTATCAGGCCAAACATATTTGGATAGAGCAGTCCAAACACTCCAGTGTGTAAGGCCTGAGGTATCATTTCTGGGGTTAATAATGTGTGGGTGGCAGAACTGAGGTCCAGTCCTGTGCTTCCTGGTGTTGCTCGACTAAGTTCAGAAAGGGATTGGTGTTTTCTGGTATAACACTGACTGCTCCCTAAGCCTGTTTTAGCTTGTGTTGGTTCAGGGCCTGGGGCTGGCTCCTGATTATGGGAAAGGGTGTTGCCTTGTGTGTCTCTTTTGGACCTACATTTACTAGCCCAATGCCTTCCATGTTTGCAATGTGGGCAGAGCCCAGGTTGTTTGCTGGGCTGTCTCTGGGTTAACTCATTTTCTACCTTGCAATCTCTTGCAAAGTGTCTAGGCTTGCCACATTTAAAACAGGCCTTTTTTATCTCTTCTTGCCAAAAATTCTCTTACTGATTGTCCTTGCATGGCAGCTGCTATAGCTAAGCCCTGTTGGTAGGAGGGACCTATGTCAGAACAAAGTTTGATATACCCTGTAAGATCTGCCTTTTTCCTGTAGGGTCTAATGGCCACTTGGCAGGCAAAATTGGCATTTTCATATGCAAGTTGTTTCACATAGTCTACACCTGCCTCTGCATTACCAAAAATCCTCCCTGCTGTGGTCAGTAATCGATAAACAAAGTCAGAAAATCGTTTATCAGGCCTTTGCCTGACTGTTGTTGAAGATGCACCAGGGTCTCTCTTTACCAGGAGTTTAAGCCAAGCCTTCATGACTGCATTTTGAATATGAGCATATAAACCCGGATCATATTGCACCTGGTTATCACTAGAAGCAAATTGCCCTTCTCCTACTAAGGCATCAAAGGACCAACGATTGCCTGCCTGAATGTTTCTACTAGCTGCCTCTTTACAATTCTCATGATACTCTGATTTCCAAATAAGATAGTTTCCACCACTAAGAACTGCTCTCACTAACATATTCCAATCACTAGGAGTCAGCCACTCCTCTGCAGCAAACTCTAAAATTGCAAGAGTAAAGGGAGCGGTGGCACCATATTGAGATACGGCATATTTTAATTTTTAAAAAATTTGAAAATTAAACCCTGTGTGATGTCTCCAAGCAACCCCTTGAGAGTCTCTGGTCTCTGATACAGGGAATGCCTCAGCGTCTCCCTACTCTAGCTGATCTGTAGCTGAACTAAGGCTAGAGGATAGGGACTGCCTTTGGACACCGGGTTGAGGAACGTGAAAATCCAGGGGATTTTCATAGTTGGCCTCTGGAGACCTCTTCCCTGTCCTTAATTTTTGTAGCTGATGAATTGAGTCCTGATACTCTTTTTCTAACTCTGTTAGTTGTAAGAATAGAAATTTTATCCTGTAACTCCTTTCTGGGATCTACAACCACTGTCTCCACAGTGGGAGCCTCTAGAAGTGGAGGTACACTGGGAGAGGGCCTTTCAGAGTCGTAATATTTAACTGCCTCTTCCTCTAGGTCGGCACAATCTGGCTCTGACAAATTGTCATCAACCTTTGGTTGTTTTTTGGATTCTAATTTTGGATATATATGTTTCTTTTTATTTTGAACCTGAAAGACAGCATTTAAACAACGAAACAAAAGCAGGCAATTAACACACATGAGCAGCAAACAACAAAACAAAAACAGAGAGTTAAGTTCAATCTGACTTATTTCTTGCCCCATTTTCATTATACCTTTCTCACGAGGCAGATTCCTTAAGCAATCAGCAGATCCTTCTAATGTCCTAACTGGGTCTCTCCTTCCTAACATTCTAATGTTCTCCTAACGTCCCTCACTGGGTCTCTCGTTCCCTCTGCCTCTCATTGAGTGGCAAAAATGTTGCAACTGGCTCTGCTCTACCTGGCCAATGCCTGAATAGTTACTATGTTGTGGCCTGCTCTGCTCTGCTCTGCCTGGCTTGGCCTTTCAAAGGCTGGGATTAAAGGTGTATGCCACCATTGCCTGACTTCAAACTGCTGCTCTGGTCTTCAGGTCAGGGGAGAAAGAGAGAGAGAGAGAGAGAGAGGGAGAGAGAGAGAGAGAGAGAGAGAGAGAGAGAGAGAGAGAGAGAGAGAGAGGATAAGGGGAAGAGACACAAGGAATGGAGATAAGACAGAGGTTCTGATCAAGTCTCTTTTATTGAAGGGAAATCTGGGGTATTTATACACTTTTGCCATGCCCCTTGTAGGCACATGGATATGATGTAAGCCTTGGAGGCGTGGCTAGCATGTGGACAGCTGCTTTCTAGCTGCTTTCTGCTAAAGGTCAGCTCCCAACACAATTCTTTACAGAACTTGAATGAGCAATACTCAACTTTATATAAAAAAGCAAAAGACCCAGGATAGCTAAAACAATACTAAACAATAAAAGAGCTTCTGTAGGTATCATCATCCCTGACTTTAGGTTGTATTGCAAAGCAATGATAATAAAAACTGCATGGTACTGGTATAGGACTAGACATGTTGATCAATGATATCAAATAGAAGACCCTAAAATAAACTATCATGACACCAGATAGATAACTAATATCCAACATTTATAAAGAACTCAAGAAAGTAAACATCACCCACCCAAATTACCCAATTAAAAGTGGGGTACAGGGAGCTTGAGAAATGGTTCAGGAGGTAGAGACATACTGACCTCTCTTCTAGAGGTTCTGAGATGAATTCCCAGCAACCACATGGTGGCTCATAACCATTTGTAGTGAGATCCAATTCCCTATTTTGGTATGTCTGAGCAGAGCAACTGTGTACTCACATATATTACATAAATAAATAAATAAATAAATAAATAAATAAATCTTTTTTTAAAAAAAGACAAAAATGCAGTAGAGAGATAAACAGAATTCTCAGTAGAAGAATCTCCAACAGCTGAGAAGCACTTAAATAATGTTCAACATCCTTAGTCATCAGGGATAGCAAATCAAAATGACTGAGATTCCATTCTCTTGCAGT
Source organism: Arvicanthis niloticus (assembly GCF_011762505.2). Lineage (NCBI taxonomy): Eukaryota > Metazoa > Chordata > Mammalia > Rodentia > Muridae > Arvicanthis > Arvicanthis niloticus. Next base: position 9,631,457 of record NC_047674.1, on the reverse strand, counting down.
CAGAATGGCTAAGATCAAAATCTCAAGTGATAGCATATGCTTGCAAGGATGTGAAGGAAGGGGATCAACCCTCCATTGCTGATGGGAGTGCATAGTTGTACAGCTACTTTGAAAATCAATTTGGCAGCTTCTCAGACAACTGGGAATAGTACTACCACAAAATCCAGCTACACTACTCAACAGCATATATGAAAAAGATGCCCATTATAACATAGGGATATTTCCTCAACTATGTTCATAGAATCTTTACTAGTCATGAACTAGAAACAACCTTGATGTTCTTCAACTGAACAGAATGTCCTTTTGAGTGAGGTAACCCAGACCCCAAAAATATTCATGATATATACTCACTTTATAAGAGGATATTAGCCATAAAGTACAGGATAACCTCACTACAGTTCACAGACCAAAAGAAGCTAAGCAAGAGGGAAGGGTATTGATAGAAAATGGGATGAGAGACATGAGAGATGACCTATATTAAAATAACAGATTATAAACAAGGAGAATGTTAATTTCCATTGATATCTTAACTTTCATTCCAAATATATTGAGAAGTCTCAAATATATCTTAGTTTGGTATATGACAAATATTTGATATTGTATTCATCTAGCTAAATAATAACAGTGTAAGGGTTATTATTACTGGTAAGAGATACCACTGCAACAGCAACTCTTATAATGGAAACAATTTAATTGAGGTTGGCTTACAGGTCAGAGGTTTAACCCCTTATTCTCTTGGTGGGAAATATGGTGGCACTTAGGCAGCCAAGGTGTGGGAGATATCTTAGAGGATACAGAGTTACAATGGGCCTATAACTCCTAAAGTGCCACTTCCTATGAGCCTAAGGGGGCCGTTTTCATTCAAAACACCACAATAACTAGATTAAAACCTATAAAACATGTCTCTATTTAGACCCAAAGAAAAGAGACATTTTATATAAATTATTAGAATGCAAAGGAAAAACTGCTTTGGAGTCTGGATATAGTATGAGCCTTGCATTTTGGAATAGGCTGAGGGTGTTCAAATGTCTGATGTACCTCCAACCCTCTCTATGAGAAGATTGACATCAAAACTCTAGGGGACAGTTGATAAGAAAATTAGCCATATTTTTAATGGATATATATATATATATATATATATATATATATATGTAATTCAGTGTAACTATGGAGTATAAAGGATGTAGAATAATAATATCAGCATTAACAATAATCCCCAGGGAAATAAATAGCAAGCATCTTCCATGAAGAGTACTCAAGAGTTTGTAGGCTACTCATAAACATGTTTTTAAATTTATATATATATATATATATATATATATATATATATATATATATATATAACATATAATTTTATATACCTATAATATACACATAATTTTATTCATGTATATTTGCAAATGATGAGCATTTTCAGTTTTTCACTTTGATGGTGTTTGATAGTGTTTCATGTTTGATGTTGAGATAGGCTCTGACCAGGTTGTCTCATATAATATTGCCCACCATGTGACAGGTACTTATGTCACAAATGACAGTTGCAAAAATGCTATAATTGAAGATATTGTTAAGGTAATGTTAATAATTCTGAAATATTATACATGACTGGGTGAAAGTTTGAGTGACATTATTGATGGGCCACCTGACCAGTATATATATATTCCAAAAAATATATAGTCTTTGTTATGACAAAGTGTTATGCTGTTTTAGGATTGACATGATGAAAAAGATTCTGAGAAAAGTTCTAGGTCAGACACCCAAAGCTCTACTGTTAGCCCAGCTCCTACATAGTATGCAATTACAACCAGTAAGTCACTATTAATATTAGACATATAAGGTATGAAGGAAAAATTGTTTCTCAAAAAGAACATAATGGAACAGTGTGTTGTCAAGGTAAAAACCCCATGGTAGGATGCAAAAGAAAAGACCTAATTAGAATGTGTTCTTGAACTCCTTACTAACTTAAGATGCAGTTCCCAGGAAGGGGACTTAATCCCTAATTTTAGTCAAAGGGCAAATGTACAATTAAGCTAACATAAATTTCTCAGCCAATCAGTTAGGCGAATTCTATTAGGCCTGGACTCCCTAACCTGCCACAGTTTAATAAGAAGTTCCAACTGCACCAAATTGCTGTTTGTCAGACAGAAAAGAGCAGAGCCAACTGCACTGCTCCGTACAGAAGGACACTTCGGTCTTAACATAATGTAGGTATGAAACAAAGTGCAGCAGGCCTGGTGGCTGGATTGAAAACAAATTAGCTTTGCACATCTGAAATACCTCGTTTATTTCCAGTTCTAAAGTACACTTGCCAAGCACTGCTGGAATACTCACATGTAAAGAGGTTGACCAAAAAATTACTCAGAAGTAAAAATTTTAAAACAAAAGAATAAAGAAAGAAAAAAAAAGTAATTTTGTTGTTTTGGTTTGGTTTCCAGAACTTTACTGGAAAAGGCGGACTCTCTAAGGAAATTCATGGTTATTGCTATGACGGTGCTTGCAGAAGTATCCCAACTCTGTGTTAAGAAAAGCAGACATGTTTCCAGTCAGCAGAGTTGAGGCTGATGTGAGTAGTGTGGGATCAAACTGTTTGATTCCCTGAATGAATTTTCTTTCTTCCTGAAGAGGAGATTTATCTCTTGGCTGCAGAGGGTTCATTAGTAGCGTTCCCTTGCAAAAAGGCAAAGAAAAAGGAAATTATTAGGGAGCTTTGGAAATGAACTTAGTCTGAAAAAAAATTAGCCTTAACTAATATGGTGGTCTGCTCAGACTCAACCAATTTCATTTTATTTCAAATGTATGTACTCAGTTATAGTTATCCAAAATTTTTTAAAATTCTAAAGGCAAAGAATAGCGTCACTAATGTTTCAGGCTTTCAGTATTTCACTCGTTTTTATTCCCCATCAATTAAAAAAAAATCTAGTTATTAAGCCTTGATTTTGGCAAAACAAAATAAAATCATTGAAAAATGCTAACAAGACATTTTCTTTTTTTATATAAATATTAAAGAACCTCAAAATAATAAAGGTCTTGAAATTTTAGAATTGAAAATGTGGTCATGTGTAGCCTGAAACATATTTTATTTCCTATTGAAGCACATTTAATTTAAAATAAAAAAAATGTCCTTATGTTATAGAGACCATTTCCTTTGAATAATTAAAGCAATAAACTTAAGGTGCTTGTAGACTTTCCATAAAAGATGGTGGCTTGCAATTAAATGACAGTACCTTTGATGATCATTGTGCTCAGGCAGCAGGGTCCAAGTAATTTACTGATTGTAAATACTTTATTCTGAAAACTGGAGTCTATTGACTGGGGGGTTGACGTGATTAAATCATGTCCTGCCCTTATGGAGGACCTGTGTGTTGTTCTGACAGGCTTGCAACTCCAGTTTTATACTGAAACTCCACCTGCAGGGCATCTTACGTTTTTTCTAGTATATACCAACCTGTATACATAAGGCATTTCCAGACCCAGATAAATAAAGAAGTAAATAAATAAATAATTTAAGAATAAATTTAAAAAATCGAAAAGCCATATCACTCCATAATAAAATCACTGTCTATTTCTACTTTTTGAAAATAGATATATGCATATATGGACATTGATAAACAAAGCCATTGACAAGTAGGTTTAGGAAACTGGTATGAAAATAACATCATGTAAAATACTTTTCCTCATTAGATTTCTCTTCTTCTGATCAACATGGTACAGGCCAGGACATCAGGGAACAGGTACTTTAGTCAATAATAATAATAATAATAATAATAATAATAATAATAATAATAATAATAACAACAACAACACCTCCATCAGATTGACCTAAAGGCAAGTTGTGGGCATTTTCTTGATTAATGACTGAAGTGGGACAGTAGAGCCCACTGAATGGTACCCCTGGGCATGTGGTACTGCATTGTATAAGAAAGTAGCTTGAAGAAGTTGTGATAAACAAGCTGATAGGCAGGGTTTCTTGGCTTAAGTTTTTGCTTTTAGGATCTTTCTGCCTTGACTTCATTTCAGGATGGACCACAACTGTGAACCGAAGTAAACCTCCTTTCCCCTAATTGCTCTGGACATACTCTTTATCACAGCCATAAAAACTCAATTAAGGCCCAAACTGATACCAGAATGATGAATTACTGTTCTCCCATATCTAACCATGTTGCTTTGAGGAGGATTGCAGAAGGAATTTGGGTTAAGAGAACCTTGAGTATTCAGAGATTAATGGGCTGTTTTGGGAGCGTGGAAAGAAGGGATGCTGAAGACTGCAGACATTGGAGGCCTGAATTGTCAAGTTTCTGAGGAAAGCACCGATTCTATTGAGGGCATTTGTGTCATAGTTTATGTTAAGAATGTGTAGTATCTGGTCAGCTGAAGAACAGGCTATTATGAACAAAATGCCAGAACCACTGAAGTAAAATCTTTGCTTTACTGGGACAATTGTTACTGGTTAGCAAGAGCTGAACAATTTTCAGTAATAAAGAGTCAAATATCATTCAGGTGAAATCTTTTGGGAGCATTTCCTCAGGATCAGCATGCAGAAACTGTGATACAAAGGCCTTAAGTTGCGTCTTATTCTGGCAGCTAGATATGGTAACATGTAGGAGACACCCAGGTGGTACAGGTCTGATACCATGAAGGAGTAAGTGAAGAATGGCAGCTGAGATTTTACTCTGTGAGAAGCCAGGAGAGCTTAGTGGTAAGGATGAAAACTCAGTTTAGTGGAAACACCAGAATTGAGAAGATCACAGAGAGAAGTTGAAGGTTGTCCCGATCTGACAAAGTCAGAATCTCTGAGGATGAAAACAGCCCAGGAGGCCATTGGTCAAGGTGCAGCCTTTGGAGACCATGGGATTTTGGAGATTCCAGGAATGTGGGATAACAACCAAAGGGACCAGTAGGTGTGGATTGAGCAATCCTCAACCTATCAGGCAAGATGCATATGCTATGAAGGGCCGAGACCCTTCATATGAAACTGTGAAAGCCCTTTGGAACATTTAGGTTCATGAGTTCCAGACATCTGATACTGAATTTTGCAGGATTGGACTTCATTTTTTCTTTAACTTGAATGTAACTGTGGTGTGATACTTCCCTCTTGAGAGAAGAAAGTAACATTTTTTTAAAAAATATTACATTTATTTTGTATCATACAGAAACTCACAATTATGAGAACTTGGAGCTCCCAGGAACTAGACCACTAACCAAGGAGTGTACAGAGAGGAATCTATGGCTCCAGATACATATGTAGCAGAGGATGGGCTTGTCTGACATCAATGGGAGGGGAGGCCCTTGGACCTGTGGAGGTTTGATGTCCCAGCGTAAGGGGATGCTGGAACAGCAGTGTGGGAGTGAGTCACTGGGTGGGAGGGCACCCTTCTAGAGGCAAAGTGGATGGGGGAGAGGACAGATGGGATGGAGGGGATGTGGAGGGGTAACTTGGAAGAGGGATATCATTTGAGATGTAAATGAATGAAATAAATAATAAAAATGATATAAAAAATAAAAATCACAACAAAAATAGAGAAAGACTGAACTCTTAAAGAATCATTTTAAGGAAACTAATCATTTAAAGTATTTGAGGTTTTGAATACAGATTATTGTTTAACAGTATTACTTTAGTGTGACAAATTGGCAAGGGTTATTTTCTTACTAGATTTTTTTGTGTGGTCTCTGCTTCAGTTTCTGCCCTGACTTTTCTTCATGATGGACTATAACTGTAAGCTAAAATAAACCCTACCTTCCTCAAGTTGCTTTTGATCGTGGTCTTTATCATTGCAATTGAATCCTAACAAAGGCAGCAGATATATTTCACCTAGAGAATTTATTGGTTGGTTGGTTTGTTTGTTTGTTTGACATAGATCAGATCTCCAGGATCTACATGAGGAGTATATGATATTTTTTTCTTCACATATAACTGGTATGTTTTATGCTGTCCTGTATCTTATAACAGCTAAAAGATTATAACAATAATGAAAGGCTGAAGACATGTTAAAATACATACACAGAAAACAACTTTCATTCTTTAAACATAAAAATTTAAAAAAAAAACACCCAAATTCTCTATGTAGCATGTGATATGTATGAAGTTTCTCTATTGAGGTACATACTGTTTGTTCACTCTTAATGTTTAACATTTTTTCTTGAAAATGTAGAAATTTTAATTAATTTTAGCTTTTCTTAATCATACTTAGAGAGGAATATTTGAGTTAAAAATTTTCTTCTTTCAGTAGATTAAGCGTCATACAAACAAACAGTGAAACAGGAAAAGTTGTAAATTGAACAAGTGTTCAAAAGCTAAGAAAATTGAAAATAATCAAGTACTTAAGAGAAATTTCCAGTACTGATAAAATTAAAGCCTAAGTATGTTTTTTTGTTTATACTAATCTTAATAACCTCAGTTAGAAACATTTGGTATCACAGGGAACAGTTAATTTTACTTACGTTCTAACTATTCCATTTATTTGAAGTGAAAAGATACAATATAAAATATAATCTTGAGAAAAAAAAGAATAAGCCCTAATGATGAACATAACTAATTCTTCTTATATATTAAATATTTCCTGAAAACAAAGTTGAAGAACACTCATCTCAATGTAAAATATATTATAAAATTATAAAATTGTTTACATATTTTAATTTATACTTGTATTTAGAAATAATTCCTATTACATTTACACATAAAAATAACATACTTACAAAGAGGACATCTATCACACTGACCTATGTAGATGAGTAAAGCAATAAATGTTAAGTGTTAATACTGAATAGCAACAACTTTTACATCAATTGTGGAAAAGAAAATAATAAAAAATAAATTTTGTTTCGAGCAATTTACCAATGTTCAATGTATTTAAATGGAGCAAGGAGAAATCAGGATTAAAAATCATGTAAAGTTTACTGGTCAAGGGATTGGAAACATTGAGCTTTGAAAGTTCGAAGGAGAAATCAAGGTGAGTATCACAATAAGCAATTCACTTTTAACAGTTCAGTTCAATGATATTCAGGAGGAATTAGAAAGAAAAGGACTTCAAAGGTCTCATAAGCATAGAGAAGTCTGAGAAGGTCACTCTTGAAACAGCTGCTGCAGGGATCAGAGAGATAAAAGTTAAGCTCTGTAATTGCTATTAGACAATTAAAGAAATGAAAGTGACCAGCATCAAAATGGAAATGCAAAATGGAAGAGGATTCCAAAATTGCAGTGATAAAATATGTCTAGACCTAAGAGCTCAGAGCTCTTATAAGAAGACGATTAACAAAAAAAAAAAAAAAAAAAAAAAAAAAAAAAAAAAAATTTTTAATTCATTTATCAGCACATTACCTAGTATCTCCCTAGAAATAAGCAATGATAGAAAACAAGGATAATGGCTTTTTTGCTGCATCACAGAGACTTTGAAAATGTAAAGTAAGAGAGTCAAAGTTTAACTTGAATTTAGGACCCAAGACAGGAATGAAGTCTTGGATTTTGAGCAGTAAGTCTAAATGCAAGTCTTTGGCCTAACCACCTACTGACCATGTAGATTAGAGAAAAAAATGAATCATGGAATTTGTTAGATTTTAATACCATTGTATTATCAATCAAAATTATGATACTTAAAATCATTGATTACTTTTCTATATTTGCAGTAAGTTCTCTCAGAAAATATGTATGTTCACCAGCATTCCTTCACATTAAATGAGAAGTCTTGTGGCTGTGGAAAAATGACTCAGTTTACTGATTTTGGATTCCTACCATTTTCTTACAAACTAGGTATGGTTTCATGGACATAAAATTCCACTCTGGGGTGGTTTAGACAGGCAGGTACCCAGTACTCATTGGCCAATCAATTAGCTGGATCTGTGAGCTGTAGGCTCTGAGGAGATATACTGTCTCAAAACTATAACTTGGTACTTTTCCAGTAAACTCACAACTTGGACATTCCAATGAACACATATGGACAAATACACTATAAACACATGTACACACTTATAGCAATACAATAAATAAATAAATAAATAAATAAATAAATAATAAGATCTCAGCAAGAGGAATTTGTACTGATGGAGATTAGTTATTGAATAAGTAAGTCTATGAAGAAAAATAGACACATCTGTCCAGAACAATTTGGAATGTATTTTAAAATTTATTTTTAATTGAATAACATTACTTCTGTCTTCTCTCCTTCCTCTACCATATCCAGCTGCCTCCCAATTATGTCCTTCTCATTCTCAAGTTGATACTATTGTTTTCAGATTTTCTGAAGTCAAGGAGTGAAGCATGGAACTTTAATTTTTAAACGTATTCTCTGCACAGTGATTTTTTTCTAAGAGAAGTATGGAATGAAAAAGAAAAAAAAGGGGTTGAAATGTACTGACAATTTACTATATTTTCCACATATATGGATATATAGTATTTATATATTTATACATATTTATAACCCTAAATATTTACAAAGAAGTTTAACTATGCATTCATTCAGCCAAATTGTAGGCCACCAACCTTAAGCGGCTGAATAAAACGACACCTCAGAGTTGACACGGCTGACTAAAACAACTCTGACTAAAAAAACGGCTGACTAAAACAACTTCAACTCTGCGGGCCAAGGGCGCACATTTGCGCGCGCCAGCCGCTCTGAGGAGGCAATCCAAGATGGCACCTGCCTAGGCTCTGGTAGGAACTACCAGAGGCCTGCGCATGTGCAGTTCAATTTGGCTCCAGCCCTTCCGGAACGGGGCATACAAATGAGGTACCACTAGGGTACCACGAACCTGACCAATCACCCCCTCCCGGGCGGGGTATGCTAATGAGTATGCTAATGAGACATTGCAAATTGACCAATCGGACACCTCCATGCGCTTTGCCACGCCCAGGGCTGGGGGTATATAAGCAGCCCGTTCTGGACATTCGAGGCAGTCTCTCCCAAGAAATCTAAAAGAGCGCTTCCAATAAAGGCTGTTGAGAAGGATCCGGTTTGTCGCGTCTTCCTTGCTGGACAAGCGGGCGCGACACCAAATGTCATTAAAGATCACCCCAATTGGTTTATGACATCTTTTTAAACATGTGAACCAGAGTTGCATTGTTAAAGTATAATTCATATTTAATTCTTATCTACACACAAAGCATCATTGCCTTTATTTATTTCACAGTTCATAAGTCAAAATACTGACAAAGTCAAAACTGAGCTTGAACTAACCCTTAGTAGCAGCCCTATTTTGGTCTTCTCCTTAATCTTTTTCCCATTTATGTTGAAAGTACAGTAACTTTCTTTAGTCACATGATTGCTACTGCTATAGAGATACTTTGCCAGTGTTTTAAGTATCACTTTCTTCATTTTATATAAATCTTTTCGGGAAAGTCAGTTATCCCAGCAGACCTTCATTCTGCCATGTCCCACTCACCTTCATCAGACCTGTGGATACTGAACCATATAGGTTATAGTCCCTTCATCCACGCAAATTTACTGCTCACTGAGTTTTCTGGGGCACTCCAAGCTACCCTGAGCAGTCTGCTATGCCAGATAGACTTCCATTCTCCTGCCACGTCTACACCTACCGTCATCAGATCTGCAGAACCTGAATCATACAGACTTTCTGACCAGAATGATACAGGCAAGGAATACCCATCAGAGGCCTGCTGCACTAGCGCCATTGAGATTAACAACCTTCCCAATACCTACTAAAACAGGAACATGCAGGGACCAAAGCTATCTATATGGCTTGGGTGCGTGATGGGTCCTGAGTGCTCCAGGCTTCCAGCTGCAGTTCTGGGTCATAGGGTTGTAGGGGACTACGTTCTGCTCTCAGTACAGTGGTTCCTCTGGTTTGAGTCAGGATATGGTGTCCTATTTAATACAATAGACTTTAAAAGAAAATTAATCAAAGGAGACAGGAAGAACACTTCATACTCATCAAAGGAGAATTATACCAAAAAGATATCTCAATTTAGATCATCTATGCCCCAAACAAAAGGACAACCAGATTTGAAAAACAACAACAACAACAAAACATTGTTTAAGCTTAAATCGTACATCAAATCCCACACATTAATAGTGTGAGATTCAATACCCCACTTTCACTAATTGACAGGTCATCCAGAAAAACACTAAACAGAGAAATAATGAAACTAAAACACATTATGAATCAAATGAAATTAACAAACATTTAAAGAGCAGTTCACCCAAACACAAAAGAATATGCATTTGTCTCAGCACCTCATGGATCTCTCTACAAAACTGGCCATATAGTAAGTCACAAAGCAAACCTTAATAGATTCAAAAAATTAAAATAATGACATCACTGTATCTTATCAGATCATGATAGACTAAAGCAGGGCTTTAACAACAACAAAAATACCAGAAAGCTTACACACTCATAGAAATTGAACAACTATCTACACAAGGATAACTGGCTTAGGGAATAAATAAAGAAAAAAAATACAGGCTTTCTAGAATGAAAATTAAGGTATGAAGTCATACCTAATTTTATGGGACATAATTCAGGCAGTGAAAAGAAGAAAGTTCATAGCACTAAGTGACTCTATAAAGAAATTAGAAAGTCCTCATACCAACAATTACAAAGTACACCTGAAAGCTCTAGAAAAAGAAAGTAGCAACCTCATCAAACAGTAGAGGCAGAAAATAATCAAAATCAGGGCTGAAATCAATCAGTTAGAAACAAAGAAATCAATAGAATGAATCAACAAAACCAGGAGCTGTTTCTTTGAGAAAATCAACAAGAAAGACAGAGCTTTGGCCAAACTAACTAAGAGACAGTGAGACAGTCCAAATAAACAATATTAGAAGTGAAAAGGGAGACATAACAACAGACACTGAGGAAATTCAAAGAATGATTATGTTACTTCTAAAGCCTTTAATCCACAAAATTTGAAAATGTTAATAAAGTAGATGATAGTGATAACCACTTACTGAAGTTAAACCAAAATCAGGTAAGGTATTTAAACACCCCTATATCCCCTAAGGAAGTAGAAGTAGTCATCAAATGCTTTTCAATTAAAACCAGCCCAGAATCCAATGGTTTTACTGCAGAATTCTACCAGACTTTCAAAGAAGAGCTAATTCCAACACTCTTCAAATTAGTCCACAAAATACAAACAATAGAAGCAGTGCCAAACTTATTCTATGAAGCTACACTCACATTGATACATAACTACACAAAGACTCAACAAAGAGAACTTCAGATGAATTTCTCTTATGAACATTGATGCAAAAATACTCAATAAAATACCCACAAACTAAACTTAGGAACATATCAAAACTATCCAATGTTATCTTGTATGCTTTATCCCAAGGATCCAGGGATTGTTCAATATATTATAATATGTCAATGTAAACCATCATATAAACAAACTGAAAGAACAAACAAAAAAACTCATGATCATCACATTAGATGCTGTCAAAGCCTTCAACAAAATCTAACACCCCTACATGTTAAAAGTATTAGAAAGATAAGGGATTCAAGGTGCAATTCTAAACATAATCAAAGCAATATAGAGCAAGTCAATATCCAAAATCAAACTAAATTGAGAGAAGCATAAAGTAATTCTGCTAAAATCAGGGACAAGACAAGGATGCCCACTCTCTCCACATTTATTTCTACATAATATTTGAAGTTCTAGCCAGAGCAATAAGTCAACTAAAGGAGATCAAGAAAATCAAAACAACCCTGAGATTCTACCTCACACCAGTCACAATGGCTAAGATCCATTCTCAGGTAACAGCAGATGCTGGTGAGGGTGTGGAGAGAGGGTAACACTCCTCCATTGATGTTGGGATTTCAAGCTGGTACAACCACTCTGTAAATCAGTCTGGCAGTTCCTCAGAAAATTGGACATAGTATCACTTGAGGACCCAGGTATATCACTCCTGGACATATACCCAAAAGATATATATATATATATATATATATATATAAACATGTTCTACTATGTTCATAGCAGCCTTATTTATAATACCCAGAAGTTGGAAACAACTCAAATGTCCTTCAGCAGAAGAATTGATACAGAAAATGTGGTTCATTTACACAATGGAGTATTACTCAGTTATTAAAAATAATGACTTCATGAAATTCTTAGGTAAATGGATGGAACTAGAAAATATCATTCTGAGTGAGGTAACCCAATCACAAAAGAACACACATAGCATGTACTCATTGATAAGTAGATATTAGCCCAAAAGCTCAGAATACCCATAGAACATACTTCACAGAAAACATGAAGCTCAAGAAAAGAAAGACCAAAGTGTGGGTGCTTCGGTCCTTCTTTGAAGGAGTAACAAAATGCTCATGGGAGGAAATACTGAGACAAAGTGTGGAGCAGAGACTGGAGGAGGGGCTGACTGTAAACTGCCCCACCTGGGCATCAGTCTCATGTGCAATCACCAAATACAAACACTGTAGTGGATGCCAGGAAGTGCAAAATTTACTCAAAAGCTCAGAATACCCAAGATACAATTCATAGATCATATGAAGCTCAAGAAGAAGGAAGACCAAAGTGTGGATGCTTCAGTCCTTCTTGGAAAGGGGAACAAAATAAGGAAGGAAATATGAGGAAAGAACATGCAGAGACTGCCTCACCTGGGGATCTATCTCATATGCAGTTACCAAACCCAGACACTATTGTAGATGCCAAGAAGTTCATGCTGACAGGATCCTGATACAGCTGTCTCCTGAGACGCTCTGCCAGAGTCTGGCAAATACAGAAGCAGATGCTTGCAGCCAACCATTGGACTGAGCATGGGGTTTTCAATGGGGTCCCCAATAGAGGAGTTATAGAAAGGACTGAAGGAGCTGAAGAGGTTTGCAACCCTATAGAAAGAACAACAATATCAACCAACCAGACTCGCCAGAGCTCCCAGGGACTAAACCACCAACCAAAAAGTACACATGGAGCAACCCATGGAATCTGCTGCATATGTAGCAGAGGACTGCCTTGTTGGGCATCAATGGGAGGAGAGGACCTTGTTCCTGTGAAGGCTCCATGCCCCAGTGTAGGGGAATGAATGACGGGGCGGGAAGGCAGGAGTGGCTGGATGTGTCGGGAAACAGCCTCATAGAAGCAGGGGGAGGGTGTTAGGATGGGGGCTTAGGGATGGTGGAACCAGGAAAGGGGATACCATCTGAAATGTAAATAAGAAAAATATCAACTAATAAAAAAAGAAAAAAACAGTGGAGGAGAAAAAATAGAAATTAATCATTTGGTTAATGCAAATGAAAACAACTTGTAGATTCCATCTTACATTAGTCAGAATAGCTAATAAAAAAATTCCAAGTGATAGCACATGCTGCCGAGCATGTGGAGCAAGAGAAACACTTGCACATTGTTGGTTTGAGTACAATCTTGTACAACCACGTTGGAAATCAATTTGTTGGTTTCTCAGAAAACTGGGAATACTTCTACCTCAATACCCAGATATTCCATTCCTGGGCATACACTGAAAAGATACCTTTTTGTGCCACCCAGACACTTGCTTAATTATGTTTATAGCAGCTTTATTTGTAGTAGCCATGAACTGGGAATAACCTAGATGTCTCTCAACAGAATGACCAAGCAATAACTGGTCCAACTAGAGAACCATCCCATGGGCAAGCACCAATCACTGACACTATTAATGATACTCTGTTATGCTTGTAGACAGGAGTCTAGCATGGCTGTCCTCTGAAAGTCTCCACTGAGTATCTGGCTCGGATGGATGTAGGGACTCACAACCAAAGAATGCATGAGTGTGGGGACTCTTATAAACGAGTTAGGGGAAGTATTGTGGACGCTTAAGGAGATAGGAACTCCACAGGAAGACCAACAGAGTCAAGTAACCAGAACCCTTGTGGCTCTAAGAGACTGATTCTACAACCAAAGAGCATACAAGAGCTGGATGTAGGCCCCCAGCACATATGTAGATGTGCAACTTGGTCTTCATGTTGGTGCTGAACAAAATGGGAACAGCTACTCCAAAAGCTATCTCATGTGTGGGATATGTTCTTCTTGCTGGACTACCTTGTTTGGCCTCAGTGGGAGAGGATGAACCTAGACCTACAGATACTTTGTGTGCCAGAGTTGGGGGATACCCAGAGCAGACCTCTACCCTCTCAGAGGAGAAGGGGAAAAAGGATGGGGGAAAAATTGTGTGAGGATATGACCAGGAGGAGGGGCAGTGAACAGGATGTAAAGTGAATAAAAACAAATATTTGCTGGAATATTCATTTCACAATAAGGTGAGGGGTGGAGTGGGCTGATGAAATGTCTCAGTGGAGATAAGGACTCCATCTACAAATCTAATAACCTAGGTTGAAGGTACAGTGACCGCAAGGTAGGAAGAGAGGACTCCCATGAGATGCTCACTGGCCTCCACATATGCACAGAGGCATAATCACTCAAATGCCTCACACGTACACATATACATCCTCACATACATGCACACATGCATGCATGCACATGTGGACATACACACAAGTGCTCACACATTTCTAGGCATGCATGAACACACATGTGAGCACATACACACATAAATGTTGTCATTTATCAAAGCAAATGTATGATCACATCATTAATAACACACTACAAGTTATTTTGTTACCTATTTACATAGTCCTATTCCCTACATTTTTAAAAATATGTGCTTTCATTTTTGCCCTCATATCAAATATTTATGTGGAAAAACTCTGCTAACTAAGGTTGAAATCCACCATCACCTGATAGCCTCTGAGCTTAGAACATAATGGGAAATTCACTAGTTAGCTGATTTTTTTTCCTTCTCTGACATATTCTGGTCAATTCTAAGCCCCTATACCAGCCTCTACCTGAGGAATGTCACATATCCTCAATAGGTTTACAGGATCAATTCTCTTTCTCCTGACAAAACCTGTTCAGCCTGCATCTGAGACACCTGAAATGCTTCCCCATGATAACAATGTACTCCAGGTATCCTAAACCTCAAGCCAATGAACTTTGCCTATCTTGGTTGTCTCTGCCCTCAGTCCCCCAAACTCTTTAAGCCTTCAATCATCCTAAGTAAATTTGATTGGCCTACTGAGAAGCCAGCAAAAGATATATATAGGTTAATATATATATTCATTAACTTTGGTATTTAATACATTCTGTATCTGTATTATCATGTTTAATTCTCTAATGAATTTTTTGGCATTGAACAAGCCAGGGGCAACATGTCAATCAAATGGTCACTCAAAACAACATAATAACTCAAAACCACAGATTGAAATAGCACCACAAAATTTTTAAATAATGAAAATTAGTATATTATCATATTGATTTTAAATACTGAATGTTGAGAACCGTACTAGCCCCACGTTCAGGTGCCAAAGATGTTGGAGCCTAGGCTGGCCCACTTTGGGCGGCCTAAAATGTTGAGGCCCTCTCCACTCCATACTTGGTGGCCACTGTTTCCCGGCCCAAGCTGCCGCTCCAGTCTGCGGGTCAGGGTTCAGCAAGAGAGAGAGTGAGGATGGACTCAAGGAATGGAGACCAGACAGAATGTGATTCAATTCCATTTATTCTTCAGTCTCTCTTTCTAATCAAAGTCCCAAGTCTTGAGTTCCTAGTTCCTAGTTCCTAGTTGTACTCCTCTAGTTCCTAGTTGTACTTAATGAAGTGTCTGATTCTCTGTTACTCCAAATTGTTCTCACTAGAGCCAAGTGTCTTCTACCTAATGTCAAGTAATCTGTTACTTTCTCTGTCTGCCTCTAGCCTTTTATATGTCTCACTTCTAAGCCTTCAGGTCACACCATTAAGTCATGCCCTTAGGTCTTGTCTCTAAATCTGATCTCTAAATCACACCTTTAAGTCACATACCTTTAATCTCACACACCTTTAACCTCACACTCCCAAGGAAAATCCTGGGTATCTAAAGCAAGATGTTATCAGAGTGTGCTCAGCTGTTGTAGGCTATTGTAATCCAAGTCTCATGTCAGGGTATATGGTTCAAGATGGCTGCAAAGCTGATAGCTGCTTTCTGCTAAAAGTCAGCTCCCAACAACTGAAGTTGTTTTTTGTTTGCTTAGGTAAAATATTCATTTATTTTGGCATAGAACCTGACTATACAACCTAGCTGTTTTCAAAGTCATGATTTTCTTGCTTAGATTCCCTAATGATGGCATTGCAGAAATATGTCAACATGCCCAGCTTGAAAATAAAGCTTGACACAAATTAAAAATGGAAGTTAAATCCACAATCTTTTGAGGCCTTAGTACACTTAATAAGTAATAGATCTCATAATATAGAACATAAACCACCATCTAAACTGGAAAAACATATTTTGACTAACAACGTACATATGAGATTATGCATGCATGGCACACTATGTATGAATCTCAAATACTTGCATAAAATTTACATAGATTGACTACTTAATGCACCAACAATGAAGTTTGATGGTGAGAAATAATAATAATCAACAACCTAAAAAGTCAAATGAAAACTATTGAACTTTAAAAATAATTAAAGACAATTTAAAAAATATCAATGAAAACAATCAAATGAAAAATGTTAGAGGAAACCACAAAGTATATAAATGTAAAATACTATATTTTGAGAAAAAACTACAAAAATTATCAATTAAAATTAAAAACTATTTTGTACTAAAAGGTGATGTGAATAGAAATTATGAATTATTAGAAAATATTTTGTCTTCAGTTTATATTAGATAAGAAGAGAGCTAAAATAAATGACCTTAGATTGAAAGAAACTCAGCCATTTAAAAAATTGTATAAAAGCAAAAGGGAGAAGGGGGTATGGGATAGGGGTTTTCTAGGGAGGGCAAATGGGGAAAGCGGATGGCATCTGAAATGTAAATAAAATATTCAATAGAAAATAAATTTTAAAAAAAGAAAGAAAGAAAGTCAGCTATGGAAAATAAAAAAGCAATCAGTCAAAGAAATTAGAAGTAATACTACATGATGTAACTCACAGCAACAAAATGGTATGCAGGTATTCAATACACAGAGCCATGAAAGGTGATATTAAGAAAACTAGTAAACATTTGGCAGTATTGAGAAAAGATAAAACACAAATATAAATATGTCAGTGAAAAGTGGATTTTGCTACAAATTAGAGTGCATTCAAATAACAACAATATAAATGTTTGCAACCCCATAGGAAGAACAACAATATCAACCAACAGACTCCCCAGAGCTCCCAGGGACTAAACCACCAACCAAGGAGTACACATGGAGGGACCCATGGCTCCAGCTACATATGTAGCAGAGGATGGCCTTGTTGGGCATCAAGGGGAAGAGAGGCCCTTGGTCCCGTGAAGGCTCAATACCCTAGTGTAGGGGAATGAAGTGGAGGGGGTTTGGAAACACCCTCATAGAAGTGGGAGAGGGAATGGGATGGGGGTTTCTTGGGGGGGGGAACCTGAAAAGGTGATAACATTTGAAATGTAAATAAAAATTAAATCATGCATATATTACAACTTGATCACAACTGTTTAAGCAAATGCAGAAATTCCTTCCATGAAATGTGAACTTAATCCTTTTACATCCATAACTTGTAGCTCAGTGAGATGTGTACACTGTGAAGGTCTTTCTACTTTCCTGATGATAACTATAGGAACTTGTCCATGTATGATCATTTTCCAGTTATAAATCATATTTATTCAGTTACTAGAATCTTTAGCTGATTGCTAATTAGGTCATTTATTATCTTCTTAATGAGTTTTATAGGTATTGAAGCAAGGTACTCTGTCAAAGACACTCTTGTAATATTTTTTCTTTTTCCATTCTATGACTTTCATTTCATTATATTCTGGCAATGAAGTCTGTATTTCTTTAGGAGACTCATACTTTCTTGCCAGTGACAATAAGAAAACTGTAGAGCTAAATATTACAATAAAACATTGATCGCATATTTCATTAAATAAGAGTAATCACTACTATAATCAAGTATTTCTTAGAAGTCAAATGTCCAGGGAAAACCCGAGTTGCTGTTTATTTTATACGGTAATAGGCATTGAAAATTTTGGGAATATTATATTACTGAAATCATAAAATCTTTTCAACTGTAATACATTTTATTGCACAAGAATTTATTTGCTGCTTCATCAAGATCATCAAAAATTTCAAGCACTAAGAAGCTATGACATGATACTGTATTAAAATATTAAATTTTTAAATGAGATAAATATTTAAATTTTAAATACTGTATTAAATATAAAATTTTACATGAGATATAAATTTGTATAATGACAACAAATTCTGGCATTATTTTTTGTAAAATGCTTATTGCTTGACTCATCACGGAAAAAAGATATGTGAAATACTAATACTAGTAATTGTCAGCTAATTTTTACATAAAAATAGAGTTTTGGGAAAAATAGTCTATAATCTAACAATCCTATAATATTTTCTTTTTATGACAAGATCTCTTAGTATAGAAAAAATGTTCCAAATATAGTTCTCGTATATTTTATTTTTAATTTTTATAGTTTTTTATAACACATTTTGATATATTCAGGTTCCCATGTGCCCATCCATTCCCTACTCACCCGATTTCATAATTTTTTTTTTTAAAGCAAAGAAACAAGCAAAAATTTTATACAAGAGAACAAAACAAACAAACAAACAAACCAATCATACAAAAGTAAACCCACGAATTCCATTTTTTGTGAGTCAACTTAAGGATTTAAAAGGTTTAGCACTGTTATTTGAATGTTATAACTGCAAATAAAATAGTTGACACAAATAAATGATGTATTGCTATTGTTCTTTTAATATTTTTTTGTTTTGATTGGTATGTTCAAAATGAATTGTGAACATATAGAAGAAATTGCTCCAGGAAAAAGTAATTAAGAATTTAGTATTACAGTTATAAAAATTATAAGAAATGTCTGAATAAATGTGAAGATCTACATAATAAATAATGAAATATTGTAGATGTTTTAGAATGCAAATACTTACCTATTGCATTTTTCTCTGCCTCTTTATTCCCTACCTCTCCTTTCTACTCTCTCTCTCTGTCTCTCTATAAAATGCTACAGCTTATCAAAAGTGAAATATATTTCTAATTAAATATAAATTATAATATGTACAAATATAATAGATATGACATATGCTATATATTTTTGAAGCAGTATAAGACTATATACCGAATCTTTACTTGAACTGTTATGGTATTTGTCTCTGATGAAAATGTGATGACCAATAGAATGGAGAGAGAGAATCAAAGCTGATCTCAGGTCTGCTTGCAGTATTTGTACCATTTAGATTTGAGAGGGGGAGTACAGAGACATATGCACAGCAATACTGGATCTCATTTTAGTAATGTGACGTGTCACAACTGAGTCTCATATGTCATGCTATTTTAAGTTTTCTAAAAATTTTATGTTAAAATATGGCAATGACATAGTTAAAATAAAGTAATAAATAGCACTTTGCGTATAAAGAATTCCTTGAAATTGAAAACAATCAAACTTGTAAGTAAATACATTGATTAATTTTGGGAAAGCTATTTCTCTTTTTTAGGAATAAGAATGTTCATTACTGTGATAAGTGAAAATAAACCCTAAAGAAAGAAAGATTCTGATAAATTTTATAGTAGTGATTAGAGGTTATTTTAAACATAAAAATATAGACTGAGATTAATGTAAAATATTTATAAATCATGAGTACTAACATGATAAAATAAAAGTCTATGGTTGGACTATATTCAGTAGAAATGGGTTAAATTAAATTCTAATAAATGGGAAAGGTAAGGAAAAACATATCTGCAAAACAGTGAAAGGAATGGAGTCTCTTATATTCCATACTAATTAAAATGTGACCTAATGACGTCCTGGGGCATTCTGACAGGTACTTCGGCAAGTCGGTATATTACTATGGTCAGATCTTCATTTTTTAATAGGAATATGATGAAGTTTACCAGACTAAAGTTGTAGAATAATTTGTCTTTGCTAAGCCAGTGTCTTTTGACTTTGGATATTTTTATACCCAATTTTTCCATTTAAAGAAGAATTGGGACTTTACCTTCTAGCTTGCTGAAGTTTATTAATAGCTACAATAGATCAGAACTTGATGTAGTGCACCAAGTACTCTTTCCACATGACTCCTTTTCATACATGGTTTGTTGTAGATTTTCTTCTGTGATAGTGGAGAAACACTGAATTCTTATGCTAAAATTCTGTGAATTTGGGGACATCACTCTTTTTATGTTTTTATTTTTAGTTGGGTGTAGGATTTAGGTGGACTATTTAAGAGAACTTTATTTTAAGGTTTTTATTTGATTGCTTTGGGAATTGGCTGAGTGAATTAAGGGTATATTTCTTTTTCAGTTTGCAGTCCATTATCCAAGGAAGTCAGGGCAGACACTCAAAGTAGAAACATGGAGGCAGGAACTGACACAGAGTTCTTAGAGAAATGCTGCTTCTCACTTGCTGCTTCCTGGACTGCTTAGAATGTTTTCTCTCCTTTTATTTTGAAATTTTTATTTAATTCTTTATACAATATATTTTAATTCCAGTTTTTCTTTTCTTTCACAGATCTTTCACACCTCTCTCTACCCATCAAAGTTCACCCCCCCCTCTTTCTCTCTCTCCCCTATATCTCTATCTATCTCAAAAAGCAGGAAAAATAACAAAAAAACTGAGAATGAAAATCAAAACAGACAAAGTAAAACAAACAAACAAACAAACACACATACACAGATGCACACACAGATTAGGGTTTGTGTGTGTTGACAAACTCATTAATGGTAATGGGCATGTCCTATAGTATTCCATTAAAGAAAAAAGAAATAATGTTCTCTTTACCAGTAAATAGCAATGACAAATAGCTTTGTGGTTAGGAGTGGGAATTTACATTCAAGTCCCTTTGTCAGTTCTGGGAATTTGTCTGATTTAAATTGTGCCACTCCTGTGTATGCTGTCACAGTCTCTGTGAGGTCATATGTATATCCATTCTATTATTGCTAGAAGAAACTTGTTTCTTTGGGGTCAACCATAAATTCTTGTGCTTATAATTCTTCTATTTTCTATTCTGCATAAATTTCTGAGCTTTGAGGGAAAGAGTTTGATAAAGACATCCCATTTAGAGCTGAGTGCTCCAACATCTCTGTACATTGTCTGCTGAGAGTTTCTATTTTTAATTCCCATCTACTGCAGGAAAAAGCATCTCTG
Organism: Arvicanthis niloticus; assembly: GCF_011762505.2. Classification (NCBI taxonomy): domain Eukaryota; kingdom Metazoa; phylum Chordata; class Mammalia; order Rodentia; family Muridae; genus Arvicanthis; species Arvicanthis niloticus. The sequence continues at coordinate 9,610,350 of NC_047674.1, read as the reverse complement.
ATGAGAGTTGAGTAATATACCCATCTATGGCAATGGCACTAAGCAATCAGGAGTAATTTTATTTCTATGTACCTTTAGTAAGATGATTGTAGCAATTTTAATCGGAGGCTAATGACCTACCTAGATTCAGGTTCTTGTCCACTATATCAGTCAGTAATAGGTATGGGTTCTAGCTCATAGAGAAGGCCTTAAATTTAATTAAAAGGTGTTTAGTTCATGGCATAATGTGTGTGACACCATTGTCCCAATATATGTTACTGGCAAGTCACTGATGTAGGCTGCAGGGTTTGTAGATTGTGGAAATTCATGATTGTTTTTCACCTCATCATGGAAAATACCTACCAATGCAATGCAAACTAGTCAGTAGGGGTGAAGTGTTTAGTTGGACACCAACTCTCTTTCTCTATGTTCAATGACATAAGCAAGTTGTATCTTCAGTAATGAGGCCTTACCATACATTTATGAATAATTACAAATTATCTTAGCAATGACCTGTAGTATTTACTGTACTACATCCCAGAAGAAAGAAAATGAATTTATGGTAAAGACTGAAGAATGTAAATCTAGGTCTTTTGACTTGGTCTAAATTTTTTTCCCAAGAAAATATATTTCCTTTAAGAGTAAATGTTAAAGACATTTGAAATAATGCTTCTTAAAAGAAAAAAATCATACTAGAATAATGCCTTAGAACATCTCTTTTTATAAAGATACATTATTTTAAATTTTAGATATAAATAGGCAATTACTTATTAAAACAAAGTTGAACTAGACTTTGTGGAATACACTTTTAATTTCAGCACTCTGGTCACAGAGACAGAAAGGCAGAGGCAGAGCCAAAGGCAGAGAGATGAGAATTCTTTTAAATTCAATGTAATCCTTATCTACATAGTGAATGCCAGGCCAATCATGAGTAGATAGTAATGTCTTAGCTCAAAAACTCAAAACAAAACAAAGTCATTTGTTTCCTTGTAAGTAGAGCATGAGGTTTCTATCTCATGACTGCGCTTAGACAGCCATGGTTGTCATAGCATGTGTTTAGTTAAATATTTCAAATAAAAAGAAATTCAGGCATTATTTTTAATTCCAATTATACAGGATTATATTATTCAATGGTGATGCAAGAGAGGAGGAAGAACTCTCATAGAGGTGGAGGGGAGGATGGGATGGGGTGTTTGTCAACGGGAAACCTGGAAGGAGGACAACATTTGAAATGTAAATAAATAAAATAACCAATAAAAATTAAAATAAATCTAAGAAAAGTTAAAAAAAAAAAAAAGAGTATCTTTCTTCACTTCTGGTGCTTTGGAAAAAAATCCTGTGTACCCTGGCACAGTAATAGGTTGTTCATTATTAAGAGCTAATATAATTTTGCTGTCACCTTTCCTTTAAACTTAGGTTTACATTCCAATGAAAAACTTTTTAAGAAAGCCTCAACTTCATGTTTCCTGTCATACGATTCATTCCTCACTGGAAGTACTTGATAATATTTGTGGAAAGAATGTGTAATGGGCCATACAACATGGTGGTGTATCACTAGCCCTGTTGCCAAGAGTAATACACATGCAAGACAAAAATGACTGATATATATTCTTTTTTTGTTCATCCTTCATGACACTGAACATTTGTCTTCAAAATGATAGTTTTCAAAATGTGCATATTTTACTTTCAACACCTAAATCTTAATAGTCACATCTAAAGTATGGAAAGGGAAGTTCAATGTAACACTGATCAATATGTTTCAAGAGCTTATATATTTAATTTGCAACTGTGTGTTCTTAATTTATTGTGTATTTTAGACAAGATTGCTTATGTCACAATGAAATCTTCATCTGAATACACATATTTATTAATTATTATTATTTAATCTTTTTAATAGCCCACTCATTATCCCCCTTTCAGTCTCCAACAGTTCCTCATCCTGTTCCTCCTCTCCTGTGGGGAGCCGACAGAAGGCGGCTATCATCCTTGCAGCCATCTTGAGCCATATACCCTGACAAGAGACTTGATTATAATAGCCTACAACAGCTGAGCACACTCTGATAACATCTTGTTTTAGATATCCAGGATCTTCCCTTGGGTGTGTGAGACTTAAAAGTGTGATTTAGAGATAAGAGCTAAGGGCATGACTTAAGGGCATGACTTAGAGGCGTGGCTTAGAAGTGAGACATATAAAAGGTGAGAGGCAGACAGAAGGAATTATTATTAGGTATTAGGCACTTGGCACATGGAGGAAGAACTTGGAATTAGTAGTAGGCACTTGAGACTCAAGACAGGCAACTAGGAATTAGACACTTGTACTTGAGTCTAGGAACTTGGAAAAAGAACTTGGAACTAGGGACTAGGAACTCAAGACTTGGGACTTGGACTAAGAAGAGAGACTGAAGAATAAACAGGATTGAATCACACTCTGTCTAGTCTCCATTCCTCATGTCTATCCTCACTCTCTCTCTTGCTGAACCCTGACCCGTGGACCTGAGCATCTTGGGGCAGTGCAGGCTCTAACAATTTAGCCCCCAAGGCTTTTGGCAGTGCGGGTTCCAACACTAATAGAACAGCTCTCAACATTTTGGCCCCCAAATGTGGGACAGAGCAGCTCTCAACATTTGTGATGCCCAACATGGGGTAGGTCAGGCTGCAACACTCTCCCATCACCAAGGGGATGTCCTCACCCCCAATCTCTTTCCACTTCCTGGGGCCCTATGTCTTTCAAGGTTTAAGTGTGTCTTCTCTCACTGAGGCCAGACCAAACAGTCCTCTGCTGTATATGTGTTGGGAGCCTCATATCAGCTAATAATACTTTATAGATAGATAGATAGATAGATAGATAGATAGATAGATAGATAGATAGATAGGAGAGAAACTGGACATGTAGTTGTAGATTTTTGGTATAGTCATTGCCTATGATGCACAAAGCCCTGGGTTTTGTCTTTACCACCACATACATGGGTATCATAGCACATGCCTATAATGCAAGAAAATAGAAGACAGCTATGACAGGATTAGACCTTCATCTCAACAATGCACTCAAGGAAAGACCAAGCAGTTAAGCACACTGCCAATAATGGGGTGGATTCCCAACACCTACATGATGACCTACAAATATCTACTACTTCAGTCCCAGGGTATGTGGCACCCATTTTTATCTTATGTAGGTATCAACCATGCACATTGGGGACAAACCCAAATGCAATCAGAATATTCATAGACACATAAATTAAAATTAAGTTAAAAATAAATTTAGAAGTAACCATTAAAAGTATCTAAGTGTTTATTTTGTTATCTTAACTTATGAGGTAGATACTTGCTTTGCTCCACAGGCTGGCTATGAGCCCTGGGAATCAAACATTCTTACTGCCTCAGTCTCTCACATATTCCATATTACTGGTACAAATCACCATAGTAGACTAAATGTTTTAAATTAGCACATTTTTATTATGTTTATCCAAGAATCTAAGACTGAATTCATAATACTTTGTGTATAATAAATGATATATAAACTTCATTATCTCTCTTTAACATCAAATTTAACTGTTTTCAGCTATTTAGGACAGTTCGGTTATTTTGTTAAAACTTCAACCAAAGCAAACTTGGAATTTTTGTGTCTAATACTAACAAGAAATGACCATATCAAAATCTGCCCACACTCCCACACCAAGGGGAATTCTTAGCATTAATGTAGAAAGTGTTAGTTCAGTATTTACAAGATTTTCAATCAAGTTAAAACTGTATAAGCAAAACCAAAGAGGTTCCATGATTTCTATAAATGTTTTACTACTCTTGAGGAGAAACCTCAATTTCTTATTAAAGAGTAGAATATTCATAAAAAGTATTTATTATTTAAACACTTTATCAACATTATACTTGTTATATACACAATTTCTTGCTTAGAATGTGCCATATAAAATTAACATGAAAGGTTCATATAATCTGTAAAATTGAGACTTTAAATTTCAATTGAACAAATCACATCAATTCTCCAACAAATGTTTTGAAGCTTAGAGCCAGTAACTTAAACTTGCCTTATATTTCTTTCATCTAAAGAAATCCACCTTTTTTATCATTGTTACAGCAACCTCTAACATGAACATGATTGCGTGGAGGTGAATTAAAGAAAGCTATCTCTCTGGCCTCCATCAAAATATAGCATCCCTAGCTACCCAAAACTTTCAAAGTTAATTCAGCTGGGAAAGTCCATTGCCATCCTTCAGCCATGCAAGAAAGAAAATTAGCACTTTAATGAAATGATGTACTTTTTCTTGTGAGAATTCCTACTCCACACTCCACTCCACTACTGACCGTAGACAGGAAGCTTCCTAAGTCAGTCCCTTTTCTGAATTACTCCCCGAAACGTTCACTTTTCCTTTTATTCCGTCTGTTTTCAAGCTTGCTTTCCTGAACACTTTGGGCTTTACACTTTCTGTAGCGTAACTCTCCTAACCAAGTGTCGCTGACCTCCACAATGGCTTACTTCAAAAAACATAGCTTTTTCTATTTTTCTTCTGCATCTTCCTTTTCCAGGAAGCTGCCGAGGTTTAACGATTTCAAGCCCTTTTTTTTTTTCTTTACCTAAGTAGTATTGTCCCATAACTTCCTTTTGAGTCAGTGCTTATGTTTCTTAATTAGTAACACTTGGAACCCAAAAGGAGATCCTAACTTGCCTAACCACATTAGGATAGTTATAAGCTTTGGTGCATTTCCTTTACGTCTAAATGAATGCACTCTTACTGCCTACATTGTTTCTGCTTGGGTTTGATCCTTCTTCTTTTCCCTATGTGCTATTGGCTACACTCTAACATGTCCTTCTCAATTGAGTTTTTTTTTTTTAATGTTATCTAAAATTATGACATGCTGCTCACCAGTTATATCTTCTCTACTAATTCTTTGTGATTGGATTTGCTGCTGCTGCTGCTGCTGTTTTAGCATTTTCATGATCCAATGTAATCGAATGTGTCCTCTCTGACTTAATTTCTCTCCTTCTACTCACAGAAAACAAGTAAACAAAACCAGAATTATCAGTTACATTTAAATATCTGAATGTGCTATGTATGTCCCCTAACTAAAATAATGTTTGACACATAGTTATAACAAAAAATATTTGCTATATCAGAAATTTATACTTAATGGCATGTTTCAATATATAATGAGACATAATTTAATGACTGCAACATATGTCACAGTATATATGGGAATAATATTTGGAAAATACTTATGTTCAAATTTCTTTGTTACATATTTAATGAATGAAATGATTTTTTTTAAAGAAAATATATGGAACTCTAGTATATATAGCTGAGTATACTTTCCAAGAAGGATACAACCTACATTTGATAATTTTTGTTTTCTTTACTTAGATGCTGAATTCTACATATGTGATATTCGAGTATATTGCTTGATTTCTTAGTCCAGATTTAATATCTGGAAAGTCATATATTTATCCATAAGTATGTGGATTCAGTAATGACTAAAATTAACATTTTATTTAAATCAATTTGCTTTATCTACCAAGATAATACTTGCTAACAGTATATGCCTTTGAAACTATTACACCTACTTTATTATTGTAATTGTTACAGATCCAGAAAAAACTTCCAGATACTCAAAAAAATCTTAGACATTTATTATGTAAGAAATACTTTGAAGGGTAGGAGTGATGGTATATGACTTTTCTCACAGTGCTTTGGAGATAGAAAAGGCATCTCTTTGAGTTTAAAACTAGCACAGTCCATATAGGGTTTTAGCCCAGCCAGAGTTACATAGTGACATTATGTCCCCAAAACATAATAATAATAAAAAAGTAAAATTGAGGTTATGAAATTATTTACCTAAGAGTAAAAGTCATACCCAGTACTTCTAAAGTCCAGTAATAGTTCAGTGATATTTCCTGTTTTGCTGAGTTACATAAAAAGAATTTTCCCTGTACTTATTTAGAAAGGCTAAACGAAGATGAGCTAAAGAAATCAATGATAGCATGGAGTGAACCTATAAAAAACATTTTCAAATGTCATATCTCACTTTAAAATATCAGTTTGTTACAGAGAGGAGGATGTAAGTAGGGAAAAGTGCTCAGAAATAATCTCAAACCATTTCAAAACTAACACTCCTCTTGTTTTCTGATATAGAAAGAACTTATAAAGGGGTGAGCACATCAAGTGCACTCTGATGCATTAAGTGCTGCTTCCTCTTAAAGGACTGCTCATCTAAGGACTCAGAGTTCTCCAGAGGGAGGGCAAGGTTGAGTCCTCTAGGGAGTGGAGGACTGTGGCTTCTTTCCTGTGACATGGCTGCAAACCTTGCCATAAATTTTCTGCCGTTGGAACTTCTGTCTTACCAGTTCATAGCGCAGAATAAGGTCGATGTAAGTTTAAGTAGCTGATGCAAATTTAAAAGTCAGTTTTGAGTTGATTATTTTAATAAATCAGAGAACTTTGGGAGAATTCATTGAGTCAGTACCTAACATCTAACTTGTAAATTTGGAAACTTGACTATTTTATATATCCTGAAGGATGCCTTGCATGGTTGAACATAAAATTTTGAGGAATTACTGCAGTTATGAATTTAAGTAGTCTTTTAATAATCTTGATAGTAACATCTATTCTTAGTAGTAGTGTATATGCCACAAAGAATACCAATACAAACATGATTATTACATGTTGATTGGGAATGTGTGGCATGTGTATGTGTTTAATTCATGTACTTGAAATTTCATATGCATACAACTAAAAATATACACACAATTTTGGGTGGCATCACACAGGGTGATGTATATGAGAGAAGTTTGAGGGGGGAAATGGAAGGGAAAATGTTGTAATTGATTACTAAATGAAAAGATAAAAAGCATATATGCATAACAAGGAATGATCAGATTCTAAAAATACAAACTTTGGAATGATCCTGCTAAGTTTCATGTACACATGTAATCCTACAAAAGCTATTTACATGGAAATCACAGTTCACTTATTTGAATACTTGGGAGACAATGGCTGTCAAATGAGTCATTGGGTAAGCACATGTCTTGACAAGCCTAAGGTTCTTAATGAAGTCCACAGACCCACATGGTAACGGGGAGTGCCTACACCTGAAAGATATTCTGTATCTCCAATGGCATACTCTCTCTCTCTCTCTCTCTCTGTCCTCTCTATCTCTCTTCTTTGTCTCTCTCTCTGTCTCTCTGTCTCTGTCTCTGTCTCTCTCTCTCTCTCTCTCTCTCTCACACACACACACACACACACATACATACACACACATACACAAATGAGTTATTTAAAAGATAATTAAATAATGGGAGACAAGAACCATACCAGATTCCAACAATTTGATTAAGACACTGGGGCAGGTTTTTGGTAGGAAGTTTACCATTGAACCTGTTATATACCAAATGATACATAAATAATAATTATTCATATTATTTTATATCACTTCATGAAGAAAATTATACTTGTTATGAATTTGAAGAAGTCCTAATTATTCTATTATTTTCACAGTCAATATTAAGAATCTCCACAAAGTTTGAGTTGCACAACATTTTTTCCTTATACTAGAAATATACTTATTTCACACATACACAAATGTGTTTATGTCTTATTTAAAATTTTAAGTTAAAATGTTCATTCCATATTTCAAAAGAGCAAATTTGCTATTTTAAATTTTTGTCAATGTTGTTTGCAAGATGGTAATTTCTTATCTTTATAAGGCAGACATCTTTGTATTTTGAATAACTTTACTGTGATTGAAAGAGCTTGTGATTTAAGTAACATATGTAAATGAAGCTAAGTGGTATTTGCATACTAAGATTCATTTAATTATAATATTCATAATCAAGTGAAAATTATTTTAGGTAAGTGTAGTTTTAATGAATGTTGTAAATAAGTTTTAATTTGCAAATGATTGCTTTTAAATAATGCTTTTTAAATTTGACTTAATAAATGTATGAACATTTTCATATAATTTTATATAAAATATTGGAACTCATTGACAAATGTATTACAAATATTTTTTTCAGTCCTTAATAGAACAAAACCAACAAACCCTATCAACCCATTACTTAATAAATAAATGGTAACAAATTGTGACAATTGAGTCTTTATGAATAAGTCAAATTAAATATGATAAAATTCTAACTTATTAATGTCTCATTTATAAAACTTCAGCCCTTCATCCACTCCAAAATTAAATTATTGGTTATCAGGAAAAATTGAACTTCTTGTAAAAACAGGTAACAATATGTGGATGTTTATTTTATTTATATCTTATTTTCAGAATAGAGATAAAAATCAAAAACCACAGAATAGTCCCTCGTTTTTTGTTTTAGGTAAGGCAGATTTTGAGTAAATAATTTAATTTATTTTCTCAGCCAATTTGCTGTGTCTGGAAGTACATTAACATATTTTGTAAAAAAGAAATATGGATCTCTTCATAATATTTGATTCTCCTGGAATCTAATACTTGCCCCTTTGTGATTGTTTGCAGTTACTTAATGTGAGCCACAGACTTGGGACCCAGGACGTTGCCTTCCCAGTGGTGGCAGATCTTGTCATATCTGTCATTATAATTGGTTCTTATACCTTCCACCAGCTTAGCCATAGCATCCTTGTCCTCCGAGTTAACCTGTGAGAAGGCAACAGTGATGCATGTCTTCCTGTGGACCAGGCACCTCAGCCTAGCCTTTCCCTTGATGATGCAGTAGGGCACCCCCATCTGTCAACACAGGGCAGGCAGGAAAACCACCAGCTCAATGGGGTCTATGTCATGGACAATCACCACCAGCTGAGCCTTCTTGTTCTCCACCAAGGTGGTGACTGTATTGACTCCTGCTCAGAGGACAGGTGGTCTCTTAGTTGGAAAGTCCCCTTTGCCAGCAGCTTTCTTCTCAGCACGGGCCAGTAGCCTTTGCTTCTTCTCTTGCTTTGTTTCTGGCCTGTACTTGTGGGCAAGTTTAAGCAGCTGAGTAGCTGTTTGCCTGTCCAGGGCCTGGGTGAACTGGTTAAAGTCAGGAGGTACTTTGAGCTGCTTATAGAGGATGGCTCTTTGCTGCTTCAGCCTGATGTATTGGTGCCATTTAACAAAGCGTGTTAGATCTCTTTTGTGCTGGATGTCCTGTCCAATGCTGAAGTTCTTGGGCTTTTTCTGGAACAAAGGATTGATCACCTTTTTGGCCTCATGTTTCTTGAGGACGGCGGGGGCGGGGCCACCTTCTTCCCTTTGGCCTTCTTTCCTTTGGGCATCTTGCTGGGCTGGAGGAGAGAGCCCTCTTGATTTTTAAACAGCTTTTATAGACTATATTCTTATTTAAAGTGAAACTTATGGTGTAGCAGACATCTTGTAGCGACCTATAACTAATGATAAAACAGGCCACAATTTAAAATAAAAATAGCAAGAAGGGATATATGAGGGAGTTTGGAAGAAATTGTGCAACTTAATTGTATTATAATCTCAAAAAGTTAGACATACTTTTGAAAAAGTATGAAGTGTTGGACTGTGATAGTAAACGAAAAACAGTTAACACTGTTTATAAAATCTGTAGTGCCCTTAAAAAGAAGTTGATAAGGAATTGCCTGTTGTCACAGCTCGAATTATCTCATTTTGTGAATTCCTAATCACAAGACCAAAGTAGTTTTCTCTGTTGCGAACTGAATCATAAGCATGTGAATTCTTTAACAAGCGTAAGTCATAAAACTTGGCTGTCCATCCAACCCTAGTCTTAACATTCTCACACTGAAGCCTAATTTACATGCTTTGTATACATTATACACATAAAGATTATGCTTTAACTAAAGGTAAGCTTCTTCAGTTAACTGTGCCTGTAAAGGCACAATTGTGTTTTCTACATATTCATAGTTAGTAGTGGGTTATTCCTTAATCCAGAACCTTCAAATGTGTATACTGTCAAAATAATTTATTCTGCAATATAAACCCATTTGAAAGTGATTTATCATCCTAAAACTAGATTACTACTATATTTTCCTACCTTATTTACAAACGTACCTTACAAGAACCATTTTAATAACAATACTTTTAAATTTAGAAACACATTGTTACTTTATAAACTTCTATGTCAAATTTCTGAAAACTCCTTTTATAAAAGTCATGTCAAAAAGTGGTACAAACTAATTCTAAGTTCTGTTTTATAAATCAAAATTTAATGAATAGAAAATATTAAGTTCTGAAAAAAGAATACAAACTTGAGAGATCAATTTAAATATACATGGTGCAGATCTTACTAAAGTCATATTGAAGTGTGACCTTGCATATTAAGAGATGAAATCAAAGCTGTACAAGGTTATTTGGTCATTATGGCTCCTTCCTCATGAATTAATCTCTCCATGGATCAGTGCATTACAAGACTGAGTGTTTAATGGCTTATCTGTGTTACAGAAGCCAGTCTATTTCTGTCTCTTGTAATGACCTTTCTTCTCTGTAATGATCTGGGCTGTCTATGTTCTCTGTAGTTTCCAACAGGAAGAAGAGTGCAACCCTTCAATTTCAACTTCCAACACTTCAGAAGAGATCTATAATTACAATTTTATTCTCTATAAGTTACCCAGTCTTTGGTATTCAGTTATAGAAACAGAAACAAACTATAACATACAAACACACACACACACACACACACACACACACACACACACGCACACGCACAAAACAAGAGGCTAATAATATATTCTAGGCAGGTGACTGATAATCCCTGCCTTTGACCTATTTCGTTGTAATCATGAACAAAATCAAGAATTTCTACAGAAAAGTTACCTACAAACCTGAAGGACAAATTAAGATGTGTTTAGAGATTTTCAAAATGTTTGAAGATCTTCAAAATATCCCAGATTTTCCTAAAAATTTACTCACAAAATTTTATTACTGAATTTAATATTAAAAAAAACAGTAAGATTTCACTTATTAGAAAATGATGAATAGTCTCTTTGGGAAACAGATTATAGAAATACAAGAAATGAAAGTTTTTACTATTAAATTGAATGTAAAGAGTTACAGTCAGGAAAAAAATTCATGAGAGAGAGAGACTTTCTGATTCTTTCATTCTTTCTTTCTTTCTTTCTTTCTTTCTTTCTTCCTTCCTTCCTCTCTTTCTTTCTTTCTTTCTTTCTTTCTTTCTTTCTTTCTTTCTTTCTTTCTTTCTTTCTTTCTTTCTGAGATGGGGTCTTTTTATCAGGCTGGCCTGAACTTTCTCTATACTTTGTGCTGAACTCATCATTGTCCTCCTGCTCCTGCCTCCCGAGAGCTTGAGAGACAAGTCTGTACTATTTCTTGGTTTGCTTTCTCCAGTGTTTTTATTTTTTATTTTTTTCTTGCTAGACAATTAAGCAAACTTTTATTGAAGCTCACATTGTGGTACAGAAATACATTTCAGCTGAGTAAAAGTCCAACACCAACGAAGAGAAATTATGGCATCAAAACTTCCTCGCCTGTAATTATACTAGATCACTAGTCCACATACAGTTTTTTCTCTAGGCTTTGTTCTACACAAACCTATGCAAGTTTCAATATTAGCATTCTTAATTTTATAAGATGGGGGAATCAGACCTCAAGCTAAAATCTACTGGGTTACAAAATCCATCTTAAATAAGCACTGGTCCTCCAATTAGCAATTCAAAATAGGTGCTGTGCTCATTACAGAATCAGGCTGATAAAGCTGACTGAAAGCTTCCCCAATGAAAATGGCCCATATTTCTAGTGCCATTAAATAGATTCAGAATATTGTTCATCCATTCATGCATTCACTATGTGGCTGAGTAACCTGGAGAGTCCTCCCTCTGGTCAGCCATTCATTTAATCATCTGAACACCATGGAGAAAGGAAGACCACAGAGAACAGCCCATGTCAGATCAAATAAATGGAAACCACAGATCCTCCTTTGAATCAAGATCTCCTTTAGGAAAGATTGGTGACAATGGCGGCACTTACTGAGGTCAGAATGTTTAGGATTAACTTTCTGTTTTGACTTAGTGAACATTCCTATAACTACTTAGTAAGTTAGTGAAGACATGGTAGGTCCTCCATTAAAGCTAATTAAAATATACTACATAGCCTATCATTTCCATGGAGTTTTCTTTTTTAATGGGTTCTCCTTGCTCATCACACCAGAGACTGAATTCCTTTCATTTGATACATTCAATTTTGTCATTTATGTTTCACAAAAGTTCATGCCAATAAGGAGGCCGCATTCTTATGTCTTAGGAAAAAAATTAAGCAAGAGATCATTTCCAAACTCATCTGGGGTGTAAGATTATAATAAGCCCACAGTACCTGTTAAGGTATTGCTTCATCGGGGTGGTGAAAAAAAAACCACACACACACATAGGACTATAAATGCAGGAGCAACTATTAAAACAAAACAAGCAACTGGAGTCATTTTCTTTCAAAGACTCAATGTGTAAGAAGAAAACTTTAATTGCCATTGCATAAAATACCTGTATGAAGTAAAAATTGGTTTTGAACAACATTAACAGAGAATATGCTCTAGAAAGTGGAGGTAACTGAATGTAAAAACTCTGGCAGCAATTTAATAGAACAGTCGCAGATGGTCAGCTGAGGTTGCATCTAATGGGGACAAAAACCTTGTCTGTGGGGGATTTTGGATGGTGCCTGCAGAAATATTAAGCTGTGCATAAACCAAATCGAATCATTTTTCACAAGTGTCGTAAAAGATTCATACAGTCAAAGTTCTTTTCCACATGCACTTCAGTTCCACAGCAAGAGTGGCATAGAAGAGAGCATTCATGCAAGATAGCTAACTCCTTGGTATAGTAATGCATACACTTCAAAAATGATTTCACTGTCACTATACCTAAGGCTTTCTGCAACTACAAGGTGGTGGTCATGGTCAGCATGGCCCCCAGGATCAACATCTAAAAAGCAGCCACCACCTCCTGTGTGTCTTCTCTTTCTGCGTTTTTTTCTTCTTCATCTTTCCTAATCAACTCTCCAGTCTTTGATCCAGGCTTGCCATAAGTAAATATTTTCTGAAATAAAAAACATATAATAATAATTTTGAATTTTATACGTTTAGAAAGAAAATAGGGATTTTTTTTTTGTATGGTGATTTAAATGACATTGCTAATGTCAAATCTTAAATTGTATTACATGAATAACAAAGGAAATTCATCATTTTAGAATTATATTATAGCATGATATTAAACCAGAAATGTGGGTATCAGTTTCAGCTTCAGATTGCTCCCTGAACTTGGGTGTTTTCTTGGACTCTAAATCAAAAGACATGCCTTTCTTTCTTGTCTCTCTCTCCCACTTTCTGACAGCTTCCAGGATTTTCACCCTGCCTTTCTGTTTATTTTCACTTAGTTTCCAAATAAACACTCCTCTAGCAACTTTCTGGATTATTAACACATTCTGGATTAATTCACACATTCTATCAAAAAGTCTAAAAACATATAAAAGGAAACTGAGCCACTAGCAACATACTTAGCCATTATAACATTATCTAAAGCAAAATATATGATTTCTTAGTAGTGATCCAATTTAAAAAATTAGCCCATTTCAAAATTGACAAAAATATGCATATTACAATTGGACCAAGACACAGAAATCATGGAACAGTATCCTTAAAATTATTCTCTTAAATTTACACTTTATGTTTGCCTAGCAAAAGCAAGCTTAGAAATTATTTTCCTCTGCATTTAAGCTTAGCATATTTTAGAACATTTAATGACTTATCTGCCACCTCTCTTGTTAGTTCACTTTAAGATGTTCGCCCCCTGTACCACAGTTTTCAGAAGTAACTTTTGACCAGACTCAAATCATTTCAAGGAAGTAACTTTAAAATTAACTTTTCAATTGGTTCATATGTAAAGTTCACTAAAATCACTTTTTAAATTTGTTGTTATCGTCGTTCCTGATTCAATCTTACTAAATCTTAGCATTAACCTCTAGTATGTAAGAAACATGTTTCCAATTTTTTGAACCTTGACCTACATATCCACATGAAATACTTAGATAGTGGATGTAAACTACAGGTGCCACATATGAATTAATGCTTTAGAAGTAGCTTCATGAAAAAATATATTTTCAAAACAACCAATACATGTATATATATATATATATATATATATATATATATATATATTTGTATGTTTATCTATTGATGGAGCTACTGATACAATTTTAATAGGGGCTTTGATAAATCACATTGCTTTTACTCTGAATCTATAAGTTGACATCACTCTTTACAATCTTATTCCTTTAAAAACTACTATAGCAAGTTTATTATGATACTTTAAAAAGTTCAATAGTTATATAAACTGGGATTCTCAATATATATTTTAAATTATCTGAAAGAAGAATCTAGGCCTTGTGGTGGTTAGTTTATATGTCAATGTGACACAAGCTAGAAACACGTGAGAGTCATTTTCTCATTTCCTCAATTTCTCAATTGAGAAATGCCTCCATTCAGGTCAGGTGTGGAGGCACACACCTTTAATCCCAGCAATCTGTGAATGCTAAGCCACCATGGTGTACATAATGAACTTCAGGACAATTGGGTCTTATGTGGAGATACCCTGCTTCAAAAAACATAATTGCTCATAATAGTGATAATAATTGATGATGATGATGATAATAATTAGACTACAGACAAACATGTAGGGTGATTTTAAAATTGATAATTAATGTGGGAGAGGCGTTCTCACTGTGGGTGGTACCATACCTGAGTTTTATGCAAAAGCAGGCTGAACAAGCAATGAAGAACAAGCCAGTAAGCAGCACCCCTCCATAACCAGTGTATCAGCTCCATCCTCCAGGTTCCTTCCCTGCTTGAGTACCGGACCTGATTTTCCTCAGTGATGAACTACAACCTGGAAGTATAAGTGAAATATATCTGTACCTCCTCTCAAAAGTTAGATTTCAGAAGGTAGAGTATACAGATTGGGGAAACAGGCTGTCTCAGCAATCATTACTGTCTGAACTATGGTTGACAAATAATGGTTTAGCAAAGTCAGCTATAATTTCATAGGAATTCTTATTTATATAACTTGGTCACTCTATCACAACTCAAACAGCTCTGGGGACTTTCATAAAGATATGAACAATTGAGTACATGTAATTTAAAATCAACTGCAATATAGAATGTGATTTCTACCTTTGGGTCATGTTTTTTCTCTCTCTCTCTTTTTTTTTGTTTGTTTTCTATAATGTGATATAGTTCATGAACCTAGACTTTCAATAAAGAACAGAGAAAGTGAATAAATCAATATGGAAATAGTTATGCTTAAATAGTTTCTTAAGAACCAATGCCAAAATAAAACCAATATTTCAAAAATTATGCTATGTGAAATAAATAATACAGCCACAGTTTGAAATGATATCAAGAAGCCATCATGGTTTGAATTGTATTATGTAATGTAAAAAAAAAAAAATCTTCACATTGAGTGATTCTGGGGACGTACTCTCATTCTTCCTTTGTTCCTTTGCTAAAGCTTTTCCAGAACATCAAAAGGCAAAATGCATAATTCATTTTTTCTCTACGTTTCTCTAATATTTAAATTATATACCTATATATATATGTATATGTATATATATACATATATATATACATATATATAATATATAATATATATAATAATATATAATATATAATATATATTATATATATGTATATATAATATATATATATAATGTATATATTCCATTGTATTTGTGCACGTTCATGTTTATGTGCAGAAGTGTGAAAGAATGTACACATGTGTCTGAGTGGAAACAAGAGGTTGATGTGATTTCTCTCTTCCACATTATTTTTTGAGAAAGGTTCTACCAATAAAACAGGAGCTCTCTGATTATCTAGATTTGCCAGTGAGCAGCAGGAGTGATTTTAAGCGTTCTGTCTAAGTTCTGCCCCATGGTTACCTGGCAACAGCTAGGTAGGCCTGACCCAGTATAAAAGGGGCTATTTGCCCCTTTTTGCTCTCTTGCTCCTTTCTTGCTCACTTGGTCTTCCCTTCCCTCTCCTCTTCACTTTTCCTCCCTCCTTCTCCCTCTCTCCATGTGCTCATGGCTGGGTTCTAGTTCCCTTCTCTCTCTCTCTCTCTCTCTCTCTCTCTCTCTCTCTCTCTCTCTCTCTCTCTGTGTGTGTGTGTGTGTCTCTCTCTGTGTGTCTGTTTGTCTCTGGCTTTCTCTGCCTCTACTACCCTCTTAACTCCCCTCCCCATGCCCTGAATAAACTCTATTCTATACTATATAGTGTGGCTGATCCCTCAGGGGGAAGGGATGCCTTGGCAGATGCACACTAAGGCACTTCCTTCCCCCATACCTGACTACACCTCAATAGAACATACCCCTCTACCTCTTTATCATTTTATAAACACAGCAGTGGTTATCCCATCTCTACTTTCCCAGCGATAAAATGATAGATGTGCATCACTGTGCCTTGCTTCATATGTGGGCTCTGAGGTCTGAACTGAATTTAGGTCATTGTGCTTTCAGAGCAAGTGCCTTCCTGACAAAACCATCTTCTAGCCCTGTATCTTCATATTTTAGTACAACAGTCTTTAGTACTTAAAAAATAGAAGGAACATATACATTATGGTTTACTTATGAAACTATTGTTTGTAAATCTACAAGAACAGTGAATTAGCAGAGAATAGTGATAATAATTTTAATAAAGAAATGACAGAAGAGTCCAGCAGAACCAAATTTAAAGTTACAAACAAACAACTAAGAACAACAGCAAAAAGGGTTTCATTTTAAAATGTCAGCAAAAAGGATTTCATTTAAAAATGTGTTCCTGTGCCTCATAGATCCTTCCTAAAACTATTGGTGCCTAGGACATTGTTTTGCTTGTCATTGAAATTATCTTGTCAACTGCAAATATATAGTATTTTCTTTTATGAGCTTTGTTTTTTATGGAGTTAAGTTTCAGAAGGCATACATTACACAGTACTGAGAATTGTTTATCATCAATGAAGAGGGGGCTTGAAACCATTGACCTTGTTAAGTATTTTCTATTGAAAAATGTATCCATCTCTGAAAACAAGATTCGGGGAAAATAACACTTCTAATTTTCTCTAGCACTTAGTTTGTTCAAAGGACTATAGTCATTTCAAGAGGTGCTAAAATATGCATGCATAAGGCTTGATCATGCTAACAATGAAGAAAAAGTATAATGAGCATTGATTTGAATTGAAAAGTTTCAAAAGGATGCAAATTAGTATCTTATCTAAAAGCATACAAAATGTCCCATCAAGTTAAAGAGCAATTTCCCAGATTCTAAGCTCAGGAGTGTTTTAAAAAAACAGCCAGTATTTACCACAGTTGAGAGCAACTCACACCATCTCATTTCCCCAATGGGAGAGCACTTCAGAGAAATCAAGGACTCTCAACTCATATCAAAGTCTGTAAGTGAGGGAGGGGTGGTTGGGAATAAATGTCACTGTGGAAAATAAAATGTAAATTCAACTGTCAATCATGAGAGCAACTGATGCATTCATATCTGTTCTTGGGAGTTTTCTATTACTGTGTATCAGGTTGCTACAAATTCATTTTCTTAAAACAACATACCTTATTCTGACTTAGTTTTCTAAGTATGATGTCTGGGCAGATATTTCTGAGCTGCCTGCTTTTATTTTTCTAAGAGGAAAGTCAATATACCAAGTAGGCTATGGGCACATGGAAGCTCAAGGATAGGACCCATTCTCAAGGTCATTCCAGTTAGTTGGAAAATTCAGTTTCCTTCAGCTGTGGGACTACAGAGAAACAGATTACAAGTGTCTAAAAGAAAAAAAATAGTGTCATTTAGTTGTTCTAGTTTTGTTTTTCCTTTTATTTATCCCTCATGGACATTCTTTTAAAAAAAAATTATTCAAAGGCTTTATATATTTGGTAACGATTAATAACAAGATGCCCATGTAATCAGAAGTGTGACCCAAGACCCAACCTAGATATACCAACTACCTTTGACTGGCGAAGACACATAAACATCCAACTCCATGTTCACCTCTCTGGTTCTTCTCCTTCTCCTATCTCCTCCTCTTCTTCTCTTTACTCCTCCCACCTTAGCTTCTCCTACATATCACCCTTTCTGTTTAAAAAAAAACAAAAAACAAAAAACAAAAAACCTTTCTCTCATAATGAAATTAGATCATAACTATACCGATTTGTATCAGTAAGGTACAAGATGGACCTAATACCGAGTCCACCATTTTTTTTGACTAGACAGAACCTCTGTCATCTCTCCTAACTAAAATACTTAGTCCAAACCTGGCTTTTTTTCTTGGATTTAGAATGAATGTCAGCTGACAACCATCTCTCAAATCTTTTCTCTCAAACTAAATAGCCAGGATTGGCTATGAGACTATAAGTCTTCAACCCTGTCAGAAATCCATAATGACTGAGTTAACTGAAATTATGGGAAACACAAAGTATAGAACTTTATAAAACTTAGCCAATTTATAGAGACCGCTGAGCACCTGTACAGTCCCTATACTACAGAACGTTGGAGCATCCAATCGATCTTCAGCCTTCTGGCCCAGGATCATCTGACAGACCAAGTAATGCAGAATTATTAATGGCTGATTACTCTCTCTTGGCAGATATAATCAGTCGACTATTCTGCATGTGTGTCCTTTTCTGGACAGTATTTTGTCTGTAGATGAAAAGAGGCAATTCTTGCCTAGTGGCTGTCTCCCCACTGCTGGAGTAACTCCAAAGATGGTCAATTTCTTCTTAGAATCCAATACAGGAAAGCTGTCAGGAGCAGACAGGTCTATAATCAAAATGAACATTAATACAGAAATGTTTATAATGTCAATTCTGTGGACATTTTGAAAACCAACTATCCATGTAAGACAATCTGGACTGTTGTCTGTTAACTCCTCTCAGCTATTTCTAAATAAAATATAGAGAACACCCCAACAATAAACTCAGAGCCATGATTTGCTATAGGCCCTTAACTCACAGGCTAACCATCTCAAATCAGTTAAAAAGGGTTAAAGAAGAACTGGGTCTAAGCCTTGTATTCCTAAATGTGTTATATAGGCACAATTCCTATGAGAGTAACAATATAAATCTCACTTTAATAACAAATTCCTGTTCCAACAAAACCACTACTTTTTCCTAGAAAGACAGCCCAATATTAACCACCTCAGTCCCCAAGGCCAGGGAATAGGGGCACTGACTCTCCATTAACTTCTTCAAGCTGATTATGGGTGTTGACATTTTAGAAAAGGGGCTGGGGGAACAGTAAAATAATAAACCTCTGATGCTGTGTCTTCACTGCATCCAGCTGAAATTCTAGGACATCAGAGGTTTGAGCAGGTCTGCTTAGCTTGCTTGATGAATAGATTCACCAAGGCTGTATATTCTGCAATATACAATTCTCAAAACAAATTTTAGTACCAAGAAAATTTTTTGCTTGAATTCTGGAATCTAGTCTTCTGGCAGCCTGCCTGTCATGTCTAATCCATATAATTCTGGAAGGCAGAAATAATAGTCTTTTCTGAAAACACACAGACAAAATCTTTTTCCCTAAACAGAATATTCTTGAACCAGTAACCACAAATACCTTTATCTTGACCTCTTTCCTAGAGGAAAACTATAACTGCAAAACTAAAAATCATACCTATCTTCCTTCAGTATTTTGCAAAGCAGGAAATGAGCCCAGAATTCCCGTGGGGCCCATGTTAGATAGAACCCTAGTCTCCTATGAGGTAATATAACTATATCATTTAAACACATCTGGTTTACATTCTCTTTCTGTTCAGCGCTCTGCCTAGTACAGTTTTTTATTTGTACCATCTATCTGTTTGGCTCTGTATTCCAGAGCAGCTTCCACTTGTACACTGTACTCTTTACTCTAGAGCCAGTGACAATTTTCCCTAAGTTCCAAACCATGGGTGATGATCCCCATGTGATTCAGACAAATCTGTTTATAAATCTTTCCTAAAAGCAAATAATCCCTATATTTTAACTTTATATTAAATCAGTAACTGCTCCACAACAGAGGCTCATTTATTTGGCTCTGACTGCAGCAGCCTGCAATTTCTCACAGCAGGGGACCTATCTGCCAGGTCTTCTTTGTTCAGGGTTCCCACGCTGGAGTCACGTGACTCCTTTCAGCGCCAATCACTCACTCACTTTCTTTAAAAAAAAAAAAAATACAACTTTTACTCTCAGGTGAATAGACTTAAATTTCTAGTGAATTCGTGCCAGAAGTTGGTGCGCCACTTTGTTGTAGCAATTATTTAAAAACAACTGCTGGTCAAGCCGACTATCTAGGCTGCACTGTCTCTGCCTAGCTCAGCTGCCATGTTCTGAGGCCATGAGGCCACGTGGTGCAGCTAGAAATAGCAAGCCAGAAACACCAGCCCTGTCACCCACGAAAAGCCAGAGTGTGATATGGCTCTGCCAATCTTCCACACTGTCTCTACAAGGCTGGGCATTGCCCAGACCATCCCGCCATCCATGCTGGCCCCGTAGGAAAATGAGACTCTAATGTTTAAATTATCCAAAGGCTTTATATATTTGGTAATGATCAATAACAAGATGTGTTGGGCCTTGGATGGGGCTAAAAGGTTGCATTAGCCCAGAATGAGCAGGATCCATGTCTGGGTGGGAGCCAGTGCTGGGAAAAGGAGGAATGGGGGAGGGGGGAGATAGGCTTTCTCCAAGAATCTCTTATGGATCTTATAGGTGTGAATATATTCCAACAATCTTTAAAGAAACAGCTCTCTGAGATAATCTTGGCTTATTTGTATTTCATTATTGGGGGTGGGTTTGAATGAATATAATTTATTTGTGATGAACCATGGGTTATATCCTTCTGGGGAATGGTATGAAAATATTCAGGAAAAGAAAAAGTTATTGGCTGAAGGCTGGAACTAGTAAGATGCCTCATTAACATAGAGAGGCTTCCCAGGTGCTGGATATGTGACTGACTACTTGTGACTACCTGGTTGGGGGCTGCCTGATTATGAGCTCTGAAGCAGGCAAGGAAATGGAAGAAGTCCATTTCAGTCTTCCTGAAACTCAGGATACTATACTAACTATATAATCCTTTGTAGATGCTGCTGCCAATTTCTTCTACGAGCTTGGGATAAAGCTTGGCCTCTTTGGTACACAGTTACAGCCATCTTAGTTTGTTGATCGTAAGAAACATTTTCCAAGATAATCATTTCCAGGATCAGGGATCTCCTTTGACAGCATTCTCAGATTAGGGTTTTAGTTTTAAGAGTTTCAGATGCATTTTCATTTCACCCTTTCAAACTTTACATAGGTGAGCTGTTGTCTTTGGGAGTCTTCCCTTATGGTCTCCATGTAGAGCATGTCATTTTAACAATTATGACCTCATTTTTTTTGTACATGTGCATTGACTGATTTTAAAATTGTTTAATACTTTTAAGTCAATAATTTATATTTAACAATGTCTTTTTATTCTACCTGTTAGTCTTTTCTCTCTACAGACATGCGAGAGTAGATTGAATGCAATCTTGCTTTTAAGATTTCTCCATCGACATCTAGCCCTTTCTTCCTCAAGTACTTGAAATTTGTACGCAAGATCTTGATCATAGTCTAAAGCAGTGGTTCTTAATCTGTAAGTCATAATATATTTTGGGGTTAACTGAGCTTTTAACAGGGGTGCCATATCATTTATTCTGCATATCAGATATTTACATTGTAATTCATAACAAAGTCAAAATTCAAGTTATAAAGTAGCAATGAAATAACTCTTTCTTCTATAACTTTTCTTGGCCATAGTGTTTTATCACAGGAATAAAATAATAATTGATATAAACATAATGTTCTCATTTTCCTTGTGTTCAGGACAACAGAATATTTAACTACTTTCTCTGTAATGTTTTTAAATTGCCTTACTAGCCAGCATACGGAGTCAAGAATTTTGCATATTCCTGATGAAATAATGGTCTTACTTACATTGAATCATAAGAAAGTGGAGATGAACCATTCCCCACAATACAGTCCAATCATCTGTATCATATAGAGTAAGCTACCATATTCTTCACAACAGTGACCCTTCTCTTCTACTAAAAGTAGATTATTGTTTATTTGGAAACTATCTGTCTTAGGTTAGGTTTGGGAAACATGAGACTTTTTGTATCTCACCACAAAACTTTTCCTTATCTGCTTTCAATTATATTTTAGACCATGAGACAATTATTGCTGAGATATGAAAGATACCAGCTATTTCTTTTTTTTGTGTGTCTAAAATGAAGTTTCCTGTCTTTTTCCAAAGAAAATAATATCTATGTACTGTGGTGTCTTTTGTGACCCTTGATAATCTACTATAGAAGAGAATTTCCAAACCTTGAACTCTAACTCTTGGAATCTATGCTGTTGGAAGTCTGTTATTAGACTCTAAACAAAGGAATGACATCAAAAACACAGTTTCAAATTTTCAGCACCTAATGCAAGCAAATTTTCTGACATGGCCAGCCTAGCCAAGTGCCATCTTGGGACTCAGGTTTTGACCACACCTGTACACAGTTCCAGCTCCTGGAACTGTATCATTACTCACCCCAGCACTAAAGTCTATAAAACTTCGGGACTGATGAATCTGCCCCAGACTAGGGCCAAATAAACCTGTGTTTATTTGCTTTAATCAGGTGTAACCTGGCCTATATTTATGTCATGGAGATAGAAAAAATAACTTGTAACTTAGACTTCCAGCACCATTGATGATGGGATAAAATGATGGATTTCTGAACCCACAATATTCAGAGAAATTTTGAGATATGAGGATATGATAGAGGGGAAACTTGAGAAGTGTCAAGAATAAGATATAAAATAAAACAATGTCATAGGAAGATTGCAAGTCTTCCAGACAACTGGATATATACAATGATGCCTGTGCATAAATAAGACATAATATGCAAATGACCCTTAAAAAATTCACAGGGAACCCATCCCCTTTTGAACTTAAAGCCTAGACAAGTAGCTAGCTTTGGCTTAATTTAAAACTCTTATATCTCTCACTTAATACCTTATTTCCTTTTCTGTACCTGTTCAAGTGTCTTGTACATACTATTGTTTGAAGGTAGGGAACCTGAAGATATCAGGCCATGTGCTCAAAAGTCAACTATGTTTGAAATGTAACAACATAGTTTCAAATCCCTGTCAAATGTTATGATCTGTAAGAGGCATATCTGGATTAATCTTACTTATGTTAGTATTTTTCGTTCTGCTTACAAATGGTCAAATTATATTTCTCATTTTTCCTTCTTTTTATTCCAGGATTCCATATAGACCAAATCAATCATTTCTTTGGCAGAGAAGAAGAAATCAGAAGCCTTTCTTTTATACATGTTCTTGAAGTTTTAGACATTTCTGTCACTTAAGATCAAAGAAAATTTTGAAGAAGGGGATTTAGAAATGTTAATTATAGCAATACCTCCAAGCTCTTAATAAGAAAAAGGTTGATTAAATAAAGTCACAGTTTGGTATCACAGAATGCAGGGGCCATGCCTATAAATGTGACTTTTCTTGAAGAGAGAGCACAAAGAGCCAGCAGGAGAATGTGAGGACTAATCTGCTTCCAGCATGAGAGCACTTTCAACACTGTACAGCACACAAAAGACTAATTTACAGGGTCAGGAAATGTGACATTGGCAGCCTGAGCAATAAAAGCAACCAAAGAACATTTCAAATGGCAAAAGGCTTCAGCCAAACAAAATATTTTAAAATAGATAATCTCAGAGAGAAATGGTACTCAGCCATGATCTGGTTTCAGAAAATTTAACTGTTAATGATTAAGGACAAGGAACCTGGCCTTTCATAAAATATGCATTGAATAAAAATTTCACACTGTTGGCAAATTCATAAAAGAGTAAAAATAAAACTTACTTGACGTGATTACAGCATAAAAGAATGCTTAATGATAGTTCTTCAATAATTATCTAGTATATTAAGGCTGTAGGGTAGTATAATAAGAGAATAAGGAGCAAAGAAATAAGATGAACACTTATACAGGTGCTGAGCATCTGGGAAGATCATTTCCTGGTGCATACTTAGAATTCTTAAATATATGTTAAGGGTGAGATAGGAATTATATAACCAGTGAGGTTGTATATATTTAACATTAGGTAAGTTAATACCAAGAAAAATGAAAGCAGTGTAATAGAAAAAGTTGAAGTCTTATAAAAATTATGGGTTTTAAATAGCATAAAGTCAATTTTAGATGAAAGGTGAAGAGTGCTTTGGTCAAATTATTTTCTGCCTCATTTCAGCTGCTTTGACTATTTCTTTACATTTTCACATTTCACTATTGGTCTGCATTATAGACGAGTTTTCAACCATCATTTTCTAGCAATCTTTCACTTGTTTATTGGTACCTTTTTTTCTGGATGTGATTGTTCATTATGACACTCCTAGTGTGGAGTCCCTGCAAGTGCCATTGCCAGCAGAGAATTTATGCTGGTGAGATAAGTAGGAAACTTGGTTCAGTGCTACTTAGCCAGGCTGAATCAAACTTCTGGTGTCTGACACCAGGGCAGTTTATTTTTGACATGTTTTAAGTTCAGCGCAATTCTGGAAAAAGTTCCCTCTTAACAACTGTCCCAATATCATGTGTACAATAAGGCACAACTACTTTGAAACTCTTGTAAAGTACATGTGACTTCAATAGCTTAAGTACCTAAGATTTGGTGTAAACTCTGACCAAGATAACAGAGAGATGAGCAGGCTGTTGAGTACATGTGATACCTCACCTAGGGATGGGTTCTACTGACTGAAAAACAAAGGCCTAGGGACCAACAGTCAAGGAAAAAACATTCTGGAGGATTTGGCTGTGGCCTGGCCCTAAAGATAGCAAAGGTCACCAGGTTATTAACAACACCCACTTCCAGCATGCTGGATAAAAAAAAAAAAAAAAGGTATAAATTTCTTCCACTGAGGAGAAAACCCTGCATGATTAATATCCCTGGTATCTCTAGTGCTTGTCTGTGAACACTTGGGCCTTCTACATCATAGCTCTTGGGTCCAGAATCTCCAATGAATATAGACACACAATATGTATTGCAGAAGAAAAGAAAATTACTAAATAATATGAGTCTCAAGAATGAAGATACACTCTCATGCCAACTTAGACGTTTAAATAGGCTTTATAGTATATCTTCAGTATTAGGAAAAGAAAGCTTCCTGAGGGGATGAGGGTCCATATGTTCTTTCTGGTAATTGGAAGACTCATTTGGGTTAACTTCCCCTGGAAGGGATGATAATGAACATGTTTTTTGTTTGTTTGTTTGTTTGTTTTGTTTTTTTTTATCAACAACCTTCTGACTACGTGGTAATCTTACAGTCTTCTGGAATGCCAGAATGTCCTGTCTGGATCCAGGGCTAGAGAAATTGTTTAGGTACTGCTTTTTAGAGGAGTAATCAAAGTACTGCAGTTCAGTTACTGGCTTCAAAGATGCAGCTTAGGATTCAGGGTGGGGAGGTGTTCTATAATATCATCAGTCATACTAATATTTGACTAGATCTCTGGCAATTTGAATCATCCTGTTTATAAATTTGCCACAGTACTGTGCCTTAAATTCTATCTTAGACATCATTTTGGTTTCTGAATCTGTATGTTTTTATTCATTCATGATTTACATTGCATACTTTTACTATGGTCTTCTCACTGGCTGTGATATAAAAATATATATTTTAAATAGAATGTGAACATCACAGAATGGGGTAGTGAGATATTTCAACAGAATATTTGTGTGGCATTATGTTGAGGATTCCTACAGCTAAGATAGAAGCTATTTCACAGTGGCTGTGATTTATTGAAACACTCTTCGGATACTTCACAAAAATCACCTTAATGTAATGCCCACAAATAGCTACATTAGGAAAAAAATGTGCTTTCCATTTTATAGGTAAAAATTTTAGGAACAGAGTAATTTTCAGGTACTGTTACTGAATCTTTCTTTAAAACTCCTATTTGAAGCCAATTTGATATCTGTCTTTGGAGAAATGTATCAGTACCGAAATAAGTGCCTTACGACATAATATTAAAATAAATGTTTTCTATTAAGACTTACCTTTGATAATGTTGACCACTGCTTTTAAAAGGACCAATAAAACATTAAATTTCCATTTCAAATAATCAAAGGAAACCACAGAGCATTTAACAAAAGAAGCAGCTGACACATGTTAATGATTCATTAACAAGTAATGAAGCAAATGTACTTGCTTAAAACAATGACACAATTTCTTCACTAGACATCATTAATGTCCAACAAATGAAGTTGTCAGATAAAGTACTGTAGGATAATATTTTATCAATGATATCTTAAAGAAGTCATTAAAATAATACTTTCCACCTTAACCTTTATTTGTGAATTTCTGGTAACAACAACAATAACAACACAAGATGATTAATCTATGAAGCAACTTTTCTTGATCTTAGAGCATAAGCCATTGGTGTTCTGTTGAGGAACATTTCCCCTGTGCCTAGGTATTCAAGGGTCTTCTCCACCTTCCCTTCTATTAGTTTCAGTGTATCTGGTTTTATGTGAAGGTCCTTTATGTACCTGGACTTTAGCTTTGTACAAGGGGATAAGAATGGATTAATTTGCATTCTTCTACATGCTGACCTCCAGTTGAACCAGCACCATGTTGAAATGCTGTCCTTTTTCCACTGGATGGTTGTAGCTCCTTTGTCAAAGATCAAAGGACCATAGGTGTGTGGGTTCATTTCTGGATCTTCAATTCTATTCCACTGATCTTCCTGCCTGTCTCTGTGCCAATACCATGCAGCTGGGTTTTTGTTGTTGTTATTGTTGTTGTTTGTTTTTGTTTATTTGTTTGTTTGCTTTCCACTACTGCTCTGTAGTACAGTTTGAGATCACGGATGGTGATTCCCCACAGAAGTTCTTTTATTGTTGAGAATAGTTTTTGCTATCCTGGGTATTGTCGTTCCAAGTGAATTTGCAAATTGCTCCTTCTATCTCCATGAAGAATTGATTTGGAATTTTGATGGGGATTGCATTGAATCTGTAGATTGCTTTTGGCAAGATGGCCATTTTTACTATCTTAATCCTGCCAATCCAGGAGCATGGGAGATCTTTCCATCTTCTGAGATCTTCTTCAATTTCTTTCTTCAGAGACTTGAAGTTCCAGAGATAAGTAGGACTGTTAACCAAGACTGTTAGAAGACCGCAACATTATAATGATAGCATGTAATTGTTTGTTCACCAGGACTGGCCAGACATTAGTCCCATCCCCCCAAATCATGCCTTTATAATGTTAGAGGAATTTCTAACAGGGGTTAGTATAGGGTCACATGATCATAAGTTCTAGTCTGCCATTAAATCTCTTGTGCTCTTTCCAAAATAAGCATAATTCTGCCTTGTGGACAAAAGGATATTGGGTAACAACTACTTAGAAAAGAACAACACTAGTATAGTGAAAATAATACTGGTGATGTGTATATCTTTGCAAATAAATGTCCTAATTGCCTGAGTTGCCACCCTTGAAGCCTGTCTCTGTTTAAACGGTTCAAAGAATATGCTGTGTCTAGGACTTGAAGGAAATTGAAGGATGACACTGTGATAAATAAGCCTAAAGTGTATTTAACTTAGGAAAATCTGTTCAAAAATCTGTTATTTGGACTTTAGTCACAGTTGACCAGGCATTTCCACAGGAACGCATCCTCCATCTCTAAGTTTGCAGGCTGGAGACCATTTCTGTAAAATGGACCATTTATTATTTCCTAATTTTGGACAATGTCAGCAGCTTCAAAGCTTACTTTGTGTGTTTTGTAGACTGTCCTTAAATGTCATCTTTCCAATGTCTTCCTATCTATTAGACTGTAATTGGAGGCACTGAGGAAAAAGACATCAGGGATAAAAGACCACTCACACCATTTCAGATCAATATGATATATATGAACATCACTTGTTCTTTGATGGACAGATCCACGTTTTACTCATTGACCTCTTCTCTTTAACTTTTCAGAGGCAATCATCTGGCCCTTCCTTCCCCATATTAGACATGTGATGATAAGTCCTTCTATTCCCTCCAAATACTATGTTGGGAAGCAGAAACATTTCACCAGAGCAACAAAAGTGCAACCATGGTCTATAGAGCTAATTAAACATTAATCCTTTTCATCTCACACTGAAAGGCTTCTGTTTGTGTCTAAAATTTACTTCACTCATCTTATAAAAAAATCTTTACACAAGTATTTTAATTTACCTCTCCCCTCCCAACACAAAATTTGTTTATACAAAGGATTCTTACTTTTGACTTTTGAGAATTATAGGGATTTAAGTGACCAATCCTTTATTGCTTCTCTTTATTCCTTTTCTTCCATCCTTTTAAAACTAGCCAAACAGAAAAGATTGTGAGGTCAGATCCCAGACAATAAGGAAAAACAAAACAACAACATTAACTGAAGTGTAAACTTGTAGTTCTTTGAAAAGTTTTGTCAGATAATGTTTTGCTGGGGCACACAGGTGAAAGGATGTCCTGCTAAAGCAAACACATGAAAGATTGTTTACCTGAAGCAGACACAGGTGAAAGGAAGATTGATATATCAGACATGTGAAAGGACACTGATGAAGAAATATAAATATGACCGTATAGAGTGGAAAATGTGTACTGAGCTTTTGTTTGGTTCATTCCCTCTCATTATTCTTTGTTAACAACACACATGTATAGGTTCTCCTTACATAGTGTTGTTGTTGATCTCAAATTGTGGTAATGTTGCAATTGAGAGAAACTCACCTAAAAACCACTTGTGAGGTTCCTGGGACAGCCTTCTGCTTCTGCAGCCCTCACTTTAGGCTGGTGGGTGAGCATGGTGGTTTCTTCAGGATTGAACTACAGCTGCCTGGTGTCTACTTGCTGAAATGACTAGACTGTATCTGCTGGTTCATGCCTGGTATCTGTCTGCCTAGAAGACTAATCTGCAGCTGCGGAGTCCTATTTGGGGGTTGGTATGAGACTGAACTACCAAAAAAAAAAAAAAAAAAAAAAAAAAAAATCAAGCCCGACCCCAAAGAACTACTGCTGAACAGGTCCACCTTCCCCATATCCTAATAACTTTTCTCTTCAACTACCTCTACTGGGTGGTCGGTTAGAGGAAAGGTTAAACCCTTATTAAAAGTAGGTTGCAAAGAGTTTATGCCTACAAACAACAGCAATCAGAAATCCAAGAGGACTTTCTGTCCCTGGTGTGTTTGCTAACTGGGTTTGTCTTGGTGTATAATTTCTGGAAAAAAAAAGATTGACTTGCTGTGCTGCTTTCAATTTATTTCAATGTACTATTTGACACTTGGATAATCCTTTTTTCAACAATGACTAGTGCATGAAGACATGAAGCATTTTCATCCATGCAGAGCAGCAGGGAGGACAGATGACAGTTGATGCATGCTTTCTGCTGATTATCTGAGCTCCCCTTAACTCTGATAATCCATTCAGACTGTTCTAGACACACCACTGAAGATTGTAATCATTACTTCAGGTAATGGTTGTATGGTTTCCCCACTGTAAAATTGTTCATATTTTTTTCTACAATTGTCTCCCATATTATAAAAGAGTCATATACATGTAGCCCACATTTATGAAATAAGAAGAAATGAAACATGTCTTTAAGGGGAAATTGTGCAATCAATTAAAATCTTCATAATCGTAATTGAAAGAATAATCTATTCTCCAAATTTAAATTTGTATTCATACAGTCAATAATTTTTGTACATGTATGTAATTGCAGATAAGTACTATGTTATAATTGGATATTAATTTCTTTATTGTTGAAATATGGACAGGTAAAAGTGTTGTATGTATCATCTTCAGAGTGCTTCCATTGTGTGTGTGTGTGTGTGTGTGTATTTTTAAACATTTCTTTGCCAGATGGACACCATGATTTTCTTTATATTTGTATTTACAAACTCAGTCTTTGAACAAGTAATTTCCAAGAGTCCAGGTTTTCACATTTTTTAATGGTATATATATATATATATATATATATATATATATATATATGAACAAATATCTAGGAAGTAAGCATGAATATGGCTCCTTAGTTCTTCCAATTGAAAGAAAAAGCAGATAGATATTTGTGTTTTCTCATATGTCTATACACACACCTACAACTATGTGAGCCAGTCTGCATTGACTTAAGCATGAGTCCATGTTACTTTTTGAACTGTAATCAGTTTCCACATGAACATTCTAACCTATTGCTTATTCATAACTTCTCCTTATATCACATAGATGTTTAACTTTACTTTCTACCATACATTTTCACAATTGCTCAATTTTAATATAAATTATGCTGGTTTCAAAATTATTGACGTGTTCTCATAGGAAACAATTTCATAATTCACAGTATAATATTTATATATGATTTCTTTAGTCTTTAGGCCTTATAACATGCACTTACTTCTAAGTTTACATAGGCTAATAATTTTATATCCACTAATTATATTGTTTTGTGTATTTTATTTTTAATCTGGGACTTTGTATCCTAAGTTTTTTTGTTATTTATGTACATATGCTAACTTTTTTTCTTGCATTGTAAAATTCTATGTCTTGAAAACTATAAAATGCTATTTATTGACCAATGTCTCAAAGTTCTACCACCTTAAGTATTTTCAATTTACACAGTCAACCCTCATTTACCTCATAGACCCTGACTGTAATGCATACTTTTATTACCTTTGTCTTTTTTTTCTGTACAGAATGTGATATGGTCAGAATTATAAAATATGTCTTCTTGTCACCTTTCAAAACTACATTGCTTCATTTAGTGATATGCATCTAGACTACCTCAATTTTTTTGTGTAAATTTGTACATGCCTGCATTTCATATCTAAATATTATTTCATTGTATTGCTATACCTATTAACATATTATTTAATTACACTTATTCAAGATTGTGAATACAGTAGGCATGGGACTGTATGTCAATAAAACAGCACATACCTAACATATATGCAAAAGACTCCAATTGTCAATCCAACCACTACATCCCATAATATGTAGCTACTATAAATACTCAAATATAGGAATGTGTAAGAATGTGAATTTTTGAATGAATGAGTTTTATTTACATTCTTATCCAGCAATTATAGTGTTCATGTACAGATTTATAATCTGTAAACCCAAAATATGATCTCTTATCATCACAAACAACATGTCTACATGATAAGTTATGGTACTCTTTATGGCTTGTTGAACAGACTTGACAAATCTGGGTAATTTCAATAGAGATTATCACATCCTTTAAAAGAATTATCCAATCTCAGGGTGGAAGCTGGGACAATACTTAAGAATAAACCACTTTTAAGTCAAGCACATAAGAAAACAGAGAAAGTAAGCAAGCTTTTATTGAGCAACGGGGGGTAGAAAGAAGTATATCATCTGTCCTTTTTGCATGTGTACCTAACACTCGGGCTTTACAAAGATTTTCCCAGGAGCATCCTCAGCACAATGACAAGGCCTTAAGAATATGATGTTCTTTTAAGACTGGTAAACATACAGGGAGGTGACTTTTGTATCCTATGATAAAATTATTTTTGTTTTTGCAAAACCACTAAAACATATTCTGAAGTAACTGTTACACATCATTTAGAACAGAACAAAGTAAAAAGATCTCATAGTTATATTTTTTGGCAGATATTCACATAGTCTTTTATACACTATCCCATGGAACCAGTTTAGTAATAAAATAAACAAGATGTTTATATACACAACAATCTGAATGAGTATCCAGAAAATAGTGCTGAATGACAAATCAAATTCTAAAAATTACTTATTATATTATTCCATTTATAACAGATTATTGAAAATAAAACATTTGGGAACAAATGACAAGGTTCCTGGTTTCTGTATGTCAAGGAAGAGACGATATAAACAAACACACACACACACACACACACACACACACACACACATATATATATATATATGTTTTGTTACCTATTATTAATAATAAAAATATTGTATCATTGTATCTGTGCAGTATCTGTGTAGTTGATAAGATGTCAACATTGAGGATAATAATGTAAAGAGGTTATTAGTTAACATAATTTCTTACACTTTCATATGATTCTATAGCTCACAATAATTTAACCATAGGAGAGGAGTGACTTTAAATGAAATTAGAACATATCATCCTGGGTGAGGTAACTCAGACACAAAAGGACATGCATCGTATGTACTCACTAATAAGTAGATATTAGCCACAAAAATAGGACAGAATACCCAAGATACAGTCCATAGAACTCAAAAAGGTCAACAAGCTGAAAGGCCCAAGGGAGGTCACCTCAGTCCCACTGGGGAGAAAGAAGAAAGCAATCACACGTGGGGAGGGAGGAAGGTACCTGGGAGAAAAAGTGGACTGGGGTTGGGGTTGGGGAGAGGAGAAACTGATCTGGTATTGGGTGAGAGGAAACAATTGAAGCCCTGAGGGCCAGCAGAAAGAATGGAATCAGGAAACCTAGGGAGTTAGGAGGTTGGGGGAACCAGAGACCTAGGAGGTGAGAAACTCTCAGGACTCAAAGGGAGGAACTTTAGATGAAATGCCCAACAGTAGGGAGAATTGTAACTTTACACAACAAGGAAATCATTTCCTTATAGAG
Organism: Arvicanthis niloticus; assembly: GCF_011762505.2. NCBI lineage: Eukaryota > Metazoa > Chordata > Mammalia > Rodentia > Muridae > Arvicanthis > Arvicanthis niloticus. Next base: position 9,577,807 of record NC_047674.1, on the reverse strand, counting down.
CAATCCCTATATCTGTAATGTGTTTGTTACTGTGCATTTTCCTACCATAACAAATGCAGTACACTGCAAACTGTCTGCTTCCAATGACCTGAAACAGCAGGATGGACAGCACACAGCCCAAGGGAATGACTATCAATTTCAAAAGCAAAATTAAAAGTATAATAAAATCAAAACTAAAATATGAGCTCATTTAGGACTGCCATTTGAAGGGAGAGTAGTATTCCTTGCCAGCCACATGTAATTAGAATCTTGTCATTTATTTGATATTGTAACTAGTTTCCTTAACTAACTCTCAAGTGTTTTTTGAGAAACTACAGGTAAGAATGTCTTCAGTGGAAATAAGGAACAATGAGTAGACTTTAATCTGAATGTCCAATGTTCTGTTCATATAATTCCTAGAAATACATAATAGAAAATTATGCAAATAATTTTTCTTGTTAATGTAAAACTATATAATTTAGCATTTTTAGTGTGACGTTAGAATGTATACCTGAAAATCTAACTGTTAAAATAGCCGAAGCTCATTTGAATTTGGGAAGAATTACCATTTATACACACCCACACCATACACTTTTCTTCTCCTCTTCTTTTTCTTTCTTTTTTAAATTCTTTTTTGCTTCTAGAAAATGGAAACAAATGTGGAAGGTAATTATTAACTAACTCTAGCAACTAAAACATAGAACTTAAAGGCAATGTAGACCTTTGAAATTCAGGCCTCCTAGTGACTTGGATTCTATCTGTTTCAGTCAACTTGGGCCATTATAACAGAATAATGAGGAGAGTATCACTCATACACAACAGAAATTCATTTCTAATAGTACTTAAGGAAGCTGAGTGGATTCTTGGGATACTGTCATGTACAGGAAGATAAACACTGCCTTCTCATGGCAGAAGAGAATCAAAGAATCTACACTCACATTTAAGACTTCAGATAGATGCTCATCCTGTTGCTGAGTTTGGAACATTAATAACCTAATTATCTCTGCAGGGCAATACAATTATTTCACTTTTATTTATTGATATTCTCGTCAGATGTGATTTAACATATGAATACTAGAGATAAGAACATTCTAATGGTAGAAGTTACCAGAAACACCGTTTTAATTTTAGATGACTAAGAACCCTGAATATTAGAAAAGAGTTGTTTCCTTCTAGAATGAGATACAGCCTTAATAAAATATAGACTAGTATGTCTCAAGTTGCATAAAATGGTAAATAATATAATAATCAATTTCAATTAAATTAAATTTCTCTTTCTAATGAAGTAAAAATGTGCTTTGTAGCCATGCCCTATAGTCAGTTCCTTAGATCACGAACATTTTGAATCATACAGAAGGCAGTGTTTATGAATAGAAATTAATTCTTAAGATACACAGCTTTAAATTGTGATTATTCAGCTCAGCATGATGATTCACGTCCTTAATCCCAAGACTCAGGCATCAGAAGCAGGTGGTTATCTGAGTTTAAGTGTAGCATGATCTACATAGCAAGTTCCATACAAGCCAGGGAACCTATTTCAGAATGGTAGCAAAAAAGAAAGAAAAAGTAATTTTAGTCAAAAAAATTAGCAATGTGTTTAGTTAGATATATAACTTTAGTTAAATTGTGTCTTTGGTAAGGACATTTTCCCAAAAATGATGAACAATATATTCACCTAACAAATGTCATATGCTAGTCAATAGATTTGGACATTTGCCTTGATAATCAGCATTGTTTTATAGCTTTATCATATAGTATGTAAATTCATTTATAACAATTTATACAACCAGATATACATAAGTAATCTCTATCCATTCAAATGTCAGTAATATCCTCAATTGTCAAACTGTTCTTTTTTTATTGGTTATTTTATTTATTTATGTTTCAAATGTCATCCCCCTTCACAATTTCCCCTCTGCAACCTTCTGTCCCATTCCCCTCCTCTTTGCCTCCGTGAGGGTGCTGCCCCAATCACCTACCCACTCCTGCCTCATCACTGTAGCATCCCCTACATTGGGGTATCGAGCCCTCCCAGGACCAAGGGACCCTCCTCCCATTGATGTCCAACAAGGCCATCCTTTGCTAGATATGTGGCTGAAGCCACAGGTCCCTCCATGTGTACTCTTTGGTTGGTGGTTTAGTCCCTGGGAGCTCTGGAGGGTCCAGTTAGTTCATATTGTTGTTCTTGCTATGGGGTTGCAATTCCCCTGAGCTCCTTCAGTCCTTCCCCTAACTCTTCCATTGGATCCTCATGCTCAGTCTGATGGTTGGATGAGAGTATCTGCATCTGTATTGGTCAGGTGCTGGCAAAACCTCTCAGGGACAGCTATACCAATCTCCTGTCAGCAAGCACTTCTTGGCATCAGCAATAGCTTCTGGGTTTTATGTCTGCAGATGGGATGGATCCCTAGGTATGGCAGTCTCTGGATAGTCTTTCCTTCAGTCTCTGCTCCATTTTTTGTTCTTGTATTTCCTTTACATAGGAACAATTCTGGATTAAAATTTTTAGGATGGCTGGATGGCCCCATCCCTCAACTGGGGGCCATGGCTATACTAGATATGGTCTCTATAGGTTCTATCTCCCCTTTGTTGGCTATTTCAGCTAATGTCATCCCTGGTGGGTCCTGGGAACCTCTTGCTTCCCTCACATCTGGGACTTTCTAGTAACTACCCCTAGTTTACCATTCCCAACTGCTACAGAATTCTGTTCAATTTCCTGACCCTCTGTACTTCTTTCCTGTCTCTTCCCATATAAAACTGTTCTTTTAGCCCTGTAATTATAGTTGGATTTCCTGAGTATAGGTTACCATGAACGTTCAAAAAAATCAGAACTTGCCTTACCACCAGAACATCCATCAGCTGGATTAGAATCGATGCTATGACTTCCCAATGCCCATTGTGACAGACTGTATCATTTTTCATTTTAAGGCTAGAGTCAGCATTTGAACCCAGGCTCAGCATTTAATTGTCCGTTGACCTTGGGCAATAAAATTAATAATAATTCTATAGAGTTATTTTTTTTTGTAAAGAACCAATTAGTAATGGTCTCTCTTAGGCTAAGAATGTGACTCAGTGGTAGTATTTGATTTTAAACACTGGGGGGAAATAGAGAGAAAGAGAGCAGAAGAGTGCTTGTAATCTCAAACTATTTAATAAATGTGACCAAGTCAATTAATGATTATGATCTTCATTATAATTATGGCTTTGATTTTTTTTTACCTTGACTTTGTATACAGTTACATTTTGTGTTATTGGTAAGAGATATCTGCTACATTCATAAATAATGGTAGAGGCCATGGTTAGCAGTATAACTGCTATATATTGTTTTGTATCAGGAGATGAGCTTCAATGTTGTTGATGAAATAGTGAACAAAATTCAAGAGCAAAGTAACAAGTGAAGGACAGAGAATATGGGAAGGAAGTACTACTGGGATATAGACAGACTTCCTATTCTCTTTAATGTCCTCTTTTAAGAAGCTCTGAACTCCTTATAAATTGTGAATTAATTTGTTTTTCATGGATTAGTCACATTTCACTTATATACTCATCATATGAGCACAGTTCCACATCATCCATATTTCTGCTACCTAAATACTTAATTATATCTGAGCTTTAGACCTAGATGCTATAAAAACTGAACAATCCCAGAAATGTTATTAATATTTATCTGGGATTGGTATTATGTAAAATTTTTATTCATGAACAGAAAGCTTCTGATTGATACTCCAGTATAAATTAGCATGACCTTTAAGTAAAAATGATAATTCATAATTTCATTGCAGTGATTAGGGATTGGACTTCTGACCTCAATCTTTGTATGATCCACTTGAGCTGAAACCTATATCTTCTGAGAAAACTTACATATTCTAACTCTGCTGCTTCAAATCCTTGGGATCATAGCAATAAATCTGTTCAGGGTGTTCTGGGTTGCAGAGAACAGGAGACTTTACTCATACTAGTAAGATGGAGAGAGAGATAAAAGAGAGAGAGGGAGGGAGACAGAGAGAGAGACAGAGAGGACTAAATTCAGACTGAAATATAGCAAGAAATGTATATTTAAAAATAGATATTAATCAGGCATGAAAAAATTACTACTAGAGTATGATGTGTGAATAAGACTGTAAGAACAAAGCTATGAGATGATATCATGAACTAAACCTGAGTCTAGCAAGAACCAATGACTGCCCCATATCTACCCCAGTGCTCACCAGTTCCACTATAGTCTCTGTCACTAAACAAGACAAATCTAAGACTGAACATTGTTATATGATTTCACTATGGAATTAATTTGATAGTGAACATTTGCAACAAACTACGTGTTCAATTAAACCTACCCTTGAAACACCTCATCTATTCACTAATAATAACCACCAATGTATCACATGCTTCATTTTATGCTCATTTTCCTACCACAAATTTCAAGTTATAAGGTGCTTCCATGATTTGTCCAACTGTATTTCTAAAGCTCTTTGTTTTGGCTCACGGCTGCTATCACATTCTCTCCTGCCAAATAGAGAAAGCAAATCCAACAAGAATACTACATTAGATTGTGAGGCTATCTAGAGCTAACAGGCTCTTGAAGGAACTAAACTACTATGGAGTCATCTGTGAATAATCAATCTGGCATCTTTCACAACACTTAATACAAATCTGAAGGGAATGGACACCTGATACAAGGCAAACACACTGTCATGTAGTTTCTAAGTTGTACATGTAAACTTCCTCTTCTATCGCTAGTAACTGAATTTGTAATTGCAGTCAACCATGATAAGAAGCTCAGCTTTGGGAGAATGTATGATATGCAACACATATGTGTAGGAGTTTGTACTCTCTCCTACCTGTACACAATGAAAACTTTTATCTAGCTGAAATTTCCCAATGATTGGATTCTGAACAACATGCCAACTCAAAGAGCTACACAGGTGTGAAGTCAATTCTTTCTAGAATGATGATATTATGTTCCATCATAGAAGGCTATGATTTACTTTTAAAAATATAGGAAAATACAGAAAGAGAAGGGTTACCCAGTATGGAGCCTGCTTAAAGAATTAACTATTAAAAGTGTGAGATCAATGGGATTTGGCACCCATTGTTGTATTCATCCCTATGGGTAGACGTATATACATATACATTTATACTTATATATAATATTCATAAAATAATAACATTGATGATTTGAACTCTATCTTATGTGACTAAAATGTAACCTATAATTCATTATGTACTATGATTATAGCATATGTTGCTACAAACTTTTGATCTTGACATTTTTAATAATCCTTAAAAATGATACTATTTTGTACGAGACTTAGTAAAATGTTTTGTTTTCTCTGAAATGAAATATTATAGGAATATGGTATTTCAGGCTTTGGAGGAAGATTATGGAAAATAAAACATGTATATACTAGTATATTATTATTTGTGTCTAAATAACATTTGCTTTTAATACTATATTTCTGTTCATTAAATTTAACCTCATAATAACCCATAAGCTAGCTGAAGGTCATTCCAATTTTAGAGATATAGAACATGCTCAGGAAAGTCAACTTGATGAATGTTTTTTGTATAGTAAGTGGAAATTACTTGGTTATTTTAGCAAGTGCAGCATTTTGAGACTAAAGTAACATAGAAGGTAAAAGATAATTTTTCATCCCTGACATTCAGCAAATCCTATATTGGTTATTATTTTATCAATTTAAATAATCATTAAACTGATTTAATAAGTTATTGTTTGAAATAAAATAAAATTTGCTAATTCTTTAGAAATCCTGGATTATACTAAAAAGCCTGGAAATCATCATTACTCCTGTCACAAAAAGCAAAAAAAGAAGACAAGTTAAAAATAACAAATTTTTATAGGTCTGTCACGTAACTGAGACCACATAGCAATATTCTGATCCCCTCCACAAAAATTATACAAATGAGAAAAAGAGTAATTATTTTTTCTAGAAAATAGTTTCAAGGAGGACTTAAATGGTAATTGATGTATTACTAAATGATGACTATTAGTTAATTGATTTTAGAGATAAGATCTTCCAATGATTTTTTATGAAATATATCAAAGAAACTCCATTAAAATTAAATATATTTTATAGTTTATTATTACTATTATTATCATTATTGGTTTGAATGTGTTGTCTCTGTGTGTATGTGTGTATGTCTGTGTGTGTTTGTGTATGTGTGTGCATGTGTATGTAGTGTATATGTGTGTCTATGAGTACATATGTTTGAATGTGTGTGCATATGTGTGTGTGTTTGTTTATGTGTGTGTGTGTGTGTGTGTGTGTGTGTGTGTGTGTGTGTGTGTGTGTGTGTGTGTGTGTGATTGAGCAAGCATGTGAGAAGCAGAGCTAAGTCTGGAGGACAGAGGACAACATTGCTTTCAGGTTTTACTTGTCTCCTTCCACTGTGGGTTCACTATACTTCACAAATGCTTCTACTGGCTGAACCCTCTCTCTGGGGACTATATTAAATTTTAATGGTAAAAATTTGTGTCATATTTAGGTCATTTAGAAGTAAAAAAGCTAAGTTTGAAATAAAAGCATAACCTTTTGTTTGCTCCCTTAAATATGCCTGTCATAAAATGTTAACAACTTCAATAAAATTTGTCTAGTATGAGAGAGGAGATTTACAAAAATAGAGTTCTCTTCAGATGTCTTCTTTCTCATAAAGATAAAATAAAATAGATTAATAAACACCTCCCCAGTGATTGATATTGCAGGATTATAATCCCAATAGCATTAAAGGACAGAACATCAAGGTATACTGGTCTTCTGTTATTTAAATCTAATGGCATTATCACTTTGTGGCTCTAAACTGATTTTATTTCTTCAGCTTTGTCAACCCATCTGACCCTCCTTTGCTCTCCTCCAATTCTTTAAATAGTTTAACTATTTTGGATACATGTATCTAACCTCTGTTTTTCTTTTCCTTGGATTTTGGGAACAAATGCATTGTCTTTGGTTTCATGCTTTGCAGATGTTGAATATCTTGTTCTGTGATAAAGTATATTACAATGCCCATTTCTAAATGGATTAGGTGATAAGTCTATGAAGTTAGTACTACTAACTAGAATAGTAAAATTTTAAAAATGCAGGTTAAATCAAAATGAGATAAATATATTTTGTAAAGAAGAATTTGAGTCTGTGGAAGCCAGGAAGTCAAAGAATAGCTTATTTTTGTTTGTTTGTTTTTGTTTTTTATAGTTCAACTGCGTATACCTCCACTATATACATTAAATTCCTGTCTCCAATGTTTATTCCTGTGATGCTTTAGCAACAGACTGTGCAACTATATTAGAGTAAATCTATTAGATGAGGGCAGGTCAAATGTAACTTCTAGATGTTTCCCCATTGTTGCAAACACAGAAAAAGAGGACAGTACCATGGGAAAACAAAGATACAGAGATGAGGCAGCTCTGTAAATATAAGGTTGAGACTACACCTATGCTGCCATAAACCAGCAGAGACTGTGTACTCTCAGACGCTGGAAGACACAGGAAAGCATCTTCCCCTGGAGGTTTTCTTGGAAGTATATCTCTGTCCAACTCTAATTCACACTTCTAGGACTGAAAGCTGCAAAGAATAAATTTATACTGTTTTAATCACCTACTTTAATTTGATGCAGCAACTCCAAAAGGTTATTTAAACATATTTACAGAATTTGTATTTTCTATCACATTCAAACAAGCTAGTCTTAACATAATTCTATTTCAAATAAAAACTTAGATATAAAAGTAAATTACTACTTAATAATTTAAAAAGACTGAAAAATTAAAGTATATGTAATTAAACTCCAAAGTTCAAGCCTATGTTATTATGAAGTGAGATTTCCCTGGGAAGCAATAAAAGTTTAAAATTAAGTGTACAAATCAACAGAATTGTCCTTATCACCTGACCATAGATAGAAATCATGTGATTATATAATGTAGTACAGAAATAATCATGCGATAATTCCAGCCTTCACTGAGGTTTGAAAACTCAGCTAACTCCTTGATAAGTAATTAAAAGGATAACGTCTAAAACTAATTAACACAGTTCTTTGTGAGGATGATCAGGTCATTCTTCCTCTAAGGCAAAGAAAAAAAGACAAAGATGATAATTGTTAAAATTCTTGACATTTTCTTACAAATAATGGCATTGAAATGGAAATAAAAACTCAAATTACAATATATGGAGGAGGAAAAACTAAGAAATGTGAGAAACAATGTTTTCCAAAATAATGATTTATGTAGTAAACTAAAATTTATCAAAATTCTCTTAGAACTACTGAGTTATTAAACCCTGTGTAACATACAAGAGAGGGGGAAATGATGCATTTGTTAAGAGCGTTGGCTGCTTTTCCAGAGGACTCCAGTTCAATTTCCAGTACCAATACAGGAGCTCACAGCCATCTGTAAATAGGTCCCAGAAAATCTGTTACCATTCGCTGGCCTCTGTGGAGACCATGCATACAAACAGTGTACAACCATGCATGCAGAAAAACACTTATACTCATAAAATAAACTACAGTTTAAAAAATAAGTATAAAATCCAAGTTTTATACATATAGAATTGAATGTCTGATTTAAAAATGAATACCATCATTATCATATTTGTAATATATATATTAAAACAAATATAATCAATATCCTAACATTTAAATCACTTAATGTTGAGGACTAACAAAATTGAAAGATCATATCATGCTTAGTATTAACAATCAATTTATCAAGGTCAACTATTCCAACTTTAAAAATTTATTTATCCCAACTCTGCATCACTAAATTTCAGAAAATTATCTTCTGGATAGCAGTAGACTTATTGGTATATTTCATGGAGTAACCAAAGGCTCATCAAGTACCAAAGACTTCTTAGTATAGAAGAAGAATGGTGAAAACTGTCACTACCTACATTTAGTATTTACTATAAAACTATAATAAGACGGAATGGTAATGCTGTAAAAAAATGTGACAAACATATCTGTGGAAATGTTAGTAGAAATTAAAGAAAGTAACAGCTCATAAGATCAATCATTCATTTTCCTAAGGATCAATTTAATTCATACATAAAACATTGTTTCAATAGTTGGTGCTGGAACAGGTAGAGAACTAAATTTAACAACAACAAAAAATACAAACAGATCCTCTGTTGTAAACTCTGTCATTCAGCTTTGTTCATTATATTATCTAAGATTAAAACCTAACGAAGAGAAAATGTTTATTTAGTGTATGTTCATAACCAGTTGGCCTGGTAACTTTGGGGGTTGTTGATGAGCTGGCACATCATAGGATCAGCAAAAGGTAAAACCACTTCAACGGGCAGTGTCGCATGGGAAAAAATGGCTTAAGCCTTACTATCATTTCAATCCCATTAGGTCTCATTTTTTTTTATTGAATATTTTCTTTCTTGACATTTCAAATGTTGTTCCCTTTCTCAGTTTCTCCTCCTGAAGCGCCCTAGCCTATCCTCCCTCACCCTGCTTCTATGAGGATGCTCCCTCACCCACACACCCACTTCTGCCTCCCAACCCTGCCATTACCCTACACTGGGGCATCCAGCCTTCCCTGGACCAAAGGCCTTTCCTCCCATTGATGTCTCACAAGGCCATCCTCAGCTACATATGCTTCCTACCAACTTCCAATAACATCACACTGATGATCAAGCTCGAACACGTGCAACTTTGAGAGAGAAATTTTAACTACAAACCTTAGAATTCTGTCCCTGGTACGCAAAGGCTCCGGTACCCAAAGGCTCTGGTTGACGCCAACCCAAAATGCTTTAGTTTATCTGTGACTTTGTAATCTGTGTACATTTAATTTCATTTCTTTATTTGTATGTGTGTGAGTTTTTGTCTACATGGACATCTGTACAAATTGTGCATGTCCAGTGTCTCCAGAGGCCAGACGTTAATAAATTCCTGCAATGTTGAGAATTGAACCTATGTCCTCTAGAAAAGCAGGCATTGCTCTTAACCTCTGAGTCTTCAGCCCTGAGAAACCCAAGAGTCTTATCTGTTTCAATGCTAGTCAAAGGTTCAGCCCAGTCACCTCAGAAACTCAAAGCAAGTTCAACTGTGAGCTGAGTCTCCAGCTTCCAAATGCTGCATGGGGTTGATCTTCCTGCCTAGATCACGATTTTTGTAATCTGTTTAATATCTCCCAATGCAGTTTAGCAGCACCAGGAACTTATCTCACGTGATTAATAATTTAGTCACAAACTAATTAATAAAAATATAAATTATTTCTCCTTAAAAATTAATTCAGAGATGATGAAATGGCTCAGCCCTGTTAGGCTGACAACTTGAAGCCAATCAAGGGACAGAGCAGACTCTGAAAAGTTAGCCTCTGACTTCTATACCTGTGACCTGGCTTTTCCATGTGAAGGCTCTTCTCTCCTCCTTCTCCCTCTCTCCTCCGTCTCCCTCTCACCCTCCCCTTCCCCTTACTCCTCCTTCTCTCTCTCTTCTCTCTTTTTTCTTCCTCTCTGTCTCTCTCTTCTACCTCCCTTTCTCTCTTATTCTCCCCCCTCTCTCACAGACACACCACACTTGCAAATGCACACTAATAATATTTAAGCAAAACAGGAGATTAATTTGAAAGCTAAAAAAAAATCAGGTTAACCTTGATTATTATAATATTAGCCCTACACTTTCTTGTGAGTATGCTGTCCTATAACTATTGCTTCCAAACTTCACTGAACAGTGTACTCAATTTTCAGAGTGATTACTAAATTGACCATTAACAAGAGAGACTTTAAAAACAAAACTAGAAAGAAAAGCAAAAAAAAAAAATTGCTAATTTTGTTATTTTTACTTAGGGAATCAAATTTGTAATTGGAAAAGTTAATTGGCTAACCCACCAACAGGATAAGAAATATTGTAATATATGTATAATCAAAGGAAACATGAACAGCAATCTGGGTCAAAATCATCCAATATAAAATATAATTGTATTCAAATGCATTGTTTATTTGTTCTTCAAAATTTCACTCTGAACTCTTGTTTAGTTTCAGAAAACACCTATAAGTAATGGCTAGTTAAGTCCAAGCAAAAATATTCCTCTTGAAACTGACAGTTCTGAAATTAAAAAAAAAAAAAAAAAAAAACAAAAATATCAAAAACTAAAACAAACATAAAACAAAAAGAAAAACTTTTCTAGTGAGTTTCTCACTTCAACAGTAAATTCTAACATCTCAGACAATGATAAAGAAAAACACATTCATATTACAGGGCAACATTTTCTATGATGACTTAAACTTTTGCTTCTATCAACATTCCCAAGAAAGTGGTATTTTCTTTTTCTCAATAAATTTTTCCTCAATTAACTTAACTTACATTCAAACAATCTCTCACTAGCTTCAGTTTTACAACATGACAGAATGATCAATTGCTTATACTATTAGTAATTTTCTAGTTTTTTTTCATTACTGCCATTATCACAATGCTTAACTCTAACTAACAAGCAATATGTCTCCTTCAGCACCAATTTTAAAACCTTAGATGCAGATATAATGTTTCAGCTAAAGTTCAAAGTATTTTGTGATGAAAACTACTTTCTTGGTAACATTTGTAGTTTCTTCATGTCTATTTGAGAAAGCAAACACACAAGGCTGTCATTTCTAATGCTGTTCAATCAAATATTAAAGATAAAGAGCTATCCAAAATAGAAATCACTATAGTCAGATAAACTTTCATGACAGGCCTCTGTACTCTACCAAGATGTTGTGTTCATCTTCATCTGTGTTTCTTTTTCTCTAACAAACACTATGAACATAAAGATATATGAAAGTTTCTTTCAAAACTGCATGTAGGATCGAGGTAAGCATAAAAATGTAGTTTGCTTTCTTCCCAGTTATAAACATTATTTCAAATGTAGATAAATTAATTTGATTGATATTCATATTTTCCATAAATAAAAATATTGTTTATAATTAAATTATTTATCTACTTTAAGGATAACTATTACTATGTCTGCAATAAGAACACACTAGTTCCATTACAAAAACATTCTTTCTTTAAAAAAAAAAAAAAGAATTGTATGGAAAAGTTTAAAAAAATAAAAAGAATTATCATCTGTTATCAATGAATGTCCAGAAAAGCCACTCCATCATCAATATTTTTATTCCATTTTGAAACAAATAAAAAACAAGACACAATATATTAATAAAAAAAATGCTTAAGAAAAAAAAAAAGTAATTTCAGGCATGAATCTAAATCTTAGGCTAGAACAAAGAAGTAGGCCTTAGGCATGAAAATGAGTTTGGGATAGGACAGGGAAGTAGGGTCAGATATTTTGGTCATCCTGGTAAGCCCTTAGAAACAGTGGGCATGGGAGTGATCACGGGACTTTGTTTATTGCTTTGCTTGTTTTTTGACTATTTGCATCTATTGTATTGCTATTTCCTCAACCTATAACTGACCTTAATACTTGCATGTAATTAAAATGGTATAAAAGCAAAAAGAAGGATGGGATAGGGGGTTTCTGGGGGTGGGAATGGGAAAAGGGGATAATGTCTAAAATGTAAATTAAAAGAATATCCAATAAAAAAAGAGGTGATTCTTGTGAAAACAAACAAACAAACAAGAACCAAAACAAAAACAAAGCTTCTCAAATGCAATTCGGCTAAAATCAATGTTAACAAATCAGATAAAACATACAGATTTAAAAAAACTGTGACTAAATAATAATTGCTCATAAATATGAATAAAATTATAATTGTATTAACTTTAATAAGTTTGGATGTAGTCATGAATCAATTCAGTAAATGTGTCATGTTATTTGTTTATGTTTGGCCCTGTTCTTTCTGTATTATTTTTTTTTATCAATTTTCATTTCAAATAGAAATAATTTTAATTACTTGCATGCGAGGTACAATTGTATCTCATGAGTAATGATTTTTAAATTTACAACTTTTATATAGGAAATATCTAATTATGTACTTAAGTGTGAAATCTGCTGATTTACTACTAGATGGCAGAATTAACATATTAACATGCCTTATTCCAATTGCTTCTGGCTCATCTTTCTGTAAGAACTGGTTTTTTTACTGCTATAGACCATATTGAAATGTAGATAACAAATATTTAGAATTAGAATGGTTATATCAATACTTGCCAAATTACTGTAAGTTTAGTATGTTATGATACATTAGTCTAGACTTTTCTTAATTTTGTGTCTTGCTTTATATCATCTTCAAAACTTTGAAGATTTAATTTTTTTTGGTAGTTTGTTTTTTGGGTCAAACTCTCACTAGAAAGTTCAGGCTGATCTCAAACTCATGATCCTCCTGCTGTTATTATGGCATGGATGACTATGTCTGGCTTTCTCCTAAGTCTTCTTTAGTTGAAGATGCGTTTATCTTCTGTGATTATATATAATCAGTTAAGGCCAAGTTTCATCATGCCTAGCTTGAAGCTATTTAGAGACAATAGTTGCAAAATTGCAATCAGTGTAAAAGTGATTTTAGGCCTTGTATTGGAGTTTGAATAGTAGAAAATTTGAGCGGTCCCTGGGACCCTATAGGAAGAACAACAGTATTAACTAACCAGACTCCTCAGAGCTCCCAGGGAATAAGCCACCAACCAAAGAGCATACATGGGCCAATCCGTGAGCTCCCAGGGAATAAGCCACCAACCAAAGAGCATACATGGGCCAATCTGTAGCTCCCACTATATGTTTCAGAGGATAGCCTTGTCTGGCTTCTGTGGGAGGGGAGGTTTGCTGCCCTAGAGAAAAGGCATACTAGAGACTTGATGTGGGAGTGGGTAGGTGGGTGGGAAAGCACCATCTTAGAGGCAAAGGAGGGAAAATTGGGTGTGGGTTTTGGAGAGAGAGGAGCAGGAAGAGGACAGCATTGAAAATGTAAATAATTAAATAATTATTAAAAAATAAAAGAGTGCTTGCTAGTATATAATCAATAAAATATTTAAAACTATATTTATACAGCTAAGCATTGTTGTGTCTGCCTATAATCCCAGCACTTGGAAAGTCAGCCTGGGCTAGACAGGAATGTCTTAAAATAACAAAACTCAAACCAAAACAAAACAATATTAAAAATAAAATAATGTCCTTAAACAAAAGAATATTTGATATATTAAGAACAAATGTATTTTATTTTTTCACTATATAATTTAAAAGTCCTTTTTTTATGGTGGGGATCTAAATACTCCCTGAAAGTTTGGGACTAGGTCCCCAACTTGTAATGCTGCTAGACTCTAATGGTAATTAAAAATTGGGACTATTCCCGAAAGTTAGTTCCTTGAAAAAATTGCCTGTGCCCAATGAAAATACCAGTTCTTTCCTGTCTATGTTGTTATAGACTGGCCACTGCAGAGTGAGCACTTTCCTCTGTCAATGCATCAGGCTTGTGTAGACCTGCCTTCCCCAAAACCCACAACTTACAGAACAGAAAAAAATAGTCGGAAATGATGAGCCAAAATATTTTCTTTCTTGTTTGAGTTTCATTTTCTGGATTTTTGTGATAATAATACAATTTTAATATTATGGATTTTCTATTTGAAAAGAATGCATATGCTGATCATATACAGTAACCTTCTTTGTTACGGTGTTTTTGTGCATGTACATATGATATATGTCAGTCATATTCACTCTGTTTTCTGCTATATGTATGACTCAGTTCTGATGAAGCTCTCCTTTTTCCCAGCCAGCCTTCCTTTTGGCTTCTAGGTCTTCCTCTTCTTCAGTAAGCCAGTGAGATCAATGAAGATTGTTGACAAAAGCATGCAGGAAAGACTGTGTGTAACAGCCTGAATCACTGTCAGAGGCAACATCACTGGAAAAAACTTTCCCACCCCATCAAACAGCAGGGATTCTTTACAGAAGTAGAGTCAACATGGAAAGGAAAAAAAATTTCTTTTGGTGATTCAATTTGGAATACCTTTTCTTTCTCTCAAAAATTCTCCATCAATCAAATGGTACTGACATTCTAAGTGTTCCCTTGGGTCTTTTGTGTGACATGACTAATGATGATAAAGTGTGCTAAACATAAAATGTTTTCACTTTACAATAAGTCTCACTAGCCCTCCCTTTGGGTCCCTTCCCTTTGTCATTTCCAGTGAAAGAACCCAGCAGAGGCACAGAAGAGGGAGATTCATTGCTCTTTAGAAGAAAACATGTCCAGCAGAGAGAGTAAACAATGGCTAGAGAGAATGCAGCACCAAGCTGCGTATTAGGTAAGTTTTGTGCTATTTTTAAAGTATGTGGATAAATAGCTTTCCATGAAGGGAATTTTTTTGTTTACATGACTGAGTGAGTCATTGGGATTAAGTCTTTGAAGAGGGTACAAATGCTGTCTACCTTTCTTCTTTATTAGAAAGCACTTTTCTGGACAGTAATTTTGTGCCCCTTGTCTCTACGTTGGTCCAAAGATATGACTCAGATCCCATTCTTTTGACCTGCATCTGAAGTCCTTTGTTTTGAAGGTCTTGTTTTGTTTTGTTTTTTTCCTAGATTCACAAACTGCTGACTCAGAAGGAGATGTCAAACAACAATGAATTTTAAGCCTACTCTTATCTAGATCCCTAATGAAAACAAGGTAAATATCTTACCAAAGATTTTGCATATGAGAAGATTCACTTATGTTAACTATGAAGCTTGCATCATTGAATGGCTCTCTTTGAACTTGTACAAAATTGTCTAAGTTGCTGGATGGTGGACATTTTCTTTCTACTTATTATATAAATGATGAAGCTTGTCTTGTTTTTCACTTTCACAAAAGGCAAAACAGTATCCCTGGGATTCATTAATTAAAAAATTGCATGGCAGAAGTTGAATCACCTGACAGATGAATGAAGAATTACAGGATACTCTGCAGATGTCAATTAGAATATCTGGCACAGTGCTACTTCTTGCTAATAGGAAATGCTGTAACAGAGGAAACCTAAATTAAACTCCAAGGCTTTGGAAAGTTAAAGATTAGAAACTTTTAAGTGAAATCCTTGATGAAAAAAACATATGTGACAAAATCATTTAGCCACTTAAACACATGCAAGGGAAATGTTGTTTACCTGGAAAATGTTAATTTTGTTTTCATTAGCAGAAAGAAAGTGCAGACACTTACAACAATGGAATATATAAGTAGAAAGCAATTAATTTTTATTCTGGATGAGAAGTCTTTTAATATTCTAGCTCTAGAACAGGGGTTTGCACAACATTTCTTCAAGGACTTTTAGGAAACTTGGAGTTTAGTATAAAACTGTCCTGGCTTTTAAGTATTTACCCATTAGCAATTTTTTCTTCACTAAATACTTATTTTTGATCAAAATTGTTTTTATGTTATATTTTTAAAATTTCCTTTACCAAGATATAGACGTTTTTCAATGTTTAAAATATCATTATTAAATTCTCAATATGACTCATAAATAACATCTAGATAAATATAACAAAAATAACTTTTAGAAATTGAGGATATTTATTTGAGTTGCTGTTCAAGGTAGTCCAAGTGACTCCCAGAGTGATATAGGTTATTGTGCTTGGTTGCCTCTCAGAAGCTGAATGTAAGTACTTATTTCTCAAGACTCTTCACAATTTAGACACAGTTCTTAGAAGATTAGAGCTGGATATGATTAGAATTAAGGTCTTTTATATAAGAGAATAATTACTGATATTAGAAATCAACAATAAACTCATCAGAATATATATATATATATATATATATATATATATATATATATATATATCTTGGAGATTGCTCATAAAGTCCTGTACATACTATGCAAAAGCTCTCCCACTGTTACTCTTCCTGCATGTTAAAAATATTTTATATGTGTTAAGCAACAGTGCTGCCATAGCTATTTCCTGAATGTTCAATGAAGAATTAAACGTTTTTTTTAAGGTTCTGGTAGGTTAGCCCCAGGCTTTAGATAGCATTTCATGTTGCTAAACTTTGTTGTAGATTGCTTTGATGGGCTGCCTGGTTGGTGGATCATATACTCAGGTGAATTCATGTGAACCTCTCCCCATTTTAACTGGTCAAATAAAGGCCTGTGATTGGGAAATGGATGTGAAAGGTGAGGCTGGAGGTTTTAGAGAGGGAGAAAGGAGGAAAAGAGAGGTAGAGGAGAAGATGAGGAGATGGAGGAGATAGAGGAAGTCAAAAGAAGAGGAGGTAGAAGGAAGATGGGGTAGAATCACATGACCTGGAGAAGACACAAGTAACAAGAGATCTCATAGCTGGGGAATAGAGTAGTGTAGTGGTAGATCTACCCAATCTAGACGTACAGCTTATAAATACTATAGGTGAGCTATGTGTTTCTTGCATGAGTTTATTGGGGTTGGAGATTTACTAAAACAAATTGATGCCTAACATTTACTACAACAAAACATAATCTTTCTGTGAGTGCTTCTGACCTTTCTCTTTTGAAATTTTTGTTTTTTTTTTTATTATAATCTAATTTCATTTTGCCTTTCCTTTACCTCCTTTCAAGCCCTCTCATATGCCCCTCAGTACTCTCCTACAAATTCATGTGCATTTTTTTTTCATTATTGATACTGCACACATTTTTGTATCTGCATATACTTATATATCTGTAAATATAATCTGTTGACACTGTATACTGTTGCTTGTATGTATGTTTTCAGGGCTTATTATTTTGCACTGAACAAACAATTGTTGTGCTACTCTCTGGGGAAAACCACTGCTTCCACTTCCAGCTTTTTTCAATTGTCTATCATCCCTTGTGCAGGGACGATAGAGTATTCATTAGAGTATTAATGTTTGTGGGACTTTATGTGCTTCGCTTCTGTCATTTACTGTGAGAAACAGTCTCACTCACAGCAAACGTAGTGATCCACTGGCTCCTACAATCTTTCCACAACATTCTCTGAGTTTTAGTGTCGGAGTGCTTTGTAGATGTATCCACTGGGACTGGGCTCTACAACTACACATTTTGATTGGTTGTGGTTTCCTGTAGTATTCTTTGTCTGTTGCATTCATATGTTTCCTTAGTGAAGGCTTAGGACTAAACTTATCCATGGGTATGAGGATATATGTTTATATGTTAGAAAGACCATCTTAGCTTAGTAAAATAGTGTCCGTAGTTTCGTGTCCAACATCCATGATTTCACTAGCTCTGATAGTTATAGCAAAGGATATCCAATGTATTCTCTTACAAAATCTCAAACAACCTGAACTAGGACTAACATATGCTTTAGCTAAGAACTACTGTCCATACCCCCAATGGACTCTATGTTCTGTTCAGAGATAATTGCACAGCATGTTCATTGCTGTTCTAATTACAAAGGCTAAGAATGGATATCAGCTTTGATATCCACCAACTGTTGACTAGGTAAAAAAAAATGCATCTACATAATGGAATATTTTATCTTTAAAGAAATATAAAACTATATAAACTTCAAGAACTGAAAGGGACTGGACAATAATAACAGTGAGGTAACTCAATTCCAGAAACTCATAAATTGTCACACATATGTGGATTCTAGCTCCAGTTTTTAAATATTTGTTTAATCAAACTTGAATATTTATAAATACCTAGAGAAGAGGATAGGGCTATGGTGGTGGTGGTGGTGGTGGTGGTGTGTGTGTGTGTGTGTGAGAGAGAGAGAGAGTGTGTGTGTGTGTGCGTGTGTGTGTGCATGTGCACATGTGTACAAACATTTATAGACCTTAATGAGAGAAGATAGTACACATAAGATATGAAAATAGGGTTTACATGAGGAAATTCAGTCTTGCTAATGTTACCTTGAATCACATTGTATTTTAAAATTACAGAAGTATAGCATAAAAAAATCTTTAACAGTTTGTTTAAAGCATTAGACAAATGGAGATTTGTTATAGAAACAGTAGAAAGTTAATATAATGAGTAAAATGGTTTGATGGCTATCCTGAACACAGGGCTGAGCACCATTCATGAACTACTGTTTAGTATAATATAACAAGCAGTTCCACTATTTCAGAAACCTACAGAATAACCTTCATGAGCTCCTGTAAATTCTGTTGATCAAGATACACACACACAGAGAGAGAGAGAGAGAGAGAGAGAGAGAGAGAGAGAGAGAGCATCTTAAATCTAACTACAATATTCCCAATAAATTGCCTTTGTACTTTGCAATGTACATGTAAATTCTGTATAGAGAACTCACATGCTTTTGAATGTTCATATATATACATACATATCTATATGAACATATCTATATCTATATATCTAATATCTATCTATCTATCTATCTATTTGACCCATAATATTGTAACAGGTTATATTCCAAATTTTTGCATTCTGACAATTTAAAATAAGTAATTAATAATCATTTACCAGATACTGTAAGTCAAATGTGCACTTTAATTGGTATGTGGTCTCCCAGTCCTATGATTCTGGCTAGCAACAGTGCGTTGCAGGGCCTAGTCATTAACACTAACCACCCGTGGCTTTACAATGCCATTCAGCACATTAGTATGAAGGCTTAAAATGCTTTCTATTTATGGTGTGTATATTTGCATATAAGCTATGATAAATGAAGAACATGCATGTATTTATAAATAAATACATTTTCTCGATCCATATTAGCATCTTAGAAATTAGAGAAAAACTTAGAAATTGGCATAAAGAAAATTATAAAACTCTCTTCCTCATCTATGAAAAATGCTAGTAATATTTGCTTGAGTCATAATCATTTCAGCATTTACCTGATGATTTGTTGAGGGCAGAGTCTATTATTCCTGATCTGATGTTTAGAGATATTTTTCATTGTACTTATGTCCTGTTTGAATCATCAGAAAAAATGATGGGATTGAGAAATAGTAGTAGTCTTAAGTTATGAAAAAGCAACTATATATTACTCATCATCAAAATACCTCAGAGACCTATGACTTATATTTTCATGAGTAACATTCCATTTACATTGTCATTTTACCCTAAATCATCCCCTATTTCTAAAAGGCACATTTGTTACTCCACTGAGGAATTCTGCACAGAACATCAGAAGTCCCTGCAGAATCGCTAAGGCATGATGGGAAAACACTAGAGATTTTCCATTACGGAATTTTCATAATTTTGGCAAATATAATTTTATTCTACTGCAGATTAAGTACTTACAGATAAGTTACTTAGAAAAATAGACAGTTTAATTAGCTCAGTGGATATCACACTGCACTTAAATTAATAAAAGCAAAACTAACAGTAATATCCAAAGTTAACAAAATTGTTTTTACTTAACCAATAAAAACAATATTTAATGTATGTTTATGGTATAAAAAAATGACCATGAAGTGGTGGGACACAGCTTTAATCCAAGCACTTTGGAGTCAGAGGCAGAGCAATCCATGAGTCTGAAGCAAATCAATCTCTCTCTCTCTCTCTCTCTCTCTCTCTCTCTCTCTCTCTCTCTCTCTGTCTCTCTCTCGTCTCTTCTCTCCCCCTACACTTTCTCCCTGTTCTCCTTCTCTCTTTAGTTGTAAGAAGGTGAACAACTTACCTTTAATTTATGCTTCCCACCACACTGAATGTTCATGTCTTGGACCAAAAAGATGGAGCCAGGTGAACATAGATGGAAATTTTAGTACTATAAGCAGACTCAAGTTTTCCCATTTTTGGTTGATTATTTACTCAAACATTTTTTTTCACTGTGGCAGAAAATTGGCTCACGCAAGCCTAATAGCTATATTTGAAAGATATACTCAATTGTAATACTCCAATACTTTTAAAAATAAACAAAGTCTGATAAAAATATGAAAATGAAGATGTTCTAATATCCCAAAGTAGTACATTTTAAGATTCTTAAATTATAAATCAAATGAGCATTTAAATGTTTTGCTTTATTTTTACAAATAGGAAATCAATGCAATATGCCCCAAAATGATTCCCTGTTTTTGCTAGTGTAACTAGACTAAATTTTTCATTCCTAGCTAAAAGAGCTATTAGAATAAATCTTTAAAAATTATGCTGAACTCAGAAGGAACAGAATCTCTCACTGTTGTGATGGTTCTTCCAGTCAAGCCACAATCATTTGCGGGCATTGAGCTATAAAAGATCATTCTGACTGGGCTTATTTAAAGTTTCTATTACTTACCCTCACCATTTATTTATTGTCCCCAATCAGCTGGAAACACTGTATGAGTCCTAGAAGAAGTGCTTGAGACTGTATATATATATGTGTGTGTGTGTATATATATGCACATATATATCAAACTGTGTATGTATGCATATGTATATGTATTATGATCTAGAGAGAGTATACATACTTATACTCTAGGCAGAGTATTTAAACACACACACACACACACATATATATATATATACATACATATATATACATAAATATATGGAGGGGGGAAACTAGAGGAGGGAGGTCCATCTACATGAATACAGGAAACAGGGAAGTGCAGTTCTCTGCTGTTTAAGGCTTAGACATAGCCAGTTGAGGGAAAAGAATCCACATGTCTACAAGTGATCTATCACCCATCTTCTGCAAGGAAATCTATTGAACCCCTTGGTTTTCCAGTATGAAGTTTGGTGGAGTTGTAAACCTGTTTGGCACTAGGATCTTAGGAGAAGGAATAGATATGACTTAAGTCTCTGCTATAGGAGGGGATTTCATCATCATTAACTATATGTTTATTTAGAGGAGAGATTATATGTATGTGCGGATGTATGTACGGGGCTTCTGTTATGTGCTTGCATTCAATATGTGCCAATGCATTTAGAGGTCAGACGTCAACGGAAGGTTCCATATACCTTGTTTTGAACAGGTTATATCATCTGACATGGAGTTCACTGACTATCTTAGGCAGGCTGGTCAGTGAGCTCCAGAAATCTGTCTGTATCTGCCTTAGTAGCTGAGATTGTTAAGTACCTGCTGTCATGCTCAACTCTTTCACCTGATTCAGAGATGAATTTCAGGTCTTCAAACTTGGATGGTGTGGTGGTTTGAATATTTTTGGCATGGGGAAAGGCACTATTAGAAGGTTATGGCCTTGTTGGAGTGGTTGTGGCCTTGTTGGAGGAAGTGTGTCACTGTGGGTGGTTGTCTTTGGAGTCCCTATGCTCAGGCTCTGCCCCGTATGGAATTCAAGCTTCCCCCTCACTGCTTTTGGGTCAAGGCATAGAACTCTCACTGTAGGCTGCCATTCTTTTTGCCATGATGATACTCGACTAAAGCACTGAAACTATAAGCCAACCCTAAATAAATGTTTGCTTTTATAATTATGACACTCTGTTATGCTTGCAGAGACGACCCTAACATAACTATCCTCTAAGATTCTCTACCCAGCAGCTGACTGAAAGAAATCTAGAGACCCACAGTCAAACATTAGGTGGAGCTAAAGAATTCTTGTGGAAGAGTTGGGGAAAGGATTGAGGAGCCTGGAGGGATAGGGACTCTATAAAAATACCAACAGAGTCAATTAACCTGGTACCTTGTGGGCTCCCAGAAACTGAACCATTAACCAAGAAGCATGCATGGGCTGTACCTAGATCCTCTACACATATGTAGCAGATGTACGGCTTAATCTTAATGCAGGTCCCCCACAACAGGAGTAGGGGCTTACCCTGACTCTGTTGCCTGACTGTGGATTCTGTTCCCCTGACCAGAATGCCTTGTCTGGACTCAGTGGGACAGGATATGCCTAGTCCTGTAGTGACTTGAGGTGCCAAGCTGGGTTGATACTCAAAGGAGATGTTCCCCTTTTCAGAGAGAGGAGGAGAGGGCATGAGAAGAGGGGCTGTGTGAGGCAAGGACTGCAAGGAGAGGGGAGCTATGACTGGCATGTAAAATTAATTAATTAATTAATTAATGGAATAAAAAATGAATTGCCTTGCTCATGGTGTCTCTTCCCAGCATTAAACCCCAAACTAAGACAGATGGCAAACACTTTGAATAGTGAGTCATCTACACTGGCCTAATCATTTTTTTTTAAATCTATTACCTTAGTTATAAAGCAATATATTTTTCATCTAAAAGATGAAATAATGTTCCCCATAATTAGGTGGCACCACTAAAAGGAGTTACTATTACCTTACATTAGTTGATGTTTAGACTTTAGACTAAAACACATTTTTCTTTCTTGGAGTGATGGTGATCAAGCAGACCTCATACCTGCTACACAAGCACTCAGTCACTAAGGTAAAATCTCAATGTACGGCTCAATCTTAATGCAGGTCGCCCACAACGGGAGTAGGGGCTTACCCTGACTCTGTTGCCTGACTGTGGATTCTGTTCCCCTGACCAGAATGCCTTGTCTGGACTCAGTGGGACAGGATATGCCTAGTCCTGTAGTGACTTGAGGTGCCAAGCTGGGTTGATACTCAAAGGAGATGTTCCCCTTTTCAGAGAGAGGAGGAGAGGGCATGAGAAGGATAATATTATTGGCTATTACTTTAGATCATAATAAGGGTCTCAAGCATACTATGCAAGTACTGTATCACTAACTTAATTTCCTACCTAAGCTAACTTCTTAAGGCTACCCCTCTTCTTCAATAATCTTATTTTCTTCTTTCATTCTTGTAACAGAATTCTGGAAATTGAGTAATTATGTCTTAAAATAAGCAAGCATACCTATGCCATTGAAACAAAGTATTTTTGACAACTACTCAGCAGTCATATTTGTAATCTACATCTTCAATTTAAAATTTAAAATATCATTGATTTCATCATACACACTTATAATACATCACTGGGGAGGCAGAAGAAGGAAGATCATATATTTGAAGCCAGACTCAGATATGTTTTAAGACCATCTATCAAATACAAAATTAAAAGAAAATAACCTAATATATATAGCTAAATATAATCATGCTGAAAGTAAAGTGTCCTATGACTTCAATCTTCATCCATAATTTTCTTAAAGTAAATGTGACCTTTTAGATTGTACCTAATCCATAAGAAAACAACTTTTGTAATCAATTTTACTCTGTGTGAAAGCTAGAATATATATATATATATATATATATATATATATATATATATATATATTTGCTAGAATAAAAATTAGCAACAATTTTAAGAGTGAAAAATGGAGGGAAAGGGTCTTATTTTAACATTAAGAATTTCATGAAGAAGCCAGGAAAGGAGGACAGAGCTTGTCCAACAGCCAACCGTGACCCCTAGATGTCAAAACACATGATCTACAGCAATGCTGCAGAGCAGAGCTGAAAGGTCACCCTATGTTTACTGAATATACAGTTGATATTCAAGGCCAGACAGGGATGAGTCAAGTACATTTTCTCAGAGAGTGTGCCAAGGTGACTCTGAGGTCACCGTGGTCAATGTGCACAGTGTGTGACTAAAGGATAACAAAGTCAGGAGATATTCAGTCCTGACATCTGCCTGCTCATTTTGTGTAGTCTACAAAGGAGCAACACTGAAGTTTAAGTGAAATAGAAGATAAAAATTGCTTGCTTTTTTTCAAGGAAAATCTGATACAGTTTAAGTAGCATAAAGGATTAATAACTTGCACTAATTTTCAAAAGATTATTTTCTTTTAATCTTTATTTTTATTTAGATTATATATGCCTCTCTCTCTGTCTCTGTCTCTGTCTCTCTCTCTCTCTCTCTCTCTCTCTCTCTCTCTCTCTCTCTGTGTGTGTGTGTGTGTGTGTGTGCGCGTGTGCGTGTGTGTGTGTATGTGTGTGTGTGTGTTTCAGAGGACAAGTTGCAGGAGCCAATTTTCTCTTCCATTGTCGGTTTTTTGTTTTTATGGCAAGTGCTTTAACAGCTGAGCCATCTTCCAGACCATGCCTTGTTTTTATTCAGCTCTGGCAGAAATGGAGCATCTTCTCTCTTGATAAATGTAGGGGAAACCTCAGAAGTGTTGGCAATACCCATGTGTTTGCCATTAGAAAATAATGAACTATTTACTTCCCAGATATTGATATTATCTCCAAGAATTATTCATATGCATCCAGTTTTCCTTTTTGATGTGAGGGTATGACTTTATTTCATCTTATATAAACTATCACTGTGAAAAATCAGGGCAGGATCTCAAGTAGGGATGGAAGCTAGGGACAGAAAGTGGAAAAGATTCATATAAAGGGCTACTGCTTACTGCCTTTTAAGGCTTGATCAGTCTTGTATTATTGTTGTTCCTTATCCACATTTTTAAATAAAACATGTTTATATAATATATTCTGAACATGGTTTTACCCACCCACAAATCTTCCCAGATCCACCCCACCCCCTTACACATCAAACTCTTCACTCTTTCTGTATTTTTAAATTTTTTATTGAATATTTTATTTATTTACAATACAGATGTCATCCCCTTTCCCCATTTCCCCTTCCTAGAACCCCCATTTCATCCCTCCTCCTCTTTTATGCTTTTATGCCATTTTAATTACATGCATATATTAAGGTAAGTTCTAAGTTGAGGGTCTATTGCTAGACTCTCTCTGTGTTTAAAATAAAAAGCAAACAACAGCAACGACAAAAACCAACACAACACACACACACACAAGTCACAAAACACAAATGTGTAAATGAAGCAATATGAGAAAATAGTCTACAGAAATGGCACTAAGTTTGTTTTGTGTTGGCCAGCTACTCCTGGGTGTGGGGCCTGCACTGATGACTCTTCCTTGGAGAAAACCTATTTTTCCTTCTCAAGCAGTTACCAATTGCAGGCAGCTTCTTGGTTAGGAGTGGAATCCAGTGTTTACTTCCCCTCTAAGTGCTGGAACCCCATCCGGCTTGAACAGGCCCAGTACATGCTGACACAGTATCTATGAGTTCATATAGGCATCTGTCCTGTTTTGCCTGGAGATCACTGTTTTGTTTGTTTCATCCATCACCTTGGACAAAGGAGACCTTTAAATGAACAGAATACTATAAAGCAATGTTAGATTGTAGAAATAATAAATGACTTCCTAAAAGTGGGATTGGAAGATAGAGAATTACTAATTGTTTATCAAGCACTATCTTCTGGTTTTGTTCTTATTTTACAAATTTGACATGATATCATTTTATTACATTTTAGTTTTAATAAATTTTGGTAGACAAAGTAACAGGCTTCATCATGGTTTCTTTGGATATATGTATTTCATTATTTTTTAACTTTACTTAGTCTCCTCATTTGCTGTCCTCTTTCATGCTCCCACATCCTTTGGTCTGGTTCCCATGCCAGTTCATCATCCCTCTACTTCTGCCTCACTATCATGTGTTGCAGAAGTCTCTGTTTTCTACCTCCAATAACGTCTATTTCTCACCTTAGAGATTTCTACTCTATTTTGATGACTTACAGACACACATGCATGTGCGCATGCACACACACACTCACACAGACACACACGCACACACACACACACACACACACACACACACACACACACACACACATCCATACTCACACCATCAGAAAACAAACAACAAATGAATGAAATCACACTATTTAAAATCAGGGTCTCTTGATTATACTACATTCCCTCATTTACCAAAAGCTTTTGTTGAACCCCAAATCCTTTACTTATTAATTTTTAGACTATAATTCTACTTGTGGTAAGGTGTGTCAAATAGTTATTACCATAGCATTGTTTGCTCTGTTCTTGTTTATCTTTGTGGCCATGGCAATCACCTATGGTCAGAAAAACACTACATGCCATGTTCTTATATTATGATGGGTCAGGATAAACCAAGTTAGTAACATATTTAAGGACAAAATAAAGATTGATGACAAATCTAGTTCACCATTGATTTGCTTCTCTAAGATTTCTAGATTCTGCAACTCAAGGAATCCATAACTAGCAAAGAGAAAAAGAACTGTGCGGCAGTCTGTGATTTCCTGCTGTTATTGCAATCTTTACCATGCACATAATTTAAATTGAGTTATGCTAATTCTGTTAATAGCCAAATTAGTTAGGAGACCCCCTTATCAAAAAGAAAAAAAATAATGTGTGTAGTGATGAAGCAAACAGTTTACTTGTTCTGGCTTTGTAAAAATATATTGTACGCTTGGACTTACTGATTTTCCAACTTGTGGTTTGAATGTGATATGCCCCATGGGCTCATGGACTTGAAGATGTGGTTCCTAAGGAGTGGTGCTTTTTGAAGAAGTAATTATTTAGCAACTAGAGTTTTCCTGGTAAGGATATGTCACAGCAGGTACTTTCTGAGGTTTTATAGCACAATTTCACTTTTTTTTCCCCTATGCTTCCTATACATATATCCAATGTGACCAAGTACTCTGCTTTCTGACTGTTAGGTTAGCTGCAGTTTTCTGCTTCAGTATTTTTCTGCCATGATGGACTGTACCCCCTCAGAAGTGTAAGCTGGCGTAAAGCCCTATCTCCTTTAAGTTGCTTTGTGTCACAGTAGTCCATAGCAACAGCAGAATTAACACAAAATTAACTCCACAGCAGTCGTCTTATGTGTATTTGATCCAGATTTTGAAATTACCACAAAGTTGAGAGACATTTCCAAATATTGCTCCTTAGCTTAATTTCCACACCATGCCCTCACAGCAGTGAAAGACTTGTCTTTTAAAATTTTGATCCTTTTTAACTATTCCTCAGCACAAAAATAAGCTGGAATTAGATCTTCAGTTAGGAACTACTTCAAAGAAAAGACATAGGTTTTATTGAATATACAAATTAAGGATTGATTAACTAAAAGTACTCATTAGAACATTTAAGGTAAGAATTAAGAAGACCAATCACCACTGAAATATAAGATTGAGTATCATTAATGGCAGCAGTGCAAAAGTGTCACTAAGCAAAGTAAATCAGTTAAGAAAAAGTTACTCAAATCTATAGGCACAGAGGAGGGAATAGTAGAACTCAGAGTGCGGCCATTCTGTTGAAAGGACTAGCAGCAGACCTTAAGAGCTGGTATAAAGCTAGACTGTCAGGCCACTGGTGTTCATTAACGATTTGACTTAGTGTAAGAGCGAATTTCCTGGACATAAAATAATTTCTTCAAGAGATTCCCAAGTTAAGAATTATCTTCTCATGGAGACTAAAAAAAATAGGAAGTTTGTCCTGGATCACTTAGAAAAAACTTTATTGAGTTAGAATCCTGGCAGTCAGCATAGTAAAATAATTGTAGCTTAAAAGTGCAAAAGAAATATTTTCTAATTAAATCTAAAACAACAGAGACCAGGGCCTAGTGACAATAAATCTGTTAAAAATTTAGTTAGCTAAGAGGAAAGTTGTGTTCTCTTGTTCAATGTATGGCTAATACTGAAGTGTAAAGTAAATATTATAGGGCATTAAAGATCAGAAAAGTTTTTTTTAAAGACATGCTACTGTGGGGAGCCGACAGAAGGTGGCTATCATCCTTGCAGCCATCTTGAGTCATATACCCTGAAAAGAGACTTGATTACAATAGCCTACAACAGCTGAGCACACTCTGATAACATCTTGTTTTAGATACCCAGGATTTTCCCTTGGGTGTGTGAGACTTAAAGGTGTGTGACTTAAGGGCGTGGCTTAGAGATCAGATTTAGAGACAAGACCTAAGGGCATGACTTAAAGGTGTGACTTAAAGGCGTGGCTTAGAAGTTTGACATATAAAAGGTGAGAGGCAGACAGAAGAAATTATTGTTGTTAGGTCTTAGGCACTTGGCACTTGGAGGAAGAACTTGGATTTAGACATTAGGCACTAGAACTTGGAACTGGAAACTTGGAACTTGGAGGCACTAGGGACTAGGAACTAGGGACTAGGAACTCAAGACTTGGGACTTGGACTAGGAAGAGATACTGAAGAATAAACGTGATTGAATCACAGTCTGTCTGGTCTCCATTCTTCGAGTCTATCCTCACTCTCTCTCTTGCTGAACCCCGACCCGTGGACTGGAGCAGCTTGGGGCAGTGTGGGCTCTAACAGTTTAGCCCCCAAGGCTTTTGGCAGTTTGGGTTCCAACATTGATTGAGTGGTCCACGACATTTTGGCCCCCAGTTGTGGGGCAGCGTGAGCCGCAACATGCTACTTAAAACAGTGGCCAAATAATAGAGAAATGAAAAACAAAGATGAGACATACTCAAAGATTTATTCAGATTATTTAATGCCAGTAACAACAAATTTGAAAGTAAGATGCTATTCTGAAAAAAAAAAAAATCATCTTATGAATCCAAACAGGCAGGTATGTACAATAAAGCCTGATGTCATTCTCTTTCAGTTTGGCAATTGTCACAGAGACATACTAGATGATCATGTCAACAGGTTTAATCTAGAATTAAAATTTAATTTAGAATGAGAAACTTTAAACAGATTTGTTGTTGGGGGAGAACAAAAAATCAAAGGAGGGATTTACTGACTGTGCAAAAGCAAAAGACAAGGTATTGAATTTTAGAATTTTTTTTTTAAAAAAACTTACAGTTATAAAATGCTATAGTAAAGAGATACAAAAATATAATTGTTTAAGAGAATTTGATTTCTCTTTCACAAAATAGGTACGTGGTAAGAAATTTGTGGGCTTCCGTCTCTTCATGTGATGTCCATTGATGGTACAGAGAAGCTTTTATAACTGTTCCCTGCTGATCATTAAGGGAGAGAAAAGATTCAGAACCTACAATTTATAAGCAGGGTCCAGAAATAGTACTCATCACTTTTATTCACCTCACACTCAACGGTGAAACATCTGAGGATTAACAGAGCATGCAGTGTAATTTAGACAGCACTCTAACTCTGATGCAGGGGCAGTCTAATAACCAACCTGTCTGCTAGGTGGTTCAGAGCTTTCAAGGTTTCATCCTCTACAGACAGTGTTTCAACATATGTTTAGGGACTATTAGGTCTACCTGCACTCACAGGAGACACTTGGATGTTTTTCTTTGATTAAGATAAAAGTACAGTATGCTCCCAGCACTGGTTCCTCCTCTGATATCCATGACTACAGCTACAGTCCTCTGATCAGTTTTACTGTTCCTCAAACTCCAAAGGAAGAATACTGTTAATGATTCATTGCATGGCTGTATTCGACTTCTGGTTTTCACATCAGGTCTTTTCTGAGTAACAGGTTATTCACGTTTTCTCTTTGATAAAATTGAAATATTAAGAATGTACCTTTATTGCTGTCCTAATAGTGTGTACAAGTAAGAAGACTTGTATTAGCTAAGTTTGGCAGGTTCTAGGAAATAAGGGATATTTAAAGTCTAATGGTATCCCAGCTTTACAGGTTGGACAAAGCTTAAGAAAATGGAGTGTGGGCTCAATTAAGATTAAATTGTATTAGAAGACTCCAGCATGAATGCTCAGTTTCTTTGAGAAAGAAAGACATGCCTTCTAATTAACTCTTTAGTATCTGACAAGAGGAATATATAATTTATAAAAAAAATTAAATATTTTATTTATACTCACATTTTTCAATTAAAATCAGGGTTCAATTATTTAGTAACACTAACAACAACCCATTATATTAACTATGCTAAGTGCTGTTAATGTGGTGAACAGGTTTTTTTTGTTGTGGTTAATTAATATTAGAGACTTCAGTTTAATGAGAAGAGAGGTAGGCAAAGAGATTATAATCATGGACAAAGTCAATTGATTAGTAGAAACTCTTCAAAATGCTATATTTTAAAAGAATAGAATTGTTTTTGTACCACTAAGTCTTGCTTGCTATTGCTCTGATCGAACACCATAACCAAGGCAACTTGGGGCAGAAAAAAAGGTTTCCAAATCACGAAATCTCAAACAGGGCAGGAAACCAGAGGCATTAGTTTATTTCCACCTACCTGCTAACCAAGGTCAAAGTCTACAGTTGTCCTTAAAAGCCTTCTGCAATGGGCACAAAATGTGGCAATACCTTTGTCAGCGGGGCTGCTTCTCTGACCTTGTCTGGGGGGAGTCTGATGTTCCCACCTGATGAAGGTCACATAGCCTAGGTGAGATTACAAGTTCAACTTCCTCTTTTTTCCTTCCTCTTTTCCCAATAAGAATCTGCCCAACAAGTACCTGGGATTCCTGGAAAGCTTCTACATGCAAATGAGACATTCACAGAACTTTAAAACTCTAGCCTATGATTTTTCATTTACCCTGAAAAAATCTTTCCCATTCTTCACAGGCCACATATACCCTTTGTTCACCCTGAATAAAGTGAATGAGTACAAGCCCACTCCGAAAAAATGGTATGTACAAGTTAAGATCATCTCAGAGAGCTGTTTCATTGACGATCATCAGAGAAGGCCTTTCTTTGCCTAAAAAACCTCTAAGAATCCTTGGAGAAGGCCACCTCCTCTCTCCTCTTGCCTCTCCCTGCTGGCACACAGTTCCAGCTGAACTGGGATCCTGCAGAACTCCACTTGTTCTGGACTCTACTTCATACTTACAATCTGGTGTGCCACAGGGCCTGGGCACGCTGATAGGGAGGGAGCAGATAACATAGAAAAACATTTGGACTCCAAATTGCAGACAGTGTGAGTTGATGAGGAGACCCCAGAGGAGTGAAGCTTACTGACAAAATGGCCTACAGGCTTGCATACAGCCTAATCTTATAGAGGCATTTTCTCAATTGAGGGTTCCTCCTCTTTGATGATGCTAGCTTCTCAAGTTGACATAACTAAGCAGTACCAGAGCTTGTATTTCATGATTGTAAGCTACATGGCATTTTGAATCTCCAAATATAAATCAACACAAAAAATTGAAACATGTATTAAACAATATTTTATTGCTTGCTCTAAGTTCAGTAATTTATTCAATAAGTAAGTAACTCAATTTACAAGGACACAAAATAGTTTTAGTTTGAATTAAATGATAGTTTTCATGAAGACTGCTTTATAGATTTCCAATTCACAGTGAAAATATTGAAGATACTTTTTAACTAAAAGATCATATTTGTATTATTTATATTCAACCTACATATGCATGTATGTATTTTCATAAATAAGCTTCATTTTACACATGTGATTTTGGTAAGGTACTGTTCACTTTATTGCTTGTTTCAAAATTAACCCTTATAATGCTTAAAGACAGCGTTCACATAGAATCCGTCCTCTGTGATCATAGAGGAAATTAATGAATCTTGTTTTTATAAAGAATAGTAAAAGAAAAATGATAATTTTAGGAGCAAATTTAAACATCTCCAAGAAATATTTCATACAAAGGGAAATTTAAAAATTGCAATTACTGAATCCAGAAAAAAGTTAGCTTAGAACTCTGAAAATATGATCCTAAATAAAGATCATCTAAGTGTTAGGTATCCTATGAGTAACCTTGAAAAAAAATACAAATAAGAAATTCAGGGGAAAAAAAAGAAAGAAAAAAAGAGTCAAACAAAGTAAGGAAGTAATAAAAACTCTCAACCATGCTTAGTGCAGTCAGTTAGCGTTTCCTAGTAAATGCTAAGAGCTTAGGCCATGCTGTGAAGAAAGCCTGATTAGTGAACATTGAATTATGAAAAATTGTTTTAAGAATTATGTGAAAGTTAAAGATTTAAAAAAGAAAACTGATCCACTACAAATAAGCCAAGTGGCAATGTATTTAAAAGCTAAGTTAAACTCTAGCAATCAAAATCTAGTTTATTTAAACCCATAAAAGATTACACATAATGTAATGTAACACTATATATTATGTAATATATGAAATATATACATGATAGCTATAATTATACTATATATTTTATAACACTATAATAAACTACATAGTATATCATATTTTACTAGTTATGATACGCATATAATACACATGCTTTATAATATATTTAAATACATTATATGTATATATATTTGTATGTAAATTTAATATCTGTCTCCGAGAGTAGCAAATTTGTGGGTTAAGCAATATATTTGTGGATATAAAATCTTGGAAAAAAAGATCATAAGATTTACAAATTGTGTGACTTAAACATCCAATAAATTACACAGATTTAATAAGTATTATCAAAATATGATCGTGAAAATGATTTAAATTAAATGAGTTAACTTTTGATACCATACATTCTAACAATGTATTTTGTGAAATTCCTTTGGTTTGTTTTGATTTTTACTATGACACATATACATACTAAAAAAATTGGTGCAAACTGGCCATGACTTTACTTTTATATTTGATCCTGGACACATACAGTTCTGTGAGTTTATTTTCTCATCTCTTAATTCTGTCTTAGTCTATTTGATAAAGTTTCCAACTAACTGGGATGGAATATTTTGTGTGTTATTGTTATTTTACCTTTCTATAAGACCAGAAGTCCAGAAAGCAAGAATTCTTTTTATCATGGCAACCTTCAGAGCTAGCAACCATACTTTTCACACAGATGTGTGGGAAGGACTTAACAGGTTACCAATGATATTTTTGAAATTAGATAAAAATTTTATTTATTGATTTTGAACTTGTTTTATAATTAATATATATGTATATATACATATATATATATATAAATTAAATATATATACATATGTATAAATTAAAAATATATACAAACGTGTATATAGTCCATATGCATGCAATGTCTGCCGAGGCCAGAAGAGGGCGTCCAACCCCAGGAGCAGGCGACACGAAAGATTTTGAATCACCTCCTGTGGTTAGGAAAGGAAATATTTGGAAGCACAGCAAATACTCCCGTGCAAGAGTAAACTCTCCAGCCATTTTGATTCATCTATTTTCCAATTAAAATCAGGTTTTCTTTTACTGAAAACGAACTTTGGCAAGTTAAGGAACTGAATCTGTAGACAATGGTTAATAAAACTGATAAAGAAAACATTTTCTTTAAGTCTTATTGAAGAAACAAACTAACAAACAAAAACAACAAAGTACACACAGCAGTTTGTAGAAAGAGCGGAGAGAAGTAATTTAAATAAGAAAGCCAGAAAGTTCCATAATGATATTACTTTTCAGGCATGGGATGGAGAAGTAATCAATGTAATGATCTGTGCTTTCGTGGACTACACAGCTGCAAAACCAAGCCTGAGTCAGACACAGACTGTTCATCGGTGGAGCTGACATGAAAAATTCTATGGATGTTTTTAGAAATAGAAACTCAGAGAATTAGCCTTACAAACCAGTGGAAAGAGATGTTAGACATGATGATAAGTATAGAGACATTATAATATATATATATATATATATATATATATATATATATATATATATATATATATATAAAATTAGTATATACATATTTACATATATATACTACTAATAATAATATATAATAATAAAAAGGATGTTTGGTTGCAGAAAAATTTCAGTTTGCTTGTTTATATATTGAAGAAGCCCCAGGAAGAAGACACATTTATGTTACAAGGCAGTTGAGATAATTATAGATCAGGATGGGGTGTGGGTATGAGACAGTACTTGGGAGTTGGTCTTTAAGGCAAGCTCAATGCTTTCTTAGCAAGACCAGATCCAGATTACTCACACTATGATTGAGGACAATCTGGCACAAAAAGACACAGATTGAGAGTGAATCCAAATTAGCACTTCAGTAGATTATCTTGAGTGTATTATAACTGGTGGAATGATAAAGGAAGTCTTATAGAAATTGAAAGTGGGACTGGAGAACAAACTCTTGGAACTTTGCAGGAAAAGAAGAGGCTATGGTATTGCCCGAAAGTGAGAGACCAAATGTCTCAGTCATAAAAATATTTGTTTCTGTGTGGACTTCAACACACCCTTTAATTTTGTGACCATAGTAATAAAATATTGTAATAAAAGTGATACTGGACAATATGTTGTGTGGTTCTTTTTGGGCATATTTTACTGCTTGGCTGCAAGCAGAAATAAGTAGAATAGTTTATCTTAAACCCATCATGAATTTTACAGGCAAGTGTGGTATGTACAGTCAAAGGCTTTTGAGAATTTTGATTATGGAATATAATGTGAGTAAAATTTAAAATGCAAAAATGGGTGGATGAATATTTAAAACATAATAAGAACCATATGTGGAGGAGAGGTTTTGCATAATTATGACCTATCATCTCCAGAAAAAAGAATGTCCTTGTAAATTATTCTGAGGTTACACATAATTGAACCAAGCCATATGAGGTTTTAGAATTCATGTTATTCTACAATGGAGTATGCTTGAAGTTCTTTAAGTGCCGACAAAGTTTCTAATTAAAGATGTACTAATATTTGTACATAATATTTAGTAGTAACACTTTATTGAAAAATTTACTATCAAAATGTAAGCAATTTTATACAAATTTGAATGTTAAAATGTCAGGCAAGATATTATGAGAAATCGTAGTTATATATTACATAACATGTATTAAGAATTATTTTAAAATATTAATTTATTTAAACAACACAGTATATATTATGATGAAGCAAATTATTAAATCACACCAGAATTTTCAATAGTAAATATATATATATTTTATAATAGGTAATTCATTGATCACTTTAATTTGATGTTCAATTTAAAATTCTACCTTTCCTCATTAAATGCTATTTCTTTATGTAATCAATACTAATAAATACATACAAAAACAGTAAAGATAATTTTAAAAAATGCTTTTGAATCAATACCTATACTGGCTGATTTTGTGTGTCACCTTGACAGAAGTTGGAGTTATCACAGAGAAAGGAGCCTCTCTTGAGGAAATACCATCAAGAGATCCAGATGTAAGGCATTTTCTTAATTATTGTTCAAGAGGGAGGGCTCATTGTGTGTGGTGCCATTGCTGGGCTCTTAGTCCTGGGTTCTATAAGAAAGGAAGCTGAGTAAGCCAGAGGAAACAAGCCAGTAACATCCCTCCATGGCTTCTGCATCAGCTCCTGCCTCCAGGTTGCTGATCTGTGTGAGTTCCTGTCCTGAATTCCTTTAGTGATGAACAGCAATGTGGAAGTGTAAGCTGAATAAACCCTTTCTTCCCCAACTTGCATTATGGTCATGATATTTTGTGCAGGAATGAAATCGTGACTAAGACAATACCTAATTTCTTTTAATTAACTTTTTTTGAGGATGTCATGTTAGTACTGTATTTACATCATTTCCATTCTCCCTAGCGCCCCTGCAATATCTCCCATGCCATTCCTCCAGTCATTCTCAAATTATTAAACTCTCCTTTATAAAAT
Organism: Arvicanthis niloticus; assembly: GCF_011762505.2. Lineage (NCBI taxonomy): Eukaryota > Metazoa > Chordata > Mammalia > Rodentia > Muridae > Arvicanthis > Arvicanthis niloticus. The sequence continues at coordinate 9,541,938 of NC_047674.1, read as the reverse complement.
ACTGTTTTACACACACACACACACACACAGAGAGAGAGAGAAAGAGAGAGGGAGAGAGAAAGAGAGAGAACTTATTGGATACATACAACTTACATACTTATATTCCATAACTTAACTTAATAAGGGGCTCACGATCAAGAAGACAGACTCTCCTTTTCTCAGTAGCCCTTAACTATATGTAATCCCTGAAACTAAGTCCTTGTGAGATTTTTCCACTCACATTGTCATGTCAACTGATGATGTCATTGTGCATGTCTTGTTTAACAGAATCTATTTTTGAGACTTTATGTTTACAGGTTCTATGTAATGTGTAGAAGAAGCTAGCACAGAGCAGACATCCCAGTCCTCTGGCATTTACAGTCTGTCTGCACCTTTCCAGCCATGTTCCTGTAGCCTTCATGTAGAGGTTGTATTGTCAATGTATCAACATTGTTCTCTAATCTTTTGACCAATTGTTCATTTCTATAGTGGTCTCTGCTGCAGCCAGATAAGATCTTGGATAAGTAGTGAGAGACACACATTTCTGTAGGCATAAAGATAAATATTCAGAGTACCATTAGAAATTATAGAGAGGCTTTGCATCCCTGGTGCTGGGATTTTCTTGAGATAGTCCATGGTTCTTGGAGAAGTATCATCACATCCAGTGGAATAACTTTTTTCAATATATACATACATACACACTTTTAATGTAGTAATCATTTTATTTGTTTACATTTCAAATGTTATTATCCTTCCTGGTCTCCCCTTCATGATCTCTCCCACCTATGCCCCTTCCCTTTGCCTCTAAGAGGGTGCTCCCCCACCCAACCACCCACTCCTGCCTCACCTCTCCTGCATTCTCATTGTCTAGGGCATCAAGCCTCCACATAACCAAGTGCCTCCCCTCCCACTGATGCCCAACAAGGCCATCCTCTGTTATGTAAGCAGCTGAAGCCATGGGTCCCTCCATGTGTACTTTTTGTTGGTGGTTTAGTCTCTGGAAGCTCTGGGGGTGTCTGGTTTGTTTAAATTATTGTTTTTCCTATGGGGTTGCAAAGCCCTTCAGCTCCTTCAGTCCTTCCCCTAAATCCTCTATTGGGGTTCCAGGCTCCGTCCTGTGGTGGATTGTGAGGGTCTGCATCTGTCATAGGTGCTGGCAGAGACTCTCAGAGGACAGTCATACCAGGTTCCTTTCTGCAAGCCATCTTGGTGTCAGCAACACACACACACACACACACACACACACACCAATATTCAAGTAAACATAAAATATTGTTTCTTTACTAGTTTTTCAAAACTCCTTAGTATTATTTGTCTCTACTCCATCCTGTTCTGTCTGTAATAGACACTTCCCCTCTCCAGATGAATTTTTCCTGTTTCTTCTATTTCCCATTGCATAGCACCTGTGTCCTCATAGACCCCATTTACAACCTTCAAAAATGTCTTAGACAATAGAAATAATAATGTTTAATATGCTTGAATTTTTTATTTATTTTTTGGTACTATAATATAATTAAAATCATCCCTCCCCTTTCCTCCCTTCAAACGCTCCTTTACAACCCTCCAAACTCTCCTTGAAGTTCATGGCCTCTTTTTTTTTCACTAGTTATTATTGCTTTCTTATATGTATATGGGTATACATATGTATTGCTAAATATAACCTGTTCAATCTGTACAGGTTACTTGTGTGTATGCTTTTAGGACTGACCACAGGCAATGAATAACAAATTGGTACTCTCATCCCTTGGGAAGACTACCTTTCCTACTCCCATCTTGCCCCAGTTGCCTTTAGTGCTTTAGGTAAGATTGAGGCCCTATGGGCTTTTTCCTCTCCATTTTTGCATGCTCATTGTTGTTTTCCTTCTTCAACTCACATTAGGGCAGTCATGCTGGTCAGACTTTTGGGTACAGCTTCTGATATTACTAGGAGATACAATCTCAAAGCAATTGTACTGATCCCTGGCCTATTTTGTCTTCATTGAAGCCGAATAGTAAAACTCCAGTATGTATATCATCCTTTTCATAAGCCTCATTTGAAATAGTGGGCTTCACTTAAAATTATCGCACAATTTAGAAAATAATATAAATTTCCATTTGATGTCATTTTAAAAACTGTATGTGTATAGCTAATCTAAAGCCACACTTTGAAGGATAGGAGCCATTCCAAATAAGACCATCTCACTGAGAATAGGTGGTGTATAGAGCATTATAGCAGTAGACTATTCTGTTGTGAAGATGTTCTTTATCTATGCTTCCAACAATTTTAGTCATAATCAAGGTATGACCATTGAACACTAAAGTAAAGTTAATATTATGAAGTGTTCTGCGCAACTCCTGTGCCCCCTTTCGCCCGTGGAAGAGAGACACGAGAGGCAGAATTCGGGTGGTTACCACAGCGAGGCTTTAATCTTGTATCAGCAGAAGTGAAGACTGCGGAAGGGCCAAAGACAGGAAGAGGCACAGCTTAAATACACCCTAGAGTGACGTGTTCACTTCTGATTGGCTGTTCACTCATTACCCATAATACGCCCCGAGATTGGCCAGTGACTTTGACGGGCTTTTTTGCCTTTGCACCTGCACAGTTAATTGTTTGCTAGTGGGAGGACAAGATGCCCACGCCATCTTGGAATGGCAAATGCTGACATGCTCACTGCGGCTCCCAACAATGAAGGGAATCGAATTTTAATTTTTCCATTTAGTACATGTAAGTATCTACATGAAGCTAGTATCTACTATATTGGGTGGTATAAATTTAGGAGTTTCTTCTGGATCCAAGAATTTTTGAGGGATGGTGGGCTATTTAATTCTCTGTAAATGTATTATTTATAGCAGTTATACAAAAGACAAATTATGGTACTGAGGACATCTTTTGTTTGTTTCTAATGTGTAATATTTGCTAAGTTAGACTAACCACAAATTTCAAAATTCACTCTTTAGTTTCATTACAATAAGAATAAATTTAAAAAGTTTATTTTTGTTATAGTTGCAGCCGGTAAAAGAAGTAGTCATTTAGTATTGGATAAGTCACATCATGTCAATCAAGTATATATTTAGCTGGTGCTAGCAAGTATTTTGTAAATGTAATTGCACCTTCTGATCAGTTGACATTGTATTAGTCAATGGTATATTATCAAATATGGATTGAGTGAGATTTCTTAGAGTTGTATTAATATTTCTGTGAGTTGAAGATTTCTAACATTTGCCATTATTCCTTGATTCCTCTGTATCTGACATCCTGACTTTTCACAATCATGGTGATCTAGCCTGTCCTAATCAACCCTTCTTTAATGCTTGTCTATAATACCAAATTATCAGCTTTCATGTTGACAGTGTTCCTGACCCTTTTTCTTGCTCACTGCCTTCCATGTGGACTTCACGTTTAATGTTGCAGATGTGCCTCAAACTTTTGTAAACCAGTCCACTGCAGTGAATCATTTTTTATAAATGACAGATTGATGAAAGATGGATGCTATAGAGAGATAGTAGATAATTGCCTGCTTATATTTTTTACTGCCTTTGAACCTGACAGAAATGTTTAACCCTTCAGTTTTTTTTATAATAGCAGAGAAAGGGAAACTAAAACCTAGAGAACTAAAAAAATAGCTATATAAAACTACATACTGTTATCTTATATTTTATAATTACATTTTATATAATCAAATTGGTATTTTTAAGTGGATTTGGAAACCATGCACTGTTATTTTGATATTTGTGAAGCTTTAACTGTTACAGAAAATTATTACCATTGTAGGAGAGGGTTAACAACAAAATAATATTTTTCTTGTTTTATTTGCTATGCGAATTGATACAAAAGATTTGATCCATTCAATGCTGTATTTCCCTTCCCACATACAAAATAAAATACTGAAATCAATATAGCCACCAGAAAGGGCAAGTGGTCAGCACAAACTCTTGTAGGATTTATTAGATGGCCATTCACACATTTGGCTCTCACAATTGAAATGTCAAACTTGGCTATTAATAATTTCCAGAAATTAAGAAAAAGCCATAATTATAGGACTGGCATTAAAATGTCTTTAAGCTATGATATAAAGTAAATCTAAGCAAGTAAATTAACTATTATTTTTCATTATTTAGCAATTTATTAAACAATAGATAGAACATAGTGACATGAGTTACATTGAGACTTAATGAGTTTGTAATTATTCCCACTGAGAAGTGCAAAACATATTGGGATAACAAGATATTTCATCAGCATTCTATAGCTGATGCTGAAACAAAATTCATAGCTATGGAAAAGTAAGGAGGTAAAATCAACAAAATAGATAAAATATGGTGGAATAAAATATTGTATATGTCAAGAAGCAGAATACAGTTATAGTCTTTCCTTTGTGTAGCCACAAAGGAGAGTTCACACTCATCACAGCATCTTAGGAAGCTAAAGTATGAAGTTTATTTGATACCCATGTTCATACATAGGCAAATTATATATGTTAAGAAATATTTATTTTATGATCAGTAGTAAAATGAAGTATTTAGAAACTACCCATCAGCCTTTTACTATTGGTAAAAAATCATGTTTTGTACTTTATAATTAAAAATATCGAGCTATTTTTAAAATGTATGAGGGAATTAATATCCCATTATATATATATATATATATATATATATATATATATATATATATTAGTAAAGAACTAAAAAGTGGGTGGGGTTATTGCTTTTGCAACAGTTTGATATTTGTGTGCTCACAGATTGTATTAGGGAAACATTACAACACTATAAGACTTTACGGTGGAAGAGGGTTGAGGAATGGAAGCTAGGTTGAAACATTTTTCTTTTTACCTGTGAAAACAGATGATGTTAGGTCTTTATTTGTGGATATGTATGTTGCATCTTCTAAATAAATAAAAATCAGAATATTACCATTTGAAGATAAATATTTATAATATGATGATCTAAACAGAAATGAAACATAGGGTTTATCCTATTTACAGAGTGGCAATTTCTATTACTTTAAAGATTTTATGAATGGTGTGTGACAATTTTGCCAGTAGACATGAGGATTTTATAATGAATGGGTGGGGGTGGCCTATCTGTCTTTCATGGCAGGGATAAGTAAAGTATTAGTGAAAGTCAGTAACACAAGGCTACTCATTCATTGCTCTTCTTACATGTTCAATGGACCGCTTCACTCAAAGCCTTGTTTAGTTGGTGACTCAGATTTGAAGAAAAATTAACAAAAGGAAATGAGCTCCAAGACTCACAGTTCTGTGTCAGCTCACTAGGCTACTTAGTCTTGTCTGGCTCTGTCAGCCCCAGAAAGGAGGCTTCCTCCTTATCAGCTTACAACAGCACTGAGCTGTGGGTGCTGCTGCATGCTTCCATTCCTGCTGTCTGTAAGAATGCCAGAGTCTCAATTGCTCCACACTTCCTTGCCAAGCACTCCGTGTCCACTCTCTATTGCTACATTGATCTTGTCTTCTCTCACTGTACTTCCTACTCAGAAACTTTGCATCAAAAATGAAAAGAAGTGAACGACTACAATTTTGCTTTTTAAACTAACCCTTATTTTACTTCCTATGCAATTAATTTCATTTGATTCAATAGAGAGAAAATAATCCATTGCGGAAGAAAAGAACTAATGCCCCATAAAAGTTCTGATAAAGATAGAATACCATTTGAGAATACATTTGACTTTTAACAGAATATAAGTTTTAAAATGTCTTTATTTGTGTGTTACTATTTGAAACCATTTTTGAGAACATCAGAACATATAGATGAAGGTGAATTTATATCTACATCATTTCTAACCTTCCTTGATCAAACTCTTCCTTTGGCCTTCCATCAAATTCTTGATCTCTTTTTATCATATATTTATGTGAATAATATGAATATATATCTGCACACTCATATGTAACCCTTTGAGTCCATTTAGCATTGTTCATTTGTACATGTGTCCATGATGATTAGGAATACACATTTTATACAAAAGCTGGGGAAATGCACACCCCCTTCACGCCCCCTTCTCTAAGCAACCATTGACCATGTGGGCTTTTCCCTTTCTATGTTAGCAAATCAACTTGTGTTATTATACTGGTCATATTCAGCCAACCATATTGCTGAGAATTCATGAGTGCATTTTCCCTACTATTTCTATAGGATATCATCTACCAAGTCTCACTCTTGGTAGGTTTACAAATTGGTGTGACTGCTATGGAGAATTCTCAAAAAGCTAAGTATAAATCTATTGTGTGATCTGCCTGCACCACTGATTGATAAATGACTCAATATCCCAAATACAGAGGTACTTGTTTATTCACGTTCATTGCTATTCTAGTCATAAATGATATGTAATAGAAACAATTTGATTTCTCTTCAACCAATAGTCGGAAAATGAAAACGTAGAACAATAATATTTTCCTGCCCATATCAGCTACTTCTGAAGCCATAGCTGTAGATTGTAAGAGACTTTTTTAAAATAAAAAACAAGAACAAAATAAAGATTTTATAAAACAGAAACAAGGTCAAACTGCTTCTCATGGAAATCTAGAAAGTAAATAAAGCCTGCCACACATTGCCACACAAAGAAACAATGTCTTAGAGTGAAGAAATGAAGGACGAAAAAAATATTCCAAGGAAATAAAAAGAGATAGGGTTACTAGTATGAAATTATCGTACCAAAAGCGATCTACAGCATTAATGAAATTCCCATTCAATTTTTAATGTAATTCTTCATAGTAATGGGAAAAGAAATCATAAAATTCAAATGAAAGCCCAATATATATAAATAAACAATTAAAAACCCTGAAAAATAAGAACACTGATATATATATATATATATATATATATATATATATATATATATATATCACCATTCCTGATTTCAAGTGATACTACAGAGCCATTGTAAAATAAAACAAAACAACAACAGAAAACAGTATGGTATTAGTATAAAAACAGGTACATTGATCAATGAAATAAAATCAAAGTTCCTGATGCAAGTTCGCAAGCTTATACCCACCAGAACTGTTCATCAATGAAGAAGAAAGAAAAAAGAAAACACATTGGAAAATGACAACAAATCTAATAAATGGTGCTGTGAAACTGGATATCTACTGCAGAAAACTGAAACTTGATCCTTGTCTCTCAACCTGTATAAAAATCAATCCAAAATGGACCAAAGATTTTGATATTAAAGCTGAAATCCTGAAACTTTTAGAAGAAAAAAAAATAAAAAAGAAAAAAAGAGAGAGTCCAGTTGAGGAGATAAACTTATATAAAGCTATTTGTTCATATTTAAAATTGTCTTATTTCTCCACCAATTTTTATGCAAAGTGCCTTTAACCTGTACTTACAATATCCATACATTTTACTTATTAAGTTTTGAAGTAAAAATTTAAGTTAAATTTAAGTTAATATTAAGTTAAACATTAAGTTTTTCATATAGTATCCCTATATAAAATTTTCAGGGATGATTATTTAGGATACAAATATGATTGGCTTTGTCCAAAGCATCCATGCAGAAGAACAACAGTGCTATTGGAGCAAATAAACGCTGGGTACTAGAAAATGTTTTCTAACAGCCAAATATATATTTTTGAAGAGTTTTAATTACCCATATGTATTATGTTTCTCATCAAAAAAGAAGGTGCAATAAGGCCCTTGAGTTGTCCAATGAGCCTTCTGTGAGTAATTTGTAGGCTAGAAGCCACAACAGATATCTGGACTACACTCTAATCCCTGACAATAAGCATTTAGGACCATGATGGTTAGCTACTAAAGGTTTAACCTTTCTCTTAGTCAAAAAAAATGGTTTTCTGATAATACTAAAGTCTACAGATTAATCTCTGTTTTTATCATTTGAACTTGTATTATATTTACCACTTGTATCAAACAATTCACTGTCTCCAGGCAACCATACTTTTGGGGATTGCTTTTAATGTATTCAATTTACTGTTTCTTAGGAGAAGAAGAACCATAATGTGGTTTCATAAACTACTCTCAGTCACAGTATGAAAATCATCTTACTGCTCAGGTAGGTACTGTGAACTTGTGAAAGAAGGGCCTAAAAATTAGGCAAACTACATTCTCATGCAATAGCCAACTTTATTCAAAATTCAAGACAGTTTAGACTCTGAATGTTAAGAAGGGTCATCTAAGTGTAAAATTGAAAGAACAAGCTGCTAAGGTAACACATGTTTTTCCATAAAGGCATCACCAGGGAGGGGCAAGAAAGCAAATTTCAAGAATAACCCATGTTATGAAGGAACAGAGATTATTGTCTTGTTTACTTGGTGTTTTCTTACAAGGTCTCACACATCTCCTTACACAGCTTTGTTCATGGACTAGGTTTTGGTTCTGACAGAAGTCACAGAGAAAAATTCACCAATGTCCCAGCACTTGACAATTGAATTGTAACTTTTTAGGACACTTTTTAATGCTATTGAGACATAAACTCCAAATATGTTTCAAAACATTCAGAAAGAAAATAGTGTAAATTGTCTCTTGTTTTTCATTTGAACCCTTTATTGTTTCTATTTTTGGTAAGAGTTACAGAAGACGTTGTGGGAAAATAAGCTTGTGTTCAGTTCTGGGAAATGTTTATAACTTTTATGCAATAAAGTGAATGAGAGTTTTATTCAAAAGAAAAATCTACCAAAAATTGTTTATATGAAACTATTTTACTCCCATAGAAATTTGTTTTAAATTCAGCTTTTTGTCTACTTTATACTAGCATTTCCTACATATGGTTAAGACAGAGCTGATCAATTTTGGAAAAGGCATGGTATCTTAGTAGACCAGTATACAGTCTTCTCTTTGGTGTTTCATCATATACACATATGAACTTTCCTACAACACTTAGAGAACAGTGTGCATCTAGTTCTAAGATATATGCTTCTTCCACTTTCACTTATGTGACAGGTACCCAAAACACTCTATTTAGTTTTCACAACTAACTCGGAATTGAATTTAAAAACTGTAATCAGAATATATTGTATGAAAAAAAAATCTCTTTTCAAAAAATAAAAATAAAATAAAACCTGCAAGAATCTAACCTAATTTACTTGCATGTATAATATGCCAATTTGGAGTATCTCTGTATTATGCATTTTCAACAAATTTTACTTTTAATGTTATTCCATTTATAAGATTCAAATTGGGATTTTTCCACATAATTATAGTTAATGAATATTTTCTTGCCAATTTCCAGGAAAGCTCAATCCAGTTGTTTCTTTTGACATTTGGATCCTGACTTATCAATATAGTGTAGCACATTCACATTCTCATTTGCTACAATTATAAATTAATCAAGAAACCAAAGTTGTTTTTCTACTAGTTGGAAAATAAAAATTAGTCCTTTGGAAAAAGAAGTATTTCTTGACTAAATGATATTAAATCTAACTTCTTGCTCTAAAATCCTACAACACCTAGATAAAATAGAGTTAACAATTTGTTACACATATCAGGTAACACTCTATATGCTGTTTTCATGTTTAGAAAAGTTTTTAAAGGGATTACTCATAAAAAGCATCTAATCAGACAGTAGCCTGAGATGACAAAATTGTGTGTGGGTGAAAGAGGTTATTGACATTTGTGTCATTGTGACATTTCTGAAGAGTCAAGCTAGGATCTCATGTTTGCTCACAAACCATGTTATAAATCTTTAAATAAAAAGAATATAGAGCAAATTTTATCAAAGAGCAGAAACTAACAGCAAAGAAATTTCTTAAGCATTCTAGAATTTGAAGTTTCAAACCAAGCAATGTGAACACACAATTGAAATTCTGGAAAGACTGTACCTTAAGACTGAAAGTTGCTTTATCATAAAGATAGCATGCTTGAGGTAAATTCAAACATTATATAGAATCACTCTAAGATATCCAAACACCAAACAATGGCTTGTATGTGTATTGTAGGAAAGAACAAACATTAAGGAATTATATGGACAGCCAAGACTTCAATATATGGCTATCTATAATGGGAAAAATACCATAAAATTAATAGAAGAAACAGCAGTAACTCAGACCCAAAAGGGTATGTATGGTATATACTCATTACTAAGTAGATATTAGCCAAAAAAGCACAGAATACCCAGGACACAACCCACAGGACTCAAGAAGGTTAACAAGCTGAAGGACCCAAGTGAGGATGCCTCAATCCCACTTGGGAGAGAGAACAAAGCAGTCACAGGAGCAGAGGGAGGGAAGGCCCTTGGTGGAAGAGAGGACAGGGAGGAGAAAGGGTACATGATCAAAGTAGTGGAGGAGAACAGGACTGAAGCCCAGGAACCTCTGTAGTTGAATTGGGGAAAAGCCAGAAGAAGCTGAGTAGGAGGGTGGCCCCATGGGAAGACCAGCAGTCTCAACTGACATGGACCCCCGAGAACTCTCAGACCCTCAGTCAATAATAAGGCAGCATACACCAGTTGATGTGAGGCCCCTGACACATATACAGGGAAGAACTGCTGGGTCTGGACTCAGTGACAGAAGATGCACCTAATCCTAGAGAGACGTGAGGCCCCAGGGAGTGGAGCAGTCTGGTGATGTGGGGATGGAGAGGGTGATGATGGAGAGGGAAGGGACATCCTCTTGGAGACAGGGAGAGGAGGTATGGGATGAGGAACTGGGGAACGGCTTGGGGCAGACCAGGAAGGTGAATTAAGTCTGGACTGTACAAAAGGATTAAAGAATAAAAATAAATAAAAAAAGAAAAGAAAGAAAACAGCAAAAGTAATCAAGGATGATCCCAATTTGGTGAACACAGTAAAGCTGCATCATTCAACTCTGCATGATTGATTCATGGTTGCAGACGGTTCAGACTTTGTTCTTCTGTCTGAGTGGAAGCACATCACACTGTAAGGAAGAAAGATGGGGGAGGAACTACTCACATCATGGCAGTTAGAAAAGAAAGAGAGAGATAAAGGAAAAATTGTAATCCCAATATTTTCTTCAAGATTATTTCTCCACTTAACTTATGTGAACACCATCTATTAAAAATTTCACTGTGTTCTAATAGAACCATTGACTCGGAGCCAACTCTGAGCCCATGGGTTTCATAATATAAACTGCAGCAGAGAAGGGTCTCAATATTTTCATGAATTACACTTTAATGCTGGGGGAATATAGAGAACATAAATCACTCATGAGTAAAAATAAAGTGTATATTTCAGAAATTTCATTTAACAATGAAAAATATTAACATATAGATGCAATGGCAGAATACAGGGCAGGAAGAAGGATGCATAATTTCCAATATAATTAATGAAAAATACTCAAGCTAAATAACCAAAAATAAAAAAGACAAATGAGAAATGGGTAAAATATTCAATATATATGTCTAAACCAAAAACACAGATATAGTATTAAAAGCATGTAGATAAATTTCATACAAGGATACTCACTGCCATTTTACACAAACAATTGGATACTCAAAAAACTCAGAGTTGGCAAAATGAGCCAGCATCTAATTTAACCTAAGATTTTCCAGAACTCTTGAGTTTAGAGATAAAAATGAAGTCCATTCAATTTCATAAGGATAACTGAATTTTGTACTGGTGTTTTTCCTTTGTTGTATTTTTCATTTCCTAATACAATTGTGGCACATCTTAAATACTTAAATATTGAATAAAAGTCAAAATATGCAATGCTGTTTCTCTTTGGGAAAATCAAAACAACAGCAACAACAACACCCTCAGAGTTGACCAAATGAGCCAGCATCTAATGTACCAACATATTATGAAAGATTATATTTAAAAATCTACATAGAAACTCACTCCTCTCAGCATCCTGTCTAATATTCATTGTGAAATTTGTTGATGGTAATCATTCTGAATATGATGAGGTGGTATCTCATAGAAGTTTTTTGTTGGGAGCCGACTCCTAGCAGAAAGCAGCTATCATCTTTGCAACCATCTCAAGCCATATACCCTGACTAAAGATTTGTTTTCAACAGCCTACAACAGCTGAGCACACTCTGATAAACATCTTGTTTTGCTCATGTTTAATGCCCCCAGCTGCAAGGCGCACGTGGTAAAGTGTCTTCAGTTGTGTTCCCCTGCTTGTCCATGGCGACAAGGCACGTGGTAAAGTGTATATATACCCATGATTTCTTTTCAAGAAATGGGACTTGATCACACATCCTGTCTTGGCTCCATTCTTCAGGTCTCTTGCCCTTCCATCCCCACTCTCTCTCTTGCCTGATCACCTCGGACCAGAGCACTCAGCCCCAAAGCATGGGGCAGTGTGGTCCTCAAGGTCCTCAACAAGTTTTAATTTAATTAATTAATTTAAATAATCCCAGAGGAATAAGACCACTGATAAATTTTTAAAATAGCCTTTGTTGTTTATCTGTTCTTAGTAAATTAATCAGGGAGATGTTTTTCCTACGTAAAATAAAGAAAATGACAGATGAGCTAAACAATGTATTTGAATATCAAAAGTAGCATCAGTAGAAAGCTAAACTAAGAAGAATTAACAGGGCACAGGAAAGGGCTCAGTGGGTGAAAGCTCTTGCCACAAAACATTGCCTTATAGTCTCCAAGTGTGTGCATGGTACATGTGCAGCTGTACACAGACACTTTAATAATATCCCCTCTATCTATTTTCATCTCTCCTAAGTTAAAAGGGAAGTAATTTTGGTTTCACAACTAAGAGTGATCACCACTACTGATATAAAGTTTTGAAAAAAATTAATTTTTTTATAATATGTGTAAACTTTCTTAATATTTTATATTACAAGCTTATCCATTTTTACTGAAAAATTTTAACAGAAATTTGCTTTAAAGCTGAGATATATTCTGTTTTATGTAGGTAGCAAGAGTTCATTATTATTCATCCATTGATGGACAATGGGGTTGATTCCAATTCTTTATTATAGTGTAAAAAGCAGCAGTAAATGTAGGAGGACAAATATCCATGGTAGAACATGGAAGGCGATAGGTATTATATATTTATGTACTTTTTTCATTATTGGGCTTTTCATTGAAAGTTCATGCCTACTCCAATTCGTTAAGGGTATACTTGTGGTTTTTTTTCTGAAACGTTCAGTGTTTTAGGTTGTAAATTAAAGCCTTTGGTGCATTTCAAGATTTTTGTATAAGATGAAATATATAAATCTTATTTCATTTTTTCCTGAAGATAAAAGTCCAGTTTTGAAAGCATTATTTATTTAATATTCTATCTCTATCTTTTTTCCAAAGTAGGTTTTGCCTACTTTGTTAAAAGTTGAGTAGACATAAGTGTGCTATTTTGTTTCTAAGTCTTCTATGTCAATTTTTCTATCTACATTTCTGCCAAAGAACCTCTTTATTTGTAACTAATAGTCTCTAGTATAATTACTTTAACATGTTTTTAGTTGAGCGCTGTACCTCTCAGGCTTAATAACTTCCTTACAAATACACAGTACACTTCACACCTGATCAGACCTTTCCCACCAACACCCTTGTCTAAGGGTGCGTCTCCTACTTTCAAGATATATTAAACTGTCCAGCAAAGGAAAACTGGAAGCAGAATAAATAGAATTGTTACAGTTTTTTAATTTTAATTGAAGAGAATATTCCACACTAAAATCTGCAAATGGCCGAAGGACAAGGTGAATGTTTAACTTTGACATAATTCCTTTACTTTTATTTTCTTCTGTATAAATATTTATTTTTAAAAAAGAATTTTACATTATCAAATATAAAGATTTTCTGAAACATTAACAAGAAATATTTTCTGGCCAGAGATATTAAATATGTATTTTAGAGATATTGCCAAATCAATAATCAGTATATAAGCATGCCAAATTCTTTAATTTGAGGCATAGAACCATGTAAATTCAAACATATACCAAGAAAAGCTCCTGCCGTTTAATGCACAATCAAATACTTCCTGACATTGCTTGTTTTTAAAATCATCATTCACCCATTGCATCTTAATATGTGGGACCGTGAAAGGATGGCTTGGTTTCTGGTAGAGCACTGGTGGGTCCCTGTTCCAGAGGGAGTCCCATGACAATCTCTAGGTCAGCCTGGTGAGGGGAATCCGGGCCAAGAGGACAGAGTGCAAGCCAGGAGGGGGAATTGTGTCCCACTGTCTCTGCAGCTGTCTCCACCATTGCTACCCTATTAATCCCAGATGCTGCACGTGTCTCTCCAGGCTGAGCTGGTCTGGGTTGTGCCAGTGAGGTGCCAGATAGCTAAGGTGCCAGATAGCTAGCAGAGAGGGGAGGGTCCTGAACGGGCTTCGGAGAGCAGATCTCTTCCCAAGTGTTACAGCTGTTTTGACAGAAACTGGGAAATTCTCACACACCTTTACTTCTCCCAAATAGAGCTCTTTATACAGTTTTGGGGTGGGTTAGAGTCTGGCAGCAAATAACCTCTATTGGCTTGGTCTGAGAGATTGGAGATGTCTCATCTACATGTGGGAGAGCCTGAGGCACTATTCATGACTGATGGTCATAGACCTTTCTGTGGGAGGGGCTGTGGAGGACTGAGACTGAGAGGAGCCAGGAGCCAGTAGCTACTCTGAACGCCTTCCATCAAATTAGGCCTGTGCTCAACCAGGCACCCAGCTGCTTCTCACAGCCCCTCCCCCCCCCAATTAATGCACACTTTTAATTCTGTCATGATAAAAACAATTAACCAAAAGTCTCCCTGTTAGATGATAAAGATCCAGGGCACCATTCTGTGTAGCAAAGATTCTGAGTGTAGTCAGACTGTTTCTATAGGTTTTTCTTGTTGTTGTTGCTGTTACTGTTGTGTTGTACTGTGTTGTGTTTTGTTTTGATTTATACACTGATAGTGTCTAACCATGCACACAAAAGTAAATTCATGGGCTTAAAAAGAACAGCAAGGCAAAAAGTAGCCTAGGAAAAAGAACTACTATGAAGTCAGCAGATCATCATAGTAACCCTGGACTGAATTATTCTTCCTAGTTTCTGACATTCTTCTTACCTTCAGGAGCTGGGCAGTGGCTTACATGCCTCTCACCCACACCTCTGACTCTTGAGGCCTTTCTAAGCTCAAGTCCTACACAAAACACATTGCAAGAATAACCACTCATATTTTAATGTGGTACCCTTAGTTTACTTAATAGAACCAGAACCATTTTCAGAATGTAAAATTTGAAAGTATTACATTTAGGGAATCATTGCTTGTACCACACAGGAGAAGGAGATAGGTGACTTTAATCTTTTTAATCGGCTTTAAAACATACTAAATTTTATATTCATGACATATATCTACTTATTTTCTTATGAAATGATTTATTGTGCTGGACTGATTGGTATTGACCAATCACTATGACAGTTTATTTTTTAATTTAAAAGAATAACTTTTTCTTCTTTTTTTTTTTTTTTTTTAAAAATCTTTTCTCATATATTACATCCCAATAGCAGTTCCCCTCCCATTACTCCTGGGATATTAACAGAGCATAGCCTAACAAGCTACAGTAAGACTAGACACATACCCTCATATTAAGGCAGAAGGGGCTAACTAATTAGGGGGAAAAGGATCCCAGGATAAGGCAAAAGAGTCACAGCCCCACTCACACTGGTAGGAGTTCCACATAAGCACCAAGCTACACAATCATAACATATGTGAAAAGTTAATAAAACCTAAAAGCTTTAGGTTGGAGAAAATATTGTCAGGAAAGTTGATTTTACTAGTGATACCCTTGGGTTCTAGTGTCTTGGGACCCAGGAAGCTTCAAATAAAGAGATCATCATTCTTTTATTTTATTGGATATTTTATTTATTTACATTTCAAATGTTATCCCCTTTCTCCGTTTTCCTTCCACAAACCCCCTATTCCATTCTCCCTCCAGCCTTGTTGCAATGAGGGTGCTCTCCAATTTGAGATTAACATTCTAACCTTTGTTTTTATCTATAAATTTGAGAATGCAGGAACTGACCTTCAGATGGAATTTTCTCTCCAAACCTTTTCCCCAATCTTCAGTGCCATGTGTACACAGACTCTACACATAAGAAAAGTTTTCTGTCTTACAGTTGCTCCAATTAAGGAACAATTCTGATTATATAAATGTTGATCTCCATTTTTTTATTGACACATTTCGTCCATCAATTCCCACCTAACATTTGGAGGTAAAACAGAAAAGAGTTATTAGAGTCCTGCACTCCAGTGCTTTTCCTCTGAGTGACTTTTCATCTTTCACAGTATCTGTCTCCTTTCCTTTTTTTTTTTTTTTTTTTTTTTTTTTTTTTTAAATATCAACCTCATCTAATATGGCACTGGTTGAACTCAGTAAAGGTAAATGACTGTCAATTATGAACTTAAAGATTCTGGTATTTTGCAACTTTAGTCAACATTAGTGGTACAAGCCCCATCCAGATAATTTACGTGTGTGAAACATAAAAGGTGGGCTTGGATTTTTTTCCTCATCTGTCTTCTCATACTACCATGAAAATTCCATAACAGAGGCCTTTGCAATTCAACCACAGTCCATTCAACACCTACACCTAGGCAGTATGCAGGTGCACTAGACTGAAACCCTTGTTCACAAAAAGGGGCTTCCAACATTTTGCTTTTGGCTTTATCTGCCAATCACTAGATGCTAAGCCCAGTCTCTGGTCACTTGTTTCCAGCCCTTTGCTAACACAGGTACTGACTTATTACCAGAAACTGGCCTCATCTATACATTGCCTAAAATGATTGCCAAGATTTTCATTTCTATATGATTTGGTTTGTCATAAAACAAACCTCAAACTTTAGCCTGCCTATTGACTGAGGTCTAAATCCAGAACAGATAGAACAATATTTTTTTTTTCTTTAAAAGTCTCACTGACTCAAACAACTTTATATGATGGAACAAGAGATGGTCTGAAGTTCCTGATCTCATGTCTTGTTTCTATCTTTTCTCTCTTTCCCATTCTTTACTCTAATTTTTTTTTTATGTGTCCACACTTCAGGATTTAGCCCCCCAATTTTTTAATCCTAATTTCATAAAACATTCTTCCTTTCTCAATGCTAATCTGGCAGATGATCCCTTACCTATTAAAATAGGGCACATGAAGGTATGCTAGCCAATTTTTCTTTGCTGTGAAGCTGGGTCTGGATGAAATTTGGCCTTCTCACTCCAGACTCAAGTATGTTTGACTTAAAACCCAGGCCTTGAGTTATGTGGGTTCCCCAATTTGTAAATGGAAAAGGGAGAGGAAACAAACAATTCAAGCAATCCCAATCCTGGTACTGGGTTAGTAGCATTGCCTAGGAATGTATACTCTCCAGAGCACATTTCTCTGTCTCCTTATCTAATCTTCAGTTCTGAGAGAAGCAAGCTGTTATTGTAACCACTTTATCAGCTCCTTATAGACTCAGCTTACTTTATCTGAGACCATGAAACCCCTCCCTTTTTCTTTATTTTGCTATTTTAGACAGCCTACTCAACTGGTACTCCCTCTTTCTATACCCATACTAACATAACTAAAATGTCCTTTTAAAGAAAAGGTGCAACTTTCCATATTTATCTGTAAAAATAATGGATTTCTACACAAGGACTGGATTCATTTTACCAGGGGGCTGAATTCATCTTGAGCAGAAAGCACCCATTTGATTTGTTGCCATGTTGGTTGGGGAACTTGATCAAATAGAAACAACTACATAAACTTGCAACCATCTTTGCTAATAATATCACCAAAACAGGGAAATGCCATGAGACATTATCGTCATCTTTATTAGTGTCACCATAAAGCACAAACCAAAATGACATCACCCATAAAACTCCATGGTCTCAGAAGGTGGATAGAGAAAGAGATAAAATCTGAAGTGTAAAAAGAGATTAAATAAAATTTTAAAAGAATAAACAAAAACCTTTGAAATATTTGTATTTATACATATATTAATTTTATATAAAACACATTTAAAAGAATAGGCTATCATTTTTATCTAAAGTGAGGACAATATAGTCTAATATAAAAGAGATCTCCAAGTGACTCAATGAGACCATGGAGTTACCAAGTTATCCAAGCTGATTTTATATAGACAAAAGACTAAAACAAAAAAACTCTATTTATGTGAATATAAAATGTCCTCATGCACACTAAGTAAAGAGTTTTCAGGGTGACTGCTTCTGTTCACACATATTCTTATTAGAATTTCCTTACCAATCAGTTATAAGTAAACCAAATAAATTTATTATTTCAAAGGGGTGATATTTGGAATTGAACTATGGTTGATTTTCTGGATCTTATAAATTAGAATAGACCTTGCTTATCCTTGCCTGCACATTTCCCTGGAGAAAAAAAATTCTCACAGCTGTAGTAAATTTATTTGTTAATGCTAGTATGTCTCATAGTATTAAGAAAATTTCATGCCCCTTCTGCTCCTCTCTGGTCCTTGTGGCTGGAGGAAACCCCCAGATGGTCTGCGCCCATGTAGACACCTTATCCAGAGACATCCTAGAGAGGCCATTGACCTCAGAGCAGCAGAGGAACAACTGAAATTGGAGCAGCGGACACCATATCCTGAGACATCCTAGAGGAGCCATTGCACTCAGAGCAGTGGACACCATATCCTAAGACATCCTAGAGGAGCCACTACACTCAGAGCAGTGAAAACCTAGCTGGTCTGCTCCCATGAAGACACCTTATCCTGAGATGTCTTAGAGGAGACACTGCACCCAGAGCAGCAGACAATTAGCTGGTCCACTACCATGGAAACATCATATCCTGAGACATCCTAGAGGAGCCACTGTACTCAGAGCAGCTGTAGCTCAGGCTCAAAGGATCACAGAGACATCTGGACCCTGAGGAGTTCTGACACAAGCAAGACAACTGGAAAGGCAGGCTCCAGTAAGAACCAGTGAGTGCAGGTAGCACTAGAGTTAACCAGATTTCGAAAGGCAAACACAAGAATGTAAGCAACAGAAACCAAAGTTACATGGCATCATCAGAACCCAGTTCCCCCATCATAGCAAGCCCTGAACACCCCATCACACCAGAAAAGCAGGATTCAGAATTAAAATCACTTCTCATGATGATGATAGAGGACTTCAAGAAAGACATAAATAACACTCTCAAAGAACTTAACGAGAACACTGGTAGACCGATAGAAGCCCTTAAAGAGGAAACACAAAAAATCCCTTAAAGAATTGCAAGAAAACACAACCAAATAGGAGAAGGAATTAAACAAAACCTTCCAAGAGCTGAAAATGAAAATAGAAACAATAAAGAAATTGCAAAGGGAGATTACACTGGAGATAGGAAACCTAGGAAACAGATCAGGAGTCATAGACACAAGAATCACCAACAGAATACAAGAGATAGAAGAGAGAATCTCATGTGCAGGGGATACCATGGAAAACATTGACACAACTTTCAAAGAAAATGCAAAATGCAAAAAGCCTACAGAACACCCATTAGGCCAAAAAAGAAATTTCTTTCCTTACATAATAATCAAAACATCAAATGCACAAAACAAAGAAAAAATACTAAAAGCAGTAAGGGAAAAAGGTCAAGTAACATACAAAGGCAGACCTATCAGAATTACACCAGACTTTGCACCAGAGACTATAAAAGCCAGAAGATCCTAGACTGATATCATATAGACCCTAAGAAAAAAAAAGCCAGCATGGACTACAATACCCAACAAAACTCTCAATTACTATAGATGGAGAAAACAAGATATTCCATGACAAAATCAAATTTACATAACAACTTCCCACAAATCCAGCACATCAAAGGATAATTTATGAAAAACTCTAATACAAGGAGGGAAATTACAACTTAGAAAAGGCAAGAAAGTAATCTTCCAACAACCTCAAAAGAAGATAGCTACCCAAACATAATTCCAACTCTAATAACAAAAATAAAAGGAAGCAACAATCATTTTTCCTTAATATCTCTTAACATCAATGGACTCAACTCTCTAATAATAGATGTAGACTATCAGACTGGATACATAAAGAGGACCCAGAATGTTGCTACATACAGAAAACTCATCTCAGTGACAAAGACAGACACTACCTCAGAGTAAAAGGATGGAAAACAATTTTCCAAGCAAATAGTCCCAAGAAACAAGCTGGAGTAAAGACCCAACAAAAAGAGAACTACATACCAATCTCTCTTACGAGTATTGATGCAAAAATACTCAATAAAATTCTCACAAACCAAATCCAAGAACACATCAAAACAATCATCCATCATGATCAAGTAGGCTTTATACCTGGAATGCAGGGATGGTTCAATATAAGAAAATCCATCAGTCCATCACTACATAAATTAACTCAAAGAAAAAAAAAAAACATGATCATCTCACTGGATACTGAGAAAGCATTTGACAAAAGTCAAGATCCCTTCATGTTAAGAGTCTTGGAAAGATCAGGAATCCAAGGCCCATACCTAAACATAGTAAAAGCAATATACAGCAAGCCAGTAGCCAACATCTAACTAAATGAAGAGAAACTTGAAGCAATCCCACTAAGATCAGGGACTAGACAAGGCTGCCCATTCTCATCTTACCGATGAAATATAGTACTGGAAGTCCTAGCCAGTGCAATTAGACAACAAAAGGAAGTCAAAGGGATACAAATAGGAAAGGAAGAAGTCAAAATTTCACTATTTGCAGATGATATGATAGTATACTTAAGTGACCCTAAAACTTCCACCAGAGAAGTCCTAAAACTGATAAACAACTTCAGCAAAGTGGCTGGATATAAAATCAACTCAACAAATCAGTAGCCTTCCTCTACTCAAAGGATAAACACTCGAAGAAAGAAAATAGGGAAATGACACCCTTTACAATAGTCACAAATAATATAAAATATCTTGGAGTGAATCTAACCAAGCAAGTGAAAGATCTGTATGACAAGACCTTCAAGTCTCTGAAGAAAGAAATTGAAGATCTCAGAAGATGGAAAGATCTCCCATGCTCCTGGATTGGCAGGACTACCTTAGTAAAAATGGCGAGCTTGCCAAAAGCAATCTACAGATTCAATGGAATCCCCATCAAAATTCCAAATCAATTCTTCATAGAGATAGAAAGAGCAATTTGCAAATTCATCTGGAATAACAAAAAACCCAGGATATTGGGAACTTTTCTCAACAATAAAAGAATGTCTGGGGGAATCACCATCCCTGACCTCAAACTGTACTACAGAGCAGTACTGATATAAACTGCATGATATTGGTACAGAGATAGGCAGGAAGATCAATGGAATAGAATTGAAGATCCAGAAATGAACCCACATAACTATGGTCACTTGATCTTTGACAAAGGAACTAAAACCATCCAGTGGAAAAAGGTCAGCATTTTGAACATGTGGTGCTGGCTCAACTGGAGGTCAGTAAGTAGAAGAGTACTAATTGATTCATTTTTTTTTCTCCTTGTACAAAGCTCAAGTCCAAGTGGATAAAATACCGTCACATAAAAACAGATACACTGAAACTAATAGAAGAGAATGTGGGGAAGACCCTTGAATACATAGTCAAAGGGGAAAAGTTGCTGAACAGAACACCTATGGTTTATGCTCTAAGATCAAGAATTGACAAATGGGACCTCATAAAATTGCAAAGCTTCTGTAAGGCAAAGGACACTGTCAATAAGACAACCAACAGATTGGGAAAAGGTCATTAACAATCCTACATCTGATAGAGGGCTAACATCCAATATGTACAAAGAACTGAAGAAATTATGCTCTAGACAACCAAATAACCCTATTAAAAGTGGGGTACAGAGCTAAACAAAGAATTCTCAAGTGAAGAAACTTAAATGGTGAAGAAGCATCTTAAGAACTGCTCAACATCCTTAGTTATCAGGGAAATGCAAATCAAAACAACCCTGAGATTCCACCTCACACCAATCAGAATGGCCAAGATCAAAAACTCAGGTGATAGTAGATGCTGGTGAGGATGTGGAGAAAGGGGAATGCTTGTCCTTTGTTGGTGGGATTGCAAGCTGGTACAACCACTCTGGAAGTCAGTCTTGTGGTTCCTCAGAAAATTGGACATAGCATTAGCTGAGGACCTACCTATACCAACTCTTGGGCGTATACCCAGAAGATGCTCCAACATATAACAAGGACATATGCTCCACTATGTTCATAGCAGCCTTATTTATAGTAGCCAGAAGCTGGAAAGAACCCAGATGTCCATTAACAGAGGAATGAATAAAGAAAATGTGGTACATTTACACAATAGAATATTACTCAGCTATTAAAAACAATGAATTTGAGAAGATCTTAGGTAAATGGATGGAACTAGAAAATATCATCCTGAGTGAAGTAACACAATCACAAAAGAACACACATGGTATTTACTCACTGATAAGCGGATATCAGGCCAAAAGCTTGAAATAGTCAAGATTCAACTAACAGATCACATGAAGCTCAAGAAGAAGGAAGATCAAGTGTAGATGCCTCAGTTCTACTTAGAAGGAGTAACAAAATACTCATGGGAGCAAATATAGAGACAAAGTGTGAGACAGAAACTAGAGGAGGGGCCATCTGGAAACCATTGTACCTGGGTATCCATCCCATGTGCAGTCACTAAAGGCAGATGCTGATGTGGATGTCAGGAAGTGCATGCTGACAGGAGCCTGATAAAGTTGTCTTTTTAGAGGTCTGCCAGAGTCTGACATATTCAGAGGCAGATGCTCACAGCTACCCACTGATCTGACCAAGGGTTTCCTAATGGAGAAGTTAGAGAGAAAACTGAAGGAGTTGAAAGTTTTGGTGGCCCCATGAGGAGAGCAACAATAACAACCAACCAGAGCTTTCCAGGGTCTAAACCACCAGCCTAGGAGCACATAGGGAGGGACCCATGACACCATTTGAATATGTAGGGGAGGATGACCTCGTCAGGGAGAGGAGATCCTTAGTCCCATGAAGGCTGAACACCAAGTGGGGGGGGGGTTAGAGGGTGGGGAGGTGGGAGTAGGGAATGTGGGTAGTTGCAACCAGGGATTGCTGAGGGTTCCTCCAGGCTTTGGGTAGTTAGGCACATCTGCTGTGGCTCCAAGGTTTGTCATGCAAGGCCCCAGTGGCATGAGAAATTCCATGGGTTTCTACAGGCTTTAATGTCATGGCGGATGGTGGATGGATCTGGATGCACTCTCTTCCCCCTCCTGAAACCCAGAACAGACCTGAGTTAAATAGGGAGAAAGGGAGGAGGGAGGGGCTGGGGAAGAATGCTTAATTGGCTCCACCCTCTGGCCTTCAGGCATCTCATTAGTATATAAATCTCTCTAGGGCCTGAAGCCTGTTTACTGTGACTGTTGGCCATAAATTTCTCTGTGGGAGGGACTGTGGAGAGGGCTGAAGCTAAATGAAAAGAACCAGGGCCTAGGAGCCAAACTGCAATCCAATAATAGTCTGGGATTCCAAGCTCATGCCTGACCAAACACCCAGTTTTTTCTCACAGCACACCGCCCCACAACTCCCCCTTTTTTCTTTTTTTAAAAAGAAGGGGGGTCACTGTCATTTGTAGTGAAAATTTTGGATGAGGAAGTCAAAAGAAAACACTATGAAGGCCATAGGGAATGGCACAATTAAGCCACAGGGTAACGGGAGCTGGCGTGGGGGTTAGAAAGGCAAGGGATCATTGAAACAATTAAATACAGGCGGTACACTTTGAGGGTAATAACATCTGATTAATCTAGATAGACATGTTTTTCTTATTAACATGTAACTTTTAGCTATTTGACTTTGGCAAAAGAGTTTATCTGTAGCTGGAATTTCTGGATCTGTCTTCTGTAGGACTCAGCTTGTATCTCTGGGTTTCAGTGTGTGTCTCTGGAGTCTTCAGTGAGTGTCTCTGGATCTCAGCGTGCATCTCTGGGGTCTTCAGTCAGATGAGGTGGCTGGAAGAAGGTTGCTTGGCAACATAGGCAGGTTCCAGGAGATGGCTCTGTCTCTGCTGGACTTGTGGGAGCACCTATAGGATAATTACAACAGGGAAGCAGCACCCAGGCAGGGAGGTGTCTGCAAAGGGTGTGTAGCAAGCATTAGGCTACTTGGGAACAAGGACATCATGGTCTGTCTTTGAGATCCTGTTAGGAGTCGCGGTGAGCGTGACAGCATTCGCCAGTACAAGATGGCAAGCCATCCTGTGCTCCCACAAGTAAACAACTAACTGCGCAGGTGCAAAAGGCAAAATTGAGCCAAAGTCACTGCACATCCTGGGGTGTAATATGGGTAATGAGTGAACAGCCAATCAGAAGTGAACACGCCACTCTAGGGTATAATAAGCAGTGCCTTTTCTGGGCCTGGTGTCTTTCTGCTTCTGCTGATACAAGAATAAAGAATAGTAACCACCCGAACACTGCCTCACGTGTCTTTTCGCGGGCGAAGGGGACACGGAAGAGGCCCGGAATAAGATCCTAGAAAAGCAAAGGTGTTTGAGGAAATTCAGTCTTAGAAGGTACCTGTGAGTCTGCTTTGGATGGCTGAGGAAGGAAAACATCATGTTAATTATGTATCTGGGATAGGCAACAACAGTTTGTCTGTAAAAGAAAACTAGTTGTTAATTACGAGCTGAAGATGGTGATCAGCATATTGACTTAACCTGTGGAAGTAGATTAGATGACTTTTAAACCTTAAAGAAATCTTAAAAATTAAAAAAAAAATATTGGATATATATCACGAGTGTTAGAGAGCAAAGGAGACATTTAAAGAAACAAAGAAAACAAGAAAATTTTTTTAGCTTAAAAGCATGAACATTGTTGCTTTAGGTGTTCCTGCTAGGGAAAAAAGGAAATGTTTAAAATTTTTGCTTGAAAAATGTTAGGAGCCGCGTGAGCGGGACAGCATTGGCCATTACAGGATGGCGCGGGCATCCTGTCCTCCCACTAGTAAACAACTGACTGCGCAGGTGCAAAAGGCAAAAAGCGCGCCAAAGTCACTGCCCATCCCGGGGCGTATTATGGGTAATGAGTGAACAGCCAATCAGAAGTGAACATGTCACTCTAGGGTGTATATAAGCAGTGCCTTTTCCAGGCTTTGGGTCTTTCCGCTTCTGCATATACAAGAATAAAGCCTCGTTGTGGTAACCACCCAAACACTGCCTCACATGTCTCTTTCGCGGGCGAAGGAGACACGGAGGGGCTCGGAACATCTGGCGTCGAAACCCGGGATCTTCAAGGCGCCGCGGAAGAACCCCCGAGACTCGGGGCGGGTTAAAAGACTACAGGATTGAGGTACGTCTCTGAGAGATATGCCTGGGGTGGAAGCCTTCATTGTGAGCAGACTTTCACTCACCGCCACCGCTCCACTAGCTAGCCTCTTGTTTGCGTTGCTTTTGCTTTCAGCTATTAGTGCAAGTCAAAAGGTTTCAGGAGAGGGCCATCCTAGCATACCAGAACCAGAGCGTGTTAGCCACCATCAGGCCAAGGAACCTGGAGATCAGGCCAAAGAGCCTGGAGAAACAGAAAAGGCCAAAGAGCCTAGAGAAAGAAAAGAGTACTCAAAAGAAACAAGGGCTACTGCAGAGCCTGTTAAGGTTAAGGGCCCTCCACCGGCTGGTGGAGAGAGTGGAGGACAAAAGAACCCCCCTTTATGGCAGAATCTTTGGGGAACCAGAGTAAGCAATGCCAGTGATAGAACAGATGATCTTTGAAAATGCCACAGCTGAATGCCGTGCAGCCATTGTCCCTTGTAGGAACAAGGGGCTACAAGACTGGCTGAGAGCCTGTTGTGGCCTGGGAGGCCTCCTCACTAAGGCAGGACTTGCAGCAGCAAACTTAAAAATGGCTGTGGCCCTTCTCCAAGGTGAGGGACTCGATAGGCCCATGCCATGGCCAGGGAGGGGAGCTTTTTGTGTTTATTCCACAGGTGAAGACAATCCAATTTGGGTCCCTACGCAGCTGGTGCAGATTGTGAAGAATGAAGCTAGATTGCAAGATGATGGCTCTGATTCTCCTGATACTGATGTTCGATTTGGGGATAAGTATACCACTATGGGCCATAGTTAGAGCTTGGCCTGTTCCCATGCCAATACATTCAAATTCTGCAGTGCTGCCGTTGTTTACAGCTATTGAGTGTTACTTGGTTGCCCCGTCCTCACGGCGCACCCACCAGCAGCCTGAGTTATATAATGCTACAAGTTTTCCATTAAATTTTACACTTTGTTTTGTGGCAGCAAAACTTTATAGCATAAAGGTAATCTACTTGGTGTTGATTTTAGAGAAAATAGATTGCTTACATTGTTAAAGATTGGTTTTGTTTCTCAAAAATATAGTTATACTCTAATATTACAAAAGAGGCTTAAAAACATAGTTAAACTGCCAATATTCCATTGGCTACAGTTGGTAGTTCAACCAAGAGTTTGAAAATTTTTGATTTGCCTATGTTTATAGAGAAAAGATACATGTCTTTTAAAGTTTACAGTTTAAATTTAAGGTTTAAGGTTAAAGTTAAAGTCAAAATCGCACAGTTCAGACCTAGCCAAGCCTCAGAGAACAGGCCGGAGGGAGGTTAAGTGCATTTACATTTGAATTAAGACAATGCAGACTGAGCTCTGCAGCTCAGGTGCCAAAAGTTCCTTTTGTCCTGGGACTTCACAACTAGGTCCTAGAAATGTGTTTACCGAAATTCATCTTTTGTCTTCATTGTTTCTTGTGAGAAGAGGGATAAATCTAAGACCCAAAGACTTTATAACACATCTGTGGGCTAAAAGTTATGATTATGCTGGAGACATTAAAATTATGCCTACTTCCCTCCATGAGTATATCTGTACCTGCTGATAAAATATTGTTCAAATTGTTTTAATTCCTTTATATTCAAAGTTGTTAAAAATGAGATGCTTTGGATTCCTCTAATATATGTAACAATTATTAGAGAATAAGGTTGGCTTTTATCCGATATATTCATTGGACTAAAAAAGATTGGTTATTAAATTAATCCAAAATAAAGTTCAAATTTAAGATTTATACAGCCTAACTTGGCTACTCCAGCTGCCATTTCAGTAAATGCTTATAGAATTATTATAGATATAAAAGGTGTTTTTATACCATCCCTTTACATTTCTGGTAAAGGTGAGAGGTTTACAGTCAGTAAATTTATTCATAATTTTTAAGAGCCCATGAAGCGATATTTATTAGAAATAATTGCTTCAGAAAATGGTTAATTGTTTTACTATATATATATATATATATATATATATATATATATATATATATTGTTGTTGCTTTAATACAAAAAATTAAGAGGTTAAATCTTTTAGTGTATATTATTCATTGTGTGATACTTTATTAGTGGATATCTCTAAAGAAGTTTTTTCCGCAAGCCATTGCTCCAATATAACGAGCTTTAAAAAAAAAAAATTTTTTTAGAGTACTTGTTGCTCCAAAAAAGATTCAAAGACAGTGTCTTTCAATATTTGAGACCTCAGTTATATCCTAATCAGATTGTGACACAGAAAATTCTAATAAAAATAGTTATATCTATATTAATTTTTGATTTAATATTTATATAATATTTGAGACCTCAGTTATATCCTAATCAGATTGTGACACAGAAAATTCTAATAAAAATAGATAGTTGTGGCTAAAGAGATGGCTCAGCCGTTAAAGGGTAGACTTATAATTTAAAATATAAAAGCTGAACTCCCAGCAACCACATGGTGGTTCACAACCATTTGTGGTGGGGATCTAATGCTATCTTCTGGCTTGTGAGTGTACATGCAAAAAGAAAATGGTTTACTTTTAATCTTGATTTGCTCTTAGTGATTTTTAAAAGTTGTTAAGAGATATTAATTGGCTAAAACCTCATCTTAAGCTTACCATAGGAGGATTTAAACCTCTGTTTGATATTTTCAAAGGGATGCAAGTCCTAATTCCCCTTGACAATTAACTAATAAAAGATAGATAGCTTTGCTGAAAATAAAGTAAGCTGTTAGTTATTAACAGATAAATTATATAGAATATAATAAATTGTTGGTTGTTTGTGTTATTACTACTCATATGTCCACAACAGCTCTTTGACAAAAGAAACCATTAATATGGATTTGTCTTTCTTCATTTACAAATAAAGTTTATATGATAAAATCCTAAAAACATTTTAGATAAAAGGTTTATTCTTTATTCCACATAACAATTAAATTGGTTATTGAATTATTAAATTTGGCCTATTACATGACAAACATTTTATAAAAATTTGATAATCATATGTTACAGTTTTTCTCTATACATGCTTTTATATTTCCTAAAATTTACTATGCATGCAGACCATAGAAAAGATGTTTGCTATATTTACTATATTTACAGATGCCTCATCTATTGAGAAGACAGTATATGTAATTAAATCATATGTGTATTTTCTTGAGTTTACCCTGCTTCAACACAATTGAATTATGTGTTGTAGCCACTGTTTAGAATGTTAAAAAAGGTGTATCTGCCTTTGTCTTGTTGAATGGTATATTTCATGAAGTACAAAATGTTTCAGCTACATGATCTAATATCTCTAGCCATTTGAATAACATTAAAATTAATAAGGTGTTTAGGAATGCATCTGCACAACCGGTGTCAGTGTGTGTGGATCCCCCATTTTTCTTTATGCTATCCAACTTTCAAAATAATTCTGATATCTTGGATTGTAAGAATGTTACATGCCTTTTGGCACAATGCTGGAATGGATCACTAGACCTAGCCTTGGTTGTGCATGTGCCTACCTTTGTGCCCATCCCAGTAGAAGCTGATCCTGAAACTTTCCCTACCACATCATTATTGAGACATAAAAGAGACTTTGGCATTACTGCAGCCATTATCACTGCTATTACCATCTCTGCAACTACAGCTGTGACAGTCGGCATAGCCTTGGCTAATCAAGTTACAGCAGCTACTGTTGTTAATTAAATTTCAGAAAAGACCTCTGAGGCTTTGACCATTCTACAGAAAGTGGATGCATAATTGGCATCAGACATTCTGTTGGTCAATCAGAGAGTTGATTTGCTCCAAGCCCATGTGGAGCAGCTCACGGATGTGGTTCAAATGAGCTGTGTGTCAGCAACCCCACATCTTATATTACACCTCTGAGATTTGTGAATGATGCATTTATTCAAAGCCATAAACTTTCTGCTTATTTACAAGGGAAGTGGACTAGGGAGCTGGACCAGATGCAGAAGCAATTGCAGATCCGGATCTTGAGCCTTGATGGAGCACCAGTGGACCCTGTTACCCCTGGCGATTTTACTTCTTGGCTTACCTCTGCCTTTTCCTTCTTTCTTAAAGGGTGGGGATAGGTTTGGTGCAGCCCTATGTTGTGGATTAGTGTTCATGTTATGGTTGGTCTGTAAGCTCAGAGCCCAACAAAAACGTGACAAGGTCGCTATCGCCCAAGCACTCGTAGCCTTGAGCAAGCATCTCCCCCTGAAATTTGGCTATCTAGGCTAAGAAAGTAGCTGATGACTGAGACCCTCATTCGATGCATCCCAAGGGTTCAGCCCATTGCACTGGGCCGATGAGAGGTCTAAGTCTAGCCAGCCTTTGCCTGAATAACTGTGGTACCTGAATATCTAGAGGTGTTGCAAGTGGGTACTCAACAGGGAATGTTCCACGAGTGTGGATAGATTTCCCGAAAGTATGCCTGATTGCACAAAGGTTTGATGCCAAGAAACCTCCCCTGGTGGCACCCCAGGGTGGAGGCTTCCTTTCCCCACCAAAAGGCATCGAGATGGGTATGGGAAGTATTCCTCATTGCATGACTACAAGAGAAGAAACCTATTACAATATCTCATTTTGCACAGGGGATCAGGCCTCTGCTTTCCCTCACTGAGTTGGTGCTGCGCTTGATAGGCAATAGGCTGTTCCATCTTAAATATATAGATAGGGGGAGATGTTAGGAGCCGCGTGAGCAGGACAGCATTTGCCATTACAGGATGGCGCGGGCATCCTGTCCTCCCACTAGTAAACAACTGACTGCGCAGGAGCAAAAGGCAAAAAGCACGCCAAAGTCACTGCCCATCCCGGGGCGTATTATGGGTAATGAGTGAACAGCCAATCAGAAGTGAACACGTCACTCTAGGGTGTATATAAGCAGTGCCTTTTCCAGGCTTTGGGTCTTTCCACTTCTGCATATACAAGAATAAAGCCTCGCTGTGGTAACCACCCGAACACTGCCTCACGTGCCTCTTTCGCGGGCAAAGGTGACACGGTGGGGCTCGGAACAGAAAAATAGGAATGTTGTTGCAGTTGGGGGGAAGAAGCAGTAATGGCAGGTTTAGAAGCAGTGGGGAGAGGGCCTTGCTCTGCCATGTGGCATCTGTGCTATAGCAGAGTAGTCAGGGTATTCCCCCTTTGTTTTTCTTAGGAATCTTAAATGTAGAGAAGAGGAAGAAAGGCCAACCTTGAAAAAAGCTCAAAGCAAGAAACAGGGGTTTGTTAGGAGAGTCAGAAGCAGTGAGATTCTGTGTAAAAGACTAAGCCATAGGAGACACGTGGGAGCTGGGATAAAGCTGGCAGCTCTTGGGAGAAACTGGCAGGCAGCAACATGGCCTGGTTTTTAGCAGTGAGGAAGAAACTGTGAGTAACACAAGGGTGAAGGGAGCAAACAGGGTTTGCTTCAGGCAAACTGGCTGTGTTAAGTCACTCTAGCTAGTCACAGATGACTGAGGAATTGGAGGGGAAAAGCCTATGCAAGCAGACTGTGCTCTAAAGACTGTTCCCCTGGGGGAGAAACATTCTGGACTAGAGTTCAGAGCCAGTGCTCTTGAAAAGCTAGCAAGCACCCCTCGGGGAGGGGCAGAGAGCAAAGACTAGGAAGTTGCTGCCATCTTGTTGAGTTGACGAACACATGGGGAGAAAGAGAGAAAGAAACTTATGTTAACAGGCAGTATGCAAAGACTGAAGTTGGTGCTCCTGAGAGCTTAAAAAAAAAGGGGGAATCTCTCATCCAAGGGAAAGAGTCTTAGAACCAGGGTCACAGCAGGTGCTGCAGCTTGAAAGACAGCTGTTAGCTGTGAAGAAGCCCCCTCTGTGGAGCTGGGGGAGGGTGGACAAAGTGGAGGCTAGGGAGTGTGCCATCTTGCCCTTGAGCTGGAGAGCAAGTGGAGAAGGAGAGACAGAGAGAAAGAGAGAGGAGTTAAAGCAGAGAAGCTGACCAGGAACACATGGAGAGAGAGAAAAAAAGGGACCTAACCTTTTGAACTAGGCAGGAGCTAGTTGCAGCTAAGAGTTAGAGAGAAGATGCTTGCAAGGAACATGTGGAGAGAGAAAGAGAGGTGGAGACAGAAAGAAGCCTGCCTCCAGGGGGAAGTTAGGTACAGCTGCTGTGGCTCCACAGTTCCTCATGGCATGGCCCCAATGGCATAAGAAAGTCCATGGGTTTTTACAGGCTTTAATGTCATGGCAGATGGTGGATAGACCTGGATGCACCTCCTGTAAAACCCAGGGTAGTCCTGAGTTAAATAGGGAGGGAGAAGGGGAGAAGGGCTGGGGAAGAATGTTTAATTAGCTCTACCCTCTGGCCTTCAGGCATCTCATTAGTATGTAAATCTCTCTAGGGCCTGAGGCCTGTTCCTCATGACCTCTCTGTGAGTGTGCTTGTGGAAGGCTGAAGCTAAATGAAAAGAGCTAGAGTCCAGGAGCAGAGCTGAACTCCTGCCATCCAATAATGGTCAGGAGTTCTAAGCTTGTGCTCCACCAAGCACCCACTGCCCCACAGGGGGTAGACGGGGGCACATCCTCATAGAAGCAGGAGGAGGGGGGATGGGATAGTAGGTTCCTGGGGGTGGGGAGAATGGGGTAAGGAGATAAAATCTGAAATGTAAATATAATATCCAATAAAAAAAAGAAAATTTCACAATGATTAAAATATAAAAATCATTTTACTAAAGAGAGTTTATATATGTAGATTTAAATGGATGAATATTTCCGGGAAAAACACCAGAAAGCATTTACAAGTATAAAGGTCAAAATAAGTTTATTATGGTATTAGCGGATGAGTTTTAGATATAATATATATGTTATTAAAGCTTCTGGCATCAAAGATCAACAATTGCAAAAGCTGCTTAAAATGTTTGTGGAGTCAAAGCTCATTGAATGATTTCTATGTATCAAAGTATTTTACAGTAAGGAAAAGTACCAGACAGGTTGACCTGGTCTTCTGGGTGTTTAATAATCACACCTATAGCTTTTCTAATATTATCAGAGGAACTAAAAAGGAGACTATTTCTCCTTTTTTCTCCAATGTCAATATAGTCCCAGGGAACTGTGGGTCATCTTTCAAAATGTTCTTAAACTATGGAAAGTTACATATTCTCTCGTTCAGTGAAGTAATGGGGAGCATGCTTACTGAATTCTTACCTGCACCCAGTCTACACAGGGAGGATCATCATACAGTAATGGTTTCCTCAGTGCTTCTGAGGGAAGCAAAAGTAAAACTAAGACAGGTCTCAGAATTTGCTTGCATAGATGAAAAAATGGTAAAAGAAAGCTTGGATCCCCAGGAAGGGCAGTCTCTGGATGGCCTTTCCTTCAGTCTCTACTCCACACTTTGTCCCCGAATTTCCTTTAGACAGGAGCCATTCTGGGTTACTAGACACTATTGTGGATGCCAAGAAGTACACGACAGGAACTTGATATAGCTTTCTCCTGAGAGGCTCTGCCAGAGCCTGACAAATACAGAGGTGCATTCTCACAGCCAACCATTGGACTGAGGACAGGAACCCGAATGGAAGTTAGAGAAAGGACTGAAGGAACTGAAGGGGTTTGCAACCCCATAGGAAGAACAACAATATCAATCAATCAAACACACCAGAACTCCCAGGGACTAAACCACCAACCAGAATACACATAGAGGGACCTATGGCTCCAGCCACATATGTAGCAGAGGATTGCATTGTCTGGAATCAATAGGAGGAGAGGCCCTTGGTCCTGTGAAGACTAGATGCCCCAGTGTAGGATAATGGCAGGGCAGTGATGTGGGAATGAGTGGGTGAGAGAGGGAGCACCCTCATAGAAGCAGGGGAGGGGATGGGAATGGGAGAGGGGGTTCCAGAGGGGAAACTAGGAAAGGGGATAACACTTGAAATATAATATTCAATAAAATGAATATCCAATAAAAAATAAAGAAAGAATATTGTAAAAAAAGATAATGAAGGGCTGAGCAGTTCAATCACCCTGTAATCCCATTTGATCCCTGAATACTAAAACTTCTTTTGTCTTTGGTAGTATAAAATTAAAATTGATTTTGTATATCTACATGGGATGCAAAATATTCCAGGTCATTTGCAGGGATTATAAGCCAATTTTCCCACCATGAAATTTTTCACTTTGTGTCATGTGGCCAGGATCACTCTATCTCTCGTGACTCATTTTCAACTTATTTTTGTATATACACTTCCTTAAATATTAGACTTTCTATTATTGGTCCTTAATTGCAAATTTGAATCTGCTGGGAATTAGAAGGTATAAACCTGCCATCTCCATGAGTCCTAGAGGTTTCCATTAAAATTATATGGAAATGTGGTCTCAAATATAGGAATTGAAGATGGTTAGGAATTTAAGCTAATGTGCATTCCTATACTAACTCATCTAATTTACATCCATCATGTTTTTCCCTGAAAAAGAAAACAACAACAACAACAACAAAACCCCCAAAACAAAACAAAAAAACAAAAACCAGCTATCTTAGCTACGCTGGGTTTTTTCCTATTGTAACTTATCATAGTGACGGTATGATATTTGACATTGAATATATATTTATAAGACTCTAAAGCCTAACAATAAAAACAAGAGCTAGTGAATAATAATAGATTGCTGTCCAGGATAGTGTTATTAGACAACCATGATAGGAATCCATAATGCACATTTCCTCTAAGGATGAGTAAATGGACAGAAATGTGTTGTATATTGTATAGGTAAATGATGAGGAAAAAACTCTAGTGCTAAGATACTTATATTAGTAAAATATCAATAATAAAATGGCAAAAGAGTAAGTCCTGTGAATGGTGTTTCTAACTGTTTCTACCAAGCTCAGGATTGGTGTTACTTGGATAGCACACATACATAGCTCTGTAACTTTTTTCATGTGTGACTTTTTTAGGTGAGGCAGTTTGAATAATGTTCCTCAGAGGCTCTTGCATTTAAACACTTAGTTACCAGTTTGTGATACTGAATAGGTTTAGGTGGCATGCATAGTCTTGCTGAAGGAGGTGTGTAGCAAAGGGAGTCTTAATGAGGAATTGTCTAGACTAGGTTGGCCTGTGGGCAAAATGCTGAGGGCCTTTCCTAATGGAGTTAGAAAATGATAACTGTCATTTGTGCATAACACTGTTACTTGGCCAGGGGATCCTGAATTGTGTGATACTGGAGAAAGCAAGCTGAACTTAGCTTGTATGCATTAATGTATTCCCTTCTGCTCTTGGCTGGGATTGTTATGTGATCATGTGATACTTTAAATTAATTCCAGCTTGACTTTTGGACAATGATGACCAAAAACCTGAAACTCTGAGTTGAAATAACTGAAGCCCTCTCCAAAACTGCAATTATCAGAGTATTTTATCTCAGCAACAACAACGAAGACCATTTTGAAGAGTCAATAAACATAATAGCTGCAATTCCCTTTTTAATTCTTGATGTATAACTGAAATTTTACTTATAATTATAATGAGATTATTTAAAGCAGTTCTGTTTAACCTAAAAATTTTGCAATAAAATTTACATTGGTGCAATAAAAAAGATTTGAAAGTATTTCCCCACTTCAGGTTACTTTCTGCTTCATAGGATATATCTCCTACACTTGACTTCTTATGTATCTCGTGCCATGCTTCCCCTCCATGATAAAAATCTCATCTGTCCTTTGGGAATATATGCTCTCACCCCCCTCCTCCAAATCTTACATATGTTGCTTTTGGCCATGGTGTTTTATCAGAGAAACAAAATTAATTAAGACCGTAGAAAACCAAAATCACGACAAAAATGAAATGGTCCAGGAACATGGGCCTAAGAGATGACAGCTGTTCATAAATTAATAATAATAATAATAATAATAATAATAATAATAATAATAAATATTCTGAACAGAAAATATTTAAAAACATATTTAGAATGCCAATAACACTATATTAACTTTATCACAAATATCGTGGAAAGAGATAACTAAAGTCAAACAGATAACATCTGTTTATTAGCTCAGCTATAGGAGTGTTGATGTGTTTACTAATTTATATAAGATTAATAAAATATTAAAGTCATTTTCTTGTAGAGTATATTAATACTTCCATCAAAATTAAGATGTAGTATTGGTCTATATCTCAGTTGATAGAGTCATTTTCTAGCAGGAATGAATCCCTGGGTTCAGTCCCCAGTACTGATTAAATCAAGCATATAAATCAACTCATATTTTAACACTGGGAATGTGGAAACAGAATGAAGGTTTAAAGTTCAAATCAACTCTTACCTCATAATAATTTTCTGCCCAGCTTGAAATACATTTTCTATTTCTAAATTAGAAAAACTTGAAAAAAAAAAAACCCTCACATAGGGTAGGTAAGTAGCATTATTTAGTTAACCATAAGTATTGTGTAACAAGATAATATATTTAACAAAGTCAAACTATATTTCTAATGCCACAGGTATAGTACTTTTACTCAGCAATAAATAACTTATAGAGAATGTAACAATATCCAGTACTTTTGGTAGAGTTAAGAATGTAGTAGTGATCAAGGTGCCAAAGGTACTTTAGGTAGAGCTCTCTGTTCCATAGAGAAAATAGTCATAAATATGTATTCTAGTGTCATAATAAAAGGTATTGTATTTTTAATTATTATATGCTATAAAAGAAAACTTACTTATGTCAATAATATATGGTCATATCTATACAAAGAATAAGCCCATATCTTTTGGAAATTGAAATATCATTTATAATAGTCTCAACATGTAAGACTTTAAAAAAATCAATACTCTAATTTACAAACTGTATACACCTAGAATTTATTATAGGCCAACAATATAATAAAATGTTTAAGCTTTAAATGAATGAGGATACAGACCATGTTCATGTGTCACAGACTATTCCTAAAATGTCATTCTCAGGGAGCATGATGAATAGAGTCAATAAAATCACAAACACTATAAAAGTGTTTTCATGGAGATTTATGAGCTGATGCATAAAGTTTTGTGGAATAGCAAATAGTCCACTTTAGCCAAAACAATATGAGCGAAGAAGTACTAAATTATGACACACAATTTGTGCTTTCAAGATTCACCTTTAATTGCTTCACAGCCTTTGGGTAAGATTAAGTGAAGAGTCACTTGATTCTAAGCTACATTAATCAAGAGAATCCAGACATCTGGAGCAACAGATAGAATAGAGAATGTGAACACTGATGCGTGCATTTAAAGTATTTATTTTACAATGGTACTAAAGTATAGATTAAAATATTTGCATTTGTATTTGGGGATAACACTTCTGAGTATTTTACATATTCTTCATAAGCATTGATGATTAATGACTTATGTAATATGTTGGAGTTTCTTTTACACTTATTTCTCATTTTAATTACAATACTCACCAATTCCTTTGATGCTAACTAACAATATCTTCACTAAAGAGACTAGATAGAGAAACCAAGAGAACAGTTCTGCTAGGTAATCCAAGGACTATTGTAGCAAACCATGAGAGACACATCAAAATTGCAGATCAGAGTGAAAAGTTTTCAGAGATAGTTTCAGAGAACAGATAATGAGTGATTTTAGAAAATGAAGGAGATTAATAAGATACTGACAATACTTAGTTTGTAATGTCTGAGTAAATGTGGCTGCTATTTGCTGATGTAAGGAAAGAGGAGATACATGTAAGAGCATGACCTTGAACTCTCAATTTATGGAGGAGATAATTCCACTCAATTATAAATAAAGCCTCTACATGCATTTTGTTTCATTTTTCATGAAACTTCAGTAATTCTGTCATTCAAAGTCAGGACTTTGTTTTCTTCTACTTCTATTACACTTACAAATCTTGTCTGCCACATGATTTACTGTATAATCTAGCATTGTCATGTCAGTAGCAAAAAGAATAAATTGTAGGAAAGTGAGCCTAAGAATGGTTCTCAAATTTCAAGGTTAAACCTAGAAGCATAAGAAAAATGTCAAAGCTTCTTATTAATATTTTGAGACTATCTGGAATAATAGAGCACTTTGAATGTATTTTAAAACTAAGAAGTTAGAGAAAATTAATCTGCATATATGACATTTCATACTACAACATCCTTGCCCTAAAGCTAATGGAAACAGTACAAATTGATTTCAAAAAGCAAAACAAAACACAGCAAAAACCTTGCCACATTCAGAAAAAGAGTTATGTCTGTCCTTCAAAATATTTCCGGCACACTATTTATGCTCATCATTCTTTTGTTATTTGTTTTAATTTTAAGTTCATTCAATTGTATATGTTATTTTTGCATATGCTAATGCTATCATTAACAGTGCAATGTGCTTTTGAAGAAGGCAAATATAATCCTTGTCTTATGCTTTGTGAGCTATGTATCTTCTATTACACTACAATCTAAGATGCAGCATCCATGGGAATACTTAAAACATGTGCGTCATCCAACTATTTAAAAATTCAAATTGGTTAGATGAATGTTGTGGGTTATAATACTAAGACATTTCTTTTATCCAAATTGCTGCTTATCCTAGCTTGTTGCATGAACTTTGAAAATCATGTAATTTAGAGAACCTAAAAAATTACATGAAAATATTGTCTCTTGACCACCTCTTTATCATGGTGATTCTCATTGTCATTTATTGTAGCCAAAGCATAAAAAATGCTTATGAATCAGAAAAGGAGTAAAATTAAGAGTTTTAAATATTCTTCCATGAGTGATTCCTTTAGCAAAAATTACAGGGATAGCCAGAGGGAGGGAAGTCTGTGTGTGTGTGTGTGTGTGTGTGTGTGTGTGTGTGTGTGTGTGTATTTAGTATACAAGAAATCCTGCAGCCCTCATTTGAAAACAGCATGATTACCAATAACAATAAATCTTCCTAGGCTACAAATTTGCCTCTGGTAGAGAACCATTAGGCTAGAAGAATCAAGAGAGACAGAATTCTGCCTCTTTTCATCTCAGCCTTGAGCAGTGGTTGTCCTCAGATTTAATCTGTTTTGAAATAACAATATATGATCTTTAATAATATTATTCCAGAGTTTATCTATGAAATAGAAAATAGTAAAAATTTAAATTTTAGGGAATACATGATAGTAAAAACAATCTGGACTGCATGGTCGTCTGGTGCCCCCGCCACCTGCATCACTGCCGCCGCCCCGCGACGCCCACCGCTGCCTGCCCTGCCGCCGCCTGCGCTGCCTCGGGATCGGCTGTATGATTAGGCCACAATCTTCAATGAGTAGACATATTCCTCAGTTCTGTGGTGTTCTCGGTCACACATTTATGGAGTTTCTGAAGGGCAGTGGAGATTACTGCCAGGCACAGCACGACCTCTATGCAGACAAGTGAACTGTAGAAATTCATTACTACTCCACCAAGAAGCCCCCATAGGAGTGGATAACCTGGACACAGGCGTGTTGAATTGAAATCTGCAGAGCATTTACAAGAGCTCAGACCTGGATGGGGTAAACCTCAGTGCACTTCCTTTGTATTGCCTCAGTATTACTGGATTGAAGAGTCACCGCTTCTTGTTAGGAGGTTCATTTCATTGCCCGTTTCTCCCAATTCATACACAAAGCACTGAGAATTTCAAGTGGAGTATATTGAATACTGAAGTAGACTTCAGGTTGTTTTTTTGTTTTTGTTTTTTTGTTTGTTTGTTTGTTTTGAATCGTTTCTGTATTCAATTTTTTAATTCTTTCATAGCCCTTTTGGGTGTTTTTTTAAAACTAAATTAACATGGCTCGAATGAACCGCCCTGCTCCTGTGGAAGTCACATACAAGAACATGAGATTTCTTATTACACACAATCCAACCAATGCAACCTTAAACAAATTTATAGAGGAACTTAAGAAGTATGGAGTTACCACAATAGTAAGAGTGTGTGAAGCAACTTACGACACTACTCTTGTGGAGAAAGAAGGCATTCATGTTCTTGACTGGCCTTTTGATGATGGTGCACCACCATCCAACCAGATGGTTGATGACTGGTTAAGTCTTGTAAAGATTAAGTTTCGTGAAGAGCCTGGTTGCTGTATTGCTGTCCATTGTGTCGCAGGCCTTGGCAGAGCTCCGGTGCTTGTTGCCCTAGCATTAATTGAAGGTGGAATGAAATATGAAGATGCAGTACAATTCATAAGACAAAAGCGGCGCGGAGCTTTTAACAGCAAGCAACTTTTGTATCTGGAGAAGTACCGTCCAAAAATGCGGCTCCGCTTCAAGGATTCCAATGGTCATAGAAACAACTGCTGTATTCAATAAAATTGGGGTGCCTGATGCCATTGCCTTGCAAGTGGAAATTCAGATGGGACCTGATTTGTCATACGTAATTACCCAATGTCTCTCGGCTTACCGAATAAGTCTGCTGAAGCTCCACAGGAATATTGAAAACCAGTTTCACCAGGCCACAAGCTTGACAGAATTGCAACCTCTATATCTGGGCTATGATCGACAAGTTTGGACACTTAGCAAATGATTTTGCTGGTCAGCATTTAAAACGGGGTTATTATTTGTACCAGTTGACCTTTCCTAACATAAGGTATTGAGTTATGTCATTAACGTACTCCTGTGCCAGAATATTATTAGTCTATAAGGAACTTAGAAGGAGTAGGTGCCAAAATACCCAGCACAATACCTGTATATTTTTAGCATCATACAGAACCAAAATTGCAGAAACTAAGAACTCTCTAGACCTTCTATGGTGTATTCCTTCAGTCATTTCAAACACTGCAGGGCTTCTCTCTCTTATCTGCCTGCTCACTCTGTTTACATCTCCCACATTTACACAAGAATACATCAGGTTTGCTTAGCCATCTTTTTTTTTTTTTTTTTTTTTTTTTTTTTTTTTTTTAAAACTAAGTCTTGTGCTGATTATTTAATGTCTCTGTCTTTATGTTGTGCTGTTTTGGGAAACCTCCTTTTGAAAATCAACTTTGTTACAGAAGCACATATCTTCAATAATGTCTCCAGACAAAAAGCCTTATAGTTAATTTAATGTTTGCACTCAGAGGTGCAACCTAACGGAGGGCCTGAAAAAGAAGCAAGAGGAGGCTATTAAATATTTTTAGTAATATGTTGCCTTGTCTTGTGCAGAACATGTAGAGTATGCTCTTTAAGTTAGTAAATATTTTTAAGACATAGAGATACATTGTTGTAGCTAACCAATTCTTAATCAAAATTTCTGAAATTTTTGTGTTTTCCATGCCTATCAGAAGTTTTCCAACTTGTTTGAATTATGGTTTTCCCCTTCTCTTCCCAATCTCTTGCAAAACAGAAAAAAGTAGGATCTGCTGATGAACTGAGCAGAAATATTTTTTACGCCTTTTGAGCTATGTAACTTAATAATTGGATACTTGATCATTTGTTTTATTATGTAATCAATAAAATGGTGATGTGTATTAATGTTAGTTCAACCATATATTTATACAGTCTGGGAATGTGTGGTTATAGTTATGTGGGAGAAATAGTTTGTCAGTGTTCACCAGCTTGTAAAAACTTAGTGCGAGAGCTTCAACGTCTAAATAAATGATGAAACGCAAAAAAATAAATAAATAAATAAAAAATCTGGAAACCATATTAAGAATTGATCAAGTTCTGTTTAGGTAATTAGTATTAAGATCTATAATAATTTTGATATTTCTCTGAAATCCAAGTTA
The DNA here is from genome assembly GCF_011762505.2 of Arvicanthis niloticus. Lineage (NCBI taxonomy): Eukaryota > Metazoa > Chordata > Mammalia > Rodentia > Muridae > Arvicanthis > Arvicanthis niloticus. The sequence continues at coordinate 9,501,307 of NC_047674.1, read as the reverse complement.
GAATTGAATAAAAGTCTCATTGACATTTAATCAAATCTTGAAAAGGCACATGTACTAAAAATGTATACACAAGTTATTATATTAAAGTATGTTAATATATTTATATCAAGAAAAAGGTCTGAACCTATGTGACCTTGATTACTTAAAATATATGAAACATACTTTTTGCATAAAGACTGATAATATTTGATGCTTTTCATGTTTTCAGTGTGTCATTTAATAGTTACTAAACCCTTCATGTAGGCTATGTATTTACTTACATTAAAAAATTAAATCCATAGGGTTAAGGATATTTTTTTTAAATCAAAATCATTTTTTAAAGATGTAACTGAGTTAAATATTGGTATAAAGCTCAAATGAAATGTTCTTTTCAAATTCAATAGAAAGCCAGATTTCCAAGGAAATATGTGAATTTTACCTACCTGTCTAATGATCGATATCATCCAGGAAATAATACTTCCACTGTTCTTTCTACTATAAGAACTTATATTTATAAATAAATAAATATAAGAACTTATATTTATAAATAAATAAATATAAGAACTTATATTTATAAATAAATAAATATAAGAATTTATATTTATAAATAAATAAATATAAGAATTTATATTTATAAATAAAATTCTTCATGATATATATATATTACATATATTCAGTTTTTATTATAGCTATAAGATATAGTGTGGTTTGCATATATAGTGTATTACAGAAATGTAGTTAAAGGCTTGATGCTTCAGTTTATATCATGAAGAAATGGGGCGTAGTGAGAACACTCTACATTATTATGTGCCTTTTCTTAAATGCAGTAGTGCAACCTTAGACCCTTTATTTTCCATTCTTTCATTTTCATTAGGTTTCATTCTGTCATGTGTTCTCACCCTGATATGCAACAGGGTGAAAAGAAATGGCCAACAGACCACAAGAGTGTTCATTACAGCAATAAAAATATGAGCTGCAACAAGTTATATATAAATGAAATGATGATCAATTAAGCATTATCCAAGAACACAGAAATATATGCAGTTTTTCAAGGAGTCTTTCCACATGTCCAAAAGCCTAATGGCTGGTGCACAAGAGCAAGAAGATGCATTGACAGGGACATTGATTTTATTCTATGCAAATAGCGTAGAAGCTATTCACATTAGAAGACTTTTACAAAGACATTACTATGTTGCAACTGAAAGTTATGTGAGTCTGTGTATGTACAGTTATTTCAAGACTAGTCCATGAAAGTTCTTAGGTGAAAGAAGTAGCTACTAAAGAGCATAATAAGAATGATACAGTGGCCTAATTAATATTCCTGCAGGTAAAAGGCTGAGACAACCAGATTACTAGAGCCTAGGGCTTGAAGACTAGTCCGGGAAACAGTAAAAACTTGTCTAAAAAGTAAAAAGTATAGTAAATGATATCTTTTTGTAATTGTGTTTCATTTATAAGGACAGTAGATAAAACATAAAACTGCACACACTAAATTTGTTTATTTCTAACAGTGGATACTAAACAAAATTTTTAATTATATATATATATGTATATATATATGGTATATATTAAAAATTATATATACCATACACACACATATATAAAATATATATACCATATGTATATACCATATATATATGTGTGTGTGTGTATGGCATATAATATATATATATATATATATATATATATATATATATATATGGTATATTTTATAGTATAATATGCTATCATTATATCAGTATAATAAGAATAAAAAATAAAGGTATGTTAAGCCTGTCTCCAAATAACTAGAAAAAAAGAGACATTAATTTTGTATAGACTCATTTCTTGGAGGAACCACTATTTTTTCATCACCTCCTATCTCTTCCCTTGAATAAACATTATTCTTTTGGTTGGCTTCTGTTTCCATAGCTCTGTTTTCCCAAACAAGGACCTTTACATTTCTCTTCACAGAATCCTCATTTGTCTCTTCCCTTTTAAAGCCTTTAGAGGAATTTCTCAATAAATAATGAATGAAGTATAAAATGTGAAGAAATAAATGACACTGTCGTGATTAAACATGGGCTAAAAATGAGAATTTGATTCAAAACAAACAATCATTCTTTTTATAGCTCAGCTGAAATTTGTATATAAATCTAAAGTGCTAGCAGTTTTTAAAACAAAAGAAACAAAAACCTACAGTAACATTCGATATCAAGTGGCTAAAAGCCTCAAATATCACAGTAGTGAATATGTAGTATCTCTACAGAAATAGGAAACAAAGAATATTTCTGCATATGCAAATCAACTGCTCAAAAGTGCTTTCTCTGTCATGAAAACTACTCAGAACATATAAGAAAATAATAGCAGAGACGATTGGTTAAAGTGCTAATCTGACAAAATTTACACCCCTGGAAATTGTATGATCATGGAAAGTTTATAAATAGAGATGAATTTAGCAGATCTGTCTATTTACTTGTTAGAATATTTTGTTGCTTTTATAAAAACAAATTTTACATGAAGTAAACCCAGTGTTATGATAAGGAAACTTGGGCTCCTCTGACTCAGTAAACAAACACAAAAAAACAAACAAACAAATATAATACCAAACCAAACAAAAACAAATCAAACCTACAAAATATTTTAGAGTGGATATTAGGCAACAGAATACATTTACATAATATTAGAAGGAATGTTAAAAGGTATATTTATAAATGTTCTATATGAATTGTGATGAATATGCAATATAGAACAAGATATTACTCCAGAATAACCAAGATGCAACTCATAGACCATATAAAGCTCATGAAGAAGGAAGTCCAAAGTGCGGGTGCTTTGGTCCTTCTTAGAAGGTGTAACAAAATACTCATGGGAGCAAATATGGGGACAAAGTTTGGGACAGAAACTGAAAGAGGGGTCATCTGGAGACTGCTCTACCTGGGTATCCATCCCATGTGCAGTCACCAAAAGCAGAAGCATATGTGGATGCCAGGACGTGCATGCTGACAGGAGCCTGATATAGCTGTCTCCTGAGAGGCTCTGGCAGAGCCTGACATATACAGCGGCAGATGTTCATAGTTAACCATTGAACTGATCACTGGGTTCCCAATGGAGGAGTTAGAGAGAAGATTGAAGAAACTGAAAAGGTTTGCAGCCCCATGGGGAGAGCAACAATACCAACCAATCAGAGCTCCCAGGTCTAAACCACCAGCCTGGGAACAAACATGGATAAACTCATGGCTCCAGCTGTATATATAGTAGAGGATGGCCTTGTCGGGCATAGATGGGAGAGGAGGTCTTGGTCCTGTGAAGGCTGGATACCCCAGTGTAGGGGAATGTGAGGGCAAGGAGGTGTGTGGGGCATACCCTCATAGAAGCAGAAAGAGGGGGGATGAAATAGGGGAGTTGGGGAGGAAAGGAGAAAAGGAATAACATCTGAAATGTAAATAAATAAAATATCCAATTTAAGAAAAAATGAAAAATTGAATAACATGTTAATGGTAATGGTAACTATTAGAATTAGGTTAATATTGATTTTCTACATCTATATTTGTAAATACTTTATGGTAAACAGAAATTGTATAATATATATAAGATGAAAATATAATGTAGTCACTTTTAAAATTAACTGTACTTAATAAGAAGTGAAATGAAATAATTGATGCCAGTTTCTTGGTAAAGTGTTTAGGAAGTTACCTTGGTAAGGTAGAAATGAAACTGGAGTTGAATTTCCAAAGACCCAGGGAATTTAAGGTTCCATTTTTTGAATGACTTTAAAAAAAATAAAAAGCTTTAAAAATAATTGATTTAATTTTTCTATTATCTTGAATATGTAAATTTATGTGAATATGCCAATAAAAATTAAAATTATTTTTACAAAGAAGAATTGGTGAAGCTTGAATAACAGGCAGTCTGCAAATGCAAACATCATTATGTTGATCATTATTTGGAAGCCCAGTTAGTTTCAGTTATTTCTTCTCACTCAGGAACAATATTGCTCTGTAGAAAGCATTAAAATTGTATCATCCAAAATGAGATTCTATGAAGGCTGATAAAGAAATCCAACAGACTATGTAAATCTGAAAACAACATTTGAAAATCTGTCTTGCTTAAGAAGCTTATCAGTGAACTCTAATAGGAAAGATGTTTTCCAATTCAGACAATTTTGTAGCCAAATTATTCTATTCCTAGAGTGAATAGATAGTCCAGTCTACAAGACCTAGAGAAAATTTAAAGCCTAATATAACACAGTTCATTATTTATGAACCAAATCCCACATGTTACTAACATTTTACAATTAAATCTTATTAAAATTTCATGAATTACTTTAAACAAAGACATTGTAATTGCTGTTTGTTTTGAAGTTTTTAATATATCAGGAGATATGACTTGGTTGTTAAACTCTTATCTACTATATTCAAGGCTATGGATTTGATCCATAATATTATAAAAACAAAAGTATGCAACATAGATTACTAATATTAACACCCTTACTCCTGATACATCAAGGCTTTATTTAAGATTTTCATTACTCAAAGTAGGATAATCAGCAAAAGTCTATTAATGTTCATAGTAAAAATCTAAGACAGAAATCCTCTAATTATATATATTATTAACAGCAAAAAATATATACTGTGTAAAACCTAAGAATCATAAGGACATATTATAAAATGTTGTAGTTTACCAAGCTGAAAAGCCTTCAGGAGATGAAAAATTTTCACATATATATACATGGACCTTCCATACATATACACCAAAGTTAAGTCAAGATCAGATGAAGAATTTAAATAAGCACACAATTTTTCATGAAATAGAACCAGTAATTAAGTTTCCCATTTAAAAAATATAGAAATTTCAGGGCCAGTTGCATTCAGTACAGAATCCTAACAGGTGTCTTCATAATTACCACCAATACTCCTCAAATCATTGCATAAAAAGAAATAAAAAGAACATTACTTTAATCATTCTGTGAAGTCTCAATTACCCTGATACTTAAACCACCAAAAGTCATAACAAACAATGCAAATTACAGGTCAACTTTGTGTAAAAAAATAATGCAAAAGTTGTCTATAAAATACTTGCAAACTGAATTTAAATACAAGGTAAAAAAAAGACTATTTAACTAGGCTTCACTCCAGAGATGCAGGGATACTTCAACATATGTAAAAGTGAAAATGCCATTCATCTTATATACATAAAGACTGAAATAAAAAATCTACATGATCCTTTCATTTAGTGCAGAATTATATATATATATATATATATATATATATATATATATATATATATATATATATATATATATAGAGAGAGAGAGAGAGAGAGAGAGAGATTTCAAAAACTGAAGCACAAATAACCAAGAAATGTTTGGCGCAAAAGTGGTGTGTCATGTGAGAATTATGAGTACTTGTGAAAACACTCCAAGATAACAAGATGTTTGAGTTTTTGTGTTTCTTCCAAGTGTAGAAGATAGGAGTGAGTTTACTTCAAATTATTCATTATTGTTTACTGTCATCTTCAATTAAAGGTTTAAATTATCTTGTATATGCCTCTATGGAATAACATGTTTTGCCTCCTGTGGCTTATTCTTGTGATTGTATATGGCTGGAACTTCTAAACATGTTGCTCATGTGACCTTTTTTAACTTGAAGAATATAAATTATATGTGCTGTAAAGAAAGTTGGCTATTGCATAAAACTTTATTCTGCCTCATTTATTGGCTCCATTTTTCCACGTCAACATCTCTAGCATGGTGACAGGTCTCATGCCCAGCAGTAGATGGTCAATACAACATGGACTCATTGAGTCTCATATTGCTTTGTTAGAGAATATTGGTTTCTTTGTCTTATTTGTCTTTTGCATGTACATTATAGATTACATTTATATACTTTTTGTGTGTATGTGTGCAAATGTGTGTATGTTTCTTGTTTCTTGTTTTTATTATGTCTTTTTTTTCTATTTCTTTTCTAAAAAGAGAAACACAATGGAGAAGTGTACATGTTGAGGAGTTGAGAAGATTTGGGGAAAGAAAAGAGTGATTAGATTACATTGCATAAAATATATCTTCTTTTCAATAAAATTATATGTTATAAAAGAAAGAAGTGGCGAGGGAAAAGGTATGGGGAGTAGGAAGGAAGCTGTGATTGTTCTTCCAGAGCAGTGTCTGTTCCTCCAGAGGACCTGGGCTTAATGTTCATCATCAGTATGAAAAGTCATAATCCTCTGCAAGTCCAGTTCTAGCAACTCTAAAACTGTCTTCCTGCCCCTATGGATACCAGGGAGGCCCATGGTGTCCCAGACACATGTGTAGGCAAAAGAGTTTACACAGAATATAAAAATAAAACTTAAAAAGATAGCACTGTCCATTATCTATTTTCCTAATATGATCAAAGAACTTAATGTCTTCATGATTTTTTGTGCATGTGTGTGTTTTGTGTGTTTATGTATCTCTCTCTCTCTCTCTCTCTCTCTCTCTCTCACAGCAAGAGAGAGAGAAACCAACAGACAGACAGACAGACAGACAGACCGACAGCTAGACAGATATAAAGATAGAGACCAAGCTAGAGATTATCTATGCCTAGGCATGCAGAGGCCAGATATTATGTCAACTATCTTCCTCTCTCACTACTCACTTTGTTTCATGAGATATGACATCTATAGAGCTCTCCATTTCTGCTTAGTGAACTGACCATTAAACCTGGAATTTGCCTATTTGTTCTCCTTGCAGAATTGGTATTACTTGTGTTCTCACTTATCCATAGCCATTTCATATGTGTTGGGAACCTGAAATTAGGTCCCAATGCTTGTACAGCAAGGCCTCTAGCATTGATCCAACCACTAAGCCTCTAATAGCTCTTTATTAATGTGATTTTTGCCAAACAGGACTGATCTGTGTGCTAAGGCCATTGACACATCAAAGAAAATATCTTTGTGAGTCTAAAGGAAGAAATACTGTCTTTGGTTTTGCCATATAGGATTATTTATAAATCCAGACTTCACATTGAGCAATGCCATAAACTATGCTTCGCACAGACTTTTGGTTATTTAGATAGAAATTTAACCTCACTTCAGACTTCCCTTCACCAGCTTTTTTCATACCTAAGAAACACCATTCTTTTGTTGTTGTTTTGTTTTGCTTTGTTTTTATTTGTTTGTTTTATATTGATCTCCAACTTATGACTGATTTATTGTCTATTCCATTTATGATAATTTTTTTTATATCTTGTCCATTTATTTTGAAATTTGAAGTTACATTTATCTATTATGTGGAAAGGGTCAAGGCATCCATTTGAGGCCAGAGGAATCTTGAGGTTGTGAGTTTTCCATTTCATATCAGCCTCAACAGGAGGTGCTTTTTCTCACTACACCATCTCATCAGCTTTATGTCTTCTAATGCTGGAAAGTTAAAGGCAGGATTGTAACTCTTGGAAAAGTTTCTAACTACTATCAATGACATTAACATAGCCTCTTGTTCTAAACAACGTAATTGTGCATGGTCATAAAATTATATGTGAATCTCATCTTTTATCCAGAAAAATATGTCAAAACAAATATTAACCTACTTAACATCTACAGAAACTTTTCTATAAGGAATTATTTGTACCATGGACTCTCATCCCTTAAATTTTTCTGTTAATATTAATATGCTCCTTTTCTCAATAATTGACTTGCACAGAGAAAAGAATCAGTGTAGCGCTTCTTTCTATTTTCTTACTCTACTTAAGATACACTGACTCCTTTGGTGTTCCTTGATTATGTACCAAACTCCTATCTTGCAGCTGTCATTAATCATTCTTACTCCTTAAATGCTGTTCTGCAGTAGCCATCCTATTTCAGCTTTCTCCTCAAAACTGTATGTTTCATCACAAAGTAACTCCTGTATATCACAGAGTGGTGTGTGTGTGTGTGTGTGTGTGTGTGTGTGTGTGTGTGTTATGTATTACAACCTGATGAATTCTCAGCTGCTCACTTACAACCTCTGTCTGCCTAAGCAGAATGTAATATCTATTTATGTAGTGCCTTGTCTGGTCTCTCTTGCTACTATAGTCTATACTTGTCCTCTGGAACAGAGATAAGCACTTCATACATTTCTCCAGTTGAAAATAATAATAAACATAGTCAACATTAAATATCCAGATAATCGCCTGAAATGTTATGTAACCCATTCAAATAAAATGTCATGTGGCATTAAAATATCAACAGGCAAATGCAAATTAACAAGGTCTCAAAATGACAAAATAAATTTTTCAATGATATTGTCAAATATATTTCTCTTTGTAACATTGGTATAAAAGAGACAGCTTTAGCTTGTACTTTCTCATTGATTTTACTTTGTAGCATAATGAAATTTTTAGAATGAAGTAAACAGATACTAGCTATTAATATATTTTCTGTTTTCAGATTAAGACTGATTTTTGAAATAATAAAACTAATTTTGTAAAAAAAAAAAAAAAACCAATCCAATTTAAAACAGGGTACAAAAGTAAGCAGAGAGTTCTCAGAGAATGGAATACAAATGGCTAAGAAACACTTTTTAAAAATTCAACATCCGTTCTGTCATCTAACTCCAGTAAGAATGGCCAAGATTAATATAAGAAGGGACAGTAGATGCTGTCATGTGAGGGTGTGGGGGTGGAAATCTTTATGGCCATTGTGAAACTTACACTTGGGAGGCAGAGACAGGCAGATCTCCAGCTTGGTCTACAGAGTGATCTTCAGGACAGCCAGAGATACATAGAGAAACTTTGTCTCAAAAAGGGAAAAAAAACCAAACAAACAAAATGTAGTTATCTTAGTAGGTTAGGATTCTATTTTCTGTCTGCTTCAGATGTGCTGGAATGAGTCAAAGAGTCATTTCTATTTTATGGTGCATTACTTTATGATGAAACTGCCAAGCCCTCCATCAACTTCCCTACTTAGCCTCCTTATCCTTCTTAAAATGAGGAAGTTGAATAATACTTTAGCTTAAACTTACTTTTGGTGTGTACATGTAATAGGAGCTGCTGATCTCCGTTTTGTTAGTCTTGGGCTACCTGGTAACAAGTATTAACTATTCCTTCCATTACTGTATCAATTCCTTTCCATCCCCAGGAAGAGACCATGGGGGTGGGAACTGCAGGAAAGGTATTTTCTTTGAAGCTGAAACAGCAACTGAAGCCCATTATTTTGCCAGGACTCAGACATTATTTCAAAGTTAAATAATTATTCTCTGTAACTGAAAATTTTAATGCAATTAACTGTAGTTTCTGTTAACTATGTTTTATTACAGCAAAAGCATGATTAAACAAACTTTTCTGCTGCAGACTATTTATGTTACTATTTCACTAGATATGTTATATGCATTTTCGTACTCATTCTTGTAGGAAAAAATATGGCTGGGAAACCCAGGGTTCCTCCCGCCATGCTGTGGGCAGTCGGCTGGGAATGCTCTGGGTTCCTACAGCTGGAAGTTGGGCCGGGCTACTCATTAACTGAAGGCCTCTCCAAGGTTCCTCACTGTTCCTTACGGTGCGGGGCCCCAACACACGAGGAAGTCCTTGGGTTCCCAAAACCGGTTTATTGACATGGCAGATGGTGGATGGATCTGGATGCACACCCCACAAAACCCAGAGCAGACCTGAGTTAAATAGGGAGGGCAAGAGGGGGGAGGGGCTGGGGAGGAATATTTAATCGGCTCCACCCTCTGGCCTTTAGGTACCTCATTAGTATGTAAATCTCTCTAGGGCCTGTTCATCAAGCCCTCCACCTGTGTAAGTGACTGAAGGGTGAAGATGGAATGGAGATTAGACCTAGTGTTAGACCGGACACATTCTTATTTTTAACATCCCTCCTGAAAATTAAATTCTTTCAAAAAAAGTTGATGCATGTCAGAAATAAATAATTGGTTGCAAAAATACTTTAGAAGAAAATACTAATTACTTTGAATTACCTTAATTTAAAAGTCTAAAATTCAGTCACAAACTAATTTAGGGGCTTACCATTATTACATATTTATGTGTATTTTTTGATGTTAGTATACATTTAGCATGACTTAGGTCATGTGAGTTTTAAAATAGTTGAAAATTGCTTTATGACTACATTGTAACTGCTTCTGGAGGGTATCTTTTTAGGTTCTCAGTAAGTACATAAGAAAGAATCAGAAATTCCATATTTGTCAGTAATTTACAAACTCAAATTAATATCAATTTTAGAAGAGGGAAACATTCCATAAGAATGTGTGTGTGTGTGTGTGTGTGTGTGTGTGTGTGTGTGTGCATGTATGTTATAGAAGTTTTAAAGATGAATTTTGTATTTCCACTCTCTGACAGTTTGTTTTCAGCTCCAGGAGAAAGTTGGCTGAAATAGATTTATTACACACATTATATCTGTAGTAATTCATGAAGAAAAAATGGTTTTCTTGAACCATCACTTTCAGTGATACAGTGAATCTGGCATGAGATGTTTCTCAAACTAGATAATGTACTAAGCCATAGTCAAGCCAACAAGAGTGTGTTCCTACCTCTGATACAGAACTTGGATCTGAATTTGGAGACAGAATTAATGTCCATATAAGTTCTTCAAGGAACTGGCTTCAAAATGAGTAGGAGGCTTCCCTAAAGCATGTTTTTGTCAAGGAGAAGCAGAAACCGCATAGTTAGAACAAAAGGTCATTTATCACATTGAAAATTGTTTCAAATTGTTCTAAGTTTATAGATAATTTACTGCTTGCTACAGAGTCTATCATAAGTGTTTTTTTCACTTGTTTAAACTTTATATTTCTAGCTAGGAAGTAGAAGTGATGGTACCATGTCAGCTTCCCCGGTCCTAGGATTACAGAAATGAGCCAGCCTGTCTGACTCCCTCTCTCAGTCTGATGGTTAATGTTTAGAAACCTAACCGATGACAGCTGTTTTTATGTAATCATGTAGAAATCTCACAGGGAAGAGAGGGAGTCATTTATCATTCTCTTTCCATTTCAATTTAATCTTTATACTGATTTTTCACTTTTTGCCTTCTAAAGTAATATTATTAACCCACAAAGCAATTAGCTCACCTTCTTCCCTGACAAAAGGTCATAGTTTAGTGTTTGGTTGGTTGGTTTTATGTTTTTTGTTTTTTGTTTTTTTTTTAATTAATAGTTGTTATTGCAGTGTGATTTCATTACCAATGCAAAGGGCTACCCTTCAACTACTATGTAGTTCTTTGAAGCCAATAAGGTCAATCTTAGAGAAGAACAAAAGATCAAGCCTCATCCTATAGCACTGTCCTTTTTTTGGTCCAGGTATATCTGTAATTCACTGGACCCTGAAGCCACTCTAAAGACACCTTAATCATAGACAGCTGAATATCAAAGTGAATTTTATTATCTGTGAGTCCAAGGCAAGTACACTTTCTACAACTGAAATATTTAGAGAATTCGAATAAAACTCACCAATGATTTAGTCAGCAATGGCTACCAGGCCACTAAAGATAAATAAACAAATAAATAAGTAAGTAAGTAAATAAATAAATAAATAAACCTTGAAGGCACATGCTTCTTTGTTTCCCTTACATCTACCTGTGATTTGCTCTTGGAAAGCTGGACTGGTGCCCATAACCAGCTGCCAAAACCATCAGGACAACAGCTTTCATGCTGAAATACTCTCCTCCCTTATTTCTAATAAAAATTCATATCCCAGAGTTCTAAGAAAGAAGGCACATGTCAAACATGACTTCCTCTTGCATTTGTTGCTCATTAGTTGTGAAAAACCTCACCCATGCTTCAAAACTGGCTGTTGGACTGTGAAAAATGGCAAAGTCAGAAATGCTAAGTTTGGATGCTCAGAAACCATTTAAGAAGCTGGGAATGTACTATACTGACAGTTTCAGAATGTTGTATTCTTTAAGAAACATTGAAATATAACAAGAATATGTTTTTGTTTTAATCCCAGGTGTGGTGATAAGGGGCTGCTATAGACTCAGCAGTAGCTCCTATAATTTGTCTCGTGCTCTAGAAGAGACATAATTTTTCCAGCTGCATATAGTAACAGCAACTGTGTGACATTTGGAATTCTGAAGACTTTCCAGGAAATACATAAATGCTAGGGCCTCAAGAGGCTAGTTAGGTTGTTGGTTGTTGCTTGTGGATTGTTGATTTTTGTTGATCACAGCTTGTTAAGTAGTCATGCACAAAGAAGGAACATCAACAAGAAGAAATTAGATATTTTGACAGCAAAGATCAAACTTAGGTCAAGGAAAGCAATCCTCCCTAATCAGTAGTAAGTAGTCTAATGATAGTATAATGTTGCCCCCTTTCCTACCCTTGACTTTATTCAAGGATCTTTATCATTTCCTTTGCATCCTCCTTTGCCTATTACCTAATGTTAGGGGGTTGAAATGTTGATGGATAGAGAAGTCATTCATACTACCTCCAGGTATAATAAATTTTGTGGTTTTGTCTGTTCCGCACGCCTCCCGTGTCCCCTTTTCACCGGTGGAAGGGAAACACGAGAGGCAGAATTCGGGTATCACCACAGCGAGGCTTTAATCTGTATCAGCAGAAGCGGAAGATGTGGAAGGGCCAAAGATAGGAAGAGGCACAGCTTAAATACACCCTAGAGTGACTTCTGATTGTTCACTTCTGATTGGCTGTTCACTCATCACCCAATATTACACCTTAGGATTAGCCAGTGACTTTGGCGGGCTTTCTGCCTTTGCAGCTGCACAGTTAATTATTTACTAGTGGGAAGGACACGATGTCCACGCCATCTTGGAATGGAGAATTATACCACCGCTAACAGCGGCTTCCTACATATCCCCCTGTTTAAATTATTAATATGGAACAGCCTTTTGCCTATCAAACGCAGCACCAATCAAGATTCGAACTCAAGCCCGATCAAGGATCAAGCAAACTCCATCTTGGGGGAATAAGCGATCAAGAGCTTATAGCCCGAAGATTCTCCCTTACCCTACCAGGTGCAATGGAGACAAGTCCTCTGGGTGCAAGGGCTAAGGGGATGTAAAGAGGAATTGACACTCATCCCTGTGCAATGGAGTGTAGCTCCCAGGAGTGCAAGGGCTGTCAACCTAGTATTCAGGTACCACAGCTATTTAGGCAAGGGCTGGCTGGACTTAGACCTCTCATTGACCCAGTGCAATGGGCTGAACCCTTGGGGTGCATCGACTGAGGGTCTCAGTCATCAGCTACTTTCTTAGCCTAGATAGCCAAATTTCAGGGGGAGATGCTTGCTCCAAGGCTGCGAGTGCTTGGGCGATAGCAGCCTTGTCACGTTTTTGTTGGGCTCTGAGCTTACAGACCAACCATCATGAACACTAATCCACAACATAGGGCTGTACCAAACAGGCCTATCCCCACCCTTTAAGAAAGAAGGAAAAGGCAGAAGAAATTCAAGAAGTAAAATCACCAGGGGTAACAAGGTCCATCCGCACTCTATCAAAGCTCAAGATCCGGATCTGCAATTGCTGTTGCACCTGGTCCAACTTCCCAGTCCACTTCTCTTTTAAATAAGCAGAAAGATTATGGCTTTGAATAAATGTATCATTCACATATCTCAGAGGTGTAATACCTAGATGTGGGGTTGCTGACACGCAGCTCATTTGAACCACATCCGTGAGCTGCTCCACATGGGCTTGGAGCAAATCAACTCTCAGATTGACCAACAGGATGCCTGATATGCATCCACTTTCTGTGGAAGGGTCAAAGCCTCAGAAGTCTTTTCTGAGTTTTGATTAACAACAGTAGCTGCTGTAACTTTATTAACCATGGCTAGGTCTAGTGATCCATTCCAGCATTGTGCCAAAAGGCATGTAACATTCTTATAATCCAAGATATCAGAATTATTTTGAAAGTTGGATAACATAAAGAAAAATGGAGGGTCTACACACACCAACACTGGTTGTGTAGACGTATTCTTAAACACCTTATTAATTTTAATGTTATTCAAATGGCTAGAGATATTAGATCTTATAGCTGAAATATTTTGTACTTCATGAAACACACCATTCAACAAGACAAAGGCAGATACACCCTTTTTTAACATTCTAAACAGTGGCTACAACACATAATTTAATTGTGTTGAAGCAGGGTAAACCCAAGAAAATACACATATGATTTAATTTAGGACTTGCATCCCTTTGAAAATATCAAACAGAGGTTTAAATCCTCCTATGGTAAGCTTAAGATGAGGTTTTAGCCAATTAATATCTCTTAACAACTTTTAAAAATCACTAAGAGCAAATCAAGATTAAAAGTAAACCATTTTCTTTTTGTATGTACACTCACAAGTCAGAAGATGGCGTTAGATCCCCACCACAAATGGTTGTGAGCCACCATGTGGTTGCTGGGAGTTCAGCCTTTATATTTTAAAAGTCTAGCCTTTAACGGCTGAGCCATCTCTCTAGCCCCATCTGATTAGGATATAACTGAGGTCTCAAATATTGAAAGACACTCTTTGAATCCTTTTTTGGAGTAACAAGTACTCTAAAAATTTTTAAAGCTCGTTATATTGGAGCAATGGCTTGTAGAAAAAACTTCTTTAGAGAAATCCACTAATAAAGCATCACACAATGAATAATATACACCAAAAGATTTAACCTCCTAATTTTTTTATTAAAGCAGCAACTATATATATATATATATATATATATATATATATATATATATATAAATGTAAAACAATTAACCATTTTCTGAAGCAATTATTTTTAACAAATAATGGGGCTCTTAAAACTATGAATAAATTTACTAACTGTAAATCTCTCACCTTTACCAGAAACGTAAAGGGATGGTATAAAACATCTTTTATATAAGCATTTACTGAAATGGCAGCTGGAGTAGGCAAGTCAGGCTGTATAAATCTTAAATTTGAACTTTATTTTGGATTAATTTAATAACCAATATTTTTAGTCCAATGAGAATATCGGATAAAAGCCAACTTGGAGAAGGACAGCAGCCCTCTGTAAATTAGCTGCCGCTAGTCCTGCGTTAGTAAGGGTGTCTCCCAAACCGCATTCAGCTGTGGCATTTTCAAAGATCATCTGTTCTATCACTGGCATTGTTTGCTCTAAGCTCACGGGGCACTCTCCGTGTGCCTGTTGGGAAGCCGCTTCCCAGGGCAGACTGTCTCTCTCCTCTGCCTGTCTTTTGCGCCATGCTCTCTTGTTCTCGCTCTGCCAGGCTGCAAGCTGCTGCAGGTAGCAGAGCACAGACGCCCCTGCAACCAGTCTGACCCAGGCCCAGTCGCAGCTTCTTTGTTCCCACAGCCCGAGCCGGGAAGCACGGCAGGGGACCCTCGAGCCCAAGCGAGCTGCTGGCTTTCTTAGTCTTATCTCAGCACGGTTGTTTTTTGTATAGGCAGCAGCCTCCTGCTCTATGCTTTCTTCCATGGAGCTGCTAAGATCTGTGGGCACAAGCTCCTTAATGGAGTGCAGGGGGTCCCCCCGAATTCCACTCTCTCTCCACCAACCGGTGGAGGTTCCATAAGCTTAAAGAGCTCTGCAGTAGCCCTTGTTCCTTTTGAGTATTCTTTCCTATGGCCAGGCTCCTTGGCCTGCTTCTGTTGCCCAGGCTTTCTTGCCTGCTTCTCTTTTCCAGGCCCTTTGGCCTGATGCCAGCTAACATGCTCTGGTTCTGATAGCCTGGAGTGGACCAGTCTTGAAACCTCTTGACTTGCCCTAATAGCTGAAAGCAATGCAAACAAGAGGTTAGCTATTGCTGCGGTGGCACTGGGTAAATATCTACCCGCAATGAAGGCTTCTACCCCAGGCATACCTTCCAAAGA
Source organism: Arvicanthis niloticus (assembly GCF_011762505.2). NCBI lineage: Eukaryota > Metazoa > Chordata > Mammalia > Rodentia > Muridae > Arvicanthis > Arvicanthis niloticus. The sequence continues at coordinate 9,485,591 of NC_047674.1, read as the reverse complement.
TGTACCTCGTCCTGTAGACTTTTAACCTGCCCCAAAACTTGGGGGCCTCCGCGTCGCCTTGAAACTCTCGGGTTTCGGCTCCAGTTGTTGCGCGTGCCTCCCGTGTCCCCTTTTCACCCGTGGAAGAGAAACACAAGAGGCAGAATTCTGGTATCACAGACACGATGTCCGCGCCATCTTGGAATGGGGAATTATACCACCGCTAACAGCGGTTTCCTACATTTGTCCATTAAAGTTTTCACTGGGCAAATGCACCCAGTTATTCTTTTCTTTTTGAGATTATCTAACAAAATGTGGCAGGAATTATGGCATATGTAACTACTATTATTATAATTATGGTTGCCTAAAAATTATAAAACAGTGTTTCTGGTTATATGGTAAGCATGCAGATATACAAACAGTAAACCCTACAAAGTAAATCTTTACTTCTACAAAGATCGCAAAACCTTAAAAAAATACAATATCAACAAATAAATGGTATGAAGGGATACCCACAGCTCATGCTTGTTCTTAGAGATTCACCTTAGTTATACTTATGTCCCTAGGGCATGGCCAGCCCATTCAGACATTAAGGTCACCCCAAAGGTATTTGTGGTGATGAAGATAAACAGAGGTATGCATCACCCACTGTCCAGTTCCTTAGTAAGCAAGTTTTCTTTGGAAGAAACAATTACAGAAAAAATAATCTCTAAAATAATCAAGTAAAAGAAGATAAGCCATCAGAGAGTTACCAATCAAGTTTGGTTGCATCAGAGAGTAGCCAATCAAGTTCAGTGTCAGAGGGAACTTTACAGTAACTACATTCTCTTGGCAGAAGGTAACAACTGTCATGTGATTCATATTCACCATGAAAAGTATTAAAACTTTTGAGATATTTAAAATGAATACCCCATATATATTAAAATGTTATTAAGTTTAAATAAAATGCAAACCTATCTTATAAAAACAGATCTTACTATTTACAAAATCAATAATTGATAACTGCTATCACTACTAAATTCAATATTCTTTTATAGCTACTAGTCAATCTTCTTCAAAAGTTGTTGAAAGCTGTACACAGAGTTCAGAGAAGAAATTATGAGGCCCAACAAAAACCAATATTGCAAGCTTAAAATTGTGATGAGGAAATACAAAATGTGAAATTTCAAAATGTCTAGGATAGTCTTCCGGTCTGAGGCCTGGGCCGGACCAGCTTGTGTGTGCACCCCGGATACCGCCAGACACATTCTGGGGGATCCATAGAACCTATAGCCATTACTAGCACTCCCCTTCCACCGCTCGTCCCTCGCCCCTCATCCAGACTGAGGCCTGGGCCGGGCCTCTGCCCGGCCTGCTGGTGAGTGCACCCCGGATATCCCCAGACACATTCTGGGGGATCCATAGAACCCATAGCCAGCGCTAGCACTCCCCTTCCGCCGCTCGCCCCTCTTTCGGTCTGAGGCCTGTTGGTGAGTGCACCCCAGTTACCGCTCCACAGATCCCACAAACAGCTTTATGTAGGAAAACCCACATACTACACTGAGCTCATAGCTGGGTGCCCTGAGTGCTCAGAATCCAGCAGATACCCCCCGTCCCTGCCGGCTAGAACCCCCCTTCTCCCCATCTCCCAGGTCTGAGGCCTAGACCAGACCTCTGCCAGGTCTGCAGTTGTGTGGACCCCGGATTCTATCTGAGACATACTGGAAGGTCCACTCAACCCAGAGCCACAGAGGAACAACTAAACTCAGAGTGTCAGACAACATATCCTGAGATATCCAAGAGGAGACACTGCACCCAGAACAGCAGACAAATAGCTGGACTGCTACCTTGGAGGCACCATATCCTGAGGCATCCTAGAGATACCACAGTAATCAGTGCAGCTGGAAAAAATCACAGAGACATCTGGACCCCTAGAAGACCAAACACAAGTGAGACAACTGGAAAGGCAGGCTACAATCAGAGACAGAAGCACAGGTAGCACTAGATTTAACCAGATGGCAGAAGGCAGGTGCAAGAACGTAAGCAACAGAAACCAAAGTTACATGGCATCTTCAGAACCCAGTTCCCCCATCATAGCAAGCCCTGAACACCCCATCACACCAGAAAAGCAGGATTCAGAATTGAAATCACTTCTCATGATGATGATAGAGGACTTTAAGAAAGACATAAATAACACTCTCAAAGAACAGATAGAAACCCTTAAAGAGAAAACACAAAAATCCCTTAAGGAATTGCAAGAAAATGCAACCAAACGGGAGAAGGAATTAAACAAAACCATGCAGGATCTAAAAATGGAAGTAGAAACAATAAAGAAATCACAAAGGGAGAACACCCTGGAGATAGAAAACTTAAAAAAAACGATCAGGAGTCATAGACACAAGTATTACCAACAGAATACAAGAGATGGAAGAGAGAATTTCATGTGCAGAAGATACCATGGAAAACATTAACACAACTGTCAAAGAAAATGCAAAAGACAAAAAGCTACTAACCCAAAATATACAAGAAATCCAAGACACAATGAGAAGGCCAAACCTAAGGATAATAGTAACAGATGAGGGGGAAGATTCCCAACTTAAAGGACCAGTAAATATCCTCAACAAAATTATAGAGGAAAACTTCCCTAACCTAAAGAAGTAGATGTCCATAAATATACAAGAAGCCTACAGAACTCCAAATAGTTTAGACCAGAAAATAAATACTTCCCGCCACATAATAGTCAAAACATCAAATGTACAAAACAAAGAAAAAATACTAAAAGCAGTAAAGGAAAAAGACAAAGTAACATATAAAGGCAGACCTATAAGAATTACACCAGACTTCTCACCAGAGACCATAAAAGCCAGAAGATCCTGGACCGATATCATACAGACCCTAAGAGAACACAAATGCCAGCCCAGACTACTATACCCAGCAAAACTGTCAATCATTATTGATGGAGAAACCAAAATATTCCATGACAAATCCAAATTTACACAGTATCTCAACACAAACCCAGCACTTCAAAGGATAATTGGTGGAAAACTCCATCACAAGGAGGGAAACTACAACCTAGAAAAAGCAGGAAAGTAATCTTCCAAAAACCGTAAAAGAAGGTAGCTACACAAACATATCTCCACTGCCAATAAAAAAAATAACAGGAAACAACACTCATTTTTCCTTAATATCTCTTAATATCAATGGACTCAATTCTCCAGTAAAAAGACATAGACTATCAGACTGGATACGTAAACAGGATCCAACATTTTGCTGCATTCAGGAAACGCACGTTTGTGGAAAAGACAGACACTACCTCAGAGTAAAAGGTTGGAAAACAATCTTCCAAGCAAATGGTCCCAAGAAACAAGCTGGAGTAGCGATTCTAATATCAAATAAAATCAGTTTTCAACCAGAAGTAATCAAAAAAGATAAAGAAGGACACTTCATATTCATCAAAGGAAAAATGTACCAAGAGGAACTCGCAATTCTCAACATCTATGCCCCAAATGTAAGGGCACCCACATACATAAGAGACACTTTACTAAAACTTAAAGCACACATTGCACCCTACACAATAATAGTGGGAGATTTCAACACCCCACTCTCAGCTATGGACAGATCATGGAAACAAACTAAATCGAGACACAATGAAACTAACAGAAGTTATGAACCAATTGGACCTAACTGACATCTATAGAACATTTCATCCTAAAAAAAAAGAATATACCTTCTTCTCAGCACCTCATGGTACCTTCTCCAAAATAGACCATATAATTGGTCACAAAACAGGCCTCAACAGATACAGAAAGATTGAAATAATCCCTAGTACCTTATCAGACCACCATGGATTAAGACTTATCTTTGACATGGACAAAAACAACAGAAAGCCCACGTACACTTGGCAACTGAACAATGCTCTACTCAATGATAACTTGGTCAAGGAAGAAATTAAGAAAGAAATTAAAGACTTTTTAGATTTAAATGAAAATGAGGACACATCATATCAAAACATGTGGGACTCATTGAAAGCAGTACTAAGAGGAAAAATCATAGCTCTAAGTGCTCACAAAAAGAAAGTGAAAAGAGCATACATTAACAACTTGACAGCAAACCTGAAAGCATTAGAACAAAAAGAAGCTAGTATACCCAAGAGGAGTAGACAGCAGGAAATAGTCAAACTCAGGGCTGAAATCAACCAAGTTAAAACAAAAAGAACTATACAAAATATCAATAAAACCAGGAGCTGGTTCTTTGAGAAAATCAAAAAGATAGACAAACCCTTAGCCAGACTAACCAAAGGGCGCAGAGACAGCATTCAAATTATTAAAATCAGAACTGAAAAGGGAGACATAACAATAGAAACAGAGGAAATTAAAAAAAATTATCAGATCCAACTACAAAGGCCTATACTCAACAAAATTGGAAAATCTGGAGGAAATGGACAATTTTCTAGATAGATACCAAGTACCAAAGTTAAATGAGGAACAGATAAACCATCTAAACAGTCCCATAACGCCTAAAGAAATAGACACAGTCATTAACAATCTTCCCACCAAAAAATGTCCGGGGCCAGATGGTTTCAGTGCAGAATTCTTTCAGACCTTCAAGAAAGACATAATACCAATCCTCTTCAAGCTATTCCATCGAATAGAAACAGAAGGAACACTACCAAATTCATTCTATGAAGCTACCATTACACTCATACCTAAACGACAGAAAGACCCAACAAAGAAAGAGAACTTCAGACCAATCTCTCTTATGAATATTGATGCAAAAATACTCAATAAAATTCTCACAAACCGAATCCAACAACACATAAAAACAATTATCCATCAAGATCAAGTAGGCTTTATCCCAGGAATGCAGGGATGGTTCAATATTCAGAAATCCATCAATGTAATCCACTACATAAATAAACTCAAAGAAAAAAACCACATGGTCATCTCACTAGACGCTGAGAAAGCATTTGACAAAATTCAACATCCCTTCATGTTAAAAGTCTTGGAAAGATCAGGAATTCAAGGCCCATATCTAAACATAGTAAAAGCAATATACAGCAAGCCAGTAGCCAACATCAAACTAAATGGAGAGAAACTTGAAGCAATCCCACTAAGATCAGGGACTAGGCAAGGCTGCCCACTCTCACCTTACCTATTCAATATAGTACTGGAAGTCTTAGCTAGAGCAATTAGACAACAAAAGGAAGTCAAAGGGATACATATAGGAAAGGAAGAAGTCAAAATTTCACTATTTGCAGATGATATGATAGTATACTTAAGTGAACCTAAAACTTCCACCAGAGAACTCTTAAACCTGATAAACAATTTTAGCAATGTGGCTGGATATAAAATCAACTCAAACAAATCAGTAGCCTTCCTCTATTCAAAGGATAAACAGGCAGAGAAAGAAATTAGGGAAATGACACCCTTCACAATAGCCACAAAGAAAATAAATTATCTTTGAGTGAATCTAACCAAGCAAGTGAAAGATCTGTATGACAAGAACTTCAAGTCTCTGAAGAAAGAAATTGAAGATCTCAGAAGATGGAAAGATCTCCCATGCTCCTGGATTGGCAGGATTAACTCAGTAAAAATGGTTATCCTGCCAAAAGGAATCTACAGATTCAATGCAATACCCGTCAAAATTTCAAATCAATTCTTCATAGAGATAGAAAGAGCAATTTACAAATTCATTTGGAATAACAAAAAACCTAGGATAGCAAGAACTATTCTCAACAATAAAAGGACCTCTGGGGGAATCACCATTCCGGACCTCAAACTGTACTACAGAGCAGTAGTGATAAAAAACTGCATGGTATTGGTACAGAGACAGACAGGATGATCAATGGAAGAGAATTGAAGACCCAGAAATGAACTCACACACCTATGGTCACTTGATTTTCGACAAGGGAGCTAAATTCATCCAGTGGCAAAAGGACAGCATTTTCAACAAGTGGTGCTGGCTCAATTGGAGGTCAACATGTAGAAGAATGCAAATTAATCCATTCTTATCCCCTTGCACAAAGCTCAACTCCAAGTGGATAAAGAACCTTCACATAAAGCCAGATACACTGAAACTATTAGAAGAGAAGTTGGGGAAGACCCTGGAATACCTAGGCACAGGGGAAAAGTTCCTGAACAGAACACCAATGGCTTATGCTCTAAGATCAAGAATCAACAAATGGGACCTCATCAAATTGCAAAGCTTCTGTAAGGCAAAGGACACTGTCAACAAGACAAACCGGCAACCAACAGATTGGGAAAAGATCATTACCAATCCTACATCTGATAGAGGGCTAATATCGAATATTTACAAAGAACTCAAGAAATTAGACGCTAAACAACAAAATAACCCCATTAAAAAATGGGGAACAGAGCTAAACAATGAATTCTCAACTGAGGAAACTCAAATGGCCTAGAAGCACCTTAAGAAATGCTCAACATCCTTAGTCATCAGGGAAATGCAAATCAAAACAACACTGAGATACCACCTCACACCAGTCAGAATGACTAAGATCAAAAACTCAGGTGATAGTAGATGCTGGCGAGGATGTGAAGAAAGAGGAACACTCCTGCACTCTTGGTGGGGTTGCAAACTGGTTCAACCACTCTAGATGTCAGTCTGGCGATTTTTCAGAAAATTGGACATAGCACTACCTAAGGACCCAGCTATACCACTCCTGGGCATATACCCAGAAAATGCCCCAACAAATAACAAATAACAAATAACAAATATGCTCCACTATGTTCATAGCAGCCTTATTTATAATAGCCAGAAGCTAGAAAGAGCCCAGATGCCCTTCAACAGAGGAATGGATACAAAAAATGTGGTACATTTACACAATGGAATATCACTCAGCTATTAAAAATAATGAATTCAAGAAATTCTTAAGTAAATGGATGGAACTAGAAAATATCATCCTGAGTGAGGTAACCCAATCACAAAAGAACACACATGGTATTTACTCACTGATAAGCAGAGATTAGCTCAAAAATTTGAAACAACAATGATTCAACTACCAGAAGACATGAAGCTCATGAAGAAGAAGAAAGAACAAGTGAGGATGCCTAGGTCTTTCTTAGAAGGGGTAACTAAATACCCAAGGGAGCAAATATGGAGACAAAGTGTGGGACAGAATCTGAAGGGGGTGTTGTAGGGAGACCATTCCATCTGGGTATTCATTCCATGGGCAGTCACCAAAAATAGACGCTGATAGGGATGTTAAGATGGGAAAGCTGACAGCAGCCTGATAAGGCTGTCCCCTTAGAGGTCCCCCAGAGTCGGACATACCCAGAGACAGATACCCACAGCTATCCATTAATCTGATCAAAGGTTCCCAATGGAGGAGTTAGAGAGTAAATTGAAGGAACCTTAAGAGCTGGTGGCCCCGTGAGGAGAGCAACAATACCAACCAGCCAGAGCTCCCCAGGGTCTAAACCACCAGCCTAGGAGCACATATGGAGAGACACATGACTCCAGCTGTATATGTAGGGGAGGATGGCCTTGTTGGGCATAGGTGGGAGACAAGGTCATTGGTACCCTGAAGGCTGAGCACTGGGGGGGGGGATCTGAGGGTGGGGAGGGGGGCTGGGGGTAGGAGGAGGAGGGGGGATGAGATAAGGGGTTCCTGGTTGGTGGGGGAAATATGGTAAGAGGATAAAATTTGAAATGTAAATATTATATCCAATAAAAGAGGGGAAAAAATAGAAAAGCGGTTAGAACCAACATTCTTAATAAAATGTCAGCCCTATTTAAAAAAAAAACTATCTTGATACTAAAATTTGTTTTGAGAATTGTATATTGCAGAATGATCAGCCTTGGTGTATCTACTCAACAAGCAAGCTGGGCAGACCTGCTCAAACCTCTGAGGTCCGGGAATTTCATCTGGAGGCAGCGAAGACACAGCATCAGAGGATTGTCAATTTGCTCTCCCCCAACTCCTCTTCTAATATCTCAACACCCATAGTCAGCTTGAAGAAGCTAATGATGAGTCAGCACCCCTATTCCCTGGGCTTGGGGACTAAGGTGGTAAATGTTGGGCTGTCTCTCTAGGGAAAGTAGTGGTGTTGTGGGAATAGAGAGGATTAGCTAGGGTTTATTGCATAGCCATAACCTATTAGTAGAAATCTGTATAATTAATATCAAGATGAAGATATAAATTCTTAAATGGCACCAATTTACTTTGTTTACAAATTTTAAGGTTTTCATTGGCATCAGCTTCTTAGTGATATAAGAGTAAGATGAATATTGTTACTCTCATAGGCATTGTACTAGTATAACACATTTAGGAATACAAAGCTTAGACCCAGTCCTTCTTTAACTTTTTTAACTGATTTGAGATGGTCAGCCTGTGAGTTAAGGGACAATAGCAAATTCATGACTTGGAGTTTATTATAAGGGTGTTCTCTATGTTTTATTTAGAAATAGCTGAGTGGAGTTAACAGACAACAATCCAGATTACCTTACATGGATAGTTGGTTTTCAAAACATCAGAAATCCTTAGAATTGACATGACAAACATTTCAGTATTAATGTTCATTTTCATTAGAGACCTGTCCGCTCCGGATAGCTTCCTATATTGAATTCTAAGAAAATATTGAGCATCCTTGGAGTTACTCCAGTTGTGGTGAGACAGCCACTAGGCAAAAATTGCCACTTTCCTTCTACAGACAAATTACTGTCCAGAAAAGGACACACTTGCAGAATAGTCGACTGATTATATCTGCCTAGACAGAGTAATCAGCCCTTAATAATTCTGCAGCACTAAGGTCTGTCAGAAGATCCTGGGCCAGAAGGCAGAAGAACAGATGCTCCAACATTTTGAAGTAGAGCGAGTGTCCAGGTGTTCATAGGTCTCTATAAATTGGCTAAATTTTAGAAACTATGATTTGTGCTTCCCATAATTATAGTTTACTCAGTCATTCTGGATTTCTGATGGGGTTGAAAACATATAGCTATTGACCTTAAGAGAAAAGATTTGAGTGGATGGTCGTCAGCTGACATTCATCCTAAAACCAGGTTCAGAACTAAATATTTTAGTTAGAATAGATGACAGAGGAGCTGGTTAGTCAACAAAAGGATGGACTGGGTATCAGGACTATCCTGTACCTCACTGGTACAAATTGGCATAATTATGCTCTAATTGTATTTTGAGAGAAAAGTTTCATTTTAACAGGAAGGGTGATGTGTAGGAGGAGCTAAGGTAGGAGGAGTACTGAGAGGAAGAAAAGGAGTAAGAAGAGGAGAAGAAGAAGGAGAGGAGAAGCTAGGTGATGAAAGAGAGAAAGAGGGGGGAGACAGGGACGCAGATATTCATGTATCTCCACCAGTCAAAGATAGTCGTTATATCTAGGTTGGTCAGTGGGTTCCACCTCTGATTGAACAATTCCAAACTTATAAAGCCTATGATTAACATTATTTTTAAAAAATGTATAAATGCAAAAAGGAAAAGGGGGCATGGGATAGAGGTTTCCTAAGGGGGGTGGGGAGGAATGGGGAAAGTGGATGCCATCTGAAGTGTAAATAAAATATCTAATAAAAAAAGAAAAAAATATCTATGATAATAAAAATCTAAGTTATCATTCTTACTTGTAATTATATTAAATTTTACATATTTTAATAGTGTTTCTCCCGTAGTGTATGTAGAAAAAATAGAATTAGTTGAATATAATTATGCATAGTATGTGCTTCTAAAACTATAGTTACTGTTCCTTATTATGTTATAAGTATGCAGTTCTATCAGGAGTAAACTCAACACCAAAATCTTACACATATTTTAAGACTTTAAAATATATTAGTATCATTAGATTTAGATTAGTCTATTTATCCATAGAATAATCTAGAAATAGTAATTGCTGCACACCAAATCAATCACTCAGCTTAAATTTAAAGACATAAACTAAACAAAAATACTGCTTGAGTTTACCAATAAATATTATATAAACCAATTCTCATACAGATAGGCTTGCAAATGACAAAGAAAAATCCATTTACATGTCTATAACTTATAATGGCACTTCCATTTAACATGGAATTTGAAATACCTGACTAATGTGTCCTACAGATCAAGGACCTTTTTTAAAAGTACTTTCAAGTTCTGCTTTTAAAACTTGATTGATGCCAATAGGCAGTCAGGTGATTTAACTCCAGGAATAGGAGCTATTTATTCAGAATATGAACGTGAAGCACTTTGAGTCAGGAATTTCAAGAAATCAGTGCAATGGCTTAAGAAGGAAAAAATGAATCCTGCTTTAGACATTAGCAATATAGAACCCCCCATTTTAATTTAAGCAACTTCACCTAGTAATGTTTAATTTTTCAAATTTATAAAAATAAACTGTCTTCAGAAATGACTAACGTATGAAATTACTAAAACAGACACCTGCTAATGAACATGTTTGCTTCAGGATTTCCCCTGCAACATCCCCCCCCCTTTTTTTTTTTGCTTCATCAATCTAGGCCTGAAAATTAGTCTACTGTACAAGTAAGTTATGAATTATGAGTCACAAGAGAAATTTCCAATACCAAAAATCAAATGTACGAAAAAAAAATGCTAAAATAATATAATCATAGAAAACAGGACAAATCTTAGAGAGTCATTCACAACTGGTTTTGCTGCATCTAGGATGAAATGCAGTATTGGTTTTAACAATGCATGACCCATGGAGTATGGAGGTCTGGTGGAGTGGGGAGTGGGGAGGTGGGAGGTGGGGACCTCCTAATGGAGATGGGGTAGAGAGAACAGAGGTATGGGATGTGGAACTGTCAGCGGGTGAACCAAAATGGGGATAAAATCTGGTGTGTAAAAATAAAAGATTAAATAAAATTTAAACAAATGGTAGCCATTCCTAGCTGGCAAGCTTAATTGCCCAAACTCTTCTGAATTTATGGGTCAACATGTGACACAATGCTAGGAAATTCAGTCTGAAAGAAGGTTTCTGGGAAATCATTTGACTTCAGAATTAAAACAGTGGCAGAGAAGAGGATTTAGTAGTCCTCTGTTGTCTCACTCACCCTCCCTTACTAACACAGGAAAACAAGGCTTCAGACAAGATTCTCTCTGCTCCTCCACTGAGATCCTCAGTGGCCAAATGCTGCATGTATTTTTTTTTTGCCGCCATAACCCAACACCCCAATTCCAAAGTTGAGCTTTATCTTCAACTTTGTAATCTGTAGTTTGAAGGAGAAAGGGCTTCAGTGGGAAAATTAACAAACAAGTATTAGATGAAGGTTCTTCTCACACAACCTGGAACTTAGGTTTGTGATGTGTTGCATCTTGAATACGGTGTGTGTGTGTGTGTGTGTGTGTGTGTGTGTGTGTGTGTGTGTGTGTGTGTGCATATGCGCGTGTGTGCATGTGTTTGGGATGGGTGTGGGGTGTTGCAGATAGACACTCTAAAAATACCTAGTGTTTGTATTGTTTAAAAATTTGTAATTCTCTGAACTTGGGTTAGTCTGAAATAAAGCCTATTATTTTATTATTATAACTCAACTGTGCAGGAAAGCACAGTTGAATCAAATGCACTGCTTTGAAATTAACCTTTTATTAAATCTACTTGACAAGCATGACTTCATGTATACTTAATATCAATTATGTGGAAGAACAGAACAAATGTGACAAATTTCTTTTTGTGAAGACATACATTTTGTGTGGTTATAACTTGAATTATAATAATCATATTCTCTGACATAGCCACAGGTACCTTGGATATTATTAAGATAATTTTATGAGTACAGTTTCTCATTTTGATTATTAGATAAGTTCATTCATCTTTTTTCAGAAATTAAATATGTAATTATCTCTCTTTATTTATATTGATGCTGCATTCTAAATTACTACTTAATTTTCCCAGGACTCCAAGCAAGTGGAATTTGGAAGTAGAATTGTTAGATGTAAAAGCATTTTGGTTTTTTGTTTGTTTGTTTCTTGAAACATGACTTCATGTAGCATAGATTCATTATGTAGCTAAGGATAACTTTACATTTCTGTTCCTTATGGTTCTACATTCTGAGTTGTGTGAATACAGACCTGTTCTACCACACAGTTACATTGTCCTGGAGATCAAACCTACAGCCCCATGAATATAGGACAAGTATTGTACTAACTAAGGTAAAGGTCACCTTGAGGTACACAATATTTCATTAATAAATAATCTCATCATATTAGAGATTAAAAAAATAATGTCCTCTTACTGATTACTGTTTTCCTTACCAAATCTTTAAAAACAATTCTGTCAACTTGCTTTCAAATATTGATAATACTATAGAATGATTCTGATGACCATATCAATGAACATCTATGTCACATGTATGACAAAGACCAGGAAAGAACTAAGTATACACTACTGCAAGTATAATATTACTGTGTTTTATGAAAGGATAGGTAAAAATTGTGGCTAAGTTATTGTATTAGGGAATTGATATACATTCAGAATTTACTAAACTACAGTTACCTGACAGTCATATTTATTAATACTTACCACTTGAGCTTACAGCGAATGCAGACATGTGGAAAAGTGCTTGTGTGTAACTGGCTGTTCATTAATTCACACAGGAATGTGTACACAAATAAGTCTATGGATGGGGATAATATTCCCAATGTGGTTTTAAAAACACCTATCCTACAAAAAGTTTATCTCATCCTATCACATAAAAAATGAGTATTTCAGAGAAATAGAATAGTTGTACCAACTTCGGGAAAAATAGATCTAGGATTCATTATTGAGAGAATATAAATACATTCCCAAAGGTATTTGGGGTTTCCTAAAACTGCAATAAGCACTGTAGGAGGAGCTAATGTGGGAGGAGTAAGGAGAGGAAGAGGAGGAATAAGGGAAGAGGAGGAGAAGGAAGAGGAGGAGCTAAGAGATATACGAAGAAGGAGAGAAGTGGACATGGAGGCTGATGTTTGCTTGTCTGTAGCAGTCAAAGGTAGTTGGTAAATCTAGGTTGGGTATTGAGTTACACCTCTGATTGTAAGGGTATCTTGTTTTTGATCATTACTAAATACATAAGCCTTTGGATTATCTAAGCATTAGATTCTCATCTGTACCGAGCCCCTGTGGTTGGCGGGATGGTCTGGGAACTGCCCAGCCTTGCAGAGACAGTGTGGAAGATTGGCAGAGCCATCTCCCATGCTGGCATCTCATGGGTGACAGGGCTGGTGTTTCTAGCTGGCCGTTTCTAGCTGTGGTGTGCACATGGCCCCTGGCCATGTGGCTGAGCTAGGGAGAGATGCTGCAGTTTACATAGTTGGCTTAACAGGCTGCTGCTTTCTTAAAATAATTACTACAACAAAACACTTCTATGTGAAAGCAGATGCCAAAATCAGGAACATCATCGAGCAAACATACAAAACACAAACAACTGCTAGAAAAATAGAACAATAAAATAAGAAGAACCTGAAGAAAATAACATTAAATTAGTAAACTTAAAACTACAATGGAATCTTTCAAATAAATCAGTTACTCTAAAAACAACAGAATTTAATAAATAAATTTAAAGCCAGTGTTTTTCAAGCAAAGAACTATTGATTAATATGATAAATGAAATGCAGCAAATGTCTTTATAATATCATAAATTAGGCAATTCTTTTACCATGGAACAAATTAGCACATCTAAATAATCTAAGTCAATAAAATAACCAAGGAGATTAGATCTCATCATTTTATGCAATAACTTAACAATTCTTAAGGTAAAATTTTAAGTAGTAGCTTATTATAAAGTACAACTTATGTAAGCACTTTAAAATTTTAAAATTTCATGCTTACCACCAGATTTATTTCATATATAATAAAATATGACAACTTTATTATAATTGCCCAAAAGTTCATTTTCATGATCTTTTCAAGTGGCGTTTCACCATATATTGGTGAATTCACAAAAGCCCCACTGCCTCTCATTTCAGGGAAGGAGATTTGAAGATCTAAACTGTTGAGATCATGCTGTCTATACATGAAAGATATAGAAGTTGATATTACCCAGAGTTCAACACTGGTAATGCCCTGCAAAGAGTGAAAAGAGGTAATCTAGTTTAATCCTCTACATTATCTTACATAATGTAAATTACTCTACAAATATACAACAAATAGAGTTTCTGGATAATAATCAGTGAGCTTTGTGATCTCTGCTTGCTAATTGCTTGTGATGGCCTTGCTGAGCCAGTTAGCTACTTATTTTTTCATACATGTTAATAAAGTTCATCCAAAGTTAGTAGTTGACACACCTTAAATAAAGTGTCAAATGAAAAATATTAGTGTGTGTTGAGGACCACTCTACCCCACGCTTGAGGGCTAAAATGTTGAGAGCTACTCTGTCAATATTGGAACCCACACTGCCAATATCTTTGGGGGCTAAATTGTTAGAGCCTGCACTGCCCCAAGCAGCTCAGGTCTACAGGTTGGGGTTCAGCAAGAGAGAGAGAGTGAGGATAGACATGAAGAATGGAGACCAGACAGAGTGTGATTCAATCCCATTTATTCTTCAGTCTCTCTTTTCCTTTCCAAGTCCCGAGTCTTGAGTTCCTAGTCCCTAGTCACTAGTGCCTCCAAGTTCCAAGTTACTTCTTCCAAGTGCTAAGTGCCTAATGTCTAATCCCAAGTTTTTCCTCCAAGTTCCTAGTGCCTAATACCTAATAATCATTTCTTCTGAATTCTCTAGTCCAAGTGTCTTCTTCCTCAATGCCTAATTCCTACTCCAAGTTGTACTGCCTCATGTCTAATAACTAACTCCAAGTTGTTCTCCTAACCTAATTCCTAGTTCCAACTTGTACTCCTAGTGTCTAATAACTAACTCCAAGTTGTACTCTACTCTTCTGTCTGCCTCTTGCCTTTTATATATCTTACTTCTAAACCATGCCTTTAGGCCACACCTTTAAGCCATGCCCTTAGGTTTTGTCTCTAAATCTGATCTCTAAGTCTCTTAAGACACACACCTTTAAGTCTCACACACCCAAGGAAAGATCCTGGGTATCTAAAACAAGATGTTATCAGAGTGTGCTCAGCTGTTGTAGGCTGATGTAATCGAGTCTCTTTTCAGGGTTTATGGCTCAAGATGGCTGCAAGGATGATAGCCGCCTTCTGTCGGCTCCCCACAAGTGTGTTTGAGATTTAGCTCAGTGCTAGGGCACACATATAAAGCCCAGAAATTCTACACACACACACACACACACACACACACACACACACACACACACGCCATACACATATAAGATAGTCTTCTCCTTCTCTCTGGATTCCTAGGCAATGTGGTAGCTGTGGGATCCCTGGCAGAGAATAGTCTGCCAGTCATCTGGTCACAGATTAGATGGTATAGGAGGACAGTTATTAGCTGCCTTGGAAAGAGCAAAAGGACCAAGATCTTCACTAATAGAAGAGTTCCCTGGAAATAGAGATAAAGAGGGAAGAGGGATTCCAGAAAGCAGATTGCTACAGGACTAAGAGTAAGTAGGTGAGATTATAATGTAGGGTGTCACAAGAAAGATTGTAAAAATCACCCATGTGGTTCCTAGCATAGGGAAGTTACTGGAGATCTCTGTTAGAAAGATTTATGTGAGTTGGGGTTGGCAACTGACACAAAGGAGTGGAAACATGCTAGAAGAGCCTACTGAGATGATCAGATGGAAAGAGCTAACCTGGGTTCACACCCATGGGAGGGAGTGAAGGCCCCTTGAAAGATTTCTGTTACAGTACTTAAATTTTCACTGAAGTGAAAGCTGATTGAATCTAATAAAACAAAAAAATATAAACACATTTTTATTTGTATTACTTTAATTTTTTGAGATTATAATATTCTACAGTATTTATTTCATAGTATTTTACAATATTTTTATAATATATTATTTTACTATTTTTATGTGTATGAATGCCTTGTTTGTGTGCATATATGTGTGACATATATATGTCTGGTAACATTAGAGTCTGGAAGAAGGTGTTGTATCTCTGGGGCTGCAGTTAAGGATGGTTACTAACTACTACTATGTGGTATTGAGAACAGAATTCTGCTTCTGCAGCAAGTACCCTTAACTGCTATGTCCATCTCTACAGCTCTATGGTTTATATGTTATTTAAAGAGAACTTTATGGCTATTTGTCCACCTCCACGTACATAAACATATGATATAATCTTCAGAGCATCTACCCACCAATATACATTATTTTTAAGTATAATAAAAATCCACAAAATACCATGAGATAGAAGAATTGAGAAGAAGAATCTGTGGGTACACTATATGCTCACCTCATACAATGAGTCAATAATTTATAACAAATAGATGCTATGTAGACATGAGAGAAAGAATTTTGTAAATTTTAGGTTACTTTATCATCTCATCAAGGATGTATGCATATCTTTATTTATTTAGTATTTACCTATATATTTAAAGTAATTTAAAAATGTATGTGTTTAATGATAATTTGTCCACCAAAGCCCAGAAAGATAGTAAATAACATCACCATGAAGAGCTATATTTATATGATCTCATTTTATTTATGTTTCTCACTATTGTTATACATAAAATAAACAATTAGTTTACCCAAGTCTATACTCACATTACCGATTCATTATTTTAAAATTTGTTTCTTAACATCTTATTACACATCATAAAAGAAATTGAAAATGGTACACTGTATCCTGAGCTATTCCATATGAGCCACCCCACTTAGAGCAGGGAACACCTATCTGGTCTGCTCCCATGAAGACACCATATCCTAGGCCATCCTAGAGGAACCACTTTCCTCAGAGCAGCAGAATTTCAGGATCCCAGAGGCAGCCTGAGTCCCAGGAGTTCTTTTACCTCAGTATCACAGGATCACAGGATCACAGGATCACAGAGACATCTGGACTCTGAGGAGTTCTGACATAAGCAAGATAACTGGAAAACCAGGCTCCAGTCAGAGACAGTGAGTGCAGATAGCACTAGAGTTAACCAGATAGTGAAAGGCAAGCTCAAGAACATAAGCAACAGAAACCAAAGTTACTTGGCATCATCAGAACCCAGTTCTCCCACCATAGCAAGCCCAAGACACCCTATCACACTGGGAAAGCAGGATTCAGAATTAAAATCACTTCTCATGATGATAGAGGACTTTAAGAAGGACATAAATAATTCACTTAAAGATGTACAGGAGAACACAGGTAAACAGGTAGAAGCCCTTAAAGAGGAAACTCAAAAATCTCTTAAAGATTTTCAAGAAAACACAGCCAAACAGATGAAGGAATTAAATGAAACTATCCAAAATCTAAAAATGGAAGTAGAAACAATAAAGAAATCTCAAAGGGAGACAACCCTGGAGATAGAAAACCTAGGAAAGAGATCAAGAGTCATAGACACAAGCATCACCAACAGAATACAAGAGATAGAAGAGAGAACCTCATGTGAAGAGGATACCATGGAAAACATTGACACAACTGTCAAAGAAAATGCAAAATACAAAAAGCTACTAACCCAAAATATCAAGGAAATCCAGGACACAACGAGAAGACCAAATCTAAGGGCAATAGGTATAGAAGAGAGTGAAGATTCCTAACTTAAAAGGCCAGTAAATATCTTCAACAAAATTATAGAGGAAAACTTCCCTAACCTAAAGAAAGAGATGTCCACAAACATACAGGAAGACTTTAGAACACCTAATAGATTAGACCAGAAAAGAAATTCCTTCTGCCACGTAATAATCAAAACACCAAATGCACAAAACAAAGAAAAAATACTAAAAGCAGTAAGGGAAAAAGGTCAAGTAACATATAAAGGCAGACCTATCAGAATTACTCCAGACTTCTCACCAGAGACTATAAAAGCCAGAAGATCCTAGACTGATTTCATACAGATGCTAAGAGAACAAAAAGCTGGCATGGACTACAATACCCAGCAAAACTCTCAATTACTATAGATGGAGAAAACAAGATATTCCATGACAAAACCAAATTTACATAAAAATTTCCCACAAATCCAGCACTTCAAAGGATAATTTATGGAAAACTCCAACACAAGGAGGGAAATTACAACTTAGAAAAGGCAAGAAAGTCATATTTCAACAACCCCAAAAGAAGATAGCTACACAAACATAATTCCACCTCTAATAGCAAAAATAACAGGAAGCAACAATCATTTTTCCTTAATATATCTTAACATCAATGGGCTCAACTCTTCAATAAAAAGACGCAGACTATCAGACTGGATACATAAACAGGACCCAGAATTTTGCTACATACAAGAAATTCACCCCAGTGACAGAGACAGATACTACCTCAGAGTAAAAGGATGAAAAACAATTTTCCATGCAAATAGTCCCAAGAAACAAGCTGGAGTAGCCATTCTAATATCAAATAAAATTGACTTTCAACCAAAAGTAATCAAAAAAGATAAGGAAGGTCACTTCATACTTATCAAAGGGAAAATCTACCAAGATGAACTCTTAATTCTGAACACCTGTGCTCCAAATGCAAGGGCACCCACATACATAAAAGATACTTTACTAAAGCTCAAAGCACACATTGTACCTCACACAATAATAGTGGGGGATTTCAACACCCCACTCTCAGCAATAGACAAATCATGAAAACAGAAATGAAATCGAGACACAATGAAATTAACAAACTTATGTACCAAATGGATTTAACAAATATCTATAGAACATTTCATTCTAAAACAAAAGAATATACCTTTTTCTCAGCACCTCATGGTACCTTCTCCAAAACAGACCATATAATTGGTCACAAAACAGGCCTCAACAGATACAAAAAGATTGAAATAATCCCATGCATCCTATCAGATCACCACAGACTAAGGCTGGTCTTTAATAATGACAAAAACAATGGAAAGTCCACATATATGTGGAAACTGAACAAGGCTCTACTCCGTGATGTTAAGGTCTAGGAAGAAATAAAGAAATTAAAGACTTTTTAGAATTTAATGAAAATGAGGACACATCATACAAAAACTTGTGAATCTATGTGAAAGCAGTGCTAACAAAAAAACTAATAGCTTTAAGTGCCCACAAAAAGAAACTGGAGAGACCATACACTAACAATTTGACAGCACACCTGAAAGCTCTAGAACAAAAAGAAGCAAGTACACCCAAGAGTAGCAGATGGCAGAAAATAATCAAATACAGGGCTGAAATCAACCAAGTATAAACAAAAAGAACTATATAAAATATTAACAAAACCAGGGGCTAGTTCTTTGAGAAAAGTCAACAAGATAGATAAATCCATAGCCAGACTAACCAGAGGGCACAGCAACAATGACTGCTGCTATTTCTTTAGTTACAGGACTGTTTAGATGATTTGTTTGCTCCTGATTTAACTTTCATACTGGCATCTGTCTAGAAAATTTTCCATGTCATCCAGATTTTCCAGTTTTGTTGAGCATAAGCTTTTGTAGTGGGAGCTGATGATTTTTTAATTTCCTCAGCTTCTGTTGTTATAGCTCCCTTTTCAGTTCTAATTTTATTAATTTGGATATTAACAGTCTCTCCACCAAGAAAAAAAAAAAAAAAAAAGACCAGGACCAGATGGTAAAATTAAGGTAGAATTCTATCAGACCTTCCAAGAAGACGTAACACAAATTGTCCTCAAACTAGTCCACAAAATAGAAACAAAAGGAATACTACCTATTCCTTCTATGAAGCCACATTTACAGTATACCTAAACCACACGAAGAGAGAACAAAGAAAGAAAACTTCAGACCAATCTCCCTTATGAATATCAATGCAAAAGCACTCAATAAAATTCTTGCAAACCAAATCCAAAATCACATAAAAACAATCATCCATCATGATCAAATAGGCTTTAATCCCAGTAATGAGGAATGGTTCAAATTTCAGAAATCCATCAACATAATCCACTATAAAATCAAGCTCCAAGAAAAAAATCACATGATTATTTCACTAGATGCTGAGAAAGCATTTGGCAAAATTCAACATCCCTTCATGGTAAAAGTCTTGGGAAGATCAGGAATTCAAGACCCATATATAAACATATTAAAAGCAATATACAGCAAACCAGTAGCCAACATCAAACTAAATATAGAAAACTTCAAGCAATCCCACTAAAATCAGACACCAAACAAGGCTTCCCACTCTCTCCCTACCTATTCAATAAACAACTCTGAGATACCACCTGACACTAGTCAGAATGGCTAAGATCAAAAACTCTGGTGATAGCAGATTCTGGCAAGGATGTGGAGAAAGAGGAACACTTCTCCTTTGTTGGTGGGATTGCAAACTGGTACAACCACTCTGGAAATCAGTTTGGTGATTCCTCAGAAAACTGGACATAGCATTACTGAGGACTCAGCTATACCACTCTTGGGCATATACCCAGAAGATGCTCCAACATATAACAAAGACATATGCTTCACTATGTTTATTGCAGCCTTATTTACAATAGTCAGAAATTTACAACAACCCAGATGTCCTTCAATAGAGGAATGGATACAGAAAATGTGGTACATTTACAAAATGAAATATTACTCAGCTATTAAGAACCATGAACTCGAGAAATTCTTAGTCAAATGGATAGAAATAAAAAATATCCTGAGTGAGGTAACCCAATCACAAAATTACACACATGGCATGCACTCACTGATAATTGAATATTAGCCCAAAAACTTCCAATATTCTAGATACAATTCACAGACCACAAGAAGCTCATGAACAAGGAAGACAAAAGTGTGGATGCTTTGGTTTTTCTCAGGAGTAACAAAATACTTATGAGAGCATATATGCAGACAAAGCGTGGGACAGAAACTGAAGTAGTGGCCATCCAGAGACTGCTCCACCTGAGTATCCATCTCTTGTGCATTCACCAAAGACAGACACTGATGTGGATGCCAGGAAGTGTATGCTGACAGGATACCTGATAATAGCTCTCTCCTTAGAGATCTGCCAGATTCTAGCATATACAGAGGTGAATGTTTACAGCTAACCATTGAAGTGATCAAGGGGTTCCCAATGGAGGAGTTAGAAAGAAGACTGAAAGAGCTGAATGGGTCTGTGGCCCCATGAGGAGAGCAAGAATACCAACCAACCAGAACTCTCAGGGTCTAATCCACCAGCCTGGGAACACATAGAGAGGGACCCATGGCTCCCACTGTATATGTAGGGGAGGATGGCCTTGTAGGGCATAGGTGGGAGAAGAAGTCCTTGGTCCAGTCAAGATTGAATGCCCCAGTTTGGTGGAATTCATGGGTAGGGAGTTGGGAGTGGGAGAGTGGGTGGGGCACATCCTCATAGGAGCAGGTGGAGGAGGATAGAATAGGGGGGTTGCTGGGCGGGGTGGGAAATGGGGAACATCTGAAATGTAAATAAAATATCCACTTAAAAAAGAAAAAAAAGAAATTGAAAATGATAAAATATTGAAAAAATATCAAAGTATGAAACATACAATATCTAAGTAAGTATGATTTGATTAAGGAAGTTGATTAAATTAGTAGAAGAAATTTCAATTTATAATAAAACCACACAATTTTCATTTGACACCTTAATATTTCTATCTGTTAAATACAAATACTGATACTATACTTGAATAATATCTTAAAATCATCAATGATAGCCCAAAATTACTTTATTAAACAGCAGTAATTTTTTTGAGATTTAAACATATGAGGGGTAAAATGTCAGGATTCTAAATTGTCTTTGATGTTTAAATAACTACACAGTTGTAAAGGTACAATAAGAATAGTATGATCATTTGGTGTTACATTCTTAAGCAAGTTATTAGTTTACTCATCAAATTTTGAATAAAATGTTTCAAAATAACTTTCATATTTATCTTATAATGCTAAGATTGGAGGTCAGTGTCTCCTTTTTTCACCTATAGTTTGTTAAACTTGATTAAATTACCAAATTTATTTAAAGGTAAATATCATTCAAGAATGCATAGGTTATTGACAAAAATCAGACACATCACATTCCAATGAAAACCTGACAATGTTCTGTCTAACTTACACCATGACAATGATGGGAAGGCTCGATCAAATTTAATTACTTGAGTAACATTTAGGTTTTAATTCTTAAATATTTATATTCTTGTGTAAATCTGGAGAGAAAACTAATGTCACTCTTGTTACTCAATGTGATAATCCTCTCCATTCTTCTGAGTATTGTTTTTTTATTTTAATTTTTTAAAACTTTATTTTATGTATACGAGTGCACCGTTACTGTCTTCAGACACACCTGAAGACAGCATCAGATCCTATTACAAATGGTTGTGAGCCACCATGTAGTTTCTGGGAATTGAACTCAGGATCTCTGGAAAAACAGTCAGTGCCTTAACTGCTGATCCATCTCTCTAGTCCCCTGAGTATTCTTAAAATATAATCAAAATGAAATTAAGAAAGTCCATTTTCTCAGTGGTAAGGTGTCTTAATAATACCTGCCAAATCTCAATTTTAGAATCAATGCATTTTCAATGGACTAATAAATAAAAGCATTTTGAGCTTAATTAGTTCAATCCTAAAGAAATATATATGCACACATATATATGTGTATATACATATATATGTATGAGTGTGTGACTATATGTATGTATGTGTATATATAGATACATACACACACACACACACACACACACACACACACATATATATGCTTTATATATATAGTCTCTCTTCAATGCTTACCCAGTCTGTATTCCAGTTTCTGTAAACCATGCTTGTATTCAGAGACTGTCAGTTAAGAAGAGCTGTCTGTCATGCACTCTGTCATTTACCAGGATGTTCATTAATGTCTTCATTGTGCAACATTTTCCTTCATAGTTTCTGGTATTTAATTGTAGTTTACCTCCGACTTTGCTATCACCTATTTACTAATTCAGTTTCCTGCAGACTACTATATAATTTCTCATGAAGTGCAATGTAAAACTAAACTTTTACTGCTGTAATATCTCAAAAAAATGGTCAAAGTAAATACAAATGATTCTCAAATTAAAAAGTACCAATAGCAGAGAATACAAATTTTCTTATGAATTCTTAGAACTGAGTATTTCACTTTGTGTGTGATTAAGAATAAATGACATTGGGGGAATATTACACTTTTTAACTATAATTTCAACCTATTACAAAACATATATTTTGTAGATTATTGATAAGAATGAAATTAAATGCCCCTACACTATTGGCATTTTAATGAGCATAAACTATGTATTCACCATCCTGCTCTAAACATGGAATTATCTGTTATTCCTACAGTTAAAACAATTCCTGATGATAAAATTTAACACTTGGTTTGAATGTTGAAATAAGTAAGAAAGAGAAATCACCCTCTACCCAAAGAGAGGATCCTGTATTGTGATAGGGCAGTTAGAATGACCTTACCATTTATAAGAAAAGACAATATGTTCTATTTATACTCATGATCACAGTGGTACATAAACAAGGGCCATGTTGGGCCTGACCTTGTGCTTAGACTGTTTTCTCCAAACATTCAGAAATTTCTCCAAAGACTCAATGAGGAAAGATGAAAATGTAGAGTAACTGTGCCCTTCCAATGTAAATCAAGCCTCTGTGAGTAGATAAATCAGGTAACTTCCATGTCACACACTTTTTTTTTTTAAAAAAAGATTTTATTTATTCATTAATTTTATGTATGAGTACACTGTAGCTGTCTTCAGACACACCAGAAGAGGGAATCAGATCCCATTACAGATGGTTGTGAGCCACTATATAGTTGTTGGGAATTGAACTCAGGACCTTTGGAAGAGTAGTCAGTACTCTTAACTGCTGAGCCATCTCTCCAGCCCCAGTCACATGCCCTTTATAGTTATGTGATGAATGGAAACAATCAGCCTCCCATGTTAATTGATACAATTTTCTTCCTTTACTCTAAGAATCACAATTATATTATTGCTTTATACCTTTTCTGTGGGACCAACTTAATGTTTCAAACCACCAGTCTTCCCTGGAACATATGGACTAGCATCAATGTTTAACTTAATTTTTTCCCATCTTAGTTTTACATTTTCCATTCATGAATATGTATATGCAGGTATATTATATATTTCTAATGTTTGTTATTCTTTACTTAACTGTCAAACCAAGTTTCAGGCATATCATTTAACAGTTTCTATGCTTATATGATTTATAAAAAAAGAGAAAATATATCATTATGGTATAGTGGTTAAATTCAATGCATTTTGGTCATGAAGAATTGGCATATTTTATGTGCTCAAAAGTCAAATTTATTATATTTTTCATTAATGTATCTATAGAGAAGCTAGTAAGTATATTACTTCAAAAGAACTTGAAAAAAGCATCTTTTAATTTGTATAACTTTACCTCAACCTAGGAAGGGTCTCTTAAGATGAGTGCAAGAAACTGGGGTTGAGTTGACCAGCAGGACTTTTCATTGTCTAATCTCAATTTAGGAAATCACTGAGCTCCGTATTATGCTGAATGAGTTTTCATTCTTACTAACAGTGCATGAATAGGAATAATGATTTATAATCAGTGGGCTGTTCTTTAATAAAAGCTTCCTCAGAAGATGACAGGGCAGACAGCTCTGCTCCAGTGAAGCAATCACTGGCGTCCTTGTGTGTCCTCACTACTCAGCTATAAGGCTCAATAGAAAGAGCAGAGGAATTACATTTATCAAATTTCAAGTTTTATCTCATTTTTGTTAAGCAAAGCAGAAAAAAATTATTCAATGTTCGTGATCATTTATTAGGCAATTTACACTGTGTCTTTGGAGAAACAGTCCTTATGTGACAAAATTTTTTCTGTATTTATGTGCATATGAATTTATATTCTACTGGGAAATTTATAGTCTATCAACTTTCTCACACTTTCTTTCCAATAAATGTCTGCTAAACAAGTTAAGGTAAAAATTTATGTTACATATTGAATAAGCATTATTTACTAGAGATAATTAATAAAAGAATTTGAAAAGGAGGAACAACAATTTGAGATAATAATTTGTATTAATTTTGATCTTTCACACCTCAATGTAGTTAAAGATTTATGTCTTAATTTCTCAAAGACTATAATTACACATTTATTAGTTTTTTATTCACTTTAGATAAGATCATGATTTCTTTAAAGTCTGAAATTATATTTTTTATGCTTCTTTTTGGTCCTTTGAAAAATTTGTAAATTTGATTACAAATATTTAATCAAAAGAATTAGAAATGCTATATCCAAAGAGGTATTCAAAAGAATGAGAAATGCTATATCCAAAGAGGTATTACTGTTTAATCAGTGCTAGTTAGTAAGGAGTAGCACAAGCACTAGAACTGACAGAGACAGATCTCATCATTCCCCTAGTACCTGGTCATGTCCATATAACTGTCTACTCTGATTCCACTAGAAGAAACAAGCTCCCAACTATTAAAAGAATTTAACACACCAGCCAGAAAAGGGGTTTCTCTGCTCTTCATCTTGATAATATCAGGATGATTTCCATTTTATTTGGTTCACTTGAGTTTTCCATCATTACTTTGTATAATTTATTTTTATTTAAATGTAAGCTTACGATACTAGCTCTGTGGTATTTTTGCCCCTTTTACTGAATATATATTTTCCACTCATATTATATATCTTAATTACAGTTTTCCCTCTCTCTGCTCCTGACAGTTCCTCCCTATGTCCTCTCCATTCTGGATCCACCGCTTTCCATCTCTTATTATAAACCAAACAAGCATAAAAGATAATAATACAATAAAAATAAGATAAACAAAACTAACACATTAGAATATGAGAAAACAAAGAAAAGAAAAGAACCTAACAAATTTCTAAGAAACATAATAGATGTAGAAACCCATTCAATTCTAAATTCAGGATTCCCATAAAAGCATTAACTGGAAGCCATAATCTATACACATAGAACCAATAGAGTAAAATAGAGAAGAATTTAAATAGATAAATAAAATAAGAAATAAGAAAATAAATTTTAAAAATTTCTGACAAGGCATTATGAGACAAGGAACTTCAAAAAGATGTCGCTGAGTTCACTTTCTGTTCCCCTTCTACTGTTAAACATATAGTCTATGCTTGAAGAGTACTTTCTGGCTCCAGTGAGACTCTGCAAAGAGAGGCTCAGCCATCTTTATCAATGATCTGCTCATAAAAGCTAGAAATTGGAAACAATCTAGATGTTCCTCAACAAAAAATAGAATGTGTTATGTTTTCAGAATGGAATGCTACACAGGTATTAAAATAATGACATCATAAAGTTTGCAGGCAAATGTATGGAGTTTTAAAAATCATCTTGAGTATGTTATCTCAGACATGGATTTAGATAGAGAAATATGGTATATATTCAGTTATATGTGGCTCTTAGCTGTTAAGTCTATGATAGCCAAGCAACAATCAATAGAACCACAGCATAGAGAGTAAGAGCCTGGGCTGAGAGGTTAGTTAGATCTCCCTGTGAATGGGAATTAGAATAGATATGAATGGATGGTTGGTGGTGCAGGGGGACTGGAACAGGAGGACCAAGTAGAGAAAGGAAGGGAAGATGGAAAGGAAAGAAGGAATAAAGGGAGAGATGGATAAAATTAAAGGCCATGTGAGGGGTTGTATGGAAACCTAATATAGTAATACATTCATATTTTTTACATGATCTAAATGAAATCATCAAGTAATGGTGGAAACAGAACACTCACTGGCCATCTCTTCTCACCAAATGAAGCTTCCAATACTGGGGTTAGGTTACATTTGAGTTGTTAGCCAAAGGCATCTCTTAGGAACCCACAAACAACCCAGGATGCTGTCAAAAATATAGACTGCTTTTCACAAACATGGCAAGGCTGCATTGCTGAAGACAACACCCACTGAACTCACTGAACACAGAGAAGTTGAGCTACACACTAGCACTCTTGGTATAAGAAGATGCTCTGCATTCTATCAAAGGAGAAATGTATACGCCAACTCAGCAACAGACCATTTAATCTACAGTGGTGTCCTGTGCAAGATATGCTAATGCAACGGCAGAACAAATCTTGTGAAAGTAACCAGCCAATATCTTATTTAACTGAACGTTCACTACACAAGACGGAAGCCATACCTGCACTGCTCGCATGACCAGGAACCTGAGACTAGATGCCTCAGGGAGCAAGAATAAATTCAAACACTACTGGTATAAGCAACAACAACAAACATAGTAAGTAAAATGCATCTTAATGACATTCTGCTATATTAATAGATCAGTGCTTTGGTCAGCTATCACCAGCTTCCTCCTGAACCAGATGGGTACAAATACAGAGACTAACAGTCAGACATTATGCAGAGTGAGACTTTGTAAACATTCAGCCTGAAATGAGATAATTCCTTGATATCCCTCCCGTCAGGGCTCAAGTAACTCTAAAGCAGAGTTAAAAGAATGTAAGAGCCAGAGAGATGCAATATACGAAGAAAACGAAGTTCTCTATATTAATAGGATAATTGCATATGTGAACTGACAGCATCACAGGGCCTGAGATGGTCTGCAGCAGATGAGGTTCTAGAGCTAAAAGAAGAGGACACATACCCATAATCCTAACCCCCAAATGATATCCAGAAGATACCCACTTGAAAATGAATATTTAGTTTTAGCCATTATACTAGCTTCTCATTTTATATATTAATATATATATACTCAGTTTGTGCTGACTAATGAACAAATAAACAATATATAGTAAAAGCACAATATCCCATTACACCACTATTAAAGATTATTTAGATAATGAAGACTTGCTATATCCCAAAATGCTTCACCGCTTACTCAAATTAAATAAAACATATATGTAAATCACATCAGGTAACTAGTCAATACTCATGTGTAACATATATCTCTACTATCTGATGGAAATTCAAATCGTTTCACATCTTTGACAATAAAAATCTTTCTGAGATAGCTATTATGAAAATGTCTTAACAACTGGTGATATTGCCTACAGAATGAAAATTTCTGATAATAATTTGTAACTGAAGTATATGCATTTAATATTAAAGTAGAATATTATTGTTTATAGAGAAACATATTACTAAAAACATAGTATTTAAGGTTGTGTTTTCACTATCTTGGAAAACATTATTATTTTCATTCATTCATTTTTAATGATCTGATTCTGTGTTCTATCCTTAACTTTGATTAAAAAAAAAGAAAAACAAATGAACTATATTTTTGTATATTTATTACAATATTCTCCATAATAAATTACATTAAGTATGATTCTTGGTTATTCTATTTACCTTCAAAACTATGACCTAATGTAACAATGTGCATGAGGAAGATTTACCATCATGTTTTCTATGTTGTGAATCATATTTATAATCCATTCTTTCATTGATTTTATAAAATATATTGCCTACTCAAATATAAAAACATCATTTCAGCACTTATTATACCAGATATGTTACTAGAAACTTTTGTAATATAAAATTTTTAAAAATCACAAACAAGTATTGGATATTTTAACTTTTATGTGGTTGGTAGCTTCTGAGTTTCAGATATGTGCCTTTCAGTCACACACATAACCACAAGGACCTCCTGCTTCAACATACAAAGTGTCTGTAATACAGGTGTGTGCTATGTTGGGCCAAGTTTTAAATTTCTCTATGCCATCCATTCCTGAAAGAGGAGATTTTATGTGGTGACCTAAAATTTCTAGTTGAGGTGATTACTCTGTTATTATTTGGCAGCTCCATTTAAATTATTTTCATAAATGAATGTATTTCAGGAAGTTTATTTAATAGTTTTAATATGAGAATTCACATGACTTTTAGTATTAATTGAGGGAGGTGATGACATTATCAAAATATGTTGTATGAAAAAATAATTTTTAAATAAAAACAATTTAAATATAAAATATATCATCATCATAATAAAAGAAAGTAACAAGAAGTATATATATATATATATATATATATATATATATATATATTATACAACCACCCTTTAACTCTTCTGTCTGGATAGTAAAAATCACCAGTCACTGTTTACTATGAATTTACCTACTTTAGATATCTCATAAAATGGAATGATAGAGAAAAAAAAACTTTTCTATGCCATATTATTTCTCAATTTTTCTTAAGCTACCTTATTTGGAACATAATCCTTTAGAATGGGCTCTACAGTCATATGTTTTTTTCTATAAAATTTACTCTGAGTAACAGCTGGACCTAAGTCAAACATGTGAGTATGTTATAGTTACAGACTGGTACCTTGAAGTGCCTTACAGGTCTCACCATGACATCTATTTGTATGTCATTGTATATATGTGTATAACATTTCTATTTCACTACATATATGTGTAGCATTTGTAAATTATGAGTCCTTTGAGTCATCTATTGATATATAAGATGCTGAAAATAATTGACACCATCTTATATACTTCAAACAATCAGTCAGTTCAGGAACTCCAAATCTGAAAACAGTTTAGAGCAATCTAGAGCTAATGTGTATTTCTGTTCTCTGATTTAGTTGACAAAGTTTATTTATAATAGTATTTATTCAATATAAATATTTTTATAAGTTCCTTTACTTTTTATGTTTGTAATATAATTACAAGATGTTTAACTTGAAAGATTGTGCCAAGTTCAATTTGAAACATTGATGCTCCTATTAAGAAAGAATAAGTTTAGTCAATGATAAAGATACTTTTGCAAATCAAGATATTTCTCTTTATTTCTTTTGAAAAAATTTAAAGGCAGGTCTAGAAGTATGCTAAGCTGGCCAATATTTAAAAATCACTTTGAAAAACAGCAAAATTTTCTT
Organism: Arvicanthis niloticus; assembly: GCF_011762505.2. Taxonomy (NCBI): domain Eukaryota; kingdom Metazoa; phylum Chordata; class Mammalia; order Rodentia; family Muridae; genus Arvicanthis; species Arvicanthis niloticus. The sequence continues at coordinate 9,455,947 of NC_047674.1, read as the reverse complement.
TTTTTCTCTTTTCTGACATAGAAGTAAACAATGTATTACTTGGCATTATCAAAAATCCTACATAATGTTGCCAAATTCACATGAGAATGTAAGACTGTATCTTTAGGAATTAATTTGAGGTTGACACAAAGGACTGTCCTTGTTTTATGATACCTGATATCAGTTGACAGATCCCTAACATTTGAACTTAAAGCCTACCACAACTTGTAATGAGTCACATTCTTAAACACATTTTTACTATAATTATTTTTAAACTTATTATGCTTTTATTGCATGCTAAAAATAAATTCTAATTTTACTTAATTAAATGAATCAGTCGTCCAGGTAACTCTCTTCAGTACTGTCATGAGCACTTATTCCCCTAGACTGCCAGTTGGTTCTGACAGGAGGTGCCCTTGGGGTAGACAATAAGGCAACGAGCAGCCATCAGACTGGTTTTCTAATGCTTTAATTCCACACTTGGGGTCACACACAATTGTTGTGGTTGAGGAGCGGACCTCCTCTTCCACTATCACACACAGACAAAGGAATGTAACTGCTGTGGCTAATATTCCTAACAGAAGGATAGATAACATGTCATTACAAGACCTGACCAGCCCGTCTCAGGCTCGGGCTTCGAAGTCTCGGGATCACCTTTTTGCATTCAGCGAGTCTTGCTCTGATGGCTCGGGTCAGTTCTCTGGGCCCACTGATGATCAGTTGGTGGTCTGTATCTCGTTCATTCACTCGTCGGGCTGAGTGGAGTCCAGACCGGCGTGGAGTTCACAGGCAGGTCATTTTGGGCCGACTTTCCTTCTCTGGTCAGGGTTCGTATACTCTATCCTACCCTTATCCATCCTTAACACTTTACTGCAAACGTCACACTTCTTAATCTATACACAGGGCTCCTCTGCTGGTTATCTCCTCCCAGCCTTGGCTGGGCTGGTCTTATCTTTTATCCTGGATGTCAGCTGCTTCTCCTAGCTGCTTCTCCTAGCCTGGCTGTCAGTAGCTGCCTTCCATGTTCACTACAAGTATTAAGGATAGACTAGACAACCCAGTAAAAAAAAGTAGTCCTCAAATTAGGCAAGCATCAGAGACTGCCCCACAAACAGTGTTAGGAGTCCCACAAGAAGACCAAGCTACATCAGACCCTTGTAGGCTCCCTGGTTGTTGGTTCAGTCTCTGTGAGCCACTATGAACCGAGGTAAGTTTATTCTGTGGGTGTTCTTGTGGTGTTTTGAACCCTTTGGCTCCTGCAATCCTTCTTTCCATTCCCTCTTCTACAGGATTCCCCAAGCTCTGCCTAATGTTTTACTGTGAATTACTGCATCTGTTTTCTTCAGTTGCTGGATGAAACTTCTGTGATGACTATCAGGCTAGTCTCCAACCTATCAGTATACCAGAATATCAGTAGAAATTATTTTTTTATGTCTGTTTGGTTCTATCCTAAGTCTCTGGGCTATCCTGTCTCTAGGTTCAAAAGCATCAGGCAGTATCAGGGGTGGGCTCCCTCTCATGGCATGAGTCTCAAACTGAAACAGTCATTGGTTGGCCACTCCCACAATAATTTATATATCATCTTTACACATGCACATCTTACAGGCAGGACAAAATGTAGGTCAAAGATTTTGTGGCTGGATTGATGTCTCAATCCCTCCACTGAAAGTCTTTCCTGGTTATAGGATATGGGCAATTCAGGCCAGCTATCACACAATTCTAGAAGTATTAGCTAGGGTCACCTTAGATTCTTTGGATTTTCCATTGCATTAGGTTTCAAGTTCATCCCTGAGATAGCTCCTCAATTTCAGTTGTCATTTCCAGTACTGTATTTCTACATTCTTCCCTCATATGAGCTATCCTGACTTATTCTTACCCAAGACCACCTTCAGTATCTATTCTATTTCCCCTTTCCAAAGAGATTCCTACATATACCCTTGAGCTTTCCTTGTTACTTAACTTCCTGGGGTCTTAGATTATAACATGGTTATCATTTACTTTATAGCTAACATCCATTTATAAATAAGTATATACCATGACTGTCTTTCTGGGGCTGGATTGCCTCATGAAAGATGATTTTTTTCTAGGTCCATAAATTTGCCTGCAAATTTTACCAAATTCAGTTTATGAGGCCACAATCACCCTCATACCCAAACCACAGAAAGACTCACAAAGAAATAATTACAGATGATCAATTTCCCTTATAAAGATTAATGCAAAAATACTCAATAAAATACTCACAGATTTGTAGGAAGCCATGGTCAGCGGTGATACAAGATGGCGCGGACATCGTGTCCTCCCCACTAGAAAACAATGGATTGCACAGGTGCAAAAAGGCAAAAGTGCGCCAAAAGTCACTGCCCATCCCAGGGCGTATTATGGGTAATGAGTGAACAGCCAATCAGAAGTGAACACGTCACTCTAGGGTGTATTTAAGCTGTGCCTCTTCCTGTCTTTGGCCCTTCCGTGGTCTTTCCGCTTCTGCTGTTACAAGTAAAGCCTCGTCTGTGGTAATACCCGAATACTGTCTCATGTGTCCTTGTTCGTGGGCGAAGGGGACACGAGAGGCATGCGAAACAATTGGTGCCAAAACCCGGTCTTAGATTTATCCCTCTTCTCACAAGAAACAATGAAGACAAGAGACAAATTCCAGTAAGCACATTTCTAGGGCCTGGTCTAAAGACCCAGAACCAAAGGAATGCTTAGCACCTGGGCTTCTGTAGCTCAGTCTACATTGTCTTAATTCTAATGTAAATGCGCTTAACCTCCCTCTGTCTGCTCTCTGAGGCTTGGCTAGGCCTGAACTGTGTGATTTTGACCTTAACTTTAAACCTTAAATTTAAACTGTAAACCTTAAAAGACACGTGTTGTATCTTTTCTCTATAAACATAGGCAAATCAAAAAACCAATCTTTAACGATATAAGCAATCTATTTTTTCTCAAATCAACACCAAGTAGATTACCTTTATGCTATAAAGTTTTGCTGCCAGAAAACAAAGTGTAAAATTTAATGGAAAACTTGTAGCATTGTATAACTCAGGCTGCTGGCCGGTGTGCCCTAAGGACGGGGCAACCAAGTAACACTCAATAGCTGTGAACAATGGCAGCACTGCAGCATTTGAATGTACTGGCAAGGGAACAGGCCAAGATCTAATTATGTCCCACAGTGGTATACTTATCGCCAAATCAAACATCAGTGTCAGGAGAATCAGGCTCGTCATCTTGCAATCTGGCTTCCTTCTTCACAATCTAAACCAGCCTCGTAGGGACACAAAATGAATTTTTTTCACCTGTGGAATAAGCACAAACAGCCCCCCTTTCCCGGCCATGGTGCGGGCCTATCTCGTCCCTGATCTTGGAGAAGGACCGCAGCCATCTGTAAATTAGCTGCCGCTAGTCCTGCGTTAGTAAGGGTGTCTCCCAAACCGCATTCAGCTGTGGCATTTTCAAAGATCATCTGTTCTATCACTGGCATTGTTTGCTCTGGTTCCCCAAAGATTCTGCCATAAAGGAGGGTCCTTTTGTCCTTCACTCTCTCTCCACCCGCTGGTGAAGGGTCCTTAAGCTTAATGAGCTCTGCAGTAGTCCTTGTTCTTTTGAGTACTCTGTCTCCTCAGACTCTCTGGCCTTATCTGTTTCTCCAGGCACTTTGGCCTGATGCCGGCTAACACGCCCTGATTCTGGTATGTTAGAGTGGATCTCTTTCTCACAACACAAATAAGTTAAAAACAAAAGCAATGCAATGAAAGCTTCCACCCCAAGCATACCTTCCAGAGGTGTACCTTGATCCTGTAGTCTTTTAACCCGCCCCAAAACATGGGGGGGCTTCCGCGGCACCTTGAAATTCTCGGGTTTCGGCTGCAGTTGTTCTGCGCACCTCCCGTGTCCCCTTTCGCCCGTGGAAGAGAGACACGAGAGGCAGAATTTGGGTGGTTACCACAGCGAGGGTTTAACCTTGTATCAGCAGAAGTGAAGAACGCGGAAGGGGCGAAACACAGGAAGAGGCACAGCTTAAATACACCCTAGGGTGACGTATTCACTTCTGATTGGCTGTTCACTCATCACCCAATATTACGCCTCGGGATTGGCCAGTGACTTTGACGCGCTTTCTGCCTTTGCACCTGTGCAGTTAATTGTTTACTAGTGGGAGGACAAGATGCCCTTGCCATCTTGGAATGGCGAATGCTGACACACTCACTGAGGCTCCCAACAAAGATTGAATCTAAAAACACATCAGAAAGATCATCCACCATGATCAAGTAGGCTTTATTCCAGAGAGTCAGGGATGGTTCAACATACAAAAAACTATCAGTGTAATATACCATATTAAAAATTTGGAGGAAGAAGAAGAAGAAGAAGAAGAAGAAGAAGAAGAAGAAGAAGAAGAAGAAGAAGAAGAAGAAGAGGAGGAGGAGGAGGAGGAGGAGGAGGAGGAGGAGGAGGAGGAGGAGGAGGAGGAGGAGGAGGAGGAGGAGGAGGAGGGGAAGGGGAAGGGGAAGACGGAAGGAGAACGAAAAGGAAAAGGAGAAGGAGAAGGAAGAAGAAGAACAACACTATGAAAATCTCATTAGACACTGAAAAAGCCTGTGACAAATTCCAACTCCCCTCCATGATAAAGTCTTAGAAATATTAGAAATACAAGGGCTATACCCAAATACAAAAAAGGCAAGCTTATAGCCAATATCAAAATATATAGAGAGAAACACAAAACAATTCTTCTAAAATCAGGAACCAGACAAGGCTGTCTGTATACTATCACCATATCTATTCAATATAGTACTTAAAGTTCTAGCTAGATCAATAAGACAACTAAAGGTGATCAATGGAATATAAATTGGAAAGAAAGACTATTTTCAGATGATCAAATAGTACATATAAGCAAGCCTAAAATTCTACCAGGGAATTCCTATTGCTGATAAATACCTTCAGAAAAGTGACTGGATACAAGATTAACTTAGAAAAAAATTAGTAGCCTTCCTATATACAAACAATAAATGGACTGAGAAAGAAATTAGGAAAACAATACCATTCACAATAGCCTCAAATAATGCAAAAATGAAAGAACTTCAAATATTTGAATGAAGAAATTGGAAAAGATATCAAAAGATGGATCTCTCATGATCATGGATTGTTATTATTGTTATTATTACTATTATTATTATGTATTAACGTAGTAAAAATGGCCATCTTATCAAAAAGTATCTATGGGTTCAATACATCCTATTAAACTGCCAATGCATTCTTTAGATTCTTTACATTCCATGAAAGAATAATACTCAATTTCATACACAAAAATGAAAAACCTAGGATAGCTAAAACAATCCTGATTTAAAGAAGTACTTCAGAGATGTAGTAATTAAAACAACATGGTATTGGCATAGAAACAGACACTTTGAGAGAATTGAATCTAAGTTACAAAAGTAAATCTGTACATTTATGGACACTTGATTTTTGACAAAGAAGTCAAAATCATACAATATAAAATACAAGCATCTTCACCAAATAAGTTAGTATAACTGTCTAACTGTATGTCTGTATGTAGAGGAATCAAAATAGATCTATATCTGTAAGTGTGCATAAAATAATTCCAAGTGACCCAAAGGCCACAACATGAAACCAGATACACTAAACCTGATAGAAGAGAAAGTGGCAGAATAACCTTGAATGCATTGACACAAAAGGCAAGTGAACAGAACACCGATAGCATAGGCACTAAGATCAACAATTAATAAATTGGACCTTATGAAAATGAAAAGGTTTTGCAAAGCAAAGGATACTGCCAATAATAGGGTGTGGGGAAGCAGTTCAGAGAATGGTGCAGAGAAAATTTAAATTAGCAGCATGACTGCTCTAGCAATGGATCACATCCAAAGATCTTCTTGGTCTATATGATCAAACCATAATGCAGACATACCTTAGATTACAGTGTGCTTTGTTTAGAATACAGACATACCCTTAGCATAGACCTTTAACTCTAACAATGAAAGTAAGATTAGTTTGTAGCAGGAAGCAGCCATGTTTAAAATGACTTCTAATTGAGGAACAGACAGCCTGATTAATCAAAGATTTCACAGAATGTGTCAGAGAATGAATATGCCCAACTCACAGGAGAACAGGAGAACATCCCAGGAAAGAGAGGCTACCTAAGAGCAATGAGAGAGAGAGAGAGAGAGAGAGAGAGAGAGAGAGAGAGAGAGAGAGAGAGAGAGAGAGGGAAGAAGAAGAAGGAGGAGGAGGAGGAGGAGGAAGAGGAGGAGGAGGAAGAGGGGTGTGTATGTAACTAGAAAGAAGGCAATGTCCAGAGCTGCTCAGCATGTCCAATGCTGCATGCACCATGACTGTTGTACTGTTGGTCAATCTTTCTTCTGAGAACTTGACAGCACTGCCACACTTCACTACCTTCACCTCAGTTTGGATGCTGGATGATGCATAAGTGTCTTTCTTTCAACTTCTTTATTTACATTTTTTTCACATTTCAATTTGGAAAAAAAGTGTATTCCTATACTAAATAGAATTTTATGTCAATAATTAGGCAACACAAGTATTTCTGAAGACTCAGTCAGAAAATAACATTTTTCTTTATGATTGGTAGCTATCTTAACACTGTATTTGTACTATATAGACTTAAAAATAAAGTATAATCTTTATTTGAGTAAAATTATAAGAGATATTAATAATAATATATAATAAGTAAAAATTACATGTAAGTAGAGAGTAACATAACAGAGATTTTTAACAGATGTTGACCAAAGGAAAAACCAATGGTTTACTACTATATTTATGTGATTACTTTGAAACAGAAGAAGGTATTATATCAAATTACTTGGTAATGTTTTTAACAATGAAAGATGAGAAGTGCTTACAAATAAACATAAAATGTACCTTTGTGTTTATATTTAACAGTCAGTAAGATTTATTAGAATATTCATTATATTAACAAAGTTTAACTATATAGAATTTTAAAGTTGTTTTATTATATTTGAGGAAACATTTTAGTAATAATTTATTAGAGCTTAATGCATTGTTTATTGGTACTATGGACATTTAAGAGAGACACATGTACACTGAAAGGCAATAACTGGTTCAAATTCTAAGTAAAATACAAAATAGTACATATTTCTTGACATGGTCTTACTACATAACTTTGACTGGCCTGGAATTCACCACAAAGACATGAATGGACAAAGATCCACATGCCTCTTCCATATACCAAAGGCATGTCACTATATCTACCAATACATTTATTCAAATGTTTGATAATTGTTTAAGTTCTCTACCAGAGCTGAAAACTAGAAAAGGTAAAAAGCATAAGCCCATTTATTTTGTATGTTACAAGCTCAAATATTGGAAAACTGGCCCACTTAATACGTAAACAGGCAGGAAAATGATCAAAGGCTGCAGGGGAAATATGTCTGTTCGGAACTTTTAACAACCATCTTTCTAGAAAGACACTTGATGTATCTGTGTAGTGCTCCAAGGTACACAGACTCGATAACATTCTTGCTGTTGTCAAGTACTTGCAATCTGTTTGAACAGATAAGATTTTTATAAACTGAACTGGAAAACCACAAAAAGGCAGTCAAGTGTCACAAATGGGATTTGGGATAATTTTTTTGCCTTATAATTCCAAGATAAAAGTAAATTCTTGCCACAGTTTTACATTATGTCCCAAAGAAATTCTGAAAGAAAAGAACAATGACTCTGGTTAAGTTAATAATCTTTTCCTAATAATTGTAAACCACCAAGGTCTCTAATGTTATTAGTTAAAATCCATAACATATAAGAATGATATAACAACTCAATTTATAAAGAAATGACAAGAATAATGAGCATGATACATTTTAATTTGTGTCCCCTTAAGAACCTTTGCATTATACACTAGGGAAAAGTCCTCCATAGCAAAAATGAAAAAATCTAACAACATGATAACACACACCTCTAATCTCAGTACTCAGGATGAGGTCCCAATATCACTAGTTTCAGGCTGGCTTTTGCTTTATTCAGAGAGCCTGTCACCAGACAGAGAAGAAACAAAAACAAACAAACAAACAAACAAACAAAGCAAAATTAAACAGAAAGACATGCAAAATGATAACAACAAAACCTTAAGCACATCAAAACAAAATACAACTTTATGAAATTAATATATTCTTTAATATACATAATTCTCAATGTCTTACTGAAGGCTAAAAGCTTCTGTGAGTAGTAAACCATGCTCAACAGTTAAAACAAAATTGTTCATATGATAACTGTAGGTGGGAAAATAAAGTATGTAATTGAAATCTGTGAAACTAACAATGATTTTCTCTTGAGGTCTTATAATTTAGAGAATGTTGGGCAACATGGCTAGATGTTTTCTCTCATGAAATGAGCAAGCCAGTGTCTTATTGCTTGCCTGAATTTACCAAAATTTAGTCTCTTCTTTTGGAAAGAAAATATCAGTGAGCAGTCATGCTGAATACTTTATTATTCAGACCTGGAATATTTTCTGTACATACTCACATTTCACTACTGAAGGTATTGAATTAAATGCACAAAGTAGGTGATAAGCAGAATTCATAGATGTGATTAATTTTCTTCTCTGGTAACATGAATTTTACCTTCTAGAATTATCATCACTAGGCATTACAGGAGAAAGCTTCAATTAAGATTGGTCATTATTTTATGCCATAAATATGTGGTGTTGTTAGAAATAGGATCTTACTATCACCTTGAAGGGTAAGCAATAGCGTTAACAATATCCTGTTGTGTTCAAGAGCATGGTAGTACTTTGAGAATCCCTTGCCAATGCCTCAAAAAGATGTAACCTATTTCTGGTATTTGGTACTTCCATTTGTAGCATATGATGACTAGATCTTAAAGTGCCTCTGCATTATAAGGTAACAACACTTAAATCCCCTATAAACATGTACATATATTTTTAAATTGTATTTTATTACTTTTTTTCTTCACAGTCCAGTGTTTGCCCACCTCCTGGTCTGCCCTCCCACAGTACCTCATCCCATTTCCCTTTCCCCCTGTCTTCAAGAAGATGCCTGCCCCCACTGCCTGCCTGACTTCCCCACTCCCTGGGGTCTCAAGTCTCTCAAGGGTTAGGTGCCAGACCAGGCAGTCCTCTGCTGGATTTGTGCAGGGAGTCTCGGACCAGCTCATGTATGCTGCCTGGTTGGTGGCTTAGTGTCTGAGAGATTTGAGGGAACCAGGTTAGTTGAGACTGCTGTTCTTATATATGGACATATTTTAGGGACCTTCTAAAGTAAGTTTTTATATGGGTTTTCCAAAAGGTCTCTAGAGTTAGTCATCCTTCACCATTTTCTCTTATTCCCTATTTTTCCTTCCCCCCATATTTAAAATTATTTTATTTATTTACATTCCATATACTGCCCCACTTCCAGGTCTTCTCTCCCAGAGTTCTTCACCCCATCCCTACTCCTTTTTGCCTCTGAGAAGGTGATCCACCAACTACCCACCCCTTCACCCAACTCCATACCCCACTTCACCCCCCAGCACCCCACTTCCCCGGGGCATCAAGTCTTTAAAAGATTAGGCACATCCTCTCCCACTGAGGCTAGACAATGCAGTTCTCTGCTACATATGTGCTGGGGGCCACAGACTAGCCCATGTATGATGTTCTTTGGTTCATGGCTTGGTCTCTGGGAGCCACTAGAGTTCCCTGTTAGTTGATACTGTTGGTCTTTCTATGGGGTTGCTATTCCCTTCTGCTCCTTCAATCATTTCCCCAACTCCTCCATAGGGTTCCCTGACAGTCTAATGGTTGGCTGTTAATAACTGCATCTATCTCAGTCAGCTGCTGGTAGAGCCTCTCAGAGGACATCTATCCCAGGCTCCTGTCTGAAAGTCAAACCTGGTATCAGTAATAGTGTCATGGTTTGGTGCCTGCCCATTGGATGGATCCCAAGTTAAGCCAGTCACTGGTCTTTCCTTCAGTCCTTGCTCCATTTTTGTCTCTGTGTTTCTTTTAGACAGGAAAAATTCTGGGTCAACAATTCTGTGGTTGTCCCATCTGTCCACTAGGGAGCCCTGTCTATCTATTGGAGGTGGGCTTTTTAGGTTCTCTCCTGGGAGCCTCTCACATCCCGGGTCTCTGATACTTTCTAGAGGTTTCCCTTGCCCTCCACCATCCACAGATGAATGCTTCCATTCATTCTCCTGGACCACAGGGCTTCTCTCCAATACCTGATCCTGGCCACCTTTTCTGCTCCTTCTACCCTCTCCCACCCATGTCTTTCCCTCCCTTGATTATTTTGTTCTTTGTTCTAAGTGGGATTGAAGACACATTCTCACTTGGGCCATCCTACTTGTTAATCTTTGTACAGTCGGTGAATTGTATCATGGGTATTCTGTACTTATTGGCTAATATCCATTTATCAGTGAGTACATACCATGCATGTTCTTTTGGGTCTGAATTACTTCACCCATGATGATATTTTCTTATTCTATGCATTTGCTTGCAAAATTCATGGTGTCCTTATTTTTAATGGCTGAATAGTATTTCATTGTGTAAATGAACCACATTTTCTGTATCCATTCTTTGGTTGAGGGACAGCTGGGTTGCTTACAGTAACTGACTATTATGAAGAAGGCTGCCATGATCATAGTGAAGCACATGTCCTTGTTATATGGTGGAGCATATTTTGGGTATATGCCCAGTAGTGATATAGCTGGGTCTTCAGGTAGAACTATTTCTAATTTTCTGAGGAACCATCAGATTAACTTCCAGAGTTGTTATACCAGCTTGCATTCCCAGCAGCAATGGAGGAGTGTTCCTCTTTCTCCACATTCTTGCCAGCATGTGCTGTCACTTGAGTTTTTGATCATAGCCATGCTGATTAGTATACGGTGAAATCACAGGGTGTTTGATTTGCATTTCTCTGTTGACTAAGGATGTCGAAAATTTCTTTAAGTGCTTCTTGACCATTCAAGATTCCTCTGTTGAGAATTCTTGGTTTAGTTTTGTACCCCATTTTTCATTCTTCTGCTTTAGATCCCCCCATTTTCTTTTATAACATGTATTGTATATCTCCTTTCTTCTGGTCTCTTACTAGCTACCTAACCTCTGTGGATATTCTGTTGGGGTCTGAGAGTCACTCCACAAACCACATGAAAGCCAGTCTCAGTCAGACAGGAATGGTTTATTGGATGCACATGCTAATACTGATTTGATCAGGGACATAGCACAGAGTTACCTGAGCTATGATAACAAACATTTCTCAAGGATGGCTTATGAGGGAAAACAACACCACCAATAATAAATGAGCTCATACACAGGTGCAGGAAGTGCTGCCCAGTGGTCAGCTCTTACTTGAGCCATTTTAGACATAACAGTTCATAGTGACCTTTAACTTGATGGGTCATACATAAATCTTTGTCAAACTTCTCAAGATAAACAAACCCCAGAACAAATAGAACATAACAGGATATTTGATCAGCATGACCTTGCTCTAAGTCAAGTTATTATTCTCTGTCAATGACTGGCAGGCATATTAAAGCAATAAGATAAAATAGTTGGCAGGCATAGAACAAAATGGCTATAACTCTTTTAGGGGCTGGACAGCAGACCTCAACAATTCAAATGGCAACATATATATCTGAGTCTGAATTACTTTATTCAGGATGATTATTTCTAGTTCCATCTATTAACCTAAAATTTTCATAATTTCATTTTTCTTAACAGCAGAGACACATTAATTTGTGTAGATGTATCATATTTTTTTCATTATACATGTATCAGCTAATGACTTCTAAGTTATTTCCAATTTCTGGCTATTGTGATGAGCACTGTAACCATTTGGACTTTTTCTATGTCTGCCCCAGTTCCTGGGTAATGGCACAGAGGCTTATTTATCTATACTGCTTATGGCTTTAAACTAGGCTTGCTCTTCAGTTAACTCTTACCTTATATTAACCCATTTATACTAATGTACAGTCTGTGAGTTGGTTGGTTACCTCTCCTCAGTTTCACGCTTTCAACTCCTCCACATCTCAGTGGTCAATCTTTCAGGCCCAGCATATGACTCTTTCCCATAGTTACCCTCTCTTCCCAGAAATCTCACCTTCTACTTCCTGCCTTTTTTATAGGTCATCAGCTTTTTAGTAAATCAATCAGAAGGTGAGAGAAAGAGTGTTTGCAAAACACTGAGACAGATGATGCTTAACAATACCAAAGTCCGGCCTGTAATACTATCTCTGCTAGCTCAGAATTCAGCTTTTGTGTTACACGTAGACAATATTTACACTGTGCATTAAAACATCATTCTAACAAAGAATTAATAAACATGGAAAAGTATCTATATAGTAAAATGTAGTTTGAAGGGTTATTATGCCTAAGAGTGTAAAGGTTGGATCTTGAGGTAAATCAAATCTCAGCTCTCTGAGGAACCTCCACAACGATTTACAGAGTGACTGTACAAGTCTGCACTCCTACCAGTGACAAATAATTGTTTCTGTTTCTCTGCATTTGAGCCAACACCACTGTTATTTATTTTATTAATCTTGGCAGTTCTGGGGTAGCATAAAATCTCAAATAGTCTTAATTTGCATTTTCTTGGTGGATATAGATGTTCAACATTTTGAAATGTTTTTGCCCATTTGTGTTTCATCTTTTGGGACTTTCTATTTAGTTATATACCCCATTTTTCATCTTAATTTGATAGATTTTTTGATGTTTAGTTTTTTATTTTTGTACATTTTAGTTCTCTATAGGTTTCAGATATTAACCTTATATTACATGTATAATAAAGATTTTTTTCTATTCTGTAGACTGCCTTTGTTGCAATGATTGATTGTTTGGTATATAGAACTTTTCTGGAGATACTGGTTTTTTTTTTTTTTTTTTTTTTGTTTCTTTTGGAACTAATGTTCACTATAAGGTACTGTGTAGAAAGATTTTTCCTGTTCCAATGAGCTCAATACTGTTTTCTGTTCAGATTCAGGATCTGAAGTCTTATTTTGAACCCTTTGATCCATTTAGTTTTGAGTATGTGTGCTGTTACAAATACAGATCTATTTTTATATCTTAATGCAGCTATTGAGCTTGGCCGGCAATATTTATTGAAGATGTTATCATTTATCTCATGCATATATTACTTCAACTTACAAAAATAACTGATTGTAAGTATATAGACTTATGTCTTTAATTTTAGTCCATTGCTGTTTCCGGTTTGTGTAAGCTCTTCTCCATGCTGGAGTGGGCATTGGTGATGCATCTTTCTTTGAGTCATTTCTGTTCTTGTAAGTAGCCCCTCCTCATATTCTCGTATTATGTAACTATGATAATACTAATTAGTTTATCAAATTGAACACTGGTGATATCCATACTCTGGTTTGTTTTGAACTATCTTCAGTGAGTAGACATGTGTTGCATCTCCCCGGGAAATGTGTGTCATACAACATCCTGTCTATTATGTCTATTATGGTGTTATAGATACTTCTTGTACCTTTATTCCTTCTTGTTTAAGTTGAGAAATTTTTCTTTTGTAGTTTCTTTGTTAAAATTATTTTATGTGCACTTGATCTGGGTTTTCCTCCTTTCTTTATTCCTATTAGTCATTGGCTTGGTCTTTTCATCTCCTGGATACTTTGTGGCAGAATTTTGGTGTTACTTGTTTAGAGTTAATGTTTTTCTTTAAGCAATCCTTTTATATATATATATCTTGTCTTCAAAAAGTGGACTACTCTGTCCTATGTCTTACAGACTTTTGGCGAGTTGTTCCTCTGAGGCTTTATTTGACATCATACTTTTTTTTTTATTTCCAGTTTTATTTTCATTTAGGATTTTTAAGTGACTATTTTTATATCTTGAAAAGTTTTTATAACTATATTCAATTGTTTTTATGTACTCCATGGTCTTTGTTAAGGCCTTTGTTCATACTCTCTTTAAGGTCCATGAACATGTTCATATTCATAGTTGCTATTTTGAAGTCCCTGTCTTATGGTTCTGTTAAATTACATCTCCTGAGATTTATTATAATCTTGTTACTGGCTTCTGAAGGAGGTATACAATCTTTGCTATTTATATTTGTGTTTTTTACTATGATCTTGGCATCTATATTTATATTCTTTGACATGTCTCTTGGTGTAGATATCAGGTCTCCTCCTATTCTGGTTTCTTTGCTTTTATTTATAGTTTTATTGTTATTATTACCATTACTATTTTAGATGCTCATTTATTATTTAGTGAGAGAGAGAGAGAGAGAGAGAGAGAGAGAGAGAGAGAGAGAGAGAGGTGGGGGTGAAGGTTTGGATTTTGGTGGGTGAAGAAATGGGAAGGTATTTGGAAAAGGGGAAACTATAATTGAAATATTTAATATACAAATGTAGTTTCAATAAAAATATAATAGAATATTAAAAGATACTACTAATAATAAATAGTAATAAAATTCTTTCAAGATACTTTGTTAAAAACTTTCCATACATTATCCAAAATATGTATATTTCAAAGATCCTAATAAAATGCATTCAAAGACATATAAATATTTTAAAATTTAAAACTGACACTACATTTGTAAGGCAAATAATCAGATTAAACAACACCATGCATTTTTTTTTTTTTTTTTTTTGGTTTTATAGAGACAGGGTTTCTCTGTATAGCCCTGGCTGTCCTGGAACTCACTCTGTAGACCAGGTTGGCCTCGAACTCAGAAATCCACCTGCCTCTGTCTCCCAAGTGCTGGGATTAAAGGTGTGCGCCACCACTGCCTGGCTAACCATGCATTTTCTAGAAGTTATTAAACTCTGAGAAATGACAATATCACATGTAATATGACTCAATTCAAGAAAACAGTAAGGACAATTTGCATTGAATACTGAATTTATTTGTTATTAATTGTGATGAGTATGCATGTAAAATATATTGTAAAATGTAACAGCATAAAAGAGGCATTATTACAGGACATAGAGAAGTGTATTGGAGATATTATATCCAGAAACTTGGTTGTATTTTAAAATATATTTAAATTACCAACCTTGAAAAATACACAACTTAGTGAAATTCAATAACTTATTTTTATATTATATACATATAATGCATATGTACATATTTCTTAGGAAACTATGTAAATTTCAACAGTTTCATCTCAATTTTTTTATTCCCACAAAAATGATTTCATAATCATCATATTTACAAATAAGTATAACCCAATTGGTTTTTAATACATTATATAATAATATGCAAATTTCTAGACAGAGAAACAGTATAAAGCAGGGTATATTCTCATATGGCTATAATCTTAGCGCTCCAGAGGCAAAATGGCCCTCTATGAGATTGAGGGTAGATTGATCTCCACACTGAGTTCCATGCCAGAGAGCACTGCATATTGACAACATGTCTTCAAAATTTAACAAACAAAAACCAACCAAACACATTGAGGAGGCCAGCATGGTGAGGAAAATAAATAGAAGTGGAGGCATTAAAGAAGCCGGTCTCAGAAACATATTATCACATTTTCTGTCAAACATTGAATCTGGAAAAATAATAAAACCCAAGAAGTAAATAAAAGTAGAAAGGATAAGCAGAGTAATTCAGAAAGTGGGATTAACGCAAACAAGAGGGCATGAATTTGATCAAAGTATGCAGCAAAGATTCATATGTGGGAATGTGGTAAGAATCTCTATACTGCGTGTTTGAGACACTGCAAACAAATTTAAAATAAATGATGCATTGAAACAAAAACAATTTAATTGTGACTATTTACTGTTAGAAGGATTTCAAGTGGTATTCTCACTTAATTTTTTTAAATGTTTCTTACTATTTTCTGAACTATAGCATGTTTAAAAATATATGAGTAAACTTTTGAGGACACACAGATAGGTAAAAAAAATTACTATACAATTGAAATTTATACATAATACTGATACTGATATTCCTTTTTAGCACTATAACACAAAATTGTGAAAAAGTATTTTCTACTTAAAATCCAATTTGGACGTAAGCAGTTAATCAATTAAAAACCTTCATAATTATTGTGTCAAAAAATTGTTCATTATGTTGTTTTCTGTCATGATTACTGCAGGGCTTGGATATTTTTCTCCAAATTTCTGTTATTTCATGAGAAAAAAATCAGAAACATCCTTTTCTGTAGTTGAATGTTACAACTTTTGAAATAACTCATTCACAGAACAATTTAATATGATGGGCTTTAAAAATTTAAAACATTCTCAAGTATTTTTTTTAAAAAAAACATATCACCTTACTTTAAATCATGTGATTTTTCTACTCCTGTTGTTTTTCTAACGAATCTTATAAGATAAAAAATGTTCATTGATTCACTATTAATACTATGAACATCTGACCAGAATTTTATAAAAGCCTCTTCATGCACACAGTTTTAATATTCACTGTTCTCAGAGTATAATTTACATTTATAAACACATACAAAAACTTGAAATCAAACAAAAATTCAAAAAAACAGGCTAATAAACAGTTAAGAATCATAATTGTATTTCCTCATTGAGAATTTTGATACATAAAACTAAAACATGGGAATTATACACTGTGTGAAATGCCACTGAAGAAAAGGAGGGGCAAAAGAAGGAAATGAAGCAGAAGACAGGAAGATGAACAGAGCTGCCCATGGAGAGGGCTTTGTAATGAAAGGTCCATAATGTGGTGAGTGTCTGCGGGAAAACCTCATCTGCTAATATTAACATCCAGGAAAGAGCCACGGATGAATATGAACAATTTTCTCACTCTAGCAAGGAAATTGTAAAATAAACTTATTAATCACAACCAGTCACCTCTCCTGCTGTTAAATGTTCCGGTTTTTTTAAATCTTTATTTGATGGCAGAGCTATGGTAGTTACAGAATTAGGTCATTTATAAACTAGCATAGAGGCAGATGCATTCCCTAAAGGTGTTTGCAGGTAAGCTGGGAGGAAAGACTTCTTTCCGTTTTTTAAGGTTTAATAGTATGGCTTTCTTTGCATCTCTCCAACTGAGTGCAATAGATGCCGAAGCAGTCAGGAGGCAGGTTGGACACACATTTGCTGCTAAGGATATATGGTCAGTGGATGGTAGTTATTTGACTTGAAGTTAGTGCTGTGTATATTACAGCCCTGAGGAGTTTTATATGGAATGGCACATCTCCTGCAGACAGTAGGAAGTGAAAGAAAAAGTAACATCAAGTGATACTTCTCTCAGGTATTTGGATGACCCTTGATTACTTCAGTCAGAAAAGAAAGACAAAAGACGGTGTTAAAGTTAATATTGATGATAATTGAAAAGCCATTCAACAAAGCACTATTATCTTTAGCTTGGAGATCACTCAACTGGCATTTCATAAGAAATGAATATCAATATGATTTACATCCTACATTTTGAACCTCATGTCTGCAAAGTTTTATGCAACCATACCTTCTGGAGCTTTTCTGGTCACACGTATTTTATGTTTTGCCTAATGAACTAAAGGCATATTCAGGTACTAACATTTTCATATTTTGTAAGTTTGCTAGTTTTTCACTTTTCAATATACATAAAATTCTCACATAATGAGATGTGAATTGTGCCTGACATATTGGCAAACCATAGATAGCATATGTCTTCCCTGTGAACCGAGAGTATCTGTTCAAACGTTAAGGAGTCTTAAGAGCAGCTCATCAGGGCTCGTTTTCTTCAAGATTTAAAATCTAACCTAGGAACGAACGTTTTTGAGATTTTAACATAATCAAGCATTTTGCTTTACATTTTCTTTTTTCAAACCTTCCTATATAACCTTTCTTACTTTCCTTCAAACTCATGGCCTCATTTTCACTAATTCTTGCTGCATGTGTGTATTTATAAGTACATCCACTTGTATTCTCAAAGACTACCTACTCTGTCTATATGTTACTTGTAGTAATATTGAAAATCGTGCTACTGGGTTTCCCCACCACCACCACCACCACCACCACCACCTTAGACCATTTATTTTCCCAGATGAAAAATACACACCCTTTATATTTCTAAATAGCCTTAAGCAGCATGATAGTTGGGCAGCTGCCTACCCTCCATGCTGTTAGAATCTCCTCTTATCAATAACCCCAAGTTTTCACTTACTATTTACTGTGTCCCGTTTATGCTGCTCTTAACCCAACTGGGCAGCCCTCTGGGTCACATTCTCCAGGCCATTAGCCCGTGGTGGCTTTCCTCCCTCCTGCACGTTCTTCTTTTACTATGGTGGCCTCTTTCTTCTCCTCCCTTTTGTCATGGTTCTTTCTCCTAGCTCCCTCACTCCCAGAAACCTCACCCTCACCTATGTCTCTTCCGTCCAGCATCTTTATTCACCAATCAGAAATAACTTGGGACAGGGTCCCAGGGGCTACCTGAAGACTTCAGGTCTTGCAGGCCAGCACTTAGCAATAGAAAGCAAAAAACAAAACCTCAACAGTCACTTGTAAGTATGCTTTTAGACCAAACCTTCATTTGTTCAACCAATAGGAATCTTCTTTGTGGAAGACATCCTCTCCTGATCACAACTCCCCTCAGTTATCTGTGTAGAACTGAGCCCTCCTGAGCTTTTTTCTATCCACTGTGACTTGTTTATTGGTATTATTGTACAAATCACATTTGGGCAGCCATGTTGAGTGTCTGTGATTTATTTTTATTATATTTAAAATATTTTTGTTAGTTCTATATGTGGCTGTGTGTATGAAAGAACAAATTTGTGTATATGAGATAACCTGCAAGAGTTGGTTCTAGTGGCTTCCAGGGAGCTAACATGTATTCAAGCCTGGTGACCAGTAAGTCAATCCACTATGACACCTCAATATCTTGGCCTACAAAATAGAAACACTTTTACAGCCTACAGTGATGAGCATGTCAAATTTACATGATGTTTTTTAAATTTATAAGCCTGAAGTATCTTTAAATGGACACTTTCTTTATCTCTTACCACAATGCAAAGCGATTATAATGATGGAAGTGGATAATTTGGTACAATATTTAATAAATTAAGCCCTTAAAATTTAAATGTAAGAATAATATTGCCATGTATTGCAATAAAAAATTATCCTTTAATTGATAAGAAATTTCAAAGTCTTCCATAATCTGAAAAACTTTTCACCAGATAAGTGAACTTTTGCCTCCTTTTTTTCCCCCTTTTTTCCAATACCTGCTTTATCAGGCAAATTAATCATCAAAACTGAATACAGGTCTTTGGATAGTGCATATGCACAGTGTTTTGGTGTTTTGCTCCAAAGGTAACTAAAATCTTGAGGCTTCTTATGTAGCCTGAGAATCATATTTTCCCTCTGATATTTTCTATATAGACACTCAGAGCATGAAAGAATGTTTATGACCACAGTGCAGTAATGACATGTAGACTCTTCCTGTATTTTTTAAAATATGTAAACAAATAAAGCACTTCATTTTTATATTGTTTAAACACCATGTATAGTTGGAAACACTGGTTATGTGTTTTTGGAGGAAAAGACTATTCATTTAGTCAACTTTTATCTTTAATTCTGGACCTGAAACAGCTTATTGTAATTGTTAAAACAAAACAAAGCAAAGCACAAGTTCATAAGTATAGAGACATTCATAAACATGTTAGAAATAATTATCTTTAGAATTACTAGAGTAAAATATAGAAAACTAATTTTGTTATTCAATAAAAATTATGTAGTTTTTGTATCCTATATGAGGCTACATTAGATATTGAAAAAAATGAGATATTTTATAGATATATTTGCTATTTTTATAAAAATTTGACATACTTATTATAACTAGTCAATCTGTTGAGCTCAGGAAATTTTAAAGGATATAGATGAAAATATGATAAAATAATTTTTCATTTGTTCTTATATACCACTGGGGAATGACCCTAGGGTATCAGCAACAGATACAAACCCTGTGATCTATAATGGTGACCTGCTTGTAAGATGTATTATTGTAATAGTAGCACAAAGCTAGGGGGATTATGTAACCAGCCAATACTCGATAGGATTTAAGGCATATGCCATGATATGGAATCCATCACAGACACTGTTCACTTGTCCAAGAAATTGATACTAGATGGATTATGGACCTAGGGTAAAACTAAATAATACTCTTCTGCTAAAGGATATTAGGAACAAATAACTCCTAATGATACTCTGCTATTCTTGTAGATCAGTGTCTTGCTAGGTCATAATCAGAGAAGCTTTCTCCTACAGCAGACAGAAACCAGTACAGATAACTACAGTTGAAAAATGTGCACAGTAAGAGATCCTGGGAAACTTGGTCCTAAATGGGATGTCTCCATCAATTCCCTTCTCTCACGGCTCAGAGAACTCAGTGGAGAAAAAGCAGAAAGATTGTAAGAGCCAGAAAGAATGAACCATGCCAAGGAAATAAGGCCTGTTCAACACAGATGGTTGCATGTATGAAATCATAGAAACTGACAGCATGAGTATGTCTTACCCAGGGCTGGGTCTGATGTGGTCCCCAGAGCTGAGAATGGAAGTGTGTACAAGCTCACATCCTAACCCATAAGCTATCTCCAATTAATAGCTGTTTACACATGAAAAAAATAGCTTTTCCCAATAGAGTTTCATGAGTTATACAAACTACTTCTATCACCAGGTAATATGTCCAATAGCAGATGGCCAACAGAAAACAAATTAAATAGCATTTTGAAAGTTGGAGGTTTTGTTTTTGTTTTTTGTTCGTTTGATTTTATTTTCTCTTAGTACTTTTTTTGGGACCTCCCTCCCTCCCTCCCTCCCTCCCTCCCTCCCTCCCTCCCTCCCTCCCTCCCTCCCTTCCTTCCTCCCTTTCTTCCTTCCTCTCTCCCTACTTTTATTTGGTTCTTCCTTCTCTTTCTCTCCCTCTTCTACTCTTTCTCTCCCTTACACTACAGGTCTTTTCTTATATTTTTTGATTTCTGAGTTTGTGTTTTATGGAACTTCTCTGATTGCCAATGTGTGTGTGTGTGTGTGTGTGTGTGTGTGTGTGTGTGTGTGTGTGTGTGTAAATCTATATGTGTTTCTTCTGCTTTTTGTTTATTTGTTATGATTTGTTTTGTGGTTTTTTTAGTCTCTGTTTTTCTGTCATTTGTTTGTTTTACACTATTGTGATTTGTTTCCTTATACTTTATCTTTTTTGTTATTATTATTTTTTAGATGCGTGTTTGTTTTCTAATGAGAAGAATAAGAGAGACTGTGCTTTGAGTGGGCAGGAATGTCTGGAGGATCTGTGAAGAGTTGAAGGAAAAAAACACAATCAGAATATATTGTATTAAAATTTGTTTTTAATTACAAATTATAAAATTAAAAAATAATAATCCCACTTAACAAAAACTGAACAAAATGACCTCATATTTAACAGAACTAATAATAGCAATTTACCCCAAAGTAAATAACTCATCATAAGACTTGTAAATGAAAACTATAACCATGAATATAATAACTAATCTATTTTTGAAATCATACATTAACCTGATTTAAGGTGAATTATATAATATATAATCATTTTCAATGTTTTTTATATAGAAGCTAATTATTCCATACAAATGTCCGTTACTTGTTCATAGCCCATGGTTTTTATTACTGACTGTAAATGTATCTGATGAATTAATTACACTGTATGCATGTTCTAGGCTTTAAGCTTTTTATACAGTCTTTCAATGTATATTTGATTGATATTTTTCTCTTAGCTAAATATATGACAAGAATTATTTTATGACAAGTATAATATCAACTTTCTGGGATAATTAAAAGTATTTTTTTAAATTGGTATTCATATTTTCACCCATATTATCAGTATAGAATTACAAGTCTACTATAGTCTGCCAACACTTATAATTGTTGATTGTTTAATGTTAGGTATTTACTATAAAGAAGTAAATTTTATTTTATTATTTAAATTATTAGAAGTGTTGTCTGTCTTTATTTGCATGATTATTAGTTATTCAGGTATATTCTTTGGTGAAATTTCCCTTAAGATAACATAACTCTCCTATTAATTAAAGCATTTCTTTCCTAGTTATTATTTTATTTGCTATAGGGCACATTTTGTTTATAATCACCTTAGCAGTTATAATTCATACTTTATCTCTGTTCATCATTTATGTTTTTCTTCTTTAATGGTATCTTTCACATACTTTGCTTTAATTTTGTTTGAAGTCTTAATTACCTATTCATTGTTTCTATGCTTTCTCATTATATCTAATTATCTTAACCAAAAGGTTATTACTGTGTGATTCACCACACACTGAAGAATGATACCCCAGACTCAAATTGTATGTAAACACCAAGGGTATTTTATTCTGCCAAAGTCCAGCATGCTGGGGTCTCCTGTTGCCAAGACAGAGATAGCAGGCCTGATTTAAAGTATATTAGCAGAATTTCAGGATAGGTAGGCTTTGTCTTATTCTATCTTTAGTCATTCCAGAATAATTATCAGAGCATGGTGGCTGGAAAGCATGGCTGAGGAATCCTTTGGTAGATAGGCTTTGTCTTACTCTATCTCTAAGGACATTCCATTACCTTGGTGTAGGGGCTGGCTAGAACTGCTGACCCATTGTCCTTGCTCCAGGCTAGGTGGCACGGCAGTTTCTGACTAGCTGCTTGAAGCCTGGGCTTCAGGCCTAATCTCATGAACTGCCAATCTGAAGCCTGTCATCGAGTCAGCCTATCTCATCATTATAAACTCTTCTATTCCTTTTAAAAGTTAAATATTCCTATGCTATTAGGATCATTATACATTGATTTAAGTACTTGTATTGGCTTACAGATATTCTGCTAGGCTCCGCCCAACAGCTACCTAACTACAGCTTACACAGCCAGACATATAAGAGGGACTGCTGGCTACCTCATCTCCTACCTCACTCACTGCCTCCTTCTTTCCATTCTCTCTTTTTCCTCACATTTTCCCAGCAAACCTCTTCCTCTCTATCTGCCTATCTCTATCTCTGTCTGCCTGTGACAGCATGTGTCTTTTCATCTACCCCAACCATTACACTTCTCCCAATACCGACTGATTGACCAGTTTCTACTCCTTGTCAGTGTAAATGTCCCATGGACAGAGGGACCAACAACTGATCTCCTGGCTTTTCTTTGATATCTTTCTGGGTGGAGGAGCCCTGCCTATGGCTTTTATGGCTAGTGCCAGCCCTTCTCAGTAACCTTACACCACAGATCTCTTCCCTTGGGTGCGATTTCTCTCTTCTCAAGGCATCTCTCCCTTTTCTCTCACAAATATCCTAGTATTTCTGTACAACAGGCTTTGTTATTACCTCTACCCTCAGAAAGCATTGCTGCTGAGACTAATAACCCTTCTTGCTCATGGAAATTGAGTCTGTCTCTATTTCCTACTAGAATGCAACTTGGATCTGAAAACCCCAAACTGTGAGGAGCCGTATTCGCCATTATAAGATGGCGCAGGCTTCAGCTTTCTGGTTCTTCACGGAAGCTTTACTTGAGAATGCGCCTGCGCATGGCGCGAAAACCGAGTATGACAATTGGATGAAAGATTTGAGCCAATGAGGGATCTGCACGTCTCCCAAAGCTCTATTTAAGCAGCGGGCTTTCTGAGCTCGGCGTCCTTCGTCCTTCCCTCCATCTTGCCATCCTGAGAGCTGTTCAATAAATGCTGTCAGAAGAATCCTGAGTGTGGCGTTCTCCTTATGGGCGAGGCTGTGCGCTACATTTGGTGCCGAAACCCGGGATGAAGCCGAACATCTCGGGGTTTTGACCAGTCACGAAGGACCCTGTTGGCTCGCAGAGGATTCAGAACTGACGGCGCGGAGAGTCTAGACGCTTTTCTGCAACGTATGGTGGATCTTGTTTGGCTTAACAACAAGATAGCCTATCAGAAGCAGAAAAGGGAGAGAGCGCTAATAAAATAGAAAAGAAAACTAAGATAGAGAAGAAAACTAAGAAGGAAAGGCTAATTTGGACAGAGCCTCAATGTTTGAACTCCAGTAAGCGGGATACAGTGGAAGACACCCTGTGCTGGAGAACTAGTCGACTGACAGAGCTGGCTGAATTTGGAAGTGAAACAAAAGTGATTACATAGTAACAAAAATGGGGGCAAGAAATAAGTGAGTAAAAACAGATGAAAAAGGCTTCAAAGACACGAGGAATAAATAGAAGACTGCTCTAGACAGAGAGCTAAGCAGAATGATAATGTTAATTGATTTAACTTTCAAAATGGGTGTGATTCTGAGTTGTATAATATTTTTCTGGATAAAAACTCAATGTAAAGGTTTTTCTGGTTACTGGCTTAAGGAAAGGCTAATTTGGAAAAAAAGGTTTTTCTGTGAGTTTTCTGATGAGGTCATTAAGGTAGTAGTTATGTCTTCCAGAATTATATGGATCAGACATGACAGAGGTAGGCCTCCAGAACACTAGATTTTAGAGAATCAAAATAATTATCTTGATACTAAAACTTGTTTTGAGATTTGTATATTGCAGAATACACAGCTTTGGAGAATAAATCTTATCACCTGCATGTTCACTGATGCCCTGGATTTCCAGCTGGATGCAGTTAAGACAGACTTCAGATGCTTTCAATTTACCCTTCCCCTCATTCCTCTTCTAAAACTCAATGCCCATGTTCAGCCTGAAGAAGTTAATGAGGAGTCGGCGCCCCAATTCCCTGGACTTGGGGACTGAGGTGGTTAATATTAGGCTGTCTTTATCTGCGACGATTGCGGATTGCTATCGTCCAGATCAATTCTACTTGCTTGGATTTCTCCTTGACCCAGGGATTCTCCTCATGGATCTCTTCGGTCTTTTCTTACTTTAAGGAATGGGTGGGGGTAGGATTATTTGGCTGCATGATCTTTGGGGGAGTGCTGCTTACCCTCTGGTTGCTCTGCAAATTGAAACATCAACATCAAAAGGATAAGGTGGTGATCACACAAGCATTGCTTGCCGTGGAGCAGGGAACATCCCCTCAAGCCTGGTTGAATCTGCTTAAACAATGAGACACCATCACTTAACAGGATATCCTGAGGACTCGTGTTCCCATTGCACCAGGTATCCTAGTGGTGGTCCTCCACACTTCCCGGGGCTCAGGTTCCCATTGCACGGGATAAAAGGTGTGGAGGGTCTCAGACTGTTTAACTGCCTTGAACGCCTATCGGTAGAACAGTGGGCTAGATCGGCAACCTAACAGCCCTCGATTGTTGTTGCAGTTTAATAAGGAAGGGGGAGATGTGAGGAGCCGTATTCGCCATTATAAGATGGCGCAGGCTTCTGCTTCCTGGTTTTTCACGGAAACTTTACTTGAGAATGCGCCTGCGCATGGCGCGAAAACCAAGTATGACAATTGGATATAAGATTTGAGCCAATGAGGTATCTGCACGTCTCCCAAAGCTCTATTTAAGCAGCGGGCTTTCTGAGCTCGGCGTCCTTCGTCCTTCCCTCCATCTTGCCATCCTGAGAGCTGTTCAATAAATGCTGTCAGAAGAATCCTGAGTGTGGCGTTCTCCTTATGGGCGAGGCTGTGCGCTACACCAAACAGTACATTTAATCCCATTATTAGAAGGAACCTTTACAGTCATTGCCATTGGTATGGTAAATATAAGTACATTTCCCATTCCACATTTCTCTTGGTGGGATGTGACACAAGTATTGCTGCCAGTGTCTGCTACCAAGCCAAACAGCTGAGCTACTTCCAGCATCTACTCTATAACGTCCAAGCCAAACTGCTAATCTCCCAACTTTCCTGGATCATTTGCCTGTGATTTCATTCCAAATTCTAGTTAAATCCCCCCTTTCCAAATAGCACAGGCTTTTGGCCTGCTCACATGGACCTGGACCCCATTGACCCCTCCCTGCTCCCTCTTAAGGAGCATGAGGAGTGCTGTCTCCATTCATGGACCCAAATTTTATTTCTGATTTTCAGATTCTTGCCATCACAGGATAGTGATTCAAAATGTATCATACTTAAACTCAGCCCTATTCTTAAACTTTTACTTCTTAAAAAACATTTTGTCTTTGATTTCTTAACATACTTCTCTCAAACAACAACAACAAAACGTTTCTATTAAATGGTCTGATTCCCCTAGTCTGCACCAGTTATAAGTTGGCTGCTAGATTCCAGTCTAGGTGAGGCAAGGTGAGGTGTCCTGTGGAAAACCACAGCCCCAGCCATGACAAGGATAGGGCTTGCAGAGACGACTTGGATGGACAGCATCCTGGAGCAACAACCTGCCTCACACACTTGACCCACTGCACTGTACGGGTTCATTACCATGCACCAGCACCTGCTGGCAAGGCTCATATTTTATGTTGTATTTTTGTGCGATAATAAATTTCAATGTTATATTTCTATAACAGGCAATGTATACAATTCAAGCCTAATTTAAATGTGTATGTGATGTTCTTTTTATGGACCATATTTATAGATTTTTTTTTTTTTTTAATACTGCCCAATACCTTGTCTGTTGCCAGGGCTCAGCCTGAACTGTGGACAAACAGAGGATACATGAAGAGTTGACTGTCTCATATCGCCTAAGATAAGGTGAGGTCATTTTTCCTATGTTCCTCCTCCATAGGAGGAAAAAAAAAGCCTCTCATCTTCGGGCCTGATGGCGAGAATGCATATGTGTTGGAGATCACAGGGACCTGGGAGAACTGTTTAGGTAGTGGACTATAGGCTAACCTCTTCCATTTTAATTAATATATGACATCTAGACTAAAATTTATCCTTCTCAGGTCTCAGATTACATTGATAGCTAAGCTAACTGTTGCTTTACAGCTAGAGAACAGGCAACTAGCTCCTTACTCCAAGGTAATCCTTGTTAGCTCATTAGTCAAGTAATTAGCTAGTTAACTCTACCTGTTTTATTAAAGAAATTTGCCTTTCTCACAGGTCTCATGATAAAAGATATGCAGGTTTCAGATGTAACTTTTTGTTATTCCTTTATGGAAAGGAACTGGGTTTGCAGAGACTTCTCCCCAATGATCAAGCACCTGTTTCTCATAGCACA
This sequence comes from Arvicanthis niloticus, assembly GCF_011762505.2. NCBI lineage: Eukaryota > Metazoa > Chordata > Mammalia > Rodentia > Muridae > Arvicanthis > Arvicanthis niloticus. Next base: position 9,429,053 of record NC_047674.1, on the reverse strand, counting down.
TGTCATGAGACATGCACAGAGCATGATGAATCATGGACATACAGCAATCTTTCTGCCTCTGCTTCTTGTGCACTAGGATTAGAGACATGATCCACTACATCTACCTTACCAGTACTACTTAATGAATTATTTTAATAATATTTATCATTATTAAAGTCAACATTTCACAGAAAAGAGTAGACATGAGTATCATCAAACTGTTTTATGGTAGGCTTTTATTTTGTCAGTTAATTCAAGTTTATATCTTATGAACCAAAGCTGGTATTATTCTCATCAGATAAATTTGGGGAAGTAGTTTCATTTTGCAAAGTCTCTCTCTCTCTCTCTCTCTCTCTCTCTCTCTCTCTCTCTCTCTCTCCTTATTGAAAATAAATTCTTCTCTTATATGAAACATCCTAATGACATTTTCTCCTCTCTCTATTCTTCACCTCTCTTCTCCTGCAATTCCCTTCAGAAAACAGCCTTTCTCTAAGAGACAGCAACCAAACACAAAGAAACAAGATACAAGACAAGACAAACCCATCATATCAAGACTGGACATGGCAATTCAATATGTGGAAAAGAGGTCCAGGAGGAGACAACACAGTCAGAGACATACGTATCCCCACTAACAGGAGTACCACCAAAACACCAAGTGAAGAGCCATAACAAATACGTATACACAGAGTAACTGATGCAGACCCTATGCCTCTTGTGTCAGCACTGGAGAGCCAATATGAGTGGTGCTTAGGCAAAATCTAACTCTATTTCTTTAAAATATAACTCACTTTTTTATAAAGTGAGAGATAGTTAGTATTTGCAATGATAGCTTTAGTTTATAAAGATACAAGGAGCAAACTACCCTTGTTCAGCTCCAAATCAGGCATGAAAACCCTTTGAGAATTCACTGATGTCAAGATCTGTGGGCAATGAGATGTCTTCTGTGGGAATGACTTCTCTTCTACTATTGCTTTTATAAATGAACACTGAAGAGTTGAAAGCCGTCATCCCAGAAGCTCACCAATGCACATGAGACAGACAGGCCAGAACACATTAGCTAGCTAGGGGTAAGGCCTTAATTGGACAATTGTATTTGTAAATAAGCTTAGCCAAATGTCAGCTGAACCTTAACAATTTTACTTTTAAGAATTTTGTCTTAGATAACATGATGTTTTATTCAAATGTGAGATTACATCATCAATAGGGCAGCCTGTCCACTGAGCATCTGACACCTCATAGTCACAGTTGACAGCTACTTTCAGACTATGTTTTTCTTGCCAGTATTTTTTCTGTTCCTATAATATGATGTATTCCATGTAGTAAGGGTTTCCTGAATGTAAACAAGGGTTTTTAAATAAAGGTGGAATGTCAGTGTCTTTTCTGTGTCTACATATGATCTTTTAAATTACCTAATTGGAAATCTATTGTTAAAACTACATGTTGGTTATAAATCTAGAAATGAAGAGATCTTTCATTGACATCCACCATCTATTAATCAGTCTCTGTTGTTCTTAGTAGCTTTCCAGAACAAAAATCAAGTTTCTAACTATTTTTCCTTTTTGCAATAAGATTAATGCCCACAGAAATAGAAGCTGACAAATCAATAACGATCCTTAAAATTGATGTAGGAAAATTGCAAACCATTTTCTGAAGAAAAGATGGAAGACTTACAATATAAATTATATTCGAACAAATCATCATTGTGAGAAGCAATCTAAAACAAATAAAAGAAGTAAGTCAGCAAATTTAATAAAAAAGGCTTTAGTCACCAACAAGCTTTGGAAAAACACCAAGATTCTTGGATCACTATTTGAAACACAGAAATATAACCAACAAATTGTTGTTTCTATGAGGATTTCTGATTTTCATCAAAACCTATTAATCTGATCCCATCAGACATAAATATCCCAATATATTACAATTATTTTTAGTAAAAAGCATTTCTCTAGCTTATTATGTTTTTTTTTTATGACTTTTTACTGAATTTTTACATGGCACCAATTCATGTGTTCTTAACTAAGGTTTAGGTTAGCTTTATCTTTATAGCCAATTAAACTTAAATACACATAGAAACAAATACATGCCCATACCTGTTTCAGTGCATTGTGGATGGTCCAGTATTTTTGTATTCTTATGTTAATTCAGCTCCCCTGGGAGGGGCTGTGGATAGTGCTCAAGGACTTCTTGTGAACTATTCCCTAATGAATAAAGGAGCCAATCACTGGGTTGCACAGAGAAAGAGGAGAAACCAGGAGAGAGTTGGAGCTTTTGGAACAGGATAAGCCATGGGTAAGATGTAGGGGTAGAGTTTCCTGATTCCACGTGATACAAATGATATAAGTGGTAAGTAAACACTTACTAATAATAGAGGAAAAACTGTATAGAGAAAAATTGTATAGTAAATATCTTAGTTTTTATTGCTGTTTAAACTTCAAAAGTAAAAGAGATATGCATCAGCCAAAAAGTAGGCACATTCACTAAATATTAGATAATAAAAGGCTAGAAACCATAAATTTGATGCTAAAATAAATAAATTGATAAACCATAAGATGTTAAATAAATCTCTTCTCAACAACTGAGGTATCTGAAACCTGTGCAGTTATTTTCTGCCTGTGTGTGAGTGGGGCTATTTTCACAGACTTAGCAACAGACTATGACCTCCCTTATATTGTCTTCACTAAGTGACATCAAAAACAACCCTCAGGGCGAGACAAGTCAAGGTAACCCAGAGATGTCTCATTTACTATCAGAGTTCCAGGTTAATTTTTAAAAGAGCACAAATAGGATTAGAAAAATGTCAAAGCTGTAGAGTGTATCTCTGCCCAATAATGACAATTTGGCTTGATAAAAGAAAACAGTAATTGCAACCAATTGTGCTGAATTGATCCTATAAAAGAATCTAAGTTCGTGATGACAGTCAGAACTTGAAAAAAAATTAAAAAAAATAAAGCTTAAAATATGCGAAGAGTAAATGTTTCCAAGTTCTACCATGTGTACTTACACATGCTTTGTAATGATTTAAATTAATGCTTGCATGGCATATATATGCTTTTGTAATTCCCAAAGTGAAAATCCTACAGGATATTGCAATTCTAAGAGTAGCTGGATACCATGTAAAAGTATTTATATTTACTTTAATGAATAATTAGATTAAATTTAAATCAATATATACTATGGCATCAGTATCATAAATCAGAAAATAGTCTATATAATACCATAGAAGATATGTTTTATTTTTTATCATATAATAGATATGAGTACAATTTAGAATCTCAACGACAACCTTGTAGCCATATTTAAAGTTAACAGTCCTAAGGTAGCTCATCAATGCCTAGCCACAGCAACTCACTAGACAATCATGAGTGTACCTGTGCTGTAGACCCTGTTAGAAGTTGGAACATACGTGTACTCTATGTCCCATGTTCTTCTAGTAAAGTAAAAATTGTTTGAACTTTAACTTCATTAATTTTATTTTACTGTTTTTTATGAAGACAAATTTTATGAAACTCAAAGTAGGAGAATTTACTAAATGTTAGGATAAGAAAGATGATTCCTGGACAAATCTAACCTTGAACACTATGTTAAAAAATTTAGTTACATAAACCCTAATTTTAATGCAGAAATCATACAGACATTGCAAACTGAACACGTGCTTCACACTACATAAGGTGTAGGTTTTCTCAATAGAATGAGATACACCATATTCTATCTTAAGAAACTATGTTTCTTCAGAATAAATGTTAAGAAGTTATTAACCACTGTTCAAAATACATACATTTTGACTCGCAATACATTGCGAATCAAATTAATAATAATCAAAATTAAATCTTTGTATTATTAAAAGACATATATTTTTTCAAAGTTCTTGTGAAACTTCTAAGGTTTCACTGCTCTCTTTCTGATAATTATGAGTTCAGAAAATCTGTTTTTAAAGAATTTTAATAATGACAAAATCTAAATCAATGATGTTTATCATTTTTGAAATATATCATTCCAATTTACTTCACACTTCAATGTATCTTTTATGCTGTTGATATATAAAAAATAAAGAATAAGAAATTTTTCCTTTGATTCAAGATTTAAGAGCTGAGTTTGATAGCTACAGTATTAAAAATAGTTTAATATGAAAGAATGATCTGCAGCATGGCATTTTAAGATTCTTAAAATGTAATGAAGTTAAGGATGTTTTTAGAAATGCATTATAATTCCACTGGGAGTTATCTTAGAGGAATATGCCAGGAAGATCCATTAAAGAGAAGTATCCTCTTTTCACATAAAATAATAGTACTTGTTATATGTTTGCAGTTTTAAATGTTCTTCATGAGCATATTTGAACTGCTCAAGGTAGGATTATAATGGTGTAATATGATTCATAAAATAAATTCCAGGGAAAGTTGTCTTATGTACTTGAAAACATTGTAATTTTGAAATACATTTATTTGCATAGAATTTATATATCATCTTGAAGTCTGTATTTTGTTATTATGGCTTTAAAATGATATACTATTCATCATATATGTGTTTTAATTTTATGAGATAAATGAATTTGGTAGGATCGTATGTTCAAAATATATTTATAACATATTATATTTGTTCTCTAAAATAAAATAGTAAATCTAAAATGAATTAAAGTTGTTGTACATAGTACTGTAATGATGACCTTTCTGTGACCTCTTGACCTCCTTAAGCATATCTGGCTTTACAGAAGGTAGGGACTTGATGTGTCTATGATAGCATATCATGGATACTCACCATTGACCTTTCTTTACTTCCTTCTTCTGTTCAATGAGTTCACATGACAATGTCATCGCAATGAAAGCATACTGCATTTTTATGTACGAGAATTGCAATGTACACATCATTAACGTAGTCCTTATTGTTCATTCTTCTGTAATTGCAAATGTGTGAGAAGGTTTCATGAATCTGTATACATTTGAGTGAGAAGGGAGGGCTAAAACAGTGAGTAGGTCTCCAATGGATGAACTGAGACACACATCTGCCAGCTCTGACAGTTTACTTCTTCATGAGAGATTGTTCTTTCCCAATCAATATACACAAGAAAAATTAATTAAAACACAAAACACAGTACTAAAGATATACTCCAGGAATGAGTGCTTGCATAGTGTTCATTAATCAACAGGTATGCATCTCAACGCATAAGTTGTATTTTTTTATTAAAAACATCAACTATATGATAAATATGTGAAGTAAATTTTACTTATGGGCAAATTTTATGTTATGGGCAAACATGTGACATAGTTCTAGTCAAGAAAGACTTTGTGAGAAAGTATTTCTTTTATTGAAAGTTATGGCCTCTCAAGAGTTGGTGTAGTTTCATACTTTTTCTTCCTGTTTGGTGGCTAGATTAAGAAAATGTATCTAACTGTGGCCAACATCTTGTGAGTGTGAAAGACATAGACATCAGCTGACTAGCTGAAAACAGAAAGATAAAATGAAAAGGGTTGTCATTATTAAGTTGTTCCGTGAATCTTGTCCCAGTTCTAAGTTGTTATTGTTGTGTGTATTAGAAAACGTGTTTCCAATGGTGCCCATTGAAGTGAGACATTAATATAAATTAGAACAGGCACAAGATTGAGTCAAGACCTGTGAACTGTGAGCACCCTTTGTTCCCAAGCCAACTTTGATCTGCACTCTTCCCTCTCTCATCTTTCCAACCCCAAAGGTCCTGGCTATCTCCACACCCATTGACCTGAATCCCACAACAAGGTTTATTCACAAGCTACCTTTCTTTGCCTGATTTAAGACTCTTCTTCACTTTCTCTATCTACATTCTGCCCAAGGCTATCTCTACAACCATAACCCAAGGTCCAGAGCCATGATTTTGGACGCACCCAACCACCCACTTCTCTAGAATCTCCTTTTCCTGGGGCAAAAAGCCTCCACAGAACGAAGCGCTTCCCCTCTCTCCCACTGATGCCAGATAAGGTGGTGCTCTGCTACATATGTAGCAGGAGCCAGGGGCCCACTCATGTATACTCTCTGATTGGTGATTTATTCCCGGAGAGCTCTGAGGTGTCTGGTTCCTTGATTTTTTTTTTTTTTCCTTTCTATGGGGTTGCAATCTCCTTCAGCCCCTTGAATCCTTCCCCCAATTCTTACATCAGGGTCCTTGGGCTCAGTCTTAAGGTTGGCTGTATCTTCATCTGTCTTAGTCAGGTGCTGGCAAAGCCACTCAGGGGATAACTATACCAGGCTCCTTTCAACAAGCACTTCTTGGCATCAGCAATTGTGTCAGAGTTTGGTATCTGTAGATGGAATGGATCTCAAGATGGGGAGTTCACTGGATGGTCTTTCTCTGCTCCAATTTTTGTTCCTGTGATTCCTTTAGACAGGAACAATTTTGGGTTAAAGATTTTAAGATGGGTAGGTGGCCCCATCCATCAACTGGAGGCCATGTCTCTTTACTGAGGAAGGTCTCTTCAGGTTCTATATCCCTGCTGTTGCACACTTTGACTAATGACATCCCAATTAAGTCCTGGGAGCTTCTCGCATTCCTGGCATCTGGGAGTTTCTTGTGGTGTCCCAAGTTCCCCATCCCCCACCTGCTACATATTTCCATTCTTTCTTGTTGCCCTCTAGACCTCTCTCCTGTCTCTTCCCATACCTGATCCTTTCCCCCTTTTCCCATCCCTCTTCCCTTTTCCACCGAGGTCTGTCCCTCCCTCTGCCTCTAGTGATTATTTTGTTCTCACTTCTAAGTGGGACTGAAGCATTCATACTTTTTACCTTCCTTCTTGTTAAGCTTCTTATGGTCTATGAGTTATTCTGAGTATTCTGAGTTTTTGGGCTAATATTCACTAATCAGGGGGAACACAAAATGCATGTCCTTTTGGGTCTGGGTTACCTCACTCAGGATGGTATTTTCTAGATACATACATTTGCCTGCAAAATTCATAAAGTTGTGATTTTTAATAGCTGAGGAGTATTGCATTGTGTAAATGTACCAGATTTTCTCTATCCATTTTTTTCCACTGAGGAACATCTGGGTTGTTTCCAGCTTTGGCTATTATAAACAAGAGCTGCTATGAACGTAGTGGAGCACATATCTTTGTTTTATGTTGGAGCATCTTCCGGGTATATACCCAATAGTGGTATAGCTGGGTTTTCAAATAGAACTATTTTCTGAGGAACCTCCAGATTAATTTCCAAAGTGGTTGTACCAACTTGAAATTCCACCAGCATTGGAGGAGTGTTTCTCTTTCTCCACATCCTCACCCTAGTTTTTCATCTTAGCCATTTTGATTGGTGTAAGGTGGAATCACAGAGTCATTTTGATTTGCATTTCCCTGATGACTAAGAATATTAAGCATTTCTTTAGGTGCTTTTTGGCAATTCGATATTCCTCAGTTAAGAATTCTTTGTTTACCTGTATACTCCATTTTTTATTTGTGTTATTTTGTTTTCTGTAATCTAATTTCTTGAGTTCTTTGTATAGTTTAAATATTGGCCCTCTAAAGGGTCTAGGTATAGAAAAGACTTTTTCCCAATATGTAGGTTGCTGATTTGTCCTATTGGCCATGTCCTTTGCCTTACAGAAACTTTTCAGTTTCATAAGTTCCCATTTGTCAATTGTTATCTTAGAGCCTGAGCCATTGGTGTTCTGTTCAGAAAAATTTCCCCTATGCTGATGTGTTCAAGGCTCTTTCCCATCTCTCTTCTATTGGATGCAGCATATCTGGTTTTAGCTGAAGGCCCTTGATTCACTTGGGCTTGAGATTTGTAAAAGGAGATAAAAATGGATGAATTTTCATTGTTCTACATGCAGACCTCCAATTAGACCAACACCATTTGTTGACAATGCTATCTGCCCCACCACCACCACTGTATAGTTTGGGGTTCTTTGTCAAAGATCAAGTGATCATTGGTGTGTGGGTTTACTTCTGGGTCTTCAATTCTATTCCATTGATGTACCTGTCTATCTCTTTACCAAACCATGTGTTTTTTTTAAATCACTATTTCTCTGTAGTTCAGCTTGAGATCAGGAATGGTGTTTACCCTAGAACTTCTTTTTATTGTTGAGAACTGTTTTCTCAATCCGGGATTTTTTGTTATTCTGGATAAATTTAAGAATTGTTTTTTCTATCTCTGTGAAGAATTGAGTTGGAATATTTATGGGGGATTGCACTTAATCTGTACATTAATTTTGGTAAGATGCCCATTTTCACTATGTTAATCCTCCCAATCAAATGAGCATGAGAGATCTTCAATTTCCATTTTCTAAGATCTTCTTCAATTTTTTTTTTTAGAGACTTGAAGTTCTTGTCACAAAGATCTTTTACTTGCTTGGTTATAGTTACATCAAGATATATTATCTGTGACTATTGTGAAGAGAGTCATTTCCCTAATTTCTTTCTCTGCCCTTTTATCCTTTGTGTAGAGGAAGATTACTCATTTGTTTGAGTTAATTTTATATCCAGCCACTTTGCTGAAGCTGTTTATCAGGTATAGAAGTTCTCTGGTAGAATTTTGGGCATGACTTACATATATTATCATATTATCTGCAAATAGTAGTATCTTGACTTCTTTCTTTCCAATTTGTATCCCTTTGACGGCCTTTTGTTGTCTAATTGCTGAATCTAGAACTTAGGTTACTATATTGAGTAGATAAGAAGAAAGTGGGCAACCTTGTCTTGCCCTGGTTTTAGTGGGATTGCTTTAAGTTTCTCTCTATTTAATTTGATGTTGGCTGTTGCTTTGCTGTATATTGCTTTTATTATGTTTATTTATGTGCTTAAATTCTTGATGTCTCCAAAACTTTTAACATGAAGGGGTGTTGTACTTTTTGAAGGCTTTTCAGCCCCTCACAAGATGATCATGTGATTTTGTTATTGTTGTTGTGAGAAGAGGTACTATGATTGTGTCATTCTCTTCTTTTGAAGTTGTTATGAGATGATTAATTTCTTGTTTTTTCCTGGTTGTAATTTTCCTATTTTTGTTGGTGTTTTTCTTCTATTATCCTCTGTAGGACTGAATTAGTGGAATGATTTTATTTAAATTTGGTTTTGTCATGGAATATCTTGGTTTTTCCATATGTGGTGATTGATTGTTTTGCTGGGTATAGACATCTACCTTTATATGTTACTTGACCTTTTTTCCTTATCATTTTTAATATTTTCTTTGTTCTGTATATTTAGTGTTTTCATTATTATGTGATGTGAAGAAATTCGTTTTGGGTCCAATCTATTTGGTGTTCCATAGGCTTCTTGTATGTTTATGGTCATCTCTTTCTTTTGGTTAGGGTAGTTTTCTTCTATGATTTTCTTGATGTTTTCTGGCTCTTTGAATTGGGAATCTTCACTCTCTTCTATGTCTATTTTTTTTGTTTGTTTGTTTTGATTTTCATTGTGTTCTGAATTTACTGTATGTTTTGGGTTAGAAGCTTTTTGCATTTTTATTTCCTTTGACTGTTGTATCACTTTCTTCTATGGATGGTATCTTCTATGCCTTGAACTTCTCTCTTCTATTTCTTGTTTTCTGTTGGTGTCATATTCTGTTGGTGATTTGTAACTCCTGATCTCTTTTTTAGGTATTTTTATCTCCAGGGTTACGTCTCGTTGTGATTTCTTTATTGTTTCTAGTTCAATTTATAGATCCTAGACAGTTTTATTCAATCACTTTACCTGTTTGATGGTGTTTTCCTGTATTTATATAAGGGGTTTATGTGTATTCTTTTTAAGAGTTTCTACATTTTTACCTATGTTATTCTGAATTTCTTTAAGGAAGTTATTTTTGTCCTCCTTAAGGTCCTCTCTCATCTTCATGAGATGGAATTTTAGGTCAGAATCTTGCTTTTCAGGTGTATTAGTGTACCCAGGGCTTGCTGTGGTGTGAGAACTGCATTCTGATGATGCCAAGAGGGATTGATATCTGTTGCTTATGTTCTTGTGCTTACTCTTGTCATTTGGTTATCTCTAGTGTTAACTGACCTTGCTGCCTCTGATTGGAGCCTGTCCTTCCTGTGAGCATGGGTATGATGGACCTCTTCAAATCAAGGCTGTCTTTGGGTATGGGAAGGAGTCTGAAATGCCAGATCTGTGAGCCTGGTTATCACGGATCTCATAGCAGTCAAGCTGTCTCTGGGAGCCAGGGGGCAGGTTCAGGCAGAGTGCTGGAATACCCAATTTGCAACCTGGAACAGTTGTGGACCCAAAAAAAGATGTGTCTCTGGCAGGGCAAATCTCAAGTGTTCTTCAGTAAGAATGACCTAGATAAGCTTCAGGACTTGGAACTTAAAAAGAATAATCATAAATTTTGTCAAACAGTTCAAGAAATTTAAAGAATACAGGAACAAATATTTAATTGAAATCAAAGAAGATAGAAATATATGAATAATGTCCAGAAAAATATTAATATTACTATACAGCTGACTGAAATGATGAAGCTAATTAACGATTTGAAAACTTAATTCAAAAAGCAGATGGAAAAATTGAAAAGAATATCCCCTAAATTGAAGACAAGCTTGAAAGATTCAATATTCCAGCTATGATACTAAAGAGAAAGCCTTACAAGTAGAGTGAGTCAAGTAGAAGTTGGAACACTAGATTTCAAAGGTTAAAATGGCTCTAGACCAAATATTCAAAGAATATAAAAAATTCAGATATAGTAAAGAAATATGCAAAAAATATACAATGCTATGAGAAAATATCTGACATAGAGCAAATACTAAACAATGTTACAGAAGAAAACAACCTCAAACGAAAGAAACATATTCCTATACAAGCAGGAGAAACAGAGATCCACAAATTAACAAGATGAATGAAAAAATTCTCTAAGGCTTATCACAGTTAAAACACTGTATATGTAAAAGAGTAAGAAATATTTTTAGCTTCGAAAGCAAAGTACAAGTTATATATAAAGCAAAATTTATCATAATAACTATTTCTCAATGAAAATTTAGAACTCCAGAAGATCCTGAAATAATACACTCCAAGATCTAAAATATCATGATTGGCAAACTATACTGTTAAACAGAAAAACTATCTGTCATTATTTAACAGAAAATTTTCCCATGACAGCCTAAAATAACTTCTATTTGAAAACAACAACAAACACTAACAAGAATTCTGGGAACAAAATTTTAAATTAATGATAATTATATACACATTCAAGATACTAGAAAGAAAACAAATGAAGCTGTGATTAGTAAAATAGAAACCATAACTAAGACCATAAATAACAGAGTACCCAACATATTAAACTGTTAATGCACACCTTTTAGTAAGAACTAAATGTTAATAGCTTCAACTCTCTAAGCAAAACAATTAGACTAGATGAATTGATTAAGAAACTAAAGACCTCTTTCTTTTTTCTATAAGAAACCATCTGTACTAATTAAACACATTTGTCATTAAGTGGATTCACCAATAATGAACTGGTATGACATTAAGAAAAGAAATAAACGTACTTCCCCTTGGAATTATTTGACTGGAGATATTCCAGATTTGAACTCTCTACTCATGCTTTCTGTATCTTCTGTGTTTGTTGTATGTGTCTGAATCTGTGCTTCCCCAAAGAAGATTGTTTTGTGAATAAGTCTCTGTGACTGTGTCTGTTCCTGTATGCCTGTCTATTGTGTCTGCGTCTGTGTTTGTATGTGTCTATATCTACAAAAGAACTTCAATTTGTCACTATTCAACAGCATATAAGGTATCACATTATGAAATGAATAACACACTTTTATAAAAAAATAATTATTAAGAATTTTACATGAGATTATGTCACTGGCTCCAACTGATCTTAACTGACACAGAAAAACATCATTATTTTTTAATCAACACTCATAAATACAAATTCATTGCAGAAGCTTGTTTTCAACCACTGAATTTGCTGTTTTTGCTTTATCTGGGTCAAGAGCATAAAGGAGTGTATAATTTAAGACTACAGATATGCATTATCAAAGTTTATAAAATTAGATTACATAGGAAATCCATGGGAATTAAGGCCCATTTCTCCATTGTTCTCTTAAAAGCAGGTTAAACAAACAGGATGAATACACAGTAGGTATAGTCTCAGATGACCTCAAGGTTTATTATTAAATATGTTTATGAGGTCTAGCAAAAGGTCCACTCTCTTAGAATATGAGATATTTTAATAAAATTTCATTACCATATCCATCTTAATTTTAAAAATAGTTACCAACTTAAATTGAAAAAATATAGTAAAAACACTCAAAGAAAGTAGGCAGGCATTATCATCCCAATATGTGACAAAATAGACTTCAAGCTAAAACTAATCAGAAGAGACAGAGAGGGACACTTAACACTAATTAAAGGTTGAATTAATCAAGAAAATATTACAATATTAACATATATATAGAAAATGATGGCACAACCAATTTCATAAAATGCATACTAAATACTAATAGAATTAAGAATGCAGATTAACACAAACAGGTTTCTCCACAATAGTCTACTCTGATACCAAAGACTATTCATTCTAATCAGTTATACATATAATTTTCTAAAAAAATTGATCACATGTTGGAACATGAACCAAACCTTAAAAACTATAGAGAACTTAAAAGATTCTCATGTACATCATCTGACTGTTATCTAATAAAACTTACAATTAAAGGCCAATAAAACTCTAGTAAGTGTATAGATTCATTGAAATCAAACAGCTCATTAGTGAATGGTGAGTAAGTCAAATAATAAATTAAAAAAGAAATGATATTCTTTGAACTAAATGAAAATAAAAACACAACACAACAAATTTGCTAAGTCACTTTAAATGCAGTCACAAGAAGAAAGTTTATGGGTCTAATTACCTACCCTTAAAAAGCACAAATTGGAGTTTATTGTTAGGGTGTTTCCTATGTTTTATTTAGAGATAGCTGAGTGGAGTTAACAGGCAACAGTCCAGATTACCTTACATGGATAGTCGGTTTCCAAAACATCAGAAATCTACAGAATTGACATGACAAACATTTCTGTATTAATGTTCATTTTGATTAGAGACCTGTCTGCTCCTGACAGCTTTCTATATTGAATTCTAAGAAGAAATTGAGCATCTTTGGAGTTACTCCAGTTGTGGTGAGACAGCCACTAGACAAGAATTGCCTCTTTCCTTCTACAGACAAGTTATTGTCCAGAAAAGGACACACTCACAGAATAGTTGACTGATTATATCTGCCTAGACAGAGTAATCATAATTAATAATTAATAATTCTGCAGCACTAAGGTCTGTCAGATGATCCTGGGCCAGAAGGCAGAAGAACAGATGCTCCAACGTTTTGTAGTAGAGGGAGTGTCCAGGTGTTCAGAGGTTTCTATAAATTGGCTAAGTTTTAGAAGCTATGCTTTGTGCTTCCCACAATTGTAGTTAACTCAGTCATTCTGGATTTCTGATGGGGTTGAAAACTTATAGCCTCATAGCCAATCCTGGCTATTTACCTTGAGAGAAAAAATTTGAGTGGATGGTTTTCAGCTGACATTCATCCTAAAGCCAAGAAAAAAGCCAGGTTAAGAACTAAGTGTTTTAGCCGGGCGGTGGTGGCGCACGCCTTTAATCCCAGCACTTGGGAGGCAGAGACAGGCGGATTTCTGAGTTCGAGGCCAGCCTGGTCTACAGAGTGAGTTCCAGGACAGCCAGGACTAAACAGAGAAACCCTGTCTCGAAAAACCAAAAAAAAAAAAAAGAAAGAACTATGTGTTTTAGTTAGGATAGATGACAGAGGTTCTGGTTAGTCAACAAAATGATGGACTGGGTATTAGGACTATCTTGTATCTCACTGGTACAAATTGGCATAATTATGCTCTAATTGTATTTTGAGAGAAAAGTTTCATTTTAACAGGAAGGGTTATATGTAGGGGGAACTAAGGTGGGAGGAGTACTGAGAGGAAGAGAAGGAGTAAGAAGAGGAGGAGGAGAAGAGGAGGAGAAGCTAGGTGATGAGAGAAAGAGGAGGAAGACAGGGAGGCAGATGTTCATGTATCTCCACCAGTCAAAGATAGTTGATATATCTAGGTTGGGTAGTGGGTTACACCTTTGATTGAGGAATACCAAACTTATAAAGCCTTTGATTAACATTTTTTAAAAAATGTATAAGTGCACAAAGGAAAAGGGGGCATGGGATAGGGGTTTTGTAAGGGGGGGTAATGGGGAAAAGGGATGGCATCTGAAGTGTAAATAAAATATCCAATAATATATATATATATATATATATATATATATATATATATATGCTAAGTATAAAAAAGAAAAGTCTTAATAAATTAATAAAAATTTTAAAAAGCACAAATTAATGATGAAATGGTAAAACACAAAAATTTGGTGAAACAATAAACCAACCCTAAATCTAATGTAGAGAAAAAATAATGTCAACACAAAAAATTAATAAAGTAGAAACAAAGAGAACAATATAAGGAATCAAAGAATCTCAGCAATGGTTCTTTGAGAAGATACGCAAGATCTACAGTCTCTTCACCCAATTAACCAAATGAAGAAAAGAGATATAAAAATGAACAAAGTCATAAATGAATAGGAAACATCATCATAAAGAACAAAAAAATTCAGAATATTTCAAAGGAATATTTTTAAAGCTTGTATTCATATAATTTAGAAAACATTAAACAATAAATAAATTTCTTGATTTATCAAACTACCAAAGTTAAAATAAGAAATCATAACCTACCAGATTAAAAATCAATCAAACAGAAGATTGAAACACTAATAGAAAGTTTTCTAAATAAAAAAAAAAGCTCAGGTCCTGGTGGATTCACAGCACAATTCTACCAGACTTTCGTGGAAGAATTACAATCAATACTTGTTAAATTATTCAAAAAATGTACAGAGAAGGAGCACTCGTAAACTCCTCCTATGAAGCCAGTATTACTCTATTACCTGAAGAAGGTAAAGACACAAAAAAGTATCAAAATCATTATCCTTGATGAACACATGTGCAAAAATCTTTAATAAAATACTACATATAAAGAAAAATATCCACCATAATTGATTTATGCTTTTCCAAGATATTTAGGCACAGGTCAACAAGCATAATTCTATAAATATATAAACCAAGTATATGAACATAAAGATAAAAATAAAATAATAATCCCAATATATGCAGGAAAACGTCAACAAAGTTCAACATGCTTTTATGATAAAAGTTCTAGAGAGATTAGTAGAAGAGGAACATACTCAAAAATAATACAGGATTTTTTGTGACAACCTCACATACCACATTATTCTAAATGGAGAAAACATCACAGAAATCCAATTAAAATCTAGAATAAGACAGGGTTTTCCACTGTCTTTACTCCTTTTTAATATAGTAATATAAGTACTAACCAAAATAAAATAAACAGAAAAAATTTAAAAGAATACAAATAAGAAAATAAACTAAATAAGTCCTATTTATAGATGATAAAATAATATATATGATATCAAAATAACTTTTAAATATGATAAATAATTTCAGCAAAGTGGCAGTTACAATATAACAACAACTTTCAATATACCACCAACAAAGGCACTAACAGAGACCATGGACATGCTGCCATTTATAATAGTATCAAAAACAACAAAACATTTTACAGTAAATTAACAGAGAAAGATCTCTACAATACAGTTTCCAAATCCCCAAAGAAAGAGATTTGAGAAGGGCACTAGAAAATGAGAAAAATTCCCAGGTTTATTCACTGATAAAATGGAAAATATGAAAATGGCCATCCTACTAAAAGTGACAAACAAATTCCCAGCAACCACATGGTGGCTCACAACCATCTGTAATGGGGATCTGATGCCCTCTTCTGGTGTGTCTGAAGACAGCGAGTGTACTCACATACATTAAAAAAAAAAAAAAAAAAGAAAAAGAAAAAAAAAGATGATAACTGGATACTAGTGATATGAAATGGGAAAAAAAATAAAGATGAGGACTCTCTGAAGTGGTCGCAGAGAAGTCAATACAAAAGGAGGATAGAGGAAGGAAAAAATACCACCAAGATTGCTTCACAAAGCCTCAAAGAATTATTTTATTGCATATTTACCTAAAATTATATGTAGTTTAAACTTGTGTTTATGTATGTGTGTATATATATATATATATATATATATATATATATATATATATTCACTATATTTATTTAAATGAAACAACAATCATTTGTCTTGATATGTTTCCTAAAATAACCATAGACTGACAAAGAGCCCAATGACACTTATGAGAAGCCTTTTTGTTTTAGTCACTGTTATGTTGATGTGAAAAGATAGCATTTAGTTGGGGACTTGCATACAGGTTCTAAAGTTTACTCCATTATTATCATGGTGAAGAGCATGATGCCATGCAGCAAGATGCTGCAGTATTAACAGAGATACATGCTGATCCACTTTCTCAAACAAAATCAAACTTCCTAATCCTTATAATCAGTTCAAACTGTTAGACTCCATGGTGACAAGGCGGACAAATACATGAACCTACGAGGATTATTCTTACATAAACCTTCACACTCCTTTTGAATGGTTGGTCAGGATAGACCAAGTGAGTCTTAAAACAATCTAGAATATTGGTTTTGCTCATAGATGCCTCTCAGATGTTGAAGGTAAGCTTTGTAGTGTTGGACATTCAGGACATTTAAGACTCAAAGCTCAAATAAGTTGAGCTAGCTATCCTGAAATTCTACTTTCTGCAATAAAGTTTCCATAGTACCAGAAAGTACTATACAAGTTTCAAAAGGAGGGAACTAATTAACAATCTTTCCCATCTGTGATACCTATGGCCCACAACAGCCAACATGGCAAGATCTCTATAAAAATGAAGCAGCAGCATGCACATGTGGGTGGTAATAACAGCTATCTAAGTAGACTTACGGATGGTTCGCCAAGACAAATCTAACCAACTACCTGGACCTTGTTAAATCATGGATCTTAGAAGAGAATCTACCCTCACAACATTGCAATAATCATAATATAATCATTTAACTACATTATAAATCTTAATACTTCATATTAGTCAGGGTTCTATAGAGAAAGAGAAATGCTAGAATTGTGTGTGTGTGTGTGTGTGTGTGTGTGTGTATAAGTGTGTATTCTATATACACATTTATAATAACTACAAATACTTGATATTTTAAAGAAATTGATAGTTTTAATTCTAGACTTTTTTTTTTAAGATTAGAAAACTTTGTGCCAGAGACACTGCTAATGATGTTTATTGTCTTAGTTTCTTAGGGCTACTGCATAAAAATCCAGTATAAATTGGGTAACTTAAAGCCATGGAGACATATTCCTTTATACTTCAGCAGCTAAAAGTGTAGGTGGTGGCATTGTCCTTGTGCCACCTGTGGTGATAAACTCTCCTTTACCTCTTCCTAGCTACTAGTGACTTATCAAAAATTTTAGATTTTTAGCTGCAACTCTTATACTTCTACTCCTATTACTACATGGCATTCTTCACTCTTTTTGGGTCACGTCTTCCATGTTTTAAGAACTGCTATTTTATTTCATTAAAGGTATATTTCAGTAAAATGCTAATTTAGTTACTTAAATTCTCAGTGGCACTATTTCAAACAAATACAGCTGTTTTGATATAAGAGTTTCAGGACTTCAACCTATGTTATAAAGCAAACAAAACAATCCATGTTTGTGAGTCCCTTATTCCGGAGGGCATCCCACAACGATCTCCCAGCTGGGGACAGGGTGAGAGCAGGGAGGGTCCACTACTGTCTCTGCAGCTGCCTCTGCCCACTGGGTCTCCAGTGTATGTCAGTCACTCCCAGGTGCTGCACCTGTCTCTCCATGCTGAGCCTGCCTGGTCTGGGCCAATAAGAAGCTGGCTAGAGAGCAAGGAGGCAGCATGGTGTCCCAGAGAGGTTTCGGGAGACCAGATGTCTCCATAAGTGTTACAGCACTTGTGACAGAAACTCTCGGACACCAGGATAATTCTCAACATACCTTTTACTTCTCTTGAATTGAGCCCTTATATACAGTTTCAGGGTGGGTTAGGATATTGGCTTGATCTGAGAGCTTGGAGATACCTCATCTACATGTGGGAGACCCTGAGGCACTGTTCCTCATGACTGATGCCCATAGACCTCTCTGAGGGAGGGGTTGTTGGAGGGCTGAAGCTAAGTAAAAAGAACCAGGGCCTGGGAGCAGAGCCAAATATCTGCCATCCAATAAGGGTCTGGGGTTCCAGGCCTATGCTCAATCAAGCACCCAGCTGCTTCTCACAGCCCACTGCCACACACATGTTGATTCATATGTATAAATAAAGTAATTTAAGGTACACTTTCATATTGTAAGCTCTTTTAGTAGGAGCTAGTATAGGTGGGAGAGGAAGTCCTTGGTCCTGTGAAGGCTGGATGACCCAGTGTGGGGGAATTTGATGGCAGGGAGGTGGGAGTGGGGGCACATCCTCATAGAATCAGGAGGAGGGGGATGGGATAGGAGCTTTCTGAGTTTGGGGAAATGGGGAAAGGGAATAACATATAAAATGTAAATAAAATATCCAATAAAAATTAATTAAAAACACAATAGGGCAATCAATGAATTCTATGGGCTAGGTCCAGGAGAAGAGTCAGGTTTTGAAGGAATGCAGATCAAATAGTCTTTTGGTATAGCCCCTGAATATTAGTTTCCACCTGGGTTGAAGATTTTGTTAAATTCAGCAAGATGTATTTGAAACTAAAATACACCTCCTTGGTCAGAAAGCAGTTGGTTCAAGTTCAAGTAACTACCCTCTTCTATTTAAAATATTCTATCAAAGGACATCTGTATTATAGAGGAAGTTTAGTGCAAACAGTAACTGCTTCAGTAAGCTCTGTCAAGCTGTTTTGATGAAATGGAAAAACCAGAGGAGTCAAAGAGTAATTCATAGGATCTCTCAATAGAATTTTTATGGTACTGTCATTGGGAAAAGTCTTTTCATCTCAGGGAGATGTCCTGAGTCCAAGGACTCCTGAAATTTGCAGGAGAGGTGTTATGGTAGATCTCCAACCCAAATAAGACTGGTCAAAGAAAACACAACTCAATAATTATGAATATAAGCTGCACACCTAGATTGGGCAGATTCACCACTACACTACTCTTTTTCCCAGCTATGAGATCCCTTACAACTTGCGGGTTTTCCAAGCCACATGCTTGTCCTTCCACCTCCTGCTCCTTCCTTGTCTTTCTTCTCCATCATGTCATCCTCCTTCATCATCTTCCTCCCCAGTCGTCTTCTTCTCTCTCTTCCCACAAACTTTTATTTCTCCACCTCTCCGTCTACTGCCCACTCACTGGCTCTAGACTTTATTTTACAAATTAAGGTGGGCAGAGGGTTCACTAAATTCACCTGTGTACTTATTCACTCCTCCTCTGCAACCCTTTCCAGAAAAGAGGAATTAGCATCAAAATACAAGGCCAGGGCTATCCACAACAGAGGGGGACAGAGATATGTTTCATTTATGATTCAGCCTGGTTATTGGAGTTGGGAATAGGAATATTAAGCATCAGGACAGGCACATCAAATGATTGGGACTTACTGAAGTTATCTTTTCACAAGTAAAAATCCAGTACCAAGAAAAGGGATAAGCCTGGTTTGTAAATCCTACTGTCTAAAGTTCTAAAAGTGAAGGTTTTCCAACCATTGAAGGTCCCAGCCAGGGACATCAGAAGATCTTTTGTTTGACCCTTTTTAAGACATCCTAATAAAGGATCAGTGAAGTCTCAGAAAATGATAGACATGAAGTGGAATTGTATGCCATGAGGGTATTTGTAACAAGTTTAGTAATTGGTTATTATTTTTCTATTTGGGCAATGGTTTGTTACTAAAAGCGACTTTTTTTTTTTATTCTGAGCATAGAGGTAAAAAGGGCTGAAGAAATGGAGAGAACATTTGCAACTTTTATAGCAAGAAGACTATAGACCAGAAAAAGATAACTATTTCAAGAAAGGCCTTGCATCACACTAATAGGTTAGGCAATGTCCATCAAAAGAGGTAATTTATTGAACTTATTAAATTAAATTATTTTTGTTATGTTTGGTATATAACTACTACAATCATATCTATGGGCTGAATGTCATTTTGTGTCCTTAGAGTTTAATAGTGTGGTGAAACACTATGACCTAAAAACAAGTAAAAAAGAAAGGGATTTATTTGTCTAACACTTCCACATCATAGTCCTTCATTAAAGGAAGTTAGGACAGGAACTCAAACAGGGTAGTAACCTGGAGGCAGGAGATGATGCAGAGGCCATAGGTGAGTGCTGCTCACTGGCTTTCTCATTATGGCTTTCTCTGTCTGCTTTCTTATAGAACCCAGGACTACCAGCCCAGGGATAAAACCACCCATAGTGGACTAGTTCCTCTCTTCCCAATCACCAATTAAGAAAATTCACTATACCTGGATCTTACCAGGGAAATTTCTCAGCTGAGGTCCCCTCCTCTCAGATGGCTATGATTGTGGCACATTGGCTTAAAGCTAGTTCAAGTTTCTGACATTTTCAAATTGCAGATTATTTATCTTATTGGCTTATCCATGATAGGCTAACCCATGTTATACATATATTTCTATAATCTCATTCTGGATTGAAACAGTGGCTCCTGCCAGTATGTTCTTTCTAAATTATCTTTTAGTTTTCTTGAAAAGGAATGCATTCAAGACTGCCCAAAAAATATCTTGCCATGGGACAAAAAAAATTCCATAAAAGAAAAATAATTTTGAAATTAGTTGAGCTCATTTCCCTAAAGATAGCTAACAAAATTTCTGAGAGCACACTAATTTATGTTAATAAGTAGATCCTCAGTCCCTCAGTCATGAAAATGTACGCTGAAATATTTTTACTGAATCATATTTTCTGCAAGTGCAAACCATTGAAATTTTAATTTTGCTAACAAAAAATAAAAATAAACTTTCTTGAGGTGGTTATTGTAAAAGAAGAAAATGAGTAATGAGTGGCAACATAATTCTGTAATAGTTGGGAACTGAGTTCAAAAGACATCTGCTCATATATCTAACTTCTGTGGCCAAAGACAACTAATTGAACCATTGGTCGATGGTTAGAAATATACATACAGGCTGAAAAAATACTTTCAAGAATGAGAGTCTTCTGGTTGAATGAAAGGAAAAAGTGCATTCCAAAAGTCCTGAGCAATGATCCTTGAGAACTTTTGTAGTTCATTTACGTAACACCCAAGTATCCCATGCTTTTTTATCAGAGAATTTTCTTGAGCATGCTCAGTTTGTTCAATTTGGTGTATGAAATTCAAGTGGGGAAGGTCTTGCAGTTTTTCACTACCAAGTGGTTTAAGTGTCAATCATGGCATTATTTATTAGTTTGACTTACCTCTATTTTTCCTATCAAATTCAATTTTGATTTTTAAAATAGGTATGGTAATACACTATTTATTGTATTGTCTAAACCAAAGTCACTAACCAATTTTTTTTTTTTTTTTTTTTTTGGTTTTTCCAGACAGGGTTTCTCTGTGTAGCCCTGGCTGTCCTGGAGCTCACTCTGTAGACCAGGCTGGCCTCGAACTCAGAAATCAGCCTGCCTCTGCCTCCCAAGTGCTGGGATTAAAGGCGTGCGCCACCACGCCCAGCCCACTAACCAAGTTTTGATTTTGATAGTAAATTACTTTTCATTTATTTTGAAAAAAGATACTGCAACCATGGGGCATTTAAAAAATAAAGATTTAAACCACCAGAAGCAGTGAGCAGAACAGAGTCTCTTGAGCTCCTTATCCAGTCTACAGCTCTGTCTACTTTTCTAGAGCCCTTCTGGCCCTGGGACAACCAGGTAGGATTCCATATGAAGGACTTTGCTGGACAGGTCACCTTGGGCACACCCAGGAGCTGCTTTCTGTGCACTGTCCCCTGAACTCAGTTTTCTGGGCTACAAATCTGCCTGCATTCCAAGAGGCTTGCTTGCATCAGTAACAGCCAGATGAAGCTAGAATAAGAACAAAACCAATAAAATTTAGGATAATATGGCACTACCAGAGCTTACCAATTCTACTTCAGCAAGCCCTGAATATCCTAATAGAGTGGAAGAACAAGAAAATGACCTTAACTCCAATTGCATGAAAATGAGAGAGGCCTTTAATAAGGAAATTAATAAATCTCTTAAAGAAATCCAGAAAAATACAATCAAACAAGTGAAGAAAATGAATAAAACTATTCAAGACCTGAAAATGGAAATAGAAGGGAAAAAAGTAAACTCAATCTGAGGGAATCATGGAGATAGAAAACCGAGGTAAGAGATCAGAAAATATAAATATAAGCATCATAAACAGAATATAAGAGATGGAAGACAGAATCTCAGGCATAGAAGACACTATGGAAAAAACTGATACATCCACAAAAGAAAATGCTAAATCTAAAAAGTTTCTGACTCAAAAAATCTGTTGAAATATGGGATACTATAAAAAAAAAAGACCAAAAATGAGAATAATAAGAATAGAAGATGATTCCAATTTCAAAGTCCTAAAAAATATCTTCAAAAAAACCATAGAAGAAAATTTCCCTAACCTAAAGAGATACCTACAAACTTACAAAAAGCTTACAGAACACCAAATATGTTATATCAAAAAAGAAAATCCTCCCATCATGTAATAATTAAAATACTAAATATACAGAACAAAGAAAGAATGTTAAAAGCTGCAGGAGAAAAAGACCAAGCAACATATACAGGCAGGCCTATCAGAATCACACCTACATCTCAACAGACCTTAAAACCCAAAAGGGCCTGATTAGCTTTAACACAATGGGCAGGAATAAAAGTATTCCCAGTCCAAAAAGTACTAGCATGATGGAGCTATCTATGCAATTTTTGAAGCTTGACCAAAATAGAAATACTGACCTCAGGCCATGGGTAATTTTATCTGCAGTATCTACTGCATCAATGCTCAGCAGAGCAGCAGTCTGGAAATTCATAAGCTCCCTATGTATCATCAAAACATCCCAAGAGGTGTTAGTATTATGCCAAGTACACTGCACATGTCAGTAAACTTCTTTGTAATTATAATGACTACCACTGTAAATTGTAGAACTAACATGAATCCAATGGTATTCGGCATGATACTCAAGATAGCTCCTTAAACTTAAATTCTGAAACTCATTCCAGTAATTTGAATAGGATAAAGAGCATCAATTCATTCTTCCAAATGCCTATCTAAATTCTATGGTGTATTCAACACATCAGTAACATTTTTACTAAATGATTAACAAAAGTAGCTGTCTTAAATTCTTATGTCACAGAAATTGCAGAAGCAGTGGTGCTAGCAATTAATGTAATTACAACAGTTATACTAGCAATAATCAAGCCCACTACCCTCTTGATTTTGCTTAAAGCCTGACTCATTTCTTCCATTACTTGCAAGCTATTTTTAGAATACTAAGTTTTTGTGATACTCAGGGCACTAAAACAAAAGCTGGTTGATAGACCTCCATAACTGAAGCTTTTCCTTAACAACATCAACATGTTGTCATCCAAGTACATGGCTTAAACCTGAAAATGGACCACCAGACAGAGTTATTAAATTAACAGGCTGGCAAGCCAAGGATGGGTAAGATTCTGCACAGAGCCTTACCAACCTAACACAGAAGTGCATTGCTTTTGATAATGCATATTCCATGATGGGTAAGGAAGGAATTCTTGTCAGAATGACCTAAGACAGGCCCAGTCTTGTTAATGAAATAAAAAAAAGGGGAGAGGCAGGGAGCCTTTGGTGCTGCTTGACAAGAATCTGACATGGGTCAAGGACAAGGAAATGGGCTGCTTGGCAGGA
This sequence comes from Arvicanthis niloticus, assembly GCF_011762505.2. NCBI lineage: Eukaryota > Metazoa > Chordata > Mammalia > Rodentia > Muridae > Arvicanthis > Arvicanthis niloticus. The sequence continues at coordinate 9,405,344 of NC_047674.1, read as the reverse complement.
GTATGACATTGGCCAAGGACAAGGAAGTAGGCTTGAGGCAGGAATCTGACATTAGGCTAGAACAAAGAAGTAGTTTCAGGTAGGAATCTAAATGTTAGGCTAGAACAAAGAAGTAATTTCAGACAGGAATTTAATTTTAGGCTAGAATAAGGAAGTAAGATCCAGACATGAAAATGACCTTGGGCACAAGGCAGTGTTAGGGTACTCTTTTAATCCCAGTACTTGGGAGGCAAAGGCAGTCTAATTTCTGAGTTCAAGTCAGCCTGGTTCACAGAGTGAGTTCCAGAACACCCGGAGCTACACAGAGAAACCGTGTCTCAAAAAAACAAAAACAAAAACAAACAAACAAACAAACAAAAAACAAAAAAATAAAAGAAACAAAAATGACCTTGGGTTAGGACAGGGAAGTAGGCTCAGGTACTTTGGTCATACTGATAAGCCCTTAGAAACAGTAAGTACGGGAATGTTCTTGTAATTGGGTTTAATGCCTTGCTTCTTTTTCTTCTTCTTCTTCTTTTTTTTTTTTTTTTTTTTTTTTTTTTTTGACTATTTATGTTTTGGACTATTTATGTTTATATTTATTTATGTTTATTCCTTAACTATTTGCATCTATTCTTTACCCTCAACCTAGAAATTACCTTAATACATGCATGTAATCAAAATGGTATAAAAGCATAAAGGAGGAGGGGAGATGGGATGGGGGCTCTAGAGAGGGAAAATCTGGAAATGGAATGACATCTGCATTATAAATAAACAAAATATCCAATAAAATTAAATAAAAAAAAATAAGAAGGTCCTGATTAAATGTCTTACAGTCTTTCAGAGCCCAAGATGCCAGCTGAGACTACTAGATGGAGAAAACAAGATTTTCCATGATAAAACCAAATTTAAGCACTATCATCAGTTTCCCCATATAGAAGATAATAGAAGCATAGACAATAGCTTGCTTCTTAAGATAGCTGCTTCTTTTGCTGAGGAGCGTGACAGAGAACTAAAATAGCCCCACAGGAAGGGAAAGCTACTTAGAGGCAAACATTTGGAAAAGGGTGATAAGGAAATGGATGGCTCAGGAACTTTATAAAATATGTAACCAAAAGCCCTATGTACTGGACTCTCAGTCTGGGTATTCTTCCATCCTGATGGAAGTTGTCACCTTGCTTCAATAATATTTTTTAACTTTGACTTTTTCTGAGTTTCTATTTTCTGTGTTTTCCTGATAGTTATTCCTTTAGTTATCTCAGGGAATGAACTATCACCCAATCTCCTATTTTCCACCGACATTACTGAATAAAACTCATAATGAATAACTAGAAGGAATGGGGAGAATCCAGCATCTGATGACTTCTTAGCTAATGGATTCTCTTAGTATGATTAGCATGGGTGGAAAGCCCTTCAAGCACAAACTCCTTCTTGACATAAAGATACCATGTAATTTCGTTTTGGAACAATAGGCAATTTTAGTCTCAAATAGCCAAGTGGAGGTTTGTCACATGAATTTGTACAACTAAGGAATAGGGCAAAAGTTTATGACACTCTTGAGCTAAAAGATACCACTTCCAGAATCTAACGAACCAATCACTATCCCTGGAAGAAATATTCTAAAAGAAAGAAAAAAAAACTCTCCTCTAATATATATTACCTACATTCGCCCCTTTGAGCCATATAAATAACATTCTTCATGGAGACCAAGAAAATCAATGAAAAGCACTCTGCCTCAACTATTTTTGAAAAGCTTATCAAGATTCCCTTATGTTGCCTTTCCTATAGACCACACTTTTGTTGATATATTCCCCATCTTCAGTTCCCCCACTTCTCACTGTCTCTCTTTCATCTTTATCATCTTCCCCTTCACCAAACTTAGTCCAGTTTGATGTGTACCTGGGAGACACAATGATCATATTGCCAGTATAATAGCTAATAGCCTTTTGGTAATTCATCAGATCTCTTGGAGATTTCCTGTGCCTGAAAGTCCCTTCTTTTCCCAGATGGATACTTCTAAAGTCACAAGAAACATGTTTCAATCCTTGAAGATAAACTTTGTGAAAACACAAAACTGATTGGCTTTGTTACTGTTCTGAGCCATTTCTCCAAGAAATCAAAAGGGAGCTCTTTTAAGAGAAGGAAAGTGTTTAACAGATCTAAGAATTTTTTGTAGCTTAGATTGGATCATCTGGAAACAGGTATACTCCCAAGTTTTTCTTTTTGATTTTAATCACTTGTTTAATTTTGACTTATTGCTCTAAATATCAATTCAATCATTGCACCAAATAAGAATAGAATGAGATGATACTTATGTCTTGATCTCAACTTAAAAGAAATTTTTGACTTAATTATTACTTTGGATATAAGCTTTCCATAGATAACCATTATTAGTGTTTCTCATGTCCTAGTTTGTTGATGTTCCTATTGTGAAAGAATGTTGATATATACCTGTCATACATCCATTTATGTGGGGAAAAAAATCTCACGGGGGGAATGGGGGGGAGTCCGCTGGCAGGGCCTTGGCGGCCGGCTCCCCACACCACTGCTGAGGGTCCCACATTCACGCAGCTGTAGGTGGGCGGGCCAGCGGCTGTATTGACAAGGTTCCAGGATTCCAAAAGCTGGGAATCTGGCGGTGAGACCAGGCAACACTTGGAGTCCGGTTTTCCAAAGCTTTATTGTTCATGGCATATTGAGTGGGTATAGATGGTATGCATATGCACTTCCCCGCCAAAAGCCAGGGGAGCCTGGTTTTTATAGGGAGGGAGGAAAGGCGAGGGAATAACTTAATTAGCTATGCCCCTGGCCTTTAGATAACTCATTAATATTTAAATCTCTGGAGGTGGAGACCTCTACCTGTGCTATGTGATTGAAGGTTGCAGGTTAAATGGAGTTACCTCGTCCAAGGCCCAACACATTTATTATATTTATTAATATGCATATATTAAAACAGCCTTGTATCCTTGGATTAAAACTAATTGAACCATGGTGCATATTGTATCTCACTAACATTAAATTTTATTATCCTGAATATATTTTTCTTTATTTATCATGGAACTTGATATATAAATTTTATTTTCTGCTCTGTCTTTATTTGCTTTCTATAATATAATGAAACTGAAATTTTGTGACTTTGGACTGTCCTCAAATTCACACTTGTATATAGATGATACAGAACAATGCCCCTTGAGTTTTTAGGGGTTTATTGTCAGGATAGCAAGATGAAAGAATCTTCAGTTATAATAAGTTTCTAAAAACTCTCTCTACGTTGAGAAAAGTAAAAATAAAAATAAATTGAAAGGACAAGGTATTTAACTATATGGTAACTCTGAAAAACCTTGGAGAGAAAACAAACTCACTGAGATCTGAAGCATAGAACTATATCAATCAGGTATTTCTTATTCCTAATTGTTATTAAAAATTACCTGATCTATATTTTGGTAAAATTAGAAAAAGAGAACATACTAGAATGTAGAAAAGACAACACATGAAATTTTAACACTGACACATTTTTTAATGTGATTCCAGTAGGTTAAAGTTGTATGATGGAATTATTCTGAACTAAAGCTTTAAAAATATGACTTCTTAACCTGACTAATCTGAATACTTACAATTAATGTTATTTTTTAATTTGAAAAGAAAAATTAGGATGGAAGATATTTTCTTTCTAATTTGATCATAAATCAATTATAGTTGAGGAAAATTCCTGTTATCACTTAAATAGCAAGATTCATGAGTATGTGTCTACCTTTATCTTTGTGAATACTTGAATTTTAACAGAACTCACAATGCAATGTGAAATAATTTGTAGCTTCCTTCTCTTCAGTTTATAATTAGCTTTCTGAGGGAATACAGTTCCATAGAGAACATATAACTTGTCCAAGAACCTACTTGGTTATGCACTGTTTTTTCAAGTATCAGGGATCATTCTGTTCTGACCCAGACATATATGCTCTGACCTAAACAAGTGTCTTCCAGATCCATGGACAGTATATCATTCTAATTCCAGTGTGTTCATTTTTCCTCTACTATAGTATTTTGTGAAACACATGCTGGTGAAAGTAACTTTGGAAAGTAAATGAAAAAACTTAATTAGGGGAAAGAAAATCAACACATCACAGCCTGTACCCCTGAGCTAAAATGCAAAACAATGTTGTTCTTACAAGAAATACATCCTTGGTTTTCAATAAGTATAGCAGAGATTAATGACCCTTTAGTTGAAAGACTCGGGCAGAAAATATCTGTAAATCATTTGTTAGTTTGAAGGAAAATATCCTGAGAATGTTTTATTAGATGTTTTGTTTCAGTAATAACATTCATCTTTTTCTTCTGCAGCGCTGCCAGGAATATGACCAATCAGAGAATGATAATTGTATTGCTCTGTAATGCAGCCCCACACTCTTATAAGACTGCAAGATACTCTTAAGTAAAGTTGCCTGAATGATTGACATATACCCACAATATATCTGATATACTTAAAAGATTCTACCCTTTTTTCTTTCACACTAAGCAAAACCCAAAAAAGTATAAATATTGTTTCAAATGTGCTATAAACTGGACAGTATTTTCTGATTTATATTTTCATAAATCTTGTTCATATTTTTTAACCAAAAGACATTTCAGTATGCAATTCATATTTTATCTTTTCTGTTGTACTTATTGTTTCCTTTTTGCCTGTATATCAGTCTTCCTACTTTTCTTATAACCCATCCTATGTCCTAGGAAATTAGAAGATTAAAAAAATTGTGATGTTTTACTCATGGACTTCTACAACTATCTTTCAGTGAATATTTATAAATATTGACTAGTTAACCAATTTAATAAAGAATATCCTGGAGCAAAACAAATCAGCAAAAACATGGAGAAGTCATATACACTTAATCTGAACATATCTGGTGATTAATTCATCATACCAATACAAAGAGTAGAAATTATTAAAACTTTTTGAATGTCAAATAAGAAAAATAATAATTTAAAAATAAGTGTGTATCACATGATATGCTGGCACATTAGTGGCACAAAAGTTATAGGTTTAATTAATCATTACCTGGTTGGATTTAAGGCCCCCTTCATGAGATAGAACCCTGACACTGCTCTGGTGTTCAAGAAACTGAGACAGACTGGATATGCCATGGGCTGAAACTCTGCTAATTAAGGTTGAAGTTCACCGTGACTGGATAACCTCTGGCATCTGTGCAATATGGGAGATTCTCTCTCTTAGCATAGCTTCTCCTTCTCTGACCTTGTCTGGGGAATTCTCACCCACACACATATGCGTCTACCAGAGAAAATTCACATAGCCTCAGTTTATAGGATTATAAGATCAATTTCCTTTGTCCTCATAAAATCCTGTTTTCCAGCACCTGAGATTACTGAAATGCTTCCCCATGCTAATGAAGTACTCTAGGCACTCTAAGTCCCAAACCAAGGACATTTGCCCATTCTAGATGTCCCTACCCACAGTCTCTCAAACTTTATAAACCCTGAATCACCCTAGCTAATGTTAATCTGTCTCCTGATAGCTGGTCCAGTGTGGTCTTTCACCATGTACTCACAGGGTCACAGATATGGACCTAAGGAAAATTCAAATACTACTATTCTCTTAAAGGAATCTAGCTAGATAGATGAATGTCTTGTTCAGTCATCATCAGAGTAGCTTTCAAAAAACTTCTTTCTGTAGTGGATGTGAAGAAACACAGAGACCCACAACCAGACAATGTGTGTGTGTGTGTGTGTGTGTGTGTGTGTGTGTGTGTGTGTGAGTGTGGAGAGAGAGAGAGAGAGAGAGAGAGAGAGAGAGAGAGAGAGAGAGAGAGAGAGAGATTATAACACTCAGTCCTAAGTGGAATATCAGATCTCTCCCCTCAGTACCAAGGAAATATTGTAAAAGAGAAGATGAAAATGTTGTAAAAGGCAATGGGATAAATAACCCTAAGGAAATAAGACCTTCTAAACACAGCAGGATCGATGCACATTTGAACTCAAAGAAAATATGACACCATATACAGGCCTAAGCTAGATGAGGCCCCACTCTGTGTGGGAAAGTGGATATAAGCTCCCTTCCCTAACTAGAAAGCTATCTGCAGTTGATAGTTGCTAACAAAGGAGAAATTAGATTACTGGGTAAACTGCTATGAACAGAGTGATGCACATGTTCTTGTGATATGGTGGAACATTCATCTTTAATAGATAAAACTAGAAAATGTCAATCTGAGATAAGTCAGACCCAAAGGGATATGCATGATATGTAATCACTGAAGAGTGCATTTTAGCCATAAACTACATAACACCCATGATACATGATACAGACCCAAAGAAGTTAAACAAGAAGAAAGGTCCAAGGGAGGACTCTTGAATCTCAAAGAGAAGGGTCATAGGATGCAAAGGGAGGAAGGAAACTGGGTGGGAGAGAGAAAGGGGTGGGAACTCCATAGGAAGACCAACAGAATTAACTAACATGGACCCCTGAGAGCTCTGAGACTGAGCTACCAAAGAACATACATGAGCTGGACTGAGCCCCCAGGCACATAGAAAGAAAAACTGCAGCTCAGTTTTCATGGGGGGTACCCCAACAACTGGGACAGAGACTATCCCGAAAGTTGTAGCTTGACTGTGGAATCAAGTCCCCAACAGGGCTGCCTTCTCTGGCTGCAGTGTGAGAGGATGCACTTGGTGCTGCAGAGACTTGATGGAGCAGTGAGAGAAGAGGCAACTGGAAGACTCTACAGCAGAGAGATGGAGAAATGAAGAGAAAGACACACACACACACACACACACACACACACACACACACACAGAGGGAGAGGGAAAGGGGGAAGGGGAGGGGGAGGGGAGGAGTAGGGGAGGGTAGGGGTAGAGGAAGGGGAGGGGTACAGGGAGGGGAGGGGGAGGGGAGGGGTAGAGGGAGGGGAGGGGGAGGGGAGGGGGAGTGAGAGGGGAGGGGAAGTGAGAGGGGACAGGGAGGGGGAGGGAGAGAGTATTTAAAGAGGGTAATAGAATTAGAAGCCAGCAGTAATTCTTGTTGGGAATAGTCTTTGAGCAGTTTTAAAGCAGATGGTGTTTTTTCTTCTATCTTCTTTTTGCTATCCCTTTACTGTTATAGAATCTGATGTCTTGCCTGATGCAGGAGAGAGATTTTGGAGGAAACTTTTAAATGATTATGCTTGGGTCTGGAGACAAAGGTCAATCATACAACTTTATACCCAGCTTTTAATAGAGTAGAGTACTATAAAGCAATTTTTAATATTATCCTTACCAAAAATACACCTGCATCTCTGTTAAAATTGAATTCAGCAATCAGGGAGTGGTGAGTATGGAACCAAGAAAATTTAGAAATAAGAGATTTGGTCTATCATTTGTTTGTGCAATGGCAGAAGTTGTTACAATCCCTGAGAATCTGGAAATCTAGAGTCTATCTTTGGCCATTGATTGATTTGTGCTACAGCCAAGCTGTTTGCAGTAGCACATCTACGTTTAATGAATCCTCTGATTCTGGAGAGGAAAAACAATTAAGGAAGGCAGAGGGGGAGTATTCCGAATGGGAAGAGATCATGGCATGGGAAGAGCTCATAGAGTCTGGAGTCAGCTCAAAGAGAGAGTGTAAGCAGAAAGGAAGACGTGTGGGAGAGGCTTAGGGAAGGAATCGCAGATTCTCTGCCAGAGGAGGATTCTAATGACCTCCACATAGGAGTTGATCAAGAAGAGTTAATGTGCTGGTGACAGTAATTTCAATACAGAGAATCCCCAAGTAAACTAAGAGACTTGTCAGAGAGAAATGTCTCAAGTCACAGAGGAGAGGTATTCCTTCATTCCTTTCCAAGTGACTGGAAAACAGTAGGATGAGAGAAAATTCTCCAAACCCAGTGTGAATTGTGTCATGAGAGTAAGCTCCAGGAGCAAATGGAAACAAAGCAGGCAGCTGCAGAGTGACACTGATGTTGTCAGAGAGAGCAGGTGGAGGCAGACTCTAGGATTTGGAGTTGAACATGGTGGGTAACAGAAGACAGCAGAAACAAATAATGCATACCTTAAGAGAGTCAAATCAACTTTGGTTCAGGTAGAATAGGCTGGACCTCTTGAAAGGGGTTGATTAAATCCTCGCCCATGTGTTTTGGCACTAGATATATGAGTTCATACATGGACATACTCATGAACATGACAGCTCCGTGGTGTGTTTATGGAGGTTTATTATTATAAATATGGTGTGTGTATATTTGTGTGTATATATAAATATTACAAAAGTGGAATATTACCGTTATTTTTATGATCATGGGAAGGGTACATGTTATTGATTTATACTCAAGAAAGTTCCCATAATGTACCATGAAACAATTTATGATGTGTAAATCGCAAGGTTATAGAGAAAAAAACAAGTCAAAACAAAAAAAAATAAAACAACCAATGAACCAATAAACAAAAAAAGTTGATTATTATTTAAATACATGTTTAGATAGAGGAAATAATAATATAAAGAACAATATAAAAATCAATCCAGTTCTACCATTATGTTTAACTATGAAAAGGAAGAAAAGATGGAGTTAGGAGAGCCTTAACAGTCTAATTGCCAAAATTTGGGGAAATGGAATTTCCTTTTGAACTGACCTAGATAAACAGTACTTCCTTTAATTTCCATTTACCATACATAAACAAAATAATATTGATTCTTTTATTTATTTTATTATATGACTTTCTTTATTCCTTGTTGCTAAGTGTGGTAATAAATATAATTTAAAAGTAACTAATATGACACAATATTTTATTATGTCTTAAAATTTGTAACCAAAGTGATTTTTCATTGTTCATCATCTAGCCTAGCAGAGAGATATAATATCTGATACAGAAATTACTACTTTATCAAGTGCTTTTTAGCAGTACTTCTTTCTATGGAATAATTAATTGAAAATATATTTTTGTTAGCAATTTATATTTTATTTGTTACATTATATATGATTCAGTGTATGTAATTGTTAGGCATATCTCTTAGAGCAAAGTACCTTTTCATGTACTGTTAAATGTATCAATATTCAAATGCATGTTATGCTTGTTATGCTTTTGGGTTTGTGGATTGTAGAATGGCTATTCTTACTTAACAGCTAATATCCACTTACAAGTGACATTACATACTATGATGTATACAAACATACAAGTACATACATACTATGGTATTTTTCTGGTTTTGGGTTATCTTACTCAGGATGATTTATTTTTCTAGTTCCATCAAATTTTCTGAAAACTTAATGACTTTCTTAAAAAAGCAGCTGAGCAACACATTCTAGATATTCATTCTTTCGTTGAGGGGCATCTAGGTTTTTTACAGTTTCTGACTATAATTAATAAAGCTGCTATGAAGATAGTTAAGTGTCTTTGTCCTTATGATAGAATGGAGAATCATTTAGGTATCTGCCCCAAAGTGTTATAGCTGAGCCTTGAGGTAAGAGCTATTGAGAAATGTCCATATTGATTTCCAAAGTGGCTATATAAGTTCACACTCTCACCAGCAATGAAGTGCTTCCTTTGTTTCATAGCCTTGCCATCATAAGCTGACATTTGTGGTTTTTATCTTAGCGATTCTGCCAAGTGTAAGATGAAATCTCAGTCATTTGAATTGCATTTCACCTATGCTAACATTTCTTTAAGTATTTCTCTGGCATTTTGAAATTCCTCTGTTGATAAATCTATTTAGTTCTGTATCATTTGTTAACTGGATTATTTGTTGTGTTAATGTCTAGTTTCTTGAATATATATATATATATATATATATATATATATATATATATATATATATATGATACTAGCCATCTGTCATATGTAGAGTTGGTGAATTATTTTTCCATTTTGTAGGCTGCCGTTTTGTCCTATTGACAGACTCCTTTGCCTTACAAAAAGTTGTCAGTTTCATGAGGTCCCATTTATTATCTGCTGATTGCCATGCCAGCACTTTTGGTGTTTTGTTCAGGAAATTTTTCCTGGGCCAATTCATTGAAGGCTATTTATATCTTCTCTTCTATCATATTCAGTATATTTGGTTTTATGTTGAGATCTTGACTCACTTGAGTTTTGTGCAATGTGGTGGATACGGATCTATTTGAATTCTTTTATATGCTGACATCCACTTAGACCAGCATCATTGATTAAAGATGTTTTCTTCATTCCATTGCATTTTTTTCTGGATTATTAATAAAACTTGGGTGTCCTTGATTGTGTGGATTTATGCCTGTGAATTCACTTCAATTCAATTGATCAATATGTCTGTTTTTATGCAAGTACTATGGAGTTTTTATGGCTATAACTGCAGTACAGTTTGAAATCAAGGATACTAATACCTCCAGAAGTTCTTGTATTATACGGGATTGTTTTAGCTATTCTGGGATTGTTCTGTATTGTTTTGTTTTGTTTTTCTTTATAAAGTTGAGTATAGTTCTTTGAAGGTCAGAAAGAATTGTGGTGAAACTTTGATTAGGATTCTATTAAATCTGTAAATTGCTTTTGGTAAGATGGACAGTTTTACTTGGTTAATCTTACTGATCCATGAGCATGTGAGAGCTTCTCATCTTCTGATATCTCAACCTCTTTCTTCAAATACTTGAAGTTATTGTCTGTCACATAAGTCTTTCACTTGCTTTGTTAGAGTTTCCCAAGTTATTTTATATAATTTGTGAGCATTGAGAACTATGCTGTTTTCATGATTTCTTTCTCAGCCTATTGTTCATTTCTACATAGGAAGGCTGATGATTTCTTCTTAATTTTTAATTAATTGTATATCGAGCCATTTTGCTGATGGAATTTAGAGGTCACTTATGTATATTATCATATCATCTGTGTATAGTGATATTTCACCTTCCTCATTTCCAGTTTTTATCCCCTTGATCTGATTTAGTTTTCTTATGGCTCTAGCTAGAACTTCAAGTACTACATTGAATAGATACGGAAAAACTTAGCAGTCTTCTCTTGTTCCTGATTTTAGTAAAATGTTTTTGAGTTTCATAATGAGACCCTTTCTACTTGTCTTCTGTGGTACTCCACTATCTAGAAAAAATAAATTACATAGAGAAAAATTCATTTTTTTGAGGCATTAAACATAAAAACAGAGCAAGTAAGATAATATTTCTGGTAAGTCCCTAAGCTTGGCCTAGGCATAGTTATATACATTGGAGCATATCAAAAAGATCAGATAGATGGTAAACACTTAATGATGCCCTCACTCCAGAAATGGTGAAGGAAATTGAAATCAACCAATGAGCCAAGCATTTTTAAAACTTTGTTAAGGCCCATATTAAGGGATATTAGGCTGAATGCATTGTGGTTTCTTCAGGAAAATCCTGCCAAGAACACTTCTGTTGTAACCATCAGGTCTGTCATCATAATTAACTTAAAGACCAAGAGAAGCATTATCATTTGAGACATATACCCTATGCAATAAACAAGTTAATTTAGGTAAAAAGTGAATAAAATAAATTTCTGAAAAATATAAATAACATTATGAGAAGGCACATGAAATTTATTTTTCTCAGAAATAGTTTAATAAGATGGATTCAAGAGTATGCCTCATAGTACACAGCTGATTAACTTCTGCTAGAGTGTTCTCTACCTTATCAATTGCCTTACTAACTACCACATTTCTCTTCATCTAGCAATAGCGACACACATTTTCCACAATAAAAGAAAGATTTCCTTCTGACCCGTGGTAATGTAATGCTCAACAAGTCATTTTAATTCATGATTAACCAGTTTGTACTCTATGCTTATCAATGAATCTGTACCTGAGAAATGCAGAAGGGAGTCAGGCACTTATTCATATGATGTGTTTATTCAATAGGAAGACTTTTAATTTAGCATCTATAATATTTTTATTGTCAATGGAAAAATTCTATGTAGGTCAATCTAAATATTTGTTATTGACGGAAACCATAGTGTATTCATTATGTGTACTTTGTACTAAACAGCCATTGTGTGACTTAGTCTCAGTCTCCATATGTTATTGGTTTAATATCACTGTATATTGTATAAGCATTATCTGTACTTCAGATATCTCATTTACAAATGTAGTAACTTGGGTACAAAGTTCATAGTTTTCACAGTGTTGGGAATTCAAAGACACAAAAATTATGAAACATCTTAGAATCTTGTCTGAAATGTAGCCATGATTTCTTATCTTTTTCTTTGTTGCAATGTTATTACAACTACAAAACTCATTAAATTTGACAGTTACTGGAGATACTTGTGGCTGTCCATATATGCATACTTCCCTTTACTCTCAGTTCTGAACTTTGATAATCCTTCCAACATTTTCTCAATGCTTAAAATTCCTACTACTTTCTATTTGCACATCTTGTCCCTTCCCTCTTATTTCATGTGTCCCCATTTATTGGTTTGTATAAATGGCTGTAAATATATGATTATTATCTTACTATGTCTTGTATATATATGTGCTTAAAGTACAGGATTTCATTTTTTAACGTGTACTGACTTTTTCTCTATGTAAGTACATTTATTTTCTTTATTGTTTCATACACTGGAGGTTGTCTTGGTTGATTTTTATATTTGAGTTACAGTGACTAATATTCCAATTTTATATATACGTATGTATATATAATTGTATATATGATATATATTTCAATACATATGCACACACTCACACACACACACAAACACACACATTGCTGTGATGAAACACTATGACCAAAATCAAGTTAGGGAAAAATATTTATTAGTCTTATAGTTCCACATTGTAGTTCATCACTGAAGCAAGATAGGACAAAATCTCAAACAGGACAGAAACCTGGAGGGCTGGAGCTAATGCAGAGGCCATGAAAGGATACTGGTTACTGGCTTGTTTCCAATGACTTTCTCAGACTGCTTTCTTTATAGAAGCCAGGACAACCAGCCCAGACATGGCCCCAACCACAATGGGATGGTACCTTCTCCTAATTACAAAAATACTCAACAGGTTTGCCTACAGAGCCTTATTTAGACATGTTCTCAGTTGAAGCTTACTACTCTCTGAGGACTCTAGCTTGGGTCAAGTTGACACAAAACTAGCCAGTACAATGGACCACTTGTCAGCCTGACATACAGACCCATCACTATTAAGCCACAACGTTACTTATTTATCCTCAAGGCCTCACACTAATAGAAATATCACAATGAAAAATATTCCTAATTTTAAAATTCCCACAGGTTCTTTTGTTTATTTGAAGCATTAAAAGTTCAATCTCTTGCGAATACCCAATCTCTTTAAAATACCTAAAATCTCATTTGAAAGTTCAGAGGGCTTCTGTAAGCACACACAGCTTGCCATCTTAGCTCTAGGTGGCTCCACTCCAGTGCTGCTACTGTCTTGGTGTTCCGTCATGGCATTGACATCTCTAACACTGCTGGAGTCTTCTGTTTCAACAAGGCTACACTTTCAACAACAGTGTCTCCTGCATCAGGGGCTCCAGCCCTGGAACACAATGCCAAGTCTCAGGTACTCTCCTGCCAGTTCACCACACAAAGTGAAACCTTGGCTACCTCTAAAATGCAACTTCTGTGTGCTGACTCATGAAACATATTGTAGATTTTACCCCAATGATGCTGGTCTCTTCTTAATCACTGCTAATTTCTCAGCTCTAGCTGACCAGCATTGAATATCCACAGGTTTTATTTTAGTAACTCTGGTATTTTGTTAATCACAACTGATTATTCAGTCATAGCTAACCAGAATCACAGAATTTTAATTAAAAGTAATAAATGGCCCTGCTTGAAACTTTATAAGCCAGGCATTCATAATCTTCACTTTTCTCAATATTGTTTTCTTCTAAACTATCTTCTCAGAATAGCTCACTGAGATCTCAGCATTGAACATCTTTTTTTTTTTTTTCCCACAGTTCCAAAGTCCTTCGACAATATTCTCCGAAACACATGGTCATTTCTGTCATGGCAGTATCCCACTATCCTGGTACCAACTCATCTTAGTTACTATTACTGTAATGAAACACTATACTCAAAAGCAACTTGGGAGAAAAGCATTCATTTGACTTACACTGTTCCCTTTCAGACCTTGATGATAAAGGTCATAATGCTGAAGTGATCATATACTTTGGTCATAGAACATGAAGAAGTCAAACTGATACTGGTCTGGTACCTTCATCCCTACTGAATAGCTTTCCTATTATTGGAAAGTGCTATTCCTATAACCAGAGGAGACAAGCAATCATTTGCTTTACCTGTCAGCAATAACAATGGCTTACAATATATCCACTGATATGATGTGGTCTGGACGTCATGGATGTAACCAACAACTTCCTGATTCAATCTAATGCCTACTATACATGGCAGAACTTGTCATGCCTTTCCACAATTAATGAGCCCAGGAAGCTGAGAAGAGACTCGTCATAGGCCTTCTGGAGCAGTCTACTACAATTATTCTGCAAATGAACATTGTTCCGGATAAACTAATGAAGTCTTATACTGATGCCAGCATACAAGTGCATTTCTATACCTTTATGGAAGAAGCTTATTTTTATAGAAATTAGCAGTTAACAAAGGTATACCAAATAGGTTGGTGTAGAAAATATAAGAGATTTAGTAATTCTTGGTCTTCAATCAGACACTTCTATCACATTTTCTTCTCCCTAGACTTAAGAGATTTTATAGAATTGACGTCTGATCTGTTGAAGGAGGCAGAAGCAGTGGATGACTAAAAGTTTTCTTTAAAATTGTATCTTTCATTGGATAAATTATTTTTGGCTCCTATCTTTTTAAAGTTAAATGACAAAGATATTGCACAAGAACCATCTGAAACTTTCTTTTTAAGAGCAGCATTCTATCATACCTTCAAGGATTATTATTTTGTTAGTACTCTAGGAAGCTTTAAGACACTCATAATCATTACATGGGAAATATATTATTTCTGGAAATATTTTTATTTCCAGAATTCTAACATTGTGAACTATGGCTTTCATGTAAGAAAGTTACCCTGTTTGAAAAAAAAAAAAAAAAAAAGACTCTTTCTTGAGAGTCTATCTTCCCTTGTCTACATCTAGAGACCTCCGGAGCTTGCTTAAAACAAATTACTTTTCCCCTCTTTTCCTTGACACTTGTGAGAAAATACTCTTTTCCTTGGTTAGAAGAATTTCTAGAATTTAATCTTAGAATGGGGCTAGTAAGTGATTCACCATCTATGTGAACATGTGTCTCTGGTAACTTGAGACAAAAGTGTAATCGAAAGAAAGAAACAAAGACTATATTCAGTTGCAGCCAAAGAAATTTCTGGTATGTTCCTTCTTGGATGTTTGCCTCATTTTTACCTGAAGAGATTCCAAGATTTAATAATCTGCTTTTCTATTTCCATACTCTCCTACAAGTCAATTTTTCCTTTCTTCCAAAATTATAAACAAGTTCCTATTTCTGAAGAAGTCATTCTATATCCATAAGGAAAAGACCAATTCATTGCTAAACCTTTTGTAGTTAGAGAAAGCACCAGTACTTGAAAGGTCCTTACTTCTGTTTAAAACACTTAATAGTGATCATATTATTAATATCTGTTATTTGCATTTAGCTTTGCATGAGACTGAATTTATATTTTTTAATATTCATGCCAGATACTCCAACAGATCCATTAATGTGATTCAGTGTAATGGACAATATATTAAAGTACTTTTAATATCGTTTGTTATGGCTTATGCATTAAATAGTTGTTTCAGTACAATTACTGAGGAATTTAACTGAAAGCTAAATAATCAGGTTGTGTTTGGCTCATTCTTATATTTTTAAGTATCACCTTCAGGTCATTAGGGAAATAATAGATGCTTAAAGCAAAGTGACATTAAAATTTTAAAACAAAGAGAAAATTGTAATTTTTTCCCAAATTGTTTCAGAATAAAGAAAGAAGAGCCCCTAGTAAGCTTATAGTGCCTGATTTTACATCAACAAGGTTAAGAAAAACTGACTAATATAGCCTGCTGCCTAAATGAATTCATCACAATGGAGGGGAAACTCTTCCACAGGCTGGCTCTTGTGGAGTGACAATCAAATATATTAGATGATAGATTTTATCAAGCAGAGACTAGTGCTTGTGAATCCATTTACCACATAACAACACACCACAAGTATGTGCTGACTAAAGTATTTTTGCCAAGTAATGTGATTCCCATTATCTATTCTAAGCAATGGTGATTGAAATATTACAAAATGTTTCACTGACTCACACATAGGTCACAATCTTTATTATGGAATCTATCATAACATGCAGTATAATAGGATAAAAACAGATATTATAAACATAACAACAGAATCCTCAGTTCTGTCAAAATATAAGATTACATATTATTGTTTACTGATTATAGGATTATACATAATTTCATAGATTCATTTCTTTTAAGAGCCATATTGGGTGGTTTTACTGTATGGAATAGCAAATTTAACTTTCCTTGCAAGGCTAGATGAGTCATGCGGATTTGTATACATTTTGAAGGCTATGCTCAAGTTATTTTAAATGTTAGAACATCTGAAATTTAAGAAGAATTAGATATAATCCTTAAGGTATAGAAATATAATAGTTTGAAAGGTTATTAATTTCTTTGTATGACAAGAGGTAGATTCCCACAAAGTATGAAGGCATTAATGTAAGTTGGTTAGCTTCTTTTATTTTTAGAGTTTTTACGATGTAGCTAAAGATGATTTTAAACATCTAATTCTCCTTTAACACACTTTGCTTGGTAGTCATAGAGGTTGATGAGGGAGAATATACATGTGGGAGCAGAGTTTTCCAATACTGTTGGCAAAAGAGATATGTTTCAAAAAAAATTCTTCATGGAGCTGGAATGTGTCTTATGTGATAGAGTGCTTGCCTAACACCGAGTACATGCTGCAAAGAACAACTGATATTATAGCACAGGTGCTCATAGCAGTGTTACTTCAGAACCTTCCATAGATTTGATGCAAACCAATGGAGGAGAGTAAGTAGATATGGTATAATACAACGTGTTCAAGGAAGTGCATAGGTAGCAGTGTCCAAGACAAACTGAAATTGAGTGAGAATAGAGATACAGGTTGAATCTAACTGGCAATAGTCAAAGAACCATGACATAAAGAAGATGGTATCATATAACAGATTGCTGAGATCTAATCAATAGTATATATGGAAATAAGTAATGCTAAATAATTCCATAAATAAATATTCAGTAACAATAAGAAAGTGAGAAACAGAATTATATGAAATTCTGATTTATTGACCTGATTACTATTAGCCAAGTAAGAGGGAAAACACTGGACCTGTACTATTTCTCCTCAAAGTTTCTCCATAGTATTTTCTGAATATTGCATAAATCCTTACAATTAATATATTTAACGCAATGTTCACAAAAATAAGCTAAAAGGTTTTTTCCTTACACAGTACCTACTACAAGTTTAAAAGAAAACAAAGTCCATAACTTTTATTTAGTTAGTGCCCATTAAGAATTAGACTGACTCTTACATGACTAAGAATATTTTGATTAGTTTTATATATGAATAAAATATTAGCTGGCAAGGGAAAGGGCTAATAATAATGTATTAAATATGGCATAGTTTATTAATACATATGTCACTTCAGGACATTACACAGTTTCAGTATTTTTATTACATTATGCCATATTAAAATAAGTCATAAAATTATTTTTAAATTGTTTAAATCTTACTACATATCCTAGAAACATCATGTGAGAATAATTTTATGAATTCAGAAGGCTTCCTTTTATTCATTGCTCTCTTAAGAGAAAATGAACAAAAAATTAGTCATGTGCTTTTAAATTGTAGTATTAGAATATATTTTAGCTAAGGCAAAAATAACTAAGGATCTGTATAATTCAACATGTTTTCTTCCTTTCTCTTTCTCTGTTTCATGAGATAGAATTCATTATACATTCTAGGCTGGCCCCAGATTTCTAGTACTCCTGTATCCTGCTGGGTTGCATGTATAATGTACTTCTTCCTTTTCTTATAGCATTAGCATTTAAAATATTGAAAATGGCATGTCTAATTGTGTTTTTGACAGGGAAGGTTCTATTATTCAAAAGAACAACTGCATTTCTATCAATTGCCAAACTTAACAAAATGTTCTTTTTTTTTTTTCCGTGTATAAGATTTGGCATGAAAAAGGCATTTTAATACTGGTTGAAAATTAGGCTTTTGTTATTTTATTTATTTATTTATTTATACAGAGAACTATTTTCAGGGGTAGATGTGCAAACAAGCTTTCTAGATTGTGCTTTATGTTACATGAAGCAATAATAATTATGTGTGTGCATGTGTGTGTTTGTGTGTGTTGGGGAGGTGGGTGACACAGAGAGAAAGAAATTACAGTTCATTCAAATTTTTCTATGTATAAATTTTATTACACATGTGCATATAGACACACTCACAGAATATTAAAATTTGAAATGTTCACACTAGCTTTTTATGAGTGAGAAAAATAAAGGGACAGATTCAAATTCATTTTCATTGGTTTATTTTATTCATAATTACTTTTTTATGTATTTTGTTGGGCCTTACTCCATAATTAGGTTGTAGGTATCACATGATTGTCATGTCAACTCAGTTTCTACCGTAGGACTCTGGAATTTTTAGTCCTCTGGCTCTTGGCCAGCAAAATTGTGTTGGGTTTGGCTTCCATCTCATGAAAAGGACATTAAGTCATTGCCTGGTTACTCCCACAAGCTTTGTGTCACTTTGCTCCAGGCATGACATTATTGTAGGTCAAAAGTTTGTAGTATGGTTGGAGTTTATCCTTGACTTTTGATATTGTGAGGAGCACTTTCATGTTCAAAGATGCTTAGACATAAAGACGATGGCTTTATATAGATACTAGCTCTGCATACCTATGTTTAATGAATTTGGAAGTGTTGTCAACATTAGGACCTTGCCGTCAGTTTGGAGAGAGAAAATTGTGAGTTGCTTGGCAATTCACATTTGATTGCTTTGGCTACTGTATTAGTTTTCCATGGCACCACTTGAATGTCCCTTAATTATAGCTGTCTATGCATGTATTCTTTCCCACAACCCACTTTCCCTTCTCCTTCCTAGTCTTAACTTGATCCTCCTGTTCCAGCTCCTGCCCATCACCTAATGAATACAAATCTATTTTGCAAAAGACATCCTTCAGAAGTTCAGTTTCAATTCCAGTCACTTCCTTAACCTGTAACCCCAATCATCTCTGCTCCGATGCTCAGAGCAGTACTGAGAGGTGAGAGGAATTGTGCTGACTTAACAAGGAAACAAGTAGAAACAGGAAATAATAAGGCTATAATACAAAATAGATGCTGAGGAAAATATTTTGATATATTTTCCACTATTATTTTTTAATTCCTAACAAGTACAAGGAAAATGTTTAGGGAATGAGCTAACATTTTACAAAACAATATTGAAAATATAGTTATTGAAAGCAGGATATATATATATATATATATATATATATATATATATATATATATAACAAAATTATGAAAATTATGGAGTGCCTAAAAAGAAAACTATTTTCTTATTATTCTGAGTTATTTTAATTTTTAAATTATTTATAGATACTTGATAGTTATGACTATTAATACAAAAAAAGAGAAGGAATATGAATCCATCAGTTTCTCAATTACTCTTGAGAACAATGAGCCTTTTTGTCTGTTATTGCAATGCTAAAAATGAAAATTCTTGGTCAACAAGCCTCACTAGGTATCCCTTGGTGGCCTCAAGCTAACTGTGTAGAATAAACCTGTAAAAACCCAGAGATCCACCTGCCTTGGCCTACTTAGTAATAGGGTAAAAAGCATGGAGCATGTGTCCAGGCTTGTCTGTTTTTCTAACAAAAACATGTAAAAAAAAAAAAAAAAAAAAGAAAACGAAAAAGAAAATACGTTTCACCCATCACGTTTTTCTCAATTTAACATATACTTTAATACCCATGAAATTTATGAGGATGGGTAGAATAATAATAATGTGGACTTGAAATATAAAGTATTTGTGCCATGAGACACATCAATAAATTCACTAAGAGGACTTGGAGTTTTCCTGAAAGAATCTGAAATGGTTGTTCATCTAATCTTATTGCAAGGGTAAGATACCATATCAAAGTTCTATAGTCTTGTCTGTGTTAAGATGTAACATAAACAGACTGCAAAGTAACAGTTCAAGAATTATGTGTATTTTGTTTGCTGACAGCTGTAGGTTTTGAATATCTAAACACTCTAATAAGGGTTCTCAAAAGCTTCAATTCCCACCCCCTCCACTTCTAGCCTACCATCTAAAGGTGGGGAGAAAAAAATGGTAAATACAACAAAGGGATGTGGACCTGTTTAGAAGCAGTTCCTTGGAGCGATTCCAATCTCCATTTGTCAGGATACCTACAATCCAATTTAATAGTGTCAGGATACTAAACACCAATCAGCAGTAGTGGCATAATCCAGCAGTAATCACCAGGCCTCTGCCTAATCAGCAGGAGTCAGATGGAGCAACCAGGACCAGCTTGGATGCCAGGAGAAGGTCTCTACTGTGCCTCACTCAATGAAGCCAAGATCAGCAAAGATGAAGATTTGAGACAAACAAGTATTGCAAAGCTAGCTATGCAAGCCTGTCAATGTCTGTTGACTCCTATTTATACCTTCTCTAAGCATCACATGTCCTCCCGTAGGTCTTGCCTCAAGAAAATCTCTCTCTCTCTCTCTCTCTCTCTCTCTCTCTCTCTCTCTCTCTCTCTCTCTCCCTCCCTCTGTCCCACCATATTAATTTCACAAAATCATGGGTTTCATTATCATACACTTATACATGTATACTGTGCTTTGATCATATTTAGAACCCACAGCTCTCTATTGTTCTTTCTTTGCTTTTGATATTCCAGTGCTTCATTCCAAGTACTTTATTCTCTATCTTCATTTATAAAATCTAGTTATAACTAGAAATAATGTAATGCGGCTCTTTCTGATTCTTCCCTATGTATTCAACATGTTTAGACTATTTTTTTTTAACAAATGACACGGTTTTCTTTTTACTAGATTTCAGAATATACTCTGATGAAACTAGAATTCTCTTCTATAGTCACTCAAGATTTTTTTCAAGAAGAAATCACGGCACAAAAGAAAGACACTGCTCTACAACTAAAACAGACCAGAATTGACTGACTTCTCTTTCTCTATACATAGTCTAGATTCCATTTGCCCTTTAATATCACATACACTCACCTACGCAGCTTAACCACAGGCAGGGTTTGTACTAATTTTCTGTCTCTTAACTACATGGTCATATTGTTTCTAGGCTTATATATAGCTTGTATCTCAGTTGACTCAGAGAGAATGTTAATATATAATAAAAATGTCGATTTCTAGTTTACATAAAACCCATATCTTAATCCAGATACTTCTATTTCTAATCATTGTCTTCAATCTTTCATTTCAATATTTTCCTATCAGGACTTCTAGTCAGGTATGAAAGCTATTGAAAATTAAAATTTTGTACAGACACTACAATTGCATAAAGTTATTTTATTCCACATGAAATAAATTGATAAATTCACTAAGCTAATCTATTGGAAAACGATTCCTGTTCAAAAAAAAAAAAAAAAAAAAAAAAAACCCTCAGGTGCTACCACAACTGAAGAAACAGTACAGGAGCTATGTATAGTCACCTTGTCTCATTAGAAACTGGTGTTCAGTTCTTTCACACGGCTATATTTCACAGGTCAAAGCTAAGGTGCAGTGGAGGTTGACTCTGCTCTGGGTTGGGGACAGAGGCATTTTGTTTCTGTGCTGTCATTCTGCTTGTGCTCAATCTCATTCAAAACATTGTATATTGATTGATTATCCATTAGATGTATTAGGCTCATAATTGCATGCTTCTGGGAAAGTCTATCCTTGGCTGCAATGCTATGAATGAGAGCTGTCTCTATTTCTTATATATTTCTTCTCCATCAGGATTTGATTGCTTGTCAGGAGTACAGTGTACAATCTACACACAGTAAATAAATGAGGATTCCATTGGTATTGCTTTAAAAACAATGAAATTCCTTTTTCTGCAGAGGATTTGTCAAATTCTGCATGATCTCATGTTTGATCATTGGCCCCTCCGACAAGTATCACATGTTCAAAAATAGCCATGTTACCCAAATCACAATCTGGACTTTCCCAAATTTTTATGTCCTGAAATCCACTTAAATATTTACAAAGGACCTATTAAAAGGTGTCTGTGACCATAACAGAGAGCTCTCAAAAGTAGAAAAAATCATTATTCCTAATAATAACAAAAATGCAAATCAAAACAAATTTAAAATTTCATCGTATGCATGTCAGAATGGGAAACATCAACAAACCCACTCCCAACAAACCCTATAGGGTTTGTGTGAAATATGGAATCTCATTCATTGTTGAAGGGATTGTCAACTTATCCAGACTCACTAGAAACCATGACTTTGTAAACAGGAGATGAACAAACAACAGTCTAATTAAGGTTGATAAGAGAAAGACCAAGAAGACTCAATCATAGAGAAGAAACTATAGGAAATCAAGGAATGCTGACATCTGGTGAAAGAGTCTTCCTTCGGGGACAGAACATCATTTGGTTATCATATAGCAAATGGTCAGGTTTAAAAATATACCTGTAAGTAACATTATACAAACTTAGCAGGTTGTATGTATTAATTTAGAAATATATATATATATATATTATAGATCTAGATATATGGATATAGATATTATATAACAATGGAGTAAAATGCCAAGAGTTAAGAGAAACAAAGGAGGGATATATAAGAAGTTTCGGAGTAAGAACAGGAAGGTGAAAATGTTGTAATTATATTGTAATATAAATAGAATTAAATAAAACAAAATCAAATGGTACTTATACTATATATGATGGAGGCAAGCCAGAGATACCTGAGACTCCATCTCCTAAAATATAAACAATGAGAGAGGAGAGAGAAGAGGAGAAGACAAGAGAAGAAAGGGGGGAAAAAGAGGAAAGAGACAAAAGCAATGATAAAGTAAGTACAATTGTATAATTTTAATAGAGCATGAAAGACATTTGTCAGTTGAAAAGAGAAAACCCAGAGATACAGTTACAGAAATATGCCTGGTTAGTTTTGAAATGTTACAAAGTAACTTAAGAAAAGATGAGCCATATTTTGCATACATGTCTAGGAGATTTGAACACCTGCAGACAAAACCTGGGATTCAACCTTTCAAAATTTTTATACCATATTAACTGAAGTATACCAAAAATTAATTATTTTTTAAAAATGTGGAGCAAAATCATCAAGCTATATGACTGTCAAAAATGTACTTAGATTGGACCATTTTGAAAAAAGAGTTATCCAACAAAAATTAACTAGTCTTCATCAACAGTAAATATTTGTCTTGTCTTTGAAAGAGCCTGGCAAAATGAGTTATATTTACAAGGTGAGGCACTGTTGAGAAAAAAAAAAGAAAAAAAAAAAGAATTCTAAGCATTTGCATTTAATTAAGTAGATCCAGAAATTCATCAGAAGGAAAAGTCACCCCCGGACCAAAATTATGCATTGTATAATTTAAATTGTAATGTATTAACAACTAATTATTTCTTGCCAGAGGTAAGAACTGTGATTGTGAATGTAATTGAACAAAAAAGGTATTGCTCTAAAATAACAGAAAAAGATAACATTTTACATTTTCTTCTAGTCTGAGGGATGCAAAAACCTACATTATAAATTGTCAACTATTGTACTCATTGGAATATACATGAGGTAGCGATTTTTAAATTTTTCTCTTTCATTTTCTACATATTCTGTGTTTGTATATACTTTGTGTTTTGGGGACAACTACCCACATTTATCTCTCTTCTGCTCAGTTTCTCTTGCCTGCTTCTACCACCACTATTCTCTCCCGACTTCATGTGTTCTCCTTTGGTTTAATGGACTGAATACCAGTAGCTCCACCAGGATGTGTATAGACAGATACAGGCTCACCTACTTTAGAATGGATTGCCTCTTAAAGGCCACAGACTTGAAGAAAGCTTACATTTGCTCTTGTAGCAGGCTACAGTGTCCATATTTTCTCAGCTACAGTTGGGATTTCATGAGCACATTTTCCCTCCAAACTGACACTTGGGCGAAATCATGTCCACATCATTTGCATGTTGTCACAACTGCTGCGAGTGGATATTCACGACTGCCCTGTTGTGTTAGTGATAGTGATCTTTTGTTATAATTACAGGTCTGGCTTTTACAATTTTTCCATCCCTTCTCCTACAATGATTCCTGGGTCTTTAGAGAAAGAGATAGGACAGAATAATCTCATTTAGGGTTGAAGTCTCCAAAATTGCTAATTATCTGCACATTAACCAGTTGTGGCTAGAACCATTTGGTGCTACCTGCAGGTACAAAAGTTGCTATTATGTGTAAAAGCTACAGAACAGTTTTGATTTCTGTTTGATGGAATCCTTTACTATCGTATGGAGACTAATCAATGGGTAAAGAGACAAGTTTCCAAACCTGATAACCTGAGTTCTTTTGCAGAGCTCCAGGTAATAGAAGGAGAAAACCAAATTACCTTCCCCCTCTCTCTTTTTCTCTTTCTCCTTTCCTATATACATACATACGATGTCACAGAAACACAGGGGCCATATTATATAATTAAAATATAAAAATAAAATGCTTCTACTAAAAACTAATCAATTTGGAATAAACATAAAAATTTTGCTGATAACCAGGATATAAACTATAATTAATGGTAATATACACACACAAAATGCATAGGATCAGAAATCCCACCAGCAGACCCACTTTCTCAATGAGTTGAAGAATAGTAGTGTTTGCAGCCTTGGGAGATTCAGACAAAACTTTGCCGAACTAGTGCATTCACTTGTTGTGTAGTATTTCAAATTCTGCTAAATGCTTATTTGTCAAATACAGGTTGAATGGAGTAAAGAGATTAAAGATGATGTGTTTGAAATATGAGGTATGGAATATGAAAAAGTTGATTGTGTTTATCTTGTCATAGTTTTCCATTAGGAATATTATCATATGACATGGTCACCAGTCACTGCACTGAATGTTGTGCTAATGCTGTTTTTGCTGGTGAGGAGGAAAGGTGATTATATCTCTTCCAGTTCATGATATCTTCTACAATGATTCCATGTCAGTTGTACCAGATACCTTTCAGAATAGTAAATGACAATAGAACCAGTGGTACACATGCCACATTATCTTTCATCATAGGTCATCTTGATTTCCCTTTTATTTAGATAAAACTGTTGCAAAAGAAAATGAACTGTCATTGACAACTAATTCAAGAAACAAGTTAACAGAAGTTTTAAAAGCAGAATACATTTAAGTATAATGGTATTTTAAATAATTTTGCTCTTTCTCTATCACCAGAAACCAAAACTATTGTTGTTATTTGGTCTCAGTGGACTCTGGTTATCTTGAAAACCACAGTATATATAAAACCTCACAGAGTCTTCATGATTTTAATATCCCTTTGTCTTTTGATGTCCACAATAAATTTAGACTAAACTTTTATATATATATTTGTATAAATGAGAATTTTTTTTCTAAAGTTGGCAGATAGATATACCTGTAAATCTTACTGAAGGTAAAATAAGATTTAAAGGAAAATGGTTATAAAATTAAATAATTTTATTTAATTAAGAATATTAATAAAATATTCCACATTTGTGGATACAAATACTAAATAAATACTAATCTGTTTTTCAGATATTCCAGTATTTGTTTTATATTTTAGAGAAATAAAATACTTTCATATCAAATCAGTTAAGTTCTCTGATTTGAACAATTATTATAGTTTTCGAAACTCAAAAGTGAAGAGTTTCATAACTTACCATTATTATTTAGCTTGGATTTTAAAAGACTTAATTAAAACACTTATCATCTACTGAGGAATCACTGATTGGTTTTGAAAACAATTCATTATCCAAAGCAATCTCAAGTGAATTTAGAGATATGCAAGTGAATGCAGTGGCATGCTGGGAAAATGTGGAAGAAGAAAAAAATGTTTAAGTATTAATTTTTTAAATAGTGAGATTAAAATTAAAGGACTGTGGTGACTGTATTTAATGTGACTTGTGTTATGTGATCTGAAAGCCTGGATTTTTTTCCATGTGTTCATGTTTTTTATATTAATTGTGGAGATTATAATAATTGTATCATTTATCCTCTTTTTTTCATCACATTAAACCCTCTCATACAAATCTCTTTGATTTTTCAATATTATGGCCATTTTGTTCATTAATTGTGTTATATACATGTAATGTTATATATATATGTATATATATGAGCCTATGTATATATACATATATATTTATATGTTTTTATATATACAAATATTATATATACATAAAAACAATTTTATCAGTCTGCATAATGTTTTTGAAGATATATTTTTAGGACTAACCATTTGATGGTAGATAACCAATTGGTGTGGTCTTCCTTAGGGAACTTAATACAGGACCTTGCTGTATAACTCCATGATGGACTCAAATTAAGCACAACACAAATTATATTTTTTCATTTAATTTTCTTTTTATTGAAGTATAGTTTCATGCAAAATACTGTAGACATTCAAATGGTACAATTTGATAAGTTAGAACACATTGCTATGTACTCACGACATCATCATCTCAAACAATATATAAAACATGTTTATATCTCTCATAAATTTTGTGTCAATTTTAGCACTTCCTTTCGTTATAATTATTGCTGATTTATGAAAGCATAAAAATGTACATGTGGATGGAATATTACATAATGTTTTCATATTAAACACATTTTGCATACTTTAAAGACAGGTTAAAATATCTACCTGCCAAAACACTTATCTTTATTATGATTATAGAATTGGTATTCTCTTCTCTAAAACTGTTGAGTTTTAACATTAAAGGTATGCACCATTATGCTTAGCTATAGTCATCATTGTCATGTGTGTGTCTATGTGTGTGTTGCTGCTGTTAAAATTATTTGTTCTGGCTTTTCTTTTTCTTGTATTTTATTACTTCATAATTAATTATTCGGTTTTCTTGAAGCTTTAGGTAAGAGAACACTTGCCACAATAACATCTGTCAAAATCACTGGCCACCAATGCTTCAGCAGCGCGTTCACCTGAAGATAGCTTCTAACAATCATGACTCATTCCACCTGTTATAGTCTCTCGGGAAAGCAAATCTAACTTTTTCCTCTGCTCATTTCTCTGAGGAATAGTGCATGGTAATTTCTTTCTATTTTTAGTATCATCATACTACTTCAGCACAATGTGAATGTGTTTTGAATCCTGTTTGAACAGGTTGTAGTCGAACAAAAATATTTCCATCTTCCAACTGATGGTCAGAAACAAAAAGCAAAAACAAATAAACAAAAAATAAGATTTTGGAGATCTCAAAACATTTCTTTTATAATCTAGACCTTGACTTTTACCATTTTCTGTAAAGCCTGTGGTCCAATCTCAAAGATGATTTTCTTCCCTATAAGGGTTTTTATGAAAATCTTCTTGTAGGCAGCTTCACCACAGAGAGTGAAAGAGAAATCTATTTTAGCTTTTGGAATTGATAGTACATTATTGTCAACTGTAGCAACCCTACTGTGCAAACAGTACACAGTACTTCTTCTGTGTAAACTGTGACTTGGTCATCATTGACCAGAACAATGTTAAAAGGTAATTACATAGGTTATACAATTTACTGAAATTAACTATAAAAAAAACCTTGAATGACAGTTGAATGACATTTTAAGTTTAGAATACAACATAATGTGGCAAGTATGTATTTGCTTAAAGATATTTTAGTGTGTGTGTGTTTGTGTGTGTGTGTGTGTGTTTTATGTGGGCCAAGTTCTTGAATGTGTCCATGAAGGTCAGTGTACATTGGATCATCAGCATTGGAGTTTTAGGATGTCTAAGCTGCCAGATGTTTAAAAACAACACATGTCCTTTGCAAATGCAGTAAATGCTCATAATTTCTGAGCCAACACTCTAGTCCCAAGTATATATTTTTCTACTCCTACTACCAACACCAATGTATTGAATGATTCCATCACCTCATAAAGTCATCCCTCAGCCCACAGGTGAATGTAAAAAATTTGGGTTAGAAGTATAGGTGTGATTTTTAAAAATAAAATTATGCATTTTATTTTTACTTTTTTTTTTTTACTTTTTTTTTATTTTATTATTACTGCTGTGTAATGTGATGCAATATACTGTGTTTGATGGTGTTAATATAGGAGTTTATTTTGTTGAGAAGCATTGACAACATTACTACAGTACACATTTTATATTCATCCTAGGTTAACAGACATTAGTTTTACTTGTCATTTTACTGGTATGACTAGTGCATGCATGTTTCTATTAGTCTGCTCTCATTGGTATTGTTTAGGTCTTAGTCATGCTTAAGAGGCTAAGTGCTTCTTAGCTATTAGTAAAATTGGGATGAATAATTTTTTTCAAGGTGAGTGCGCCTTCACAGTTATATCTCTGTAGCAACGAATATTTAAAATCCTGGCACAGAGCTTCTACCCTACCTTTGGTTGTTGAGTTTCTGGATGAAAGACACACAGAGCATTTTTAATTTTAATATACTTTCTGCAGAATAATAGTTGGGAAGCTGCCTATCTTCCATGCTGTTAGAATCTTCTTTCCTATCGATAACCCCCAGTAATTATGTTTCATCTGGGCTGCTCTCAATTCCAACTGGGAAGCCCTCTGGGTCACATTTTTATGGCTCAGCTATACCATGGTGACTTCTCTCCCTCCTGCATGTTCTTCTTTTCCTTCTCCTGCAAAGTTTTTTTCCTCCTGGTCTTAAGCCTGGTAAACTCAAATCCGTCTGTATTCCTTTGCCCAGCTATTGGCTGATGACATCATTATTTATTAACCACAATTAGCTGGGAGCAAAATCACTCAGTGTCTTACATGCAGACTCTCTTCTCTGGAGCACCAGCCTTGAGGTCCTCAAATTTAGCATTACAACACAAGCAGCCATAGGCCAAGCCATGACATATCTCTTTGTTATATTTACTAGGATTTGTTTTGTTTGAAATGACAAAATGCCTAACAATTAAAAAGAGAAATTACTTCAACAATCATTGCTGACACAAATAGCATATGTAATAAAAAAGAATGTTTTCTTGTGTCAAATTATTCTAAATAACTAATAAAATAATACAAATCAATGGAATATTATCTAAGCTCCAGAAATTGCTTAATAAATATGCTGCTCTATTGACTTTTATCTATATATGATAGCAATATTCTTATTGATTTTAACACAGCTTTTGTAGCAGTGAGTTTTTAGCTATACTGTTTTGGCTCCTTGTAGGGAGGGTCACACGGGTGAACTCGCTCAGGATCTATTTGGATGCATGAATGAAACACACACACACACACACACACACACATGCCAGTTAATTTAAAATGCCTTGGCTAAGTAAAAGACTGGGTACTCTAAACCTTGCCCTTCTATCCCAGGACCAATCAGGAAAGTAGCCAGTGACCACTTAAATAAATTTTTACATGGCTAGTCGGGTTTCTCTCCTATAGATCTAAATCTGATCCTCTCCCACCTCATCATGGCAATACCCTCTCCTTTTTTTCCTAGTCTCTAGCTTATGCAAATATAAAAGTCCTGCTATGTTTCTGTTTACCCAACCATTAGCCACTGGCTTCTTCATTTATTTGTCAAAAAGGCATTGGAGAAATTGGACTTCAGCATTTGGATATGCAGATTCCCAATTAAATCAAAGCATTAGAACCAGTCTCCAACACAGCTTAATTTATTTTAACTGAATTGAATACATTTTAATTATTATAGATCTTTAGTAATACTTTCATTTGGGATATTTAAGCATTGCAATGTTGCTTTTTAAAGATTACTTTATTTTTTCTCTCTCTTTATTACTATATATTTTGTATGCTTGAAGCAATGTTTGTAAATATTATAGGACTTAGAAACTGACAGCTTAAACAGAGTCCTGAGGTTTTGATGGGCTAGCTTATGACTCCAGGGCAGAGTATTATCAACCTAGGTAGAATAACTTCAATAGATAGATAGATAAATAGATAGATAGAGGTATATCCATAACATATATACACAAATATAACATATATATATATATATATATATATTCTACTTAATTTTATTTATTTATTTTCATTTATTTATTCACATTACATTCTAAAAGCTGTCTCATTCTGTACCCCAAACACAGTCCTTCCCCTCATTCCTCCCTCCCCTTCTCCTCTGAGAGGGTGGAAGCCCTGCCTTGATTTTCCCCAACCCTAGCACATCAAGTCTCTGCAGAGATAGGCACATCATCTCCCATTGAGGCTAGGCAAGGAAACAAAGTGTTGAAGCAAACATAGAGCCATATTTTCTTACAGCCTTTTAGATTAGTTTTAGTGGTTTTTTTACTCCTCTGTCTCTCTTCATCAACACCCTTCTTTCCATCCCCAATTATAATCCTCTGCCCCAACTTTCACATCTCCTCTGTCCTGGCACCTGTGTGCTAATATCTGCACATCTGCAGTCCACCCAACCCCCACACACAATAGTGCATTTTTCCTGGTTTCTACAGATGAAATATTTCCGGCTAAATATTCAGAGCAAGGATCCAAATACCAGAGAACATGTAGTATTGATCTTTGGAACTCAGTTATTTCACTCTGTATAGATTCTCATTCCTCTCATCAAACTGCAACTCTCTCTTCTTCACAATTGGATAGAATTCCACTGTGTATTTGTACCATATATTTATTCAATGCTGAAATATATTTATATTGTTCCCATTTCACAGTTATTGAAAATAGAGTTGCACTCACCAAGCTCCAACTATACTATGAAATAAAAATGATATATATGCATATTCATGTAGAAAATATTTTAATTATATCATATTTAATCTGAAAATCTACTAGATTACTTATTTAGCTAATAACAGATGCCAACAAAGATTGTTTATTGCAATTTTGTCATCTTTATTCACAGAAAGATGCATGTTGTTGAAATTGTATGAATAAAGTTAAATGTATTTTATAGGGCATATCATCTTATGATATAATTTACTGTGCAATGATTTTCAGGTTTATTCTTAATCATATATGACTACTTGCTTTACTGCTAGATAAAATATTAAATTTAGTATGGATATTAGTAGTTATCAATTATACATTAAATTAATTATATTTATACTAAGAACATTTCCACATATGAAGGTCTCTTAAACAATTTTATTTCAATCTTTCTCTTCTCATACCTGTCCTTAAGAGAAGAAAAAATATTGTTTAACCTTTATTTTGTCACTGTGCTTTAATGTAACTCTGTCATTGGATCTGCTGTCACTCAGGTCATAATAGCATGAACATCACTGAGGGCTCACAGAAATATGAGTCCCCATAGGCATTTTTTCATTTGCTGTCTTCCTGGGAGTGAGATATTTTACATCATTCTCATATCAGAGAGTATGACATACATTCATATATTTTGTTTTCTGTATTGCAATAATATTAATGTAAAAGATGCTGTGAATTTTAGAGAAGAATGGTGGGGATATTTGAAACTGAAAGTCATTTGATATTAAAATCCTGACATGGAGAACACTTAGAGAGGAAAGCTGGTTAGAAGGCTAGTACATAAATTTTGTCAACTTTGTGGTATATAATGTGAAATATCCAAGTAAAAAAAATCTGAGTCAACAGCTGAAAAATGTGCCCGAAGACAAAAATCTAACTCTCTATATGATCTGTGTGGTACATAGATGCATTTGCATGGTAATTATGAATATTGTCAAATATTTCTCAATGAAGATATGTACAGTGAAATGACAGGCTCAACCTTTGCGACACTCCAACATTCCTATTTCTGTCTTCCAGACCATATAATATATAATAAATATATTATTTTATTAAACAAATAATAAATATATAAACAATATATTTATTATTAACAATTTTATTTATGACTTTTTGGTTCTTGCTTGAGTAGTTTTAGATCTATATTCAAGCTCATTAACTTGTATCTTATTAAAATAATTCTGTTATGAGCTACATTTACTCATTTATTTTACAACCTGATACTTAATAGCTACAATTAGGTCTACTGAATATTGTTTAGAGAAATCTTTATCTTTTCATGCCCCATAAAAATATGTGTGTTTCAGATTGTAGTTTTGTTGATATAGCTGTTGCTATAATAGGAATAAGTTTATAATCTGTTATATTCCATTACATAAGTATTCTCAGTCTTAAAATTTTACTTGAGAGCATTTTTTCATGCAAATCAAGTAGTACAGTGGATTAAATTTATGTTTGTCCACTTATATTCTAGTAAGTCATATATGACCCAATACATAGATAATTGCATAAATTTAATCCTATTTTGTTCTGGCATTATTTCCCAGTACCTATGCAAATTAAAAAATCTAAATCTCAAGTGAAAAAATTTTAAACAAGGTTAACTTGTCTCCCGAAATGTTCTTTTCCTATGACATATACAGTCACTCAACATTTAATAAATTATATTATCAACTAATTAACCAACATATGACATAAAGGTTAAAAACAAAATACTCCATAAGAAGATTGCCGTCAAGATTTTTGAATTACTTTCTTCATTATTGGATTTCTATCAGTACAATAGAAATTCAATTATTCTGATTTGTTAACATTTATTATAACCAGATTCTTTAAATTCTTATATACTGTAATAACTATATACTATAGCAATACCTTATTTACTTTAAAATTTAATTTTTCTAATAGGAAACAAACTCCTGATGCCATATTAGTATTAATTGCTATTAGAAATATTGATGGCAGTTTCTTGCAATGACATCCATTGAAATGTTGGTTATGTCTGTCCACAAAACTTCCAAAATATTACAGACTATTGCTATTGCCCTGGGTTACACCAAGAAGTGGAAGGTAAGTCCCTACTGCTAAAGACACCACACATTTCAGGCACAAGTCCTAGAGAACCCAGAGATGGAACTGGCCTTAAGCCTCTTACCTAGCTTTCATGATATCAGAAAGTGACATGCAAGCTTTATTATAACCATCAAAAAGCTTAAAACAGGATTACCCTTTACAATATTATTTTATGCTTTCAAGTTTCTAACCTAAAATTTTAAAAAAGCATGAGGTAAAAATTCTTTGTTTTCCATAAGCAAGTAGCAGTTTTTCAAACACTAATACTAAGTGCTTCATTTTTTTTTCTGTTCAAAAGAAGTAATATTATACAGAGTAGGGTGTGTGTGTGTTTAAGACAAAAGTCAGTTAAAAGAAAAGAGGCCATGAATTTGAAAGAGAACAATGGAAATGTACTATAGTAAAGAAGTTTGGAGGAAAAAAAATGGCGGGTGAATGTATTGTAATTATAGTCTCAGCAATTTTAAAAATGAAATATAAAAATAAAGATATATCTACAATAAATCATAGGTACTTAATGTGTGCATGTTTGCAAATAGAAAATGAGGTTTTTATTTACCTATATATAGGTTAGCATGTGAGTGTTTATAAAAACTTTGTCACAAAAATTTAAAACTAAAAAACTCCATTATATAGTAAACATAAAATAATAGACAAATAAATTATAATATATCACCTCAGGAATTAAGATGAATTGTAAATTAATTCATGAAGAAAGCATTTCTTGCAGCAATTTAGAGCAGTGTGTAATATACATTATTAAGCTTTAGATAATTTTAGACAAAAATGCTCACAACCACACAAGAGACACAAAGAGCATAAGCAGTTGTCAGGCAATTGAGCAAGCAGGACTAAATGAGGTAATATTTACAAAAGGGAATAAGAAAATGGCATTTTTATGATAATGGATATCTACATTAGGTTGGTCAGAAATGCGTATCTCTGTGTGCATGCATACACATATATCTCTTCTCCTGGGCTTCTCAGAAACTGAGGTGACAAAATAAATGAGATAAATTAAGTCTGTCTGCATTAGGAAAACAAAAGCTTGCTAAATTCAACCTGTGACATTTGTGTTCCACAAGGAATCAAATATAGGCTTGTGAGCTGAAAAGATTATGGTGGAAAAGATAAGTCTTTGTGGGGACTGATGGGAGTAAGTTGGAGGAGGAAAGCTATGCTGGTTGAGCCAGAGACTCAGAAGTGATTCTTTATTTTTTTTTCCGAATTTTTCATGTGTTGCAAATAAAGTCATGATGAGATAAGGTCCCAACTGTTCATCAAGCCTATGCCACCTGATTGCTGCAGGAATTGGTCTAGTTCAATGCTTCCTGTGGATTATGGATCGAAGATTGGATTTCTACATGGTCTTAAACATTGTTGCTTATTGCTTTGTCCACTCAGTGCCTCATCTCTCTTCCTGCCTCTGTGTCTCTGTCTCTCTGTCTCTCTGTATGGATGTGTCCTCTTGTTTTTTATCTTCCCCATTTTGTATATAAGGACACACATGTTTGGGCACATATAAATATGCCTCAATATGTGAAATTGAGATGCTGTGTTTTATATACAAACCATATGTAATTATATATAAATGCATTTAAGTATCACTAATAGAGGACATAAACTTAGGCAGGAAGAATAATAAACAGTGATCAAGAAGGAAAAAATTCTTTTATATTTCTAGTCTGACAATATACTGCACTTAAATATAATTCATAACACAACCACCATCAAAATGTTGTCTATTTAATAAGAAAATTCTTCAAGTGCTAGGTTTTGTTATATTCCCTAAAGTTACCTTTTAATCCAAGACTCTTTCTCAGATGACTTGAAACTGAAATTTAAACTCTGCCCATGTCTTTGAATGTGTCTTTTTACCTTTAAATTTTTGTTTTATTATTGTTGAAATAATATGTTTTAAAATTATATTTGTTTCTTTTTAGTTTTATTCCAAGTGGATACTGAAAGATATTTAAAAAGGTTAGTACATTTTAATGGACATAGCAAAAGTTTATAGTGTTTAAATTTAAATAAAATAAAAATAGGTAGTAGTAAAAACAAAACTGGCTCTTTGTGAAGATTATGAAGGGAAATACTGATGATATAGGGGTGAAAATAAAAGTCATGTTATACAGCCACATTGGGCATTTAGGACACAGTTATGAGGTTGGAGAAAGCTCACTATTGAGAGCTCATTGTGGGTAATTTCTTATCATTAATGGTTTCTAGTCTATGCTCAGACTAAAGCACATATGTAAATCCACAAAGCCAAATATTGATTTACAATAAAAATGCTTGTGTGTTCAACAAGAGATAATTTATGCCTGATAGTGTAAACCTATACAATTACACAGAAGTAGTGACGTCATGGATCTCATAGAAGTTACAGATACCAATTGCCTAAGCCATCAGGACCCCAATTACATTCTAAGCATTTGTCATTTAACCGATAGGTAAGTACAGCCCTCATCCTTCATCAAGGAAACTTCTCCTTGAAATAGACAAAGACCATTACAGAAGACCAGAACTACTCATAATGCAGGGCTTTAGGAGTTGATACATCTACAAACACATGTCACACCCAAGGTTCAGGGAGCACTGGGGAAAACAGAAGGGGTTGGGGAGATTTTTAAGAGTCAAAGGTACAAGTATTTTACTGTGAGGCTGAATCTAATAGTGATTTTTAAGCTATTCCTCATCAGTTCCACCACCATGACTGCCTAAAACATGAGGTGAACAACGGCAAAAATAGGTATGTATACTAAATTGGATGGAAAATCCATTAGCTCCCAACCCTACACAAAAAGCTACAGGCAACTAATGAATACTGAGAGTAGAAAAAATAGTCTTTCCCAGGAAAAAGCCACAAATTGGTTATCCAAACAAATGGTCATCTGGACAACATGTACATAAAAGTACCATTATACAATCTGAGCATGTTTTGTTTATTTTATATATATGTATGTATGTATATGCATATATATATATATATATATTCACACAACAGCAATTAATAAAAATGGAGGTCATGAATTTAAAAAGAGTAAGGAGGGGTATATGAAATGGTTTGAAAGAATAAAATGAAAAAATTATATAATTGCATCTCAAAAAATAAAATATTAAAAAATAAAATCTCAAAATATAAAAAAACATTTTTAAAGGCTGAAAGTTTTCACAGCATCATCATGTTAGTTGCATCCTGTCCATTTGTTTCTATAAATCACTTTTCTTCTTATAAAAACAAATATATCTTTTATGTATATGCCTTGAACATTATGCATATTTTGTGTAACCACAGGCTTTTCTATGCTCATCCAAGTTTCCCAATATAATGACTCTGATACTTTTTATACATGAATAAAATCTTTGGCTTGTTCCCACTCGCTAGCAACTCAGCTGTCTCATTTTTTTATTATAAGTCCTGTCGTATAGTTAGTTAACATTCCCCATGTTAACGTGACTGTCTTACTCAGTGTTGGGCAAGTCTCTTCCCACACCAAACTCTGTTTCAGATTTCCTTCTCCCTACTAGATCGCCCACCTCCTATTTCCTGCCTCAGGTCATTGGGCAATCTGCTTTTCATTGATGTTTCCAGATGGTACACAGGAGATTCGCTCTACAATTCTGAACCTAAAAATGCTGTCCAGTTCATGAGTAGAAAGTAGAAAGTAATGAATGTCTTCACTCAAACAGATTCTTCTCTGCTTAAAAAATTATAAATAAACCTTTTTGATTTCTGTATATCTGAAGAAAACAACAACAACAAAAAAACCCACAGGTAATTGCTGAATACCAAAATTTCTCAAGGTTTTAATGAAGAGTAGAATGTCTAATTTTTATATATTTATTCATTTTCACATATGGATTTCATTTAAACATCATTCAATATAAAATTCATTCATTTTAATTTTTATTTTTATTGTTGAGACAAAATCTCACTTGGCATTCAGTATGTATACCAGATTTGGCCTGGAACACAAAGATATCAACCTGCTTCTCTCTTCTGAGTTCTGGGATTAAAGGTATGTACCAATTTTCTTGGCCTAACTTTATTTTTGCAATTTATTAAAAATGGTAAGTAGTGAAAATATGTGGTTTCTAAATTAGCATATATATTTAATTATTGATTAAAATAATAGAAATGATAGAAATGTTTGAATTGTCATATTAGGATGCTTTATAAATTTAAATAGTGTTTTTATAGGGTTCACTGTTTCCTGTATTACTTTAAATTACCACTTCTTATTCTAATAGCCATTCTATAAGTATAAATAATCAGTTTAGTTTCTAGAAACCAGAAAATGAAGTCACAGACATGTGTTTAGGCTAAGTGTCCTATGGGGAGATAGAAGCAGTGAATTCACTAAGGTAGCACTTGGTTCCTGTCTCATAGAGTTCAACAAAAGTACACTTGGACAGAGATTGACATGATGGTTCTTATGAAAGCAAAATGTTTTATGTTAGTTGGGTATGGTGCCTTATAAAATAATGTATTTTATTCATTATTGCTTATTGTGGAATTCCATTCATATATGATGGTAGCTAATTAAGGAGGTATAATATTGAATTTTCATGTGATGACTTTGTTTGAATGAAATTATGTACTACAGTCATATACATACTTTTTATACATGCATTGTGTTAAAATATTTGCTTCTTACACTTTAAAATTGAAATAAAACTTCGTATGTTTGATATCTTTATTTGCTGATATAATGATTATTGATTACTTGACTAGAAAACTTTAATACATAGAACATTGACAGGTTTGTATACTTTGCTTTGGTTAGAACAAATGTAAACTTTTCAGCATTGTCATTATTGTAATTTTAGGGATAGCTATATCCCTAAATTACAAACAGTATATATTTTGGTTTATCTGATGAATTTCAATCTACTTTTTTCTTCATGACTTTCCTTTTTCATAAATTCTCATTATACACATTTAAAACTATTCATAAATATTTGAGAAAAACTAATAAATAATCAAGACTATTTGCAAAGAATAATCTTAAGAATTTCTTTCTGAAAAAAAAAAAAAACACCATGATTATCTTTAAATACTTAGTGGTTGGGTTCATGGGTAGATACAGTCAGCAGAAAAATTAGCTGTGTAAATAACCAGAAAATATGTCGATGGCAAAACATTAGAAGATTACAAAAAAATGTAACTGCTTCTACTCCTGCATGGCTACCTCTGAGCTCATTCTGACATATAGCATAGGCATCTCTGGCTGTTTCTGACTTTCAAGAAGCCTTTGTTCTCTTAGCTACATGGTACAGTAACTCAGTGTGGTTTAGAGCACCATAAACTCAAAGGTAGATGAGCGACTCAAAGAGGTAACAATATGCTTTGGGGAAAAGTGAAAGATAACTTGCTGTATATGCATACATTCTTAAAGTCATAGAAGTCTGCTATTGGGTAGAAACAGAGAAATGGATTCAAAGAAACAACAAATAAATAGCCCCAAAACAGGCCAGCGTAACTTCATTTATATCATTAGAGCACGCAAGTGCAAACCAGACCCCAAATACTAGTAACCTCACAAGCAGAAAATATTCTCATGAAACAGTATTCTTTTACTTGCAACTTTCTATGTTTTATAAAAATTCTGAAAAACCATATATTTAATTTTAGATAACATTTAGGTAATGGTATATTAAGAATAAATCATATTGAAAGTATGGTAAAATCACTAGTTCTCTTAACAAAAGTATTATTTAAATTATAATTACATAAATATACAACATGTAAATATGTTATTATATAAATTCTTACTATTTAAAGATAACTTGGTACAACTATGTTCAAAATAAAAGTTTGAAATAGCAATCTCGTGCCAGTAGCAACTTAAATTCCCAATTCTATAAGGACTTTTAAGGGAATAGCTTGTTAAATCAGAAAACCATTCCTAGACTTGGATCTCTAAATAAATTTATCATTGTATCTCTAGATAAATTGATTGACAGTGGTGTAATGATATTAAATAGAGAACTAAGACTAAAATATTGAAAGTGGAAACAATTTGCTTTTTCTCATATACATTAAAGCTAACTGATATAAATGCAAACTTAATGAAAATATGTGTGTTAGTATGAACATCAACATGTTGGCAGCCAAAGCACATGGCTTGAACCTGAAAATGGACCCCCAGACAAAGTTATTAAATTAACAGGCTGGCAAGCCAAGGATGGGTAAGATTCTGCACATAGCCTTACCAACCTAACACAGAAATGCATTGCTTTTGATAATGCATATTACACAATAGGTAAGGAAGGCGTTCTTGTCAGAATGAACTAATACAGGCTCAGTCTTGTTAATGAAATAAAAACAAAAGGGGGGAGAGGCGGAGAGCCTTTGAGGCTGCTTGGCAAGAATCTGACATGGGCCAAGGACAAGGAAATGGGCTGCTTGGCAGAAATATGACATTGGCCAAGGACAAGGAAGTAGGCTTCAGGCAGGATTCTGACATTAGGTTAGAACAAAGAAGTAATTTTAGGCAGGAATCTAAATATTAGGCTAGAACAAGGAAGTAGGCTTCAGACATAAAAATGACGTTGGGCTAGGACAGGGAAATAGGCTCAAATATTTTGGTCATCCTGATAAGCCC
Source organism: Arvicanthis niloticus (assembly GCF_011762505.2). Lineage (NCBI taxonomy): Eukaryota > Metazoa > Chordata > Mammalia > Rodentia > Muridae > Arvicanthis > Arvicanthis niloticus. The sequence continues at coordinate 9,365,857 of NC_047674.1, read as the reverse complement.
TTAGAAACAGTGATCATGGAAGTGTTCACAAATTGGGTTTAATGCCTTGCTTGTTTTTTGACTATTTGTGTTCATTGTCTTGCTTGTTCCTTGACTATTTTCATCTATTGTATTGCTAGACCCTCAACCTAGAACTTACCTTAATAATACATGCATGTAATTAAAATGATATAAAAGCAAAAAGGAAGAGGGGGATGGGATAAGGGTTTTTAGATAGGGGAAATGGGGGAAGGGATGATATCTGAAAGGTAAATAAATAAAATATCCAATAAAAAATAAAGAAAAAATCAACATATATGTGTGTTCATTATATACATATATTATATATATATATATATACATATATATATATTGTTTGTTGTTGAAAGAAAAACTTTGATTTTATTAATATCTAAATAAAAATTGATTCATTGTGCCTGAGCCCTTCTCATAGAGAAAATCTTCCTCTAGAAATGGCAGATATGACTATTAAATCAGAGCAAATTAGCAACAGGCCAATACATTAAATCATAATAAATTCATACATTTAGAGAAAGACTTTACTACTTTAATAATAAGAAACTAATGAAAAAGAAAGATGGAGCCATCAGTTTTGAGAGGGAGATTTGGTCAAGGTTTTCTCTTGCATTTTTTTTTTTATTTTCATATTTTTGTATTTCATGCTGTTTTAAAATCTGCAATAAATGGCTACAAAATCTGGAATTTGTCTTATTTTAAATAGGAATAGGTTCTATGTGTTCTCAGAACAAAGAGTAATTCTTCCAAGCCACTTTTCTATAGGGCTGCCTGTACAAGAGGTAGCACCCATGCGCTCCTTCACAGTAGCAGAAGTCTGTTCAAGAACTGAAGCAAGAGTTTAGAATTGATTCTGACCTTAACCTTGGCTATAATTGCCCCAAACCTGTTAATCATGGATAATTCAAGCATGGCAAATATTAAATAATTCTCTGCTAGAGAAGAATCAATATCCTAGAACAGTTGAAAACGATTTCATAAACATGCTCTGGATAAAAAAAAAGTAGAAAAAAAATGGCCCATGCACCCAGCGTTCTGAAGCTAGCATGACTGGTTGCAGTTGAGCTGAAACAATCAACATGAGGTTGATAAAGAAAGACTAGCTGTTTTCCCCAATAGACATCACAGTCTTTTTGGCAGATGGCAGAACTTTTGGTGTAGATGGCTCCAGGATGCTTATGTTGCATCCCTGGGGATCTTTCCAAATTAAATTTTGCCCCTCCTATGCCTGCTGAGAATTCTCCAAGCCTCCTTTCCCAGATATGAGGACTCATTACCTCATGTTGGCTTTCTTCCTGGAATCAAGACACTGACATTTTTATAAAGTTTCAGCATTGTGACAATTGTAGCTCTCAGACAACAGACACATAAAAGAACCTCCAATTATGTAATAACTTTACAGGAAAGTTCTGAGAAACAAAGAACATGCTCTTTTTGAAAGAAATCTTATTGTCTGTACTGTAAACACACACGCAAGACATAAATACTTAGTGTACTGAGTCCCTTACATTCTTCTTTATTGCTGAAGGATGAACTCAAGTAAGAGTTGAGTGAACTGACCCTGGAAAGAAACTTTAACTCTCTCCTGCACAAAACAGCACATACCTCTGATACAAAATACAAATCCCACCACCTGATACAGAAGTTAGCAATTTTCATTTACAAAAATAACTTGAGTAGAAACCCACTAAAATGGGAAAGAGAAGCTCATGAAAGTAGGATAAATATTAGAAAAAACCTGCCATGTGGTCTCCCACATACTTTTATTTTTGATAATTATGGAAATTTGACTTGCAAATATTAGTGAAAGCTTGATATTCTTAAATTCTTTTCTTCCTGTTTTTGTTTTGTATCTTTGTTTGGCAGGCTAACCTAGAAGTCTTAAACTGAAGAACTGTTTGGAGGTAATTTCTTGAGTTCAGCCATCTCAAGAGGGAGTTTCCCCTTGCTGGCAGGATCAAAACTAAGTTCATGTTTCCAGACTCTGGAATTCAATGCCTATCCTGATTCTTCAGATGGTTCACATCTGTCTATTAACCAGTAATGGATGTAAAGTGGTGAGATGCTGTTATCCTCTTATCTTAACCAAGACACACAAATCATAAGTGTGTTGTTTTGACTTAATTGACTACTTGCAGCTTACCTACTCCATTGTTCCCTTTTTCTGAATTCCCAGTTTCTTGGTTCAGTTGACTAAGTGCTGCTTACCCAATCCTTTGATCCTTTATCACTTTAGATTCCAGTTTAGACACCTGGAAGGGAACAAACTGCAAAAGCTGACTAGAGAACTCTGAAACCAAGTGACCTGAATAAGGCCCAGTCACCAATATTAACTTCCATGTATAACAAACCCTATGTTTCAAAATCTGATTGGTCAATGCAATAGCCCATCCTGATGCCCCTAGCTTTGTGTTTGCCATCCTATAAAGATGCTGTACAGTCTCTCTTCAGGAAAGTGGTTCAGATCGTCAACTGGCTACCTCTCTGAATGCTCAGAAAATAAAGCCTCCATTTTAAATGTTCCATGTCTTGGCTTCTCCCCTGAACCTAACAGAACTAAATACGATAAATACAAACATTTTAATGAGAGTTTTAAAGAATCCAAAGAATGTTAAAATTACCAAACAAGAAATTATTTAACAGAATAATTATAGAAAATTTGTGAGAATTGAGAGAAGTTAAAACTGAGACATTGGTAAGAGGGTTCTATATTTTGTCACAATTAGAGATGGAATTAAGTAATTGGATTGGTTGGTTTGTTGATGTCTGGTTTCTTGAATTTTTTATAGATTTTAAGTATTAGCCCTCATTCACACATGTAGTTGCTGTAAGTCTTTCTCCATTCTGCAAACCACAATTTTCTCTTACTAACAATGTCCTCTGCCTTACAGAAGCATTTCAGCTGCATGAGGTTCCATTTATTTAATGTTGATGTAAGTGCCTGAACTATTGTTCTTCTCTTCAGGAAATTGTTTCCCGTGACATTCAAGGCTATTCTTTACTTTCTTTCTTTCTTTTTTTTTTTTTTTTTTATCAGATTCAGTGTATCTGCTTTTATGTTGAGGTCCTTGATCCATTTGGATCAAGTGTATCTGCTTTTATGTTGAGGTCCTTGATCCATTTGGATTAAGTTTTGAGGAGGGTAATAAATATGAGTCTATTTGCATCCTTCTACATGAAGACATCCATTTATTTAGACTGACACCACTTAAACGAAACAAAACAATACAAAGAATCAGTGAAAAACAGTTGCTTCTTTGAAAAATCAACAAGATAAAAAAACCTTATTCAAAGTAACTGAAAGGCAGAGAATAATCTACAATATTTTTTCTTCTTTTATTCTTGGAAAAATTTAGATATGTATGTAATATGTTTAATCATATCACCCTCTCCTTTCCCTTCCTTTACTTAACTCATTATTGAGCCAAAAACATTATCCTCCCAATTTCATGTGCTCTAAAGAAAAGAAAAAAAAAGAAAAGAAAAGGAAAGGAAAGAAATGAAAAGAAAAGAGAAAAGAAACAAGCTTAGTGCTAATTGTTATGGGCATTAGTAATGCAATCAACTGGAAAGGGAAGCCTCTCACCATATTTTTGAGGAAAACTGGCTCTCCCTCCCGCAGCAGCAGCTGTGAGCAGCTCCTCAGATGCTGTTGGGGTTTCATGCTCATTTGCAATTAGAGTAATAGCACAAAGATCAGGAGTTTAAGGTCATCTTTGGTAATAAAATGAATTTCTACATATCATGAGCTATAAGAGACTGTCTTAAGCTAGTAAACAATCAAAATCCATCTTCTATCCACTTAGGTTTATGATGATAAGCAGCCTGTATAAAAAAATAACGATTTTATTTTCTATGGAATTTTATTTACATGAAAAACAAGAGAAATAGAGAGAATCATGATCTTATAGTTCCTTTATGAACTAGATAAATGGCAGCTCAAAAATTTAATTTTGTTTAATACAGAAATAATAAAGTGTTTATATTATAAAATGAAGTATACGTGCTCCTTTATCTTGAAAATAGTTTCTCCTGTCACTACTATGTACAAAAATTACAAATCATAGTATAACTCATCTAACAGAAGAACAAAGGACAATTTATGAACAATATTTACATATATATCAGAAGGTTTACTTTCAAAGCATGGCTAGCATTTATAATTATACAGAGAGAATGAGGTAAAGTTTTATCAGATTTTATAATATATTAGAGAAAAACCATTTATTTCTGGAAAATGAAGATATGTTTAGCAAAGTACAAATGGTGTTTTACATAGCCTATGAAACAAAAACATTTGGATTATTTAATTTCAGTGGGAAATTAATCCATTGCTTTCGAACTCCACATGATAGAAGAGACAGCAGGTTTCCAGACTTCTAATAAATGAAAGAAATTCTCTATTTTTAAACAGAAGCAACTGAACTGTCATTTATATTGTCTAGCATGGTGATCCAAAATATTCACTCATCATAGAAGTAAAACTGGCATGATTTTGGGTAGTATGTAGTAGGTATTTTTATACAAGTTCTCATACATGAAATTAACTAAGGGTTCTTTGAAAAGAATAAAACAAATTCTGAGTCATAAGTAAAAAGTAAGTGCATTAAATAAGACATAACATCAGACTGGCTTCACAACAATATTGTTTCACTACTGAGATTAACAAAACTGTGTCTTTAGTTTGGTTCATTTGTACCTTTTAACATGAGTGCTGATTGACACCTGTGACAACTGTGTGGGAAATTTTATGACTTATGAGACTCATCAATTTTTTAGCAAAGCACCATGAGGACATGTGTTAAAAAATATCCTAAGGCAAGAGAGCTCACTAATTTTCTAAGGTCATATAGTAAGTGGTAGTTTAAGTTTAAAAGTTTGTGGTCTCACAACAAAAACTTGCTAGTACTGCATGATATTGTCTCTAAGATAATATGGTTCACAGCAAGCTGTTTACCAAGGATTGCTAAACGTAAAGAAATTGAGGTAATATATTATTGGATGTTAATGTATAAAATGTGTTATTATGACCTGTGAAGGGATGAAAACCTCTATTCTTTGAGGTTTTGTGAATAAAACATGTGTACCAAACTAACAAAGCATAATACTTAGTGATAATATTTCTTTAAAAAAGAGTTAAGATACTAGTAAAAATAAACCCAGAGTGTTCATAAATAAGTTTTAACAAATTATAGTATAAAAAAATAACATAGAAAATGGTTCCAGGAGCCTAGAGATAGTAAATTATGAAAGATTAACATGCAGGGGCAGACAACATTAGAAGATAAGATTACTTAGTGACACTGCTTTTATCTGGATTAATGACAGCACTGGGTTACTCAACAGTGAGACTGGCTTCTTACTTTCCTGGAATGATATAAAGTGATGCAGGAAGAGAATTTGTGCCCTATTTTCTTTGGCAATATAGTTTTACATACCTCTTAATCTCGATTCCTTAGCTAAATATAATCCTCATAAAAGTGCATATTTGTGGATGGGTTGTTTTTATCATCTTCACGATAAAAAAAACCAAGGTCAAACTGATTAAAAATGAAAGTAGTGTTTAAGAAATACCTAAGAGTAAAATGCAGTAATAGAAGTGAAAGGATTTATCGGGGCTGTGGGTGGGGAAATACCTTGTAATCTGTTGTTAGTGATCAGAAAATACCCTTCCTATTAGACACACACACACACACACACACACACACACACACACGAGGAAACAAATTTCCAAAGAGTTCATCTTTACTTATGCTAATTATAGTACATGTTTGAGATTGGGAATAAAGAATAAATTAGTATGTATTGGTATCCCAGACATTTAGAACTATGAGAACTACCTGAGTAAAGGCAACATTAGGAAGAAACAACATCCAATAGACACTAGACCCCTTAACGAATTTAAGTGCATATACAGGAAAGGCATACTCATGAAGGCAACAACATCTGTCACCACTTTATATCCAGTCATCTTGAATGACATTAGGTACAGAAAAACACCCGCCCACAGAAATTAGTCAGAATTGGCTCCCATTTGTAGTTATAACTTTGCTTGTGGCATCTGTGTTTACTGAGGAGGTATGCATCACTGTAGGAGAGAGAGAGACTTTTGGTATACTCTGTATAGAGTTGCAGATAATACCTGCGATGTAATACATAGAATAAAGTGATTGTAAAATACTTATTTTATAGCTGTCCCAGTTTTCATTTAACTGTCACATTCATTTAAACAGTAATTTTTAGACTATCCCAGGCCCACTGACTCTTTAGATAATCATATAATAGTCTGCCCAAAAGAATATTTGAATGTCTTCAATATGAGTGACATTTTAACCTGTTTTGGCCGCATTGGATATTATCAATATTCTTAGTTTTATTAAATGAAGTGAAAATAGTGTTAGTATTTGTATTTTATATTTTGAGATAATGTAAGTGAATCAACATATTTTTGAGATAGGGTATCTCCATGCAGTCATAGGTCTCCTGGAGCTCACTTTGTAGACCAGACTGGCATTGAACTCACAGGTATCCATCAGCCATCACCTCCTGTGGTCTGGGATTATAGGTGTGCACCATCATACTCAGCAAATCAACACTTTTCAGTGTATGTTTTGATTAAATCATGTTTTACAAAATGAGTTAACCCACATTTATCATGTGTATATCTTATATCCATTTATTTTATAGTCTAGTATGCAGCCAGCTTTTCTTTTCAAATGTCATAGGGAACACTTTCATATGAATTATTCATTTAAAATGGAGAACATATGGGCCTCAACAACCAGAAATACAATTAAATTTCTGAGTGTTACAAATGGCTTTTTGTTCATTTTTTTAAAAAGTTCTGAAATGTAAATCATGTATGTCAAATATGTTAATATACAAAAGTATGTTTGCAAGCACCTATACCAGGATAAACCATATAATGATAAATCATGAAAATTTTATCCCCTTCATTTTGCAATGACTTTAACTTGGTATACTTGTATAGATCCAACTAACTATTTAGATTTTTAAGTTGTTTTCATTCAATATTGTTATCTTAGCTATAATTTTCTACTTTGGTTTTTGTTTTGATCGATCGTTTGATTGAAGAAAACTCTAACTGTCTGGAACTGAACTATCAATATTGGAACCAGCACTGCCAAAAGCCTTGAGGCTAAATTGTTCGAGCCCGCACTGCCCCAAGCTGCTTCAGTCTTTGGGTCCGGGTTCAGCAAGAGAGAGAGAGTGAGGACAGACACGAAGAATTGAGACCAGACAGAGTGTGATTCAATCCCATTTATTCTTCAGTCTCTCTTTTTCTCTCCAAGTCCTTAGTTCCTAGTACCAAGTCCCAAGTTTCTAGTTCCTAGTTGCCAATCTCTTTCCCAGTTCCAAGTTACCTACCTTGTCTCAAGTCTCATGTACTCTTCCAAGTACAACTGTCTAATAATTTCTTCTGTCTGCCTCTCGCCTTTTATATGTCTCACTTCTAAGTCATGCCTTTAAGTCTTGTCTCTAAATCACACCTTTAAGTCACTTTTAAGTCTCACATCTTTAAGTCTTATACACCCAAGTGAAGATCCTGGGTATCAAAAACAAGATGTTATCAGAGTGTACTCAGCTGTTGTAGGCTGTTGTAAACAAGTCTCTTCTCAGGGTATATGGCTCAAGATGGCTGCAAGGATGATAGCCACCTTCTGTTTGCTCCCCACATCTAACCATATTTAGTTTAGAAGAACATGTTTTAATTATTTTCTGTGAGTCAAAAGAACAAGAAATCTTTAACTGTATAAAAACACAAGACAGCCAAAATCAAAACTCAACCTGGGAAATGACTCTTGGAGACTCTTCCAAGTCTCCAAGGGAGACTGTGACATGTTATGATGAAATTCTGTATTAGAGCATATTTTCTTTTCAGTACATCCAGAAAGTCATTACACATGTAAAGCTCAACAAAATGTAGAGGAACGTCACTATTTCAAGATAATATTCAGAAACTGATTTGAAACATGTCATGTTTATTCCCATTTCATGTACAAATATTTAAATATATAGCATTATAATCTTTTATGGCTACCTATATATGTATATAAATTTCTACTGCACAAAATATCAATACTTTAAATAATTTTATATACCAGATATGTTAAAAATGATCATATTGATTATGATAATTAGCATATATTTTATTCTATATGTTTAAACTACAACACAATTTTATTTCAAATTTTAAAACCTGAAAAATAGTTGATATAAAATTTATAATTGTTTGCCCTAGATTGTTATTCTATGCAAATGTTAAATATTTTATTATCTTGAATAATGCAATTCTATTAAACATTTTATTTGACTGGCAGTCGATTATACATCAACAAAGTATGATTAAATGTTCTGAATTTTTGTCACCAAAGCACATAAAAATAGGAATAACTAAATCCTATCAAAGGGCAGATAATTGATTTTAAATTGTGAATAGATAGTATAGCAGTCTTTCCTAGTTGCTTGACTACTATCTTGAACTTTCTCCAGTAAAGTGTTGGCCAATCATGTCACCTCAAACAATAGGAGCAACAAGCATATCCTTGATGTAAGAAATATGTATATCAATATAGATCAAAAGGCCTTTGACTGAAGAGGTGTAGACAATCAAACAGATGTGTGCCTAACAATGTTTATAATGAGAAACTGTAGACGTATGTTTCTCAAAGTATGTAGAGGCATGTTGATCTGCATAGGATAACTGAAATCACTGAACAGTACTCAAATACCAACATAATTTAAAAGGTGGACAGATGAAACAGACTAATCCACAATTCCTGACATGGCAGATACTCTGTGTGTGTGTGTGTGTGTGTGTGTGTGTGTGTGTGTGTGTTTGTATGTGTGCTTTCCATTTTATCTATTTTATCTTTGTAGAAACTTATACCATGAATAACAACAAAAACAGAAAAAAATGAGCACGCTACAAAATAACTACAAAAGAGCCTTCTCTCCAAAGACATAATTTGTCTTAACAAGAAAATAATCTTAGAAGAGAAGAAAAAAAAAAGGAAAAAAATGAAAATTTACAAACTTCTCCAGAGAGACCCAAGAAAACCCAAGAGAAGAGGGCCTGAATTTTCTCTCTCTTGGGAGAAATAGCAACTCTGGGACTCAGCAAACCCCTTTTATGGAATCTGGACTTTCACCATTGCTTAAAGTCAACAAAGACAGTAAGGACTGCAAAAAATCCAGAGGTCAGAATTTTGGCACCATCGGCAATTCTGAGATATGTGCCTCCCCTATAAATCCAAGAGGGCATTACTAATGAATCATTGCAGCCATGTTTATCTATGAAGGCACAAATGCAGTTGGAAGTAAATAATATAAGCTTAGGTCAACAACAAATAATGGTCCTCAAACTGATCAAATATAAATGAAAGCAGGGGATGGAATACAGGCATCAATATCCACTTGGAAATTCTCTTGATTAACAACTGAGTGAGGTTGGGATAAGGTCACAGAAAGACAATTAAAATAGAAAATTTAGATAGGATGACAACGTTCATAATATAGTAAATTCAATAGAAATTATATTCCAAACAGGAGCCAGAAAATACAAAAATGTGGAGAGGAAAAGATCATTAAAAGCATCCTGGATATGATACAAATATTAGAAATCTCTTTATTGATTGGGAATTTTACATCATAAACTCCAATCATGCTCACTTCCCAATTCTTCCAGTTCCATTCCTTCACCAGTTTGACCCACTCCCCAGGAGGAAAAGGAGAAAGAGGAAGAGAAGAAGAAAGATAAAGAGGAAGGGGAGGAGGAAGAAAGAAAAAGAAGGGGAGGAGCAGGAAAAAAGAAGGAGGAGGAGAGGCAAACTCTAGTATAAACTAGAGTGTATAGTAGTGTTATAAGCTTTAGTAGTAGCTATGTAATATGATATAAAAATCTCTAATACTCAAAGAGATTGGAATTTTTACTGAACCTCACAGCCAGAGTTAATAACACATGTTGAAATCACTTAATGCTGCTAACCTACTGTGTTCTCAGCCTGTTTGTTTAATCTACTTTCAAGAGTACTATATTAGAGTCAACCTTATTTGCTGTATGTTATTATCACATCTGATTTTTAATATGTGTGTTGGAGAAATAGATTAGATCATCATGTTTGTGTGACAAGCATGAATTGATTAATCGATATGCGTTGTACCCAACCAAGTATGTGTAGCCTTTGAGGTCAGAAGGTCAGAACCTTTTTTTTTTTTTTTTTTTTGTAGAGTCTGTGAGAATATGAGGAAAACAGTGTTAAAATTTTAATTGGTCTTTTTGTATTAATTTTAATTAATTCTCCAGGAGACAGCCAAAGCATTTAAAAATTCATTTTGAAGGGAAGTCTAATGTTAGAGGCATTATGAATAAGTAAAGCCATAATGTGCTATTAACATAAAACATGAAAAAGAAATATATAACTCATCTTATTAGCATACTTTTTGCTTTTAATTGTTTGTTTGTTTGTTTGTTTTTGAGACAGAGTCTCTTTACAGCACCCTGGCCGTCCTGGAAGTCAGCGTGATATGAGTCTAGCCCCAATCTTCTGCCTCCCAAGTAGGATTAATGTCTTGTGCTGGAAGACCAAGCTCATTAAAAAAATAAAGTTTAGGGTTTCTTTTTAACAGAATATATATAAATCTATTCTAGCTTAGCAGTTATAATCATCTTTAGGTTATGGAAAGTGAATGTTACAAACTTAAAAACAATGTGAGAAGATATATATGTTATGACAGACAGGACTTAGAAGAAAAGTAATACTTTTCAATAGTTGAATCACTTTATATAGTGCAGTTGTGCCATGGAATTATGGAGGTTGAAGTAAGAAAAAGTAAATTGGTTTGTACTCTATAATTTTATAAAATGTTCTGTCTGTGGATTTTATAGGAATATTTGGGTTGAGCCAAACTACTCTGTCCACTTTGTCATGCTCTCTGTCTGCATTTATTACCTTGAGGAGGAAAGGCTAGTTTTATTTTAAAAGTACTGTAATAACATACATAGAGAGCTTAGAAGCACTTTAGTGATAGTTTATTTCCACATGAATTCTGTGCAGTGTTCCCCAGTGATATCTTCTAAGTATAACTGAGAAATCTGATATAGTGAAAAATTTAATCCGTTGCACAAATCACTCACATAGTTCAATATGTAAATAAGATGATAACTAGATTGTCAGGTTTCATTATCTATGTCCTGCATCACTTCCCTAAGTTGACTAGAAATCACTCTTTGTTAAGAGAAAGACTAATGGTAACATATTTATGCTTATCCATATGTAGCTTGTTTATGTTTTAAGTTATGAAAAAATCACAAAATTTATGATATTATAAATGATATTACAGGGACTGAAGATGTAGTTAACTACAGACATCTGTAATGTATATGGAATATACCTCAACCTAGGCACAAAGAAAAAAAAGTAATCACATGGTATACTTTCATTTGAAAATCATCTGTTTTGTTGTTCATATTAACAATAGCATAGAAATAAATTCTCATATAATAGATACAAAGCCAATATGCAGTATTAATCTCTATCAAAAGTTCATGAGAAAACTAGGATTATCATTTAATATGAGAAAATTAGATTGATTTATCAGCATTTTCAACCTAATTCTCCCCATTTAGAACATGTGGTTTTCATATATTTCTTCTCAGAAAAATACAACAGAGTGATTTTGATATTGGCAATTTTTGTAGCAAACTGCTGTATAAATTAGTAAACACATAAGAAATCACAGAGACATGAAGAACATTCAATCAAGAAGAAAAACCAAAATCTGACCATTCAAAGCATGATTTTTCAAGTATCACAAATTAAATTGGTAATATGTTACAAAGGTTCAAAATAAACATAAGTATAAAACCAGAATTTTTTTTGGAATAAATAACCAAACAAATTTTCTAGAAATAAAAATTTATCTGTAACCTTTCTCTATGGATTCATGTAAAAATTATCTGAAAATTCATTGACCTTTTTTTAAAGAAAATATTAATTCTTAAAGAACAGGATCTAAGAAAGTAAGAACAAAGAGTAAAGAAATAATTTTTAGGATATTGTGATGGTTTGTATATGCTCAACCCAGGGAGTGGCAGTATTAGAAGGTGTGGCCCTGTTAGAATAGATGTGTCATTGTGTGTGGGTGTTGGGAGCAACCTTGTTTATAAACTGAAGACATAAGTCAACCATACATGCCTACTAACACAAAGTCTTGGTCTCTGTGGGAAAACACTGACCATAGAACAGATAGCTATAGACCTTGTGGACTGGTAGCCTTGGTGGAAAGTACGAGCTTAGAAAAGAACAAATGAATCATAGACAGAGTCATAGTGACCTGTTCTCTGTTTCTTCACCCAGCCAAAACCCTGTTCTATAAGATATCTGTACTCCTCCTGAGAACACCTATGCTCCTACTTCATCCCCTTCCCCACATTCTGCCTCTATGTGCATATAACCCCTGTGTGAAAAGATTAAAATCACAGTTTGATTAGCCCATAGACAAGCCATCATTCTTTGTGCCCCCTGTCCTCCAGTTCTCTCTTCCAGGTCTTCTTATGCCCTGTGGGACTGGGGCAGGTGAAGTCTATAAGACACTAACCCAAGCTTCCTGGAAGTCAGTCTTCTGCTAGCAGCCTTCAAATGATGATGTAGAATTCTCAGCACCTCCTGCATCATGCCTGCTTGAATGCTCCCATGTTCCCACCTTGGTGATAGTGGACTGAGCCTCTGAACCTGTAAGCCAGCCTCAATTAAATGTTGTCCTTATAAGAGTTGCCTTGGTCATGGTGTCTGTTCATAGCAGTAAAACCCTAACTAAAACAGATTCTAACAATGACAAATGCCTTGAATACACATACATAAATGCCATAATAAAGCTTATTACTTGATACAACTATTATACAGAGACAAAAGGTAAATGATGGGAGAAAGTGATGTTTTTAAGATTTTCCAAAACCACATTTAAGGCACCATCTATTTTATCTAATGAGACAACCTAGCAGAGCCCCAAGTCTAGACAAGGATGGGACCATACAGTAAGTGTGTTATTTTTCATTGTTAGATTTATAAAGTGTCATTTTTAAATACTTGAATTATTACCTCTCAGAACTCTAACCATGATATGTGAAAGGTTAAACAGCCAAAAATTTTCAATCCTATAATTTCTTTATAAATTCTTTGACACTCTTTCTTTGAAATTTTAAATCCAAACTCAGCATTCCTCAAATTAGCTCACAGTTGGAAAATAGCACATAAAATAATCAAGATACTCCAATATCAACTCCAAAACAAGGTCATAGGTGTTATATGGCAGGCTTGGTATGGTTCTTTCTTGTTCAGGTTGGTTGTTCTGGAAATCCAGCCATACTGTATGGATTCCCTTAGTCCTATGAATGGTATACAATGGAAACGGAGTTGGAGGCTGTTTAGTACATATTTATTGGAACAAATTTATTATTGATGTGGGAGCTGATCTTCTAACTTCAAACTGAAACAATGCAAATCCTTGGGTGCATCATGTTAATGGTAACAAGAAGGTTTAGCTACAGCTTTCCAACACAGAAGATGAGAACTTACTCCACAAGTGTTTTAAGACAGAAAAGTATTACATAACAAACTATTGATACAAAGGGTGGATAATTCTGTGAAGGAAGTTCCTTTCAATGTGTATTTCAGTTTTCTCAACAAAAATTTTCAGAAAGATGGAAGGAATTTGTAAAAATAGAGGACACAAACTTGATTTTTATCAGTGCTATAAATAAATTATGAACACTAATCTTTTTAGGGCTATTTGCTATTCACTGCAATGTAGAAAAGAAAAAGCTGATTTTGGGTGATATTTAGGTATATTTTCTAACAATATAATAATAACCTCAGCTCATACATAACCAATTTGGGGAAAGCAATTTATTAATTTGCTATATTTTGTCTCCTTAAGCAAAAAAAAAAAATCCAATCTGAGGTTTTATAATCAGAATCTTGAAGGAACACATCCATTATATCTAAAATGGTCATGGAATGGTAATATTGTCTAAGGGTTAGATAAAGTAAAACTAATTCACAATCTTGGCTACCTCTCTGGGAAATATTAATTCACTTGATACACACAATAGTTGATAACCAAAACAATTTTTCTTATCTTTTAGTTTGTTTACAACCTTTCTTTGGGAATTTATCTTATTGTTCTTTTCAGATACTTTAGCCCCTGCAAGAGAAAAGCAGAGTGCAGTAGCTGTGTATATTATATTTAGACCTACTTTGTCTCAACAGTTAGATTTTTCTCATTCCAAAAGATTATCATTAAAAATATGGTACTTAGCATATTCTGTTTTCTCAATTGAAATAATATCTATTTATATTTGTTTATTGTAGAAGAACATATTATCATAAGAGTCAATGTTTTCTGACATATCCTATACATATAATATAATCATTGTTTCTTATGCATCAAACATGAACATTGTATAGGGAATATATGAAGTCTTGAGTGACTATATTATTGACCTAAGCACAGTTAGGTCATTTTGTTTTACTATTTCTATGAACATGACAGAGGTAATATCTTGCTATTTCCATAGCAGGGGGCATTGGAGTCATATCTGAGTGCTTATGAGAAAATTACAAGAAAATAAGCCCAGAGTCTTGTGCCCTCAGTTTCTTCAAGTATTACTTGTTTTTAGAATGTGATTTTATGCTTCTTCCACATATGGTGCATAAGAGAAAGTTTATTTTAGATGGTTCATTGAAGCAGGCTATTGTTATTTATTTATATACCTCTGTGGAAAGGCATAATTTGACATGTCTAGCTTGTTTGTGTGATTATACACTTTGCTCACATGATTCTTTTTAATCCTCAGAGAATAAATTGTCTGAAGCTCTGAATAAATTTTGTAATTGCATGAGACTTTAGTTTGCTACATTTTTTAGCTCAATCCTCCCAGGTCTCTCCAACTCTAGAGAAGTAACAGAATTCCAAATGGTTCCAAAGGTAAACATGCACCAAAGCTTGTTCATTTTAAAATTATATTAACTAATTAATTTATTTATATGTATGTGTATGAGTTCACATGCTGGTTTGAATGAGAATGGCCTCGATACATTCATATACTTGAATGTTTCCTTCCTAGCTGGTAGAACTGTTTAAGAAGGATTAGTATCTGTGGCTTTGTTGTAGGAAGCATACCACTGAGTTGTACATTAAAGATTCAAAAAGCGCATGTCATTCCCAATTTGTTTTCTCTTTTTGTTTCATAATTGTAGATCTGAGATGTGAGCTTTCATCAACAGCTACAGCACCATGCTTATTGTCTGCTGTCATGTTTTTCATCATGATGGTCATGGATTCATGCTTTAAATCTGTAAGCTGACAATTGTATATTTTTATTCTATAGAGTTTTTTATTATAATATCTTTTACTGCATATAAAAAGTAAATAAGATGGGTGGGCAACCGTCATAAATTTGTGTGAATCAGAGAACAACTTGCAGAAGTTTATTACCTCCTTTTACCACACTTGGTCCTGGTAATCAAACTATCACCTTTAGAATTAAGCACATTTACTGAGACATCTCAATGGCTTACTAAGCATGATAATTTCCTCCATATGGGAAAGGGAATGACATTTGAAACATAAATAAATAAAATATCCAATAAAAAAGAACAAAGATTAAATTACATAGCAATATACAAATAATTCCTGCTTATTTATTACTACTTCTTATTGTTTATTATTTACAAAGTTCAGTAAGAAAATATGAAACCAATGAAAAATTTTATTCAAATTGTAGGATTTTAACCACATTTCAAAAATTATTTTAACTTTAATTTAGTTTTTGGTATTGATGTATATGATATATATATATATATATATATATATATATATATATATATTCCCTTTTTCTCAAACATACTAAAGTTTTTTCACTACATTTAAGTATTTTTATAATTATCATCTTAACAATAAAAAAAATAAACCTATCATATGACCTAACTATACTACTCCTTGGCATATTGGCCAATAACTTAACATCAAACTTCATAGAAACTTTCTCAGCCCAGTTTATTGCAGCTCCATAGGTAGCAAATAGGAAAACTTAGATATTCTTCAACACATGAATAAGGAATGAAACTACATTATTGAGTAATGTTCATGTGTAAAGAACAATGAAATCATAAACATTGCAGGTAAAGTAAGGAAACTGGAGAAGATAACATCAAGTGAGGTTACAAACACCCACAAATCCTCGCATTACATATCTTCTCTCACCTGAGGAATATAGCACCAAATCATCAGATGGCAGTGCATATCCTGGATTTACAGTGGGTACCAGGAAAGTAAAAGGTGACCTTTGTTGCAGTAGGGCAATCAAGGAACAATAAAGAGGGCGAAAGCTGGGCACAGTGATAAGACAGCAATATATTGAAAGGGATTCCTGGTTACAGAAAGTGGAAAGATGAGTTGAGGGAAATTAATATAGATTAATGAGTGAGGAAGGAAAAATAACAATAAAGATACTGAAAAATAATGAGCAATCATAGTATTAACAGGTTGTTTTAAAAAACTGTAACACATAATTCTGTGTATGAATATAATTATATGGGACTTAAATAAAATTTCTCATCTGGGCTAACAATGTTCCTTCCAAAAGTCAAATACTATGTAACAAAAAGTCAATAACAGTCATGAGATATCCTCTTTTGAGTTGTAGGTCAGGTTTGTTCTGGAAACTTAAAAGCAGCTTGATGCTATTGGACTTGGTTGGTTGCCAGTAAGGTGGAAAATAAGTCCCGATTCCATTAGACACAAGGCACAAGGATCACTGAGCTGCATTAGACCTGTATTCATGGCTCCTGATTACTAACATTTGTGATAATAGAAGACACCATACCAACATCCACAAAAGGGAAGCAACACCAGTTCTACCCAGCTATGACAGCTATGAGCCACAGAATGAAAAACAGCACAATAACTCCCAAGTATGCACTAGTGGCACACTTACATTGATGGTAATCAACAGTTCTCATTGGATTTAATAAACACTTGACAAGAGGGAAACCATGCCCAGTATGAAAAATCTAGCCAGTACTCAGGACTAGTGCAGAACCGTATTCACTATTTTATTAAACAAGCATGACCACTACCTACATTTCAGATATTTTTCTTATAAAAATTAAAATTTAAGTCCTTACATCTAACAAAGGAAACTTCTTACCGTAGACATAGAACATTACAGAAAACCATAACCAATCAAAATGCAGAGTTATGGAGCTCACTCCCAACAGATATATCTATTAAACACTCCAGAACACACTTGCATTCACATTGGCAAGTTCACTGATGTAAACCTTGTTTGCTTGTATTGTGGAGCCATGTTGGTGACACTTTCGGGGTTTAGTTTCTGATGTTACTAGAAAATAAAATCTCAAAAATTTCTAAGTTGCTCTGGCTCTAATAAACTTTCTGATCTCTCTTCTGAAATGTTCCTGTGCCTTAGATGCTGTTTTTGGTTGTTTATTTATTTTATTATTTTATCTTGTTTTTGTAAAGATATGTCCCTTAGGTATGGGCTCCATAGCTCTGCCTTATGATTTGTTGAGAGGTTTTGTGTGTGTGTGTGTGTGTGTGTGTGTGTGTGTGTGTTTTTCTAATGTAAAGAAAGTTTCCTTGATTAGGGGTAAAGGGTGAAGTCAACACATATTTTGGGGTATAAGGGGTATTAGGTGCTGTAGTGACATGCTTGCTGTTTAAATAATTAACGATCTCTATTTGGACTCTATACCCACTTAACAAGCGGGAAACCCTGCCTGGCACTGTGAACCTTGCTACTTCCTTAGTGCTAGTGCATTCATGGTTGTTGGAGGAGAACCCACAACCACTACTGTACTAAAAAATATTATGATCTAGTTTTCCTGCTTCTTATTATCACTCTGGAATATTGTCTTGTTTCTTTGTTTTGTGATATCTATGATTAAGTTTTGCTTTAAAACCAATCGTTTAACTATTATGTAGATTTGTGGTTGATGTGTTTTTAAAATGCAACATAAACTACTAATATAACCATAAATTCACCCCAGCTTGCCTGAAGTGACTCTGGTATTTCTCAGTAATCTCATTTTGCTCTATGTTATAGTGACTGTACCATTCTCTACTTCAACTTTTGCACATTTTCTCTGACCTTCATCTTCTATTTATCTGCTTGTCTTTTATTTCACAAAGTTATAAATAATCTAATAATTACTTTCCCATGCACATATTTACCCATATCCACTACTATGTTTACTTTAAATAATTCCTTCTTGTAATGATTTCACCAACTGAGTTGTAATTTACTTACTTTCATTAGCTTCAGTTTGTTTTTAATATTTATAAAATCCAGGACATATGAAATTTTAATAAGATTTTTATACTGAGGCAATTATGAGTTCACATGATGAAATCACACCATGGCATTATCTTGCAAAGCTGAAAGAGAACTGTAGATAGAGCATATAGTTATTAATACAGTCAAAATTCAGAACTATTCAATAATCAGTACTCTTTCTATACAATAACTATCACACTCTTCTTTCCCCCATCTTTGGTAATTTCTAATTTACAACAAGTATCTGTCAATATAATTCCTGTTGTCATTCTTACCTTCCCATGTATAATACGGTGTTTGATTTTACTGCAGGGTATAATTCCGAGATATGTTTAAGCATAGTTTTTCAGTGACCAATTTTATTCCAATAGAATGAAAGACTACTGAAAATAATAAAAGCAAATACCCCTGATGTTTATTAATGTTCTAAATGGGTTGTGTATATTTGTGTCAGAAATAAAATAGAACAACTTGTATTTGCAGAAACATTAATATTGACATTAAATTACAATAAACACTGAGTCTATTCTTTTCTGTTACTAACATTAAATTATAAGTGACTTAATATGGTAAATCTGCTCTAAAAAGAAAGCCAATATCAATGTATTATTGAGAACTAAGTTCCAAGTTCAGACTTAAATTTTTACTACAATTTACTTCTGTTTTAAGAACCCACCCATAGTAGCATGTTGCAATTATTTGTTGTGATGAATAGAACTTCTCCATAATTGAAATGTCAAGGTTTCTATTCCTGCACAATCATCATTACTATGAAACAAGTTGGAGAGGACAGGGTTTATTCTTCTTACACTTCCACATTGCTGTTCATCACCAAAGGAAGTCAAGACTGAACTCAATCAGGTCAGGAGCTGATGCAGAGGCCATGGAGGGATGTTACTGGCTTGCTTTCCTTGGCTTGTTCTGTCTGTTTTCTTATAGAACCCAGGACTACCAGCCCAGGGATGGCACCACTCCCAATGGGTCCTTCCACTTTTGATCACTAATTGAGAAAATACCTTACAGCTGGATCTCATGGAGGCATTTCCTCAAGGGAGGCTATTCTCTGTGATAACTCCAGCTTGTGTCAAGTTGACACACAAAACCAGCCAGTATAATAACATACCAGTTTTGCTGACTAATCTCTGTATTGCAGCACAATTAAGACTGCTTTTAATTCTAAATTATGACACAATTAACAGTGTTTTCAATTTTAAAATTAGTATTTATTTGTCTTGGAAACACAATAAAATTGTACTTGAAGGATGAGAAGTTAGAGTCATACTCTTTGTGTTAAAACTACCTGCATAAAAATTTTAATTATGTCTAAATTTTTTGCTCTTCCTCTATTTACTATTTAGATATAAAAATATTTTATGTCATTTTAAAAATAAAAAATATGTACAGGTCTATTTCTATTTTGATGTAAAAAGTGTTTTATAGCAGTATGGGTGTAAAGATATATTTTCATTTATTGCTAGAAATTGTTTCAGAATTGAACTTTAGAAGTTTGTTTATCCATTTAATATAACCACAGTAAATTTTATTTGTTTGTTTTCCTTGATTGTCTTCATCACTGTAGTAGGTGTAGTTCATTACATGTATTTGCTGATGCGAGGCTAGAATCCATTATCTCTTCAAGGAGCCTCAGTTTATTTTAATAAATAATGTTAAAAACAAAGGTTTGTTTGAATACAATAACAGATATCATTTCTTTCTGATTTTCTTATCAAAATGAACAAGAAAATATATAGGTGGGAGTGCTGGCACTCAATTTAGTTTTATTTTTATAGTTAGTTCCATATAGGGCAGGAAAATACAGCTCAGGCAAAAGAGTTTTCACCAAGCATGAACAAAGTCTCAAGTTGAATCTCAGCATGGTATGAAACCAGGTGTGGTGGAGCACGTCTAAAATCCTAGTTCTTAGGAAGTGGAGGCAGAAGGATCAGAAGTCTAACATCTTTTATAACTGCATAGAGACTTCAAGGCCAGGCTTGTAAAGTGTGTCACAAATATAGCAATTATATGTATATTAAAACAACCGCTAATAGGTGTCTATAATTATAACATACGGATATGTATATTGTATGAATTTTTTCTCTACCAACATTGTCTGTTATTTTCTCACAGAGAATACATTTTGTCATACCATTCCCTACCTACTACAAAGTGGCATACTGATTTTAATATTCAGTTATATAAATACATGATATATATATATATATATATATATATATATATATATATATATATATATCACACATCTTGCTTTCAGATTGTTAACCCAAGTCACACAGTGGAAAGCCTTACTTTTTAGCAAGTATAGTGCATATATATTTAGCATGTAATTGCTTTTACTCTTACTCTTAACACTCTCCCAACATCTCCAATGTTCTGAAGAATAAAGCATTTTCTAAGAGATGCTAGTTCATTCATTTCTAGCACAAGGTTCATTGTTTTGTGAAAGTTTGCACTCCATCCTGAGATCTTCACATAATTTAAATGTTTTCTCTTAATGTGTTCAGGGGTAAGGCAGTGAACCAATTTTTTAGAGGTAAGAATGGTAACTCTGTTCAGCCCAACTTAGTCAGTTTAAATGGATTAAACTTCTAGAGGGTCTAATGCCACGTGGTTTATTGCCAGCATACTTAAACACCATACAGTTTTAAACAAGGTTCCTGGTGGACTACAAAATCCTAATCACAGGGAAGCATAATTACATTAAAACTTAATTCAAAGTACATGTCATTTCTTCAAATAATATAGGTTCTAGAGATAGACTATCTGTATTCGTTTGAGGGCCCAAATGGAAGGGTCTAGTGTGGTCTCAATCATACAGCTATTTCAGAGCTCATTTGGGCTGTTAGTCACCTGTGATCCTGGTTGAGGCAGCTTGCGGGATCCCCTGACTATGCATACAATGAAAGCATCACATAGACTACTAACCACCTCTGGTCCTAGTTGTGAGAGCTTGTTATGGCCTGGAGCAACAGATAATGCAGATCACTAGGCTGTTACTCAACTTTAATTCTAAGATCTCTGGGTAGTAAAACAGGTTTATGTCCTCATGTTCAAAGAACAACATTGCATGTTAACACTCATAATGTTCCTGATGATCCACAGTAGAAGGACTTTCATGCCTCCCCATAAGTGTTCATGTTATTTAGCATTAAAGTTTTCATTTTGTAAATATCAGGTCAATTTTGGTTTTATAATTAAGTTTCTTTTCCTTAGTATTTAGAGAGTGCAATGAATTTGTGATTCTAGATACTTAAACATTTTCTAAAATTTATGTTTTCCTTAAAAATCAAAATAGAATTCTCTAACTGAGCCTAATATTTTTCTGTTTGATATATTACTTATTTCAACGTTGTAATAGAGATTGTAAGCTTTGGCATATCTCACTCTCCTTGCACAAATGTGGTAGTATATATCTTGCAGCAAATTGACCCATTCTATGTAACTCTAATTCTGACAATCTATAGTAATATGGCTCATTTTCATTCTCTGATTTATTCACCTGCATTCTGTCTTTGTAAAACTATTCAGGCCTCCCTCTCCCTCTCCCTCTCCCTCTCCCTCTCCCTCTCCCTCTCCCTCTCCCTCTCCCTCTCCCTCTCCCTCTCCCTCTCCCTCTCCCTCTCCCTCTCCCTCTCCCTCTCCCTCTCCCTCTCCCTCTCCCTCTCCCTCTCCCTCTCCCTCTCCCTCTCCCTCTCCCTCTCCCTCTCCCTCTCCCTCTCCCTCTCCCTCTCCCTCTCCCTCTCCCTCTCCCTCTCCCTCTCCCCTCCTCCTCCCCCTCCTCCCTCTCTCTGTCTCCCTCTCTGCACTATACTTTTATGTTTCCTCAATTTCCTGTGATGCTCTTTTGAGACCTGAGTATATTCTATCTCTGACTTATTCTGTCAAATGTTTCTCTGATTCACTTTGTCTGTCCTTCAATTATACATCACTACTAAACATGGCTTCTTCCTTCTACAAACTAATTTTACCTTTAAGGTTTGTACTAAGGGTATACCTGTATTCCTGACAGAGGGATTAAATGTGTGTTGCATGTCTGCATTCCAGGCAGATAACATACACCAAGGTCTTTGTACATGATTTCTTGACAGAACATTCATGTTGCTGAAATAAAATTCCTCTACACCAACTCATCAAGATAACCAATATTGGTTATTAATCTGTCTCCTACCCTGTGCTCTAGACAGGCATATGTCATTGGCTTTATCTCTTTGATAACCTTTCAGTAGACTATAAGGAAATATTTCACTCTCATATTTCTGTTCTGTGGGAAGCCATGGCAAGGCCTTACTCTTGGCAAACACTCACCCTTGGCTCTCCTATCTACTATTCTTCTTTCTGCTTACCTTCCATGATTCACTTGTCAGTTCTCAGAACTTCATACAAGGCCTCATAGCAACCCACCTTAGCAACCCTTCCTCCTGATCTCTAGATTTAGACAACATCCTGCTAGATAGATGTTTTTAGAACCCCTGGTAATGGCAAGGCTTTGTAAGAATAACTTAGTTAGACCCCACAGCTGCAGCTAGCTTCCTCCACCTGCAAAGCCCTCTTTCCTTTCCTACCCCCCCCCATATCTGCTTTTAAAGTATATAACCTGTGTTAACAATAAAATCTTTGCCAGCTTGATCAGACTTCTTGACTTGCTGTGCCTTTTTATTTTCTTGCACATCTCAGTCCTCTCCACAGGGTCTAAGGGTCCCACTTGATTGTCCAGCTGGCCTGGACACTGTTCTTTGAAAATACCATGAAAAATTTCAATTTCTCAGCATTTTCTTGATAGAAAGGCTGTGTATTTCTCAATAAATATAAGCTCTAGGTCCTCTAAATATGCCTTTACCTGTGAACTTCAAAATATATTCAGCATTGTACAGATAAGTTGAATTTCTGGAAGCAAAAGATATAGAGACTTTGTGTTATTTTTCTATTTTCACCTACAAATAATTCATACTAAACATACTTTTCTAATCATAAATTATATAATTGAAATGACTCATATTTATTTAGTCCAACCTTTTAAAATCATGTATTAGTTAAATAAGTATCACGCCAGGATCTTCTTCATTATACACTTGTCTTGAACTTGTTATACACCAAGCCTATCCCTTCTAAACACTCAACCTCACTGCACATACCTTCTAAGAACTTAAGTTATAGGCATCTACCACCACAACTGGCTTGAACATGTATTTTAAAGCACAAACAAACAAACAAACAAAAAACAAATGTCATCACATAAAGAAACTGGGTTACTATGATGCTATCTGCAGTATCTTAGGAAGCAATTTATTACATTAATTATAATGAAAATTAATTAACACACCTCCATACAATGAATCAACAAATTTCCCCAATATACCTATTCAATGAAATCTAAACATCCTATTTCCAGCTCTGTGGGTAGAAAACCCTTTATCCACTCTAGATATTGCTATTATTATGACTCAGGTTTTCCAAACAGCCTTTTAAGTAGTATAATTAATCAGAAGCTGAACACACATGAATGGTAACAATGGAAGTCTTAGCACTCTTAAGAAAGCATGTGGAGAAATTACAGGAAATTTTAGAATGTTTGTGATTCTGAAATCCTGTTATGCTTGGCCTCCAACTGTGCCATGGAAGTGCTTGCTTTCATAGTGAGTTGTTCACTGCAGGGGAGCTAGCTAGGAAAGAACTTGATAAGCACAAATGGCCTGGCACATAAAGGGACTATGTTCTCTAAGCATTGTTAAAACTGACTATTCCTGTTTTAGGTTCTGTATATCGTCCTAGATTTTTTAAAATTTTATAAATGACAGTAGGGTTATTGAGGACTAATTTACAACCAATCAGAAATCACTTAGGTTTTGGTTTTAAACTCAGCTTTTCCCCAAATAATCTCTAGCCCTTTTCTGTGGCCAAAAAGTCCTGATAGACATTTACAAAAAAATAAACCATTTATTCTGTGACAAATCTTGTTCACCTTAGTAATGCATTCTGTAATAATGCATACATATTTTTTTACTTATTCTCTGACACATATGAAAGGGACTTTGTATAGGAAAAATATAACTGCAATGTATATATGTTTACACATGAATGCATAGATTTTTCTAAATGTAAAGTTTTATATAAAAGTAATAAAATGTTCTGTTGCTTTGGAGAACTTTAGGAACCTGCTTTTGGGGAAATACAGTAATTATTGCAATACAAAAAGTATTAAAAAGACATAAGGCATGAGAAGCAAAAAAAGTCATAGACAACACTTTTAAAAAATAAAGTGAACATATTTGATATTTTGAGCTTAAAAAATTTTATGCTGTGCTTAAATACCAACCTTCTGTTTTCAATCATGATATAATCAAAAAGTAATTAGTAATTATATGTAAAAATTTCAAATCTTTATGTAAACAGAGAACTCTAGGTGCCATGAGTAGTTGAGAGATTAAATCCTTATTTTAACTGAAAGCATTCTTACCTGTTGTGATAGCTACCAGTTAGATCCTGGTTTCTTTAACACAAACATTATTATTAAACAGTAAAAATGGTAGAGGCTCTAAATATTATTTTTAAATTTAGATGCATTTGACTG
Organism: Arvicanthis niloticus; assembly: GCF_011762505.2. NCBI lineage: Eukaryota > Metazoa > Chordata > Mammalia > Rodentia > Muridae > Arvicanthis > Arvicanthis niloticus. The sequence continues at coordinate 9,340,874 of NC_047674.1, read as the reverse complement.
TACTATAATTCTGTCTTGTTTTTAAACTTTAAGAATGTTTGACCTTATGTCACACAGTATCTTATATAATTTTGTATTAATCTTTTACTAACTGAGAGAATTTAAATGTGTATTCTCTAAAGGAATATAGTTGATAGAATGCATACACACACACACACACACACACACACACACACACATATATATATATATATATATATATATATATATATATATATATATATTTGTTAGATTGGTTTATAGATTGTAATCCAGCCAATATTGGACAATAACCACCACAGAAATTAAAAGTCACAGAATTAAAAAAATACAAACCATCAGTCTGGCATTGCTTTCTTGTAGGATCTTTCCTTCCTGAGCATGTCAGAAAATTCTCAGTAACAGGCTCATACTACAATGTATATTTAAGTGATACATAATAGATGCTTTTAGATAAGGAGTTTGAAAATGTTATTGAGTAGATTAAGTACATTAAGTCACCATTAACTGACACTTAATGCAAATACTTTATATGTAATTTTTCTAGTGAAAAAGCAAATACTGATGCCACAACATGACTAAAAGGTTTTGATTCTATACATTAAGCCTTTGTGTGGTATTGAAGAAATACTCATTTAAAGAAATTTAGTGGAAAATATGGATAATTGTTAAGATTTGTTTAAGCAAAGAGTCCTATAATCCTCAGAGTATAGGTATCTCCATTTTTAAATTCACATCCATCCTCAGTGTTTTCCTTCCCGCTAACAGTTTATTTTCTATTCATCAATATTGTCAACGTTTCCTATTGCTGTTGAAACTTTAAAAAACAAGCAATAAATACAACTTGCATCAATGAACTTCTCAAAAACAAATCTTCTAAGAGTAGCAGCTGCTGCATTAATGAATTTGATAACTTTTATGATTCAGTGGTTCTTTCTACTAAACATCTTCATCTGTATATTCTTTGTCACTATGTCCTTCCAAACTAGGAGAATAACCCTCTCCTGTGTCTCTAAGAACATGAAAAGATAGTTGATGATATTCACACTAAATACTCCATTTTGCATTTAGAGTTTATTAGAATTCTCATTAAAAACACTTTTTAGAACAAAGAAGCAACAAAACTACTACATTTATGCATATAAAAATATAGGTACAATGAGGAAATACATTAGGCAAGACAAAAATGAATGTTCCTTGGTCTTCAGTGTTCATGGAACTGCTGCTTTTATTTAGCTCCTACAATTTGCCTAGGACTATTTTACTATGAGCAGTACCTATATAATATTTCTTTATCAATACACACACATCCTTTTCTGCCTCCTTTTTTTTTGTTCTTTGGAATTTTATGTATGTAAAATATATATGTATGTGAGAGAGATGAAATATGATTGTATACATTTCTCATTTCTTCTGCCCATTCTTCCTGTATGCTGCAATACTTTCCTCTCCAAATTTTGCTTTTCTTATAAGTCCAATTAGTGCAGTACATGTGGACATATATATGGGCCATCAATTGGATCATGGGAAAACTGTCATTGTCCACAATTTTAGTGAAAAATGATTCTTCCTTCCTCTATCTGTTATCAACTGCCAATGGCTCCTCAACGTCACTGATGTAAGAATTTTGTCTGGCTTGAACTCACATAGGTCTTGCACAGACAGCTACAGCTGTTGTGAATACAACTATGTAGTAGCCATGTTCTATCCAGAAGATAGAATCTTACAGCACATATTACCATCCTTCAGTTACTACATTCATTCTACTTTTTCTTCTGTAATAATTTCTGATCCTTGGCACTAGACAGAAAGTTGGTAAAGATAACCTATTTTGTGCTGAGCATCCCTTCTTTTTTCCTTGTGCACATGTGTCTCCACAGCAACTGTTGCATACTACAAAAAGAAGCTTTTCCAATCAAGGTTGAAAGTAGCCCAGTATATAATTATCACTATAAAAATAAAAAAACATAAATATTTAGAAGACAGTACGAAAACATAACCACATAACAAAATAACAATAGCAGGTTCTCCCCATAGGCCTTTGACCAGGCTTATAGTACCAGCCATAGGATTTCCCCTGTAGAGAAGGCTGCAACTACAATTAGAAAGTGGCTAGTTAATACTCAATAGTCATGTCAATATTATACTGGCTGTTACATCATTTATGGCATGTCAATATTGCTGCATGCTGGGTACTGTACAGAAGGCTGCATAGCATCATTTAAAACTGTGCAAGACAGCTCACAGCAAGGAGGTTTTATGGTCACTTTGAGATTCATCTTTCCATATCTTGTAGCCAAAATGTTTGGTGTCACTGGCAATGGGGTCTTACCGGGTAATCATGATAAGTAACCAAGAACAATAGCAATAATATGTTTTGTTGGAAAATCTTTATGGAATATCTGACCAATAGCTCATAAGAAAATAAACCAAATCATTCATATAACTTTTCATTTAATAGTCATGTATTGTGTGAGCAGCCTTATCCACCCATGCTGGGTATATTTCTCATATTAATTTTAAAAATATATCTTGCTTTGAATTTATTAATTAGTGAGTTTTTATGACACATTTTCTAAAGTAAAAATTTCAGCATTCTTTAGAAAGTTGGTTGGATGGTGTTTTGCTGAGACAAACACTTGAAGGAGTGTTTTCCTGAAGGGGTCATGGGTGAAAGACTAAGACAGACATGTGAAGGAATGTTTAGCTGAAGAAGACACAGGAGAAAGGATGTTCTGCAAAAGCAAGCACATGAAAGAACACATGATGAAGTATTTTGCTAGTAGCACCCATGTATTGCTCTGCCTGACATTGCATAGTTGAGCTACATTTGTTGAGACTCTATAAAGAGATCCATGGAAACAGCAAAAAAGCTGTGGCAGACCACTGACAAACTACCAGAAGTCTTTTGATGGAAAGAAGTCATATAGTGTTTACCATAAAATAAAAAGACATGAACATAAATCTTTATTTTCTACTACATTAAAGGGAACACAATATTTCTCTAAAAGAGTAAATTATCTGAGAACTCAGATTTAAACTTTCCAAAAATAAAGTTACATAGGGAGTGGGGAGGTCTGGTAGGGTCGGGGTTGGGTGGTGGGAACATCCTTTTGGAAACAGGGGAGGAGGTATGGAATGAAGAACAGTCAGGGAGCACATAGGGAGAGAGATAAGAACTGGACTGCTAAAAAAAAAATAAAAGATTAAAGGCTAAAAAAAAATCAAGGTTAATTAAAATGAAATTTAAAAATTTGACCAGAGAATATAAACACAATTTCAAAAAGCATATTCTAAGAAAAACATAAAAGCAGATTAAACAGACTCCAGAACAGAATGATAAAAGCAAATGACAGAAAGATAGCCTCAAAATATACTATGCTAGTTTTGAATGTGCTGCAGGAATAGGTCAAAACCAAAACTTACAAGAAAACGGCAACAAAAAATTATGCAACAATTTTTTTCTAAAATTTTTGTTCTAGAAATTATGAACATACTTAGTATAACAAAAAAATTAAGATATGTAAACACTGATAATAATTAATCAGAACAAGAGTATAATGAATGAAGAGTTACAAAGATTTGATCTTAACTACAAATACTCAAAACTATACATTTCTACTAATATTGCTTTTTTTTACATATATATGGAATATGTATTCATACGTATGTTTTATTTTATTCATGCTGAAGCATAAGGACTAAGTGAAGTGGCTTAGCCAGTAAAAAGCATCTATGTCTAAGTCTGAAATCTTGATTTGGATATCTGAGACCTATATAGTTGAAGGAGCAAACCTACTACTACCCCAAGTTTTCATCTGAGCTTCATGTGAAATGGCACATATTGTCACACACACACACACACAAACACACACACACACAGAGAGACACACACACAAACACACACACAGACATAGACGCACGCACACACACACAGACACACACATATACACACACAGAAAGACACAGACACACCATACACATAGAGACACACACACAGACACGTACACACAGACACACACACAGAGATACACACACACGGAGACACACACACAGACACAGACACGCACACACACACACACACACACAGACACATACACACACACAGACACACACACAGACACATACACACACAGAGATACACACACACAGAGACACACACAGACACAGACACGTACACACACAGACACATACACACAGATACACACACATGGAGACACACACACAAACACAGATAGACACACACACATACACAGACACACACACAGAGACACAGACATGTGCACACAGACAGACACACACACAAACACAGACACAGATACACACACACACACACACACACACACGGTAGATGAAGCAAGACTCCACAAGCTCTAGCAACTTTATTTCTCCACAACCTACAGCTTATATATCCCAGGAAAATCTGTCAAGCAATATAAAAACAGTAATGGGTTTACATTCTCTTTTTATTAAAGTGAATGATTACAATAAATATATCGGAAACAACAAAACAAAACAAAACCACAACCACAACAACAAAACCCCACCATTTTCCCAATATCGTTACATGATTAAATGTTTTACATTTTACAGATAAAAACCAATTATTCCCAAGGGTCCATATACATGCATATCTAAGTAATCTTTTAAAGATTAAGAGAGTATAAGAAAGCAAGATTTTTTTCTCATCTAGTTCTCCTACTAGTATGCTGCAATTTACAGTTATAAAGAATAGTAATAAAAGAAATAGTTTACTATTTATCTTTAAAAATAATCTTTTAAAAAGTCTTAAAGGAATCACAAATATAAACCTTTAAATGTATAAAAGGAAAATCAGATCTTTTTCCTTTAAATCCTCTGAGTCTACACTCCTTCCCCACATATTTTTTCATAAAATCATAACAGGAAGCTGAAGACAAAATGCATACAAGAAATTAACCATACAATGATCACCAGCCCAACTTTAGCAAGCAAAACACATCAGCTAGTACTTGTCAGGCAGGTTCTGTTCTTATTCCCTGACTTCCAAAAATTCCTTACTCAATTATCAAAACATGCCTTTCTGAACTTTTAATTGTAAGATCCACTAACCAAACCATCTTAACCTAACTTTACTAACAAATTGCATTTCTAAAATCTTTCTAAAGGTGAAGTTTGAAGCATTAATTTGCCCCAGCAATAATGCTTTATAAAAACCAATCACTAATATTGTGTCACTGAGTGTCCAGTGAGGAGCTGGAAACTCCCTTGAAGTTTTCATACAACTCATAGAGTATGAGGGATGGGGTGACTGTGGGTATGACAAGCAGAGCAAAACTCCTCAACAGCATGAAGTCCTCAGGATACTTAGTCCCTGGGGCTCTGCCTCTCTGGGGCACACTTCTCATGGCTATGCTAACCAGTGGGCCTTCGTAAGGTCTAAAGCTGTTTGTTGTTCCTCATACATGGGCCTCAACAGAGAGACACACATACACAAAACACACACAGACACACACAGACACACACAGACACACACATACACACACACACACACACACAGTTATATTCAGAGACAGAGACAGAATATATAAAATGTAAAGAAAATTTAAAAGAAATAATTAATATCATATGAGCACATTAATATCATGCCATTTAAGAATCTAAACGATCATTAATGGAAAGTAGTCACATTCATATCATGGCAGTAACAAATTGCTGTGTTTTAGATTTGAGGTCTGACCAGTAGGAGAAAAACCATGCCATCACCAGTAACGAGATCATGCTTTTTAGAAAAGAACCTACTAACATCACGTTTGTAGATCCCCATAACTGTAACTTAATTCTATTTCTCCTACTGATCTAAATACTCACAGATAAGTTTGACTCTCATGCTTCATGAAAGAAACTTTTCTTCACATCAAATGAACAGTGTTACGGAAAACCACAACAAGTCACAATACAGAGATCAACAACTGTTCTTGGGAGATCATCATCAATCTAAATACATCATCTGTATCACAACTCATGGTCCTAAGACACATGAAACACCTTGGAAGAGGGAGCAAAAGATTGTTAGAGCCAGAGGTCCAAGAAGTCTGCTGTAAGATTATGTTTCTTAAAAGTTATAGGGAAGAGTCACCCATGTGGCTGCCTAAATGAGACATGAACAATGACACTGTCAGTAGATACGCTAATACAAGAGGAGTCTCATGAACCAAAAAATTTAAAATATTGAAAAGAAAATATAAGAAATCAACTCTATAAAAATATTCTGAAGACCAAAATAATAAGAATTTAGCTTATTTTAAAATGAAGCCCAATCACTTAAGATTTTGATTACATAATAGGCTAAACATAATAGGCTAAACATAAGAAGGTTTGAAAAAAAAAAACATAAATTTTATATGAAAATGTAACATAAAACTCATGATTCATTAAAAGTATTTTTATAAATATTAGAGTTAAGACAACTTAAATTTGATAATGGAATAGTACATTGACTAATATTTAGAACATTATAATAATAAACATAATATATTAATAAAATATTTTAATTCAATAAAAATTTAAGACTAAATAAAGTATGTTTTATATATATATATATTACATAAAAAATTCATCTTGAAATTTATACAATAGTTATAATAAACATTAACAACAAAATATTAGCTGGATGCTCAATTTAATGTACACATATTTTATTACAAATACTTTTATAATTTATAGTATTTAAATGTAAAAGTAGAAGAAAGGGCAAGCATTTCATTAATAAATGCCATTATTCATTTTTTTCAGATATAGAATAAAACAAATGTTTATACCTATGCATACATACGACATGAAATGAAATGATACCTAAATGGAGGATGCATGAATTCTGAAGGGAAGGGGAAAGAAGTGCAAGTGTAATAGTGTAATATACAAATATATATACATATATATGTATATATGTATACATATATAATTTTCTTCTCACATGTTGATTCCAATACATGCACACATACACACATGTATTTGTGATATGAAATTAGAAGAGAACTATTTAGGCAGAAGATGGGATCCAGAAGAAATAGGTAGGAAAGATAATAAGGGAATCCAGGTATGAAGGAGAGCAATATAAAAATGATACATATCTGTGAAAATATCACGTGAAATGTATTATTTGTAAATGAGCTAAAACAATGAAAAATGAGTTAATATTGTGGATATCTATTTTACATATTGATATGGGTTACCTTTATATGCTATAGAACAGCTGACCCACCAAACTATTAAAAACATCTCTAAAACATAATGAATGAAATGTTAGAGAATAAGCCACTGTAATGAAGGCATAAGAGATGAGCAATTTCAAATATCTAGCTGCTAACAATAAAAATGGCTCTTTAGCAATGATAACTTGTTTAATTTGCATTTAACAAATGATTCTTTAAATTCTTTAACCTTATTTTCTTAAGTCTGAAGAATCAAAGCCTCATTGAAATAAATTACTGTTATATAACTTTGACCTAGAAAATATTTCTGTGGTGTTGCAGTACCCCTGAGAAAATGAATTAAAAACTGCATTATTGGCCCTCAGGGTTCACTAAGAATAAAGGGTTCTCTAGGAATAAAGAAGCCTCTGCCTATTTTTCAGGTATTCAGATAACTGAGTTCAGTGTCCTTGTATCTTGTATCTGCCATCCTAGAAAAACAGACTCCATTCTATGTTGGGTAACTTTTCGTTCTGGTAAAAGTAACTTCCATGAGTAAGTTTAGAGATAATATCTTAAAAAATGAACTCAATAAAGCATGAAACATCATTCAGAGGAACAGAATTATAATGTTATATGAAACATGAGTTGACAGTTAAACATAAAGAAATGTAAATATTGGAAACAACGAAAAAATGCAACTCAGGCTTATATCATCTGGTCCATCAGCTAATGCCTTACTTTGGCAAGGCCTTGTGTGCTCGCTCTACATTTCTCACAAAGGCCAGAGGGCACTTGAGCTTCTTTGTAGATTTGAGTCTTCATTTTCACAGCCCAGATACTGCTGTTTCTTGCCTTTGGTATGAAGCTGTACTTGGGGCTGAGGCCAAGGCATTTTCTTTCAATTTCCTCTGAGAAGTAACTTTATGGGCATCTTGAATTTATTTCTCCTAAAATACTTTAAGTATAAGACAGAATATATTTTGCAAAGTTTAAAAATAAGTGAGGATACAGTCATTCAATCCCTATGGCTCTTACAATATTTCTGCCTCTTCCTCCACAAAGCTACATAAACTCAGAAGTTCCTTATTAAATATTTTCTAAGATATCTTGAGTATTTTGTGTTTCTATATGTAACTGAAGATTGTTCTTTTCCTGTGAAGAATTCTGTTGGAAATTCTATGGGGATTACATGAACCTGTGGAATGCTTTTGATAAAATGGCTGCTTTTACTACATAATTCCTACTGATCCATAAGCATGGGGGGATGTTGCCAATTTCTGATATCTTCTTAAGTTTCTTTCTTCAACAACTTGAACTTTTTAAACATACAGATCTTTAACTTGCTTGGCTAGAGATAATCCAAAATTTTATATTATTTGAGGCTATTGTGAAGGTATTATTTACCTGATTTCTTTCTCAGAATGTTTAATCATCTGTATAATAAAGGACTACTGAATTTTGTGAGTTACTTTTGTAACCACTCTACTGAATGTAACTATTTTACTGAAAGTGTTTACTACATGTAGGAGTTTCCTAGTGAAAATTTTGGGGTCATTTATATATCACATCATCTACAAAGATATATTGTTTTCTTACTTTCCAATTTTTATCCTCTTGATCATCTTTGGTTACCTTATTGTTCTAGGTAAATCTTCAAGTACTAAATGGAATAATTATGGACTTGTTTCTGATTGAGTGGAATTGCTTCCATTTTCTCTCAATTTACGTTTTTATGTGTGGTGTACTTTTGTAAATTGTCTTTTTTATGTTGAGTTAAGGCCTTTTTTCCCCACTATCTCTAGGACTTTTATTACCAAGGTGTGTTAGATATTGTCGAAGATCTTCTCTGTATCTAATGCGATCATCATGTGGGTTTGTGTTACACTTTGTTTATATGGTACATTAAACTTGCTGATTTTCATATGTTGAAACATTGCTTCATCTCTGGAAGTAAGCCTACTTGATTATGGTAGAATACGTTTTTAATATATTCTTTAATATATTCTTGAATATATTAAGTTTGCAAATATATTATTGAGAAATTTTGCAACTATACCCATAGTTTTCAAAGTTTTAAATTACAAGAAAAATTGGTCTATAATTCACTTTATTGAGCCTTTATATGCTTTGGTTATCATGGTAATTCTGGTATTGAAAATTAATTGGCAATGTTCCTTTGTTTTCTATTTTTTCTGAATTATTTAAATAGTACTAGCATTATGTGTTTGAATGTCTGATAGATTTCTGAGCTAAAACCATCTGGCTCTGAGCTTTTGGTTTGAAGATTTTTAATTACTGCTTTTATTTCACAAGGGGTTACAGATCTGTTTAAATTGCTTGTGAGATTCAACTAAATTTTAGTAGGTGTACATGGTATATATTGAAAATATTAGTTTCTTTTTTTAGATTTCCATTTGGCTCAAGTAAAGGTTTGTTTTTTTTTTTTTTTTTTTTTTTTTTTTTAATGTCAATATGACTGAGCAACCTGCCATCCCAAGGGAACTTCCATTCTCCAGCTACCTCTGCACCTCCATTAGACTCCTGAATCATACAGAAGTAAGTTTCCCTCGTCACCCATTTTCCCTGCTAAGTTCTTGTAATCAGTATTGGAAGTAGTGGGAACCTTGATGGTCCTGGTGCGGCAGCCATCTGATGGATATTCTTGGTCTGTATGGTTCCGTAACTGCAGTTTTAAATGGATCAGGAGCCTCACAGGTGAGGAGTTGGGGAGCATCTCCAGGATATGACAGAGCCCTGGGATAATGGAGGTGCAGAAGAATGAATGTGAGTGACCTTAGCTGTGACTCACTACATTGGGGAAATGGAACCTAAGGAGGCCACCTCCTGTAGCCAGACAGGAAGCCCAATGGAGCAATAGAAACACCAACCCATCCACAAAACTTTCAACCCAAAATTGTTCCTGTCTACAAGAAATGTACGCATGGGGGAGGAAGCAAAGATTGAAGAAATGGCCAAACAATAATTGGTTCAACTTGATACACATCCCATGGGCAAGCACCAGTCTCTAACATTATTAATGTTCTATGCTTTTAGGAAGGATCATGTTGTTCTCTGAGAGGCGCCACCCAGCATCTGACTAAGACAGATAGAGACACCTACAGCCAAACAGTAGATGGAGCTTGGGGACTCTTATGGAAGAATAAGAAGGATTGTTTGTCCCAATGGGTTAAGAACTCCATGGGAAGACCAACAGAGTCAACTAACATGGATCCTTGGGGCTCTCAGAGTCTGAGTCACCAACCAAAGAACATAGATAGGCTGGACCTAGGCCTCATATATAGCAGATGTGCAGCTTGACCCTCATATGTGTCCTGAACTGGAATGGGGGCTATCCTATGAGCTGTTGCCTGTATGTTGGATATATTTTACTAGCTGGACTGCCCTGCCTTGCCTCAATGAGAGAGGAAGTGCCTAGCCTCTCAGAAACATGAAGTGCTGGGGGCGGGGAGTGATTACCAGGTAAGTCCCCACCCTTCCAGAGGAGAAGGGGAGGGAGTATAGGAGAAGAATTGTGGGAGGGAGTCATTGGGAGGGGGTCAGTGAAAGGGATGTAAAGTGAATATGTAAAAATAAATAAAAACAAATAAATTAAAATTTTTAAATGACATAATTTCCTCGGAGTTTGTTATTATGTCTTTATATTTATGTCTAGGTTTGTTTATTTCTAGATTTTTTTTATCCTTTAGTTAATTTAAATAAGAGCTTAAGAAATTTTACTGATTTTTGTCAAAAAAGGAACTCTTGATCTCATTGTTATTTTGTATAGAATTTCTTGTTTCTTTGTACTTTATTGGTTTCTGTACTGTTTTGGCCATCAAAACCTTTTGTCTGTGATTTCTGCTTTTTATTATAGAAGTTGGGAGTATGCCATTAAGTTACTTGTGTGCAATCTAATTTTTTTTCTATATAGGCATTTAGTGCTATGAACTTGCCTTTTAGACATTTCTTTATTGTGTCCAATAAAGTTAGGTATGCTATTCATTCTCTTTCATTCAATTTTAGGAAATCTCAAGTCCCGTCTTGACCCATTTTTCATTAAGTAGTGAGTTGTTCAGTTTCCTTGAGGTTGCACAATGTCTGTTGTTCATATCCTTGGTGGTCAGATAGAATGCATGATGTTATTTCAGTTTTCTTGTACCTGTGGAGACTTGCTTTTTGTCTGAGTATCTGATAAATTTTGAAGAAATTTCCGTGATGTACTGAGAAGAAGGTTTATTTTATGTTTGGATAAATGTTATGTAAATATCTATTCAGTCCCAAGATTTTGTAATATCAGTTTTTTCCAGCATCTCTCTGTTTCACTTTTTTCTGGATGGCCTCTCTATTGGCAATAGTGGAGTATTAAAATCCTCAGTATCACTGTATATTAAGGCTAATATATGATTAAGCTATAATAATGCTTTTTTATGAACTTGAGTGCCTATGGTTTTGGTGGTGCATAAATGTTGAGTTAATTAATATACCACACTGGTAATTTTTTTCCTTTGATGAATATCCAGTGTCTTTTTATCTCAAGATTAGTTTTGGTTTGATCTATTTTGTCAGATATTAAATGACAACACTAGCTTGATTCTTTGGTCGTTTTTTAAATTCTTTTTTCCATTCTTTTATTCCAAGATGATATTTATCTATCCATAAAGATAAGATGTATTTCTTGGATGTAGCAGAAACATGAATCCTGTTTTTGAAGGTACTTTGTTAGTATGTGTGGAGATCATCAGTATAGAGAGATAAAAATGAATAGTATTTGTTAATTCCTGATATTTTGTTGTTGTTGAGATGTGTGTGTGTGTGTGTGTGTGTGTGTGTGTGTGTGTGTGTATGTGTTTTGATCAGGAATAACTATTCTTTGTATTTTCTTGAGTGACTAACCTCTTTTGACTGAAGTTTTTCTTGGAGTAACTTCTATTTGTGTTATTTATTTATTTATTTATTTATTTATTCATTCATTCACTTTACATTCCAATATCACCCCCTCCTCCCAGTATTCCCTCATACAGAGCCTCTCCCTATTTCTCCATATGTTTCTCCTTTGAGAAAGGGGAGCTCTGTGCTAGGTATCATTCTACCCACTACTATTATGACCCTACTCCAACCCTCTCCAGCACATAAAGGACTATGCAAATCTTCCACTTTAGATCAGACAAGGCAGCCCATTTAGGGGAACAGGAAGGTAAACAGCAGATTCAGGGAGAGGCCTTGCTCCTGTCATTGGGGGCCCTATGTAATGACCAACCTGCTCATCTCTTATGTGCAGGGGGCCTAGTTCCAGCACATGTTTGCGGTTTGGTCATTGATTCTGTCTCTTGGAGCCCCCAACTGCCCAGGTTAATTGACTATGTTGGTCTTCCTGTGGAGTTCCTGTAATCTTCCTGTTTCTTGGTCTTTTTCCAATTTAGACTCCCCAAGCTCCATCTAATGTTTGGCTGTGGGTCTCTGCATCTCTTTCCATTGACTGCTGGGTAGAGCCTCTCAGAGGCCAGTTATGCTAGTTTCCTCACTGTTAGCATAACAGAGTATCATTAATGGTGTCACGGATCAGTTTTTGCCCGTGGGATAGGTCTCAATTTTGTTTGGTTATTGGTTGGCTGTTCCCTCAGTCTCCACTCTATCTTTGTCCCTACATATTTTGTAAACAGGACACATTTTTGGTCTAAAGTTTTGTGGGTGGGTTGCTGTTTCTATCCCTCCCTGAAGCCATGTCTGTTTGTGGGGAGTAGCCACTTCAGGACCCATATTCCCCAGGAAAAGGAGTGTCAGCTAGAGTCAACCCTTATAGGACACTTGGGCATCCTCTAATCCCAGTTCTCTCAGATGCCTTAGAGATTGCTCCGCCTACTCACATATGATTTCTTTTCTTCTTTTCTTCTTTTCCTGCTCTTCATACATATGATCTTCCTGGCCCCAGACCACTCTGCTCCGAGTTCTTCTCCCACATACTTCTTTCATTCCATCAAACTGTGATATCTATTTTGTTTTTCCTTCTGAGAAAGATTCAACCATCTTTCCTTGAGCACTCCTTGTTACTTAGCTTCTTTAGGTCTATTGATTAGACCATGGATATCCTGTAGTTAGTGGCTAATATCCACTTATAAGTGAGTATATTCAAAGCATTTCCTTTTGAGTCTGAGTTACCTCACTTGGGATGATATTTTCTAGTTCCATTCATTTGCCTGCAAAATTTATGATGTCTTTGTTTCTAATGGCTGAGTAGTAGTCCATTGTGTAAATAAACCACAATATTTTATCCATTCTTCTATGGAGGAACGAGTTTTCCAGTTTCTGACTATTATGAGTAAAGCTGCTATAAACCTAGTTGAAGAAGTCTCCTTGTGAGATGGTGGAGCACCTTTGGCTGCCAAGGAGTGGCATAGTTTGGTCCTGCAGTATAACTATTCTCAAAATTTTGAGAAAGTACCAAACTTATTTCTAGAGTGGTTGTACAGGAGTTTCTTTTCACCAGCAATGGAGGAATGTTCCTCTTGCTTAGAGCACCTTCATTTAAATGTGTAAAATTCATAGTTTTAATAAGATAGCAATGTAAGCATATAAAATGTGAAATCAGAGAATACACCAAAGATCCAAGCTATCTGATACCCTTGCCACCACATGAGATAGATTGAGTTGGCAACTTATTGGATGTAAAACATCTGGGATTTAATCACTAAGGCTATTAAAATAGGGACCTTAGTAGTTCACTTAGGCAACTGTTAGATGCAGGATCAATGTCAGCATAAACCAAAAGGACACAAAGTGTACAAGTTTATTCAAATGACTTCTCCCTTCTGCATAGGAAGTATTAATCTCCAATCTCTTTCTTCCTGGCTTTTCTATTTTCCCTTCTGTCTCCTGTGTCTCTGCCTCTCTGTCTCTGTCTTTCTTTGTCTCCTGCACATGTTTTTCTCTCTCTGTGTCTCTCCTTCTTGTCCCTTGCAAAGTGCCCCTTTCAGTTTTTCTCTTTGATAGTTTTGATGTTTTAATCTCCTGAAAAATATTTTTAAAACTTTGTCATTAGTGGTGGATTATTTTTATTTGATTGTGTATTCTTTTTCAGTTATTCCTTTCTGCTCTTTTTCTCTTCCCTTCTATCACATCTATTTCCAATTTCCTCAGAATTCTTTTTGATGATGTAACCTTGCTTCACAGACTCTGCCCACCCACCCCCAGGACAATAGTAAGTAATATAAATATTTTAAAATGTTCTAAATAGGATGAAATCTCAATGTTTTAGCTAGGGTTTTATTGTTGTGAAGAGATACCATGACAAAAGCAACTCTTATAAAGAGAACTGGCTTACAGTTTTAGAAGTTTAGTCCTTTATCATCATGGCAGTAAACATGGTCGCATGCAGGAAAACATGATGTTGAAAGTTCTATATCTTGATCCACTGGAAGTAGAAGGAATGCTGTGTGCTACCCTGGGCAGAGCTTGAGCATAGAACTTATAGTAATACTTACAAATCATAAAGCATTAGTCATTTTCAGTGATCCTCTTCATAAACACCTAATTCTTATTCCAAGGTTGGGTTACTTACTTGCATTTTTTGAAGATTCTAAATTTCTTTTATCTAATGGTTAAATCTAAAAGCCTAGTGCTACCCCTAACCTTAACCCTAACCATCCAGTAGCTGGTTCCTTTCCCAAGATACCCTCACAGGAACCTCAAGGTACTCTTTCAGAGACCAGAAGACCTACAGTTTTATCTAGTAAAGCAACTGCAAATGTTCAAGCTTAGAAAAAAAAAAGGCTGTGAAAACATAAATTTTAATTTGTTTCATATTAGAGTGGATGCACACATTCAAGTCTATTATTCTTAATTGGCACTCATTTATTTCCTCTACAGTACACAAACACATAGAAGATTTTTATTAATTTAATAATTTAATAGTTATGTGACAGAGTTTATAAATTGTGAACAAGAAATAGCTAAAGCAACTAGAATTAAAATTAGATCTGAGATTATGAGATCAAAAGATCTGTTTTCACATCTATATTCTAGAGATGGCAAACACAAACAAGCAACAAAACCAAGAAACCCCACTATGACTCATTTTCACAGCAAGACTACCTCTCTCTGGCCAGCAGGATTTCTCTTTTATCTCACTTCCTTAAATAATTTTTTTTTGTTACAAGCCGTTTGAATTTCAAAGACATTTTCTAATCATAGCAGAGATGTGTAAGTATATTTTCTAAAGCTGACCTTTGCTCTGAAGTGTGAATAAAAAAATCATGCATGCAGACATATCTCTTTGTCTTTGAGTGGATTTAATTTTTCAGAAAAAATACCTGTAGTATTGGAGATAACCTATTCCAGGTTTCTGTGTATTATTTACCGCGTAAGTAGGAAAAAATGTTGCCAGAACAAACCTGGAGCTCACAGATCCTGATAAAATGCAATTGTATTTTCTAAAGGGGAGTCCTCTAAGCTCTAGGAAATTCGTGTACCTGCTGTCAGGGGCTGGAGTTCCCTGTGTTAGTAAAACTGAAGGCTTACATACTAAGTAAATGGGACTAAATTTGGAAGATAAATTGACTGTCTTTATTCTTTCCTTCTTTTTTCCTTCTTCCTTCCTTTCTTCCTTTCTTCCTTTCTTTCCTTCTTTCTCTCTTATCAGAAACATAACATATACATAGAATACAAGACAAATGTTCTAGCCTTGTAAATCCAGTCATAAATGGCTACACTTTAAAACACAAGGTCATAGAACTATTTCATTGATGCATATGCAAAATGTCATTTTTGGTGATTATTTTCTTTTCATATAGTTTAAACATACACAGAGATGTATGTATTTTTAGTTTCAAAAATATTCATTTGTTTATTTAGGCAGGTTCTCACAAAACTCAGGCTGACACTGAGGATAACATGTAGCTGAGGCTGGTCTTGAACTCTTGATCTTCCCACCTGTTCCTCTTTCCAATAATATAAATATTACTAAATATGAGCACAAATAGCAAGTATTTCACATCTCTGGACTTATTATCACATATTTAGAGAGACAATACATGAAGTAGACAATTTAAAGATATACTCTTATCTTTTATAGTAATTCTGTTCATATATTATCAGCTGTAAATTGACAATATTTTAATTATGTATGGGCATCATCGGAAACCATTACTTAAAAGCTCTTTTTCTTAAGTAACACATAAACAACAACAATTGTCCTGATAAAGTCAAATTAAAAGAAGCCCTCCTGAAATGACCACGAAGCAAAACCTTTAGGAAAAGCAAACAGCCATTACTGTCACAGAAAAATATTACACAATAGGTACATAAATACTACTGGCAGAGCACATTTCAGTCATGAACTCTGAGATCTAATTTTGCTTGTTCTTTGGAATTGTTGGCATCAACATTATTAAGTATTAATGACTTTGAGTAAACTAAAGATAATAAGATCACTATGAAACAGATATATACTTTGAACATTGAAGAATTGAAATTATTCTAGATGTAAAATCATATGTTCTCAACATCAAGGCAAAAGTCTTCTGCTGTGATGTCAGTGACAAGTAAATCCTCCAGTCCCAGAAACAACATGAACAGATCCTGTTGAAAGTGGAGATGATCCAAGGTTTTTACCCAGGGCCTGGTATGTTGAAAGGAATGTAGTTCCTTGCCTATAGCCACAAATGTGCTTGGCAGAGCCAGTAATAGCTGTGGCTACACCAGCCCAGGCTCAGGTTGTGTAAAGAAGAAACATTTCCTTTACTAAAACCAGAGATATGCTTGGCAGAGCCATAATTTCTTGGGGCAGGGCTTTGGAAGAATAGAGACTTCAATACTGACACCAAAATTTTCTTATCCTAAGGATATAAATTATTACTCCCATGGTTATATGATGCCCCTGAGATACTCTATGACCCCTTGTGCAACATTGTTGATTTAGGTTCCAGCTGACACTGGCCCATCTTCCCCTGAAAACAGTACATAAAATGCTAAATTTCTTAATATGATATTTTGGCATAAACCATCAATTTAAGCAGAATCTCTCAATACCAGCTTCTGTCTTTTTTATCATCTCATCTCTTGGAACTCCAACTAAGCACTCTTGGGACTGAAAATTGACTTTCTGGTCTAGGTCATATGGGACACAAGGTTTAAGATAACAGACTAATTCAATAGCATTTTGCTAATTTCCTACTTCGTCTACATGCTGATGCTAAGCCAAACTCAAAATACAATCAGGACTTAGATTGGAAGAGTTCAGGTGGTTTTAATAGAACAATATTTTGCTAAGAATAAAAAAAAAATTCAATAGGAGTTTAAAAATCATAAACAACAGTTGAATATTGAAATCTAATTTCTTTTTTCCTTTTTTATTTTATATTTTATTTACATTTCAGATGTCATCACCTTTCCCCATTCCCCCTCCCTAGAACACCCCTATCCCATGTCCCCTTTTCCTTTTTGCTTTTATACAATTTTTTAAAGTGTTAGTCAAAGGCTTTATATATTTGGTAATGCTCAATCAGAAGTGTAACCCAATACCCAACCTAGATATATAAACTGTCTTTGACTGGTGGAGACACATGGAAATCTGCCTCCATGCCCCACCTCTCTTTCTCTGTCTTTCTCTCTCTCATCACCTTGCTTCTCCTCTCCTTCATCTTCTCCTTTCCTTACTCCATCTCTTCCTCTTGGTACTCCTTTTTCCCTTAGCTCCTTCTACATATCACCCTTCCTGTTAAAATAACACTTTTCTCTCAAAATACAATTAGAGCATAATTATTCCTATTTGTACCAGTGAGGTACAAGATAATCCTAATACCCAGTCCATCATTTTGTTGACTAACTAGAACCTTGTCATCTCTCCTAACTAAGACACTTAGTTTTGAACCTGGCTTTTTTCTTGGCTTTGAATAAATGTCAGCTGAAAACCTTCCACTCATATCTTTTCTCTCAAAGTAAATAGCCAGGATTGGCTATGAGACTATAGGTCTTCAACCCCGTCAGAAATATAGAATGACTGGGTTAACTGAAATTATGGGAAGCATAAAGCATAGCTTCTAAAAGCCAATTTATAGAGACCGCTGAACACCTGGACAGCCCCTATACTACAGAACGTTGGAGCAGCAAATCTTCAGCCTTCTGGCCCAGAATCATCTGACAGACCTTAGTGATGCAGAATTATTAAGGGCTGATTACTCTGTCTAGGCAGATATAATCAGTCGACTATTCTGCAAGTGTGTCCTTTTCTGGACAGTAATTTGTCTGTAGATGGAAAGAGGCAATTCTTGCCTTGTGGCTCTCTCTGCACAACCGGAGTAACTCCAAGGATCCTCAATTTCTTCTTAGAATTCAAGACAGGAAGCTGTCAGGAGCAGACAGGTCTCTAATAAAAATGAACATTAATATAGAAATGTTTGTAACGTCAATTCTGTGGACTTCTGACGTTTTGAAACCAACTATCCATGTAAGATAACCTGGACTGCTGTCTGTTAACTCCTCTCAGCTATTTCAAAAAAAAAAAAAAAAAAACCAAAAACATAGAGAATACCCTAACAATAAACTCCAAGCCATGAATTTGCTATAGTCCCTTAACTCACAGGCTAACCATCTCAAATCTGTTAAAAAAAAGTTAAAGAAGGACTAGGTCTAAGCCTTGTATTCCTAAATGTGTTATACAGGCGCAATGCCCATGCGAGTACCAATATTCATCTCATTTTTATATCAATAAGAAACTCATACCAATGAAAACCTTAAATTTGAAATCAAAGTAAATTTTGTACCATTTAAGAGATTATAACTTCATCTTGATACTAATTATACAGATTTATATCAATAGGTTGTGGCTATGCAATAAATCCTAGCCCATCCTCCCTGTTCCAACAAAACCTCTACTTTTTCCTAGAAAGACCACCTTAGTCCCCAAGCCCAGGGAACAGAGCGCTGACTCTTCATTAACTTCTTCAAGCTGATTAATAGCGTTGAGATATTAGAAGAGGGGTGGGGGGGATAGTAAATTGATAAGCCTTTGACACTGTGTCTTTACTGCATCCACTTGGAATTCCAGGACATCGGAGGTTTGAGCGGGTCTGATCAGTTTGCTTGATGAGTAGATACACCGAGACTGTGTATTCTGCAATATACAATTCTCAGAATAAGTTTTAGTATCAAGAAAAAAAATTTTTTTCCTAGAGGGCTGACATTTTTTTAAAGATGTTGGTTCTAACAACTTTTCTTTTTTTTCTTTTTTTAATTGGTTATAATATTTATGTTTCAAATTCTATCCCCTTATCCCATTCCCCCCACCACCCAGGAGCCCCTTATCCCATCCCCCCTCCTTGTGTTTCTATAAGGGTGTGATTTTCCAGTTTCTATGATGCTGTTTCCATTAACATAAACAGCCTCCTAAATTTCTAAATCCTTCCATTTGTGTTATTAAATCTCCTATTTTTCTTTTTTCTTTTTTTTCTCCTTTTATTTTCATCTCTCTTTTTTTTAAATTGGGTATTATATTTACCTTTCAGGTTTTATCCCCTTACCCTACTTCCTCCCACCACCCAGAAACCTCCTATCCCATCCCCCCCTCCTCATGCTTCTATGAGGCAGTGCCTGTACCTATCCCCCACTACTCCCTCCCCACCCTCAGAAATCTAATTTCAGTTAACTGATTTATTGTTGTTCCTTGTCTACTCCTTTGAATTTTGAAGCAAAAGCTCTAATTATGAATATACATTCATCAATAAATTTTTAGGAACTTTAAATAATATATCTGAATTCTGTCAATTAAACACAAGTTTTTATTTGGGCTGATTACTAGTCAAGCTTAAAATGTATGTGAATTCTAAAAATTGTGATGCCTGTGAACAAGCCCTATGTCATAAAACTCATAACTTAAAAGATAAAAGTTGTCATTCAGACATTGATTTATGTAATAAAAATTTAAAGAACATGCAAAACAGGTTTCTAAACAGATAACTACAACCCATTCCCATGATGCCATTCCAGTGAGGTTTTCAGGTGAGAAGATGGTTCAATACTGAGTGAATTTACCAGTGAAGGAGATAAAGAGAGCACTGATGACTGATCAAAATATCACCAAATTAAAATGATTTAGTTACATGAAAAATAAACTTAGAATTTCTAGCCAACATGATGATATTGAGAGACTATTTGAGGCACTTCCCTCCCGCCCCTCACCCAGATCTAAGGCCTGGAGTAGACCTCTGTCCAGTCTGCTCTTGTGGACCCCAGATTCTGCAGGAGACATCCTGGAGGCTCCATGGATCTCAGAGCCATAGGTAGGAAGACCCACACACTGCCTTAAGTCCATAGCTGGGTGCTGGGAGCCCTCAAATTTCAGCAGATACCCAAAACCCCACCCCTGTGGAACAGCACTCCCCTCCCGCCCCTCTCTTGCATCTGAGGCCTGGAGCAGACCTCTGCCCGGTCTGCTCTTGTATGGACCTGGATTCTGCCTGAGACATTCTGGAAGGTCCACTCAACCCAGAGCCACACAGGAACAACTGAACTCAGAGCATCAGACAACATATCCTGAGATGTCCTAGAGGAGCAACTGCTCTCAGATCAGTGGGCACCTTATTCTGAGACATCCTAGAGGTGACACTGCACCCAGAAGAGCAGACACCTAGCTGGTCTTCTACCTTGGAGGCATCATATCCTGAGGCATCCTAGAGGTACCACTGTACTCAGTACAGCTGGAGAAGATCACAGAGACATCTGGACCCTGAGGAGATATGACCTGGAAAGGCAGGCTTCAGTCAGAGACAACAAATACAGGCAGCACTAGAGTTAAGTAGATGGCAAAAGGCAAGTGCACGAACATAAGCAACAGAATCCAAAGTTACATGGCATCATCAGAACCCAGTTCCCCCATCATAGCAAGCCCTGAACACCTCATCACACCAGAAAAGCAGGATTCAGAATTAAAATCACTTCTTGTGATGATGATAGAGGGCTTTAAGAAAGACATAAATAACACTCTCAAAGAACTTAAAGAGAACACTGGTAGACAGATAGAAACACTTAAAGAGGAAACACCAAAAATCCCCTAAGGAACTGCAAGAAAACACAACCAAACAGGAGAAGGAATTAAACAAAACCATCCAAGATCTAAAAATGGAAGTAGAAACAATAAAGAAATCACAAAGGGAAGACTACCCTGGAGATAGAAAACCTAGGAAAAAGATCAAGAGTCATAGACACAAGTATCACCAGCAGAATACTAGAGATAGAAGAGAGAATCTCATGTGCAGAAGATACCATGGAAAACATTGACACAACTGTCAAAGAAAATGCAAAATACAAAAAGCTACTAACCCAAATTATACAGGAAATCCAAGACACAATGAGAAAGCCAAACCTAAGGATAATAGGTATAGATGAGGGGGAAGACTGCCAACTTAAAGGACCAGTAAATATCCTCAACAAAATTATAGAGGAAAATTTCCCTAACCTAAAGAAAGAGCTGTCCATAAATATACAAGAAGCCTACAGAACTCCATGTAGTTTAGACCAGAAAATAAATACTTCCTGCCACATAATAATCAAAACATCAAATGTACAAAACAAAGAAAAAATACTAAAAGCAGTAAGGGAAAAAGGCAAAGTAACATATAAAGGCAGACCTATAAGAATTACACCAGACTTCTCACCAGAGACCATAAAAGCCAGAAGATCCTGGACTGATATCATACAGACCCTAAAAGAACACAAATGCCAGCCCAGACTACTATACCCAGCAAAACTGTCAATCAATATTGATGGAGAAACCAAATTTCCATGACAAATCCAAATTTACAAAATATCTTACCACAAATCCAGCACTTCAAAGGATAATTGGTGGAAAACTCTAACACAAGGAGGAAAACTACAACCTAGAAAAAGCAAGAAAGTAATCTTCCAACAACCCTAAAAGAAGGTAGCTATACAAATATATCTTCACTGCCAATAACAAAAATAACAGGAAACAACATTCATTTTCCTTAATATCTCTTAATATCAGTGGACTCAATTCTCCAATAAAAAGACATAGACTATCAGACTGGATACATAAACAGGACCCAACATTTTGCTGCATACAGGAAATGTACCGTTATGAAAAAGACAGCCACTACCTCAGAGTAAAAAGTTGGAAAACAATCTTCCAAGCAAATGGTCCCAAGAAACGAGCAGGAGTAGCGATTCTAATATCTAATAAAATCGTTTTTCAACCAAAAGTAATCAAAAGAGATAAAGAAGAACACTTCGTATTCATCAAAGGAAAAATGTACCAAGAGGAACTCACAATTGTGAGCATCTATGCTCCAAATGCAAGGGCACCCACATACATAAAAGAAACTTTACTAAAGCTTAAAGCATACATTGCACCCTACACAATAATAGTGGGAGATTTCAACACCCCACTCTCAGCTATGGACAGATCATGGAAACAGAAACTAAACCGAGACTAACAGAAGTTATGAACCAATTGGACTTAACTGACACCTATAGAACATTTTATCCTAAAACAAAAGAATATACCTTCTTCTCAGCACCTCACGGTACCTTTTCCAAATTAGACCATATAACTGGTCACAAAACAGGCCTCAACAGATACAAAAAGATTGAAATAATCTTTTGTACCCTATCAGACCACCATGGACTAAGACTCTTCTTTGAAATGGACAAAAACAACGGAAAGCCCACATACACTTGGAAACTGAACAATTCTCTACTCAATGATAACTTGGTCAAGGAAGAAATAAACAAAGATATTTAAGGCTTTTTAGAATTAAATGAAAATGAGGACACATCATATCAAAACTTGTTGGACTCCCTGAGAGCAGTACTAAGAGGAAAAATCATAGCTCTAAGTGCCTACAAAAAGAAAATGGAAAGAGCATACATTAACCACTTGACAGCAACCTGAAAGCATTAGAACAAAAAGAAGCTAATATACCCAAGAGGAGTAGACGGCAGGAAATAATCAAACTCAGGGCTGAAATCAACCAAGTTGAAACAGAAAGAACTATACAAAATATCAACAAAACCAGGAGCTGGTTCTTTGAGAAAATCAACAAGATAGACAAACCTTTAGCCAGACTAACCAAAGGGCGCAGAGACAGTACTCAAATTAATAAAATCAGAACTGAAAAGGGAGACATAACAACAGAAACAGAGGAAATTTAAAAAAATTGTCAGATCCTACTACAAAGGCCTATGCTCAACAAAACTGGAAAATCTGGATGAAATGGAGAATTTTCTAGATAGATACCAGGTACCAAAGTTAAACAAGGAGCAAATAAACCATCTAAACATTCGTATAACTCCTAAAGAAATTGAAGCAGTCATTAAAAATATCCCCAACAAAAAATGTCCAGGGCCAGATGGTTTTAGAGTAGAATTCTATCAGATGTTTCAAGGAAGACCTAATACCAATCCTTTTCAAGCTATTTCATTGAATAGAAACAGAAGGAACACTACCCAATTCATTCTATGAAGCTACCATTCAGCTCATACCTAAACCACAGAATGACCCAACATAGAAAGAGAACTACAGACCATCTCTCTTATGAATATTAATGCGAGAATACTCAATAAAATTCTCACAAACCAAATCCAACAACACATCAAAACAAGTATCCATCATGATCAAGTAGGCTTTATCCCAGGAATGCAGGGATGGTTCAATATTTGGAAGTCCATCAATGTAATCCACTACATAAATAAACTCAAAGAAAAAAACCACATGGTCATCTCACTAGACGCTGAGAAAGCATTTGACAAAATTCAACATCCCTTCATGTTAAAAGTCTTGGAAAGATCAGAAATTCAAGGCCCATACCTAAACATAGTAAAAGCAATATACAGCAAGCCAGTAGCCAACATCAAACTAAATGGAGAGAAACTTGAAGCAATCCCACTAAGATCAGAGACTAGACAAGGCTTCCCACTCTCACCTTACCTATTTAATATAGTACTGGAAGTCCTAGCTAGAGCAATTAAACAACAAAAAGAAGTCAAAGGGATACAAATAGGAAAGGAAGAAGTCAAAATTTCTTTATTTGCAGATGATATGATAGTATACTTAAGTGACCCTAAAACTTCCACCAGAGAACTCCTAAACCTGATAAACAACTTTAGCAACATTGCTGAATATAAAATCAACTCAAACAAATCAGTAGCCTTTCTCTACTTAAAGGATAAACAGGCTGAGAAAGAAATTAGGGAAATGACACCCTTCACAATAGTTACAAATAATATAAAATATTTTGGAGTGAATGTAACCAAGCAAGTGAAAGATCTGTATGACAAGAAGTTCAAGTCTCTGAAGAAAGAAATCAGAGAAGATCTTAGAAGATGGAAAGCTCTCCCATGCTCCTGGATCATCAGGATTAACTTAGTAAAAATGGCCATCCTGCCAAAAGCAATCTACAGATTCAATGCAACCCCCATTAAAATCCCAAATCAATTCTTCATAGAGATAGAAAGAGAACCACATCAATGACAAAATGGCATGATAATCCCAAGGGTACAAAAGTGGCACATATACCTTTGTGATAACGAATAAGTCTCTACTTGAACTTAAAACAGCAATAAGAGAGAAACTATGCTTGGCAAAGGAATCACAACTAACTACTCAGTACTAGTGAAGTCTTAGTTACTGGAAGATAATCTACAACCACCAATCTACTGAACTATCATAATCCCTAACAAAATTTATACAAATTTTTCCTATACCCATAGATAAGAGCAGTCATCATTGCTCATGAGAGCGTTATATTCATAAATATTTTGCAAACTTTACTGTTACATATTAAATTTCAAACAGTCAAAATAATCTTACCTCTTTTCTGGTGCCTCTCTTTCCTAATTGTCATGTACCTTTAATCATTTCTTGAGATATATTGAAGTAAGCTGTTGGGTTTCACCAGAAGTAAATAAAGTAGTTCTGAATTCACTTTTGAACACAGTACTATAAAACTGTAAAGCTGTGTATGATGGTGTATACTTTTTAACTCAGAACCCAATGGGATAATGAAGGAGGTGGGGATTATAGGTCAAGCCCATTCTGGAATATATAAGACCTCTCAAAAATAGAAGGTCCTACCAAAAGGAATGTTAAACAGTCATACTTTGTGTCCACATTGTGTACAACAGCCACTGGAGATAATGGTAAACTATTTCCTCAATCCATAATTTGCCATTATATAGATTATTATTTACCATTATATGAATGATGTCTTGTTGTCTGATTTGGATACAAATTTGGATGTATGTTTGATAAAATGAAGAAAATACAAAGAGGAGAGTCTATTAATTATCTAGGATATAAAAAATGTCTACAAAAGGTTAGACCACAAAAGGTGCAAATGGGAAGAGACCAATTAAGAACTCTTAATGATTTCTAGAAGCTACTGGGAGATATTAACTGGCTGTGGCCTACAATTGCTTTGCCTATCCAAGAGCTACCCAATTTATTTCAAACAATACAATGTGATACAGTTTTAAGTAACCTGAAAAAAATTATGAGCTGAGGCTGAAAAGTAGTTAGCTCCTGTAGAAAGAAAAATATAAGATAAATATCTAGGTTATATCAGTCCAAAGACGGCATGCATTATCTTTTCTTCTATTTATTCTCCAACAGAAATTTTTTTTGCCATGTGCAATAAGTTTATTGAATCTTATTTTTAATTGACATGTAACAGCTGCACACATTTATAGATCACAGCATGATTATTCCAATACAAGTTTACAATATATAGTCTTTGGATCAGTCATGTAAAATATTACTCCTACCATTGAACTGCACTCCAATATGTTTTAACCATCATTCCAGACTCTGGGAACCATTCATCTAGTGTGTATATTTGTACAATCCAACTATATTGATACCTTTTAATATATAAATATTTGGAAACAAAAAATTAAAATATGGGGTTTTTTATTATGGAGGTTCTAATCTAAATTTCTGTTTGGGATGGGAATTCAAGACAGATAAGTGTTCTTTTGCTTTTGATACTATGCAGACTATAGTAATTGTCAATTAAGTAAATTTGGTTTGTGAAGGCATATATTATAATTTTCCTACAAGGATATCAAAGATATGTACAAGATAGTACTTGTTCCCACACACTGAAATAACCTGCCTAGTTATTCCAGAAAAAGTAAAAACTTTGACATCTTAGAAAAACTGTAGAAAAAGTCAATTTGATTGTTTCCTGCTAGAAAAATTAAAATGAAAGTTCTCATCCTCTTCTGTCAAGAGACAATGGAGGGGACAGTCGACTGAGTGTGGATTTGCTAACAACAGCATCTTTTCTTAGCTACCAGAAAGCATTAATATTTTTCATGTAGTGCTTCTATATGATAAAAGTGTTCTTAAAGCTCAGGTAAGCCTATCTATCTTACTGAGGAATGATATCAATATGCTCAAATGCTTATGTCTTTACACTTATGGAAAGAGGAAAAACTTTAATACTTGTCTTCATGATGGAAGGGGATGGGACAACAAACAGAAGACTCTCTTAACATAAGGACAATTTCATGATTATAGCTCTTACAAGTGACACTGTTGTTCAATAAGGACAAGAGAAGTAGGAAGATTAGCCAATAACAATCAGATTGGCATTGGGCATATCATACAACATTTAAAAAGGACCAACCCTGGGCTTTTTCCTGGCCTCTAGTGTATTGTTACTCCTTGTAAAATTCTTACAAAGAAAGAAGTGTAGTGATTATATTTTGCACTGGAGAGATGGCTTAAAAGTTAAGAGCATTTCCTGCTGTTGTATATGACCAGGATTCAGTTCCCAGCACTGGCTTTGCTGGACTATTGTGGTTGCTTGCTCTTTGGGCCTCTGCTATTACAAAACACACACATGGTGCAAATACATATATGTAGGCCAGTCACTCATACAATAAAGGTGTTTCAATTTATAGTTTTTCTATATTTAGCAGTAAAGATTAAAAGAACTTTGCAAATTTAAGTGAGAAAAAAAGCAAAAGGGGCCCATAAAATGACAGTTTGAAGAAGAGGCACTTGACTAGGAATATATAAAAGCAAGTGAAATAACATTGTATTGTGTTACATCCCTATTTATGGCATTGCTTATGACTATTGAGAAATTTAGGCAAAAACACTAATTAAAATTAGATAAATGACAAATAAGTTAGAGATGCATAGGCAGACAGAAGAAAAGTGATAGGTATACACATTATTATTGAGTACTTCTGCCATTCTGAAGACATCATAGATTGTACTTCAAACAAACAAAGATGGTTATTATATCACATTGTCCTATGGTACTGTGGGTCATCCACTATAAATGCAATCCATCCTTGACTGAAATCCATGTGACTATTCAAATGAACAACACACACACAAACTGACTCAAATTGAGTCAAATTAATTGACCTCTTACTCATTGCTGATATCCCTTGTAGACTTTCAAAGTTTTATAAAGTAATATCCTATCCACTACAATTGTTCTATATATCTTTTCTATTTTTTTATTCTCAAAAAGGGTTTAAAATTAAATGCCACGTTCTATTATTAGCAGCAGTCAAATCAGTATTATGGAGTAAACTATTTCAAAATCCTTAAAAATTGTATGCCTTAATTTTTCCTACTATAATGTCTGGTATATAATATTAACAGCCTGTTGAATAATTTCTCTTTATAAACAGTTCTTTGCCTTTGCATGCCTATTTTTAAATTATTTTAAGGAGTCATCAGAAGTTCATAAAAAGGTAATGTCAAGTGGCTAAATTATGTTCTAAGCATGGACATTTATCTCTGAAAATGAAGGCATTAAAAAGCCTACTGTTTCATTAAGGGATTATTTTTGCATAACACATATACACATTTGATGTAATTTTGAATGTTTATGATTTTAAATTTCCTTTATAAAGAAGACTATTTGATTTGAAATGTAAATTCTGTACTTAATTTAGCAAGATTCAGTTATCATATTTCATCTTTATAGACTCCACATTTGCTATCTAAGTTGTAACAGAATTGAAGAGAAACTTTTGTAAAAGCCTTGCTACGAATATGAGAAGTGAACACTGCAATTATTTTCTTTTGGGATGTGTGATATTTTTCACTGTACTTGGGTTTCTTCAATACTGATTGCTACTCCACTGTCATGAATCTCTTTAAAATGGGATAGTGAGTAATTTATTTTGAGCAATTGCCAGTCGTTTTTGAGAAATGAAATCTGAGGAATCAAATTTATTTGTCACACAATTCTAACTTTGCAGGGCTGTGGGTTATTCCAAACATATCAATTATGCTGCTTTCCAAATTCATCAAGTTAGACCAAATTCCTAGAAATGCAAAAGATGCACATAGAAAAATGAAAATAATATATCAGAGATTGAAAAGGTATATTTTATTAAAGAAAAATATAAACACTATTTTATACATGTCCACACCTTCTGCTAGTCCCTAAGAATTGAAACCTCAATTTCTGTTGAGGCCCAGGCTGCCCCACATTTGGCAGCCACTGTATCCTGGCCCAAGCTGCCACTCCAGTCTGCGGGTCGGGGTTCAGCAAGAGAGAGGGTGAGGGTGGACTCAGAGAATGGAGACCAGACAGGGTGTGTTTCAATTCCGTTTATTCTTCAGTCTCCCTTCCTCTAAGTGTCTCCTAAAAGTGTCTTCTACCTAATGTCAGGTAATCTGTTTTCCTCCAATTTGTACTGTTTCTCTGTCTTCTCTCTGCTATGTCTGATTCTCTGCCATCTGCCTCTGCCTTTTATCTGTCTCACTTCTAAGCCATGCCTTTTGGTCACACCTTTAATCATGCCCTTAGGTCTTGTCTCTATATCTGATCTCTATACTTCTAAGTTACACTATTAAGTTACACACCTTTAATCTCACACACCTTTAATCTCACACACCCAAGGTATCTAAACCAAGATTATCGGAGTGTGCTCAGCTGTTGTAGGCTATTATAATCCAAGTCACATGTCAGAGTATATGGCTCAAGATGGCTGCAAGGCTGATAGCTGCTTTCTGCTAAAAGTCGGCCCCCAACAAATTTCTATCCATAAAATTTTTATTATATGAAAATTATAAAATCATAGTTTTTAAATTCAGCAAATGCAGTATATATAGATAGATATAGATATATGAATTTTATATTTATATTTTCAAAAATGGCTTAAGTTCTTTTCAATGAAGAAAGCATAAATGAGAGATGTTGATATATCTTACAGAGCCACTGACATGACTTGTCATAAAAGCATACAGAAAGGCTTTCCCTTATCTGTTCATGTGTTGAAAATGTGAGTGACTTCAAAAGTTGGGTGTGTCAATAGCAGATGATGGACAAATTGTTCATCGCCTGAATAACAGGAGGACTGCACAGCATCCTGTTTTGGAGAGTCAATCATTGTCTTCATTTAGGTCTGTCATTATCAACTTGCAGGTCTTTGATCACTAGAATAAAGACTGAAAGTACATCAGTTTCTGTTACACCTTGCTCCCCCCAAACACACACATACTTAACAAGTTTTAATAGATATACATTGTACTATGTCACAGTTCATCTGCCTAACTCCTAGCCAATGGACTCAATTTTCTAAATTGCTAAAATGAATCCTGACCTTACAATGAGAGAGTAAACTTAGTCATTGACTCTGAAGCCACTACATAAATTCTACTGTTAACTAGTGCACATGGTAGGTGTGACCAATGGTGTGGGAGTAGTTTGAAGAGTATTGGCATTACTTATAAGACAGAAACCATTGCTACACTTATTTACCAATCTGAATTTAGTCTTCTCATCTCCCAACCAAAATTACTGCCATCTTAATTGGCACAAAGCAGTTAAGCCTATTAAATATGGGACCAAATTTTAAAATACCCCAGATATATGGATCAACATTGGTGTTTTTATAAAAAAAAAAGATGATGATAAATTTTGAAGAGTAAAAGTCTTTTCTTGCAATGTAGAACACATTACAAAAGATAACTTGGTAGTATTAGAGAGGGTTGGAGAGGGAGAGTGAAAACAGAAAAATATTGCTTGCTTCATACATTCCCAAATATGCTACTATGGCTCAAGGTATTTTGACTAAAAATGTGATAGGCAGAGTGAGAAGATATAGTATTGTTTTAAAAGAAAACAACCACATCCAAGGTTTATTTTATGATTGAGAAAAGAAAGTAGAGACATATAATATCAGAGAATAATTTAAAATTTTTGTGACAGATACCTGTGAAATGTAGTTAGACTTTTTCTACTCCCTAAATTATTTGATCATCTCAGAATACCAATCTCACAACAATTAGTTTTTAATTATTAATTATTCTATGTAATCAGTTTAAACCCATATTAAGCATACTATAAAAAAATCAGTTCATCTATCAAGCACTCCAATAAAAAAAAAAGAAAACCACAAATGATAAAAATGAAGAAAACAAACAAAAAATATTAAATTTCCAAAATAGCCTCTGATTGAGAGAAGCTTGGAGCCAGATGTAGCCATGATGTGTTTCATTTCTGTGGCTGTTTAAGATATACAGGGCAATGGGATTTTTGGTGTAATCTACTCACATTGTTTATTATATAGTGGAGAACTTCTAAATGTTCCATGGTAATCAAATGCAATTATTTGTAAAATAGTGTTAATGAACTGTGAATGCACTCGTTACTCAACAATACTAGTACCAAGCATGTGTCAATACTGCATTATTTTGCCCTGAATTAATCTACAACAGTCACTCATCATTCACCATTGTTGTGCTCACAAATAAATACCTAAAGGCCATGAAAGAAATGGAGGCAAAATAAGGATCTATTAAAAATTTATAGTGACTCTTCTTTTAATTCAGTGTTTTATTATGAGGACTATAAAGGTGTTCTTACTGAATGTGCAAAAAGCATCAAAGAACTTTTTTTATTGCTTAAAAGTAAAAGGCATACATACTGTCAAGGCATAAACAATATTCGAGCAACCCAATTTTAAATGAGAACATGTCCATGCATAACACGTCTACAGTGGTACATAGTAAAAATAATTTATGTGACAACAGGTTATTTTATGTTTTAATTTTCTCCATTTAAATGTTGATTGTTTCCCTAAATCAGGTTTTAGCACCAAGTCTAGAAACCACTATATACATAAATGCTACTTTTATGGTCTTACCAGCAAAAATTGTGAATATTTAGAGATTTAGAGAATTTCATTTTTGCAGGAAAAAAAATAGAATTTGACAATAAAAGCTACTAAATAAATCATTCAAACATGGTTCTATTTCTAGGGTTAATCATGCTTATGATTATTACAAAATCTATGTTAGTTCCCAGTGTAAAGTTCTACCTGCCTATCAACAGGATTCTGACATTTTCATGCATCAAAGATATAACAGACCTCAGATAACAAAATTCTAATTGTCTAGCCTTGACATTGTCAGTCTAACCAAAATCCTAGGTGATATGTGTAGTGATAATTCTGGAATTTTGGGTTCTTTGAAAAACACAGAAATATTATAAGAATATGCTTTTGTTTTAATCCAGGTAAAGGGATATGGGCTGTTTTGAACTGTCCACAGCAGTTGACTATAATTTGCTTCATACTCTAGCATAGGTGTGGTTTTTGCAAGTTAGAGATGCTTTCTACAATTTTGTCAGGTTTGAAGTTCTGGGAAATTTCACAGGGTATATAAAAGTTAGGGCCACCAGAGGCAGCGTAGGTGGTTGTTGGTCATTCAGGGAAGTTGGTTGTGGTTTGTCAGTAGCTGGGCTCAGAAGAAACAAACAAACAACAAAAAAAAAATAGATTCAGCTCTCTCTCTCTCTCTCTCTCTCTCTCTCTCTCTTTCTCTCTCTCTCTGTCTCTCGCTCTCATCTCTATTCTTCTTTCTCTCCTATCTATTGATAGAAGATGAAACCAAAGGAATCAAGGACTGGATAAAGAAAAACCTACAAAGTATCAGAGACCAGCTACTGGTATGTAGTTTAAAATGTTTACAAGGTTCATGGAGCATTATAAGAACATTCCTTCCATTCCCTAGCAAAGGCTTCACTATTATGTTTTTAATCTTAATACTGAAATGGCATTTCTATATCACTAATTAAACCATCAGGCTGTTTGGAATTTAAAATGTTCCATTTAGGTTCTTCAAAGAGAATTTTATACACGTTTGTGTGTGTGTGTGTGTGTGTGTGTATGTGTGTATACACACACGAGTGAGTATGTGTGTGTAGTTTGCTTAATATCGCTGACTCTTTAGGTATCATGATTTGAACTTTTAATAGGGATCATTAAAGCATATTTACATAAGTTAATAAATATTTTCAATTCATGCCTTATTAATCTATAAAATGATTTAATGCAAAATCAATAACAAAAGCAACAACTGAGGTGAAATTTTGTTCACAGTTGCTGATTATTTTAAATAAATAAATAAATAAATAAATAAAATTTACATTTATTATTATACTTATTCACTAGATTTTATAGAAAATCATGGTGATTTTTCTTGTCCTAAGAAAAGTAGAATGAGAGCTGCATTAGTTTCCTCTGTTAGAAGTGAAGCCAAGAGAGATTACCCTCAGTTTCAGGTATACCTGGAAGTGGGCCAACAGCACTGGTGAAAATTCCAGTCTTCAAAATACACTTTTCTACAAACTGCTCTGGAAAAACACATGAGAATGTGAAATAGTCTTTAATATTTTTAGATGACCTGTTTTAGAATTAAAGGCATTGCCTCTCTTTTTATTAAGGGAAAATACAAGGCATCAGAATATCATGTTATTATAAAAGGGTATTAAAATAATTAATAATAAGATAAGAATTTGGACATATGATTTTTTAAAAATATCATCAAGAAACTTATGAATTATGAGGATGAGGGAACATTTAAATATAAATGAAATAACAAATATGAAAATACATAGAATGCATACTCTTCTTTAACAGCACTACAGTTCCTTGGTATTTGGGATGAGGGATGTAGATATGTATTAAAATAATATAGTAATCTAGAGTTAGCCTAATTTATGTTATGATGTATTCAATTACTGTGACTTAGATATTTTAAATCTGGTACACTTTTGATGTTTTTGATCACTGATATCAACTTCATTCATAGAATAATTTTTAATTCTTCTCTTAAACGCATTTATATTTCTTATTGCTTCTGTTGGCTTTTTGATAATATTTGCATGATTGTCTTCCACATCTCATATTATGATGTGTGTGTTACCCTTTATCTACTAAATTAGAAACACTTCCATAGTAGAGTTTACACAGGATTAATTTTTATACTCACAAAACAAAACTTGTTACATGGACTAAAATAGATATTTTATAGGTTTCTATTTATAAAAATAGTCCATTTCCTCATACATTTTATAAAATAATTGAAAAAAGTAAGTAGTCAAAATTGACATTAAGGCCTCTCACTTGGTCCTTTTTGCTGGGGCAGACATCTAGCTGTCTGCTCTTGTGAAAACAGCATATCCTGAGACATTCTAGAGGGGCCACTGTACTCAGAAAAGCAGGTAAGAACACCCTCCCAGTACCCTACTCCCCAGAGCTACAACTGGGAGCCTGGGGCACTCAGGACCCATCAGCCATCCAAACCCTGCCCCTACAGAATAACACTCCCCTTCTGCCCTTCACTTGATCTTTTGGCTGGGGCAGACACCTAGCTGGTCTGCTCCTGTGAAGACACCATATCTTGAACCATTCTAGAGGAGCCACTCCACTCAGAGCAGCAGGATTTCAGGATTCCAGAGACAACCTGAGTCCCAGATGTTCTTCCACTCAGAAGCTCAGGATCACAGAAACACAGAGACATATGGACTCTGAGGAGTTCTGATACAAGCAAGATGATTGGAAAACTAGGCTCCAGTCAGACACCTATGGACTCTGAGGAGTTCTGATACAAGCAAGATAATTGGAAAACTAGGCTCCAGTCAGACACATTAAGTGCAGGTAGCACTAGAGTTAACCAGATGGCTAAAGGCAAGTGCAAGGATATAAGCAACAAAAACCAAAGTTACTTGGCATCATCAGAACCTCACCATAGCAAGCCCTAAAAAACCCTTCACACTGGAAAAGCAAGATTCAGAATTAAAATCACTTCTCATGATGATGATAGAGGACTTTAAGAAGGACATAAATAATTCCCTTAAAGAAGTACAGGAGAACACAGGTAAACAGGTAAAAGCCCTTAAAGAGGAAACACAAAAATCCCTTAAAGAATTATAAGAAAACACAACCAAACAGCTGAAGAAATAAAACAAAACCATCCAGCATCTAAAAATGGAAGTAGAAACAATCAAGAAATATCAAAGGAGACTACCCTGGAGATAAAAATCCTAGGAAAAAGATCAGAAGTCATAGATGCAAGCATCACCAACAGAATACAAGACATAAAAGAGAGAATCACATGTGCAGGAGATACCATGGAAAACATTGACACAACTGTCAAAGAAAATGCAAAATACAAAAAGCTACTAACCCAAAACATCCAGAAAATCCAGGACATAATGAGAAGACCAAAGGATAATAGATATACATGAAATTCCTGACTTAAAGGACCAGTAAATATCTTCAACAAAATTGTAGAAGAAAACTTCCCTAACCTAAAGAAAGAGATGTCCATGAATATAAAAGAAGCCTACAGAACTCCAAATAGACTAGTGCAGAAAAGAAATTCCTCCCTTCATATAATAATCAAAACATCAAATGTACAAAACAAAGAAAAAATAGTAAAAAACATAAAGGAAAAAAGTAAAGTAACATATACAGGCAGACCTATAAGATTTACACCAGACTTCTAAACAGAGACTATAAAAGTCAGAAGATCCTGGACTGATACCATACAGACAGCAAAAGAACACAAATGCCTGACCAGACTACTATACCCAGCAAAACTCTCAATCACTGTTGATGGAGAAACCAAGATATACCATGACAAAACCAAATTTGTACAATATCTTCTCACAAATCCAGCACTTCAAAGGATAATTAATGGAAAACTCTAACACAAGGAAGGAAACTACAACCTAGAAAAAGCAAGGAAGTAATCTTCCAACAACCCCAAAAGAAGATAGCTACACAAACACAATTCCACCTCTAATAACAAAAATATCAGAAAGCAACAATCATTTTCCTTAATAGCTCTTAATATCAATGGACTCAACTCTCCAATAAATGATGTATACTATCAGACTGAATACATAAACAGGACCCAGAATTTTGCTGCATACAGAAAATGCACCTCGGTGACAAAGACAGACACTACCTCGGGGTAAAAGAATGGAAAACAATTTTTTAAGCAAATGGTCCCAAGAAACAGGCAGGAGTAGCCATTCTAATATCAAATAAAATTGACTTTCAACCAAAATTAATAAAAAAAATAAGGTAAAACACTTCATACTTAATAAAAAAAATCTACCAAGATGAACTATTAATTCTGAATATCTATGCTCCAAATGCAAAGGCACCCACATATATAAAAGAAACTTTACTAAAGCTCAAAGCACACATTGCACCTCAAACAATGATAGTAGGGAATTTCAACACCCCACTCTCAGCAATAGACAGATCATGGAAACAGAAATAAAACAGAGACACAATGAAACTAACAGAAGTTATGAACCAAATGGATTTATCATATATCTATAAAACATTTCATCCTAAAACAAAAGAATATACCTTTTTCTCAGCTCCTCATGATACCTTTTCCAAAATGGATCATATAATTGGTCACAAAACAGGCCTCAACAGATACAAAAAGATTGAAATAATCATTTGTATCGTATCAGATCACCACAAACTAAGGCTGGTTTTTAACAATGACAAAAACAATGGAAAGCCCACATACATGTGGAAACTGAACAACGCTCTACCCAATGATGACTTGGTCAAGAAAGAAATAAAGAAATTATAGCCTTTTTAGAATTTAATGAAAATGAGGCCACATCATACCAACACTTCTGGGACTCCTTGATAGCAGTGCTAAGAGGAAAAATTCTTAGCTCTAAGTGCCCACAAAAAGAAACTGGAGAGAACATACATTAACCACTTGACAGCCACCTGAAAGCATTAGAACAAAAAGAAGCAAATACACCCAAGAGGAGTAGATGGCAGGAAATAACCAAACTCAGGGCTGAAATCAACCAAGTCGAAACCAAAAGAACTATAAAAAATATCAACAAATCCAGGAGCTGGTTCTTTGAGAAAATCAACAAGACAGATAAACCCTTAGCCAGACTAATCAGAGGGCACAGAGACAGTATCCAAATTAATAAAATCAGCACTGAAAAGGGAGACATAACAACAAAAATTTAAAAATTTTAAATTTAAAAAATTTAAAAAATCATCAGATTCTACTACAAAGGCCTATACTCAACAAAACTGGAAAATCTGGATGAAATGGACAATTTTCTAGGCAGATACCAGGTACCAAAGTTAAATCAGGAGCAAATAAACCATTTATATAGTCCCAATACCCCTAAAGAAATAGAAGCAGTCATTAAAAGTCAAAAAAGTCTATTACCAAATGGTTTTAGAGCAGAATTCTATCAGACCTTCTAGGAAGACCTAATACCAATTCTCTTCCAAGTATTCCACAAAATAGAAACAGAAGGAACACTACCCAATTTGTTCTATGAAGCTATAATCATGCTCATACCTAAACCTCACAAAGACCCAAAAAGAAAGACAACTTCAGACCAATCTCTCTTATGAATATTGATGCAAAGCTGAATCCAAGAACACATCAAAACAATTATCCATCATGATCAAGTGGGCTTTATACCAGGAATGCTGAGATAGTTCAATATTTGGAAATCCTTCAATAGAATCCACTACATAAATAAACTCAAAGAAAAAAAAACACCTGATCATCTCACTAGATGCTGAGAAAGCATTTGACAAAATTCAACACCCCTATATGGTAAAAGTCTTGGAAAGATCAGGAATTCAATTCCCAAATCTAAACATAGTAAAAGCAATATACAGCATGCCAGTACCCAACATCAAACTAAATGGAGAGAAACTTGAAGCAATCCCACAAAATCAGGCACTAGACAAGGTTTCCCACTCACTCCCTACCTATTCAATATAGTTTGGAAGTCCTAGCTAGATTAATTAGACAAAAAAAGGAAGTCAAAGGGATACAATAGGAAAGGAAAAAGTCAGTATTAATATTTGCAGATGATATGATATTATACTTGAGTGACACCAAATCTTCCACCAGAGAACTCCTAAACCTGATTTTTTAAAAAAAGCAGCTGGATATAAAATCAACTCAAACAAATCAGTAGCCTTCCTCTACTCAAAGGATAAAAAAAAAAAAAAAATAGGGAAAAAGAAATTAGGGAAATGACACCCTTCACAATAGTCACAAATGATATAAAATACCTTGGTGTGAATCCAACCAAGCAAGTGAAAGATCTTTATGACAAGAACTTCAAGTATCTGAAGAAGGAAATCGAAGAAGATTTCAAAAGATGGAAGATCTCCCATGCTCATGTATTGGCAGAAATAATTTAGTAAAAATGGCCATCTTGCCAAAAGCAATCTAAAAATTCAATGCAATCCCAACTAAATTCTTCACAGAGTTAGAACGAGAAATTCTCAAATTCATTTGAAATAACAAAAACCCAGGATAGCAAAAAATATTGTCAACAATAAAAGAACTCCTGGAGTAATCACAATCCCTGACCTCAAGCAGTACAACAGAGCAATAGTGATAAAAATAAACTGCATGGAATTGATACAGAAGTAGACAGGAAGATCAATGGAATAGAATTGAAGACCCCAAAATGAACCCACACACCTATGGTCACTTGATCTTTGACAAAGGAGCTAAAACTGTCCAGTTGAAAACAGACATCATTTTCAACAAATGGTACTGGTTCAACTGTGGACAACATGTAGAAGAATACAAATTGACCCATTTTTATTTCCTTTTACAAAACTCAAGTCCAAGTTGATAAAGGACCTTCACATAAAACCAGATACACTGAAACTAATAGACGAGAAGGTGGGAAAGAACCTGGAATACCTGTGCACAAGGGAAAAGTTCCTGAACAGAACACCAATGGCTTATGCTCTAAGATCAAGAATTGATAATGGGACCTCATAATATTTCAAAGCTTCAGCAAGGCAAAGGACACTGTCAATAGGACAAAACAGTAACCAACAGACTTGGGGGAATGGGGTAAGGGGATAGCATCTGAAATGTAAATAAAATATCCAAAAAAAGAAAACAAGAAGAAAATAATATTAAGCTAAAAAAGTTATGTTCTCAAAAGACTATAAAGTAGATACCTTTGCTTTCTACATATCATGTACAGTTTCTACTTTTTAATACATTGAAAATTAAATACTTTTATCCTGTTGGGAAGCTATTTATATTTGTGTATTTGCAATAAAATGTAGTTTTATTTGTGCAATCAGTGTTCCTTAAGTATATTTATCTTTTTTCCTCAAGTTTGTATAAAGGAGTAATATTTGCTTCTGGGACATGGAAAAAATCTAATTCTTCATAAAATACTTAATAACTCTAAATTATACATTCAAACTCAAATATCAAGTGATGCAGCATTTCAAGATCTTATTTATTCCTACATAATACAAATAATTTACTAATATAATAAAGACAATAAAATCTCAGCAGGCATAGCTTCAGCATACAGTAAATTTCTAAAGGAGATTTACAAAAATAACATGAGACTTGTCAGTATCTTTATTTGCTGACAAAATAGTTAACATGAGAAAAAAACATAAATAATTTAGGATGCATTTAAAAATGTTAATACTTGCAGTAGAATATTTCATGAAGTATTTATGTAGTGATGCTGCTGGCTTTAGTGCACTGTACATCACGACAGAATTCAGTACAAGAGTAACAGAAATAAGTGCTCTGGGAGTACCAACAAATCTAGTGAACCACACTTAACTTTCCCTTCTCTGAATTCATATATACAGGTGCACATATGAATCAGATATTTTAAATAATGTTTAACTTCCTGCAATGTATTCTATTTAAAGTCTACTACTACAGCTAATAAAATCACTCACCATGAAATAGTGAGAAAACTCAGTTTATTACAAATGACATGCTCTTATAATTTTCTTTCCCAAATCAACCATCATTTTATGTTAGCTCATTTGAACACCTCATATTTTGATCATATTTTTTCCTCTTTCTACTTTTCAACCAACCTAGTATTCGTTTGTTCTCTTCATGAGGTCCGTTTAACTTTCCCACATAGCATGACCTACTTATCAGAAATTATACTATTAGAGAAAACTGACCCTTCTCTTCCCAGCAGCTAGGTTCTACTTCTACTCTCCATGGTATTTGATTTGCTTTCGATTTGCATAGGTCTTGCATAAAATGTCACAACCTGCAACCTGTGCACCACCCTGAAGTATCTAGTAGAAATCATTTCTTTGTAGTCATCTACTGCCTCTGGCTCTTACACTCTATCTACTCTTCTACAATAATCCCTGGATCTTTACAGGACGTAATCCAGTGGGGGAGAGAGAGAGAGAGAGAGAGAGAGAGAGAGAGAGAGAGAGAGAGAGAGAGAGAGAGAGAGAGAGAGAGAGATTCATTTATTTAGGTATCCTGAAGTCTCTTATTTACAGTACCTTGGTCACTGACTGTGGGTCTGTATATTGATCATGATCTTCAAACAATAGAAGAATCTCTGATGAGGGTTAAAAAAGCTTTCATTTATAGGTGTTGTGATAGATCATTAGGAATCATGTTAATATTATTTCAGTCTAGCAGAATAATATCATTCCATTGTCTGCTATGGTCAATAATCTGTCAAGCTATAGTCATTTGGCCCAAAAAAATGGGGCCTGTTAGAGGGTTTATCTTGTGAGTGAGGTCATAAATCTAATCAGAAGTGATTGGATATTTCAGGATGTTTGTCTTACTATGGCCCCAGTAGGTGTGTCTTGCCAGGCTGGTTGTTACTATAGCTCATTTTGTGCCATAATTCTTTGTTGAGAAACAAACAATTATGTTTTTAACACATTCTTTGTCAAAATAGAAGGAAAGTGTTTAAGAAAATAAGTCAATGCACAGAAACTGATTAAAAATGGATTGGTGGGGTTGGGGATTTAACTCAATGGTAGAGTAATTTCCTATTGAGCACAAGGCCCTGGGTTGGTACTTAGCTCCAGAAAAAAAAGATGAAGAAAAATGATATAAAAATCAGTTTGTATTAAGCTTTAAGTCTCTACAATTATAAATCAGGAAAAAGTAATTAGACATCCACATCTATATGAAAGTCATATGATCCAAACTATTGCCAACACAGTATGAAAAAATATGTATAGATTCTACTCAATGAGGCTTTGCAAGATGAGTGAATGACTCAAACAAAAACTGAATTTTATGTGTACAAAACAATCACTAAACTTTATCTCAGCTTACATGGTTATTAATTCTGATTTAAAATTTCAAAATTTTTTTCACAGTTTTTCTCTTCAGTAAATATATGGAGTTTTTGATTTATAATTTCTATATCTATACCTATATCTTCCTATTAATCTATATTATCTATTTCCATATCTGTATCTATATCACATCTATCTATTCATCTATCTACATCTATCTCTATACCTATATCTTCTATCTACCTGTCTATATCACCTATATACTATATACTATTGTTTCACAATCTCAAAACCATGTATTTTTAAATGAAAGATGAAACAATTTTTAATAAATATAAATTTTAAGATTGTTACAAGGCTATAAACCTTTGTAACAAAAGCATAATGAATTAAAAAACAAGAAAGTTGGCTTCAATGAAATTATATATGTATACGGCTAACTAAAGTTCTTGATATATTATTTTAACATGCTGACCACTAATACAAGCCTTTATGTTAAAAGGAAACTTAACATTTTGCCAACACAATACTTCATATTTTTAAGCAAACACTTGTCTCAGCTAGTTGTATTTGCAAAATTAGGGAAGAGTAAAGAAAGTGTGCTTGGCACAACATAGTTGATATCTTCTGCTAGTTCATAGAATATATGAGATTGGGAGAATTGAAATATTAATTAAAACTTGATAGTGATGAAGAATTATGTCTTCACTTATAATTTCATAATAACAAATTTAAGCTATGATATGTAAACATTATAGAAGGTAATCATATTAAGTAAAAATTATTTTATTTTATTTACTGAAACATTGAGAGGTCTGCATTTCTAAATGTTTCTACCAAACTTCAAATCTGTAAGTTGATTCAGGATATAATGCTCTGTGTATATCTTTATTCAAGAACAGCCTGGACTACAAAGCCAGATTTTATCTCCTACAGTATAGTAAGTAACAGTGGTTGTGAGTCTAGCCTTTAATAGCTGAGCTAAGAAAACATAGAAAACAGTTATTTTTTTAATGAACTGTCACTTCATAAATGATCTACACTTCTCTCTTTAAAACAAGCTTTTCAAGTTTATTGTTTGAATTAAATAAAGCAAACCTGTAATTTTTAACTTAATGAAGATAAAGTACTACTTGTGTGTGTTTATAACTAGCTTATATTAAGAGTGAGTTCTAGCTACCATTTACTATTGAATATTTCCTTGTAATATTGTCTTAGATTGTGAATGTTTATTTCCACCAGTAAAACAAGACTATAAGGAAAAACTATCTAGCAATATTAATCCAACATTATTTTTTTATCATAAAGCTTCTAATAGGCAAGCCACTTATCAAGCAAATTAAGCAGTATTGTTAAATTGTAGCCATATATGTTATTTGTGATACCCAAAAGCTGGAAACAACCCAGATGTCCCACAATAGAATAATGGATAAAGAAAATGTGGTCCACTTAGACAATAGAGTACTACAATGGAATGAGGACATCCTAAGTTTTGCAGGCAAATGTATGGAACTGGCAAATATCATATTGTGTACGGTAACTCAGTCCCCAAAGGACATGCATGGTATATGCTCACTAATAAGTGGATATTAGTCAAAAAAAATTACAGAATACCCAAGATACAATCCACAGCCACAGAACTCAAAAATGTCAGCAAGCTGAAAGGCCCAAGTGAGGATGCCTCAGTCCCACTTGGGAGGGAGAAGAAAGAAACCACAAGGTCAAGGTCGGGAGGGAGGAAGGGAGGGACCAGGGAGGAAAAAAGAACAGGGGCATTGGGGAGAGGGGAGCATGATCTGGTATTGGGTGGGGGAAAAGAAATGAAATCCTGAGTGTCAACAGAAAAATAGAAATAGGCAACTTCGGTAGTTAAAAGATTGGGGGGAACCTCCAGAATGTACCAGAGACCTGGGAGGTGAGAGATTCTCAGCACTCAAAAGGAGGGACCTTAAATGAAATGCCCTACAGTGGGGAGAGGGAACTTGTAGAGCTCACTTCAAGCAGGAAGACAGGTCATCAAATGAGGGATGAGATTGTTATTTCACAGCCAAAACTCTGGAACATAATTGTTCCTGTCTGAAAGAACTGCAGGGTTGGAAATGGAAAAGAGCCTAAGAGAAAGAATTTGATGCAGTGAAAGGCCTAAAGTGGGATTCAGCTCAAGGGAAGGCCTCAAGTCTTGGCACTATTACTGAACGCTCACAAAATGGGAC
This sequence comes from Arvicanthis niloticus, assembly GCF_011762505.2. NCBI lineage: Eukaryota > Metazoa > Chordata > Mammalia > Rodentia > Muridae > Arvicanthis > Arvicanthis niloticus. The sequence goes on along the minus strand of NC_047674.1, from coordinate 9,298,141 downwards.
CTATCATGACTGCCCTCCAAAAGACCCAACAAGCAGCTGAAAGAGTCAGATGCAGATATTTGCACCAAACTAAGGAACAAAAGCTGCTGACGCCTGTTGTTGAATTAGAGAAAAGCTGAAAGAAACTGAGGAGAGGGGGACCCTGTAGGAGGACTAGCAGTCTAAATTAACCTGAATCTCTAAAAGATCTGTCAGACACTGGATCACCAACCAGACATCACACACCATCTGATATGAGGCTCTCAGCATGAATGCAGCAGAGGACTTCTGGGTCTGGGTTCAATCAGAGAAGATGCACCTAACCCTCAAGAGACTGAAGGCCCCAGGGAGCTTAGAGTTTACTTTATTTCAAACAGCATTTAACATCAGAAAGGATTATTTTCTTATCTATGATATTTATAATGTGGAATCACATTTTCTTATATTCTAAAAGTAAAAGTAAAGTAAAGCATTATTCTTAATAATGCTTTACTCAGTTTAACTATAAAATTCATATTACATGTCATTTACTAAGTAAATGTTCTAATTTCATTATATGAGGAATATATATTCTTTTCTTCTCTACATATTTCAGCATAAAAATTTGAGTATACACAATTTTTCTTGAATAGAAAAATTAACAATTTTAATAAAATTTAATTTTTGTTTGCTACTTTAATTTATAAATTGTATTTTTCTAGCTGTCAAGAGACATAGGTATTATTTGTTGAAATGATATTACTTGATTTATGATACTTCATAATATTAATATTTTATAATCTTAATATTTTATAAGTGGCCTTACTGATTAAGTTTAAAATATTCTGTAAGCTAACTGTGAGCATTATTTTGTGTCCCAATCTACCCACCATAAAAATGAAATATCACTGCCAAAGATGAGCTATATCAATATTATCAAGATTTGTTAAGAAAATAAGAAATCCTTTCATAATATTTTAAAATATGACACAGCCACACACAGAGACACACAAACACACACACACACACAATCTTAGAATTTAGCTGTCTTGCTTTATTTTTCCTTCTTCACAGCACCTAGATCAGTGCAGGTATGTGTACATGTGAGAAAACTTTCCGGAACCACAGCTGCAACCCTTCACTTTGTCCTTGGGTTTCTAAGTTTTAATAGAGATGCCCATTCTGAAGAAGATTATGCAAAGACATCTCACTAATTGGAATATCTAGTTGATGTGTCTTGTGATGATTCATTCAGAGACTGAGGCTTAAATAGCAGCTATTTATATGTTAATTAATAAAGTGACATGCAGAGCCCTGTGATTACACCATGCACATAGCCTACTGAGCAGATTGCTGCTTTCCATTTTCCTTTCACTAGAAGATGAAAAGCTCCTTATACAGGGGCTTTAGTTTGGTAATGCAAATGAACTCCATCTCATTAATAAAAATCTTCCTCATCATTGAGAATAATTCTTAAGAAAAAAAAAAAAAAACAACTGCTTACATAGCCTACTGCTGATATTTGTCAGTACTTTGACGGAATCTTTCAAATGCAGAACTACTCTTAGAATTGTATTGCAGAAAACACAGACACTGAATAATTTAAAATTGAGAGAAAATCAATTCAAAGGTGAGACACATTCTCAGTCATAACGTTCTAAGTCGGTAACTGAAAACATTATTAAAGGACATACTACAGACTGGTAACTGCTGAGGGCTGTCCCAGGCTTTTCCTTCTTGTTACTCTCTAAAAGGTAAGCTGACAGGGACGAGCACAGGCACGAGCAAAATATTTAGGGTTGTTGTATAATAATCAAATGTTTACCTATCTTTTTGACCTTCCTTCCTTCCTTCCTTTCTTTCTTTCTTTCTTTCTTTCTTTCTTTCTTTCTTTCTTTCTTTCTTTCTTTCTTTTTTTCTTATCTCCAGATTCCCCTCCGACTGTTCCACATCAAATTTAAGTCACTTTGCTAAACTGCCTGAGTTCCTTTGGGGCCAGAAACTGCCATGTCTAGAAATTAACACCTCATTAGGGGTAAAGGCTTGATTGCTAGAGCATTTTCCCTCTTGTCCAGATGCCTCTCGCTTGTCAACCTAGGGAGAAATTTGGAGCAATAAACTTCGATTGAATTAGAAAGTGAGAATCACAATCGAAGAAGGAAAAACTTTTGTACAGAACATATGGGTTAAATTCACATAAATTCATATACAGATTCATGCATACACATTCATAAATCTCCATGCAAATCAGCTTAACCTAACTTACATACTTATTTCATAATTACATACTTACACACATGTATCAACTATATATCCTGAGTAATCCTCACACCCAAGCAGAGTTGTCCAACACATTTTGAGTTAATCAGGTTTTTTTTTTTAGAGAGAGAGAGAGAGAGAGAGAGAGAGAGAGAGAGAGAGAGAGAGAGAGGTTCCTGGAGCAGACACCCAGCTGGTCTGTTCTGTGGACACCTTATCCCAAGACATCCTAGAGGGGCCACTAAACTCAGAGCAGCAGGCAGGTAAGAACAGTCACCCACTGCCTATGCCTGCCCCAGAGCTACAACTGGGAGCAGGGAGCACTAAGGACCCACCAGGCACCCAAACCCCACCCCTGTGGAATACCACTCCACTTTTGCCCCTCACCTGGGCCTTATGCCTGGAGCAGACACCAGGCTGGTCTGTTCCCGTGTGGCAACCATATCCCAAGACAACCTAGAGGGGCCACTGAACTCAGAGCTGCAGACACCATAGCCCAAGACATCCTAGAGGAGCCATTGAATTCAGAGCAGCAGACACCCATATCCTGAAACATCCTAGATGAGCCACTAAACTCAGAGCAGTGGACACCTAGCTGGTCTGCTCCAGTAAAGACACCTTATCCAGAGACATCTTAGAGAAGACACTTCACCTAGAGCAGCAGACACCTAGCTGGTCTGCTACCGTGGAGAAACCATATCCTGAGACATCCTAGAGGAGCCACTGTACTCAGAGCAACTGGAGCTCAGGATCACAGGATCACAGAGACATCTGGACCCTGAGGAGTTCTGACACAAGCAAGATAACTGGAAAGACAGGCTCCAGTCAGAGACAGTGAGTTCAGGTAGCACTAGAGTTAACCAGGTGGCTAAAGGCAAGCACAAGAATATAAGCAACAGAAACCAAAGTTACATGGCATCATCAGAACACAGTTATCCCACCATAGCAAGCCCAGAACACCCCCTTCACACTGCAAATCAGGATTTAGAATTAAAATCACTTCTCATGACAATGATAGAGGACTTTAAGAAGAATATAAATAACACTTGCAAAGAATTTAAGGAGAACACAAGTAGACAGGTAGAAGCCCTTAAAGAGGAAACACAAAAATCTCTTAAAGAAATGCAAGAAAACACAAACAAACAGGTGAAGGAATTAAACAAAGTCATCCAGGATCTAAAAATGAAAGTAGAAACAATAAAGAAATCCCAAAGGGAGACTATCCTAGAGGTAGAAAACCTAGAAAAAAGTTCAGGAGTCATAGACACAAGTATCACCAACAGAATACAATAGATAGAAGAGAGAATCTCATGTGCAGAAGATACCATGGAAAACATTGACACAACTGTCAAACAAAATGCAAAATACAAAAAGCTACTAACCCAAAACATCCAGGAAATCCAGGACACAATGAGAAGGCCAAACCTAAGGATAATAGGTACAGAGGGTGAAGACTCCCAAATTAAAGGGCCAGTAAATATATTCAACAAAATCATAGAGGAAAACTTTCCTAACCTACACAAAGAGATGTCCATAAATATACAAGAAGCCTACAGAACTCCAAATAGTCTAGACCAGAAGAGAAATACCTCCCATCACATAATAATCAAAACATCAGATGTACAAAACAAAGAATAAATACTAAAAGCAGTAAGGGAAAAAGGTAAAGTAACATATAAAGGCAGACCTATAAGAATTACACCAGACTTCTCACCAGAGACTATAAAAGCCAGAAGATCCTGGACTGATATCATAGAGACAGCAAAAGAACACAAATGCCTGACCAGACTACTATACCCAGCAAAACTCTCAATCAATATTGATGGAGAAACGAAGATATTCCATGACAAAACCAAATTTACATAATATCTTCCCACAAGTCCAAAACTTCAAAGGATAATTGGTGGAAAACTCTAACACAAGGAGGGAACCTACAACCTAGAAAAAGCAAGAAAGTAATCTTCCAACAACCCCAAAAGAAGATAGTTACACAAACACAATTCCACCTCTAATAACAAAAATAGATTATTTTTCCTTAATATCTCTAAATATCAATAGACTCAATTCTCCAATAAAAGACATAGATGATCAGACTGGATACATAAACAGGACCAAGCATTTTGCTGCATACAGGAAACACACCTCTGTGAAAAAGACAGACACTACTTCAGAGTAAAAGGTTGGAAAACAATCTTGCAAGCAAATGGTCCCAAGAAACAAGCTGGAGAAGTGATTCTAATATCAAATAAAATCGATTTTCAAACAAAAGTAATCAAAAAAGATAAAAAGGACACTTCATATTCATCAAAGGAAAAATGTACCAAGATGAGCTCTCAATTCTGAACATCTATGCCGCAAATGCAAGGGCACCTACATACATAAAAGAAACTTTACTAAAGCTTAATGCATACATTGCACCAATGGCTTATGCTCTAAGATCAAGAATTGACAAATGGGACCTCATAAAATTGCAAACCTTCTGTAAGGCAAAGGACATTGTCAATAAAACAAAATGACAACCAACATTTTGGTAAAAGATCTTTACCAATGCTACAACCAATAGAGGGCTAATATCCAACATATACAAAGAACTCAAGAAACTATACTCCAGACAATCAAATAACCTTATTTAAAAACAGGGTATAGAGCTAAACAAAGAATTCCCAACTGAGGAAACTCAAATGGCCGAGAAGCACCTTAAGAAATGTTCAACATCCTTAGTCATCAGGGAAATACAAATCAAAACAACCCTGAGATACCACCTCACACCAGTCAGAATGGCTAAGATTAAAAATTCAGGTGATAGTAGATGCTGGTGAGGATGTGGAGAAAAAGGAACATTCCTCCATTGTTGGTGGGATTGCAAGCTGGTACAACCACTCTGGAAATCAGTCTTGCAGTTCCTCAGAAAATTGGACATAGCATTACCTGAGGACCCAGCTATACCACTCCTGGGCATATACCCAGAAAATGCCCCAACATATAACCAAGACATATGCTCCACTATGTTCATAGCAGCGTTATTTATAATAGCCCAAAGCTGGAAAGAACCCAGATGTCCTTCAAGAGAGGAATGGATACAAAAATGTGGTACATTTACACAATGGAATATTACTCAGCTATTAAAAATAATGAATTCGAGAAATTCTTAGGCAAATGGATGGAACTAGAAAATATCATCCTGAGTGAGTTAACCCAATCACAAAAGAACACACATGGTATTTACTCACTGATAAGTGGATGTTAGCCCAAAAGCTTGGAATAGCCAAGACTCAACACACAGACCACATGAAGCTCATGAAGAAGCAAGACCAAGTGTGGATGCCTCAGTCCTACATAGAAGGAGTAACAAAAATACTCAAAGGAGCAAATACGGAAACAAAGTGTGGGGCAGAAACTGAAGGAGGAGCCATATGGAGACCATTCTACCTCGGTATCCATCCCAGGTACAGTCACCAAAGGTAGACACTGATGTGAATGGCAGGATGTGCATGCTGACAAAAACCTTATATAGCTGTCTCCTTAGAGGTTTGCCAGAGTCTGACATATTCAGAGGCTGATGCTCACAGCTAACCACCAATCTTATCAAGGGTTTCCCAATGGAAAAGTTAGAAAGAAAACTGAATTAGCTGAAAGGGTTTGTGGCCCCATGAGGAAAGCAACAATACCAAATGACCAGAGCTTCCCAAGGTCTAAACTACCAGCCTGGGAGCACATAGGGATGGACCCATGACTCCATCTGTACATGAAGGGGAGGATGGCCTTGTCTGGAATAGGTGGGAGAGGAGATTCTTGATCCCATGAAGGATGAACACAAAGTGGTGGGAGGGAATTTGAGATTGGGGAGGTGGGATTAGGGGTAGGTGGGGGCACATCCTCATAGAAGCATGAGGAGGGAGGATGGAATAGGAGGTTCCTGGGTGGTGGGGGGAATGGGAGTTAGGGGATAAAATCTGAAATGTAAATATAATATCCAGTAAAAATAAATTAAAAAATAAACAGAAAATATCATCCTGTGTGAGTTAACCCAATCACAAAAGAACAGGCATGGTATTTACTCACTGATAAGCTGATATTGGCCCAAAAGCTTGGAATAGCCAAGACTCAACTCACAGACCACATGAAGCTCATGAAGAAGCAAGACCAAGTGTGGATGCCTAGGTCCTACTTAGAAGGAGTAACAAAAATACTCAAGGGAGCAAATATGGTGACAAAAACTGAAATATGGGACAGAAACTGAAGGAGGGGCCATCTGAAGACCATTCCACCTGGGTATCCATCCTATGTGCACTCACCAAAGGTAGACACTGATGTGGATGGCAGGATGTGCATGCTGACAAGAGGTTGATAATAGCTGTCTCCTTAGAGGTCTGCCAGAGTTTGACACATTCAGAGGCAGATGCTTACAGCTAACCACTGATCTGATCAAGGGTTTCTCAACGGACAAGTTAGAGAGAAGACTGAAGGAGCTGAAAGGGTTTGTGGCCCCATGAAAAGAGCAAAATACCAAAAAAACCAAAGCTCCCCAGGGTCTAAACCACCAGCCTGGGAGCACATAGGAAGGGACTCATGTCTCCATCTGTACATGTAGGGGAGGATGACTTTGTCAGGCATAGGTGGGAGAGGAGATTTTTGGTCCCATGAAGGCTGAACACCAAGTAGGGGTGAATTCGAGGGTGGGGAGGTGGGAGTGGGGGGGGTAGATGGGGGCACATCCTCATAGAAGCATGAGGAGGGGGGATGGGATAGGAGGTTCCTGGGTTGTGGGGGGAAAGGGGTAAGGGGAAAAATCTGAAATGTAAATATAATATACAATAAATAAATAAATAAGAGAGAGGACATGAAATTGTTTGGTTAAGTAGGCAGATTTGAATTTCAGAAGTGTAGGAGGAAGGAGGGGCAAATATATTTGAAATCCACTGTATTAAATTGTAAACAAAATACTCAAATGTACTTTTTGTAGCTTCCCAGAAGTCTAGAAGTGTATCTATTTTTCCTACATACTAGTAGCGAGAAACATTTCCTTAGCAGGTCCAGTGAGGCACTCTGGGAATAATTATCCTGTTCTTACTGTCCATTATTATTTGATTTGAGTGCTTGAATTCACTGATATATATGTATTTCTTTACATGTAAAAATTATTTTTGTATCAGAACAGTAGCTGTTTTTAACCTAGAGTTTTCCTATATCTTAAGAAATCTTACTTCATAATTTGAGGTATTTATTAAATACATACTGAAAAGTATAGAAGTTTCTGTATATGATATTCTGATCCATTTTTTACAACAAACAATATATTAACAATTATTTTGAAGGTAAGTATCTGTCATCCTGGGCATTTGGATCTTCATTGTGCAAATGTAAAACCTTTACAGCAATTTTGCCATTTAGAAGACATGAGACAACATCTGGAGACATACTCAGTTCTGTTGCAACTGAACATGCCAAGGATATGTTCAGGTAAAGGGAAGTGGTATTTCTAAATATATTCCAATGTAAAAAATACCACCTGCTTATGTTAGGTTTTTATTTGTGGTTTGATTTTTGTCAACTTTATATGATTATAGACATGTCTGTCAAGAGGGAATTTCAACTGTGAAAATCCCTCTGTCAGAGTCACATGTAAGCAAAACTTTGGGAAATTTTCTTCATTAATGCTTAATGTAAAAGCGTCCAGTATAATGTACAGAGATAGCTCTGGGTCATGTAAAAAATAGAGCAAGCCACACATTAGTATTTTTGGTGGTCTCTCCTCCTAGGTCTTACCTTCAGTTCCTATTCTGATTTACCTTTATGAAGGACTGTAAGATGAGATAGAACATTTTCTCAGCAAGGTGGTTTTGATTATGTTTATCACAGAAATAGAAAGACATTCAGGACATCATACAAAATATATAGCTATATAGCTCTAACATTAACAGTGCTTTGGTTAAGAACATGATTTTGTCCAGTATTTACTAAACTTTGTCATGAATATTTTGAACCTTTAGGTCTGAGAATCAAGCAGCGCATATTATGTTTCCTATCATACTGCTGCATTCTCCTGCTGCCAATTTTTACCTGTCAGATTGATTATTTCTCCTGTATAATAAAAGACATAAACTTTTAGTGGCAGAAACTTACAAACGTGTGTAGCTCACAATTTAATAGTCATCAGCTTTACCTGGATACAGCAAATGACTTTCTGCTGGTATTAGATGTGTCTTCTCATGCATCCACATTCAGATACTACTTATACTGCCATGGCAGCTCTTGTTTTTTCAAAGAAATTGTCCTGCTGGCTTACTCAATAGGGCTTAATGGGTGACAGGTCTCTTAACACAGAGCAGGTGGCTCTAAGAGCAATGATAGAGAAGGGCTTTCCAAATCTATTCTCTTTTTTGTTTGAAATTGGTCTATACATTTCATAAGGCCAAGAGAAACTATATGGCCATCTCAAGAATAAATTTATGAAATTTATAAAAAGAAGCACATGTTCATTATATCCTAGACAATCATAGGGCCTTAAGGTTACTGTTTTACTCTGTCTATTTTCTATGTCATGTTAAGCAGGCGAGTACACGCGCACACACACACACATACACACACACACACACACACATACACACACATGTATATCCAACAGAATTATACATATATTAGTATATACGTGTGCCATTTACAATATCACAGCACAATCATTTTAGAGAACGACAGTGTCAAGTTTTAAATGGTAGGTAGTTGACCTCCACATACAATTTAAAAACATATTTGAATCAAAATTTAGTGGCTTCTTTTCTGGAGTTAGAACCATTCCTAAACATTTTTTTTTCTTACTTTATAGTAAAATCTTCTGTGGAACTGTAGATGTATAGTTTCTTGCTATTAAATATCCAACAAGGAAAAGTTAAGATACAGAAAAGTCTCTTTTTGGTGAGAGGACTCTCCTTATTTTAGATATTGTTGTGTTGGGAATAAAACTTGTTTTGAAATGTTCTATATTATTTGCATGTCTTCATGAATATTAATAGGTATATGACAGGTTTTTTCCCACTAAACAGCAACAATTTGTTCAATAATAATGGAATTCAGACAGGAAAGAACCTTCTTTGAATGTGGAAATAGCAACCAAATAAATAAACTTCATAGCAAATATATATGATCTACGTAATATGAGTATATTATATATAAATATATACCATATATGCATGTATATATGCATACATGATAATATGCATACAAGCATATATGTACACATGGGAAAGAAAGACTGAAAATCAATGATAATTTTTGTCTTTTGCCTACTTTGGGAATCTTGAGTGTGCAAAAAACTTACTAGAAAGCTTCTACCAGTGAACACATTACTCATCCCTTAAACATCACTGTGTAGTCAAGTAAAACTGCCTTCTACAGATTTGTGCATTTTGGTGACTTTAGTGGTATCATGAATCATAAAAATATAATCTCATTGAACTGTAAAGCCTTGTGACAAAAATGTTACACAGTAAAATGCAAACTTTGTTTTTCAGCGAGAAATGTCATTCAGCCAGTGGGTACTTACATGTTTTGTTTAATAATAAACAGCATACTTAGAAACTTGAAGTTTCCATTTTTTTGTAACTTTTTCATTTTTTGACTATTTTATGAGAATTCAAAAGAAAACACAACAAAGCCATGAGAGAATAATTTTAGTTACTTTTTCATGTTTGATTATTTGAAGCTTATGAATTTATATAATATAGTATTAACTTGAAATACTATGGTAAGTCTTTGGCTTATAGGCACATGAAACATTGTGGTCTTTGGTTTATCTACAACTTGTAGTCAGATCCAGACACCAATATTTTTTAATCCTTTATTCTTACAGTTCAAAAATTTTAAGCTCAATCTTTGTTCAAATTTAGATTACATTTTTTGCATTTCTATGGCACACCTTTAGCATTTACATATAACAATTTCTTATCATCTTAATAGGAATGTGAAATCCGCAATTGAATGTACAGTAATGTCTTTAGGAAATATTAATCAGTAATGTTGAATTGATAGATTTATGCACTAGATAAGCACCAAGCACAGATGATAACACTAAAATAATCCTTATATAACTAAATATGCAAAACTACAAATTCACAAAGTACTTTCTTAGATATATGTTGGCAATTCTGAGCTTAATTGAGTTACCATTTAAGTACATTATTTTATCAATGCATTCATATAGCAAGTACCCTGGCTAGAAGATTAATCAAATGAGTGAGGCCTGAAATACTTTTAATAATTCACAAAGTACATAATATAATGTGTTTCAATTCAGACAACTATTCAGTTCTTAAATTGATTGCTCAATCACACCAACATTAAATAATATGCAAAGACAATTAGTTTTCTCCAAAAGGCATGGACTATAGAGAAAAATGTATTTATATGATGTAGTTTTTTGTTTTATTTGCTTATTTTTCATTTAATAATATTTTAATTGAAAATAGATTCTTCTATCTTACAATACATCCTTTCTCCACTTCTCCCAGCTCCTGCCTACTTCCTCTCTTTCTGAGGTCCACTCCCTGGCTGTTTCCCTTCAGAAAGAAAGAAACCTCCAAGAGAGATACAATAAGAGAAGGCAAAAGCCCTCATATAGAGGTCAAGGCAAGGAACTAGGAGGAAAAGAGCCCACAAAGTAGGCAAAACAGTCAGATATACACAGCTCTCATTCTTAGGAGTCCTACAAAAACACTAAGTTAACAGCCATAACGTATACACAGAGGACCTAGTGCAGATCCACCCAGGCTCCGTGCTTGTCGCTTCAATCTCTTTAGCCCAAATGAACCCAGGTGTTGTCTTATTGTATAGTATCCCATTGAACAAAAAATTATGAAAGTGTCTCTTTTTCTATGAGATTCCTCGTACCTACATTTTTCATAGTGTTTTATTAAAGAATATTCATCTTTAAATCATGTAAACAAGCTCCATCATGGCCTTCATTTTGAAAATAGAAACAAAGTTAATAATAATACAATTTATTTATCCAAATTTATTTAGATTAACAGATTTGTGGCAGTGTTTCTGTCCTGTTTCAATAAAAATTCTAAAGGTTTTTTTTTTTAATTATACATTAATATTCTACTCAAGTGAAGAATTAATTGTCTTGACTCAAAATTTATCACTATACAGATACTGCTATTCACGGCATTTGGAAGACCTTCTAAACATCCCAGAATTCTTCTGATTTCAACAGTGTTTAATCATGTTCAAGCTATGAGAACTAATCAGGAACAAACCACAGCTACTATAATATATTAAAAGTATTTTAATATCCATTAGTATCAAATAGAAATATTATTATATATCATTTATTGTCTTCTTCAAACTCTCCATATCTTTCATGTTCTATAACTTTCCACTTATTTTTATTAGTTATTATAAAATAGAAAATTTATTAATTTATTGCTGGAAACTAACATCATAATTGAGTTAAGGAGGCCATGTCTGCTTCTCTTCATATTTGTTTCCAGCTTTCGTGCATCTATAAATATGAGAAGTTGAATAGCAAGGATGATAGTTTTTATGAATTATTAACCTAATGAACTTATTTACCAGTGCCTGAGTAATATATATATATATATATCAAGAAGACTTGTGTTCAAATTCCCAGAGCCAATGAAAAAGCAGCATATGAAATGTCTATAGCCTCAAGTGCTCCTATGAGCAGACCAAAGATGGAGAAAAGAAAATTTTGAAAACTAGTGGTTCAGCTGGAGACACATGTACACTGGGAAACAAACACTACGATGCCACGTGTCAAATATGCTGAAATGTGAAGACAACAACTGAGAGTATCCCCTGTCCTTCATCCTGTGCAATATAGTACACTTATGTTTGCATTCACATACATGACTTTGAACATATACATACACTGTACACCCACACATGCATAGAAGGATTAGAGAAAAATGTCTTTCTCCTTTAATGACTTCTATGTCATGTTCTTAATTTTTTTCTTTTTTCATATTGTTATTAGCTCTTTTCTCAATTTCTTATGTTCCCTTATATAATACAGAAAACACTTATTTAGATTAAACTCCTCGAAAACAAAAATCTATTTGCTTTCTTATCATGTGTCTCTTATACAGGTGGTATTAAAAGGCCAATAGATTTATTACAAATAAATAAACAAATTAATTAATCAAAAATAGAGACCTTTTGAATTTAATTCTTTACTAATGAATACTAAATATTTGTCCTGACTAGTTGATGGCTATGTGATAATCTTGATAAAAATAAGCATTTATGTAAAAGTAAAGCAGGGAAGAATTGCTTAGGAGGGCAAACATAACACAATGTTTTGGCTCAGAATCTCTAAAGGCTATAATAAATATTTTTAGGAAGTGCATGTTGGAGTCTAGTTTTCTCTCCACAAGACTATGTAGTTTCCAGCAGAAGTTGGATGTAACTTTTATTTTCAAATGGGGATCATTCTCACTTCCCAGATACAAACTTAATTTTCTCCCTTGCTCACCTACTTTTAGAGACTTTCTTACTATGCTGTGATTTCCTTCAACAACTCAGTGAGCTTCTTGCTGAGAGGAAGGCTTATACAAGAATTCCACCTAACCCTATTGTCTTTGAAGGGTTTTGTCAAGAGGATGTTAAATAAATGCATGACTTAGTTAAGTTCATCTCATGAAATATGTTCCAAGTACTTTAGTGTAAACTTATTGAAATAAAAACAAGAATAAGAAGAAATTACTAATTTTACTGCCCAACATAATGAAATTTCAAAATCTTACTTATATATGAGACGGATCAATAAAGAATGGCAATTGAATCAATCATTTGTCTTTTGAACCAATGAATATCCCTTAATATTTATCTTGTGTTTCTGAAAAAGAGAAGAGCAAAATGTATACTTCTGTATACTTATGGAAACATCTTCATCATCTATAGGGAACAAAACACATCAAATTCTTGTCTTCCTTTTGTATTCCCCTGTCAACAATCACTTTTCTGAATCCACAATGCCAGTAGTACATGAATTTTTTTTCACTTACATGGTAGTTTTACAGTCTACTCAGTTGTTTAAACAACCTACAAGGTTATCATTACCAATAACTGTCACAAAGAAACTTTATGGTTCTATGAAATACGTAATCATTATGTTGGCATTGTAAATATAGAATCTGAGTTCTACTTTTAGTAGCTATAATAAGCTAGAGAGAAATACTATACTTCAAAATATCTGAGAGATTTTCTGACCACACCCCAGACTAAGAGAGACCCCAAGTAGGCTAACTATAATAGGAAGGAATTCAAGGATTACCACGCCCTCATTCAACAACATTGAAATACTTCACACTGCATTTATGAGTTATTTCTATATCCCTTCCATGTCTCTTGTTCATTAATAACTCTCAGGACTTCGATTCTGCATCATTATGATGGTTACTGGTTATTTTTTTTCTTTATTCTACATGATATTGGAATTCCTGCAGAATGATCCATTGATGTCTCTTTCAGTAGAGCTGAGCACTTTTCTGAAACATTTAAAGTTTATTTATGAAAATTCCCACTATGCATAATCCTCTACTAATCTTATTATATGATCATCTTTATGCTCAGCACCTTATTACCTTCTGTCCTTTTAAACCATTTGCTGCTCTTTGGATGAAAAATATTTTATGCTGACCTAGATTTTGGCATATTCTTAGTCTCTCATTGACATGATGTTTGCTCTCTATATTCTCAAATGTCTTTTTCATGTCTAATTGAGTTCTTAGAAGTCTGTCATGATCACACAGGCTATCTGAACCACTGCAATATTCTTGATGAAAATATACACTTGTCTTCAGAACTCTACATTGTATAATACCATTTAGTTTTATTTCATTTCGTTAACAATTGTAAAACACTTGAAATAAATGCAATAAGTTAATAGAATGTCAGTATTTAGATGACAACCTCAATGCCTAAGTCATCTGAGAACCAGCTTAAACTTGTTCATGAAATAATAAATGAATCTAGACCCGAGTCACTGGAGATGCCTCTCCTCCCAACCAGCTCACTGGATACTTAAGTTGACAGATTTAGAGTAAGCACTAAAACTTCTGAAGCAGCTACAGCTAGAGTGCTGGAGAGGAGATGGAAAACCTGGGGCATATCTTAGCTAAGATTTTACAGCACATTCTGTCAGAGATAGCCTGGGAAGGTACATCTATATAAGCGTCTGCTTACAGTTCTTTTTACCCATAAAATCATCATCCTATCTTTATGAGTAATTCTCAGGGGTATAGGGAGGTACATGTATTCATTTTGGCTAAGTATAAATTGATACTTCTTGAATGGAGACACTGTGAATACAAAACATATTTTATCATTAGCCCAGATGCCCTATCACAGTCCAATCTATTTTATTCTGTACTACCAAACAGCTGCTGGCACCCACCAAGAGCATCTGGTTCCATTTCCTGTTGGCAAGGGCCCCATTAGCAGTAAAACAGCTAATGCCTTTTAGATGGCCTCATGATTATAGTTTTTATTGGTACCCCAGGTAATTGAGTTAATAAATTTAATTGCTAGTGCTGACACTTCTTCCCACCCTCCTCCTCTCCTTAACATCTTTCCCAGATACTCTAGGGGGAAAATGGAGATAGAAAAATGCAGAGAATCCATTAATAAGAATATGCATCAAATGGGACAGATGACCTCACAAAACACTTCTGAATGACTTGAAAATGTCACTGGGCCTGCCCTAGTTTGTTTATGGCAGCACGTGGTACCATGACTCACGATTACTACCCTGATCCTTTCAAGATAATTTATAGAACTGTGCACATGACACTGAGCAATACCTAGAGTGTACAGTGTGCTGTCACAAAAGTTTCCAAGACAGTATTTATAGTTACATAAGAGAATATGGGCACGAATTTCTGTATTTCTCAACGAATAATTCATATACTACACTGTAAATCATAGTGATATCTTACATATTACACAATAAAACCACAGCAGAGAAGAGACCATTGATAGCTGAAATCTTCTTTAGGGAGACATTCTTAAAATTTTGCTGAAAGAAAAACAGATCCTGAAGTATAATACATATTTCTAGCAAGGTGACAGTTTCTAGATGTCTCTGTTTTCATTTTGATTTGGTTTGGTTTGCTACCTATTAAAATGTATAGCCCAGTATAGCCACTGGCTAATGCCATATGCCATATCACTTCTACATCCCAAGAGTGAAATTTGATTGAAATTTGTAGGGGACACACACACACACACACACACACACACACACTTACTCATTTTTGCTGAATTAAGAGAGCCTATTGTGAACATCTATTTACACATTCAATGTCACAATTTTATTTGGCAAGAAACATGTATTATCAACATTCTTTCACGCCTGACTCCAGCTCAGTGCCCCCTTAAATTTCTTCAATAATCTCCAGGCTCCTACATCTTGGCTCAGTCTCTTGTGTAGTTTTCTGTCACTGTCCAAAACATAAACTCACGAGAACTGGGTGTGATATCCCGCAGGGAAATGATTACTAATTAACTAGAAATTTTTATAACATGTTACAAAGTATTATTATGTTTAATTCTCACATCCTATGAGGCAGTGGTTGCCAAGGAAGAGACGTTCCTCCCTAAAGCATATTTGGCAATGCCTGGAGACAGATTGAGTTGTGATAAAGGCACTCTGTCAAGTAGTGGAGTGAATGGAGGATATTGCTGAATGCTTTACCAGTGACAAAAAAAAAAAAAAAAAAAAAAAAAAAAACCACTGCAAACAAACAAACAAAAAACCATGCAAACATTTATGAACAATCATTGGTCAGTAGCCTTACCAAAATACATCACTTTTTATTGATATATATATATATATATGACATAAGCTTGGTGGAAAAAAATGAGCTTACTTAGCAGATATCAGAAAGACTGTAAAGAACAGGTCATGAATTTCCTCAGTTTATCTGACTCTAACTAACATCTGTCATCCTTCTATAGAGCAATCTGGTTCCAGGAACTTCTAGGAAATTAAATGGAAGTACAAATACAGTGGTTGTTCAGTGCTATATATTCCAAATCATGCTATATTAAGAGAACTATATTTGCTGAAATCATTTTTAAGTAAGGTGTGATAAATGTAGAAGTGTGCCCAATTCAAAGTGCAGGTGGCTGTGCCAGTGTTTGGTCTCATGGATGTATACATGATCATCTATGCAAACTATGTGCAAAAAAGATTGGTAAACAGAAGCCACAGTAGCTGGGTCAAATATGCCTCACCAACCAGTATATTGTGGAAATGAAAAACATTAAAACGCATATAAGTGGGTTACTCCAAAAAGAGCAGTATACAAAGTATACGGAGAAACAAATATGAGAAATTCCATGTACAAGAGCATAGGAAGATGTCAAGTGCTTCCTGTATATTGCTCAATAAGAATCATAGTGGTGTGTGGTTGTGTTCAGTTTACCAAGACTCTTTAGTAAGTTGAATTCTAAGTATTTTAATGGTTTTGAATTTTTTTTCTTTTCTAAGTACAAAGATAAATACTACAAAATCAAAATATTAATAATGTTTTAGTTTAAACTCAAGATATTTTTAGTATCACATATCATTTCTTCTCTTGTAAGTTAAGCCAGAAGGGTTTTTTAAGCACATTTCATTTGAGTCATATTGACTTGTTTATATTATTTTGTTCCATTTTAGTGTGTGTGTGTGAGAGATAAAGATAGAGATAGACAGACAGAAACACAGAGAGAGAAGCAGAGAGAGAGAGAAAGAGAGAGAGAGGTATTTCCATTGTATGTATGTTTATACAACCATTTTTCGGTGTAGTGATTAAGGATATGAGACAACATTAGATCCCCTGAGATAGTGTTACAAACAGTTGTGATATGCATGTGGGTGCTGAGAATTGAACCCAAGTCATCTACAGGTTCCTATTAATTATTTACATCAAAGAAAAACAAAGTCTAGAATTTTATTTTCATGATTTTTCTGTGTTTTAGAGAATATGATCATATAGTATACATAAATTTTAAAAACAAACAAAATATTTTGTCTTTTTTTCAAAGTTATGTTATTCAAAGTTTGTACTTTACTTATATTAGGAATCCTGTTGTAGTAATAAAGAGAAGACAAGATCAAAGCAACTGAGGGATGGGCCTGACCTAGGGGTACAGGAAGACAGTAAAACAAGACTACTCAAAGCAAAGTCTGTTAAAAATGAAAGACCAAGTTGAAGCCAGTGTACTGTGCTACAAAGAGAATCCCAGGAAAAGAGCTAGAGAAAAATATCAAACATGCAGTGTGGATTAATTATTAAAATCCACAAAATAAGGCAACTGAAGTTAAAGTCAGATAAAAATATTGAATAAAGCCAGATGCATGGAAATGATGGCTAAGACCAAGAGATCCATAAAATGTTGTCACTAGAGAAATATAGGAACACTTTATTCAAGTTGCAAAATCAGATTATGGGTGTGTTATCTCATGTTGCACTCCTTGGAAGTGAGAGAAGCAGAAGGCAAACATATATCTCCATTATGACCAGAGTCTCAAGAAGAGGATGAAAGACACTCAGAAAAAAATTCTAAGCTAATTATGCAGAGAGCTGGGTTCTTCCTTATTTGCTCATATTCCTTAGCTGTTGCTATGGTTCCCATTACAATGAGTGTGCTAGCACACCATTTTACTGATAATCATTTTCTTTTCACTGGCCAATGAGAATCAGAAATCAGTGTATTCGCTGCTGCCAGCTGTAAGCAAAAGTCAAGCCATTTACACGCTGGAGGCCATTCTACCATGTTATATAGTGGGTCATATATTTGAATGCATTTAATTTTCAGCAAAATTTTCCTTATATTTTAGGTAAAGTTACAGTGATTTTCATAATCACTATTTTAAGCACTGATTATGGCCTTTTTTCCTTTATCTTACCTTCATTTTCCAAAGAATCTAGATATTTCTTTAGCTTCAGATATTTTAAACCATAAAATCACAAAGAATTCCTTATGTCAAACAAATAGATGATAGATAAATACTAAATGACTCTCTGATTTAATTCATCAGAAAAATGCACTCATGATCTTCTATGCTTCCACCAACTTGGTTATAAAACTATACACTATTTACCTATGAACTTTAGATGTTGCCAGTATAAAGAGGAGAAAATATCATAAAATTTAACCTGCTAATCATAATAGTAACCTCAGATTATTTTATACTATTCCAATATTATTAATGAAGAAATGGGAAATAATGGAGTATTAATATACCTCTCTGTGTGTTCTAATTATATCATTTCAATATCTTGTTATATTGCTCACTTTTTATTTCTCAATTTTTCTGTTCGAGTACTGAACTGAATACGTGTAAATATACCCGAAATCCTTAAAGCGTATGATGGTTGGTTGAGAAAGAAGATAATTCAATGGGTTTGGTAGGCAGCTCTTTATATCTTCTTTTTTCACTTGTAATATTGCAGAAGCAATAAATAGAAATACATCAGGATGTTTTAAAATTATTATTAATAAGACATGATTTTAAAACATATATCTTATGTAATGTTTATACTTAACTCTAACAGAAGCTTAGAGCAGCAGTTTCCAACCTCAAATTTGTTCAGACCACTACTGAATTCCCTAGAAGAGCCAGAGTATCTCAAAGCACACAGAACAATTTGTTTTGTGGTAGGAAGTGAGACAGATCTGGAGAAGATATGTCTTCTGGGGAATATTTATAGAATTATTTGCTCCATATATTTGAAGACATTGTTCTTCCTTTGGTATTCATCCATGCAAACTGAAGGACTATAGATGTTTTGTTATCTTTTAACCTTCACTAAACTATCTACTGTCAAACCTCTATAACCACATACAGTGAGTCTTTAGTATCTAAGACTTAGGTATCTAAGCATGCTTTTCTGAGTCTGTTCCTTGTTTGAGAGCAATTTAGACAGTGTCTTATACTTATTAGTAATAAACAGTCTGTACCCAGCTGCAAGATATTAGCCTTGAGGACTTACTTCTAGTTCCCAACAATTTTTTTAAAGGCACTATTTTTCATATATTTTCTGTCAGGGATGTGACATCACAATATCAAAGAACACAAAATTTGTCTATGAGATGGCAAGATGAAAAGCAGAGAAAGCACCTCAAGTAAACTGCAACACTTTATATCATACGTATTAAACTGGAGTTTAGAAGACAGCAATGCTACTATAACATCAAATTTTTGATGAAAAGGAAAGGTCTTGTGGTGGCCACCAGGTTGTTCTTTGATTTTAGATAAAGCATTTCATCTTAAAGTTAACTTACATTCTTATTTTTAGAGCATGTCTATAAAACACATGATTTCAATGAATAATATAAAATAAAAACTTATACTTACATACTCCTAAAGCAAAGCAACCCTCAAAGAAAGATGCAGAGAATGCCATGGCTTTATTTTGGCCTCTGGCTTCTTGAGTAAGGCCTCAGGCCTTAAGTAAGTAATAGGTGGTGAAAGAAATTTGTATATGTAAAAAAATAATATATTCTTTATCAAAATTAGAAATTATTTTATGAGGAAGACTGTTAAAATGCTCTCATTAATAGGATCCTTGCATAATACACTGATTCATTTGTGGCTAAAATGTATAATGGCATGATAGTAGGCACTCTTTAACCAATTCTAGTCTGGGGGTATAGTACTTAGAAGACTAATAGTGAAAATTGCACTGAGTTTTGAGTAGTCCTGTAGATTAGACTGGTGATGTATTAAAATGCATAGCTTCTGACTACATATAAAACAAATAATTTCTGCTCAAATGTATTACTGAACATTAACAATGTTTTCCCTCTTCTCAAATTGTGAATTAGAATAACTGTGATGTGCCCATACATGTACAAACTTCAAGCCCTATTCCTTTTATTTGCAGAAAGACAATTTCTGTCACTGCTACTAACATTTTTCCATCCACATAGCATACCAAACCAGATGTATTTTGGGGACTAGAAATTCTAGAAGAAACAGAAAACTCAGTTTTATCTAAGCATAAATATGCATTAAGATCTTGAATATAACCTCACCATTGGCATATGCTGCTAAAAATGCACTCAATGACAATGTGAAATATATCAACGCTACAGACTGAATCATCACTTGGATGTATTTTGCCCCTTAGGTATAAAACTTTCAAAAGTTATTTGATATAAAGCTCATTGAATAGAAAGATCTCACATATATTCACTATCATCCAAAAATCCAAAAGTGCACAGTTTCTATTGGAGTAAGAGAAATGCTCATACACAGCTTATAGCTTAATTTTGAAGCCTCCAGTAATAGTGGAGAGTTGAAAGTACTAACTTATAGCACCATACATTTCAGTGCCTAGATATTTCA
The DNA here is from genome assembly GCF_011762505.2 of Arvicanthis niloticus. Lineage (NCBI taxonomy): Eukaryota > Metazoa > Chordata > Mammalia > Rodentia > Muridae > Arvicanthis > Arvicanthis niloticus. The sequence goes on along the minus strand of NC_047674.1, from coordinate 9,277,563 downwards.
CTCTGCACATGAATTAATTGGTTACCCAAGGTCACGATGCTGATAAATTGAAGGAGGTATATGAAATGAAACCTTAAATCTTACTGTCACTATTCATTCCACAATTACTTATACCCTTATGGCCACCAGAATTATATTACAAAATTACATCTACTAGTTTCTAGATTTGTTTTTCACACATGAAGACAACATAAACTCATGAGCTTCTGATTCAAGTGGGTCAAGAGTTCAGATATAATATTCATAAGAGTGTTTTTGGTTTCCATAAAAGAACTAAACTGTGGATGTGTCTGGAATTCTTAACAAAATTACTTGGTTGTTTCTTCTGATATTCTTAGATAGCTGTCACTATTCATGTCCTTATCTCTATATGGAAAAGGGCTCACTTCCTGCTGTTTACCTGATCTCATTCTTAGCATCTACCGATTCTTGCAAACCCTTCCTACATCTCCCGACAGTCAGTCCAAATCAGGGTTATGGTGCCAGAGAGCCCTCAGCTTTCAGAAAAAAAAATTCTAGCTAAGTGTACATGATGCTCTCTCTCTCCCCACCCCAGTGGGTTTTTCAGGTTGTATTATGGACCCCTCAGACCCTTAGCAGGTATTTTAAGGAGAGTACCAATGAACCATAAAGTCAAGTACAGGAGGATTCATGAACACCTAAACCACAGTCACAATTAAATTCCTCTTCTTCCCATCCTTTTGTTAAAATAGCAACAAAAGAAGTAAGAACATTCCATATTCATAATATTTTTGGAATGATAAAATTTTAGAAATAATGTGCAGATTAGTGATTGCAAGGGGCAAAGACAGAAATAGGAATAAAAAGAGTGGGTTTGTATATGGGATAAAGACACTTGTTTAAAAAGTGTTCATGTTCTTTTCTTTTTAAATTTGCTCTGTGAGATGTTCTGTCATAGACACAAGAACAAGACACAAGTCCCTATTACAGTTGAAAGTCCACAGTGTCTCAGACTTAAATGTTGGGCAGTTGTCTGAAGAAATATTGCTATCAGGTATTCTGGATTAGGGTTCCATAACTAGATGCAGAGTTTGAGTCAGCATGTTAAGAGAAAACAATATTTTATGAACCTTAGATTAAGGCACTGTGATTCTCCAACATGGCATGTGTTGGGAGCCGACTTTAGTAGAAAGTGGCTAGATCAACTTTGCAGCCATCTGGAACCATATACCCTGATGAAAGACTCGGTTTTCAAAAGCCTATACCAGCTGAAGCACACTCTGATAAATATATTGTTTATCCCACATAGCTTGTTTTGCTGTTTAGTGACCTCAGCTGTATGGTGCACGTGGCATGAGTTCATGGGCTCCTGGCAGGGTTTATAAGCTATGCCCGGGAAGGGATCGGGGGCTTGCCATCTTGACTGCCAACTGCTAAGCATCCTGAGTAAACTGCTGTGAGAAGGAACCGGTTGTTCCGTGTCTTAACTCCTGCTGGTCAGGGTTGGCGTGGCACAGGCATGTTGGATACAAAGCGGTGTTAAGGGAGGTCAGAGATATGCATATACATTGCTAAGAAATTCTCTCATAAATTCTGCACTGTTCATTTATCTTATGGTGTTTCATTCTTCCTTTCCATAAAGTTGGTATAGAGACAGTGCATAGAATGCTATTTCTAAGTACATAAACATGGTACATTAGACTTTTCTTTAAAATCCATCTCAACCAAAGACGATATTATTTCTGCTTGCATGGTTATTTATTTTATAAATATGCCAGAGACACTGAAAAATTTATTTGTTCAGTTAATCACCACAGATTCTTCTCTGATCACTAGGAATTATATTTATGAAAGAATTCTTCTGCCATAGATTGAAGAATAATATATCAATCATTACATAAATGATTAAGAGATAAACTATTTTATATATATATATATATATATATATATATATAATCATATCTTCCAGATTCCTCGACTTGCTTCTACATCTCTCTGTCATGATATATTTACCTATCTGGAATCATAAGATAAAATAATCTGTTTCTTTTAAAAGTTTCTTATGGTTATAGACTTGGTGTATTTTTGTTTGTTTGTTTGTTGTTATTTTGTTTATTTTATTACTATTATTCTTTTGTATTTTACATTCTAGCTGCAGTTTTCCCTCCTTTGTCTCCTGTTATTTCTCCTCACCTCCAATCTCCCTTTTCCTCCCAATCCATTCCTCAGCCTCTTCAGAAAAGTACAGTCCTCTGAGGGACATCAACTAAGCATGCAGTATCACCTAACAATAAGACTAAGGACCTCCCATTAAATTAAGGCTGGACTAGGAAACCCAGTAGTGGTAAAGACCTCAAAAGCAGACACTCATTATGCTTTTCTCTTTTGGAGTGCAAAACAGAACTCTTCAGACCAGACAACTGTTTCTCTCCACTTATGCATTTTCCATGGCTTCAAATCAGGTAATCTAAGACAAAAAGTACTATCCATGGATTTTAAGGTATGCTGGTAAGTTTTTGTTTGTTTGTTTGTTTAAAACCACTTACTACATTTGTGTGTGTGTGTGTGTGTGTGTGTGTGTGTGTGTGTGTGTGTTGTGTGTATGCATACAAATTCATGTATTTTGAGGCACATACATTTGTGGATTGAAGAAGACAGCCTGCACAAATCGTTTTTTTTTTTTTCTTCCTCAGTGTGGGTCTCAGAAATAGAACATAGATCATCAAACTTGGCAATAATTTCCTTTACCTGCTGAGTCATCTCATTGACCTTGTGTGATTTATTTTAAATTATATTCATAAACACTAACACCTCAGATATTTTTAGAAAAGTAGTTTCCCATTTCAACACTCCAAAGCCAGTTTCAAGAGATTATATATAATATATATTATATATATAATATGTATAATATATATATATTTTATATATATATATATATATATATATATATATATTTTAAATACTCTTCTTGCACTGATCTATCGCCGTCCAGCACCATACTAATCAAGTGTTCTTCTACAGATACATTTGGCATTCTCTGCCTATTGCCCTTCTACTATGAATATTGTCCATGTACTTTTTTAGTTCTGTATATTGTCTCTCCTCAGTGTTTCTAACAGTGTTGCCTACTTTTAAGTTGGTTTTCAGGGATCTCCAACTTTAAATTATGAACACAATGCATGTTAGACACAACCCCAAATTTACCATTTTGAACTATATCAAAATGGGACAACATAAAGATCGTTTATGTTCTTATGCACTCTGCCAAAAGAACTCCTGTTTTGTACCATTCCATAATCTGCTCTGCTAAATAATTATTCTCTCACCACAGCATAACACAGCTCACTGAAATCCAGGCTAAATATAGCTTTTTGGTGAAAAGAAATTTTCCAAAATCTCTGCATGACAGTGTCCATTTTATTAGTTAGCACAAATTTTGAGCATTTGTTCATTTTTAGGAGAAAAGTGAAGCCAGAAAGCTTCACGAGCCAGGAAAACAAACTAAATTTGTTGAAAGGAGTCCAACACAAAAACAACAGAAATAAAACAATTTGAAAGCTAAATTGAGTGATCATGGGGTAGAATTAAAATAAGATTCCCAGAATAAAGTGTATTTGGAATGGAATCTCTTCCCTTGAGTATCTGTGGTTTTATGATATCATTTATAAAGAACAAAATAGTCACTCCAAATTAAGTTTTGACAGCAAAACCTTACACTTATAAAGCTGTAAAGATTGTATATTACTCAATAGTGCTGTCATTATATCATTTAGCTAACCCACAAGTCTAAAATCTGTTTTTAATATTTAATATATAAATAGCATTTTGTCCTGTGATACTGTAGAATCTTTTAAACTCTCATGCAAGTAAGAAAAGACATGTTTATTAGATAAAATGAAAAGTTTATTTGTATGCTGATCTTTTGAACTGATATAATTTTTAGCATTGGTATAATGAAAATATTGCCTTCACTTGAATCCTGTTGATTTGACAGCCTAAGTCTTCTCTCCATAACAATTAAGCTGAGGCTTGATTTTTCCAATTAAATAAAAATTTGTTTTCTATTAGAAGAATGTTCATAATTGTCAATAAATATAACTTCTAAGTAGATGCCACTTATCAAGATTCAGTACCAACTGCTTTGTAGAACACCTATGTAAACTGCTGCCTAGGAAACAAGCTATTCTTGCCTTTTCCTTTACACAGAATGTTTATTTTTTCATTTTTTAATAAACAGGCTATTTTACTCAATATATAATAAAAGTTTGTTTCTAATAAGCTCAGTGAGAATTTTACTAATTTGCTTTTAAAATTCATTTAGAAGAAAACTTGTTGTCTTGCTAATATTAAAATATTAGCTTAAGCTAAGACACAGATATGGTACCTAATGTCAAGGTTCTTGGCTTTTGAAAAGCTTACAGTAGAAAAAACATTTTTTGCCTCTATTTTAAACTTCAGCACATTTGTTAGCATTTGCATTTCATTTTGTAGTTTAAAAAGAAACTCAAAAGCATCGCACTATCAAACTACCTGCTTTATGTATTCTCACAGTCTCCAAACACATTGTCTTGTATCTCAACTGGTAGCATAAATATAAAAGATGAAAATGTTTTATTATTCAAATACGACTTAAGGTATTTTTCACTCAACTTTTCCATTGAATATTCATATTTTTAAAACATCTGTTCTCAAATCTAGTACTCATATTTTGTTTGAATTATAATTCAATCTTAATCATATAGATTTTAAGTGCTTAATGGACTTACAGGGCTACTTCTTTCTGTAGTGAGATTCCAATAATTCTTGGTAAATGTCATTTTCTGATAATACTGTATTTTAAGTCAAATCCATGTAATTGCATTCACAATGTTCAGTAATTCCTAATATCAAACAACTCAGAAAGAACATATTTCTCTTTTTTAATGGGATCTCCGTGATTTGTGAGAGTTAACATATTCTCATGAGTAACTTGAAAAGTTCATATAGTATCCTTAGAACATGTCTATGTAGATCTAGTTTAGTGGCTAGACAAACTAAGCTATGTGCAAAGATATGTAAATGCTTTAGATTTCAAACAAATGAGAACAGACTCTATGCAAATTCCTGAAACAGACTTGTTTCAGATGACACAATGTGATCATCATTGCTAAATGTATTTTGTTCAATCCATTTAATGCTATCTGCATGTAAGTTTTCTGGACTGACCATTTTATCTTGGACAGCCAACGTCTATGCTAGTCCCTGTGGAAAGTCACCTCTCACCTCCCAGGTTTCTTGTTTCCCATAGGTGTTTGTGTAGGATAGAGGCTTTGTGGGCTTTTCCATGTCTATTAGTGGCACCCCAATCCATTATTTATTAAATTTATCCTCACACAAATTATCATGACATTGGTGGAATAATGCTAGATTTACTATCAAAGTATCACAACAATGGCCTCTAGCTTATTTACAAGTAGAGTCTATTTATTACCTATGAAACGTTATGGCTTGGGCCCTATTGCACATATTCTTACACTACTGTCTTCCAAGCTCCTACTAAAATGGGTCTTTCAACTCTGCTCATAGTGTTCAGTGGCTTTCTCATCCAAAGTTTCAAGGAGTTCCACATTTCCAACATATCCTTCTGAAACAATACTAGCAACCAATCACCAAGTATTCAAATGCATGAGCCTCTGGTAGGCATTTCTTTTTTTTTTTTTGTTGGATATTTTATTTACATTTCAGATGCCATCCCCTTTCCCCATTTCCCCTCCCTAGAAAACCCCTATGCCATGCCCCCTTTTCTTTTTTGCTTTTATACAATTTTTTAAAAAATCTTAATCAAAGGCTTTATAAGTTTGATAATGCTCAATCAGAAGTGTAACCCAATACCCAACCTAGATATATCAACTATCGGACTGGGTATTAGGACTTGTACCTCACTGGTAAAAATTGGTATAATTATGCTCTAATTGTATTTTGAGAGAAAAGTTTTATTTTAACAGGAAGGGTGATATATAGGAGAAGCTAAGGTGGGAAGAGTACCGAGAAGAAGAGAAGGTGTAAGGAGAAGAGGAGAAGAAGGATAGGAGAAGCTTGGTGGGCATTTCTTATTCAATCAACTCCTCTTTTACTGTCCTGTTGAGAATGATAGATCTACTTTCTTTCTTCCTCACATGAAAATTTATTTTCACCACTGCAATTTGTTAAAGAGATGTCTTTTATCCAATTCATATTTCTCACAGCTCTTGAAAATTAGGTCACCATGGCTCTGTGGGTTTATTTCCAGGTCTTCTATCCAATGTATTAATGTTTATTCACAACAGCCAGGATATGGTAAGTACTCTGACCACAAAGATAGATAGATAGATAGATAGATAGATAGATAGATAGATAGATGATAGAGAAATGTATGTTTTTATAATCAGAAAGAAGATTGAAATTGCCATATTTCAGGAAACTAGATACAACATAAAAACAATTATGTTAAGCAAAATAAATCAGATTTACAAAGACAAATATTTTTTTTTCTCATATATATAGGACCTACAAAATCTTTACACATGTATGTATATTTGTGTGTATGTGTATGTCAGGAAACTAGAAAGTGTAATGAGGGATAACAAATGCTAAGGGAGTAAGGAAATAGATATGCTAATAGAAACTGTGCAATAAATCAAGAAGAGATTTTTCTGAGGAGAAAAATGAAAAAAAATCAGTGAGAGGTGGGAAAATAAGGGAGAGAAGTAGTGATGAAACTATGAGATAGAAATATGGTGCACTGCCTGGATGAAAATATCAAAATAGAACCTACTACTTTGAATGCCAATCTAAACATTTTAAAGATTAAGAAGCATGAAAGTTCTGTCCTTTCTTAGGAATTATTCCCAATAGAATAATGGCAAAGCAAATGCTCTGTTTTGGTCTTAAGTACAAAGCAAACGATTTTTTTAAGTGATCCACACAGAATTCAAACCCAATTAAACATTACAGAATAGTTAAACATCTATTTCATATTTCATGACTTTTTTTTCTTTCTTTCACTTTAGGTTTTGTTTCTAGTAATTTTGTTTGTTTACTTGCATTGGTCCCCCCAACCCACATGGACACAATCATGTATTTCTTTAAGACTATTTAGATGATAACATTTTACCTATTACTTTTACTATGTTGAACATAAATTTAAATTTTACTATACTTTTACTTACCATATAATCAAATCATTTTGTCTTTAGTGTTTTTAATCAGACATTTCATCACTCTAATAAACTCTTGGGGGAAATTAACCTAATTATTAAGCAACCCATTTTGAGTTATGGCTTCAGAGGCATGAGTTCTTGACTTGCTTATGGTCTGTGATGCTATAGAATGTCATGGCAGTAGGAGCTTTCAGTAGAAAAGAAGGCTATTTACTACTGCAAGATCAAATAGAAGAGAGAGGCCATAGAAAGAACAGACAAAACTAAAGCCCCCATACATAGTTCCAGTGACTCACTTCTTCCACTATTCTCTGACACCAATAAATTCCATTTCTTCCAAAACCTGAGAACAAATCACAATATCCAGCAATGAATTCATGTATTTATTAAGTCAAAACCATTATTTTCCAGTCATGTATCACTGGTTAAACTTACCAACAAGGACTAAAATCTTCAACAAATGACCCTTGGAGAAAAAGAGCACACTTCAGTTATAATATTAACACTGTGTTCAATGTCCATCAACCTTAAGGATTATAAATCAGAAACAAGTTCAAAACTTGCATCTTGACTGTATATGGAGACATATTTTCTTGTCATTATTTTCTTTACCAATACATTGAAACAATTATTTATGTTAAAATTACACTGCACTTTTAAAAAGAAAATGATTTTTTGGAATACACTGAAAGAGGCAGTAGGTTTGGCAGTAATAAGAGTTCCTCCCAAATGTATTAAATTCTACAAGTGGTTTATTAAAGATTTAAACATGCAGGTGACTATATGGAGGTTATAGGCAAATACTATACCATTTCATCTGAGATGAAGACTAATAGGTTTTCATGTCCTCTAGCTACCCCAGAACCAGTCTCTATCATAGATACTATGAGATTACTGTGTGTTCATTTACTTTGATCAATGTAGAAAAAAATTAACAGTAACCTAGCATGGCAGTAAAAATTTTCCAATCACAAAACTTCGGCAGGTATCCCGTAGAGATAGCATTGTTGGCTTTCAGCAGTTACATTGCTCTACATATGGAAATTAGGTCATGTATCTTTCTACTCTCCATAACTGAATACTTGTGTGTGTGTGTGTGTGTGTGTGTGTGTGTGTGTGTGTGTGGTAAGAATTCCAAAAGATCTTTTTCTACATGCAAACTAATTCCAAAGCCAATTAGTGCCTACGATGCCCAACTGAGAATTAAATTAAACTGCATATCATTCAGTCTGAAAGCATAATTTCTTCTAAATGTAACTTTAAGAAAATAAATTCTCATTCTCATGCTTGATATCAGTTCATTCTGAGACAACGACTAGTCATCTAATATTATTCTTGGAATGGGACTTTGCACATTCCAGATCTACTGGCTCATATAGGAAAATATATTGGGAAATTCTTTTTTTTTAATGGCACTGGTATAGATTTGGAAAGTTCTTCTATGACTTTTAATTCTTGTAACAGGAAAATGTGTCTCCTCAGTAGTTCAAAAGGTCAATGTGTAACTTTCAAAATTATTTCCATAAAGAGATACAATATATACAGAAATATAGTAACAGAATATGCTGTGCAATGTTAGTACTTCAAATGAGGCCAAACTACTAGCCACATCTCTTCCATTTCTCTTCTGCATTTACACTCGTGTTGTCTACTATTATTCAGTTTTAGAAATTAGTTTTCTTTTTTTATGGTTTTTATTCTTCTCTTATGTTCAACCACTATCATTGTCTAACACTGTGTGCACTCTCGAGCTGTGTCTTCATTTTCTGTAATTTTCCTAGAGGTTTAATATTAATATTTCATAATATTTTGTATACTTACCTGTCTTATTCTTAGTAGAAAAATAATTAATTGTAGGTATTGATTTGTAAAACTCACAAACATTCCTGTTTTATTTATCCATTGTTCTACTTCTTATACACAAATATTTATGACTAATTTCACTCACAAACCCTTCAATGTACAATACTAACTTGCCTATAAGACATACCCATTGGTGCCAATGTTAAGGTATTTAAGACCACATTAATGAGATAGATCCCATATATAACACTGTTAATGGTGTTAAAAACTTAAGATTATATAGTTTGTCATCCTTAGGGAAAACGTAAAATATACCTTCTATTAAAGGATCATAGTAGTCCAACAACTTCTGAAGTCATATTGCAATATTCAGGGATCAGTGGATCTCTGAATTCTCATCAGAATGGTTTTTTGTTTGTTAGTTAGTTAGTTTGTTTGTTTGTTTGTGGAGAAATCTCCCCAAATGAGATTTCTGTATCACACCCCTTCCTTAAGGCTCAGTGTTTTATGCATCCTTGTGGAAGAGAAGGTAGAAATAGATGCTTGTGAAAGGACATTTTCAGAGAGATTGTGACAGCATGAATGAGACCTGTATCCAATCAAAATAAACAAACAAACAAGTCTCAGCAAGAAGAGTATATAATGGATATGCAATTCCATGCCTAACCAAGAAGCTATTTGCAATTGATAACTTCTGACACAGGGAAAATCAGTTTACTTCAATGTACTGACATTGGGTATAGCAATGTTCTAGCCAGAACCGACTGAGTTCTCTGTCTCTCTGTCTCTCTGTCTCTCTGTCTCTCTCTGTCTCTCTCTCTCTCCTCTCTCTCTCTGTCTCTCTGTCTCTCTCTCTCTGTCTCTCTCTCTCTCTCTCTCTCTCTCTCTCTCTCTGTGTGTGTGTGTGTGTGTGTGTGCGTGTAGTGTTTGTTCCTTTGTTTTAATTTTCTTTGTTTTTTTTTTTATAAGACAGATAAAGTATAGCCAGTTGATTAAATAGGGAGGGTAAACTGGGCAGAATTGGTAGGGGGAAAAGAATATGCCCAAAATATATTTTGTTCAGACTTTACAAAGAACTTGTGAAAGTACCAAAACCACAATATTCTTATCTTTTTTGGTAACACCTACCAGTTTAAGAATTGCTAACACATTATAAATATAACTGATTATGTATATATATTAGCTTTTCCATGTAAAATGTGATATTTTAATATAAGTTTTAGAAAAAAAGAAACAAAATCATAAGAGAAGACAAAGGGGGAGAAGTATGAGACAATAAGTTAATGAAGACTAGAGAGGATATTAGAATCTATGTGATAAGGAAGCACAGAGGATACTATTTTGTAAAGAAAGGAAAGTGACCAGAGAGGTGGGAAGTCAGGAAAGAGAAGTAGGATAGGGATTCTTTAGGGTAGCCTTATTTACTTCCTTTTACTTCCCCTCTTCCCCATCTTCCTCCTCCTCCTCCTCCTCCTCCTCCTCCTCCTCCTCCTCCTCCTCTTCCTCCTCCTCCTCTTCCTTTTCTTCTTTTCCCACACAGGCTACATAAAAAAAAATAACAGAGTTGAATGTGAGAGATATAAAAATGACTGTTGATAAAAAGTTCAGATGTTGGTATGTCAGATTGTTAGAAGTTTATAACATAACCTGAGAAAAATAACAAAGGTGTAGAAATCCAAAATTTTAAAGTACAAACAGTTGTGGTTTGTTTTTCCAAATCAATAAGTTATTTTTCACTACCTTTACTTGTAGTATTAGTGGTCTCAGTATGGCTGGGTCTGTCTTTAGTAAGCACTGTTGTTAGCACAAACTATAAAGATATGATCATTCTTTTGAGATTTGTTCCACGGGTAAATTAGGCACTACTAATAAGGAAAGACAGGAAAATCAGCTTCTAAGTTGAAAATCATCTCAGGACACTGGAAGATGCTCACATATGATAGGTATGAATGGCATTATACCCCATGAAGGCAGGCATTTGAGCAACCTAAGGGATGCATTTTCTCATTTTAAAATTTGAGGGAAAAAGGATTGTAGGAGCCAGAGGGGTCAAGGACACAACAAAAAAAACCCTACAGAATCAATTAATCTGAGCTCATAGGGGGTGAAAAAAACTGAACCACCAACCATAGAGCACGCATGGATGTACCTAGGCCTGCTACATGTATGAAAGAGATATGCAGGTTGGCCTTGATGTGAGACCCCCTCAGAATTGAAGAAGGGCTGTCTCTGAGTCTGATGATTGCCTTTTGACCCTTTTATCCTAGCTGATCTGCCTTCTCTAGCCTTAATAGGACATGTGCCTAGTCCTACTGCAACTTGATACACCAAGGGGTTGGCCTCCTTTTTTCTCAAAGAAATGGAGGGAAATAAGGAGGGGCAACTGGGAGGAGTGGAGCGAAGAGAATCTGGGACCAGGATGTAAAGTAAGTCAATTATGTAATTTAAAAAAGCAAAATACAGACATACACACACACACACACACACACACACACACACAAACACACACATATATATGAACAAAAATGTTTATCCCAATAGGATAGAAAGTTCCAGAGGCAATTTATAATTTATACACAGGAAACAGGGGTACTGTTGACTGTTTCAATCATCATATATTACTAAGGAAATAAAAATTTAATTAATAAAAGCTGTAGCTAAAACTTTCTAGTAGTCATTATTGTATGTTAAAACATACATTTTCTTACTACAACAGATTTGAAGTGTAGCTGAAGGTTTTGATATTATCTAGGGGTTCAGAATCAAGTTAATTCTTTGTATTGCTTAAAGAATTAAAAATCAAGTGTGAAGTGTTACTTAGCAGTAACTTTAGAAGTCCCAGTAGAGGGGATCCCTTCCTGGGATTCTAATCTCCTTAGTAAAAGATTCAATGAAATGACTCAAAAATAAAGTGTGAGGACAATTTATTGGAATTTAAAATAAAAATACCAGGCCGGGCAGTGGTGGCGCACGCCTTTAATCCCAGCACTTGGGAGGCAGAGGCAGGTGGATTTCTGAGTTCAAGGCAGCCTGGTCTACAGAGTGAGTTCCAGGAAAGCCAAGGCTACAAAGAGAAACCCTGTCTCGAAAAACCAAAATAAATAAATAAATAAAATAAAATGAAATAAAAATACCAGGGCAGGCAAGCTATAAATGTCACAGCTACTCAGAGGAGAAGAGTGGAGAAAATAAACAGGCAAGGTCAGTGACATGACAAGGACGGGAGAATTGGAGAATTGAATGTTCAAAGGATTGGAGGCTTTAAAAGCATCCTAAAGGTCTGGACAGCATCTGAAAAAAAAAAAAAAAAGAAGGAAGAGAAGAAAAGGACTTATACCTCTAAGAGTTGGAACTTAGTAAGGTAAAAACTTAATAAGGTAGCAAAAAAAAAAAAAAAAAAAGTAAAGTAAAAAGCACTTGGGGAATGCACTGGGGAGCAGGAATTATGGGAAGAAAAACTTCATCATCACATGTGAGTCAACTTTCCTAGGGGTTTCCTTTTAGCCAAGTCCCTGACTTATGTAAGTGAGCTAACCATTAAAGGAAGGAGTCAAAATTCAATCTACAGAGCTTCGGGACACAGTGGATACTAATGTTTACTAACAGCAGATCTTATTTGGATATCTTTAAACTTTTATCTTTGCACTTAAAAATCTCATACATGTATATAGTGAAAGATATTCCTTCATATCCTCTCAACAATTATCCCTCACACTCATGTTTTGGTTTTGATAATGAAATATATGCATATATATGCATATTTACATTATCTATATCTATCCATATCTATCTATCTATCTATCTATCTATCTATCTATCTATCCATATCTATCTATCTATCTAAAGAGCAAAGTCTCCTAAGAGGATAGTTCAAGATTTCATTTTAGTCCTGTTTTCTGTTTTGATATTAGCAGACAGCTTTAGCCTTCTTCCTACCAGTAGAATATATGATGATTTTATTATCGAATTTAATATTACTTACACTTTTTTTCTGATCTTGTCAGCTTTAACTGAACTTCCTTCTTCTGATACACATGCAACAACTGTACAGGCACTCAGCATGCTTCCTCACATTAACAAGAAGAAGCACTTACTCCAGCAAATGTTATAGCATGCTACACTCCTCCTGAAAATGCAGCTAATTTTGTTCTCTATGTGATAAAAATTTTATGATTACTACAATTGCTGAACTTTCTAGTTACATAAAATGCTATAAAATACTTCTGCTTTTTCTTTGATTTTGTGATAGTTCTGAACACTGCTTTATTTTGAATAATCATGTGTATATAATAGAATATATATATATATAAGCTTACTTCTAAAATTAAAATATCAAACAGCAAAACTTATTATTTGTGAAAAGAATATTTTATAAGTTATATTTCTCATAATATGTTAATTAAATTTTGAAATTAAAAGTTCATAACATTACACTGTGAAATTGGATAGTAATTTTAATTATTACTTGTATCTAGAAAATAGAATCAATAAGAATACCAACAAACCAGACCCTCCCAGAGCTATCAGGGACTAACCACCAATCAAAGAGTACACAGGGAGGTTACTCAGCTCCAGATACATATGTAGCAGAGGATAGCCTTGTCTGGCATCAATGGGAGGGGAGGCCCTTGGTCCTGTGAAGGCTTGATGATGCCCCAGCGTAAGGGGATGCTAGAACGATGAGGCAGGAAAGAGTAGGTGGTTGGGGCAGCACCCTCATGGAAGCAAAGAGGAAGGTGATGGGATTGGGGGGCGGGGGTGGTGTGGATGGAAAACTGTGAATGGGGACAACATTTTAAACCTTAAATAAATAAAATGACCAATAAAAAAAGGAACAGTTTGAGGATATTATTGACATTTGAATGGATAGAGGATTTACTTGTGGAGGGGAAAATGGGAAGGGGGGATGACATTTGAAATGTAAACAAATTAAATAGCCAATAAAAAATAAAAAAGAGAAAATTGTTAAGGTAATAGTTAATTTTCTCTTTAAGTATAAATAAAAACTTAGTGAGTAGAGTCAAAAGAATTAGAACAATCATCTATAAAATCGTTCAGCAAATAAATTTCTAGCCACTAGCTACATATAAAGGCATACAAGCACTTTCGCTTGTGCTTTTCTTAAGTCACTTTGTAAAAATTAATATTGAGATAACTTCATTTACTATTTCATATGTGGAACCCAATGTCAGCATAAAAATGGTGGGTAGGTTGACTTTGTTTTGGTACAAACCACATGGCATAAATTATTGACTACCTTAAAAATACTAGAAAATTTTATTTGTTGAGATTTTCTTGGAAATAAAAATAGAGCCAATATTATTTCAGAAACAACTATATTATATATATATATATATATATATATATATATATATATATATATGTGATAGCATAGTTGTTTCTATAAATTATATATATATATATATATATATATATATATATATATATATATATATATAATTTATATGTCAGTTGTGTTTGGTACTTGCAGTATGGACATGGATTCTCTAATACTGCCATAAATGTTTGCTTCATGATAAAAATTAAAAACTGAAAATGTAGCATATAAATTCTTAAACTATTAAAAGTATATTATAGAGTATGTAGAATTTTCTTAATGTCATTGTTTTAACACTTCATTCAAACAAGTACTTAAGGAAAGCTTTCTTTCTCTGAAACAAGTAAAATAAGACAAAGAAGACCCTATCAATGTCCAATGATACAAAATACTCCCTGAATGTCACTGGGTTCCTTGAAGGTTTTAAGAGTAATGAGCACCACCTTTTTACCTAATAGTGGTTGAGCATATGCAGCCCAACATTTTTCACTCCTTCCTGAACTTAGATTCCCTCCAGTATGAAGCATATCATATATGTGTTTGTAGATAGTTTAAAGGCAACTAGAAGCTGCTGCCTGTGGGTTTCATACTGTAAAGTATTCTGTTAGTAAGTGCATGACGCTTTTTATTGGTCCTGTTTTTCATTCTGATAGTAGCAGACTGCTTTAGCACATGCTTGTGAGGGTGTAGAGAAAAAGGAACACACCTCTATTGCTGGTCAGATTTCAAACAGCTGCAACCACTCTGAAAATCAATCTGGCAGTTCCTGAGAAACTGGAAATAGTTCTACCCGAAGACCTTGCTATGTCACTCGTGGGCATATACCCAAAAGATGTTTTACCATACCACAAGGACACATGCTCCACTGTGTTCACAACATTCTTGTTTGTGATAGCCAGAAGCTGAAAACAACCCAGATCTCTCTCAACAGAGGAATGCATACAGAAAATGTGGTTCATTTATACAATGGAATACTATCCAACTGTTAAAAATGAGGACATCGTGAATTAAAAAGGAAAACAGATCAAACTAGAAAATATTATCCTGAGTGAAGTAACCCAAACCCAAAAGGGCTTGCATGGTATATACTCATTGATAAGTGGATATTAGCCAAAAAAGTACAGAATACCTAGAATACAACCCATAGACCTTAAGAAATTTAACAAACAGGAAGGCCCAAGAGAGAATGCTTCAATCCCATTTAGAAGGGGGAACAAAATAATCATGGGAGGCAAAGTGAGGGAGGGACCTAGGTGGAAGGAGAAAGGAGAAAATAAAAACAGGATCAGGTATGGGGGGGGAGGAGGATCGGAGAGACTCCTAGAGAGCCAGGAGAATTAATGGAGATATGCAGTCTTACTGGGTAGGAGGTGGGGGGACCCTCTAGAAAGTACCAGAGACCTGGTAGATAAAGGACTCTCAGAACTCAATGGGAGTGACCTTAGCCAAAGTGCCCAATAGTGAGAAAAGGGAACTCAAAGAGTACACCACCAATACAGAGACAGGGCCTCAAATGTAACAACCGGGTTACCAACCCACAGTCCAAATTTCTGACCTAGAATTCTTTCTGTCTAAAAGAACTGCAGGGACAAAAATGAAGAAAGTATGGACCAGTAATGGGCCCAACTTGGGATCCATCACATGGGTGAGCACCAAGGCCTGACACTACCACTGATGCTATGATGTGCTTACAGACAGACATGAACCTAGCATGGCTGTCCTATGAGAAGCCCTAACAGCAGCTGACTGAGACAGAGGCAGATACTTATGCCCAACCATTGGACTAAAGTCGTGATCCCCTCTGGTCGAATTAGGTGAAGGATTGAAGAAACTGAAGGGGAAGACCGCCCCATAGGAAGACCAACATTCTGAACTATCCCTGACCTCTGGAAACTCCCAGAGAATGAACCACCAAGCAGATGCATACAAAGTCCAGTCTGAGGCCCCAGCCCATATATAGCAGAGGACTTCCTGGTCTAGCCTCAGTGGGAAAAGATGCACCTAATCCTGGAGAGACATGTAGCCCCAGGTAAGGGGGATGTCTGATGTGGGGGGTGTGGAAACACTCTCTCAGAGGCAAGGCACAAGAGGAATGGGATAAGGAACTGTGGGAAGAGGGACTGGGAGGGGGCAATGACTAGAATGTAAATAATTTTTTTTTTTTTTAAATATAGAGCTCTCAGCTTCTTTTCCAGCACAGTGTGTGCCTGGACACTACCATGTTTCCTGCCATGATAATTATGAACAAAACCTCTGTCTGTAAGCCAGCACTAGTTAAATCTTGTACATTGTAAGAGTTGTCTGGGCCTTGGGGCATCTTCACAGCAATAGATCCTACCTAAGACAATTTTTAAAAAATAGCTTTGAGTGAGGGAGTTTTATACAAAATATTCAAAAACCTTGAAAAAATATTCAGAACCTTGGATAATCGTTTGTTCTTTGCCATGTTTTATATGTTGGTATTTGCTTTTCGATACTACAGTTTCACACAACACACAAAAATAAAATGATGCCCAGTCAAAGAAGATACAATCTTTGCTCATTTGCTACACAGATCCAATTTGCATAGAGTATTTTAGTTAAACCATTCACTTTAAGCTGTTGCATATCTTTAATTAAAACTAATTTTTTGTAGTCAACAGTCAGATGAATTTTGCTTATTTACCAATTCACCTAATCTCTCTCTTTTAATTGAGGAGTTCAAACGATTGCTCTATACTTATTATAAAGTATGTGGATTGCAATAATTTTTATGTTTTTAGCTAATTTGTTTTTGTAGCTGTGGTTTATTTTTCATTAAATTATAGCTTCACTTATTTTCTTTCTAGAATCTCTTTTTTGTGCTTATCTCTTCTTTGAATTTGAACACTTGCTTTCAGTATACTGTTTAGAGTTTTACTTTTGGAAAGGAATTATAAGGCTTCTTGGACCATAGAAAGTTTTTCTTTAGTTTTTAACTATGGCATATAGTTTTGCTGAGCCCAGTACTGATTGGCAGTCATGGTCTTGTAGAATTTGAAGTGTAGTTTTACAAGTTCCTCTGGATTTCAGAGTTTTCATTGAGAAGTCCAGTGTTAATTTGATAGGTTTTCCTACATGTATGACTTTTTTTTCTCTTGTAAATTTCAATAAGTTTCTTTGTTCTATATATGTTTAGTGTTTTGACTATGATGTGTTGTAAAGTGTGTGTGTGTGTGTGTGTGTGCGCGCGCCTGCCCGTGCACGCACATGCATGCATGCAATTTGTTTTTGCTGTTGTTGCTGTTTGTTTTGGTATCATCTAATGAAAGTTTCATGGGGTTTTGTATTTATATGGCTATCTCATTGTTTGGGATGTTTTCTTTTATCTTCTTGTAGAACATCTGTCTGATGTCATCAACTTGGTATTCTTCTACATCATCTATTCCTATAATTTGAAGTTTTGGTCTTTCATGGTGTTCCTCATTTTCTGTTTATTCTGTTCCTGTCCTTTCACTTTTCTTTTAGTTGGTCACTTATCTTGTCTAGACCTCTACTTTAAAGTTGATTCCTGTTGTTCAGTCTTCTGCTTCGTTAATCCTATTCATAAAGCTGTTCCCTGAGCTCTCTAATTGGCCTATTAAGGTTGTTCAATTCTATTTTCAAATCAGCTTCTGTTTTTTCAATGTTTCTATCTGTGAATGTGGGTTTTAAATTCTGAATTATCTCTCTCATTTTCTTCAGCCATGTGTTTGTGTTTTCTTAGACGTCACTCAAATGTTTATTGTTATATTCTTAAAGTTCAATAATATTTTCATTTGTGTATTTTTAAATTCTTTAAATGTTTTGTTAAAGTTTGACTGTTCATTTAAAATTTGCATTTTGAGGTTCTTCTAGATGCTACTCACCAGAGAAGATTTGATGGAAGACATACTGTTTTAGCTATTTATGTTTTTTTGGTTGTGACATTTGACTTTGGCTTGTGAAATTTATTTAGTGTGTCTGATCTGACAATTAATTATTACTTACATTGGATCAATTCAGGAGATTCATGACTTGAGTCAGGTCAGGTAAAGCTAGAAAAGAATTGTTTAATTAGTTGTTAAAAGACTGGTTTTTAATCACTGATTGGATATTGGACCAGCCAAGGAAAAGGGTCTGATAAAGATGATAGGTTTACAGATGGCAGTGCATTGTCAAGGAAAGGTAAAGGGAAGAAGTGGCTTCCTGGATTCAAAGAAATCTTTTCATAAAGTCCTGTAGCTTCCATTATTTATATACTTTTGAACAAAGAAAAAGCTGTATTCTCCGTGACAGTGTCCATTGTAGCTGTGTTTCATTCACATTAAATTACATTTACATGAGAATTGACTTCTAGATTTAAAAAAAATATTATTGTCCATTTGGAGTCAATAAGTGAAAATAATACATTCTACTAATAGATGAGTAAGTAGTTAAAGTAGAGGAGATTCCTCCATCCATTTCCCTAAAACAACACAGGTTCTGGGGGTATGTAAATAGTTATACCCATGTGACTATTGTTTTACTCTTCATCAAAGAAACTACTTTCTGCCAAAGATGGAGTATTTTACAGAAATACACAGTTGTTCAAAATGCAGAAAATAGAGACTTTGGGGTTGTTGATGCCAACGAATACACATACAACACAACACCTGTGCAAAAGGCTCAGGGGAAGTCATGGGTAGGGTAATAGGAACATTGAAAGATCCAACTGAGAAATATACCTATTGTTAAGATCTGTTGCCCAGATACAAGAGAGAGAATGTAATCATAAAATTTAAACAACATGGTAGATGTGGTTGCTGAAGCACTCTTTGTATAATGATAATACTGTTTGACATACCATCATTGAAGGGGTACTCTCACAAGCCCACACTCCTAGATAATGATCTAGCTATAGGCAGTTAAAACTGTGGCAATAGGAAATTCAGTGTTCTTGAGGGATGACCCTGCTAGTTTATTCAGAAAAAAAAGTGCTTGGATCTAAACAAAACTACATATGAGCAGCATTTAATAGAGTCTCTAGTTAATACATATAATATTTACAGAAGGACTATGACCTTAAGAAACAGTAGAGAAATATTGGTGATTTTGGGGGGAGACGAGGTCATAAAAATGATATAAGAACAGTACTTATAAATGAAACTCTTAAAAAATAAAATAAGTAAATAAAAGTGAAAGAGAGCAAACGGCAATTGTGTAGACGAACAGAATGCATTTGCTAATATGTCTACTCGTGTATGACTACTGAAATTGTATCTACCAAAATGATAGCTTATGTTGTTTCTAGACATACATTTGTTTTAAAATCTCTTAATATTTTGACACAATATAGTGTCTAAAGATACCCTAAGAGATTATCATGTATTTGTTATTGTACAACAATATTCAAAATTTGATCCTTGAATTTTTATATGAATAATGTGAATAATATCAATACACATTTCTCAAATGATTGCAATAAAATAGAGTGGTAATCTAGGCAAATACTCAATTAAAAGAACAAATCTTGAAGTTCCTTTATAATTCCTGAGAAGTGAATTCATGGAAAAAGTACCAACTGGAAGTGTCAAACAGAAACCTAGAGTATTGTACTTGCTCAGCTATAATTGAGCAGGTCCTGGGTTGATAGCACAAAAGTGGATGCCAAGTTGTGTTTATTCTCACAATGTTCAAAATGCTCACATGCTTTAAAATATATGGTAAACATATCTTGAATCTCTGTAAGTTTTCTTAATATAAACTATGATTATTGATTGATTTGATAGTGACCTAATCCTTTTTATCTTATGTTTTATAAACATGCTTATACTATACATATATCCATATTATGTGCATATATATTAATATATAAACATACATATATAAAAACTTTCACATATACATTTACATACATATTATATACATATATATTTACATATACATATATTTCTTGGAAATTATTGTAGTAATGACCTAATTTGAGATAAAGTACAAGCCTTAAACCGCATGTGGAAATCTGAATGTACAACATAATAACTTTGACAGTAAAATATATTTGGCTAAGGAGCTAGTGATATACTAGTAATCCCTGCTGCTATATGCCATTAATGGCATAATAAAGACTCTTATTGCTCCAAGACAAGAAATAAAAACAGCAAGGCAAATTGGCCAGTTAGATAGACTCTAAGGTATCCATGTATGATTTCATAAATATCATAAAGTAGAAGCTAATTCATGAATATGTTTAATATAAGGTTGATATTTTATAGAATATTGGGTGTACTGAGTGTGTATTGCTAGGAGTATCCATATGCTTTTAACTTTTTCTGAATATTTTATTAGCTTACACTTCCCCTTAAGTCACAGAGAGGTGATGTGTAGGCTCAGAGTCCGTCTGCAGCGTTGGTGAGTTGTGAGCTACAAAGTGGAACACGGAGGGAGCACACTCTTAAATTTGATGGGAGAATCATTACTATATTCTTCATATTTCCTCATCATAGGTGAATATCCTGGGAAAAGAGCCAGTGGGTCTATGCATTCGTAGTTCCATCAGCATGAATATGCAAAGATGCCCAGGATTCATACTCAGCCCATATTTGACTAACATCAAAAACTATGAATGACTTTGATCTATACCGTGCTTTATGGACTAAGGCTGGCATTGCCAGAGACTTGAATTTAACATTTTTATATGACTTTCATCTATTAACCATACAAAAAGTTGCTCTGCCACTCAATCTTTTATATTATTAATGAAAAAAGTTAATACAGTCACTTCAATGTGTCATTTTTAACTATTAATGAACATAATAAAATTAATTTTAGATATAATTTAATGTAATCATCTTTTATGTTTTTGTTTGTTTGTTGTTTCAAGAGAGGGTTTCTCTGTCCTGGAACTCATTCTATAGGTAAGTCTGGCCTCAAATTCAGAGTTCTCTCTGCCTTTCCCTCCTGAGTGCTGGGATTAATTATTATAGTAATGTCCTAATTTGAGAGAGATTACAAGCCTTAAGCATGTGAAAATCTGAAAGTGATTGAGCCACCACTAAACAACATGTCATGATATAATTATACATTGTATTAAAGATTTTTAACAATTAATTATCTACTTAAAGAATGTTAGTATATAGAAAAAACAATTCCAGTAAGCAAAAAATCATTTTATTTTGTAGTTAAAGGCCTACATCCCATATTGTATTGTGAGTCATTGTGCAATGTCTAATGTTTAATGTTAGCATCAATATTTGACAGAGAATTTGAGTCCCATGAAAGTGACAGCTGGCTCCTTGCTGAGAAGAAAGGCGACAGCTGCCATGCCACTGGGATCAATAATTTCAATAAAACAGGAATAAGATACCAATCTACAATTTGATGAAATTGGCGAAAGTAATATATTTGTTTGCCTCGCTTTTCCAAATGGATAGTTTATACAAACTTACCTTGTGTTGCTCTGTCACGATTTAAGCCATAATCCCAAAAGCAAGTTTCAAAAGCCCAAGCTCTCATGATTAAAAATAATCTTCTCTCTAATTAATACTAAACTATTTCTTCCATTTAAATAAACAATTTAGTCCACAATTTAACAGTGTTTTCCTCGGGGTTTTCTGGCTGTTTCTATGCTGCAACTCTGCAATAAACCTTTATAATGGCGTTCAATAACGTTGTGAATGACTACACAGCAATACCATCCATCAGCGAAGCCTATACAAACTCATTGTGGTAAGGAAAGCACCAGTGGGCCATCTCTCACCCTGATCTCCTGTGGTTAGCATCATTATGGGATGTCTGCTCTTGCCCAGCCACTGAAGAAGCAAATTAAGTTACGGCTTTCTTTCCTTTTCAATTATCAGAGCAATCTAGATTTATATGAAGTTTTGTTTTCAAAACCAGGGCCTGAAAGTACCCTTAGAAAAAACTAATAAAAATATAAATATTAAATCATTGCCACCTAAAAGTGTAGCTTGTATTTTCCAAGGCATTTCTCAAATAATGTGGTAGTTTCTGTAGATCTACTGAGAGGTTGTTTGCCAATTTTCTCTGTTTAATTAATAATGCAGTTGAACACTTAAGGCTACCAAATACAAGTGATCACTTAAATAGTAAACTGTGTTTACTTTTTCAACATAAAGTGTATAAGTCTTTATAAATTACAAGAAACATAATTTCAGGGAAGCTAGGGCAATAATTCTAGGGCAGTTATTTCTGTGTTTCTTCCTTGGGCCCAGAAAAAGCACTGCTGCTCACTACTCATTAGATAGGCACTTTACTTGCCCCCCTCTTGCTTCCTCCCCTCCCCCCAATAAGCCAAGGGAAGAAGTT
This sequence comes from Arvicanthis niloticus, assembly GCF_011762505.2. Lineage (NCBI taxonomy): Eukaryota > Metazoa > Chordata > Mammalia > Rodentia > Muridae > Arvicanthis > Arvicanthis niloticus. Next base: position 9,255,000 of record NC_047674.1, on the reverse strand, counting down.
ATTTGTATGCTGCCACAAGGCAACTGTGTTTTACTAACTCTCTATTGTGACCCAGATATGTTTTGAAGACCTCTGCATTAAAGATCTACCCTCTGCTCACTTTAGGTCTCCCAATAGTTGATGATGTTTGAATTTTCCAACTACAATTTGAAATAAGAAGAGGTTTGTGTGCCCTGAAAATGTAGGAGTTGGGGTAAGCTTGATAAATTTCACACTGCTTTACACCAAGAGATGATAAAGTTCCATTCCCTTTCCACTTAAAACTCTGGCAGAAAACAAAGGAATAATAGTGACATCATTATAGTGATGGCGAGCTTTGATTTCTTTTGACACGTTTTGTGTCTCAGTTTATTTTGCAATGTTTGCTCCTAGAGTTTAATTCACAACTTCTCATTAACACATCTCTTATCTTAGTATTAAGGACAAAAAAAATCTTCTGGGAAAGTTGGGATGCTTATTGAAGACTCAGAACAGAGAGACTCTTGACAATAGGTTTACATTCAGTCAGCTAACACCAGCAAGAGAACACTCATGACATGAGAAGTACCTGTCCTGAGCTAAGGCTCTTCCACATACCTGGATGGTATCCTTTCTGCTAAAAATTTGGTAAAAAAGGAAAAATAAACCCTATGATTTTGTTTTATTCTCATCTTTTTCTCTTTTTTCACCACTGTACTATCCTAAATCAGTCAAATATTCTGGTTCTTATTATCTTCCCCCTTGTAAAAGAAATGCAGATTTTAAGACTGAAAGACACTATATAAAAATTTAAGCTTATTAAAAATGAGCTTATTGAAAGGATTAGGTCAACATATTAAGTTATGCATTGAGAAAAGCAGGGAGATTTTAAATTGCAGAATGGCAAGATGCTAGATAGCAGAGGAAGAAGAAGTTGGAAGTAAACAAGAAGCAGGAAGAAGCTAGAAATTACCATTTTACTTTGCCTAATCAGGAACACCATCCTGCATAGAAAATAAAATATTTTGCCCCTATCTCCTTTCCTTTTCCATTTTCTGGTAATGCAGACTGTGAAGAGAATAAATTGGATGAGAGGATGAAGCAAAGGAATGCAAAATGAGAACAGAGAAAGATGGCCCAAACACAAAGCAGCACTGTCATTTCCAATCCTGAATCCCGAGAGTCACCATACCATGTGCATAATAGAATCTCATCGTTTTCAAGTGACACAAAAGACAACCGCATATGGCAATGGATGAGAGAAAAATAATAATAGCTAATTACTTTTCTGAGCAAATAGCATAATGAAATTTCAGGAGAAGGGCACTACATGGTAAAGCACATTTACCTAAATTAATATGTTCCTAATTCCAAACAAGTCTCTAGAAAATCTTTAAGGGCAACTAATATTTAATTTAGTTTGTTTGTTTGTAAATGAAAATATTGAGACGGTGGTTGACTATGATCAAACAACTCATCTTTTACTTTCTCCATTAATTTTATTTATTCATTCTACATTGTTCTCTATTTGCCTTCCTCACAATCTCCCTCCTCCACTTGCCCTCCTCCTTGCTAAAGTCCCTCCTCCCTCCCCTTCTCCACTGAGATGGTGCCCCTCATATGTCCCCTGAGATAGCTTGGTTACTGTCTTTTTTTTCTTGCCTCTTTGTTTTGTCTTTTTCTATCTCCCTTCTTTCCCTCTTCCTTCCTTTCTCCCCTCCTTTCTTTCATTGTGTGAATTTAGCTTGTCTGAAACTCACTATACAGACAAGATTGAACCCAAGTGCAAAGAGACCTGCCTTCTTTTGCTTTCCTCATGCTGAAATTAAATGCATGCAACACCATCCCTGGCACTCAAATTTTTAAGACCAAAGCTAATAGTTGCATAACATTCTGTTTGTCTGGGATATCTACTAAATAGATTTGAGTACATCATGTGAAGTTTCTCAAAATAATATTTGTTGGCATTCTACTTGTTAGCACCAGACTGAGATGTAGAACCTTTCGTGAAATAATTGTTTCTCTCTTATTTTTTTTAATTTTCTTTTGCCACCTACTATTTTAGAAAAGTTTTATCAGAAACATTGAGAGTGCTGTATTTTTGCTCTACTAATTGTGTTTATTTATTTAGATGGGGGAAGGGACGATATGCACCAGCATGCAAGTGGAAAACAGAAGACAGCTTATTTTAATTAGTTCTCTCTATCATATATGTCCCCAGAAGTAAACTTGTATCCTCATAATTGTTAGTGTTTTTACCAACAAAGACATTTTGCTAACAATTTTATTTTTATTAACTCTGAAAATAATCATCATGTAGTATATGTACATAATATATACATGCATAATACAGTATAAATAAAAGCAATTAGTAGGACAGAGTTAGAAGTTTTGCCAGTACAAAGTTAATTTAGGATTTTGTGTATTCAGTTGGCAATATTGGATTAAAGAATATACTATAACACACAGAATGAACAATGCTGATTAATTACTGGTTCTACCTGAAAGATTACAGTTCCTTTGACATGGGGAAAGTTTATATATTACGTTCGAAACTGATACTTTAAGAGCACATATTTAAACATGATAATTATGGTTTTAATAATGGATTTAGTGAGACTGTTGAAATTTTGTCAATTCATATATCATATCTACTCTGCATGTCATAAGGTGACTACTAATTTGCAGAAAAGCAACAGGCTCATTTGAGGATCATCTTATAAAAAGATAAAAGAAGACCCTAGGTCACAAAAGGACCCTCATGTGAAAAGAATTTTCTTCACTGTAGCCTGCTTTATTTTTTAAAAAATGTGGGAATTACTGTCCTAAATAAATCATGGCAATTATGTTTTTTGTCACATAAATCAAGTAAATAGGTATCCAGCCTACCTAATTCCTGCACTGGGTCAGTCATTTTACATGGTGACATATTTATTACAGAGCTGTTCCATTCTTTGTGGCTAATCTGTGTTCTCTTACTACTTTTCCACTATATATTATGTGTCTATGGTCAGAAAGTTGAAGCTAATGGAAAGATCATGTGCCTTGAAGAAAGAACTGTGCAGCTTGAGCAAGGTCATTTCATGCTAACACTGGTCCAGAGCTCAATCTTCATACAACCTCTCTCCTGATGCTTTTGCTGAAAGCCAGAGCAGCAACAAATCCATTTTGGAAAAAAAGGATACAAAACAATAGGCAGAAAATTCAGAAAAATAGCCCTTAAACTTCTGACAGAGAAAAATATGATAAAACGAATCACAAATCCAGTTGAGTTACTGATCTATCTGGTCAGCAGGGTGCATATGTGTATTATATGACTCATGGGGTGATGGTTATCCTGTGCTTTGAAAAATATCATGCTTGATCTCAACTCAAGAGATGCTGAGGTTATCTCCTATCATAGCTTTACTAATTATATCTACCCCAGTTTTTTTTCAGGTGTCCTCCAGGGAAAATATCCTGGGTAGAAATTTGTTGCTTTAGAGTAGAAAATAAGTTCTCTGAGTTTTTTTTTTTTTTTTTTCTCAAATTATCTTCCTATTATCATTACAGAAGGACCAATTAAACTTCCAATTACTAGAAACATTTTGTGTCCAAGAAAATGAATTAATTGCCCCCACATGTATTTATTGTTTTAAAACAAGTAAAATATGCACTATAGATAAGAAAATTAACATTTTAAAAAGTTCATTTCCCTTCTTTCTGCTGGCCCTAAGGTCTGCAGTCTTTTAACCTCACCCAATACTAAATCAGGTTCCCCTTTTTTTTCCTTCCCATCCCACCCCAACCTGCACACCCTCCCTTCCCACTTGTGATTGCTTTCTTCTTCCTCCCAAGTGGGACTGAGGCATCCTCACTTGGGCCCTTCAGCTTGTTGACATTTTTGTGTTCCGTGAACTGTATCATGGATATTCTGTACTTTTTTATTTGCTAATATCCACTTATTAGTGAGGACATACCATGCATGTCATTTGGGGTCTGAGTTTCCTCACACAGGATGATATTATTTAGTTCCATCCATTTACTTACAAAACTCTTAATAGCTGAGTAGTATTCCATGGTGTAGATGAAACACATTTTCTGTATTCATTTTTCTGTAGTGGGACATCTGGGTTGTTTCCAGCTTATGGCTATCATAAACATGGCTACTATGAACATAGTGGAACACATGCCCCCGTGGCATCATGGGACATCTTTTGGGTATATTCCCAAGAGTGGTATTGTTACGTCTTTAGGTAGATCTATTTCCAATTTTCTGAGGAAACTCTAGATTGATTATCAGTTTGCAATCCCACCAGCAATGAAGGGTTGTTCCCCTTTCTCCACATTCTTGCCAACATGTGCTGTTGCCTGAGGTTTTGATCTTAGCTATTCTGATTGGTGTAAGGTGGAATCTCATGGATTTCTCTGATCACTAAAAACTATGAACATTTCTTTAGGTATTTCTCAGTCATTTGAAATTCTGTAGAAATGCCTGTAGAAAGAATGGAAACAGACAGCCATGGGAGGTAGAAGGTTGGGGGAACCCTCCAGAATGCACCAGAGACCTAGGAGGTGAGTCACTCTGAAGACTCAGAGACCCTAGATGAAATGCCCTACAGTAGGGAGGGTGAAGTTATAGAGCATACCTCCAATAGAAAGACAAGACATCAAGTGATAGAGGGAGTTGCTATCTCACAGTCAAACTTCTGACCCATATTTTTTCCTGTCTGAAAGAACTGCAGGGATGGAAATGGAGAGGAGACTGAGAAAAGGAAGTTTCAGCAACAGGCCCAAAGTGGGATCCAGCTCAAGAGGAGGCCCCAAGACCTGACACTATTACTGAGACTATAGGCTAAAGGAACCTATCATGACTGCCCTCCAAAAGACCCAATAAACAGCTGTAAGAGTCAGATGCAAATATTTGCACCAAACCAATGAGCAGAAGCTGCTGACACATGTAGTTGAATTAGGAAAAGCTTGAAGAAGCTGACAAGGAGGGCAAACCTGTAGGAGGACCAGCAGTCTTATTTAACCTGGACCCCTGATATTTTCACACACTGGACCACCAACCAGGCAGCATACACCAGCTGATATGAGGCTCCCAACACATATACAGCAGAAGACTTCTGGGTCTATGTTCAATCAGACATGATGCACCTAACCCTCAAGAGACGGGAGGCCCCAGGGAGTTTAAAAGTCTGGTGGGATGAGGTGTTGTGGACATCCTCATGGAGACAGGGGGCTGGGAGGAGGTATGGGATGTGGTATAGTTGGAGGGTGTACTGGGAGGGGAATAAAATTTGGAGTTTAAAATAAATGAATAAATAAATAAATAAATTTTTGAAAAGTTAATTGATTTCTATATCTTCAAAGGCAAATATTTATGACACTAAGCAACATAAAATAAAAATTTTATAACTATTATAGATATCCCAATATCACAATAATGGTATGTTAATTAACAAGAGCAGGAGATGACTGAGTAGAGAAAACTTTAACTTAGAAAATTCCTACATCACATTGGCCTATAGGAAAGATTATGGCACATTTTGTGATTGGTTATTGATGTAGGAGGGCCCATTACACTACCTGTGGTGCCATCCTTTTGTAGTTGAATTCTATGTGGTATAAGAAAGCAAACTAATGAAGTTATAGGGAACAAGGCAGTGAATAGTGTTCCTCCATGGTCTCTGCATTGGTTCCTCTTTCAGGTTCCCACCTTGAGCTCCTGTCCTGACTTCCCTCACTGATGGACAGCATGAAAATTGTAGACCAAGCAAACCATTCATTTCAAAGGTTCATTTGGTCAGAATCCTTTGTCACAACAACAAAAAAGCAAACCAGGAGAGTTGTTTTGCATCAGACTTGAACTTATTGCTACATTCCCTAACAGCTGTATACTTATACCTCCAAGACCTATATACTAATATCTTTAGAAAAGAGTTGAGGTCAAAATAGGTCAAAATTTGGGGAATAATTATATAAGTCCCAAGATATATAATATAATATATATATATATATATATATATATATATATATATATGTCTCCTTATTTTAAGAAACATATGAGTTAAAAAACCATTGACAAATAGATGTGTTTTAATAGAAATCAATACTTGACTCCTGTATTTATGTAAATCACCAAGTAACCCCCTGGGGCAGAGGGAAATATGACTATCTTCTAAAATTTTTATTACTCCTCACCAAAATAAAAGGTCAGAGAAGTACTGCCACTGAAAAGAAAATGACTTTGCCATAGAATTTAGATTGCAAATGGGATAAAAATGAGTATGGGCCAGATGCCTCTTTACTGGCTGCTTACTCATGAAGATCTTTTATCAAAGTAAGTAATTTACTTTCATTCTACATTATGTGAGAACAGTTACCAAGTTTTATGTTCTTAAAAATTTCTCCTGAAATACTATTCTCCTTTATTCTTTAAAAGTCATAAAAGACATTGACTAAACAATACTCCTAGTATGTAGCACAATTGGTAATTTACATTATTAATAATATATGTAAAGTAATATAATAAAATTTGATAAAGATTTATGCTTACACATTTCTGAGATTCTGTTGTTACTGTAGTGTCAGTCAAATTTTAGAATTAGTGTTAGAATTTGTGCAAATTGAAAATCATTTTCTATTTTCTTATTCCTTTGTGGGAGGTTATTTTTTCTTAAAATTTTATAAGTTAACCAGTTCAGCTATATTCTCTTGTGTTTCCTTTCAAGTTAAATTTTTAATAACTTAACTTCATTAATTAAGTTCAGGTTTTCTTTCAATAATATAAAAGATTTATAAATTTTACTTTAAAATTTTTCTATTCACTTATAAAATTTATTGACATATAAATTGTTGTTTTTAATTTTAATATTGTAATTTAATTTCAGTGTTTCTCTCTTTCTTTCCTCCCTACAAATCCTCCTATATATTTACCATTTTTAAAAGAAAATTTACAATGAAAATGGCAAAATTTAAATGAAAGATTTAATTTTATGAGTTCCAGGTGATAAAAACCAAACATGACTTGGAAAACTGCTAGGAACAAATATGATAATACCAAAATCATTTGTGCAAAAGAGAAGTAATTTTCCCTTGCATTTAGTCAATGTAATTTAGTACCAAGTTTTGTTTCGTGTTGATTTATAACAAAATAGAATGCTCTTAATAGAATCACACAGTGAAACATATTTTGCTATCCAAAGTCTACCATCCTAATGAATATGAACTACTGAAATATGACATGAATGCAAAATTTTTCTACTAATGCAGACAAATCTGCCTTGATAGATTAGAAGTTCCTCACTAGTTACTGTTTGGTAAATTCATTCATCTCTTCTTTCATCGGGAAACTATCTTAGCAAATATATGTTTTCTTTTATAAGAGCTTGAAGTTATGTTTCTGTATTCAAACATTAAATGGGGCAAATGATATTTTAAAGGTAAAAAATATGTTATTTTTACTTTTGCTTTCTGCCAGATATTTAGTTAGAAAGATCTGACATGTAGGTCTCATCCAGAGGCAAAGATCAGAAATGTAAAGGAAGCAAGAGACTCATATCTATGACCAATGTATGGTGTTTGTAAGCCATCAACTATCATAAGAGATTTTGTTAATCTATGGTTTTATGTTTTACATCAAAAATTGAATATTTTGCACTTCTTCCTTCACTGTTTACAAACTTAATAGATTTTCATTTATCATGAAGGTATGTGTGTGTGTTTGTGTGAGTATGTTTGTATAACCTTTTTGTTTTTAGAAGATGGAAAGGGGTTAAATGACACCAATATTCTAAAGCAGGCAAATGAACTTCAGGTATCAGATTAGGGGATGACATTCTATTGTAGATGAAACACCAGTTCCCTGGGCCCACTATTTTTGTAGTATTATATCAGATTCAATTCCTGAATTCTAATCCTAATATTTTTATTCCATATTTCATTAGCTTTTCATGCCCATTATATGGCCCTGAAATCAGTTCTAAGTAGTAAACACTTTCTAATTAAACTACTATAAATAGAATTTTCTCATGGTAAATGAAACCTATTCTGTTGCTCTAGAAACTAGAAAACAACTGTCTTAATGTGTAAAATATACTGGCATTCCATGTTTAAAATTCATCGCTTGTTTTCAATGCTGCAGTCATTTAAGATATGCCAGATCAAATTTTTTTTTATCAAAAAGAATCTATAAAATTTTAATGCTACATTACTTGACTGAAGTACTTTGCATTTCTCTCCAGTTTTACTGACCTTTCAAACATACACAAGTACTTGCTAACATTTAATGTGGGACTCTGGTTTTTTTTTTTTTTAATGAAATATGTAGACATTACAAACTCTTAAGTATTATCATTTTCTTATATAAGAGAAATTGAATAGATCCAGGATGCTGTCTGAATTATGTTCCATTTTCAGCCACACTTACAGCTCATTGCAACCTTGTCATAGACATAATAAGACATATTATTCATATTTATTAGTGTATTATAATGAGTTATTGAAAAGAAATTACTTTCAACCAAAATAGAGACATCCAGCTAAATGAAGTCCAGGCCTTCTGGGACTAGAAATTCAATGAGTGTTGGCAAAGCATTCTCTGACAGCACATCCCTTTATCAATTGAAGAATTATTAATGATCAACCCAGCAGTTCTGTGACTGATGAAGAGGCTATGACATTGGAAAACAGTACTTCTAGCTAGATAAGGACAGTACACAGCACTCCTGCTCTTTGGGTTGAAACATTCATATACTTTTTTTGCCATGTACGTAATTATCTATATAAGAGGGGAGGAATGAAAAAAGGTGATGGAGCTCTGAAGACATAAAGAATTAACCTGCATGATATCAAGTACAGACCAAGACTGTGTGCTCTCATAAACACTGAATTCAAAAACATGGCCAGAGAAGGTCATTCACTTTACATAGAATAAATCACAATAGAAATGTAATTATCTTAATCTCCCATATGATTTTTCTTCCATGCATTATATTACTATCTCTCACTCACTTCTTTTGTCTCATTTCATGACTTCTATGATAGTGGCTTTAACACGCTTGCTCCCCAATCTAGTATTGGCTCTGCTTCAAATCACTTATTGTAGGTAATTACCTTTAGTGTCTCTGAGTCTGTGTTGTCTCAGCTGATTCCATTCATGGCGGAGGATTTTTTTTATGAGTTTCTGTCTTTGTTCAGAATATAAAAGAGTCAGGACAAAAATCAATGTCTGGTGAGAAGTCTATGTGTTAGTTCGCTCATAATTTCAAGGTACTAATTGCTCTGCTTCATTTTCTTGAACACAAAACACAAATCCAACAGCACATACTCTGTTTAATTAAAAATAATGAGTGAAGACAGACTGAAATTAAAAAGAGAAAAGGACTTCCACATCACTTAATTACTAAACACCAAACCAGATGTGAAACAATTGAGAAAAAAAAAAAGGAAAATGGAGAGAGAATAAAATATACTTACATAAAACTTACGGCAATTGAAACTATATCATTGGCTTTGCCTCCTCTAATACCAAATGAAGTATTGGTGATAGTAATTACATACACCATCCTCTTCCCCTCCACAAATGGATATTTCAGAGGGAGAGAGGAGGAGACATCTTGGCATGGAAATTTAAAATTAGTGAAATCAAATTAAATCACACACAAATTCTAACATGTTTCTGATTTAATTCATTACGCCCTTCCCTCAAAAGTGCAGGGGACTGGAAATGTGTTCGAAAAATCCAGAAGGTTTTCAGAGGCAATCACATAGAGAACATCCCATGTGGTATAGAACCCGATTTGTGTTTCAGAAGTAAAATGACCAAATACATCACAATGTGATTCTGCTTAAACAGGAAAGAATTCCTAGAGATATTTCAACCTAGTGTCTATCTAGGATAAAATAAAAGTGGGAGATGAACAGAGGAAATAAAACCATTAGATTTTTAATGAATTATTTTAAATAATAACAAAGAAGTTTCAAAATCATGAAGCCTTTTAAGAGAGGAGTGTTGGAGTTTAGGCAGAAGAAATGCATTTTGAATTCAAGGCTGCTTGTCATTCAACTGCTACTCAACAAAATTCCTCAATAATTTCCCCCACCTTCGGATACTTTTCCCTTTGCTGAATAAGAAGGTGGTATCAACCTGTAGGGATAGACAATCTAATGAAATAGATGTAACTGTTCAGAGTTTGGAGTTTGTAAATTTAATTGTAGAATTACTACTTCACAGGACTATGATATCTTCCAATTTCAGAGAAGAGAACTTCACTTTAATAAAAGTGTAGGATACATGAAGCTTCTGATCTGGTATGCTTAAGGTCCTCATAAGAGACAGATGAAATAAGAATGACCAACACTGAAAAAGATTCTATGAGCATTCATTGGAAAGACTCTCATGTACAACCAGTCACAGAGGCCTCCAGAGAATATTCTGGCAATGGTTTGATTCTTGATACCTAGTTCTCTCGATCCATAATAAATTCTGCTCTTGTATTCCCTATGTCAACCCTAGTGGACCTTAGCATTCTTTTTTGTTTGTTTGCTTGTTTTTGTTTTTCAAGACAGGGTTTCTCTGTGTAGTCCTGGTTGTCCTGGAACTCACTCTGCAGACCAGGCTGGCCTTGAACTCAGAAATCTGCCTGCCTCTGCCTCCCAAGTGCTGGGATTAAAGGTGTGTATCACCACTGCCCGGCTGGACCTTAGCATTCTTATGTAAAAACCTACACGTTCTGGACCCGATATATATGTGTGTGTGTGTGTGTGTGTGTGTGTGTGTGTGCGTGCGTGTATGGTGTGTATTAAATGTCCTCTCACTTGTGAAATTTAGAAAAATAAAAAATAGACACTGAAAGTGTTTTACTATAAGTATGGATTTGGAAGAAATAAAAATAGATACATTTAATATGTGAAAATGTCATAATTCCCTTGAATTTGTATAACTAATTACCTCTCACTAGCATAACAGCTAGTGATGACATAAATTTAATAAAATATGGACATAAAGAAAATGGTCAATGTATACAATAAGATGTAAAGGAAACCAGCCAGCAAGTAGTGTTAGACTTTCCCATGTTAAACGTGGAGTGTAGTGGTTATCTTTTGGTGTACAGATTGTTTCACTTAACTTGATACTTTCCAGCTCTGACCACTTACTTCTTCCTCTGACTCCCCTTTATTTTGTATTAATTAGTTGTACAAAGTAGTATTTTATAAGGACATTCTCTGATGAACTTACTTTAATCATATTCACATTTGTATTACTTTCCCACTCCTTCTTTCCCCTTCTCATTCTTCATCCCAAGAAATATGCCTCTGACTTATTTACTTTTGTTTTGTTTTGTTTTGTTGTCTCAGATACCACATATGAGAGAAACATATACTTTTTAGTTTCTGTGTCTGGCTTATTTCATTTCACATAATGTCTTTCAGTTCCAATTATTTAGGTGCAAAATCCCACAATTTTGTCTTTCTATATGACTTAATAAAAGCATATTTTATTTATCCTCTGTGCACCTAGATTGATTCCATAAGTAGGCTATTGTGACTATGCTGTGACAAACATGGCAACATGTGCATGATAGCATGTCTCTTGTGTTCTGCTTCAGATATAAAGAAAGAAGTGCCATGGTAGAATCATATGTTTGAATAGAAAGTTCTTTGAAAAAGCCAAGTCTATGTTCAAGATTCTGCAGAGTTCCTGATAGAAGACAATATCCAAGTTTGTGGAGTATTGGAATGTTGTACATTGAAACCCAAGATGATCTTTGTCTACATAGCCCCTTTACTAGATATTTATAAATCATTTTTAATCTAACATAACAGCCTTTTTACTATCGAATTGTTGTGATGCATCAACAAAACAAAGCTAGCTTCCTAGAACCTCAGAGCTAAGAACATTCTGTGATAGGACCTGAAATCTGGAGATTTCTCTGCCTTGCAATATCCCCATCAATGTATTTAGAAAGCTTATTAACTAATTAGTTTCTTTGTTCTTTGACGTTTAAAAGATGATCTAACCACACCACTGTGGCATGTATCATTCAGATCAACGTTCTGGATCCCAGTCCATCACCATGGATACTTAACTCAGAATAAATTTTTTTTTTCTTATTTACTTTGGAGCAAGTGCTCTGTTTTGGGTTAATATACAGAAATTCTTTTCTGTGTTTCTCTGTGATTCTGTGTTTGCATTATTTTAAGGAACTCCCCCCACCCTCCAACAATGTATGTTAAAGTGACTTGAATAATTTACAGTACCATTCAGTGTATGTAATGGTTCATTTTTCTTGCATCCTTAAAAACATTTGCCTTTTTTTAGGGGAGAGAAGTAAAATGGAATCTTGAACTATTCACATTTCCTTAGTTTCTAATAGAATGAAGCATATGTATATGTGTATATGCTTATGTATGTATATATGCATTATATACCTGCATTTTTAAATAAGTTATCTAATGAGAGATTTAGTCCATTTATAATTGGATTACACTTACTGTTGAAGTTTCTTTTTAGCTCTTTATATGTTTTTAGTACTAATCCCCCTTCAAGGAAGAAGCTAGTAAGTTTTCTCCTTTCTGTGTGTGTTTATGTGTGTGTTGACTGTTTACTGTTTTCTTCTTTGCTGTCCAGAAGCTGTTTAGTTTGATATAATGACACCCATCTTTTTTTTTTTTTGCTTTGTTTCTTGTGATTTTAGAGGTTTGTATATGAATATCAAAATATTCTCTCTACATTTTCTTCTGCCAGTTTTAGCTATTCCCATCTTACATTAAGGATTTTTTCCTTTCTGAACAGGCAGAGAGGAATAAAAGAGCAGTTGTCTATAGGACATATTTAATTTTTTAACACATTGTATTGGAGTGTATTTCTTTATATTTCTTTTACTTTGTTTTTCTGAACTAAGCTCTAGTGGTTGCTAAGAATTATTTTCTGATGAAGAATGAGGACTACGCTTATCCTTGGGTTTAAAGACAAATGTTTATATTGTTGTTAGTGTTATGCTGGTCCATTAAATTAGTCATAACATACATACCTTGGTGGTAACCAACAACACTCTATTTCGACTAAATAACTGCTCAACCACAAAGAAACTATACTTGTTACTGTAAAACTACCTAGCTACCCAGGCCTTGAGAAGCCATAGATCTTTAGAAACATACAACCTGGAACTTTGTTGAAATGGAAGCCTTTTTTTAAAAATAAAATTGGAGATCAACAGAGAAATCATAACAGATAGCAAAGAAATGTAGATAATCAAAAGGAAATTCTTTAAAAACTTATATTGTACTAGGTTAAAAAACCTAACAGAAATGAATTAAAGTCCAGACATTCTGAAACACAAATGTTAACCCTAAATGAGGTAAATGTTTAAACAGACCAATAACAAACAAGAAGAATTTTTATGGCAAATGCTGTGACAATGCTACATTGTCACAATCTATCAAATGTTACAAGCTATCAAATAATAGCAATTTTGATATTATCCTCCTAAATTTATTTTATTCATTATGCACTCATCTGAACCCTAAACATGAAGAAATGATACTTGCTGGTAAGATTAAACTGAGTATGAAGCTAATTTTATGTGTGATAGCTGAGGACAAATTAACTTTTTGTTCGGCAGTTACTGATACCATGGGTTTTGCTCCTATTCTATCAGATGAGGAATGTATCAAAGTTAAGTACCTCTGTAAAGACATATATCAAAATTTTGGTTGAAGAAAAGTTGCAATAGAAAGCAAATAGTGTTGCATTCACATTGAAAAAGTATATGTTCTATATACTCACATATGCATGTTCTCCTGCTACATGAGTAAGGATGTATCAACAGTTACAGAAACTCAAGCTTTTTGTGAGATAGTGTCTCATGCAGCCCAGAATAACTTTACAACAGCTATGTAGCTAAGGGAGAAACTAAACTTCTGATCTTATTGCCACTCCTTTCTTGAGTGCTCAGAATATCCATGGATGCAACCGCCACCTATTTTATGCAGTGCTGAATGTTTATTCAAGAGCTTTGTGAATGTTAGACAAGTGATCTATCAACTAAGTGCATCTCTTGTCTTTATTCTTCTCCAGTCTTCTCCAGTCGAAGTTAGTCATAAATGTTTATGAATCAAAATTTCATGTTTAAACCATTATAGCCACTTGCTAACCATAGAATAGAGGTTTCCATTTAATTTCTGAGAGAACATTCAATAACAAGAAATTCACAGAAGCCTGTTTTAAGTCTTTATTTCTTTTTGTTTTAATGGAAGTAGAAATATTTTATTCTGTAGCCCAACATGAGTGACCATGCAGATTCATGTTATTTCAAATTCCATGTTCCTTTGTGGTAGCATTTTTGTGAAGTTCTATAATAAAAAATAAATCATGAATCATGGCACTTTTCAGTTACATCGGTGGAAATATCAGATAGTTGGTTACAGCAAGAGGAGAAATCTCAAATATTGTCTTTTGATATCATTTGATGACATTTGTTGCCTTTCACTTCCTAGGGTAGAGTGGTCTGTTCAGTTCCCAGTTTCAAAAGCTTTCCTCCGATAGTGACAAAGATGTCAAACACAGAGGTGGGCAAGCAAGGGCTAGGGGGCTTAAAGGTAACTCGATAAATTGGAATGTGGCTCTGGACCTACAACATTCTGCCCTTCCAAAAATCATTAAAGCTCTTGTCAGTGAATTAGCCTCATAGACCATTCAGGTGAAATCATTTGTTTTAGGAACTTTGTCTACAGTACGTGCATTTCTACATTAGTCGCAACAAATGTCACCTGAAATATGTTGCTCGTTCCATTCTTATCTCTTTCCTATGTCTAAGCACCCCTGCAATCCCCAATTTGTGGAGCAATCTCACTTCCATTGTCTGTTTTCCCTTGCTTGTGAGTAAGTCACAAAGCTCAAGGACAGTGGGTTCTGGCTTATCAAAGTATTAAATAACTGTGTTCAGTGGCTTTTTCACCTCTAATATGTCCTGCCTTTACCCTTGGACTCTTTGATTCTCCCTAGTATTTTTTGAGTTGTCACAGTATCACTCAGCTCTTTAGTGAGGTATGTTCCTATAACACTTAGTTTCTCCTTGTATATGACTGCCCAGCATCTTCTTACATCTGGATTCATATAGTCACTTATTACTATCTCTGAATATTATTGTACTGGGTAGACACATGATTTTCCAGCCACACACAAAAGGTTTCCTCTGGTTGGGGTTATTTTGAAACAAAATGTTACACATGATATGTGTAAAATTTTATGGGGACATAAATTTCAAAACAATTTTAATTATGTACAAGTGTGATTGCTAAATGTCTCAAAAAAGCAATGTTTTGCTTTCTAAAAGCAGTGCAAACTGTTTTCAAAGGTGTCTACATCATATTTCACTTAGAAGCCTAGTATGGCTGTCTTCTTAGAGGCTCTACCAGCAGCTGACTAAGATAGATGCAGAAACTCACACTCAAGGATTGGACTGAGGTCAGGCACCCCCCATGGAAAAGTTAGAGGAAGAATTGAAGGGACTGAAGGGGATAGTATCCCCATAGGAAGACCAATAGTGCCAACTAACCTGGATCCCTGGGAGCAGAGATTTAACCATCAACCAAAGAGAATACACCAGGTGGCCCTGGCACTTATGAAGCAGAAGTCTGCTTTGTCTGGCCTCAGTGGGAGATGATGTGCCTAATCCTGAAGAGACTTAATACCCAGGGAAGGGGGATCTCTCAGGGGCTACCCTCTAAGAAGCAAAGAGGAGGAGGCATGGGGTGAAGAACTCTGAGAATAGGGAAAAAGAGGGGAGGCAAATTTGGGATGTAGATAAATAAAATAACTAATAATAAAATTATAATAAGATGTGAATCTTGATTTCTAAAATATTCTGACATTCATTATATTTTAACTAGATTGTTATGTAGAACCTAATTCCTAAATCCAGAACTATGTATCAGTCATACAAATCTCTAAGGTTTACAATGATTCACCACTTTCATTTTTGATAATTATGTAATGTTCTTAACTATTTTACACTAGGCAACCCAAAAATTATATACAATATAATCAAATGTTAATATAAAATTTATATATAACATAATATACATTATATATATAACATTATATATATATATATATATATATATATATATATATATATATATAGTGTGTGTGTGTGTATAATTAAATTTCTTCCCTAATTCTAGTTTATTTCAATAGGGAGATTAATGCTTAGAGTACTAAATTTTATGTACATATATGTACAATATATATAATATTTATTTTTAATATATACATAAATATAAAATTCTTTATGTATATGAATTTTTATAGTATATATATACTCATATGATTTCTATATCTACATACATGTGTATCTTGACAGATGAAAAACTTCATGGACTTGTAGAGGAATTCTGTTTCAATATTCATTTTCTCATGTAAAGACATTTGTTATCTTAATAAGATCAAATAATCTATCTTTATCAATAATTGTTTTCTATTGCAATAATTGCATTTTTTTTAGCAAAGCCTATATTTTTCCCAGGATATCCTATTAATAGTGAGGTATGTTTTTTATCAAAAACATTTATTAATTGAAGAAATATTTTTACAGAGCTCTTGTTAAAAGTCCTTCAGTTGCAGAGGAGGTGTAATGAAATTCCAATGAGTTCTCATATACTCCTTAACAATACTGAAAGAAATAGCATCTAAGTAAAACCAGTGAACAGTTTAGTCTGCATTTACTATGAAAATTATAACTGAGATTTAATCGGCGATTTGGCTAACATTTTAAATAGCACAGTGTATCAGATTAGATAAAGTAATGCTTATTAACTGTCTATCGATTGGCCTAAATAAAAGTAATAAATAGTCACAAGCTTTAGGAATTTCAGGATGAATTCAAGAAAATAACAAAATTTAAAGACCATTGGATACCTACCACAAACAGTGTCACTAATAGGCTGGCCATGGTGGCTCACTTCTATAAGGCCAGCATTCAAGTGGCTGGGCATAGGATTCTTGGAAGCCTGAGCTACATACTGCATTCCACAATGTTGTATGAAGAGTATGATTTAGGGAAAACTATATCAACAAGAGAGGAATGGACTACTTTATTGACATGACAATGCATTGAGTGAATAAATGGTTACATTGTAACTTTACTAGAATTTTTCATTCATAGTGTTGTTCCTCAGGATTAACATACTTTAGACAAATAAATTCCTATCTCATTTTGTTGAAAAAATATTTCTAAAATTCTCAAGTCTATTTCATTCACAGCAAAGGCAGTGATATCTTCTCAAGGAGCTTCCATAAAGCTATGTAATGAGAATGTAGTGGTGCTGTATAGAAAAATAGATGACTTCTCAATTCTTTATGTTGATCCTAAAATGGTGAACTTTTCACCATGTGATCATGTATTCTGAAAAGATATATAAGTTCTGAGGACAAAGAGAAGAGAACAAATTTTTTTTCCTTATCCTCCTTTTTCATTCATTCTGCTTTCGCCTTTTTCTTAGAGAGTTTACATAGGAAACCTTTTACGACTTAGAAATAATCACTAATAATCACTAAAAATCACTTTTCAAAATGTCCCTTTTTCTTCCTGTGACTTCAACTAGCTTGCTGAAAGTCAGAGCCCTGTAGTTCCTGCTGAGATAGAACAAAGGCTACATTACTTAATCTCTATCCCCACCCCCAGCTGTTAGACTACAGGTGTTTATTGCCTAAACCACAGGAATTTAACCCTCAGAAATTAGCAAGAAAGTTTTTAGGACTTTTTAGCAATTATCATCAGCATTTCTGTACAGTTAGAGAGTTAGAATATCCGGAGACCATCAGCCACACCAGAGTTTTACTCAGTTTTCTCTTTTAACCTGTTCCAGGTCTGGGAGGCTTCAGCAGTTGACCTTATTTTCTTACTACAATCCAGCTGCTGGTTCCAGCTCATCCAGACATTGTCAGGCATGGGCTGATTGTGGTGTGGACCTCAGATTAGACCAGTTATTAGTTGGCCACTCCTAGAGTACTGTGCCTCCATTGTCCTACCACTTCTTGCAGCAGGATATATTGTATGTCACAGATGTTGTGGATGGATTGGTGTATCAGTCTCACCACTTGAAGCACTGTGTGGTTACAGAAGATGGCTTGTTCAAGCTACCTATTCACCATTACTAAGAGATCTCACATTTTAATATTTGAAAAACATGAAGTACTACGTTTAAAAATTACCAAGTAACATTTTAAAACATCTTGTTTCTCATCATCATCTGCATATTTCTTTCCTCTTTAAATTGTACTTGCTTGCATATTTGTATATGTGCCACATCTGTACCTGGTGTAGTGGAGGTCAGAAGAGATCATTAGTTCTCCTTGTACTGAGTTACAAGTGATTGTATACCATATTATTGCTGGGATCACCCTGTCCTCTGGAGAGCATTAAGTACTCTGAAGTACTGAGATATCTCTCTGTCAGTCTTTATAATTCATAGTGAGCAACCCTTGACCCCATGCATTGGCAAACTTATTAAACTCATTCTGAAGACCCCCATTTCGGGAGACCCTTCCTGAAGTCTCAGAAAATCACGACCACCCAAAGATCACAAGAAACCATACCTGGATGCAATCAGCAGAGGTTTATTAGGGAAGAAACCTGGCAGCCAGCCGTCTCATCACGCACTCGCGCAGGAGTGGGGTTCGACCCCCACATCTAGTCCGTGGAGGGTTTTAAAGGGAAAAATTACAAACCAGGGGAGTGGGAAGGGGGTGAGGGGTTGTCAAGGATACAAAACATAAAAATAGTGGAACAATTCAGAGGTACTCACCCTAAATGATTAGTGTCATGTGGAAATCACCCTGCATTCTTCTCAATTACCATGCCATTGTGTCCTATCCTGCCATTTACCAACTACTTCAGATTAACTATCTTCACCTCTTCCTGCTATAGCCACACCTAGGTGGCTTGCATCTTTTATCTGTGGTCAGGAATGCCTTCCTGCCTTGGGCCTTTTCCACCCATAGGCAGGCCTACTGCCTGAGGCTTGATTCAGGGAATAATGTCCTCTACCCGGAATGTGCTCGGGGGAAGTGAAGGCCTGAAATCTTATTTTCAGTTCCTCATTCTGGAATCTGCACTTTTCCTGCTCAGGTCTAAGGCAAAAAATCTACACATATTTCATAAAATGGCCTTTATAATTTTTCACTCTACAATTCTCCTCATGGTCTGGAAAACTTTACGAGTTTGATCTCCAGGGTTCTCACAAGCTTCATGTCTTGTTTGTTTATTTGTTTTTCTTTTTTCTTTTTATGTTCCTTAAAAATCTGAAACACAGCTCCCCAAGACAACTCTTTCAGCTTCAAGTCTTCTTTTAATAAATTATAACCCATTGAATCCAATCAGTGCTGAACATTTGTGCCTGACTGTTAGGTCATCTAGAAGCTATCATCTTCTGTATCTGAACTATGAAGACTCCCAAACTTGGGAGACCCTTACTCAAGTCTCGGGAAATCAATGCCACCCAAAAATCGCAAGACACCTTACCTGGATGCAATCAGTAGAGGTTTATTAGGGAGAGTTGGCTAGCCAACAGTCAAACTATTCGTCCGTGCAGGAACAGAATTTGACAAAAGACCAGCAAGCTGAGGGGCTTTTTATAGCACTGTGTGGGGAAAGGGAGGAATTTTCACGCAAGTGTCCTCCGACTCAGGGATAATGTACTCCTCCTGGAATGTATCCTGGGGCAGTGAAGGCCTGAAAATCTTATATTCAGTTCTGCTTTCTGGAACCTGCATTCTTTTGCTCAGGTCTATGGGTAAAGAAAAAGCCTGTGTATATTTTTTAAAATGGTCTTTATAATTTTTCACTCTACACTAGGAACAGAATTCTCTATGCTAGATTAGTGTGTGTGTGTGTGTGTGTGTGTGTGTGTGTGTATAACTGTAGGTGAGTGTAGATATGTATATGTAGCACATGAAACAGCCCTCAGAGGTCTGACAGGGGCATAAGAACTAGATTTACAGAAGATTATATGTACCAAAACTGCTCTACAAGGGCAGTGAACACACTTAACTACTGAGACCTTTATCCAGCTTTCTGTGCTTGAATTTTTACTGACTTAAAGTTATGGGTGGTTTTTTTTTTTTTTTTTTTTTTGTGAAAATTGCTACAACTGTTTAGAGTTTGGGCATGTGATATCCATGTAACCTCCAGAAAAAGAGATTTTCATAGTACTCTTTTACAGTCTTTGGCTTTTTCCATTCTTCTTCCGCAGTGTTTCCTAAGCCCTGAGGAAGTTGATAGAGGTATGCTATCTCATGACTGAGCTGTCATTATCACTAAATCAGCTCTTTAGCAGCGAGGAGTCTAACCAACTACAATAAGAGTCTTCTCTGATTACTTTTTATGAATAGAAAGTAAAGATTTAGGAGGCATTTTGACAGTCTTATCATTTAGCAAAATAACATTAAAAGTTTCCCCACCTGGGCCTATGACTTCCTTTGTATGGACCAGGCATGAATTCCTTCTTGTGGATTGTGCCTCAGGAACAATCCAGAGAGTAGCTGGCTATTCCTATTAGCAGTTTGCCATTATTATGCTTGTGGGGAAATGGTCTAGTAGATCAGTCTTGTATGCATGGTCCACTCAGTGCCAGTGAAGAACATGGACTGCTTTGTCCCTTAGCGGCCTGTGTAGCACCTTTCAGAACTTTGTAAGGTAGCCATAACTGAGGGCATTTCATACTCAGTGGAGGGTAATTTCTCTTGCAATTAAGTTTTGGGTATTACCATCTAGTTATGTTGGATAACCCAGAGAGATAAAAAAAAAAAAAAAAAAAAAAAAAAAAAAGCCTGTGTTGATTTGTATTCCTTGGGAGATATAATGCTTGACACTGAGATTTCTATTTGATAATCCAGGTCTTCTGGCAACAGCATTGGGATACCCCAGTTAAGCACTTTATTTTATTTTACTTTATTTTATTTAACTTAAAATCTAGTTAAATTTTATATTTCTTTTCATGAATTTAACTTGTTTAATTCCTTTTTCTATCTACCCTTTCCCCTGAGTCTTACATCGTTACCTGCTTAAAAACTCCCAGTACGCTCCCTTTCACAAGTTCATTCATATTGCAAATGTCTTATTATTTGTTTACATGTTATACTTGGTTTGCATGATTTCAGGTTTCTGTGTGACTTATTTATGCATACTTCATCGTGTTTAATCCCTGTTTTCTCCCCCATCATTCTTCAATCTCTTTACTTTACTTTCTTCTTGAATGTTTTCCCATCTAGTATACTTGTACTTTACTTAAGATTACATTTTACTCCAGTCTAAATTGTCATTGTGGAGAATAAAAATGACATCAGATGCTGGCACCAATTTGGAAACAACAGAACCTAATCTAACCTTGGGAAGGCTGTAAAGTAGTGTGACAACATAGGGATTCATTCTGGAGCTTTCACAAGAACTTAAAAATAGAATCGCCATATGGTCAAGCTATACTAATCGTTAGTTCATGCCTGGTGAACTTTATATCTTATTATAGAGGTTTTGAACATCAATGTCCATTTTTTCTCTATACACAATAGCTAAGAAATTGAATCATCCTAGGAATCACATAATAAAGATGAGTTTTATTTTCATTTCAATATTATCGAATATTACTCAGAAGTAAAGAAATACGATATTATGAAAATTGTAGATAAAATGGACCACACGTTGCACACAAAGTAGGAGAAAACCTCACACTCTACTTTCAGAAGGTCTTAAAGAGACTGATGGGGCTGGTACAAAGGTATGCTATAAGGCTAACAACAAATGAGAGCCATTTGTCCGGAGGAATGTTTCAGAGCTGCTAGTGTCTTGCCAGGAGGTTGTCAGCAGATCCCAAATGTGTTGGCTGAATGTATAACAGCTGTGAGGCATGTGCATACACACAGTGGCTCTCATAAGCATTGAGGTAGAATGGACCAAGAGAAGCAGTGGATAAGAGGAAGAAGACGAACACAGGAAGAACCCTAGTGTGTTCTTGCTACTAAATGTGAAAATGTTTTAAGTTCTTACTTCTTCCTTTTTGTGTCACATGGGTGTGTTTCTATGTGTGGTTGAGTGAGCTGGAAATCTCAGATGCTATCCTCAGAAACACTATCAACCTCCTTTGACACCAGGTCTCTCACTGGTCCGGAGTGCAATAACAAGCCAGACTAGCTGCCAGCGAGCCTCAGGAGCTTGCCCATCTCCACCTTCTCAGCACTATTGTAAGCACAGGTCACCAGACCTGCCGATTTTATGTGCTTTCTGAGGATTGAACTTAGATTCTTGTGTCTGTTAATTGGGCACTTATCACACTGAACAATCTGCCCAGTCTCATCATCTTTATTCTCCTTTTTACTCATATATTTAATTTTTTTCTGCATTTGATCTAAAACCTTGTCAATCTAGAGTTTTAATATGAACATAATATATGGAAATAATAAAAGTGTCGACTTCCTTGATTCTAGGGGTGTTTATAAAGAGTCTCAGTATGGGTGAATAGGAGAGAGATGAATGCATCAGTATAACCGAAGCCTTTGAGATGAGCATTTGTGATCTGTCACTTTTATAGGTATAATTTTCATAAACTGGGTTTACTTAAGGTGAGTAGTTGAGAGCATGACTAAATGGAATGTTTGCAACTTGAAAATGTGAATCAATGGACACTTACTCTTAGAGGCTTCAGGGAGTAAGGAAAAATAATGAGTCTAATTCACATCTGACCTGCATCTGCTCCTTGTAATATAAATAATTGATCTCTACTCAGCGAGGACATAATTATCTTCTTCACATTCCTCTCAAAAGCTTTTCCTCAACATGTATGGGTAACTTAGAGAAAATTGATCACTCAAAACAACTTAACCAAATTGCATGTTAGTTATAATTGAGACCTACAATTAGGAGAGTCAAGAAAAGGCATTTTAAAACTCTCTTGGGAAATTTTAAGGTATACCTGTTAGTTATGTTCACTGGAATCTAAAGTAAAACTAATAACCCTTTAATCCTTTAACCATGTGTCCAGATAACTGTAACACTGTACTGGAGAACGGAGGCTCCAAATATGGGCAAATTGAGAGCTGGGAAGAGGAACAGAGAGGAAAAAATTTAGAGAGGAGAATTTACAGTGGTGGATAGTGAAACAAATTTGAGCGAAGTCCTGCAGTGTGATACAGGATCTATGTAGGCTTTCTTACTTGTAACTAAAGAACCTGAAACTGCTGCTGAGTGTCATGGTTCACTGATGAATTCCACATTCTTGGTGCTGTGCACCAAACATCTCTTCATGTTTTATATAGAGACTTTATAGAAAAAGGTATGAATTATGCAATAATGGAAGGTTTAGAAAATGTATGTGTGGATAACACAGAGAACAGACAGAGGTTACTTTCAGAAGACCCCAGAAAACTGAGAAACAATGAGAGGCCAGAGTGACAAAAGAAAATTGTCTTTGGGATGTTGATGTGATTTAAAAAATATGCCAAATTTTACAATCTAAAATTATAGCATCTATACTCTGGAGAGAAACATAGGAAAACCAGTTATAGTAGACATTAGAACACATACACAAAAAAATATGTTAACTATACAATTGAGTAGAAATATTCAGCATATATTCAAGAGCTATGAAATAAGATAAAAACATAGAAGAAAATTTCTTTTCAACCATTTAAAGCAGTAAAATTTAAGTAGTTTAAAATGTTTAGTCTAGTATATCAACATCTAACCATTCATTCAATAATCATGTACCTTATCTCAAAAGCATGGGGCCATGTTCTTAGAATCAAGAAGGCATGAAAAAGATTCCATAATTTCCTTAGGTTCAAAACTAGAAATAAAATACTTCATAAAATATTTTAACATTCCCATAAAATGAAATAATTGGAAAAGACAGAAAAGAAGAAGGTTGTTGAGGTAGTCAGAAAAAATATTTGTGAGAAAATGATAATATACAATGTGATAACATGATTAATTTATTAAGGAGCAGGAATAGCAAAAAATTATCTCTGTAAAACCTGAATTGATTTAAATAACATGGCTAAGCACAAATTTGGTGGAGACCATTGCAGCTAGTGAAGCAAACAAGATGGTGATGAAATGTACATTTTGCAACACAGGAAAACAAAACATTCACTTACAACATAATGAAGGATATCTTCACAAAAAAGATGGTATTTAAGAGGGAGCTTTCATACATGTATTTACCTAAGAACAGACTGATTAAAGTCTACAGATTTTGAGAAATTACTCTAGCAAATAACTGAGATGCTCAGAGAGAAAAGAAGAAAAAGTGCAAGTATTGAAGTACTGGGGATAATTTATGTTTCATGATTCAAATGAGAAACAACAGTCAAAACTGGATGAAAAGTTTTGTATTATGACCCATAGGCAAGTGTAAATGTCAGTTAAGTGAAAACTTCAATGATGAAAAAGGTAGAGCAAAACAGAAGGTGAACACACACACACACACACATACACACACACACACACACATATATATGGTGATAATTGTGACACATGACATAGCTGATCTCATAATGCACACAAAGATTTTAAATGAGAGTAATATGATAAGTAGATGTTGATGACATAATTTTTTGAAGACAAAGAACTTGAGAAGTGTGGGGAGATAAACTGAGTTGGACAGCTCTTTAGTCCATGGCAGAAGTTATAAATACGAAATTGTTATTTCTTACTTCAAAAGACCAAAAAGGGGATAGCATTTGAAATGTAAATAAACAAAAACTTTAATAAAAAAAGCAAAAAAATAAGTTATTTAATTGAACATAAAATGTTTTAGAATTTCCGAGGGAAGACAATGAGTCTGACGCTCTTTTTTTAATTTTTATTTTTTATTTATGTTTTTACACTCCAGATTTTATCCCGCCCCCACCCCTGGTCCACCCTCCTAATTGATGCCCTGTCTTCCTGCTGGAGGTAGGCTCTATAAGTTCCCTCTCCCTCCAACTATTCCACATCCAATACCTCCTCCCCACCCCGTCTCCACGAGGATGTCCCCAACTCCCACCCCTCACCCCATCGGACTTTTAAACTCCTTGGGGACTCCAGTCTCTTGAGGATTAGGTACATCATCTCTGACTGAACCCAGACCTGGCAGTCCTCTACTGTATATGCATTGGGGGCCTCATATCAGCTGGTGGATGTTGCCTTTTTGGTGTTTCAATGTTTGAGAGATAAAAGGGGTCCAGTTTAATTCAGACTGCTGATCCTTCTGCAGGGTCACCCTCCTCCTCAGCTTCCTCCTTTCCCCAACCCAATGACATGGGCCAGCAGCTTCTGTCCATTGGGTTGGTGAAAATATGTGTATCTGACCCTTTCAGTTGCTTGTTGGGTCTTCCAGAGTGCGGTCAGGCTATGTCCCTTTTTGTGATCACTCCATATCCTCAGTAATAGTGTCAGGCCTTGGGACCTCCCCTTGAGCTGGATCTCACTTTGGGCCTGTTACTGGACATTCTTTTCCTCAAGCTCCTCTTCATTTCCATCCCTGTAGTTCTTTCAAACATGAACAATTGTGGGTCAGAATTTTGACTTTGGGATGGCAACTCTCTTCCTCATTTGATGCCCTCTCTTCCTGCTGGAGGTGGGCTCTGTAAGTTCCCTCTCCCTACTGTCAGGCATTTCATCTAAGGTCCCTCTCTTGAGTGAGTACTGAGAGTCTCTCACCTCCCAGGCCTCTGGTACATTATGGAGAGTGCCCCCCACCTCCTACCTCCTGAGGTCGCCTGTTTCCATTCTTTCTGCTGGCCTTCAGGGCTTTCGTCCTTTTTACCCACCCAATACCAGATCATGTTTCCTTCTTCCCCCTGTCTACTTTCCCTCCCAAATCCTTCCCTCTCCTCCCTATTTGTGATTGCTTTCTTCTCCATCCCCAGTGGGACTGAGATATTAATCACCCAATACCAGATCATGTGCCCCTGCCCACTTTGTCTCCCAGGTCCCTCACACACTCCCCATGTGTGATTGCTTTCTTCTTCCTCCCAAGTGGGACTGAGATGTTCTCACTTGAGCCCTTCAGCTTGTTGACCTTTTTGAGTTCTGTGGACTATATCTTGGGTATTCTGATTTTTGTTTTTTTTTTTTTTTTTTATAATATCCACTTGTTAGTGAGTACATGCCATGCTTGTCCTTTTGGGTCTGGTTACCTCATTCAGAATGATATTTTCTAGTTCCATCCATTTGCCTGCAAAACTCAGCATGCCCTTGTTCTTAATAGCTGAGCCATATTCTATTGTGTAAATGAACCACATTTTCTGTATCCATTCTTCTGTAGTGGGACATCTATGTTGTTTCTAGCTTCTGGCTATCACAAATGAGGCCACTACGAACATGGTGGAACACATGCTCCTGTGACATGGTGGGGCATCTTTTGGGTATTTTCCCGAGAGTCCATTCCAGCATTTATATCAATGAAAAAAATACAGAATTGCTTGAAAAGGTAGCCATGAAAAGTTAGATCTCTCCTTAAATATGCAAATTGAATATTAAATAATCAAAAGAATGTAATTACATCAGAACCGCAATTTGAAGAATATGTTCCCCTTCATAACTATAAGATGTTGCACAATCCATGAATGTAAATCAGCATTGTCAAAATAAATGGAACTGGAATGAGTTAACAGGCTTGCCTACTAGTGGGTCTGTAAGAGTATTTTCTGAAAAAAGAAATACCTAAAAATAGAAAACTCCCTTCCTGAGTGGACAGTACTTTCTACTGAGTCACAGGTGCTGCTTTGACTCCTTGCTGGTGATCATCTCTGTTCTTCTGTTCCCACTCTCCTTCACTAACATGGGATCCCAGCAATTGCAGTTCAAAGTGGGCTCAACCCTTGAGCTCCCCAGGACTCCTCATGCCTTCTGAATACCAAATCAGAATTAGAGACAGTCAATCTCATTGACTGAACAGCTACAAGGTCTTAGCATCTCCAGTATAAGACAGCCTCCCCCCTTTTTTGACGTGCTCCAATAACAGGACATCTCTTAGTTAGTGGTGCCTCACATGTCCTACGGCAGAAAGTGCAAGGCTTCCAAATATACAATGCCCTTTGGGGAGTATGTGATAACAAATCCTAGCATAAGGAAAGGTGATATGGTGCAACCAACAGTCAGTACTTGAGACAGTCTCAAGAGTTTCTTCACAAATCAAATCTATATTAACCTGTAAGAAAAGAGCTGTCAAAGTTAAATTAAAATAGCTTAGTTTGTTCCTGCAAAATAAAAAACATTAAGTTAGCATAATTGTTGCTATTTTTCTAGCTTATACCACAGAAAATAGACTCAGGTAAAGCAGTGAAATAATTTTTACTTAATATAAAGCCAATACTTTCTCATCTCCCTTCTCATAGCCTAATCTGAATAAACAACTATCTATTGGTATTTCTTTCGTGGTTCAGATCTGGTCACATGATATACTTGTTTGGATATACATACCATTATTCTGATGGAGGTCATATGCAATCAGAAGAACCATGTCCTAGTTATAAAAGTATGCCAGCTAATAATATCACTAAGCTGTCCTTTATGGAGGAAGTTCTACATTTACCTTATACTCTGTTATCTGCTCCCTTAACATAGATTTAATGTATTCCAATGAATGAGCATTTAAGGCTCCATAATTTTACTTTATTCTTAAAGTATGTTTTATAGTTATTGATAAAATTAAAGAGCTAATTCAAGAGTTTAATGTTCTATATTCTTTCTTTTAACTATGTTGACACATGGGCTAATTAGTTTAAATTAATCACATGTAATTATACTGCAAGAATGGTATAATGTTTCTTTAAAGAAAATTAGAATAGGTAAAAATGTCACACACACCTGCAACATCACCACTTGGGATACTGAGGCAGGAGAATTGTCAGAAGTTTGAAGCCAGCTTTGGCAAAGCAGTGAGTTACTAGGCAACCTGGGATATAAAAATAAAAAGAGTGATCCTGTGTTAAAACTACTTAAATTAAAAAAAAAATTAAGCTATCAATACTTTAAGTCTCTTTCAAATAGCATATTGTTAATTCTAATAGATATTATACAAAAATAAAGACACATAATTCTTGAAATTTCTATATTCTCTGAAGTAGATAAAATAATTTTAAAAAATTACAAAACCACATTTCATGAAAATAGTTTACTAATTGCTATTTGATAATACATTTAGAGATTTTTAACTTAGGGTTTCTATTGCTGTGAAGAGACAGCTTGACCAGAACAACTCTTATAAAGGAAAACATTTAATTAGGGAGGGTTTACAGTTTAGAGATTGTGTTCATTATCATCATGGCAGGAAGCATGGTGGTACACAAACAGACATGGTGCTGGAGAGGTAGCTCAGAGTTCTACTTGCAGATCAGCAGGCAGCAGGAAGAAAATGAGACACTGAGATTGCCTGGATCATCTTACTAATCAAATCCCACCCCCTGTGTCACACTTCATCAAAACAAAATCATACCTAATCCAGCAAGGCCATCCCTCCTAATACTGCTGCCTGTGTGTATGAGCCTGTGAGAGCCATTTTCATTCAAACTACCATATTCCACTTCCTGGCCCCCATAGGCCTATTGCCATATCATAATGCAAAACACATTTAGTACAATTTCAAAAGTCTCCATTATAATAGTAACTTTTATTCACCTGATATAATTGTCACCTCAGAGGCTTACTACTGAATAAGTGTATTCTTTTTAGTTTTTTCTGGACCCTGGATGACTGGTTCAACTCAGCTCTTCTGGCTCAAACTCCTTTCCCAGCTGAATGATTCAACATGGCTTCTCTCAGCTTGTAACTGAGTTGCTTTGTTTGGCCTCAAACTAATTCTGACAGGTTTTTCTTATCTTCTGGACCCTTCTTATTCTCTGGATTAAACTGCCTCTGCTGACCTGCATTAACTATATAAATTCAGGAAGGAATTCAGCTTCACTTCACTGCACCACTGCACTGACTCCCAACTACCTAACTGAACTGATTTAACTCATATTCTCTCTCTGCACTGCTCTTAAATAGATCTTCTCCTGAAATTTGGGTGCATCCTATTTTTGATTCATTCTCTCAGATGTTTCTATCATATTTGTCACATTGTCTGCCCCTCAAGTAAATGCTTGGGATTAAAGGGGTGTACAAAAGGATTCCAACCAGAGGGTATGTAAGTGTATACTAAGAGTGAAAGATATTAAAAACTTATGAAAAATATAGAAAGTTTTTATGACCCCTAGACCTGAGCAAAAGAATTCAGCTTCACTAGTTCCAAGAAAGCAGAACTGAATGTAAGATTTCAGGCCTTCACTGCCCCGGGATACATTCCGGGGGGGACTATACTATCCCTGAATCAGAAGACACTTGCTGGATTAACATTCCTCAAGCCTCAGGGAAGAGAACCCACCTGTGGGTGGGGAAGGCCCAAAGCAGGAAGACACATTCCTGACTACAAAGAAAGATGCAAGTCATCTGCGTGGTCCCAGGAACTGGCTGACCACAAGATGAATTGTTGAGCGAGGTTACATCCTTACAAAAGATAAGTATATAAGATGTTTTCTGCATGACCCCGACTAAATTTGGGTTGAGACTTTTTAAGACTTTCTACTGTTTTTATGTTATGTTTCCTTGGTAACCCCCTAATCCCCCTTGGTTTGTGGTTTTCTCCTATATAAGCCCTCCACTCCCAGCCATTCTTTGTCAATTCCTCTGCCCCTGTGTGGGATACGAATTGACCATCAGTCGACTGATCCTGAAATATACCTCATGCTGTTGCATCAAGAATGGTGTCTTGTGAGTTTCAGGGTGTCCTCGAATTCCTGAGGCTTAAGGAAGGTCCTCCCTTGGGGGGACTTACAAGAGCATGTCCACATTGCAGCAGGATAGCACAGGTGGAGCAAAGGGACCATAAGTAGTAAATACAGGTCCAAAGCAAGACTGAATAGCAGCTGGGTAACCTCCAAACTCTGCATCTCCATGCCAAAGCACTCTTCAGATCCCGGGCTCCCTTCACCCATGCTGACTGCAGCACACTTCTTTCTCTTGCACTCAGTCCATCCACTATTAGCAGCTTTCCTCAGCAGGTTTCACATGGATCTGGCATTTCCAACATTTTGAGGTGTCCGAAGCAGCCCGGTCTTCAGTTTCCCAGACTCTTTAGTCCTCCCTGCAGGGATATACCTCACACATGTCTGGCCTCAGTGGCTTTCCTTAGGAATAGAGGGGGATTTCATAACCCGCTTCTTGTATCCTTCACTCTAAAGCCAAAACTACATGGCTGGAGCTGCCAATTTCTACTGCTTGCCTGGGCTAGAATATAGTCCCCTTGTTCCATTCCATATTCACTAGCTTTCTGTTTCCAGTGCTTTTCTTCACTGTCTGCACCTAGCCATTCTGGCACTCCTTCTGTAGAGCAGGCTAACTTTGAACTCATTCCCTACAGCCTATGCCTTCCCAGGGCTGAGATTAAATGTATGCATGACCAAGACTGGTCCTTCATTCTTCTTTAATTCCTTTTTCCTTTTTGTTAATATTTTTCACAAGTTGGAAGTGCAGTTGTGTTTGTGTTTCTCTGAGGTCACCTCCCCCACCCCCTTTATTCCACCTAGCATCAGGCTTTTCTGTATAATCTGTTTACACTTCCTGACACTGTTTTTCTCCTCCAACAGTGCAGAATTTTTGTAATTTCCATAGCTTAGCTTGCTCTGCTCCTCTTTTTAAGGCAGATCTGCATTAGACAGGATATTAATAGCCACATGACATACTTAATCCTAGGTTGTTTTGAAATGTCCTCTGCTAAAGTTGTTAATCTGTAATTCTTAAATTAGCCTCAGTGGATTTGGGGGCAAGGCAGGAAGCAGCCATGTTCTTCACCAGATATCACAAGAACAGCCTCTAGGCCAATTATTAATAGTTTTCTTCTCTGAATCCTCTTGAGTGGGGCAGCCACAGTTTAAATCACCTCAGCACTACATCTTCCATGCTTCTACTATTATATCTCATTAAATATTTCTAAAAGCATTCAGCTGGTTTTCTAATCCAAAGCTTCAATGTCTACATTTCTCCAAGCAAAAACATGGTTCAGCCTATCACAGCAATACTTCAGTCCCTAGTATCAACTTCTGTCTTATGATTTATATCAATATGAAGATATGGACACCATGATCATGACAGAACTTCTAAAAGAAAACATTTAATTGTGGTTGGCTTAAAGTTTAGAGGTACAGTTCATTATCTTCACAGTGGGAAGCATGGTAGTGATGGCATGCAGGCAAACATGGTTCTGGAGAAGTAGCTGATAGTTCTATAGCAAGATCAGCAGGCAAGAGGAAGACAGCATGAGACACTAGACCTGGATTGAGTATCTGAGACTTCAACATTCACACCCAGTGACCTAATTCCTTCCCCAAAACAACACCTACTCCAATAAGGCTATACTTCTTAAGAGTGTCACTCCCATGAGCCTGTGGAGACCATCTTCACTCAAACCACCACAGAGATATTTAGTTACTTTAGTTTTATATATATATATATATATATATATATATATATATATATATATATATATATATATTCCTACTGGAATAATAACCTGGCAAGCATCTCCAATCTGTTATTTCTTTGTAGTAAGATATCAAAGCTCATATCCAAAAAGCTAGGCACCAGTATAAAGCACCATTCTGTGCCTTATCATGTAGTATTACAAAGAAGATACCTATAGACTTGTGCTGACATATTTTAAATTTAACAGTAAGTTGTTAAAAATTAAAATGGGAAAGGCTTACTCCTGATATATTGCACATTCACAAATACTCATTTTGCAATGCAACATTTACTTGGAAAGCTGATGGAAGATTTAAACAAATGTTCACAAATGATCACACAATTGCACATTAGGTAGAGAAATATGTACCTGGATGATTTTGCATTCCTATGAACTGCTTTAATATGTAAAGCTCTAAGTGTGTATTTAAATGCCAAGTTAATAAAAATAAATCTACTATGTATTATTCTAGGTACCATCTATCTACAGTACTTAATGCACTGAGGCATCCATCTATGGTTTTCAAATATAAGAAAAACTATGGAATTGCTTTTATGAGAATGATTACATGTATATTGAAAAGAATAGACAAAAGAAGCTGCATCAGATACCATTATACTCAGTCATTTACAGATTAAAAGAACATAATAGGAGTACTTACAAAATTCATCTTCAGAAGCTTCTTATAAATAAAGACACCCTGGCTTCTTGAGAACATGGAAGTCTTCCAGTTATGAACTGTTTTTTATTCAAAAGGACAAAATTCTACTATCTGTTCTATTTTTTTACACTCTGTTAAATTTAACTGAGTATAGCCAAAAGCTGTCTCTTTACATATTCTAATTTTGGACAAAAATCCTCCTCTCTGTGCAGTGCAAACACTAACTCATTTTTACAGTAAGTAGCCTAGTTCTCAGCTAATCACAGTAGGAGACTACAATAATTCTCACTTAGTTGATTGAATAAAACCTGGTTAAATGGGATGACTACCAAATTGTGGCCAGTACAGCTGCTTTTGTATATCAATTCCATTTCTACTATACCACTCCTAAAAATGTTACCAAGTCCTATGAAAGTCTGGATTGAGCTAGTTTCTCAATCCAGTTGAGGAGTATTCTACTTCCTGGGCTCTCTGGTTCTCAAAACATTTCTTGCTCAATTTTATATAACTCTGTGATAGTGTGAATGAGAAATGTCTACCACAGCCTTAGGATTTTGAATACATTTTTTCAGTTGATGACACTGCTTAGGAAGTTTCCACAGCTTTATTGGAGAAGTACATCTCTGAAGTGTGCTGGAAGAATCCAGAGTCTTGTCTCATACTCAACTCATTCTCTCTACTTTATGTTAACAGTTCAGCTTCCTTTTGTGAACCACTGTTTTTCATGTCTCTTTTGACCTTCTGACCTCTCTGTCTGAAACATAAGCCTAAATAACCTTTTTCTTTTTGTGTGAGATATTATGGCCATGGCAACTCTTATAAAGGAAAACATTTAATTGGGGCTGTTTAGGGGTTCATTGGTTTATCCATTATCATCATGGCTCTGTGCAGGCAAGCATGGTGCTGTTGAAGGAGCTGAGAGATCTACATCTGGGTTGGCAGGCAGCAGGACAAGTGAGAGAGACACGGGGCCTTACTTGAGCATTTGAAACCTCAAAGCCCACCCACCATGACACACTTCCTCTGATATAGTCATGCCTACTTTAACAAGGACATTATTCCTAATAATGTCAATCCATAATAACTAAGCAATTTAAATTTCTCTCTCTCTCTCTCTCTCTCTCTCTCTCTCTCTCTCTCTCTCTCCCTTGATTTTATTTTATCAAGATCTAAAGGGTTGATTACCTTTTAATATTTTATACAGTAAAGCCACATAGTTATCTGCACAAATTAAGTCAAAGTAAATTTGATAAGTTAACCATTGTCAATTTGTTCTTTCATTGTGTTGTTTCTCCTATGAAAGCTTAGTCCTTAAAACACTCTATGAAGTATATTTCAAGCAAAACCACTGATGTGACTTTGACATAAGTAATAAGTAGCATCATTTCTTCTCAAGAGAACAGTGGCAAATCTCTCCTATTCTAATGCAAACAAAACAAGAGAGTAGTAAGAAAGGCAATGGAAAAATTTCAGAGATTAACTCACTTTTTCATATTAAGAAGATATTAATATGTAACTACATATAAATTACTTGTACTATTTTGTTACTAAAGTCAGTTTTGAACCTCCAGTTTTTCCATTTCTCATACACAAATGAATAGGACTGAGATGGTAATGAGCTTCTATTTTCAAAATATTAGTCATAATACAATTACCATGTTATACCATGTTATACTATAATGAACTATAACATAGTATAGTACATAATTGTACTATATTACTATGTTATGGTATACTATGCTCTACCATGTTGGGCAGTACTATGTTACATAATATTTTAAGTGCGTAGTTCACCTAATCTCATGAGACATAGCAAATTGTAAAATAAACTATGTGAGGAGCTTAGACTCCCCATGGTGAAATTCAGCACTGAGAAAAAAGCATAAGCAGTGGACCAAGCCACTTGAACTGTTGGCCATAGAGAAGAGTGTATCACTCTACTCTAAAATCATGACGAAGGGATAGATAGGACCTGCTTAGCAACAAGACATGGAAACTCACACCATCTTGCAGCTCAGTGTTGAGTATATAACAGTAAGATTCAGCAGGAGGAATCTGGGTGTGATGCAGGTAGACAGACTTGAGTAAGACCTGCATTGTTACCAGCTTTGATTGGACCTAAGGCAGCCCTTCCTCCACACACGGTGAGGTGCCTGTGCCTGTGAGATGATGTTATAATTCACTTAACTAACAGTGTTAGTATGCAGGGGACTGTCTCCAACATCTTTCTCCCAACATGGCAAGCAAGTTTATCTTTATATTAGCACAGAAAAAAAAAATCAGACAATCTGTGTCCTGGTGGGATCACCTCTGGATTCATGCTACAACACCATCTTCTTATTATATCCTCACTGTAGGATAGGGCGCATTTCTGAGACCAACAAAGACCACATTGTTGTGATACTTCGATACAACCAAGAAGAATGTCAGACTTCACATGCACAGGTCTGCTTTTCATCTATATTAGCAAGCCTTAGACAAATATTATGGAAGAAATAGTTATTTAAAAATCCATAATGGCATGGAGACACAGCAATAGGGAGCATATCAGAATGCTAAGGGATAAAAATCTTCAACTGCAAACACAAAGCAGAGAGAGCAAAACGGAAGTAGGTTGGTGAGTCCTTAAGACCCACACCACACCGAGTGTTTCTCCTAGCAAAACTCCAGCCCATAAATGTTCTAAAACAAAAACCAACACACAGGGCCTAAATGACCAAAGACATGAGAATTTGGGGGAATTTCTCATCTAGGCCATCACAATGGTCTTGAATTACAACTGTACAAAAAAAAAAAAAAAAAAAAAAAGCCTCTCACAGTGACAGTATGGACCTCAGTCTTACCACAGTGCTCTGCTAGCATTGGGAAGGTATATACTCATAATATGTTCCATTCTTAGAATGTTGATTACTATGGACATAGAAACCTAAATTTTCTCAGAGTAACATAGAGCCCAATTGTACCTTGATTACTTCAAAGTAATTCTGTGGTG
Organism: Arvicanthis niloticus; assembly: GCF_011762505.2. NCBI lineage: Eukaryota > Metazoa > Chordata > Mammalia > Rodentia > Muridae > Arvicanthis > Arvicanthis niloticus. The sequence continues at coordinate 9,219,865 of NC_047674.1, read as the reverse complement.
AATGTTATAAAACACCTTGTAAGTTTGGGACAAATTTAAGATTGGGTTTCCATCTAGTGCTGAAACAATGACATGACACAGAAGCACAATTAAATCTTTAAACAAATTGGGATTTTAAGAAGCCATCTGGAACGGAAGTCTCAGAAGTGATGTTAGCATTGGAGAAAGTAGCCATTTAGAATGTGTGGAAGAACAAGCACAAAGTAAGTTTGTTTGGACAGTGTAGAATGACACACACCTCTGCAGTAAATATTCAATACCAGTTACCAATGCCAAGAGTGAGTAGACACCCAGAATGTTAGCCAATCATCAAATTTGGTACTGTAACCTAGTGAACAATAACTCATATAGGAAAATTTTGCATAGACAATTTAAAATATTTTAAGATCATCCACTCAATGGAGTTTGAAAAAGAAGCTAAAACCAGTCATTTAATAGTCATGTGCCACAAAGGGAAATGTATGAATTTTTTTCTTTAGACTATATGTGAGTGAATTCATGCCCTTCTCTGTATCTTTTTTTCACTTAACAGGATAATCTCTAGCCCTAAACATGTTAAAAATATTGTTCTAATAATGTAACATTTGACAACCTTTTATGTAAAAAAGTATACCTAGATATGGTCAAAAATGAAAATATAAATGTAATTTTTTAACTGATTTGATTATTCATACCACTATATATGTATGCATATGCAATATATTGTGTATAAATACATATAATTTGTACCTTTCAATTAAAAAAATAGAACTTCAGAAAAAAAAATCAAAGTCTTGCCACAGACATTTCCTTCTAAGACCTTAAAAAGTAATGCATATTTTCTTTAAAATATCACAATTAAGATATATTCTCATGGATTAATGCTAATCTAACTCATAGGAGAAAGGAAATGATCAAACCTAAAAATGTGTAAGAAGAGAAAACAAAAGGAGAAATTTTTTATGTTATCTGGGAAAATTGTGGAAGTTGGATTAGAAGCTGAAGTAAATTTAATCTAATTATACCTTAAACAATGAAATAAAGTATATTTAATTTTCAAAGAAATCAGTGTTGGTAGATAAAATAAAACACAGTAAATTCATATTAAGAATATCCCAGATGGCATTTGTGAGCCCATGGGAATGTCAGTCTGTCTTCCTAATCTGCTTCTTTTTTTTTTTTTTTTTTTTTTCTGCAATAAACAATTAAATGAGCATGAAGCAACCCATAATGTGTTTGCAAATTCAAATAATATCCTGAATGCAAACACCCTTTTGGTAGTTTGAGTCAGTTGTCAGCCTAACACAATTAGAGTTTCAACTAGAAGTTTTGTTGATGAAAGTGCTTTTATATTTTTAGAATACTATGCGAAAAAAAAAAAAAAAAAAAAACCACAAAGAAGAAAGAATGAAAGAGCATTGCTTGTTCTGACATAAAGGACAAATCTGTTTGCAAAAACAATACAATTTTTTAAATTAAATCACCAGGCTTTCGTGTGGGTGGAATGATTAGTCCTTACTCACAATGAAAAAAAGAAATCACTGAAATTTAGGGATAATGTCTCACAATGTTTTAATTGCCAGAATGAATCAGCCAGAACTATGTTCTGTTCCATGCCCCTTCCGAGTTCCCTTGCCCACAAGAAAGACACGGGAGGCAGTGTTCGGGTAGTTACTACAATGAGGCTTTATTCTTGTATCAGCTGAAACGGAAGACGCGAAGCCCTAAAAAGGCACTGCCTATATGCATCCTAGAGTGTCGTGTTCACTTCTGATTGGCTGCTTACTCATCACCCCATATTACGCCCTGGGATGGGCAGTGGCTTGGTGCGCTTTCGCCTCTTGCACCTGCGCAGTTTAGTTGTTTACTTGTGGGAGCACCAGATGCCAGTGCCATCTTGTAATGGCGAATGTTGTCACCGCTCACCATGGCTCCTAACATCTCCCCCTTTTAATTTTATTAAGATGGAACAACCTTTTTCCTATCAAGCGCGGCACCAACTCAGTGAGGGAAAGCAGAGGCCTGATCCCCTGTGCAAAATGAGATATTGTAATGGGTTTCTTCTCTTGTCGTTGTGCAATTTTGTCAGGGAAAGGGAGCCTTCACCCTAGGGCACCACTAGGGGAGGAGGTTTCTTGGCATCAATCCTTTGTGCAATCAGGCATACTTTCGGAAAATCTATCCACACTCGTGGAACATTCCCTGTTGAGTAACCACTCGCAAACACCTCTAAATATTCAGGTACCACAGTTATTCAGGCAAGGGCTGGCTAGACTTAGACCTCTCATCGGCCCAGTGCAATGGGCTGAACCCTTGGGATGCATCGACTGAGGGTCTCAGTCATCAGTTACTTTCTTAGCATAGATAGCCAAATTTCAGGGGAAGATCTTTGTTCCAAGACTACAAGTGCTTGGGTGATAGCGACCTTGTCACATTTTTGTTGGGCTCTGAGCTTGCAGACCAACCATAACATGAACACTAATCCACAACATAGGGCTGCACCAAACAGGCCTATCCCCACCCTTTCCTTAAAGAAAGAAAAGGCAGAAGAAATTCAAGAAGAAAGTCCTTTAACGATGGAGGGATCCAGGTGGGTGGAGTTGACAAGAATAATTTCTCTGTGAAGTTGTCCAAGAAGATTACCAAAATTTTCAGACCAATTTCCTAAAAGATATAAGGACAATTTACGTGAGAGACTGGCTGCTTTTGTAAAGTTTTCATATTGAATGTTGGTAATACACAAAGCTCCGAATTTCCTTTCACAGCCAATTTATGTCAACTGAAATAAGATATCCAGTCTTTCCTCAACCAAATCTAATCTCTGATTGAGTATCATAATACTTCCTTTCAATTCTGCTGTGGAGGAAGAGTGGGTAGAAATTGCCTGGCTAACTCTTTCTGCCAAATATTGACAAATTCAGTGGTTTGTACTTGGTGAAACATGGCAATAGCTCCAACGGTAGCACCATCTGCTCCAACCATAATAGCTGTGACAATGGCTGCCGTTATATCAAAATCTCTCTTCTGTTGAAATAAAGTCAAGGTCCCAGACATCTGAATGGGGATAGGGATCCATTGTGGTATTCTGCCTATTAGGGCCTGCTTATAGACAAGAGCAGACCAGCACTGGGACATAAAGCAAGTTACATTGGTACAAGTATTAAAGGAGTGGTTGGATAAGATGAAAAGAAATGGAAGATACACACAAACTGGAGTGAGGCATTAATTTGCTCAGTATAGTTAAAGGTATAGGAGAAATTCTGTTTAGCAGAAGCGGCACCCTTTAAGAAGGCAAGGGCATAGGTTTTGGAAAAGCAGATAGGATAGCCCATCTAAATTCACTATATATACTAGGAACCCAAGCTTGGATAATCCATGAAGCGATCAAAAGCATTCTTAGGGGAACCCGCTGAGGAATCGTTGTCCACAACTCTGAGGCGTAGCATCAGGCGTTCTGGCAACCAAAACGGGTTGTCTTCTTCCTGTGGAAAAACACAAACCACTCCCCTGGATCTTATTAAAATAGGATCCGGGCCTTTCCATTGACCAGTCAAAACATCTTTCCATTTTATCATTTCTTTTGGCCTAGTTGGTTCTAGGCAAAGGAATTTGAGACAGAACAACTGAGTTGATAAAACTAGCCAGGGTTCAGAAAGAACAAAGAAGAGTGAGCTTACTCAGCAATACGCCTTTCACACATTTACATCTGGAAAATAAAAGGTACATTTACAATCATCTGTAAGCAAAAAGAGTATTAAACACTTAAATGTATATTGAAACCATTTAATTTTAAATATTTCCACATGGATATCAAATTAATTAAGAAAGGAACTATTCAAAAATTAAGAATATTGAAACATCCTTCAAAATATGCATCACAGGATCATTTGCAAGTCTATAGAATTGACATTAATTACTACCTAGACTGAGTTAATACATGAATGACATGTTAAATATAAAAATGTATTTTATAATTTAAGAAACTGTATAGGAGCTACAGTTTAAAATTTCTGGTGATTTTTAACTTATTGAAGTTTAATCTTAAGAAGTCAATTACAGGTACATCAAAGAGAAAGATACAAAGTTATATTACTATACAAAATTAACTAATTTCTCATATTTATTAATTTTTAAACATTTTAATTTATAAGGGGGAAAATTCTACCATGTTTTGCTTACTACTCAGGAAAAGACTTCTCCTGCTGCAAAGATAATTGTAACTACTTACATAGTTTTCTTTTTTTTTCCCATGAGACTCGGGTGGAGACAAACAGGACAGAGCGGGATTTGAGCATGGATAGATTGAGAGAGATGGCAGAGGGCCCCACGCGCTCTGCAGGTGAGCACCTTAGGCCTTAGCCGCTGTGAGCAGCTGTGCCACCGCCGGTTCGCTACATAGTTTTCACTAAGTAGCATCACATGTAAATAGAACTCAGATGCCCTTTGTTCTAAAAAAAAAAAAAAAATTATCAGTGTACCCAAGTGTGTTTGTACTCAGGAGAGGCCTCCCTCTCTCAGAGATGATAGTCAGGGTGGAGGGACACTTTAAGAGAGGATAAACAAGGGGGGGGGTGCTGCTGTTCATTGGCATGCAAAGGAAATAAATTAATAAGATAACAAAAAAAGATTGTCAGTAAAGGAAACAGTGAAAAGTACTCTGGAAACAAATAGAACATGTCATTCTAATAAGCTTTGTTTTCTTTTGAACATTTCAGTTTAATATTCCTTTTCCAATACTTTGAAACTTATCTGTTGAGAAACACTGAGAATTATAAATCATATAAGTATAAAATCTTAAGAAAAAAGAAAGTATTTCTAGGTTAAAGTTTTAAGGAAACTGCATATTTTGTTTATTTGGGTTTATGACATATCATATCTTGAGTCCTTTATATATTTTGGATATTAGCCCTCTATCTGATGTGTGGTTGGTAATTTATTTTTTCCATTCTGTAGCCTGCCACTTTGTGTGAATGATGGTTTCCTTTACCTTACGTAAGCTTTTCAGTTTCATGAAGTACTATTTATTAATTGTTGGTCTTTCACCAACTAATTAACACCATGTTAATGGTGTTCTGCTCCAAATATCAACCAGTTCATATCTCCCCTCCACTTTCTCTTTTATCAGGTTCAATATATCCAGTTTTATGTTGAGGTCTTTTGACAAGGATCAGCCTTAATATAGAAAGGGGTTCTGAGAGCAGGGGTGTCTGGGAACAATAAAAAAAAAAAAGGACCCAGCTTCTTTTGGATTATAGATCTAAGCTGATTACCTGTGCTCTACTTGCTATTCTATCTTTGTCCATATCCTGCTTGCTTGTATGTGTGTTTTTTTTATTTATTTTTTATTGGATTTTTAATTTGCATTTTTAATGTTATCCCCTTTCCAAGTTTCCCCCCAGAAACCTCCTATACCATCTCCCTCCCCCTGCTTCTATGGAGGTGTTCCCCCACCCACCCACTCTCTCCTGCACCCATGCCCTTAAATTCCCCTACACTGAGGCATTGAGCCTTCACAAGACCAAAGGTCTCATCTCCCATTGATGCCCAACAAGGCCATCCTCTGCTACATAATGTTGCTGGAGCCATGGAATAAGACTCTTTTCAGGAATTTAGCCCTAAAAGGAATATTTTATGTCTATATTTTTCTAAGCAAAATGTTGTATTCAATTATGAGATCTATATTAGGATACAGGATATTATAAAGGATGACCAAAGTTATCACAAAAATTTATTAATTTATCCCTAGAAGATTCTCAGTTATACATATGATTTATATAGATACAAGATCTGAAGTTATTTTTGTTCATCAGAAGTTTTGACAATATTGATACTGCTTTTCCACCACATGTAACTACTACAAATGTTTATTATATCAATGAAAGTAAATATAATCTGAGCCTCAAATTTAAAAATGTGGAATTTTTACCTTATTATTAACTTTTAAAACAAGTCTTACTTGATAGATAGAAGCTACTTTGGTACATTGTAAGTTTGCTATACTTCAGGTTGGTTGAACATACATACACACACACACACATTCAAATTCACATACACACACATACACATACCTCATATACATTATATACGTCTACATTACACATACACACACACATACACACACACATATATGTATGTATGTATATTCTTTATGGTTAAACTCAAAATCCTTCTTCTAGCTATCTGAAACACAATTGCTATATATTTTCATCCTATTATTCAATAGCAAACTAGAATTTCTTATGCTTCTTTAGCTAATTTTTAATATCCATTGGTAATATTTTCCAGATAAAAGAGTAATAAAAAATTGTGTATTGCAAATTTGAGTACATAAGCATAACATATATTTGTGTGTACCACACATAACCCTTGAAAAAGCATAAAGATCAGAGTCCTTTTTTGGTGGTAGTTGTTTTCTTGCTAGTGGAACAGGTGACCAAAAATAAATATATTCTTGAGTCAGAGGACAAGTCACTACTTAATATCCTGCTTACACATGATTTAACTTTCCTCTAACTTGAAATTAAAAACAAGTAGCAACTTGAAATATTTCATAGAGTTATAAGAAACAAACTTGGATATATAAATAAGGACTACAAATGTTCATCTAAATTACGATATAGCTCACAGAAGTCTCTTACCTATAATTAATTACTTATCTAACCCACTTAGGTTTGTCACAACAGTACATCACTAGTCTTACCTAGGTCTCCACATATTGTCACTTGAATTCACATCCATTGTGGCTCTGTAATCTAAATCAACAGTCGCCTTAACTCCTCAGCCCACCTTAGCTTGGTAAAGCTATATTCCCACTCAGTCAAGGTGCAGCTAGAAGCTCATCAAATAAAAGTTTTATTCCTGCTATTATTTTATCAGTGATCTTCTTCAACATAAAAATAGCAATGACAACATTTGGAGTTCTTATAATAACGAATTGCTATTTTGCACATATGTTTATCTCAGATAAAACCATGTGTGTATAAATTTATAGTTTACAGAATATAATATTCAGAGAAATTGACTATTATTTCAGACACACAGAAAAAAATTCTCTACCAATTTCTTCCAAGGGCATAAAGCTAAACATTAGATATAAACTACCAGATAAAGCTTTTTATTCTTTAAAGCAATAATACTGTTCTACTTTTGAAGCATGGACAGAGAAAATAAATTCATACACAGTGACTGTTGATAGATAGTCATATAGATTTTTCATAGCACAATAAAGTAATTACTTAGTTCATATTACAAAGACTGTTGGAATAATTTTCAGGCTGAACTAAGCATACAATAAAGAGAGAATATATTAAGCAATCACTGGCTTGTGTCTACAAGTCAATGAATCTCCACACATTCTGTGCTAGAACAGTTTATACAAGCTGTCTTAGCAGATACACATACAAGTATCTAGCCTAGCTTTAATATTTTATGTTTTACTACCTCTAGCCGTGTGCATACCAAGCATCTTTCCTCAGCTTTAGGCTGAGTTAAACCAATTTTAAATCATGACCCCATGATTCTGTGCCAGGGAGAGTAAGACAGGAAGGAGGACAGCAGCTACTGCATTTATATCTTAATATCAAACACTTCCTTATTATAAAATAATCATATGGAACTTTTTTTAAAAAGAAGGCCAATATTATAAGGATCTACTTGGGTATTTCATGGACAATACAACAACTATACCAAGTGAGTATTTAATACATTGTGCCTACAAAATGAAAACTTCTGGAAAGAGCATAGAGAAGACTCTCAAGTTCTAAACTGAGAAGAGGAATCAAATTGCTAAGCAGACTATCCAAGGAGCAGTGGATTAGAGAGAGATGGTGGCAAAATGCTGTGCTTGGTGTGAGTTTTCTCATAAGGGACACATTTTAACTTCCTACTCTCATCACAGAAGAATGTTTCTAAGACATATTGGCATCCTCAACCTTACAGGTACATGTAGTAACGGTGAGGTGTGTATGACATCTTTGAACTTAAAAGTGAGGGACTGATATTTTGTATGTGTTTCAATCATCTATGTTTCATATGTTACTTTTATTTTTATTTAAACTTTTTAAAGGAAGTACACTATGGTTCTGCATGATGTTTGTACCATCCACCAGAGAGAGATAAGTTCCATTATTTCCCTGTTCAACAATTTAGTTTCTAATAATAATGTCAAGTCAGAAAGGCATAAGGAGTGCCTTGGTAAGCCCTTTCACTATACCTTTAGTCTGTACAGAGATATGTGGTTTTGATTTATATTTTTCAAGGCTGTGAGGCAAGGACTTCCAAATCTCATTATCTAGAAGGAAGAATGCCAGGTAAGAAATTGTTGTTTCCATTGCCCAATTTTGGTAGAAAACAAATGATAATAGCCTGAGGTGTCCGAAAATTATTCCACTGTGCATCATTATTTCACAGACAATTCATTGTTATGTTGATTCCTTGCAGCTTGGGTGATGGCATGGACCCCAGGGCCCCATTATCTGTCAGTGTTCTCCCAGTGGAGACATGGAAAGCAGTGGCCCTCCAGCAATGCTTTTCATATTGATACAGTGTCTACATACTGTATACAGGGTGTTCTCAGAAATCCGAAGGGTTTAGATTTGTTTTGTCTTTTTCTTCTCTCAGTATCATGGAATTTTAAAAAGATGAAGGCAAGAGGTTCCATAACTCCCATGTTCTGAGTCACAGATCATGTCATCCTGATTGATTCTTGGATGCCTCCTGCATCCCAAATCTCTGACACATCCTGGAGGTGCTTCCTCTCGTCCCCCACATCCCAACTCCTCCAGTTGCAGATTTCTCTTCATTCTCATGGCATCTGGCCATCTCACCTGTCCCTCCCCACACCTGATGCTGAACATCCCAATTTCCCTCCCCCTCCCCTCTCTGTTTCAGTTTCCTACTTCATCTGCCTCCTATGAATATTTTATTCCCCCTTCTAAGTGAGATTGAAGTATCCTCACTTGGGCCTTCCTTCTGGTTTAGTTCTTTTTGGCTCTGTGGAGTGTGCCATATGTATCCTGTGTTTTGTGCCAAATATCCACTTATATGTGAGTATATACCATGCATGTCCTTTTGTGTCTGTGTTACCTCACTCAGGATGATATTCTCAAATTCCATCCATTGGCCTGCAAAATTCATGATGTCATTGTCTTTAATACCTGAATTTCATTGTGTAGCTTTACCACATTTTCTTTATCCATTCTTTAGTTGAGGGACTTGTAGGTTGTTTCCTGTTGGGGACCGACTTTTAGCAGAAAGCGGCTATCAGCTTTGCAGCCATCTTGAGCCATATACCCTGACATGAGACTTGAATTACAATAGCCTACAACAGCTGAGAACACTCCGATAATCTTGGTTTAGATACCTTGAGATTAAAGGCGCCTGAGATTAAAGGTGTATGAGATTAAAGGTGTGTGACTTAAGAGTATGACTTAGAAGTATAGAGATCAGAGTTAGAAACAAGACCTAAGAGCATGATTAAAGGTGTAACTTAGAGGCGTGGCTTAAAGTCAGACTATAGAAGAGAGAACCAGACATCAGACTATAGAGGGAGAGTCAGACAGGAGACACTTAGAGGAAGAGAGACTGAAGAATAAACGGGATTGAATCACACCCTGTCTGGTCTCTATTCTTTGAGTCTGCCCTCACCCTCGCTCTTGCTGAACCCCAACCCGCAGACCGGAGCAGCAGCTTGGGCCAGGATACAGTGGCTGCCCAAACGTGGGTCAGCCCGGGCCTCAACATTTTGCCTGGGCTTCAACGTTTTTTGGCCGTCCCAACGTGGGGCTAGTGTGGACCCCAACATTATTTTGGCGCCCGAACAGGGACTTGAGCTTGGGCCTCAACATTATTTTGGCGCCCGAACAGGGACTCGAGCTTGGGCCTCAACAGTTTCCAGTTTCTGCTAGAATAAAGCTGCTATGAACATGTTTGAGCAAGTGTTCCTGTGGTATAGTGGAACATCTTGAGGGTATATGCTCAGAAGTGGTATAGCTGTGTCTTGAGGTAGAACTATTCCTAATTTTCTGAGGAACTGTCAAATTTATTTCCAAAGTGGTTATACAAGTTTTCACTCCTACCAATCAGGAATATTCTCCTTGCTCCACATCCTTGATAGCATGTGCTATCATTTTTCTTTTGATCTTAACCATTCATTCTGACTGGTGTCAGATAGAATCTCAGAGTTATATTGATTTACATTTCTCTGATGACTAAGGAATTTGAACATTTTTTTCTTCTCTTTTTTCTTTTCTTGTATTAGATATTTTCTTTATTTACATTTCAAATGTGATCTCCTTTTCTGGTTTCCTCTCCAGAAGCCCCCTATAAAATCCCCCCTCTCCCTGCTTTTATGAGGGTGCTCCCCCACCCACCCAGCCAATCCTGCCTCCCCACCCTGGCATTCCCGTACACTGGGGCATCAAGTATATACAGGACCAATGGCTTCTGCTCTCATTGATGCCCAACAAGGCCATCTTATATTACGTATGCAGCTGGAGCCATGGGTCACTCCATGTGTACTCTTTTCTTTAAGTGCTTCTCAGGCAGTTGAGGTTCCTCTGTTGAGAATTCTCTGTTTAATTCTGCATCCCATATTTAATTGGGTTATTTGGGTTCTTTGTGTCTAGCTTTTTAAGTTCTGTATTTTTGGATATTAGCCCTCTGTCAGATGAAGGATTGATGAGGATCATTTCTCGATCTGTAGGCTTTCATTTTGTCGTATTGACAGTTTCCTTTGCCTGACAGAATTTTTTCAGTTTCATTTATCTATTGTTTATCTTAAAGCCTGAGGCATTGGTGTTCTGTTCAGGAGGTTATCCCACTTTTTGTTCTATTAGATTTAGTGTATCTGGAATTATTTTGAGGTTTTTAATCCACTTGGACCCGAGTTTTGTGCAGGGTGATTGATATGGGTCTATTTGCATTCTTCTACAAGCAGACAGCCAGGAAGATCAGAACCATTTGTGAAGTATAAGGAATTTAGTTCAGGATCTTTGATTCAATTTCATTGATCAACCTGTCTAAGACTATGTCAATATCATTCAATTTTTATTACTATTGCTCTGTAGTACAGCTTGAGGTTAGGGATGATGATAACTTCTGAAAATTCTTGTATTATTCAGGATTGTTTTAGCTCTCCTGAGTTTTTTGTTTTCACTGTGAACTTGAGAATTGCTCTGTCAATGTCCATAAAGAATTTTTCTGGAATTGTGATGAGAACTGCATTGAATCTGTAGATCACTTTTGGTAAGATGGCCATTTTCACTGTTATTCTGACCAATCCATGAGCACTGGAGATCTTTCCATCTTCTTATATCTTCCTTAATTTTTCTTTAGTGACTTGACATTCTTGTCATATAGGCTTTTCACTTGGGTTAGTACTATACCAAGATATTTTATATTATCTGTGGCTATTGTGAAGGGTGTTGTTTCCCTAATTTCTTTCTCAGTCAATTTATCATAAGTATAAAGGACAGCTACTGATTTTTTTGAGTTAATTTTACGTCCAACCACTTTGCTGAAAGTGTTGTCAGCTATAGTTTTCTGGTTGAATTTTTGAGGTCACTTTTGAATACGATCATATTAACCACAAATAGTGATACTTTGACTCCTCCTTTTCCAATATATATCACCTTGCTCTCCTTTAGTTGACTCATTGCTCTAGCTAGAACTTCAAGTACTGTATTGAATAGACAGGGAGAGAGTGGGAAACCTTGCATTGGTCCCCCCCCCAATTTTAGTGGGGTTGCTTCAAGTTTCTCTCCATAGAATTTGATGGTGGCTATTAGTTTGTTGTATATTGCTTTTTATTATGTGTATTTATGTGCCTTGTATCCTTGATCTAAGTCTTTTAACATGAAGGGGAGTTGGATTTTACCAAACGCTTTTTCAGAATATAATGAAATGAACATGTGTTTTTACTTTCTTTCTGTATTTTTATATGGTGGATAACATTGATGGATTTTTTCATATATTGAATTTTCCCTGCATCCTTGGGATGAAGACTACTTGATCATGTTGGATGATGTGTTCCTGGGTTTGGTTTGTGAGCACTTTAGTCAGTATCTTAGTATCAATATTCATAAGACAAGCTGATATTAAATTCTCTTTTTTGTTGAATTTTTGTGTGGTTTAACTATTGGGGTGACTATAGCTCCATAAAATAAGTTTGGAAGTGTTGATTCTGTTTCTGTATTGTAAAATAATTTGAGGAGTATTGGTATTACCTCTTGTTTTAGAATCTGGCTGTATTCTGCAATAAAACTATTTGGCTCTGGGCCTTTTTGAAGAATTTTAATGACTGCTTCTATTTTAGTAGGCATAATAGGGTTGTTTAAGTAGTTTAACTGATCTTGACTTAGCTATGGTAAGTATGATCTATGTACAAAGTCATTCATTTAATTGAGATTTTTCCAATTATGTGGAGTACAGGCATGTTAAGTTAGATCTAATGATTCTTTGAATTTCCTTAGTGTCTCTTGTTATGTTTCCTATTTTATTTCTGATTTTGTTTATTTGGATACTGTCTCTCTGTATTTTAGTTAGTTTGACAAGGGTTTTTCTATATTATTGATATTCTTGATGGAGAAACTTTCATTGATGATTTGTTTCTATTGTTCTGATTGATTTCAGCTCTAATTTTGATCATTTTCTACTTTCTACTCTTCTTTAGTGTGCTTGCTTTTATTCTAGATCTTTGAAATATGCTTTTAAATTGTAGATGTGAGAACTTTCTAATTTTTTATGGAAGGGTTTAGTGCTATGAACTTTCCTCTTACCACTGCTTTCATTGAATTCTAGAAAGTTTTTAATTTCCTTTCATATTTCTTCCCTGACACAGAGATCGTTAAGTAGAGAGCGTTTCAGTTTCCAGGACTGAGTAGGGCTTCTGTTGTTTTCATTATTGTTGAAGTCCAGCTTTAATCCACGGTGGTCTCACAAGATACAACATAATATTTCAAGTTTCTTGTATTTTTTGAGGCTTGCTTGTTATGGTTTGATTCATAATGTCAGTTAGTATCATTATTTTTCTGTTAAATTTTGTCTGGATGACCTGTCAATTAGTGAGAGTTAGGTGTTGAAATCTCCTACTATTAATGCAGGGTTTTGGTGTGTGATTTACATCTTAGTAATATTTCTTTTACAAATGTGGGTGTCCCTGTTTTGGATCATAGATGTTCAAACTTGAAATATCATCTTGGTAGATGTTTTTCCTTTTATGAGTATGAAGTGTCCTTCACTGTCTCTTTTGTTTAATTTTGGTTCAACATCTATTTTATTAAATAGTATAATGACTACCTTGGAATACTTATTGAGTTTATTTGCTTGAAAAACTTTTTTTATCCCTACTCTGAGGTAATGTCTGTCTTCATTGCTATAGTGTGTTTCTTGAATGCTGCAGAGTGATGGATCCTGTTTTCACATCCATTTTGTTACCCTGAGTCTTTTAATTGAGAAATTGGGTCCATTGATGTTCAAAGATATAATGACCAATGCTGTTCACTTCCTGTTACATTCATGTTGGTTCTCTCTCTCTCTCTCTCTCTCTCTCTCTCTCTCTCTCTCTCTCTCTCTCTCTGTGTGTGTGTGTGTGTGTGTGTGTGCTTTTTTTGTTTTTGATGATATGGAATTTCTTACTTCCTGATTTTCTTGGATGTGGTTATTCTCCTTTGGTTGGATATTTCCTTCTAGTATTTTCTGTAGGGCTGGCTGTATGGATAGATATCATTTGAATTTGAATTTCTAAAAAAATTTCTTCATCTATGATGATTGAGAATTTTGCTGGGTATGGGTCCATGTTGGTGTCTATTGTTGCAGCCCAAGCTGCCCCATGTTTGGGGGCCAGAAATGTTGAGAACTGCACTACCCCATGTTTGGGGGCCAAAATGTCTTGGACCGTTCTGTCATTGTTGGGACCCACACTGCCAAAAGCCTTGGGGGCTAAATTGTTAGAGCCCACACTGCCCCAAGCTACTTCAGTATGCGAGTTGGGGTTCAGCAAGAGAGAGAGTGAGGACAGATGTGAAGAATGGAGACCAGACAGAGTATGATTCAATCCCATTTATGCTTTAGTCTCTCTTCTTAGTCCAAGTCCCGAGTCTTGAGTTCCTAGTCCCTAGTTCCTAGTCCCTAGTGTCTCCAAGTTCCAAGCTTCTTTCCAAGGTCCCTTCCAAGTGCTAAATGCCTAATGTGTAATAATAATTGCCTGTCTCAAGTCTCAAGAGCCTACTGTCTAATGCCTAGTTGCTTTCTTCTGACTCAAGTGCCTAATGCCTAATAATCATAATTTCTTCTGTCTGCCTTTTATATGTCTCACTTCTAAGCACACCTTTAGGTCACTCCTTTAAGTCATGTCCTTAGGTCTTCTCTCTAAATCTGATCTCTAAGTCCTGCCCTTAAGTCACACACCTTTAAGTCTCACACTCCCAAGGGAAAATCCTGGGTATCTAAAGCAAGATATTATCAGAGTGTGCTCAGCTGTTGTAGGCTATTGTAATCAAGTCTTTTGTCAGGGTATATGGCTCAAGATGGCTGCAAGGATGATAGCCGCCTTTTTTCGGCTACCCACAGTCTATGATTTTTTTTTTTTTTAGAAGATGCAAGATATCTGTCCAGATCCTTCTAGCTTTTAGAGTCTCTGTTGAGTAATCAGGTATAATTCTGATAACACTGCCTTTGTATATTATCTGGCATTTTTACCTTGCTGCTCTTAATATTCTTTCTTTGTTCTGTGGAATTTGTGTTTTATTATTATGTAACAGGAGGATTTTCTTTCTTTCTTTCCTTTTTTTTCCCATAAGCTTCTGATATGTTTATAAGCATCTCTTTCTTGAGGTTGTGAAAGTTTCCATCTATGATTAGATTGAAAATATTTTCTGAACCTTGGAGCTGGGTTTTTTACTTTCTTCTATTCCTACTATTATTAGATTAAGTCTTTTTATGGTAGCCAAGAATTCCTGCATGTTTTACGTCAGGGATTTTTTAGATTTAACATGTTTTTGATTTATGAATCAATTTATTCTATTTTTGTTGAATTTGTGAATAATGTCAAAAAATTTTTTTTCATTTTTTATTGGCTATTTTATTTACACTTCAGATGCCATCCCCTTTCCCTATTCCCACCCCCTTAGAAAACCCCTATCCCATGCCCCCTTTTCAAAATTTATTTTTATTTGATTATACAACAAATTTCTATTAGAAAAGAATTAAGAGGGAAACTGGGATTTCATATGAAATTAAAGATATAGAACAAATAAAAAGGAGAAATAACACAAATTACAGCTTTTAATTATTTACCTATTCTTACCTTTTTAAAATAAAACCCACAATTATGTGTGTACCTGTCCAATGTTAAGAACAAACACCAGAAAGTGTCTATGTGTGATAAGAATGAGTTTTCATGTAGTACCTAATAGAAGTTGTTGAATTCTCTGACTTTTTATGTCCTATCACCTGGTACTGTGACTCAATTTAGCTTGAATAATACTCCATCTTGATTTAGATTTAGGTCATTTTAGGAAATTCTTTCAAGCAATAGTTGGAGTAGGAACTTACTCTAGGTCAACAGATAAGTGTTGCTATAAAATATGAAACCTTTTTCAATATTACTTAGTGAAACTGTAATAATATTGTAGTAAACTAAGTCACTTTTGGTCAGCAAGACAGGTAATGAGAGGGCTTTTAAAAGATTTATTTGGAGGACATAGGTTTGTGGGCATGTGCAAGCAGTTGCTGTTCGGTAAATGCCATGGGTCCATAGGTAATATGAAGTGACAGAAAATGAATAAAATTTACACTGCTTAGAAAAATGTTTTGTTGAGGAGCAGACCTTGGCTCCTCCCCCAGTCCCACAATATTCAGAGGAAGCTCCCAGATGCTATAACAAATCCAGGATCACAGAATTTCAGGATCCCAGAAGCAACTTGACTCCCAGTAATTCTGACACACCTAGGAGCTCAGGATCACAGAGACAGTTGGACTCTGAGAAATTCTGGCACATCCAGGATCACAGGAGGGACAGGCTCCAGTTAAAGACAGCAAGGGCAGGTAGCACTAGAGATGACCAGAGAAAGGCAAGGACAAGAACAGAAGCAATAAAATCCAAAGCTATTTGCCATCATCAGAACCCGGTTCTCCCACCACAGCAAGTCCTGGATACCCCATCACCCTGAAAAAGCAAGATTTGGATTTAAAATAATTTCTCATGATGGTGACAAAGGACTTTAAGGACATAAATAACTCCCTTAAAGAAATACAGGAGAACACAGGTAAACAGGTAGAAACCCTTAAAGAGAAAACACAAAAAATTTATAAAGAGTTACAGGACCACTCTGGAAATCAATCTGGATGTTCCTCAGAAAATTGGAAATAGTATTACCTGAGGACCCAGCTATACCACTCCTGAGCATATACCCAAAAGGTTCTCCAACACATAATAAGGACATGTGTTCCACTATGTTCATAGCAAGCTTATATATAATAGCCAGAAGCTGGAAAGAACCCAGATGTCCTTCAACAGAGGAATGGATACAGAAAATGTGGTACATTTACACAGTGAAGTATTACTCAGCTATTAAAAACAATGAACCCATGGCATTTTTAGGCAAATGGATGGGACTAGAAAATATCATCCTGAGTGAGGTAACCCAATCACAAAAGAACACCCGTGGTATACATTCACTGATAAGTGGATATCAGCCCAAATTTTGAGAATACCTGAGATACAATTCACAGAGCACATGAAGCTCAAGAAGGAGCAAGAATAAAGTGTGGTTGCTTCAGTCCTTCTAAGAAACAGGAACAAAATACTCATGGTAATAAATATGGAGACAAAATGTGGAGCAAAGATTGAAGGAAAGGCCATCCAAAGACTGCCTCACCTGGGGAGCCATCCCATATACAGTCACCAAACCCAGACAATATTGTGGATGCCAAGAAGTGCTTGCTGACAGGAGTCTGATATAGATGTCTTCTGAGAGGTTCTGACAAGGCCTGACAAATACAGAGGTGGATGTGCTCAGCCAACTATTGGACTGAGCATGAGGTCTTCAATGAGGTCCCCAATGGAGGAGTTGCAGAAAGAACTGAAGGAGCTGAAGCAATTTGCAACCCTATAGAAAGAACAACAGTATCAACCAACCAGACCCCCTACCCAAGAACTCCCAGGAACTAAGCCACCAAACAAGGAGTACACATAAAGTGACCCATGGCTCCAGCTGCATATGTAGAAGAGGATGGCCTTGTTGGACATCAAGGGGAGGAGAGGGCCTTGGTCTTGTGAACACTTGATGCCCCAGTGTAGGGGAATTCAAGGGCAAGGAGGCAGGAGTGGGTGGGTGGGTAGGGGAACAGCCTCATAAAAGTAGGAGATGGGTGATGGGATAGGAGGTTTCTGGGGTGGGAACCTGAAAAGGGATAACATTTGAAATTTAAATAAAGAAATATCCAATAAAAAAACTCCCCGCCATCTCTCTCTCTCTCTCTCTCTCTCTCTCTCTCTCTCTCTCTCTCACACACACACACACACACACACACACACATACACCAAGAATTACAGGAAAATACAACCAAGTAGGTGAAGGAATTAAACAAAACCATCCAGGATCTAAAAGTGGAAATAGAAAAAAATAAAGAAATCACAAAGGGAGACAACTCTGGAGATAGAAAACCTAGGAAAGAGATCAGAAGTCATAGATGCAAGTACCAGCAACAGAATGCAAGAGATAAAAGAGAGAATTTCAGGTGCAGAAGTTATAATAGAAAACACTGACACAAGAGTCAAAGAAAATGCAAAATGTAAAAATCTTCTAACCCAAAACATCCAGGAAATCCAGGACACAATAAGAAGACCAAACGTAAGGATAGTAGGTATAGATCAGAGTGATATTTCCAAATTAAAGGAATATCTTGAACAAAATTATAGAAGAAAACTTTCCTAACCTAAAGAAAGAAATGCCAATGAACATATGAGAAGCCTACAAAACTCCAAATAGACTGGACCAAAAAAAAAAAAAAAAATTCCTCCTGTCACATAATAGTCAAAATAACAAATACACAAAACAAATACAAATGTTAAAAGCAATAATGAAAAAATGTCAAGTAACATATAAAGGCAGAACTATCAGATTACACAAGACTTCTCACCAGAGAATATAAAAGCCAGAAGATCCAGGACAGATGTCATACAGACACTAAGAGAACATGAATACCAGTCTAAGCTATTCTTCCCAGCAAAACTCTCAGTTACTATAGATAGAGAAACAAAGATCTTCCATGACAAAAACAAATTTAAACAACAACTTTAAACAAATCAAGCCCTACAAAGAATGATAGATGGAAAACTCCAACATAAGGAAAGAAACTACACAATAGAAAAAGCAAAAAATTTTATTTCAACAAACGGAAAAGAAGATAGCCACACAGAAATAATTCTACCTCTAACAACAAAAATAACAGGAAGCAATAATTTATTTTTCTTAATATCTCTTAACATCAATGGACTCAATTCCCTAATAAAAAGACATAGACTAACACATAGACTAACAGACTGGATATCTTAACAGGACCCAGCATTTTGATGCATACAGAAAATGTGCCCCAGTGACAAAGACAGACACTACCTCAAAGTAAAATTGTGGAAGAAAATTTTCCAAGCAAATGGTCCCAAGAAACAAGATAATGTAGCCATTCTAATATCAAACAAAATCGACTTTCAACTAAAAGTTATTAAAAAAAAAAAAAAAAGGACTCTTCATAATCCCCAAAGGAAAAATCTAACAAGATGAACTGTTAATTCAGAACATATATGCTCCAAATGCAAGGGCACTCACATTCAAAAAAGACACTTTACTAAAGCTCAAAGTACAAATTCCAGCTCACATGATAGTAGTGGGAGACTCCAACACCCCACTCTCAGCAACACACAGATCATGGAAACAGAATCTATACAGAGTCACAGTAAAACTAATAGAAGTTATGAACCAAATGGATTTAAAAAGATGTCTATAGAACATTTCATCCTAAAACAAAAGAATATACCTTCTTCTTAGCTACGTTCTCCAAAACTGATCATATAATTGGTCACAAAACAGGCCTCAACAGATACAAGAAGATTGGAATTATACCATGCATCCTATCAGATGATCACGGACATAGGCTGGTCTTCAATAACAACAAAAACAAGAGAAATCTTACATACACATGGAAAATAAACAATGCTCTACTCAATGATAACTTGGTCAAGAAATAAAAAAAGAAAGAAAGAAAAAACTTTTTAGAATTTAATGAAAATGAAGGCACAACATACCCAAACTTATGGGACGCAATGAACATAGTGCAAAGAGGAAAACTGATAGCTCTAAGTGCCTCCAAAAAGAAACTGGAGAGAGCACACACTATCAGCTTGACAATACACCTGAAAGCTCTAGATTAAAAAGAAGCAAATGCATCTAAGATGAGTAGACAGCAGGAAATAATCAAACTCAGGACTGAAATCAACCAAGTAAAAACAAAAAGAACTATAAGAAGAATCAACAAAACCAGGAACTGATTCTTCTAGAAAATCAACAAGGTAGATAAACCCTTAGCTAGACTAACCAGAGAGCATAGAGTCAGTATCCAAATTAACAAAATCAGAAAAGAAAAGAGAGACATAACAACAGAAACCAAGGAAACTAAAAAATCACAGATCCTAGTACAAAAGCCTATACAAAAAAAAAAAAAAAAAAAAAAAAAAAAAAGAAAAATCTGGATGAAATGAACAATTTTATAGACAGAAACCAGGTATCAAAGTTAAATTAGGATTAGATAAACCATTTAAACAGTTCCATAATCCCTAAAGAAATAGAAGCATTCATTAAAAGTTTCCCAAACAAAAAAAAGGCCAGGACCAGATGGTTTTAGTGCAGAGTTTTATCAGACCTTCAAAGAACACCTAATATCAATTCTCTTCAAAGGATTCCACAAAATAGAAACAGAAGGAATACTACCCAATTCATTCTATGAAACCACAATTATGCTTATACCTAAACCACACAAAGACCCAACAAAGAAAGAGATCTTCAGACCAATTTTTCTTATGCATATTGATTTAAAAAACTCAATAAAATTCTTACATACTGAATCCAAGAACACATCAAAACAATCATCCATCATGGAAGCAGGGAGAGGGGGATGGAATAGGAGGATTCTGGGAGAGAAACTGGGAAAGAGGATGATATTTGAAATGTAAATAAATAAAAAATCTACCAAAAAGAGAAAAAAAGAAAAAAATGTTTTGTTGATTGAGTGAATTCCAATATAATAAAGTATTAACAGTATTTTATGGTTTTTAATTTTATATAGAAGATCATAGCTGAATTTCAAATAAATACTCTTAAACTCATAAATAATTGGAATTTGCATAGGAGATAGGCTAAATAACTAATTTAGTTACAATTTTTTGCAGATAAGCATGAGAGTACTCATATATATGTGTGTAACACAGTGGAAGTCAGAAAAAGCTTATAGTTATTTTTTGACTTTTTGTTGCCAGTCTTTTGTGTAGCCACAATATAGTATTTGATATTAGCTGCCACTGATGTTCTGCATTTGTTTCTTCCTCCTCCTCCTCCTCTTCTTCCTCATCCTCTTCTTCCTCATCCTCTTCTTATTTTTCTCCTTCACATTTCCCATTTCCTACTAATCTGATGAACTCTTATACTTTTAAGCCTTAAGAGAGCCTATTATATCAGGCTTGGTTAGGTCCTGCGCAGTGTGTCTTCCTAGTCTTGTAACTTTAAAATAGACCTGACACTATTACTGAGGCTATTGGAGCGCTCATAAAATGAGACCTATCATGACCGCCCTCGGAAAGACCCAACAAGCAGCTCAAATAGTCAGATGTAGATATTTGCACCTAACGAACGGACAGAAGCTGCTGACCCCTGCGACTGAATTAGGGAAAGGCTGAAAGAAGTTGAGGAGGAGGGCAACCCTGTAGGAGGACCAGCAGTCTCAATTAACCTGAACCCCTGAGATCTCTCAGATACTGTAACACCGACCAGTCGGTAGTATACACCAGCTGAAATGAGGCCCCCAACACATACACAGCAGAGGATTCCCAGGTCTGGGTTCAGTCAGAGATGATACGCATAACCCTAAGAGACTGGAGGCCCTAGAAAGCTTAGAGGTTTGATGGGGTGGGGGTGGAAGGTAGGGACATCCTCGTGGAGACAGGAGAGCGGGGAGGAGGTATTGGATGTGGAACAGTCAGAGTGTGTACTGGGAGGGGAATAAAATCTGGAGTTTTAAATAAATAAATAAATAAATAAATAAGAAATAGTTAACTATTAATTTACCCGTATTCTACATGCAACATATGTCCTTACATTTATTATATCCTATTCATCTGCATATCCCCAATTCTAAGAAGTTTACATGAATTCCTTACTGGATGCCTAGAATTTGGATGTAGAAGTAAATATGTCTGTATGACATTTTAATATATACAATTCAAAATTTTCTTCCTTTTTCTACAAAGTTATAGGGTAAAATCTTCCACAACATGTGAAGTGAAATTTAAAATGGACATACATTTTTTTACCAGATCATAATTTATGATATAATAGTGGGGATTGAGTAATTATCCTTTCAGCTTAATTATATCTCTCTTCACTGTGCTATTGAATTCATCTCCTGAATTAAATTCACTATTACTTGCCCAACTTATTGCAATCTTGTCATTTCCATCCGCAGTGTGTTCTCTGAAACAGAATAAATCTGTTTAGGAGGATGGATTATAATTTTCAATTGTCATAGTTCCATTCATTTATTCTACATATCCAACAGGCATTGCCTTCTATATTTTGACAGCTTCAGTTCCACTGAAATATTCATAATGCTCCCAGCCTCGAGCAGTATATTCTTTAGAAGCTTCTGTAAATCCAGAATACATCAAGAGGATAAGGCATTTCAAGTTATTTCAACTACTTTGCATTGAACAAAAAACACTGTTTATCAAATTAAAGGGAGGTTGTCAGAGGCAAAATAGAACAACGGGGTTCTCTGAAGAAAAATATAACTAATATTTCATCTTTAGAATAACATTTTATGAAATTTTTATTCTTATAATTTTCATGAAGGAAAGAAAATATAGCTAGTTTATTGAAGTCCAAGAGAACTATATTAACCTTCTAATATACTTAATTTCTTGCAAAATAAATTCATCTTGACTCTTTTGATTGTATTTTATTTGACATGCTGAGCATTTTCAATGCTTAAGGCATAGAAGGTAGACAGCACATTCCTCTTCACTCATGCAGTCTATAAAAATCAGTTAATTCAAATCATATGTCTTTTCAACATTCAAAGGACATAATAAATTTTTATTACTATTTTTGGGAGTCATCTGAACATCTATATATTTATAAGGATATTTGTCCTTATAAAAATATAAAATGCCATTTACATCAATTAAATTAAGCAGCTGAAATTTTACAGTATTCTCAAATAACAGATAATTCTGTCACAAGTCTATGGCTACTAGAAGAATGTAAAATATCCCTGGCAGAAACAAATGATAATATATTATTTACAAAGGCAGTAGTTTTGAATATACCATAATTTGCTTATGTTTTGGCATCTAATCCCCACAGGACAGCAGAGTAATTTTTTGTTCATCAGATAAAGCATACACCCCCTGTGTATGGTCCCACAGGAAGAAAGCTGATTTTTATCCAATTAAACATTTAATGCCAATCTGCAAATGTACCTTTTCCTCTTTGGTAAGAGATGGGTATGCTGACACTGCTTGAATGTCAGCTTTAGTATATAATTCTCTTTAGTATATAAGCAGAAAGTCATCTTTTCCCTGTAGATGTGCTACTTTAATCTTTCGCTAATATTTATAAGCCTTAGAAAGAGAGCTCACCACAGAATTCCTCAGTGCCTCTTGCTTACAGGATTATGCTGAAATGAAATACATTCATGCACAATTGAGCTTTCAGATTTGCATACTCCATTATATTTTAAAAGTTTTCTTTATTTTATGTGTATGAGTGTTTTGTGTACATGTGTATATGTATACCTTGTGTATGACTGGTAATAGAAAATTAGATGAGAGTGTCCGATCCTCTGAAATTAGAGTTATGAACAGTTGTAAACCTCCACATGGGAACTGAGAACTGAGCTTGGGACCTCTGCAGGAGCACTAATTGCTTTTACCTGAGATACTGCTCTAGTTCCTTTCTCATTTTATATGAAAACAAGATATTCTCCTACAGTATACCATTGTACCCTATTCCTATTTCATTATTTTTTTAATTCAAGTAGAATTATTAATATCTACAAGGGGAGGAAGATTAAATTTGAATATTTACATATAATATAAATATAAACTACACTTTGTAATAAACTAAAACCTTTTACTCTCAGTAACAGAATGGACCATATTTATAAAACTTCCTTGGGAGCTTGATAAATATAACTTTTGGCCCTGGTCACAGACACAATATATTAAATAGAGTGAAGCTGGAAATTTTTAGCCAACCATGAAGATAATTTTCTTCATGCTAAAATTTTAAAACATGGAGTATAATGTTTTTAAATAATTCAACTGACCGTAGACAAAACATAAAGATAATGTTTGATAAATATTAGAAATAAAGAAAGTAATCACACTGACTACTGAAAAGAAAATCCAAATTTGTGGGGCAGAGGCCTGTGAAAGGATAGCTTGGTTCCTGGTCCAGCACAGGCCTCAAACTCCAGACCCTAATGGGACACAGTAGGTGTTTGGCCATGCTCCCAGACCCTGGCTCCTGACACGAGGCCTCCCTCCCACCGACCCCCCAGACTTCCATTGACAGTGCCTTTCAGTCACATAGGGCACCACCCCTACCAGCGACTCCATAGGTAGAGGGCATGGCTACAGGCCTTGGGGCCTCAAGAGATTTACATACTATGACCTGAAGGCCAGAGGTCATAGCCAATTAAGTATTCCTTCCCAGACCCTCCTCCCTCCTTCCTCCCTATTTAACTCAGGTCTGCCCTGAGTTTTGGGTGGTACAGCCAGATTCATCTATCACCTGCCATGACAATAAATCTTTTATTTTTTTAAAACGAGTATTTAACAATATTTATTCAGTTTTCTCACATTCATGTAATTTTAATTTTTTTTTCTTTTTTTTAAAATTGGGTATTATATTTATATTTCAGATTTTATCCCCTTGCCCCACTTCCCACCACCACCCAGAAACCTCGTA
The DNA here is from genome assembly GCF_011762505.2 of Arvicanthis niloticus. NCBI lineage: Eukaryota > Metazoa > Chordata > Mammalia > Rodentia > Muridae > Arvicanthis > Arvicanthis niloticus. The sequence goes on along the minus strand of NC_047674.1, from coordinate 9,195,647 downwards.
TCCCCTCCCCCTTCTCATGCTTCTGTGCCCCCACCTACCCCCCACTCCCACTGCCCTCTCCCCACCCTCACATTCCCACACACACACATTCTGTGTTCGTCCTTCATGGGACCAAGAATCTCCTCTGCCACCTTTTCCCAAAAAGGCCATCCTCTCCTACATATACAGCTGGAGTCATGGGTCCCTCCCTATGTGCTCCCAGGCTGGTGATTTAGACCCTGGAGAGCTCTGGTTGGTTGGTATTGTTGCTCTCCTCATGGGGTCATAAACCCTTTCTGCTCCTTCAGTCTTCTCTCTAACTTCTCCATTGGGAAACCCTTGATCATATAAAACCATAGACTTCTAGTGTCTTTGGCGTCCTGCCATGGGGAACCGTAGAGAAGGTCTTTAACTAATGGGCTGTTGCTGCTGCATAATCTCTTGCCTAAGGATTTCTCTATGTTCCTGCGGAGCTAGCCGACCCAGCGGCCCAGTCAAGCAAGTGCGAGTAAGCTCAGCGACAATCCACAAGCGACTGTAAGAGTCTCTTTCCAGCGGGGGCGCTGTTCGGGCTTTCCCCCCTTGTTTCTCTCGGCTGTGGGCCAGCCTGGTATGCCCCAGCATCTCTGTTCTTCCATGGTCCCCAGTGGTGTCCCAAGTGACTTCTTAGCCCAGCTTCTGCCTGACACTGAGTGGAAGAGGCTCAGTCAAAATCATGCTTCTCCTATTCATGGCAGACACGTGAGAATCACAACTCAGCTCAACGGGATCCACGCACACGCCCAGCAACCCCAAAGCCTCTGCCCCACACAAATTAGCTAAAACTTTTAGTTTACTTAATAAGGGCATATGCACCTACCAAATTTTAGGGTGTGCCACTTGAAGTCTAGTATAAAGTAGAAACTGCGACCAGTCCTACCCCAGCACATAAAATGTTTAGAATTCTCTTTCATTTAAAAAAATTCTCACTCAGAAAAAAAAGCAAACTGAACACATTGATGTACAAAACAGAGTTGCACATTGTAATGAGAAATATTTTATGAGGGGAGGACAGGATGAGGCAGGAGGGACTAGGATGAATGGAAGGAGAGGAAACTGTGTTTGGGATGTAAAAAAATTAGTAAACTGAAAATTAAACAAAAGAATACTGTAATAGATTATAGGGAATAACATAAATTTATAGAAATGATTTATTGACTTTTCATGATGAAAATCTTCATCTAATTTTTGAAAATCATCCAAACCAAAGTTTCTTATTGAAAATATGTTCTTCTCTAAGATTGTGCAACTTTGCAACATTGTGTCTCCAAATTAAATGTAAAAGAAAGTTAAAGATAAAAGTTAATGGTAGACTGCTTGTTTAATATCTTGAAGTCCTAGGTATATGCCATGGCTTCTTGGATGTGGCTGAAAAAATTCACTACAAAAAATGGCCAGTTATCCCCCATGGTGTTCATGGAGCTGTTGCACCTGTGAACAAGTATTTTAACCAGTCATTAGGGCAGCTCTTAGAATTTATAGTTGGGCAAAAGTGATGATTGTTTTTAACAGGGATAGCACATTTCAGAACTGAAAAGTAACCAATAGCATCTGAGATTTTTTCTTCCCCTTCTGTGATTCAAGTATGTAGTATCCTCAACAATGGGGTCTTTTGGTCATCTTCGGTCAGATAATCAATATCACTGGCAATAGCACATATAAGGATTTTTGTATTTCACTTAACCACTGAGTTATCTCTCCAGAAATGTATTACTATTTAGTCTTACATTTATTTATATATTCACTTATGGAGATTGTATGAGTTAGGGGTCATGTGCCAGGAGGCCTATTTCTGCTGGGGAACAAGCTGAAGTGGAACCCAGCATTGGATGATCCCTGGCCTTATAATCTATTAGTGTTTTAATAAGTCCTGGTTTCTTTCTCTGTAACTCTTACTACTATGTAAGCCAGTGTATTCTAAATTATTTGTTATTTTTCTACCCATGAGAATATTCATATATATATATATATATATATATATATATATATATATATATTTACACACACACATATATATACATATACATATATATATATATGAATGAGTGCTGGTGGTGGTGGTGGTAGTGGTGGTGGTGGTGTGTGTGTGTGTAATTTAATCTACTATAATAAACTCACATCTTACAATTTATTTCCTTTCTAGCTAAAGCCTCAAAGTATTGGACATTATTGACCTGAATGGAATTTATGATTGTGAATATTTCTGCTTTTCAATAGTGTAAGATTCAAGAAAATAGATAATTTTTTAATACAAGACAACATTGTTTTGTACAAGAGCATATCTTTTTTATTAATATATTTATTTATTCACTTTACATCCCAATTTTAGGTCTCCTCCATCCTCTCCTCCCAGGGGAGCCACCCCACTTTCTGTACCAACTTTCTCTGACACACTAGTATCTTAAATCTAAGCCCCTCAAGCACAATAGCTAATATTTATTATAGGCTAAGAAATGTAACAATACTTAAATATTTGACTTTATAATCATGGGTAACAAATATAAGACAGAGTACACTGGCTTACATTTAATAATCTCTGAGGATTTTATAGAAAAGACAAATGTACTTTAGGTTTGACAATATGTAGGAGAAAATAGTTTTCAACAGTAATGCATCTGACTGAAAGTTTTAAATTGGCAACTATTTGCCATATGTATGTGCATATTATTGAGTGTATGTATATGTGTATATGTATATACATACATGTGCATATATATATACATATACATGTATATTTATATATGGCAAACAATTGAGATTATAATAAATGAAACAATGCCACCTTTATAAATTGGTGCATATTTCTGTTCTCAGCCGTGAACAATTGAAAAATTATGTACACTGGTTTTCTGCACGATCTACACTCTTTTTTCTTTGTTTCACTAGTGAAACCACATGTAATCCTCACTCATGAAGAACATAGATTGCTAGACTTCACTTCTTAAGATAGTTGTTTGGTGGCCATAATTTTAAAATGAATTTTTGAATGTAAAAGCACAAAATTAACATCACATTATGTTTTCATTATCTGGTGTATAAACAATTAATTTTTGAGTTTTTAACTTAATTTTAAAAATCAAATACTACATAAGAAAAATGAAACATTTTTTCTAGGTACCTCCAATATATCAAAACTAACTTGATCCTTCATCAAATCAATTTACTTCTGAGAAATTAAATTGAAAATGCCACAATTAAGTGAAAATTTAACTCACAAAATCAAGGTCAAATTTTTCAAAAAATAATTTTTTTTCTGAACTTTATCCATGAATAACATAAAATTCTCCCAATACTAAAACAAAATTGCGTTAGGTTTGTGGCTAGAATATAGAAGTAAATAAACATTGGAAAAACTGTTCAAGTAACAAGATACAGAGACACACTATTACTGCGGTAAAAGTCCATGAAAAATTCACATTCAAATTGGAAGAATCGAAGGAGACTGCAAGAAGAAAATTAATTATATGCTTAACTTTAAGGGAGAATACATGTTGATGAATTTCATGTGAGGAGGCTGGATCATGTTTCTGCTCTGCAGCCCATTATACTCCAACTTGTAAGGTACAAAAAAGTGAGATTTGAGGAAAAAAAAATCAATATTGGCATGAGCAAAGACTGTGTAAAGGTCCCAGAATATGAAAGGTACAGAGGCTGTCAAGGACAAGCTCACAGAAACATAAACCTAGGTAAGAGAACCACTCTCTGCATTCTCTTCAGAAGTATAAAGCTTGCAAAGGAGCTGCTCAGAACTCAGCAGTGAGGCCAAGGACAAGCCTGTCTCCAATTCACTGAAATAATGTTACAGCATGGGCAAGGAACAAGAACACAAGCAGAAAAGTCATTTCTCCGTAAACAGATTCAGTGTAAACACTGACACAGAGAAGGGATAGAGGGCAAACAAAATTAGAAATTGAAAACAACTTGTTCAAGTTCCCAACATATTTTCAACGCCTGTCTGAATTCTACTCGCTACTGTTTTTATAGATAAAATAATTTTATTATCATGAAACTTAGGAAGAAAGACAGATTGTGTATAAGGAAAAGTTCAATCCACAAATACTCTTAGCATAGAAGGATCTAGTGGATACAGTCATGCATCTAACCGGGAAGCTACTGGCAGTTGATAGCTATTGGAAGAGGGAAATTTAGTTTTCTTTAAAGGTGTGACACTACCTGGGTTGATCACACTCTCATAAAATATCATACTTCAAATTGTATAGGGTAGCACATATTAGACTTGATGGTCTGAAAATCAAGGTTGTGAGACACAAAGTTGAGGTGGTGTGGAATGAGGTAGACCTGGAAGAAATGCAAATAAGATACAGTTTATGATATTCTCAAAGAGGTAATTAAAATGTGAAAAAAAAACCAACTTGATCTAGAACTAAGACAATAGTAATAAATTTACAATGTACACTCTTACTGTTCTTATTCAACATTGCACTAGACACCTGATTAGTAATAAATTGAGAATGTGCACTCTTAATGTTCTTATCCAACATTGCATTAGACACCCTACCCAACATGCTGAAATATTTGAAAAACAACGACATACATTTAATAGACAATGATGTAATATATTTTCCACACAAAAGACAGCATTGTTATATTGAAGACTATAAATTTATAAAATCTATTAGATATAGTCAGTGCCTTACCAGTCTTGGGATGTACAAAAATCAATTATAGTTATGTAAACTCAGAATGGTTGATAACAAAACAAAACATACAATATAATAAGAGATGGTGAAATAACTTGATATGTGTTGGTCAAATGTATATTTTTAACAATAAAAAGTGTGTATATAAGGTCTACGATTGTTGTAAATGTAGTTCATAATAAAGAAGTGAGGGATTCTGTTTCTATAACAAAAAGCAGGAAATAATAAGATTCCTATTTTTCCCAATTGCTTCACTCAAGATTTATAAAAATATATAAATTAATTCTCCTTTCCATAGAAACAACAAAGTAGAATAGTAAATCTAATTCTGAAAATAAGCTTACATATGAGTTCACTCTGCCAAACTTCCAAATTAACAATAAAATATACAGTAATCTGCCTGTACATACATAAATGCCTACCTATATACATACATACACAGACACATAGACATGCAGATTACTAGGGTCCATCTTATTTTCCTCTAAAATCTCAAGAAAAAATTGATGGGAAAAGAATCAACAGAGGCTCATGAAATAGCTCAGTGTATAAGAGTGCTTACCTAGTAAGCATAAAACTACAATTCAGTGTACAGAGCCGACTGGTCATGCAAAAATAGCAAAAGTAACTAGAATAATATTGAAATATTTTCTTAAAATCTCATGTGCATTTTCATGCATTTCTAAAATCGTTGTACAAAGTAAAGAAATACTAAAGTGAAGGTGTGTGAAATTGAGTGTCCAGCAATCGGAGATGCCTGCTTTCCGTTACTACCATCCCATATGTTTTTTCTGAAGAAAACTGATTTACTCTATCTCATACAATTACTGAATGGAACATGTTGACCAGTGCAAATTAAAGTATTTCACCATCATGTTATTATATATTTTATTTTGTAAACTTTTATTTAAACAGGGTTTCTCTGTGCAACAGCCCTAGCTGTTCTGGAACGCATTCTATAGACCAGACTGGTCTGGAATTTAAAGAAATCTGACTGCCTCTGACACCCAAATTCTGTGTTTAATGCTGTACACCATCACTGTCCAGCTGGTTTTTCTTGAGTATTTTTCTCTTAACTCAAATCTACTGATTAATCTATAGCTGGTGTTGGTAGGCTATAAGGCATATATACATAGATACAAAAGGATTTTAATAAATAAAAAATATTGTAGCAGTGATTAGATAATTTATTACTGATTTTTACAGTTTTTCAATATTGAAAAATATTTACATGAATGCTGTAAACAGTGCATTTGATTGTTATAAGTATAATCAAGAATTTTGTAAGTAAATGAGAGATGTAAGTTTCACTAAACAAAATAAATCTTTAGGAGAAAGGCACACTTATTATCCATAAATAACATACTTTAATCTAAGATTCAATTAAAATTTTCTTATTTAATAAGCTTACTATAAACCAAGCAACTGAAAACAATATGAAACCTTAAAATCCATATCAAAATATCATTTAAGCATTTCAAAAAATGTCTTGTTACGAAAGATATCAATCTTTGTCACTATTACATACAATGAATATACTGACTTTCTTCTCACATGATACATATCTTTTGTCCGTGTGTACACTAATGCTGAATAATTGCTTCATCTTCACTAAATATCAAATAACAACATAATTTTTTTATCCCTCTCATTCTGTTTCTGATACTCTTACATGTAATAAATATTTGAATTAGCATTGTTTTCATCTGTTAAAATTATTCTGACTATTGCTGGTTATAAAAATCATTGTAGTTTTATAACTTATATTTTCAAAAATAATTTTAGTGTTTAAATTGAAAAGGGAGCTGGTGAGCTGTGTGAATTAGATTGAATATCATCTGTGGTTAGCACCATAGACGATAAATTCCCTTCAAGTAGATTGCTATGAATACTAGATCATAATTTACATAAATGTGCAAAATTTATGACATATTTTTATGTCATATTCTATACTTGACATATTTGAGCAATTCTGCAAGAATGACCTTCATTAAAAAATCAAAATGCTCAGTGTTCTGTTAGCTTTCTTTGATAAGGAACTCTTTGAAATTTATGTTTTATCACAAAATCTGTGATAACTAAAACATTGGTAGTTTTTAAAACCGTAAAGTTTGCTGTGTATTTCTCTCTTTTTAAAAAGTTTTTATTTATTTATTATATGTAAGTACACTGTAGCTGTCTTCAGACACCCCATAAGAGGGCATCAGATCCTATTACAGATGGTTGCGAGCCACCATGTGGTTGCTGGGATTTTAACTCATGACCTCCGGAAGAGCAGGTCAGTTCTCTTAACTGCTGAGCCATCTCACCAGCCCTGTGTATTTCTCTAAAGTTAATATTTGCTAAATATTCAGTGTAAGTCAACTGAGAAATTGTTGACATTTTTCTTCATATTTTGAAGTAACCAATGAATCCCGATTTACTATTTCTTCCTTAATGATATTTTAAGAAACAATGGTCTTTGCACAATTACCATAATTAAAAAGTATGGCAAGGCATTAGTTTCTTATATCTCAACCCAGTGCTTTGTATTGCATACTGTGTATATTCTGTGTTGTGGTTCATTAATAAGAATACATAGTATGATATTTACTTCTTTAATAAAAATGTATAATTTAAGTATGACAATCATGCAAGTTACTAACAATATATTTTATTTTTAATAGAATTAAACAAATTTTAGATGGTATTTTGCAATTCCTTGTTTTCTATTGCATTATTAACAGATGAGGGATATGACTTAATAAGGTGTTTTTGTTTGGTTTTTGTTTTAGTTTTTTAATTTTTTTCATCAAATACACTACAATGTAATGTAGAACTTTCATACTTCACTAAGAAATTTGAAAAAAATCACTTAGCAAACACATTTTCATCAGTGCTACTACTGACTTACTCCAATAGCAGTTGCTTCTCCAGTTTAATTGCTGTAAGGTTTTCTCATTAGTTCCTGACCACTTATGTGCTGTGTGAACTGTTGAACTGAAGGATGTCAATGGCTCCTTTGGTATTGATGCATTGCAAATCACAGAACTCTGCATCGTGTTTAACAGTATTTTTATTTATTGTTTTATTTTATTTTTTAAAAAGTATGAGGAATAAAGAAAACTATGTGTTGTCTTGTTTTTTGTTATATTATATTTTACTATTTTCCCTTAGAAGCCTGTTTGCTTTCTAATAACAGACAAAAAGTAGATGGATCTAGAAGTGAGGAGAAGAGGGAAGGAACTAGGAGGAGTAGAGGGAGGGGAAACTCTAATAAAGACTGATTATATGAAAAAATATTTTCAAAAAAAGATAATAATAAAAAATTAAAACATAGAGGACCCCCAATTGATAGGAGTGAAGCAGAAATAAAGAAAAATACCCAATTTTCTACTTAAAAGTACACATAATTTATATAAAATTACTGTTACTGAATTTTTATCACTTTTTATAATCATATTTTAGTATTGAGAAACTATGAGAAGAAAAGAAAAATATGGATCAACCTGGTTTTTTCTTTTATTCTTCACTCATATATTACATCCCTCTCACAATTTCTCCTCTGTTCACACCTCCCAGGTCTTCACCTACTTCCCTTGAATGTTAGCCCTCTATCAGATGTGGGGTTGGTAAAAACATTTTCTAATTCTGTAGGCTGCCATTTTGTCCTACTAACAGTATCTTTTGCCTTACAGAAGCGTTTCAGTTTAATGTGGTTTCATTTATTTATTGTTGTACTTAGTGTCTGTACTATCCGTGTTCTATTCAGGAATTTGTCTCCTGTGCCAATGCATTTAAGACTATTCCCCCACTTTGTCTTCTAGTTGATTCAGTGTATCAGATTTTATGTTAAGGGCTTTGATCTATTTACACTTGAGTTTTGGCAAGGATTTTGATATGGATAAACAGGCATTTTTATAGATGCTGACATCCAGTTAGAACAGCCCCATTTGCACTTAGTTATTCTTGTGTGCATATCTGACTTCTTTGTCTAAAATTAGGTGTGCATAACTGTGTGGATTTACCTCTGGGTCCTTGATTTAATTCTATTTATCAATCTGTCTGTTTTTATGTCAACACTATGGCGCTTTGTTGCTATAGTTCGGTAGAACATCTTGAAATAAATGATGTTGATACCTCCAGATGTTTTTTTATTGTACAGAATTACTTTAGCTATTGAAGACTGCATTTGTTTTTCTATATGAAATTGAGTAATCTATGTAAAGAACTGTGTTGGAATTTTGATGGGGATTGCATCAAAATGCAATAAAATGCTACTTTTACTATGTTATTCCTACTAAGCCATGAGCATAAGAGATTTTTCCATCTTTTAATTTTTTTTCAAATTTTCTTCTACAAAGATGTGGCATTTTTTGTCGTTGAAGTCTTTAGTTACCTTAAGATTTTTTTATATTAATGTTGGCTATTGAGAAAGGTATTGTTTTCCAGATTTCTTCCCCTCATATTTATCATATCATTTATGTATAGGAGGGCTTCTCTCTCTCTCTCTCTCTCTCTCTCTCTATATATATATATATATATATATATATATATATATATATATATATATAGTGATGGAGGAGCTGAGAGTTCTACAACTTAATCTGAGACAACCAGGGAAAAACAGTTTTCCCCAGTCAGACAGGCAGTCTTTCTTGTACATTGGATGGGGCTTGACGATAGGACCTCAAAGCTCACCCCAAAAGTAACATACTTTCTTCAACAAGGTCACACTTTCCAATAGTGCCACTTCTCATAGGCCAATAGTATCCAAATCAGCACAATATACTTAAATATTAGGAATATATATCACTCTTAAATATATTTAAGAGTGATGTCAAGATTCAACTGAGGCAAATCAGTGTCCATCTGTAATCATCTTAATGGGGATTCTATCAGGGAGCCTTGAGTGGCATTGGTTTTTACAACCAGCCATCAACGGAGTTAGAAAATCATATTCCCATTGAAGAATAAAGCATCACGTCTTACAGTGATTTTCTTCTTTGAGGAGGTGGTAAAGTCTTATTTTTTACAACACTGAAGGAAGTTCTTTTTCCAATGTCATTTTCTCACAACTGAGATAAACATTTGGTAGTAGATTATTATCAGTCTCAGAAAGGTCTTTTCCTGAGGTTAAGAAAATAAGAATTTCTGACTTACATCGGATCCCAAAACTGTCTTGATGGAGAGTTGATGAAATGGCTCAGGCAATTCTAAGTGTATATTTAATGTATCTAGAAATGTATTCTTCTGAAAAGTTTAATTAAATAAATGAGGATTGTGTGGGCGAAAGATACCACTTCTGATACTAATGATTTCTTGCACTTTATGTTCTTGAACAAATGACACCTTTTAATCATTGGTATTACAAAATATCCAACAAATGTACCTTAAGAAAAAATAATTATTCTGGCTCAAAGATTGAGGCTAGAATCCATCATAGCAGGGTAAGCAAGATAACCAGCATATAGAGGAGCCCATCATGTTGCATCTACAAACAGGAAGCAGAAAAAAGGTAAATGCCTATACTTTGCTAACTTTCTCATTTGTCTTCATGTAGGACCCTTCTCCTATCAATAGTGTTTTTCATTTTTAGGTTAAGTCTTCCCATCACAGTTGATCCACTCTATAATCTTCCTTAAAGACATGCCTAGAACTTTGTCTCTTAGAGTAGTCTAGTGTTCTTCAACTTGAAAATGAAAGTTACCTTACAGAAGCTTTGCAATTTTATGAGGTCCCATTTGTCAATTCTTGATCTTAGAGCATAAGCCATTGGTGTTCTGTTCAGGAACTTTTGCCCTGTGCCTAGGTATTCGAGTGTATTTCCCAACTTCTAGGACACTGTCAATAAGACAAAACAACAACCAACAGATTAGGAAAAGATCATTACCAATCCTAAATCCGAAAGAGGGCTAATATCCAATATATACAAAGAACTCAAGAAATTACACTCCAGACAACCAAATAACCCTATTAAAAATGGGGTACAGAACTAAACAAAGAATTCTCAACAGAGAAAATTTGAATGGCTGAGAAGCACCTTAGGAAATGCTCAACATCCTTAGCTATCACGGAAATGCAAATCAAAACAACCCTGAGATACCAACTCACACCAGTCAGAATGGCTAGGATAAAAAACTCAAGTGATGGTAGATACTGGTGAGGATGTGGAAAAAGAGGAACACTCCTCCATTGTTGGTGGGATTGCAAGCTGGTACAACCACTTTGGAAATCAGTCTGGCGGTTCCTCAGAAAATTGGACATATCACTACCTGAGGACCCAGCTATACTACTCCTGGGCATATACCCAGAAGAAGCTCAAAGATATAACAAGGACATATGTTCATAGCAGCCTTATTTATAATAGCCAGAAGCTGGAAAGAACCCAGGTGTCCTTCAACAGAGGAATGGATACAAAAAATGAGGTACATTTGCACAGTGGAGTATTACTGAAATTTAATACTGAATGTATTACATTTATTCAGTAATGGAGTATTACTGAAATATATTATTGAATGTATTACATTAATGTAAATCTCAAATGTAAATGTAATATAAATAAAATTAAATTAAAAAAGAAAATGAAAGGTGCTATCATAACACTTTAGTGAAATGATACATAATTTGTTGTCCAATAAAGGAGAGATAATTAAATAATAAGATTTCTCAACTTCTCTAAGTTAATATCTGAATCAGAACTGGAGAAAAAAATCAGATGAATAGATTTAATACTCACACATTGTCAGTTGGAAAATAAAAATACTTGGCATTTCTCTTTTTGGTGTTTTGTTTTTTAATGTAGAGATTGCATTCTTCTTTGTATCAGTTGTCTTGTTAGCATGACAAAGTCTGATATACTACAAATTTTAAGTCAAAGAAATGCATTGTTTTGTGTTTCTAGAGACTAGAAGTTTGGATAAAGCTACTATAAACTTGCTCTCTGGATTACTTCTGAGATTTCTGTGCAGGAAAACTACATGCCATCTTTTTGGTTGTTTGTTGGTAATTTATGGAGTTTTTGTTTTTTATTTTTTTAGTTTGTTTGTTTGTCTGCTTTTTTCCATCACTCCAAATAGCCTTTTTCTGGATATAGTGTTCTTATTATGTATACCATGGCTAGCTCAGCTGTGACATCACAGGAACTTGGAAAAAAGGACAGTGGTAGACAGAAATACAGGACTCTGAGTTCATTTCAAGAATAAATTACTTTTATTTTTCAAAATGCTCCTTACACATTGTTCCTTGAACTACTATTGTAAGGGTCTGTGATTCACTGAATAATGACATACCAAATTCAAATAGTATACTAAAGCAGAACATTTATTTTGCAGAAATCTAATGTTCAGCAGTATGGAAGACAGACGAGTTTTGCAGGCTCAATTTAAAGCCAATTAGAGGAATTTCAGGAAGAAATAGGTAACTTTTATGCTGATTGGTTGGTCTGTCTAGTAGGGTCTGAGTGTCTCTGGGATTGTCTAGGTCTCTAGGGACTTTCCAGGGAAAGCCTAGAAACTGTTGCTGAATCATCTTGATTGTTTTTGCCTCAGACCAGATGAAGAAGCACATGCTGATTTGTTGCCTGTGGGAGCTGTCATTTTCTCAGCAACTGGCTTGCCTGAGGTTTGCTAGGACATGTCCAGTTCTGGAAAACAGAAACTTTGGCCTAGTCTCTCGCACTGCCATTTTGGAGCTTATCATGGAGTCTGCCTGGCCTACTCATCTCACTATAGATAATAGTACAAGCAGAGCTTGAACAAACAGTCTGTTTAAGTCCCTGCTCTGACTTCTTTCATTCATACTTCCCTGCCACTCTGGAGGTGCTTTGCCCAGTAGATCATTCCTCTTAGGCCTAATCTCCTGATATCAATTTTTGTTCAGAATTTTAGCCAATTCTGGGTCAGGGTTTGTGCCTAAAACAGGGATTGCATATCATATGGATCCCTTTTCTGTTTCTGCAGCATCATGACTACATAAGCAGATTTTCTTGGACAAACTTTCTATGTTCCTTGTATAAAGTAGTAGTTAGTCAAAACAATAAAAGAATAATAGGAACTAATATTAAATTTATCAGAATTTTGGCAGCTTGATCATGTAAAGTAGTAAATAGATTGAGATGTTATAAGGTACACTATAATTAATTTGCAAACGTTTGGCCAGAAATTATTAACAAATGAGAATGTTTTAATCAATATTTTTTGATGTAATTCCCGAGGTCAATAGTATTGTTGTGTTGAGACCATACTTCATTTAGATTGTTCTTAAACAGTTTTCATGGATATTTAGAGTCATCGTAAGCCAAATCATACTTACAAATATGAGTAAAATTATATTGGTGATTAATTGTCAATCAATAGTTAATAGCTTGCCCTTTTGTAATCCAATCAATGCAATTGTCAGACACTCATTCTTTCTGAAGAATCTGTTTATGTTTTCATATGTTCTTTTCCTATGCTTGAAATATTTTTAACTGGGTTCTTTTTAATCTGAGCAGTTCATACTCCCTGTTTGAGAGCCTACACGCCTTTCCTGGCAGCCGATATTATTGCAGTGAATGTTAGGATGTCAGCAATTAACAATCTTATAAAAGTTTTTTTACACTTTTTAACTACTATCTATAATTCCCCATATATATATATATATATATATATATATATATATATATATGTATATATATATATATGTGTGTGTGTGTGTGTGTGTGTGTGTGTGTGTGTGTGTGTGTATGTGTGTGTGTATGATGATTACTCTTCTAGTTTTAGAATTTAGTTTAGTAATTCACATAAACGAAGGTTGTTTTCGTATCCTCAGGGTAGAATCAAAGATATTTTAACAATATTACTAATACATTGAGCTAAGTGGCAAAAGGTACATGGAATACAGTACATTGATTCTGCATAATTAAAAGAAGTTCGTTCAGCAAATGGGTTCAGAATGGAAGTGTCATGCAGTTTACATGTAGTTCAATTTCAGGAAAGTGCCCCTATTTTGGTACCAGAGTCTTGTCTTTTGGTACCAATTTACCCTGTGGGTTTACTACTCCTGTTGACATCCAGAGAAAATGTGTAAATTAAGTAATTGCAAAGCCTAGACTCCAAGTTATGAGGTGTAGCGCACAGCCTCGCTGATAAGGAGAACGCCACACTCAGGATTCTTCTGACAGCATTTATTGAACAGCTCTTCAAGATGGTGAAAAGGGGAAGGACGCCGAGCTCAGAAAGCCCGCTGCTTAAATAGAGCTTTGGGAGACGTGCAGATCCCTCATTGGCTCAAATCTTTCATCCAATTGTCATACTCGGTTTTCGTGCCATGCGCAGGCACATTCTCAAGTAAAGCTTCCGTGAAGAACCAGGAAGCAGAAGCCTGCGGCTTCTTTTAATGGCGAATACGGCTCCTCACAATGAGGGGACTAGAACTCAGACATTTGCTAGATCCTTGAGGGAATTCTTATAGAGCCATGTGTTGGAAGTTGGATAAAACTTCCTGGGTTTTTATGATATAACTTTGTAGTTATAAATTAGGGTAAAATTAATAGAAATTATTTTAAATTTTTCAAAGTGTAAGTCACTGTAGCAAGTTACTCATGAGTGTTTAATAATGTATTCCCCATTTTTATTTATCTACCTGATTTTTGAAAACAAAATGAACATCTTTAATAATGACTTGTAATTGGGGGTTAAGGGCAATACTGTGAAAGTCATGAATATCCTGTGAAAATAGATAACAGTTTCAGATACATCAGCAGAGACAGAAAGCAATCAGTAACTGGCTTCAAATAACCCAAACAGACTCTTGTGTTTATGTCTTGGTTGAAATAAAACACGAAGAAGTATCAATACAGATATAACAAGTTTCAAATGACAGTATTTTTTGAGTGTGCTAATCTAATTTGTTTCTTTAAAGCTTTAGTAATCTGGGTTTGCAAATGTTAGCAGTAGCAGATTAATAACTTACAACTCTGTTGATTGAAGAAGTGGTTTAACACCAATGTGTTAAATTGTGAACTTTGAAGCTTTAAGATTATATGTTTTGTCTTTAATTCTTAGCTTTAACATACTTTAAAGCACTTACTTAGACCCTCACCCAAAAAGGAACCTATCTTTACATCTATTTAACTTTTTTATTTACTATTTATTTATTGAGTGTAGTCATTGAAGTGACTTTTATATATAATGGGAGCATAAAGGAATAATAAAAACCAACTTTTAAGTTAGTAGCAACAGCACAATAGTTTTGGGTTTATGTTTTATTAATACCTGATTGTGTTTTCTGTATCTCAGTAGGAGACCTTTTAGCTCTAGAAAAAGGAGAAGCTTTTATTTCTAGTTTGAAACACTTAATTAGAGTCCTGACCAGAATTTGGATTTTCATAAATCAATGAAAGAAACAGGATGCCCAGGATGACAGCAATCTTTCAATTATTAGTGCTTTTAAAGCTTGTTTGGTAACATTAGCAAAATTCATAAATACCTTTATAGATTTTGGTATGGAAGTAGAAGACATTGAGTGTGTCTTAAGATCAGGGACTTTTACTCATTTATTTTTGTTACTTATTTTAAATCCTTATTCTGTGGGAACCTTACTGATCATCAAAAATTGAAGGAGAACCCTGAATTTGAACCAGAAGACTGTGATGCATCTTCAGTCTCTGTCATTTTACCTGACCTACTGCCTATATAACTCACAAATATTTATCTGGAAGGAAGAATCAAAAGCTAAGATTAATTATCTTGTGATGTTGAAGACAATTTTCTTCTTCCATATTGTTTTGTATTGTACAAGTCTTCTTTAATAAACATTATTTTAAAACAAGAAAATTTCCATTAAAAATTTATACTTATTCAGAGCCTCTATATCCTTAGCTATAAAATTGGGAAGGATTTCCCAAATCAACTTTAAAAGAACAAAACAACAGAAAAGAAAAAGAAAAGGGAAGAAGGAAAGAATAAAGGAAGGAAGAAACAAAAAGAGAGAGAGAAATAATTGGTATACAGAAAATGAAGGAGGGGAAGTTCTCAGCCACTTCCCCAATTCAATCAAAGCTTTTAGTGTAAACAAACATTTACTGGCTGAGAGGATTAAAACATTTGAATAAATATCTTAAAGGGTGGAAAAAAAGTAGGCATCTCTAGAATGACATAAGAGTAGTTTAAAAATGCATACTACTGTCCATATTCACAGTTTTTTTTTTTCAGTTAGTTTTCTCATGAGATTTTTGTGCTTATATGCTTTGTAAGCGTTTCCCAGATTATTCTGAAATGCAATATAGGTTATTTCTTTCAGCTTGGAAAAATCTGAGGGACTCTGAAATGTACCACATTTTCTAAGTGTTTAGAATTATGAATGATTACAAATCTGTTATTTAAAGCCTATTGCTATTTTAAACTACATTGGAGGATTTTACCTCATTTTAAAACTATACCAAATTTTCTGCAGAAAGCTGCTAAAATCAACACTGTTCCTAATGAGTATCAAATTCTATTTTATTTTAATCTTCTTCTCATACCTGTACACTTTGTCTTGATGAAGTATTTACTGTGATTTGCAAGGTCAATATTAATTAAATAACTTTAGTGAATTACAATATTAATTAATGGATAGAATAAACATCTCCTAACAAATTACATACTAGACTTAGTAGAAAATTGTTTTCCATAAGCACATAAAAGGACAGTGTAATATGGGCTAACTTGTCTAATGTGTGAGTATCAATACTTCACATAAGTGTGAGACTGATTTTTCTGATTTTCACTTAATGGTTGAAAAACAGATACTTCTTGAGCACAGATTTTAGTATGATGTCATTTAGTAAGCTCAGCTCTAGTTCATAATACACAGCCCATACGATATTATGTTTTCCAAAGCTTTGTAAAATACAAATAAAATATCTTGGAAAAAATCAAGCCTCGAGAGTAGGTATTTTGGTTAAGATGATCAGGTTATTTTTAATAAGATAACAGACCACCCAGCCTCATAATGCTCTGATTCCCAAGTGATCCTCTTTGTATTCACTACATTATCCAGTGACCAGTAAGAAAAAAACAGTTTAGGAGCTAGGTGAAAATTTACAGTTACAGGTCTGTCTCCATATGCAACATGAATTCAGTACCTTCAGTTTTCAATGCTATAAATCAAGTAACAATTCTACTTCCTCTTTATAAAATTCTTAGTTAATTCAGGCAGGCAGGAACAATATATATATATATATATATATATATATATATATATATATATATATATATATATGGTGTGTGTGTGTGTGTGTAAACTGCTAAGCACTTTTTGCCTATTCGCAATCTGCATTTTATTATACTAGATCATGATGATATATTCAAACAATTTTATAATAAGATATATCAACATACATGTTGGCATAAGACCAAAGGATTTTAAGAAACTGACTTTGACTCCCAGGGTCCTGAAATCACTTTAGACTGTTCAACATTAAAACTGAGCAATCTTTCTTTAAAATAGCTATCAGCAGCAATAAAAGGTGAAATAATATATCCTCTGCCAACCCTGGGAAAAGTAGATCTACTTTGTCTGTCAATTCATCTCAAGGGAATAGTTTCGTGCTATTTCTGCTATAGCAGTCTATCACAAAGATATCAACTTGAAAGAACCTCACTAAAAACCTGAAGCTAGATACCTTGTTGAACATAAGAACCAAAGAACTTTTTATCTGTGGAAAAATCTTTCTCCCATTGTGAGGTTTTTCTGGGTTTTGATTTGGTTTTTGGCTTGTCATTTTACACTGGAAAAAAAACCTTAATTTTTATAACTTATAGAATCCCTACATCTTGAGCTAGTTCTTTCTATAGAGTTGTCTCTGCTATATGATTAACTAACATATATGGAATAGTACATGAATGTAATACATTATTGTTTACTTTTTTTCAATTTAGAAAATAATCTGTATTAATCAATTCTGTGTAATACAACAGAAATCCATTAACTCAGCAACTGAAACGTGAAATATTTATTCCTCATACCCTTCTAAAAATTAGATTTTTAAGGTCATCATGGCAGTATGATTGAATTCTTGGTAATTGCTTTTTTTCCTAGTTTTCAGAGGGCACAGGGAGTAAGAAAATTCTCTAGTGTCTATCCCTGTATATTCACTAACCACATCCATGACATTCTATTCCTATGCCCTAATTGGTCTGATCCCAACATTACCAGATTGAGTACTAAGATGTCAATGTATTGACCCAGAATAAACAAATTCCTGTTATTGTGATGCCAATAGAAGTAAATGAAATATTTATTTCTATATTCATTTAGTTTCCAAGGTAGTTAAAACTGTAGAGACCTCTTGAATATTTCTAATGATTAGACTGTTGCTGGATAAAGGAAGACACCTCATCTGCCAAGTCCATTAAGTTATACCCTGTGACAGATGCTTTAAGGGATAGGCAAGGTTCTGGATATGAGTAGGAGAACGGAGATGAGGAGCCTGAGTTGTTCAATTATAGTAGTGAGAACACAGTCATAGTCCAATTTTACTTTTGGTTGCCTGTCTACAGGAACTACAGGCAAGGCCTCACTGCCCTTGCTCAATGAGCTGCCCATTAGGTGAGAAGGTGTAGAAACTGTCTTTTCACCTACACAAAAGACCCTTGAGAGGAATGAGTTATGTATGCCTCCATTCTGTATCACCTACTACTCAACCTGAGAAACAAATCAAAAGCAAAACACAAAATGTTGCCACAGGTTGAATCGCAGCTATGTAATGCTGAAGATCCAGTGTGTGATGGGGACATCTCAGACGCAGATTGTATAGAATCAGCACCCTAAAAACTTGAAGAGATTTGAGAAGGTGGTGATGTAGAGCAACTTCTGTCACATTCTCCATCCCCATATCAACAGAAATATTCTGGGCATGGTAAGCCAAGAGAATAGGAAACTGCTGAAGCAAAAGATGGTTCAGAAAGAAAGAATGGAATCCAGCATTAGCAGTAGGTCATAAGAGAGCACCAGTGCTCCATGTGACAAACCCACAGACAAGCTTGAGGCCAGTCACAAAGGATTGCACTAACCTTTGAAATACTTGGAGTAGAAAACTGCCACGCCTAACACTGGCCTAAACTATCTAGTACAGCTCCAAGAAGAAAATAGGCTCCTCCTGAAGCAGATGGAGATGTTAATTTAATAGAGTAAAGCTCAAGAAGGGCACATCCAAGCACAGTCAACCCAGGGATGGAGGTCCTGATGCAGATCAAAAAGGCAGTCCAAATTTGAAAGTGCCATCATGATGTTGGAAATGATTTGAAAACATTGCATGGAAAAGTGCCAGAAGATAAAAGAAGCCATCCAGTATGTGGATAAGTCTGTGTACCAATAGACATGTACCTTTAAGAAGCTTGACTTGATTGTGAAATAGCACCACAGTTCCTGAAGTGTTGTTAATACACTTCTAAATTTATTTTTTTAATACAAATTTTCTCTGTTATAAAAAAAGAAATTTCTGTTAAAACCAATTCCTCGGTAGCTGTTGCCTTATTATGAGATAAAGTTTTAGGTTGTAAATAAACAAACTTCCATAATTTTCTGAATTGTGCTGGTTAAATCTCTTTGGCCTACTTTCTGTTTGATTCTTTTACTTATCTCAGTTAACTAAATAAGAAGATAATTGTTTATTTTCCTCCTTGTTCAGTCTCATGGTCTTTTGTTTCTGTTCTTCTTCATCTTCAGCTTGTGTTTCAATGATTGGGTTTACTTCAGTCTATCACTGTAAACTACATCAGTGGCCTTACTACAATTTCTAGAAGCATGAACTCAACAAGAAATATTGAGTTCTTGCTCGTCTGACAAGCTATTATATACAGTGATGTGTTGGAGTAGCAACATAGTTTTGTGAGAGTCAAGCACGGATATCTTTTCCAGTTCTATCCTCAGTGACTTTATTTGGTATGTTAGAAGGTCTCATGTTGGGAAAAATCTACATTAAGAATGTTGAAAAACCATACATCAGGACCTCATCTCAATAGAGAAAAGTAATATAGTTACAGAGTACTAATTATGAAGTCCGTATTTCTATATTCTTTGGTTTTGTAAGTCAAGAATTCAAAATTTGGTGACATTTAACTTTCTGTAACTATTATTTCTAAAACTACATTAGATATTATAAATATACTTTTATTCACTTACTATTGCTATGACATAATCCATGGCAAGAGACCTTAGAAAGGACAGATTTAGCTTTGCTTTTGATGGAGGCTACAGTTCATTCTGGCAGGAAAATTATGATGACAGTTATTTGAGGCAGTTAATTACATTGTGTCTACAGATATGAAGTAGAGAAAAATAAGTTCTTTTTTAAAATTTATTATTTATTTATTTATTTACACTCTAGATGAGTTTTGCAGGCAAATGGATGGAACTAGAAAATATCATCCTGAGTGAGGTAACACAGACCCAAAAGACATGCATGCTATGTACTCACTAATAAGTGGATATTAGCCAAAAATCAAAATAAAAAATAGAATTCCCAAGACATAGTCCAAAGAACTCAAAAAGGTCAACAAACTGAAAGGTCCAAGTGAGGATGCCTCAGTCCCACTTGGAAGGGAGAAGGAAGCAATCACAAGTGAGAAGGGAGGGAGGGACCTGGAGGGAAAGAGGTGAGGGGAAGAGAAGAACATGATCTGGTATTGGGTGAAGGAAAAGGTCTGAATCCCTGAGGTCCAACAGAAAGAACGGAAACAGGCAACCTAGGGAGGTAGGAGGTGGTGGGGACCCTCCAGAATGCACCAGAGACCTGGCAGGTGAGACTCTCAGGACTCAAAGGGAGGGACCTTAGATGAAATGGCTGACAGTAGGGAGAGGGAACTTATAGAGCCTACCTCTAGCAGGAAGACAGGGCATAAAATGAGGGAGGGGGTTGCCATCCCACAGCAAAACTCTGACCCATAATTGTTCTTGTTTGAAAGAACTACAGGGTGGATGGATAGGAGCCTGATGAAAATAAGGTCCAGCAACAGGCCCAAAAGTGATATTCAGATCAAGGAGGTGGGTTCCAAGGCCTGACACTGTTACTGAGACTATGAAGCACTCAGAAAAATGAGTTCTTGTCCATAGCTTAAGTTGTTCTTTCTTCCAGTTCTGGACCTGAGTGAATGGGATGGAACCACATACATTTAGAAGCACGTGCCCCGCCTCAATTAATCTAATCTATAAACCCCTTTCAGATATCCCCAGGCTAGTCTTCTAGATCTGGTCATATTGATAATCAATATTAACTGTCATATATGTCAGATATACTTTTGGTGTGTTTAGAACAATAAATTCTGAAAAGCTCTAGGATTAAAGCATATTAGCAATTGTGCATGTTGTTCTTGATAGGTAACATCACATGTGCTATATTTAACATATTGCTGTTAAATCAGCTGTGAAATATAATATACATTTATTTCTCAATTTCTTTAAAAATATTTTTCTCTAACTATTACTTAACAAGATGTGATAAATATTTTGTTTCTTCCATGTAGACTTTCAATATAAATTATATTGGTCCTTCATATGTATTCATTTGTCATTTTATTTTTTATTATACTGTTAATCATACCAATCATTTCTTTGTGATTATTAGTTTTTTTAACCACTCTGATTACATTATGCATGCATTAATTGGGCATATTTTTATTAAAGTCCTTGACATAGTAATCATAATTATTTTAAATCCAACATTCATAACCTAAATACCTCTGCAATTTGACTATCTTTCAGCAAGATACATGATTTTTTAAAGCCAGGAGTTATAATATGACTGGTTAAAAAGTACTGTAGTGTGAAATTTGAGGTTATCTAATTAGGAGTAGGTTTTGTTTATTATGTTGGAGGTATAGATATCAATGACTAATTTTCTACTGTTCTTATTTTTGTTTCTTCTGTTGTCCTTGGCCACCCTAGGAGATCCTTCAATGGAATTAAATCCCATACTTTTTCTCATCAATAAATCTCACTATCATATAAGATACCTTTATGCTGTGGTAAAGTATAGGCAAGGGGAATGTTGTACAATATTATAATTGCCCTTCATTTTTTTTAAGAGCAGGAACTGTGAACTGTGATGTTTCAACCTTTCTTCCCTATCACATTAAATTTGTAATATAGTAAGGTTTCAAGGGTCTGGAGTCTCAGGATAGTTCTTCCCTAAATCATTCAGACTCAGGCAGTAACCAAGTGATTCAACTATGGCAAATTGTTTTCTATATCAATATTTTTATTAATTCTGTGAGAATTTTATACAATATATTTTGAACATACGCAGTCCTCTTTCCTCAACTCTTTCCACATCTATGCACTCCTTCTCACTGCTGTTCAACCTTGAGGGCTTCTTCCTCCATTTTCCCTTGTGTAATGAAAAGAAATGATTTAGAATTGCTAGTGTAATGTGTCTGCTCTGATATACGGCTGACCTACCAGAGATCACATCGTTGAACAAAACTGACTCTTTCCCTCCCAGTATCCGTCAAATGCCAATACTCTTCAGCTTGTGTTGGGATTCCATGTCTAATTTACTACTTCTATGCCGGCATTTTGTCTTCCTTGAACTTACTCAGGTCTTGTGCATTCTATCACAATCACGGTGAGTTCATATGTGCAACTACACTGTTTCCTTGAATTCAAGCTTGACCTCTGTCTTATCGTCTTTTCAGCCATCCCCTCTTACAGACTCCTGACCCTTGTAGTAAAGGGTTGTGACACGTAAATCTTATTTAGGAATAAGCACTCCACAAGTCTTTTATTCGCCCTATTGATGAGTTGAGGCTCCCTGTACTAATAGCAATCTCATAGAATAAAAACTTCTCTAATAAGGGTTGAGACATGATCTGATCAATGAGTATAGCAATAAGTAATGTTGAAAATCATATTTATACTATGTACATTTAGCAGAATAATGGTAATGGGTTATTCCTTAGAGACACAGGTTCTTAGTCCCTTTACTGATGTATATTGTGATGTTAAGATGCAATCTTGGGGTCAAACAAAAAGAAAAGGTTATGGTTCAATAGAGATAGGTGTATTTGTGTGTCATGTTTATAATTGCTTAATTGTTCTGGTTAGTTGTTTGTCAACTAGATACAAGCTAGAGTTCTCCAGTAAACATTTTCACATCTAATTTGATTTTTGTCATCTTGTTATAACACAACAGAAAACAAATACTCTCCTTCTCAGTTCTCCTTGATTGAGATTCATATCTTACTTGCCTAAAGAACAGTTGTCTTTCAGATTGTGTCCAAATTATGATTCAATGTAGTAAACATATAAAATCTCATTTGTTCCTTGTTCCCACTGGTCCTTGCTGGTGACTATTACAACTTCCTCCTGCCTCTGAGTCCTTCAGTAAGTAAGGATCAGAGAGTAAGGATGAGTCCTTCAGTGTTATCACATACACAGCATTACCAAGGAAGTAAATATCAGAACCAGATGTGAGTCTTGGCACTTGGTGAGAACTGGTCTAGAAGGCTGACTTGGGAACCTATAGGAAACAGGTTTCTACTGTGACAGTTTGTCTTTCAAATATGTGTCCAATAGTGTCCAAATTATGAGTCCATGAAGTAAACAAGTGTTTCAGTTGGATTGAGTTTTCTTCCAAATACATATTTTTTTTTAGTTACTGGTTTTAGTAAATGAGCTAGTCCTGCTGTCAAAATTAAAGTAAAAACCAATGCATTTAATGATCTCAACCCTGTTTATAAGTTTATTTCACATTACATGTATTTTCAGTTTTAAGAATTACACAGGAGTAAATTACTGTTTTTGAAAATGTGCCTATTGAGCCTGTGCTATGTACAAAGCACTTGGAAAATAAAAAAGATCCGAGAATAACTGATAATTGTAGGCCAGATGGGCCATGCTACCAGACAGGCAAGAGAATTCTCAAGACTGAATAAGCTCAGACCCAGGGAATCTCAGATATATGAGACTGGCAGAGGTAGAGCCAGTCCCTGCCTGTTTCTTTACCTGATCTAGAACAGGTAACCGTGACAGCCCACTGAGAAGATCACTGGCAGTCAGTCATGTAATGTAGTATCTAGAGTCCTTCCCCATGCAAATAGAGCATCATTAACATCTCAAACTCAGCCAATGATAAACATCTATTCTTTAAATCCCGCCCCACTCGTCAAAGTGTATATAGTCCCTGTCTTCATGGAATAATGAACACAAGGTGTTTCATTGAGGGCTGTCTGAGAGTGGCTGTCTTTTCTTAGTTGTAACACTTAGGGAAAAATTTTTTTTCTCCTGAAGCACTCACCACTGGATCTTGGACGCACCTGGCAGGGAGCCTCATACTGCCAAGGCAGAGATGATATCTGCAGCTGGCGATGCCACAGTAGCTGCCTAGAGACCCAGAACCCTGGCTTCCATCCTGCACAGGCCACCCAAACCTCCTCACTTTTCTTCTAATACTCCCAGAATTCCAAGCCAGACTAAGCTCTGTGAAACCTATTTGTCCCAGCTCTGTTTTGCCCTCTTTGGTCTGGTTTGGCACAGATGCATCTGATGCTACACAGGAAAGCAGGCAGAAGAGGACAGATAATATCTTGTTAAAGTATGACTATCTGCATACATATAAAGATAATGATATTACCATGTAAATTATATGTAATGATAAAAAGAAGTAAATTAATATCTAAATAAAAATGCTCTCACAACATATAGATCTATAAGAGATCAATGAAGAATATTGCATAGGGCAAGGGAAATATATCCAGTTGCCTTGAAGATACAAAGATGACCACAAGTATTGGTGTAGTATTTCCAGGGCAATAAAAAGAGGTCATTTAAATAAAAGAAATTGACAATTTTGACTGCTTCGATATCAGGTATTTGTATTTGCTATATGAGAAAAAAAATAAAACTAATAAAGGTAACCATTATTGTACATGTTCTTAACTCAGACCAAGATATGTAGTTCCTTTATAGTAGAGAATGTTTTATGGGAAGAAAAAACACTAGTTACTGCATTCAATCATAAATGTAATGCTATGAGAGAATAATGAAGATGTTTAAGATAATGAGACAATGATGTAGGGTTTCATAAGTATTTATGAAAAAGCATGTCAAAGATTTAACATCAAACCCAAGGAACATGTGTGTTATGCTGTGATATAAGAATACAATGTATATTATTTCAGGTACATACACAGCCATAACATGCGCAAGATAATGCAATATGGTTCACACTGAAATTTGCACACAAACAAAATTATTAAGAAATAAATTCACTAAAAAGTAATACTAGTAGTATTTTCATAAATTTCCCTTTTTATTTCTCTGTCCTCATTTTCCTATAAAAGCACATGAATTATAACAATTTTAAAAATGTATATTTTAAAGTCATGTACACTCAAGTGAAATTTTCTACCTTTAAATGATATTCTGCAAATGTATAATATGTTATGCAAAAGGAGTACAGTAGATAGCATACACTGACAGACAATTTTTAACATTATTTAATTATTTCAATTGCATAATAATACCATGATGATTAAATGCAATATGCTGTTTTTCACTTTGTTCGTTATTGTAAAAACATAATTGTCTTTGATACAAACAAGAAAAATACTACATATAAATATTTTTAAAGCATCTTGGAAGAATATTTTAGGGAAAGAGAAAAATTTTGTAATATCATTACTGGCTTGTTTTAAGTAATTCCATGTAAAAGAAATATTATTGCAAGTGTGAGTCAAGAGGAGTTTAGTTGTCTACAGAGAAGAAAATTTATAAGATAAAGTATTGTATAATCATGATAGTTCTGATTTTGGATGACATTTTAGTGTTTATATTTTCATTGATTCTTGCATATTTTCATGTACATCTTAAACCCCTTGTGTGAAAACTTAGAGGTTATCACAAAAAACATCAAAAATTGGTATTTTTTTTTTGTGTTTTGTAATCATTAACAGTTCATATTAAATTTGGATGTCTATAAATGCAAAGTTTGCATTTCTACTGTCCAAGTGTTCTGGCATATGATTTATTCACTTGTTCATTTAATAAAGCAATTAAAATAAGCACACATCCAAAACCACAACCTGACTGCTTATATGGAATCTATGTGATCAGTTATAGAAGGTCACTAACGAAACGTTCCTATTCTGAGGATTCACATATTGGAAACCTATACATTCCCAGCTAAATACTGATATTAAGATGAGTTTATACAATAAACTTTAATAGAGACGTGTATAAAACTATGTAATAAAACCAGATAAGAAATGTTAAGTAATTGTGTCATGCATTGAGGAGAGTGAGAATCTCATAACTATATGTGAAAGTTATTCTCAGGAAGAAGGCTTTCCAGTCAGTTCCAGCTCAATTCCTACATTTTTCCTGTCTGAAATGTATAGTGCCTTAGGCAATTGAGTCTCAACTTTAAGTTTTGGAAGGCAACCAAGGAAATGACACTAGGTCACATTGTTTCAAAGTTTTTTAGACCTCTATGACTAATAACTAGAATGCAAGTTTTTTCATGCATGACAGTAGGGATTGTTAGATAGACTAGATCTCAGTGAAAGTGGGAGGTCATTATTACCACTGTACAAGGTTCCTTATAACACACAAACACACACACACATACATACATACATACATACATACATACATACCTTCTTTACCCAGTTTCTCAAGGATTCATGAGATTAGCATCACCATTGACTTCTCTGATCGGCTCCTGCCTTTGGGAATCTGTAATGTCCATATGGCTATATGTTTTTTCATCTGATCTTTGAAAGTGTATTTTTAATTCAATAAAACAGAAATTAAGTTTGATCCCTTGTAACTTTCAGACAAGGTTATTAGTTTGAACTATGTCCTCTTATTGTTGTGTTGAGCAACAATGATAAGGTTTTTCAAGACAATGGTTCTTCATTGCATGTTTAAGAGGATTTTTGAACAACACATTTGAAGATATGTGTAAAAAATTTTTAAGATCTGAGTCATTTTCTCAAACTGTAGTTCTTTGGTTCTTCAGAACAGGAGTACTAAAAGGCTGATCCTGACTTCATGGAAGACTTTATGGTCATCCGTGTGGTCATTTCTGGCAAGTATATTGATATAGTGATATATACCTGGAAATCACCTCCATATTTGTTTCCTAGTCTATATTTTTTGTAAAAGTAATTCATACATTACCATATACACATTCCAATAGTTATTTTATAGGAATAATAATGAACAATAAAAATTTAACATAGTTTAATAAATAATTTTGAGATATATAATGTCATACAAATGTATGCATATTAGCATAGAGACTCCTCTAAACATCTCACTATACTATTGGCTTTTACCCACGGGATAAATGTCCTTTCTATATTTAGTCAGAAGTGCCATTATACTAACATCCAGTATAGAGAACAATATAAAACATTTTAATGTTACTTGTTACTTAACCATGTATAGTTTTCACACAGCAATTTAGACACATTCATCATTCTCTGAAACTGGCAAGAATGACTTCAAAGTATCAATTTCCTGTGAATGGGAAATCTGATTATATGCACTAATTAAAAATAACATAATTGACAACAATAAAGATGACAATATCCTAGGAATTATAACAAATTGATTACCCTTCTCTTATAGTTTGAAGACATCATATAATACTAAGATTTAGTGATTATAAAATTTGAACTGTTGTGTATGCTTGTGCATGAAACCAAGGCAAGCATACATGCTATTCACTCTATCACTAAACTATACTCTCTGACTCTAAAATGTGATTCTCCTTAAGTGTAATCTTGATCCTAAAATATCATTTATTAAAATATTCTATCAAACTTGTATATTCTAGGATACTATGCCCCACAATTGCCTAATTTGAATACATGTTGGAAGCTGTAAAAGTAAGAAAAGACATGAAGACATTTGCTGCATTTCTAGATATATATGTTAAATATCTACTTGGGAAAACAAGAAATGAGATAGAATTTGAACAATGAGAAATAAAAAAGCAGATATATAACATAAGCAACAACTACATTATTTCATTATGTAACTTTAATATTTCCTTAAAGAGACAAAACTTATAATAGCATATTTAAAATCTCAAACAGAACAAAGCAAAATAAATTCTAAATTTTGATTCAGAACAAATCTTCTATGTTTGGATCTGCCAGGGTTGGGGGATACCAAAGACAATAGGTTGGAATTAAATATGTGTAAGTCTTTGCTATCATTATATTTTCTACTATCTGGAGATTATAGAAAGATATATTTTAGGCATAGTGTGTATATGTAAGTCTACATTACATTTGCTATGGCAGAAGCATGACTAGGTGATAAAGTATGAGAGGAAAGCCAATGGACCAAGGATAAGAGAGGAAGTGCCCCATACATCAGTATATGTATATGTAGAAGAATATGTAGTATTTCTTTCCAACAAAGAAAATATATAGATAATTAACCAAATAAGTCTTAGCAACAACTCCTACTACAACAACAATAATAGTAACAACAACAACAAAAATCTCTTAAAATACTTGATCAATGTATTCATGTGGGAGAAAAGCTTTTCCTTTATATGTTCTAAATGTTATTTCAAGATGAATGTGTTGTTCTGTAATAGTGATGACAAGCTGTAATTTAAGCTTCAAGGTGGTTCACATTTGCTAGCAGAGATGTTTACACTTAGAAACATGTAAAAAGCCAAATGAGAAAGCTGTTTTGTTACCACACCTATTCATACTTTGTAGATATTTGTGCCTCTTGGGATTTGTGACTCCATTGCATTTTGAGTCACACAGGTTGGAATTAAATATTCTGAATTTTGCTGGCTGCTCTTTATTTTAAAAAAATAATTGTTTTGGCTATACTTTACATGTGCTGTGGAATTCACGCAAATGATCTTTAAGACAATATTTTTGGTTTACATGTATTGACATTATTGTTAAAAAGTGAGGTGGCTGCTTCTTAGTCACCACTGACCACTGTTTTCATATTAAGAAGTATATTTTTGACACAGTTCTCATTTTGGCAAGAGTTTTGATTTGCAGTTAAAATTGGCTGCAGTTCCCAAATTAAAGCTTGTTTGACACTTGCCTCAATGTTCACGCTCAGTGTGTTCACTTGACAGTTTTATGCAAATTGCATTATAAAGTCTCAGAGGGTCACTGCCTGCTAGGTGTTTCTGATTGTATTTCATAGATTCCCTTGATGTTTTATTGCAGAAAAGAAGAAAACATTTGGGTCTGAATTATCTCACTCAGAATGATATTTTCTTGTTCCTTCCATTTATCTGCAAAACTCATAAGGTCCTTGTTCGGTTTTTTTTTTTTCTTTTTTTATTGAATATTTTATTTATTTACATTTCAGATGTCATCTCCTTTCCCCATTTCTTCTCCCTAGAAACCCCCATCACTTCCCCCTCCTCCTTTTTGCTTTTATACCATTTTAATTACATGCATGTATTAAGGTCAGTTCTAGGTTGAGGGACTAGCAATATATTTCCAGCTTCTAGACTGTAAAAAATAAAAGTAATAATAAAATAATTGATAACACACAAAAAGAAAACAATATTTTATTATTTGCTTTTTATTTCATTAACCTAGAAAAGAGTAAAAAAAAAAAAAACCTGACACATTGACTTTTCAAAAATAAAGAATATAGATAAACTTTAAAAAATGGATCTGTACATCATTTTGTCATATAAAACAATGCTTTTACCTGAATACAGACATATTTAAAATGGCAAAAGAAAGAAGATCTTTTTAACTATTCTATTATGTTTATTTGGGAATACAGATGTTTGTGTATCTGTGTGTGGGCTTGCTCATGTTTGTGCAATTTAGGCATAGAGGAGAGTGTGACTTCTATTGAGCTCAGTTATGAACAGTTGTGACCTGCAGGGCATGGTGTGGAAGAGAAACACAGACTCTCCACACACACAATGTGTGTTCCTAACTTCTTTGCCTTCTCTCCAGCCTCTATGAATTCATTTTATACCTCGATGCTTCATGTGTTTATTTCCTATTTGTGTTGGTGAAAATGACACTTAATAGATATTTAAAAATATATAAATGAGTACATCTGTAAGTTGATAGTTTTTTTATGGCAAAACAATGGCCAACAGGATGATGATTTGATCAAATAATGCATCTGGTTTCAGCAGAATAATTTTTCAATATCTTCTTAAATAATCAATTTAACCCAAATGCATAAAACAATTATTCTTTTCCTGATGCACGGGAGTAACTAATACTCATATTTTACTTCTTAAAAATCTATCAAATATAAAGCTTTATATGTATAACCAACAATTTGTACATAAAAATATTATTTATTCAGTTTAATATTTATGGCTATTTAAAGATGTCTTAGGTTTCCTTCTAGTTGGTTGAAATTCAGTAAAACTATTTTTATAAACGGCTAATACAATATAATTTTAAGTGTTCAGTAGGATAATGCTCAGTAATTTTATGCTGGTTTTCATTCCACCACAATCTAACTCTTGGATCCTTCCTTAACCCCAGATATTTCGTTCTGCTTTCTTAAGTTAAATTACAATTCTATATGTGGCCTGATGAAATCACCTCGTAGTGAATCCAAAATGCAGACTAACCAGTTTTTATTTCTCTATTCATTAGTTGATGCTTTTTTTGGAATATTTCCAATAACTGGTTTATGAATTTCAGTGTTATAAATATTCACCTGTAATTGATTTATAAGTTATTAGTTTTATTTGGGTAGGGTAATAAAAAGCAGGTCACATAAATAACCACATACTCAAAGTTTTAAGAATATACAAAACTATACTAAAATTGTTGTCATATTTTTGTTCAGCTAGTGGTTTTTTTTTTTTTTTGAAATTTTATGTCTATAAGTACACTGTTGCTGTCCTCAGACACTCAAGAAGAGAGTATTGGATTACAGATGGTTGTAATCCACCACGTGGTTGCTGGGAATTGAACTCAGGACTTCGGAAGAGCAGTCCATGTAATCACTGAGCCATCTCTCCAGCCCAATTGTTGTCATATTTATCCCAGTATTGTGACACTAGCCCTGGAGTGACATGAACAAGGAGTGTGGTAAATCTCACCTTCAATGAAGGTAAAATCCAATCACCCTTCTAAAAATTCAGCAATTATGAACACAGAACCACTTGAAATTATTTCTCTGAAATTTTACTAATTATATGTATGTGATAAAAACCAAACATGTTTATTACATAAATTCAACATAAGATTGAAGCATTGAGTTGCAGGATCTTGTTACTCTGAAACAATTGGGCACAGTAGAGACTGTGAGACCTTGGCAAGAAAGCAAGTGCAACAAGTGCTCTCCTCAGGCAACTTAAATCTTGTAATAAATGTGGTAAGAATTGAACAAACTCATGTTTAATAAAAGATGGGTAGGAAACATGAAGTTTAATTTCTCATTTATTTTCTTATTTATTATTTACATCCCAAATATTGCCCTGATGCAGAGTTCCTCCTCCCACCCCTGCCCCTCCTTTGCCTCTGAAATGGTCTGTTGAGTTTTAACTGCACATATTCATGTGCTCAGAAATTGATTTTTTTTTTAAAAAAGACTTTAGTCTTTTAAAAACATATTTTTAAAAACTTTGTCCTACAGAGCATATTTAATTACCTATTTTATTTTATTTTATTTTATTTTATTTTATTTTATTTTTGAGACAGGGTTTCTCTGTGTAGCAATGACAATGCACTGGGGAAATCAATGAGTAGGAGGGAAAGAAGTTAGTGACTAGAAACTTCTTTTAAGACAAAGATCAGAAAGTATAACACTGGAGAGTATATGAGGAAGACAGATGAGGACAGAGAAAAGTGCAGCAATTAGCAAGCTGACACTGCTATGAGACACTGGATGATGTGACGCTAGACATGGGGGAAGACAGTGAGAAAGCCAGAGGGCTGAGATGTCCATAAATGTGCAGTAAGAAAAGGACCATATTCTTCATGTTTGGATAGTGGATATATTTATGATTTGAGAATTTGATAGGAAATTATTAATTGATAGGAAATTTTATCACTCTAATAGACTTTGCATTTGGTGTTCTGAATTCTGGTACATTACCATGATGTTCTCTCATGGTTATATGATTGGCCATTTACTGTAAAGCAGTGTTTAAATCTACCTGTGTTCCTCTGGCCTTGAGAGCTGGGCAGAGAGCCTGGTACAGCCGGGCTACATTATAGCATTGATAGGTAGGGCTCTGTGCTCTAAATTAGAATGGAAAATATCTATTTCATCTATATCATCATCACTCCCATGTATGCATTAGATATAAACAGTTGGGTAAATTATGTCATTGTGTCGAAATCGTAAGAAACCCTGCCTTGAATTAAAGATGGGAACACATATTTTCTGAGGTATTCAGAAATAATGATCTTATCATCAAATGAAAGATTTAATGATGGTTATTTCTATTTTTAGTACAAGATAAGGTGCTATATCAAAAGATGGTTTGGTTTAGTATTTTATTCAATAGTTCACACAAATAATTTGTTAGATAATTTATAATCTGACTAAAAAATAATCTTTAGGTGCCTATTGAAAAACTATTACAACGGCTCAGTGTATAAGATGACAGGCTGCTGTTCCAGAGGTTCAAATACCACGATATACTCAGTGGCTCATTATCATCTATAACTCCAATTATAGGGGCCAGACATCCTCCTCTGGCTCTGCAGACACCAGGCATGCATGAGGTGCACAGACATGTATGAAGGAAAAACATCCATTAATATAAAATAAATAATACGAAATGATCACAAGATAATTTTTAATACTTTAATATGTTAGTTAAATAAATTAACTAGAAATGTCTATAGGACTTTTGTTGCATTACATTCTCTTGAAATAAAAATAAACTTAAATGGGGACACTATCATTTTAGTCTTAGAATTTATAAAAAAAGATGGAGGAAGCAAAACAAAATCAGAACAGCATAAAATAAAAGCAGGATTAAATAGCTGTAGGGCAAGAATATGTGAAGACTATGAACCTGTGTGAGCCACAATATTCATTTCTCAGAAACACTGGAATTTTAATTGACCAGAAGAATAATACAACGAACTCACAATGTCCTTGACTGTTTTTCCCAATGGGGCTTGCATGGAGCATGTAATATCAAAGTAGCTTTTTTAAATAAGGATTGCAGTGGACCTGCAGATTGTATTGATTTTTATTTCTTACCTTTGTATTATGTTCCTTTGCTGAATGTGTTTATTAGCTGAAGGAATTTCCTGGTGGGGTCATTAGAGTATTTTAGGTAGAGAATTCTATATGAAAATTAAGATATTTTTACTTCCTTTCCTATTTGTATCTCTATATATCCTTCACTTCTCTTACAGGTCAACTAAGGCTTCAAACACTATTTGTACATATGGAGAAAAGTGGAACATTCTTGTCTTGTTCCTGCTTTTAGAAATGCTTTGTTTTTTTTCTTTGTTTATCATGATGTTGGTAGCAGATTTGCTGTGTATCACACTTAGTATGTTGAGACATGTATCTCTTATTTCTTCAGAACTTTTATTGTGGATTTTGCCAAAGGCATTTTCTGCATAAGAAACAGGTAAGTGGATGGAACAAGAAACAATGATTCTGAGTGATGTAACCCAGACCTCAGAAACCAAATGCTTCATGTTCCCTCCTATCTGTGGATGTCAACTTATAGTCTTTAGACACTTATGTTTAATTTTGAAAACCCATGGCAAGATGCCTTGGCAAGGCATTGATTTCAAGGTTTATGAGACAACACACATTGGAGTGAATGGTTAAAGGGAAATAATGGAATAAATATAGATAAATGATATGGAGAATGGGGTAAAAAAGGAATATGAGATAAAAATAAATAACATTAAAAACATTTTCAAAATTTAAATGCAAAGCTACTATTGTAGAAGCTTTTTAAACTATATTAAAATCATTTTGATGGAGTTAAATTATAATGGAACAAAAATGTCCCTACTATATACAATTCACTCTAGAAAATGAGATACGAGGAAACAGTTACCTCTTTTAGATGTGCTGGGCAGTGAGACACTATAAATCTCCAAACATTATAGGCTGTTTCCATCGTTCTTCCTTAACCCACAGAACTTGACAATAAGACTCTATTGTTGAAGACATCAAATATTTGAATCATAGAATATGGAGAAATTATGCTGGTATTAACTTTGAAGTCTTATTCCTAATGATAAGCATTCGTGGTGCTGGAAGATGACCTGCACATTATCACAGAGACAAAACAAACATCAATTTTATCTTGTTGTTGACCCTCAGAGCTTAATAAATAACAAATGGCCTTTTAGATATGACCATTGGAGCAATAAAGAAATGAATGTTATAGGAGTCACCAAACACCTTCTAATTGACTCTGAAGGCTGTTCCACAAGATGGTATCATTATCAGGGCTAATAAAATATGGATATACAAGTCATAGCCATTCCTCAATAAGAACCTATTATTTATTATCCTGCTAAATAGACATAGTAGTACCTGATGACGTATACCTGTGTATTAATGTATCTTCAACCTTCATCAGAGAAGTTTCCTTTTGCAGTAGATGACAGTTAGCAAGGAGAAACACTCTGATCAAGGTGGAGAATAAGAGACTTCAGAATGTTCTTTCTTAAATGTGATGTCTATATTGTTTCTCTTCCTTCCAAGGCTCAAGAACCATCACAAAGGAAAGAGCCAAAGGTAGTGGGTGACTAAAACAGAATAGGGTTCTCTGGACACAATAGGACAGTTTCACATATGAGATCACACTCATTATGGTACGTGCATAAGCCCCATGCAATCTTAAGATAAATGAAATCTGAAAAAGGAAGGGTGAGATTGGTGGTCAGAAAGTCTACCCTTAGTTGAAGAATTATTGGGTATTTGACAGCTGTTGAGAGAAGAGACAAAAGACATTTTTCAAGAGAGTATCAAGTGGTGTATCTATTGTGCTCTACTGAATGTTCACAAGATTGTACAGTCTTCACAAATTATGCTTGCATGAATATGAAATGGGTGTTGGGATAGAGAGGAGTTTTGATAGGTAGACTGATATGGTCAAAACATTTTATATACAATTTTCAAAGAGTTCATAAATGTACTTTGATCATATTAGAATATCATACTTGAAGTCATGTTATTAACTCTGAGATCTCATTTCTGTGCTATAACTTTAAAATGCACAGCTTGAATGGGATAATCATTGTATATAGTTTCATTGTATTTGTAAGCAATGGGGATTACATGTACAATGATATGTCTTATCCCAGTGAGTAAGGGCTCTTCTGTTGCTGTAATTTAAATTACTGGCACATATCTTTTTTTCCTAAATTCACTAAAGACACGAAGAAACAGATCATGGATTGGGGAATTAATATCTATTAATATGTCCCAGCACAGGGTTGCTACCTGCCTCAATGGTTGATGTTCCCAATATAAAACACACACATACTCTTTACATTTCAATATGCCCTAAGCAGCACAATAGTTGAACTATTACCTAATTTCCATACTGCTAGACGCTCCCTGTCATAAATAATTCTGAGATACTACTTACTAATTTCTATGTTCCAACATGGACTAATTTCTATGTTCCAACATGGTTCCTCTTAACTCCAATTAGTCAACTATCTGGGCTATGGGTGCTGTCCTTGCTTCTCTACCCCATGGCGGCTCAGTGTCTCTCTCTCCAC
This sequence comes from Arvicanthis niloticus, assembly GCF_011762505.2. NCBI lineage: Eukaryota > Metazoa > Chordata > Mammalia > Rodentia > Muridae > Arvicanthis > Arvicanthis niloticus. The sequence continues at coordinate 9,160,318 of NC_047674.1, read as the reverse complement.
AGTCTCCTAAAGTGTTAGGGATTCTCTACACCTCTTGCTTCCTTTCAGATCCAAGAAACTGAAGCAAGTACCAGAAGTTAGAAATATGGTTGCCCACAATTATTTTTTTTCTTTTTATTTACTTTTTTATTGGATTTTTTTCATTCACATTTCAAATGTTATCCCCTTTCCCGGTTTCCTTTTCAGAAAGACCCTATGCCATCTCCCCTCCCCCTGCTTTTATGAGGGTCCTCCCCAACCCACCCACCTACCCACTCCCACTTCCCCACCCTAACATTCCCCTACACTAGGGCATCAAGCCTTCACAGGACCAAAGACCTCCCAATCTCCTCCATTGGGGACCCTGTGCTCAGTACAATGGTTGGCTGCCAGCAACTGCCTATGTTTGTCAGGCTTTCATAGAGCCTCTCAGGACAGCTATATCAGGCTCCTGTCAGCAAGCACATCTTGGCATCTATAATAGTGTCTGTGTTTGGTATTTGTATATGGGATGGATTCTCAGGTGAGGCAGTCCCTGTATGGCCTTTTCCTCAGTCTCTGCTCCACACTTGACTCCTTATTTACTCCCGTATTATTTTCCCCTTCTAAGAAGGACCAAAACATCCACACTTTGGTCTTTCTTCTTCCTCTTCCTCTTCCTCTTCCTCTTCCTCTTCCTCTTTTCTTCTTCTTCTTTTGAGACAGGGTTTCTCTGTGTAGCCTTGGCTGTCCTGGAACTCACTCTGTAGACCAGGCTGGCCTCGAACTCAGAAATCCGCCTGCCTCTGCCTCCCAAGTGCTGGGATTAAAGGCGTGTACCACCACCACCAGGCTAAGTCTTCCTTCTTTTTGAGCTTCATGTGGTCTGTTAATTTTATCTTGGCTATTTCAAACTTTTGGTCTAATATCCACTTCTCAGTGAGTGCATACCATGGGTGTTCTTTGTGATTGGGTTATCTCGCTCAGGATGATATTTTCTAATTCCATCCATTTGCCCAAGATCTTCATGAAGTCATTATTTTAAATAGCTGAGTAGTTCTCCATTGTTTACATGTACCACATTTTCTGTATCCATTCCTCTGTTGACAGACATCTGGGTTCTTTCCAGCTTCTGGCTATTATAAATAAGGCTGCTATGAACATAGTGGAGCATATGTCTTTGTTATATGTTGAAGCATCTTTAGGATATATGCCCAAGAGTGATATAGCTGGGTCCTCAGAGGTATAGCTATGTCCAATTTTCTGAGCGACCTCTAGACTGACTTCCAGAGTCGTCATACCAGCTTGCCATCCCACCGACAATGGAGGAGTGTTCTTTTTTCTCCACATCCTTGCCCGCATCTGCTGTCACCTGAGTTTTTGATCTTAGCCAGTCTAACTGATGTGATACTATATATATATATATATATATATATATATATATATATGAATTACACTACATCTCCCTCCCCTTTTATTAATATTAGTGATTCAATTATAGCCCCAGGTATTCGTAAATGCCCTACCATTGAGCTATAGCCCCAGCCTTCTCATGGATTTAAATATCATAGTGATTCAGATATATTTCTCAACTAGCTGAGTAATAAATTGCTTAAACCTTATATACTCTTAGAAAAAAACAACTTTTATTACATTGAAAGTTATTTCATTTTAATTTAGTTCAATTTTAAAAAGAAACAAAAACATGTGATAATGAGATTATTAAATATTAAAGTTCGTTTCTGAGCCATATTTTTAAAAAAAGTTATTCTGCAATAAAAAATAAATAAATAAATAAAGAGCCACTCCTTCCTTAAACTTCCTTGGTCAGCAGGTTTATAAGTACTTACTAGGCATAATTTTCCTAGTTTCAACAGTAGTCTTATTTATTTAAACAATGATGTTAATGACAAGTCAAGTGAATATTATATTTAATGAGATTCACTAATATAAACTTTCTGTTCTTATTTTTAGACACATAAAGGTAATTTTCTAAGTTAATACCACTCATGATATGCTACCTAAGTACAATATAAATGTGTACTTTTTCTATAATTTTGTGATTATAATAATTGTACAGATTAGAGAACACCACCAATCACATCATTTATAATAACAAATACTAAAATATATCACCCAATAAATATTAGAAATATAAATTTCTTATGTTTTCATTATTGCTTGACAAGTGACATAGTAAATGAGTTACCAATATTCAAGTGGGGGGTTTCTCATTTACTTTGAAACACAACAGGATGATATTTATCTGTTTGGAATGGATCTAAATAATTGTTTACAATCTTATAAATGTAAGATCAAACAAAAAAATCTATAAATTCAAACTAAATATCTCATACAGAACTACAATCAGTTGATACCAAGTGCAAACACAATGGACAAGATCAATTTCTAGATCTCTCTCTCTCTCTCTCTCTCTCTCTCTCTCTCTCTCTCTCTCCCTCTACACCACTTATACACACACACACACACACACACACATACACACACACACACACAGAGAAACACAGACACACACACACAGAGACACACAGGCACACAGACACAGTCACACACACACACACACACACACACACACCCCACATCCCTCAAGAAAATGCCATAGTTAAATCATGTACCCCAGATGCCATATGCTAAAACCTCAATCCCTCAAAGCAGCAAACCCTGGCTACTCATCAATTGATTAATGATAGTTAATAAGCATCTTGTAGCTCACAATCTGATTACTTGCTCACATAGTCTCTATTTTTCTTTTCTTGTTGTAAAGAGATAAAATAATACAAAGAACCTTCCTAGATATAGATGCCAGATTATAAAATATAAATCTTTGTTCTTTTTAATAATCTCGAGCATTTTCTTATAAAAACACACACAAAAAACGAAGAGATGCCTACCAGTAAGCAAGTCTCATACGTAAACTCTGTTATCACAGAGACATCAAGGGAAAAGCCTACTAGCAAATAACAAGAGACTTTCAGTCCAGTGCACATTAGCTCTTGAAGGTAGAGTCAGGAAAACAATAGATTTCAAGGTGACTCAATCCAAAATGCTGCTTTATTCTATCAGAAAGAACTGTGGGTGCCAGCATGTTAGTTATACTGTTGAAAGGTTTCGTCTGCTGAAACTTTCCAACACGTAGAGAAGAGGATGCCTATATCTGAGTCTGCATCCTACTCTACTTTCTGTGTCTTAGACCGAATGCATGACCTTGGGCTGTCAGTTATTCTGCCAACTCATTACCTACTGGCTCACTGAAAGGAAAACAAAGAAAGGTTCAGACACAGAACATAAAAGTGAAGGCAAATGACTTTGTACTGCTTCAACTTGCAACACAACATTGTAAAGGTTATGCATGCTTTCCCTAACATGCTGGGCTTTTTAAGTCCCCTTCTGCAGCCCCCTCCCCTTTTGTCATGTGGCTTCCATAGCCAACAGCTTGGCTTTCTCTTGTTGTCTTCTTTATCTCTCTTATGCCGGTAACCTTGAAAATTTACAGTTTTTTTTTATTCTATTGTTTCTCTTAAAATTTAATAAACTTGTCCTCGAGCTCCAAATTGGATAAATTTACAAAGAATATAAACCTGGTATGGTATTATAGGTTCTCTCCCATCAGATGATTTTAACTTAAACTATTGTATTTATATAGTAACTGTGGGGGAAGATAATGTAATGATCTAACTCTACATGTTGAAGCCTTTGTCTCATTTGTGAATGTCCTTCCTCAGCAATAAAGCTATGAGGAGGTAACTTACAACTGAACAGATTGTGTGGCTAGATCCCTGATGAAAAGTGTGTCACTATGAGAAAAGATATGTAGATGTCTTCTTTTTCCCTTTCCCTTCTCAATGCATGCACAAAGGAGAACTCATGTGAGCACACAGAAAGGCAGTGGCCACTCGAAGGCTGAGAGAAAACATATCTAAATGCAGACTAGTTGTTTGTACTTTCATCTCAGATTTCCAAGCACTAATACCCTTGAGACAGGAATTTTCCTCTCTGTAAGTCATTTAGTTGGTTAGTGTATGCCCCCCCCTTTTTTAATCAGAGTCCAAGGAAAGCAATAAAGCTAACAGATAGATCTCTTTAAATAAGACAGAACAAAGCCATTTTTGAAGAAAAATGAAACAGAATTTTGTAGTAAGCAATAATAAGATTTCATTCAGACAGAAATAAACTGGAATCAAACCTGTGGGGTGACCCAAGGAACCTACACCAAAGGAAGAAGGTCAGCAGGGTCTTAAGGTTGAAGATGGACAGCCTTGTCACCATTATGAGACTATCTCAAAATGCAACAAAACAGTAATAAAAGGACATAAAGGACAAATACATCAGTTCAAAGATGAGGCACTAATAATTAAACTATCACATGTGAGAAACGTTAAAATAATATAACCAATGTAAAATGTTTTATATAGATTTAATGTGTATATAATCGATGCAGTAGGTATGCATTAAGAATGCCAATGTCATGTGTCTCACACTTTACATACATGTATCAAATGTAGTCACATATCAAATAATTGCATATTTTAAAAAGTTAAACCTTATTTTAAGGTCGTTTTTGAAGAGTTGTAAAGCTAGTAAAGAGGCCCCATGTAGAATATCCTTTAGCTCACTGATTTTGTTGCTAGCACACTGGTCCAACATTTCTCTTGGCTGAATGGTTAGCAATGATGTGTTGCTAACAACTGAAACCTTACATTTATTTTGTTCCCATGCTTATCATACACTGCCTTTTATTTCTACTGTAGAGCACCAAACTCTTAGTCTTAGTGCATTCAGTAGTGGCGTCTTTCCAGGATATTCTAGATTGTCACAAAATATTAGATTATTTTCCAGTGTTTGACTCTCTTGATAGTTTCAAGATGTACCAAACTTATTTTTAACACAAAAACTGGATAGAGTGACACTGGAGGACTGGAGAACAGCAGATCCACAAACTCCATGGCTAGTTTTGCTAATGGTGAACTCCATGCCCATTCAGAGACACTGTCTAAAAAACTAAGAAAAGCATTCTTGGCAGAAAAACCTAAGACAGGCTCAGTCTTGTTTATGAAATAAAAAAAGGGGGAGAGGTGGAAAGCTTTTAGGGCTGTTTGTCAAGAATATAACATGGGACAAAAACAAGGAAATGGGCTGCTTGGCCGGAATATGACATTGGCCAAGGACAAGGAAGTAGGCTTCAGGCAGGAATCTGACATTAGGTTAAAACAAAGAAGTAATTTCAGACAGGAATATAAATCTTAGGCTAGAACAAGGAAATAGGCTTCAGACATGAGAATGATTTGGGGCTAGGACAGGAAAGTTGGCTCAGATATTTTGGTCATCCTGATAAGCCCTTAGAAACAGTGATCATGGGAGTGTTCATGGAATTTTGTTTATTGCCTTTTTGCTGGTTCTTTGACTATTTGTGTTTATTTCCTTGCTTGTTCTTTGACTATCTGCATCTATTTTGTGCTAGTTCCTCAACCTAGAACTGACCTTTAAAAAAAAACAAATTAGAATAACAGAGTTTGTGCTCTGTATTTACTCCATATGTCCACAGTTACCTGAACATATAGGCATATACAAAGAACCACACATGAATATTTTTAAAAAACAATGATTATCCAGTAACCCACTTGACTTATTGCAAAACACGTGAGTTGAATACCCTGTGAGCTTTGAAAGAAAGACTCCACTGGAGACAAACTAGAATACAATGTGTGCTTATCAATGGAGACATGGAAACATGGGCTTTATCAATGAATTTTAAATTTCCTTATAGAGAAAAATGCTTTTATGTGAAAAAAATTCTTTGAAAAAATTGAAAACCCTGTTATTCACTTGAAAAAGTTACTTGTAACATTATTCTCCAAAATAATCAAGCACATAATAATCAAAATACATTTGTCTACAATTTTATCTGTGGTCATTCCCAGGATTCAATATATGTGCTCATAGTAGGATTGATCCATGCAGATCAACATATAATAAGATATCTTGAATAATTGAAAAGAAGTTTCTTATTCTCTTTACATACTAGTAATGGAATGATTAGTTGTATATTAATTAAATTTCACCATTGTTACAGCTCTCAATAAAAAGACCTCTGCTTTGATTATGTTTTTCATACTGTATGGTCAGTTCTATGCTTAGTATGGAGCAAAGCTTTGGTTCATATAAATATAATATTTGGTTAATGATATATGTCTTAGGCAGTAAGTATAAAACAAGTTCAGAAAATGACTCATTGGAAACAGCTTCAAAAATATTTTGATGATGGCGATATTATATTGGTTGCTTGTAATCAAAGTTGCCTTGGCTCACAGGAATTGAAAGGAAAGGATATAATTTAGAATGAACATCACTCTGTGGAGGTAGGAATGAGATAAATGACCTCAAAGACCATTGAAGTAGGACCCCAAAGGGCCTGAATGGCCCGTGTCACAGGTCAGAGACTAGCTCCATGACTTTATTTTGCTTTTGGTATTGAAAACTACACAAAGGAGACACATTGGGGCTCATTAATCATTTTGACACATAATAGGTCACTGTAATATAAAACACTATGGAATACAATGACCTTGACAGTCTGTGCCATTTATTGTGTGGTTTTACGCTCATTTGTCCACGTAATGAATAGTATGCCAACGAGTAAGATCTGGAAGTACAAGAAGTAAAGAATTCTGTCTACTCTTTATGACAAATGGGCCTAAAACTCTCTTTTTCTGTCTTTATGGTCATTGAAAATGAATATCAAGAGAAATGGTTAAACATAACTTTGTATTCGAGTGGAGAAATCATCGTAAAGAACAAATTTTCATAAAATCCCATGTAAAAAGCATTATAAGTCATGGGGTTTTTGTTTGTTTGTTTTCTGTTCTTTGTGAGGAAATTCTGTTGGATAAGTGGAATGTGTGACTTCAGAATGAATGTGTTCCTACTTTCTTGACAGCACTATGGATATTTGTCAACAATAGGGATCCCACAGACACTTCACCAATCACAAGACAAAAATACAATTTAAATTGAGGTAGAATCCAATTGTCCATGGCAAATTCTGACGTCATTTCAATCGCTGAGTTTTGGTGGTGTCTATGAGTAAAACAGTGACATACAAAGACAGAAAGGCAAGCAATCAGTTTACCAATAGAAAATGTCAATTATAAGCTTGGCTGGTGGATGGAAAAGAGAACATAAATGCAGCAGCCTTCTCGTGGTAAAGAAGGTGGAAGCCTGCTGCTTTGTGAGTATAGGAGTCTAACTTCAGTACCTTGTTCTAAATAGTAAAATATTGTTTGAGGGAATATCGGAGATGCACTTGTCCTTCAGATAAAGCCAAGTAACAACACATGTCTTTTTTTCCCCTATACCTGTATTCTTTTATTTAGCATAACATCTGTAAAATTTACTCAACTTCTTAAATATGATTGCTGTAAAAAACAATTACATGGTTTGTTTTATAGAAATTACTATTTTTACAAATATAGAAACATTTCTCTTTAAAGAAATACAAATTTCATGTGTTTTTTTTCCCCCAAAAGTTTCAATCTTATCACTTTCCACGACCCAGATAGGTGAATTCTAAAACCCATAGTTTCAGTATCCTCTTTTCTGGGTGCTCTTATATAATGGATTTTGTTGATTTTCCACCCTTCCCTCAGTACTATCTCTTATCTGCACCTTCTTCAGCCAAAACTCTTATTCCCAACAAGTTCCCAAAGAGAACCCCTCAATCATGGAATGATTGAAGTGCTGCTTTAAAGAGATATAGATGATTAAAGATTGAGATATTAAAAAAGATATGTGATCATTAAAAATGTTAAGTGAAAATGCTTTTAACAACTTCCAGTTACTAATGGATTCTGTAGAGAATGATCTATAAGCCAGCCATGAAGAGGGGTAAATACTTCAAAAACTTATTTTTATTAAGGTGCTTATAGAAGAAACTTATTAGAAGTTCCCACAAAGTATGAGAATAAAAAAGATGAGCAATCTAATTTTTAATAATGGGTGGAACTTGAATAGACAACACATGTCTTATGAATCGCCTCATTTCAGGATGTAAATATTTTTCTCCTTTCCATATTTTTACAATATTAAAGCCTCACTTCTGTTTAAATTTGTTTCACTTTTTATTGCTTTGAAAAGCTTAAGAAAGCCAGGCAGTGGTGGCCCATGCCTTTAATCCTAGCACTTGGGAGGCAGAGACAGGTGAATTTCTGAGTTCGAGGCCAGCCTGGTCTACTTAGTGAGTTCCAGAACAGCCAGGGCTACACAGAGAAACCCTGTCTTGAAAAACAAAACAAAACAAAACAAAACAAAAGCTTAAAAAACATAACTTACAACTTACTCATTTTTTTCCTTGTACAGATATGCTTTCAAATTCTTTCTGAAACTGAAATTAGTATGTTCCAGACAGGCATAACTGGTACTGTAATAAAACAAAATGCTTAATACAGTATTTCTTCAAGTATGCTAAGACAATGATATAGACTGTTCTGGATCATAATTCACACCTCAATGAAGTAAAAACAGTTTAAAATATGATGGGTGTTCCTGCATCAAAAATAATTTAATTTCCATTTCATGAATCAACCTGGCATGGTATCTCTCTTTCTCAGTGGCTCATGACTCTAATTAGAGAGTGACTGATTACTTCCAAGGTATGTGGGTCACTCTTGTATCTGCATGGATATTGTGCCTTTCTGGTCTGTGGTTCCTAGGAATTATAATGACTAAAACAACTGTCTTAGTCACTATTTCATTCTTGTTATGAGGCACCATGACAAAGGCAACATTTATACAAGAAATCATTTAATTGAGGGCTTGCTTATAGTTTCAGAAGTTAGTCCACTACATTATGCCAGAGAGCATGGCAGCAGGCAAGTGTGATGTTAGAGAAGGAGCTGAGAGGTCTGTATTCTGATCCACAGGCAGGAGGAAGAGAGAGGAGAGGGGAGAGAGAGAGAGAGAGAGAGAGAGAGAGAGAGAGAGAGAGAGAGAGAGAGAGATTGAGCATAGTGTGGACTTTTGAAAGCTCACAGCCCATCCAAAACTCATTTCCTCCCACAGGATCACACCTAATCATTCTGATTCTTTCAAACAGCTCCATTCCCTAGTGACAAAGCATTCAACTATAGGAGCCTATGGGGGCCACTCTTACTCAAACCAGTACAGGAAGACTGTTGCCTCCTTCATTCTGAAATGTTCATGTTATCTTTTGGTATCATGAAAGCTAATTCTCAATGAGGAGCACTCAGGTCAGCTCCAGTTCAAAGACCAATGTAGGGCCCTGTTTCTGATGTGTTTATATTTCAACAACATAGAGTTATCTTTTACCTGGGGGTGGGGGTAACCAAAGGCAATGGGCTATATATTTCTGTAGTCTCTTAGAAATCCCTGGCAAATTACTCAAGAAAAGCTTTTCCATATGTAACATAGGGGTTTTTCTTAGTCTTTGGCCTTTCAGGGAGCAATATCAACATGGATGAGAAGAGTTCATTAAAACCAAGTATGTATTTTAACACACTGACTTGTATAGTCCTTTTCTTCTAGGTAATTGATAGGTTCTTTGTGGCTTTACAGCTACCCATATAGTTACCACACAGGTAGTTAACTTACAACATAAGATGGGATAAGTAGCTCCCATCTTATGTTGTATTTAGCTCATTCTCCTTTCCCAAAGGAGCCCCTTTTCAGTCTTTCCTATTTGATTAAAGTTGTATCCTGCAATTTCCCTTTACTCTCCTACCATATCCTTCTGTATATACCTGTCTCTGTTGGATTCTAAGTATCCAAAACCAAGGGACATGCTCCCCCAGAGAACTCATGGACAGGACTTGCTGTAATAACATGAGGCTTATTGATACTGGTGCACCAGGGCTCCCCTGTATGTAGGCAAAAGAGCCCCAAATTAGAGTTGAGGGCAGTATTTATACCATATTCACAGGGCTCATAAAGGCAGTTTTACTTCTTAATCAATAACTACAAGGGCTGACTTTAACTGCTGTTCCCAAGCTTAGTTTCCATTTCCATGCCCAAGTAACCCAAATTTGCACCTAACAAAAAGGTCAGCTTAAGTAGCTTCTATTTACCCAGGTTTTACTGTGCTAAGGGTTAATAAACTCCTATCTTGGGTCTTTCTCCTGGAATGTTTGTTTGAGTCTTCAGAATGTGTTCTTCCCGGGATGTGCCCCTGGGGGAGGTTAATGTTTAAGTTTAAAACCAAAATCAGAGCTTTTTTATTAATTTTAAGTTTCTACATTCCCCCCTTTTTCTTGTGGGTGATTTCAATCCTGGAATCACAAGCTGTCATCTTGCTGTACAGTGTGATATTGTTGTCTAAGTATCAAACTATATCTTTGTCATTGAATCTTTAACTATCTTTTTCTCACCCCCTGGATAGTCTCTAGTATGTTCTTAGGTAAAGTAGCTGTCTCTTTACACACACACACACTGATGGGCCTGATGCCAGCTTTTCTCATCTCAGGAGAGCACATAAGCACCTTAAGCCCTACCTTCTAAGGCTGTGTCTGGGACAGGGTTTAGATGTAAAAGTCTCTTATCTCTGACATTTGGGTAATCTCCACCCCAGTGTCTCTAGGGTAGGGATATCTCAGGAGTCAAGGCCTGTTGCTCTTTGGCCTTGTAGAACAGCAGGTGATCTTAAGCTTGAGGGGGTTGCTCAGGTGTCCTGCTGCTCTCCAGTTGGCATCAGGCACAGGTGCTGGTCTGAGTTATATAAAGTCAGGCAGTATCTACTTAAATGGAGGCCTGGATGGTCTACAGCTCCAGGAACGGCCTAAAAAATCATTTTGGGGGGAGGGGGTGAGTTAAGAGCTGGAGTCAAGCAAGAGGGGCATTTGGGGCTTGGAACAGGAACAAGACAAGGGATACCATTTAGCCAATGCCAGTTTCTGAGGTCAATTTAGTTAAGGTCTCTTTTTAGAGTTATGTATACTTTCTCTACCTGTCCTGAGCTCTGGGGACAGTATGAACAATGGAGCTTCTAATTAGTTTCCAATATTTTTGACAATCTCTAACTTACCTTAGAAACAAAAGCAAGATTGTTATCTGATCTAATTACCTCTGGCACTCAGAACATCGGGATGATTTTTTTTCTATCTTTTTGATTACCACAGTAACTGTTTTCTCTTAGGTATTTTTCCTGTTTACTCTAAGCCTCATAAGCCTTTGTTTGTTAGCATACCTTATACTGTTTTACTATCTCTCTGGCCCAAAACCTGAGGTCTATTATATATCTTAGAACTCTCAAGGGTCTATCTGTGCATTTAGCCTAGTAAGTCTTTTGTTTGTTTTCTGGAGAGCATAGTTCTCCCTTCTTGTGTCTAGCAATTTGAGTCCTTTTTTCTTCTGTGTGTTTTAAGTGAGGCCATCTTTTAATCTAGTCCCAATCTCCAGTGGGTGTCTCTTGTAGGCCCATAACCAGGATAGACTCTTGTATAGCCATTTTTTTAAGCCACTTGATTTTTCTGGTTATTGCCTCAGGCCACTGAGTCTCTTTCCTTCTGATGTCCTGGGCAACGAATACTCACAGTTGCTATCTTCATCAGGGCATCCAAGAGATCTAACTGTTTTTTCTGATGCGAGCAGTCCTCTCTCTTGTTATATAGCCCTGTGGACATGGGCTGTGACAAAGACATACCTGTTGTCTGTGTAGATGTTGATTTTTTTTTTGTCAGCTCTAAGTTCGAAGGCTGCTGACGAGCCCTCGGGTGGGGAGTAGAAGTTCAGTCCTGATTTGTGTCATCCACCACAGCAGAACCAGTTTGTCTCTAGCCTGCATGGAGAAAACTCTTCTCCTCTGTAAAGCAGGTTGTCTTGACTCCTAGCAGGGGTCAATAGGAGAAGTCTTCCCTCTACCCGTGGGTTTTTCTTTTGGGCCAGTTAGTTGTAGCCTGCTAGGCAGTAAGTGTATCTGGGTCCCCATCCTGGGGAATAAGTCTTGACCCAACAGAGGGTAGGGACAGTCTGGTATGAATGACCATAAATGAATGGGATACCCAGCCTACCTCTTAGTCCACCAATTTTTGGGTAGTCCATGAATAGGAGGACCAAGTGTTGAGTTCCTATGTCCACCAAGAGTTGAGTGGGTGCAAACCCCACTTACTCTAATTACTGTCTTCACTCAGAGCTAATATCTTTACTACTTGGGTGTTTTTTTCAAGGCCTGGGATTTTCTGACCCTGGCTTTTATTTGTTAGGGCACTTTAGGGCTCTGCAGCTGGCTCTTTTACTTGCAATGTGCTCACTGGTCTTTTTCAAGAGGTTTTCTATCTCTCTTTGATTGGAGTCTCTCTTTTCTGCTTTCCCTTAACTATTATAACCAAGTGTGTTTTTTGCAAATTCTTTTTTTTGTCACCTTTCTTTTTCTCATCTCTTTTATCTTTTTCTTTTTTTATTTCTCTGTTCTTTTTCTTTCTATGTCTACTTGTTATGGTAGTTTTCTTCAATAACTTACACTAAATCCCATAATGACTCATCTTGTAGTCCCTCTAGCCTCTGAAGCCCATTCCTGATATCTAATAGCCTATAAAGGCCACAGTGTGCACTGGCAGAATGTCTCTGTAAGCCATTTTAGGAAGACTGTGGGCAACTCATCTGATCCCTGTTTAACCTCACAAGCCTTGTAGGCCCCATTATACCTGCCAATGGAATCTGGAGTGGGTTTAGGTATCCCTTACCTTCTTTCTGGTATCCTCTCTTGTTCTTTAGTCTTGAAGAGCACTCTTAATGGCCAGAACCTCCAAGGGTTTGGGGGGAAATAAAAGGGGGGAAGGGTGTTCCTCTATTTGATTCATCTAGGTTATATTGGTCTGGGTGCCCGGCGGCTTTTTTTTTTTTTTTTTTTTTTTTTTTTCTCTGACTCTCAGATCAGCCTGCAACTTCTCTCAGCAGGCAGCCAGCCTGTAGGCAGTCTCAGAGGTTCTGAGCTAGAGTCACAGTCACACGATTTGTCTCACTCACTTTTTTTTTTTTTAATAAAAATATATAACTATAACTCTCGCCAGGGCTGTTTTGTTCAGCTGCCATGGCTCAGGGAAGTTGTCCTTTTCTTCTTCCAGGTTCTTAATCACCTGGGTACTTCTTATCTTTTTTGCGGATGATCTAGGATTCCTCAGCACCAGCCACAGAGAGCGGACAGCAGGAGCTGCAGTCACTGTGCTCCTCCCCTCCACTGCCACCGGGCTGCTATAGCAGTGGCCCTTTGGTCTCTAGCCCAGCCAAGCATGCCAGGCTAGGCAGCTGTCATATGCTGTCCCGCCGCTGCCTCCGCTTTAGCTCTGCCAGCAGCCAGCGGAGGCCAATCTGCACAGCCGGGCGGTTCAAGGACCCTAGGAGGCGCGGTGCCTGTTCACTAAAGGACCTGTCTCTCTGTTTTGCAGCAGCTCTTTTATATAGGGACTGTTATTAGGTCTCTCTCTGATAGTCAAAACTGCAATGAGAACTCTGCCAGTCTCCTAAGTGTCATCAATTAATTGCCCTTAAATAGTAACCAGACATTTTCCTGCTCAGAACATATTTTAATGAGGTTGTTTTTCTCTTTTTTCTTTATTTTTGTTCATTATATCTTTTTTTTTTTTCCTTTTAAGCAATATAAATTTTTCCTTTTTTGATCTTTGTCTTTTCTGCCCTTTCTTTTTGTTTGGCTAGCATCTTCCTTTTAATGCCCAGTTCCCTTCTCTGTTTTACTCCTTCCTGCTTTCTCTTTGTTCTTGACCGTATTCTGTTCCCTTTCCTCTTTTATTTTCTTTTCACATCTCCCTTTTTATACCTTCTTCTTCTTTGCCTACTTCTCCTTTTTGTTTCTTTTGTCCTCCTCCTTTCTTCTCTCATTTTCTCTCACCTATTTTCATGTTTTACTCTGTCTCATCCCTCTTCTCTCCTGCTTTAATTTTTCTTTACTCATCTTTCTACTTCCCTCATTCTTATTCTTTCATTATTTTTCTTCTTTTTTTAAATTTATTTATAACCTTTTCTCTTCCATTTACCCTCCTCTTCCCTTCTCAATCTCTTTTTCTCTAGATAGCTTTCATAGGAAACTTTGAACAACTTAGTAACCACATTTTTTAATGTCTTTTTTTTTTTTTCCTGCAACCTCAGACTAGCAGGCATAAGTTAGGGCCCAGCAGTTCCTGCTGAGATAGTACAAAAGCTATTTCTTTACTCTTCTGCTGGGTTGGGCTGAGGTGCTAATGTGGCCAGAAACTGCAATTTCTGGTCTCAAAGAATCAAACAGATAGCAGGTCAGCTACAGTAACATAGTGAGTAAACTTTTATAACAGTAACTCTAATTATCTCTTTTTAAAAAAAAAAAATAAAAGAACACATGTAATTGGGGCTTGTTTACAGTTTCGGTGGTTTAGATCATTATCATCATGGTTCATACAGGCATGGTGACATACGGGCAGACAAGATGTTGAAGTAGTTCAGAGTTCTACATCCAAACCCACAGTCAGCAGGAAGAGAGAAACAATAGGCCTACCTTAGACTTCTGACAACTCAAAGCCCATTCCCAGTGACACACTTCATTCAACAAGGCCACACCTACTCCAGTAAGACCACACTTCCCAGTTTTTCCTAAGGTGTGCCATTCCCTGATGACCAACCATTCAAGTGAGCCTATAGGGACCATTTTCATGCAAACTACCACATTTCACTTCCTTGTCCCCATAGGCATATAGCCATATCATAATACAAAAATACATTCAGTGCAGCTTCAAAGTCTCTATAGTCTATAACAGTCTCAACATTGTTTAAAAGTGCAAAGTCTCTTTGGAGACTCACAGCAATCTCTTCACTGAAAATCTAAATTTAAAAGCAGATCACATTAATACCAACATACCAAGGAACAGAATATGCATTTTCATACCAAAACGAAGAAAAGGGAATATAGTGAGAAGTACTGGACTAAAACAACAATGAAAAATAGCAGGGCAACTTCCAAACTCTGCATCACCATGTCTAATGTCAAAGTGCTCTTCAGATCCCCAACTTCTTTCAGCTTTGTAGACTACAACACATTTTTCTCTTTTGGGTTCCACAGCTTTCTTCAACAGATATTCCACTGTTATGGCATCTCCAGCATTTTTCAGGTCACCAGTGAAATCCAGGCTTCA
Source organism: Arvicanthis niloticus (assembly GCF_011762505.2). Classification (NCBI taxonomy): domain Eukaryota; kingdom Metazoa; phylum Chordata; class Mammalia; order Rodentia; family Muridae; genus Arvicanthis; species Arvicanthis niloticus. The sequence goes on along the minus strand of NC_047674.1, from coordinate 9,145,217 downwards.
TTTTCACAGAGTCATTCAATAGCCTCCATGCAGGGAAGTACACTCCTGGCCTCAACAGCTTTCTTTAACCATGGAAAGTGACTCTACAACCCCTTTCATGTATCCTTGACTCTAAAGCCAGAACCACGTGACCAATGATGCTAAGGTCTTCTGCTTACTGGGGCTGGAACTTGGTCCCTTAGTTCAAACAGATTTTCACCAGCTTTCTGTTACTGATGGCCTCCTTCACACCTTAAGCTTTTCATTACTTCCTTTTCAGAAGTGGAAAGGTTAGCTGGCTAGGGTCTTGCCCTGAGGTCACCTTTACTCCATTTACTATCAGGTCTTTCTTTAAACTTTTTACCTTCTTGAGCCCTGAACTTAGCTTCATTACATTTCTTGATGCTCTTTTTTTTCATCAAACTGTACATTTTGTATTTTTTCTTGCTCAACTTGCTCCGCTTTGTTACAGATGTATAAAAGAGTAAGTGCTAATAGCCACTTGACAGAATCAATACTAGACTATCTTAACTTCTCCTCTTCCATTAGTCCAAAACTCTTCAATTTAGCATAGGCAGATGTTTTGGACAAGGGCAAAAAGTAGCCACATTCATTGCCAAAAGATAACAAGAACAATCACCAGGCCACTTACTAGCATTCTTCTCCTTTGAAACCTCTTGAGTCATACCATTGTAATCTACATTGCTTTCAGCACCATTGTATTCCATGTTTTTTTTCCCATTTTTTTTAATTGGATATTTTATTTACATTTCAGATGCCATCCCCTTTCCCCATTTCCTGCCCCCCTAGAAAACCCCTATCCCATGCCCCCTTTTCCTTTTTGCTTTTATACACTTTTTAAAAATGTTAATCAAAGGCTTTATAAGTTTGATAATGCTCAATCAGAAGTGTAACCCACTACCCAACCTAGATATATCTATCTAAGATATAACTATCTTTGACTGGTGGAGATACATGAACATCTGCCTCGATATCGTCACCTCTTTCTCTCTCTTTCTCTCTCTCATCACCTAGCTTCTCCTCTCCTTCTCCACCTCTCCTTACGCCTTCTCTTCCTCTTAGTACTCCTCCCACCTTAGCTCCTCCTACATATCACCCTTCCTATAAAAATAAAACTTTTCTCTCAAAACACAATTAGAGCATAATTATGCCAATATGTACCAGTGAGGTACAAGATAGACCTAATACCCAGTCCATCATTTTGTTGACTAACCAGAACCTCTGTCATCTCTCCTAACTAAAACACTTAGTTCTGAACCTGGCTTTTTCCTTGGCTTTAGAATGAATGTCAGCTGAAAACCATCCACTCAAATCTTGTCTGTCAAGGTAAATAGCCAGGATTGGCTATGAGGCTATAAGTTTTCAACCTCTTCAGAAATCCAGAATGGCTGAGTTAACTAAAATTATGGGAAGCACAAAGCATAGCTTCTAAAACTTAGCCAATTGATAGAGACAGCTGTACACCTGGACACTCCCTATACTACAAAACGTTGGAGCATCTGATCTTCAGCCTTCTGGCCCAGGATCATCAGACAGACCTTAGTGATGCAGAATTATTAAGGGCTGATTACTCTGTCTAGGCAGATATAATCAGTAGACTATTCTGCAAGTGTGTCCTTTTCTGGATAGTAATTTGTCTGTAGATGGAAAGAGGCAATTCTTGTCTAGTGGCTGTCTCACCATAACTGGAGTATCTCCAAAGATGCTCAATTTCTTCTTAGAATCCAAGACAGGAAGCTGTCAGGAGCAGACAGGTCTCTAATCAAAATGAACATTACTATAGAAATGTTTGTAACGTCAGTTCTATGGACTTCTGATGTTTTGAAAACCAACTATCCATGTAAGGTAATCTGGACTGTTGTCTGCTAACTCCACTCAGCTATTTCTAAATAAAACATAGAAAACACCCTAACAATAAACTCAAAGCCATGAATTTGCTATAGTCCCTTTACCTCACAGGCTGACCATCTCAAATCAGTTAAAAAAGTTAAAGAAAGACTGGGTCTAAGCCTTGTATTCCTAAGTGTGTTATACTGGTACAATGCCTATGAGAGTAACAATATTCATCTCACTCTTATATCAATAAGAAGCTCATACCAATGAAAACCTTAAAATTTGTAATCAAAGTAAATTGGTGCCATTTAAGAATTTATATCTTCATCTTGATAATAATTATACAGATTTCTACTAATAGGTTTTGGCTATGCAATAAACACTAGCCAATCCTCTCTATTCCCACAAAACCACTACTTTTCCCTAGAAAGACAGCCCAACATTTACCACCTTAGTCCCCAAGCCCAGGGAATATGGGCGCTGACTCTTCATTAGCTTCTTCAAGCTGATTATGGGCATTGAGATATTAGAAGAGGAGTGGGGGGAAGAGCAAACTGACAAGCTTCTGATGCTGTGTCTTCACTGCCTCCAGATGGAATTCCCGGACCTCAGAGGTTTGAGCAGGTCTGCCCAGCTTGCTTGTTGAGTAGATACACCAAGGCTGATCATTCTGCAATATACAATTCTCAAAACAAATTTTAGTATCAAGATAGGTTTTTTTTTAAGAGGGCTGACATTTTATTAAGGATGTTGGTCCTAACCACTTTTCTTTTTTTCCCTCTTTTATTGGATATAATATTTACATTTCAAATTTTATCCCCTTACTGCATTCCCCCCACCACCCAGGAACCCCTTATCCCATCTCCCCTCCTCCTGCTTCTATGAGGGTGTTTACCCACCTACCCCCAAATCTTCCTCCCCACTCTCACATTCACCCCCCCCCACTCAGTGCTCAGCCTTCAAGGAACCAATGACCTTGCCTCCCACCTATGCCCAACAAGGCCATCCTCCCCTACATATACAACTGGAGTCATGTGTCTCTCCATATGTGCTCCTAGGCTGGTGGTTTAGACCCTGGGGAGCTCTGGCTGGTTGGTATTGTTGCTCTCCTCATGGGGCCACCAATTCTTAAGGCTCCTTCAGTTTACTCTCTAACTTCTACATTGGGAACCTTTGATCAGATTAATGGTTAGCTGAGAGGATCTGTTTCTGGGTATGTCAGACTCTGGGGGACCTCAAAGGAGACAGCCTTATCAGGCTGCTGTAAGCTTTCACTTCCTGACATCCATATCAGCGTCGATTTTTGGTAATTGCACATGGAATGAATACCCAGGTGGAATGGTCTCCATACAACCTCTCCTTCAGATTCTGTCCCACACTTTGTCTCCATATTTGCTCCCTTGGGTATTTAGTTACTCCTAAGAAAGACCTAGGCATCCTCACTTGTTCTTTCTTCTTCATGAGCTTCATGTGGTCTGTTAGTTGAATCTTTGTTGTTTCAAACTTTTGGGCTAATCTCCACTTATCAGTGAGTAAATACCATGTGTGTTCTTTTGTGATTGGGTTATCTCACTCAGGATGATATTTTCTAGTTCCATCCATTTACCCAAAAATTTCTCAAATTCATTATTTTTAATAGCTGAATAATATTCCATTGTGTAAATGTACCACATTTTTTGTATCCATTCCTCTGTTGAAGGACATCTGTGTTCTTTCCAGCTTCTGGCTATTATAAATAAGGCTATGAACATAGTGGAGCATATGTCTTGGTTATATGTTGGGGCATTTTCTGGGTATATGCCCAGGAGTGGTATAGCTGGCTCCTCAGGTAGTGCTATGTCCAATTTTCTGAGGAACAGCCAGACTGACTTCCAGAGTGGTTGTATCAGCTTGCAACCCCACCAACAATGAAGGAGTGTTACTCTTTCTTCACATCCTCGCCAGCATCTACTATCACCTGTGTTTTCAATCTTAGCCATTCTGACTGGTGTGAGGTGGAATCTCAGGGTTGTTTTGATTTGCATTTCCCTGATGACTAAGGGTGTTGAGCATTTCTTAAGGTGCTTCTCGGCCATTCGTATTTCCTCAATTGAGAATTCTTTGTTTAGCACTGTACCCCATTTTTAATGGGGTTATTTTGTTGTTTGGCGTCTAATTTCTTGAGTTCTTTGTATACATTCGATATTAGCCCTCTATCAGATGTAGGATTGGTAATGATCATTTCCCAATCTGTTGGTTGCCGTTTTGTCTTGTTGACAGTGTCCTTTGCCTTACAGAAGCTTTGCAATTTTGATGGGGTCCCATTTGTCGATTCTTGATTTTAGAGCATAAGCCATTGGTGTTCTGTTCAGGAACATTTCCCCTGTGCCTAGGTATTCGAGGGTCTTCCCCAACTTCTCTTCTATTAGTTTCAGTGTATCTGGCTTTATGTGAAGGTCCTTTATCCACTTGGAGTTGAGCTTTGTACAAGGGGATAAGAATGGATTAATTTGCATTCTTCTACATGTTGACCTCCAGTTGAGCCAGCACCACTTGTTGAAAATGCTGTTCTTTTTCCACTAGATGGTTTTAGCTCCCTTGTCAAAGATCAAGTGACCATAGGTGTGTGGGTTCATTTCTGGGTCTTCAATTCTATTCCATTGATCATCCTGTCTGTCTCTCTACCAATACCATGCAGTTTTTATCACTACTGCTCTGTAGTATAGTTTGAGGTCCCGGATGGTGATTCCCCCAGAAGTTCTTTCATTGTTGAGAATAGTTCTCGCTATCCTAGGTTTTTTGTTATTCCAAATGAATTTGTAAATTGCTCTTTCTATCTCTATGAAGAATTGATTTGGAATTTTGATGGGTATTGCATTGAATCTGTAGATTGCTTTTGGCAGGATGGCCATTTTTACTAAGTTAATCCTGCCAATCCAGGAGCATGGGAGATCTTTCCATCTTCTGAGATCTTCTTCAATTTCTTTCTTCAGAGACTTGAAGTTCTTGTGATACAGATCTTTCACTTGCTTTGTTAGATTCACTCCAAGATATTTTATTTTATTTGTGGCTATTGTGAATGGTGTCATTTCCCTAATTTCTTTCTCAGCCTGTTTATCCTTTGAATAGAAGAAGGCTACTGATTTGTTTGAGTTGATTTTATATCCAGCCACGTTGCTAAAGTTGTTTATCAGGTTTAAGAGTTCTCTGGTGGAAGTTTTAGGTTCACTTAAGTATACTATCATATCATCTGCAAATAGTGAAATTTTGACTTCTTCCTTTCCTATCTGTATCCCTTTGACTCCCTTTTGTTGTCTAATTGCTCTAGCTAGGACTTCCAGTACTATACTGAATAGGTAAGGTGAGAGTGGGCAGCCTTGCCTAGTCCCTGATCTTAGTGGGATTGCTTCAAGTTTCTCTCCATTTAGTTTGATGTCGGCTACTGGCTTGCTGTATATTGCTTTTACTATGTTTATGTATGGGCCTAGAATTCCTGATCTTTCCAAGACTTTTAACATGAAGGGATGTTGAATTTTGTCAAATGCTTTCTCAGAATCTAGTGAGATGACCATGTGGTGTTTTTTTCTTTGAGTTTATTTATGTAGTGGATTACATTGATAGATTTCCAAATATTGAACCATCCCTACATTCCTGGAATAAAGCCTACTTGATCTTGATGGATAATTGTTTTGATATGTTGTTGGATTCAGTTTGCAAGAATTTTATTGAGTATTTTTACATCAATAAGAGAGATTGGTCTGTAGTTCTCTTTTTTTGTTGGGTCTTTCTGTGGTTTAGGTATGAGACTAATGGTAGCTTCATAGAACGAATTGGGTAGTGTTCCTTCTGTTTCTATTCGATGGAATATCTTGAAGAGGATTGGTATTAGGTCTTCCTTGAAGGTCTGAAAGAATTCTGCACTGAAACCATCTGGCCCGGGACATTTTTTGGTGGGAAGATTTTTAATGATTGTGTCTATTTCTTTAGGAGTTATGTGACTATTTAGATGGTTTATCTGTTCCTCGTTTAAATTTGATACCTGTTATTTGTCTAGAAAATTGTCCATTTCATCCAGATTTTCCAGTTTTGTTGAGTATAGGCCTTTGTAGTAGGATCTGATGATTTTTTTAATTTCCTCTGTTTCTGTTGTTATGTCTCCCTTTTCAGTTCTGATTTTATTAATTTGAATACTGTCTCTAGACCCTTTGGTTATTCTGGCTAAGGGTTTGTCTATCTTGTTGATTTTCTCAAAGAACCAGCTCCTGTTTTTGTTGATATTTTGTATAGTTCTTTTTGTTTCAACTTGGTTTTTCCTGCCGTCTACTTCTCTTGGGTATATTAGCTTCTTTTTGTTCTAACGCTTTCAGGTTTGCTGTCAAGTTGTTAATGTATGCTCTTTCCAATTTCTTTTTGTGAGCACTTAGAGCTATGATTTTTTCTATTAGTACTGCTTTCAGTGAGTCCCACAACTTTTGATATGATGTGTCCTCATTTTCATTTAATTCTAAAAAGTCTTTAATTTCTTTCTTTATTTCTTCCTTGACCTAGTTATCATTGAGTAGAGCATTGTTCAGTTTCCAAGTGTATGTGGGCTTTCTGTTGTTTTTGTCCATGTCAAAGACAAGTCTTAGTCCATGGTGGTCTGATAAGGTACTAGGGATTATTTCAATCTTTTTGTATCTGTTGAGGCCTGTTTTGTGACGAATTATATGGTCTATTTTGGAGAAGGTACCATGAGGTGCTGAGAAGAAGGTATATTCTTTTGTTTTAGGATGAAATGTTCTACAGATGTCAGTTAAGTCCAATTGGTTCATAACTTCTGTTAGTTTCATTGTGTCTCGGTTTAGTTTCTGTTTCCATGATCTGTCCATAGCTGAGAGTAGGGTGTTGAAATCTCCCACTATTATTGTGTAGGGTGCAATGTATGCTTTAAGCCTTAGTAAAGTTTCTTTTATGTATGTGGGTGCCCTTGCATTTGGGGCATAGATGTTGAGAATTGTGAGTTCCTCTTGGTACATTTTTCCTTTGATGAATATGAAGTGTCCTTCTTTATCTTTTTTGATTACTTCTGGTTGAAAACTGATTTTATTTGATATTAGAATAGCTACTCCAGCTTGTTTCTTGGGACCATTTGCTTGGAAGATTGTTTTCCAACCTTTTACTCTGAGGTAGTGTCTGTCTTTTCCACAAAGGTGCGTTTCCTGAATGCAGCAAAATGTTGGGTCCTCTTTACATATCCAGTCTGATAGTCTATGTCTTTTTATTGGAGAATTGAGTCCATTGATATTAAGAGATATTAAGGAAAAATGAGTGTTGTTTCCTGTTATTTTTGTTATTGTCAGCAGAGATATGTTTGTGTAGCTACCTTCTTTTATGGTTTTTGGAAGATTACTTTCTTGCTTTTTCTAGGTTGTAGTTTCCCTCCTTGTGTTGGAGTTTTCCACCAATTATCCTTTGAAGTGCTGGATTTGTGTTGAGATACTGTGTAAATTTGGATTTGTCATGGAAAATTTTGGTTTCTCCATCAATAATGATTGACAGTTTTGCTGGGTATAGTAGTCTGGGCTGGCATTTGTGTTCTCTTAGGGCCTGTATGATATCGGTCCAGGATCTTCTGGCTTTTATGGTCTCTGGTGAGAAGTCTGGTGTAATTCTTATAGGTCTGCCTTTATATGTTACTTTGTCTTTTTCCCTTACTGCTTTTAGTATTTTTTCTTTGTTTTGTACATGTGATGTTTTGACTAATATGTGGCGGGAAGTATTTCTTTTCTGGTCTAAACTATTTGGAGTTCTGTAGGCTTCTTGTATATTTATGGACATCTCTTTCTTTAGGTTAGGGAAGTTTTCCTCTATAATTTTGTTGAGGATATTTACTGGTCCTTTAAGTTGGGAGTCTTCCCCCTCATCTATACCTATTATCCTTAGGTTTGGCCTTCTCATTGTGTCTTGGATTTCTTGTATATTTTGGGTTAGTAGCTTTTTGTATTTTGCATTTTCTTTGACAGTAGTATCAATGTTTTCCATGGTATCTTCTGCACATGAGATACTTCCATCTCTTGTATTCTGTTGGTGATACTTGTGTTTATGACTCCTGATCATTTTTTTAGGTTTTCTATCTCCAGGGTATTTTCCCTTTGTGATTTCTTTATTGTTTGTACTTCCAGTTTTAGATCCTGCATGGTTTTGTTTAATTCCTTCTCTCGTTTGGTTGCATTTTCTTGCAATTCCTTAAGGGATTTTTGTGTTTCCTCTTTAAGGGTTTCTATCTGTCTACCAGTGCTCTCCTGAAGTTCTTTGAGAGTGTTATTTATGTCTTTCTTAAAGTCCTCTATCATCATCATGATAAATGATTTTAATTCTGAATCCTGCTTTTCCGGTGTGATGGGGTGTTCAGGGCTTGCTATCATGGGGGAACTGGGTTCTGATGAGGCCATGTAACTTTGGTTTCTGTTGCTTATATTCTTGCGCTTGCCTTTTGCCATCTGGTTAACTCTAGTGCTTCCTGTACTTGCTGTCTCTGACTGAAGCCTGCCTTTCCAGTTATCTCGCTTGTGTCTGATCTCCTAGGGGTCCATATGTCTCTGTGATCTTTTCCAGCTGCACTGATTACAGTGGTACCTCTAGGATGCCTCAGGATATGGTGCCTCCAAGGTAGCAGTCCAGCTAAGTGTCTGCTGTTCTAGGTGCAGTGTCTCCTCTAGGATATCTCAGGATATGTTGTCTGATGCTCTGAGTTCAGTTGTTCTTCTGTGGCTCTGGGTTGAGTGGACCTTCCAGTATGTCTCAGGCAGAATCCGGGGTCCACACAACAGCAGACCTGGCAGAGGTCTGGTCCAGTCCTCAGATCCGGAAGAGGGGTGGAAGGGGAATGCTAGTTCACAGGGGTGGGGAGGGGGGTATCTGCTGGAATCTGAGTGCTCACAGCACCCAGCTATGGGCTCAGGGCAGTATGTGGGTCTTCCTACCTAACGCTGGCTGTGGAATCCATGGAGCCTTCAGAATGTCTCCTCTGGGGTCCACACACCAGCAGACCAGGTAGAGGTCTGGTCCAGGCCCGGGATTATTTCAATATTCTTGTATCTGTTGAGGCTTTTTGTTTTTTTGTGCAGTTCTCATGTTCAGCAGCAGATGGACAACAGAAAATGAACCCATTTACATCTATGGAGGCTCCTGCTTTCATAAAGTTCCCTCAGAACTTTATTGTAATTTACTTTTTTTCAAAACACTTAATTCATCAGTATTTGTATATACATATACATATACATATATATATATATATATATGAACAATAATTAAATAATAAGATGTATTTTAAAAGTATGGAGGTTGGGGAGAGTGGGAGGAAGGAGAGAAAGGGGAAAATCATGCAAATACAGTGCTCATATATGAAATTCTCAAAAAGGAATCCAGTTTTTAAAATGTTCAACAGATTAACTAGCATTTTACAATATGAAAATAAATATGACCTATAATTATGTTGGAGGACATTTTAACTCATTATAAACTTTGAAGTTTAAAATGAAATCAATAAAAATTATTTTACCTAGCACACTAACAAAAACCATAATAATGTTTTATAATTCAAAGTATTTCTGAGAACAAGAAAATGGATTGACAGGAGCTAAGTCAGCAGAACCAGGGGGACACCGTGCGCCATTTCCTTTTTCCTTTTCCTTTTTTTTCCCCACCATCACATCACAATTTCCACCCTTTAACACAGGGGCCATAAACATGAAAATGCAGGATGTGGGGAAGGGGATGACACAGGAGCACAGTTATTCAGGGGGAGTACAGATATCCTTCAGAATAGGGTATCAGCTGCATGAAGGTTCAGGGGTCACTATGACTCTGCCTATGATTCACTTGTCCTTATCTAATTTGGTACTATCCACCAAGGCTGCCTATTCACATTTTAAAGAAGGTCTATGCCTACTCAGGCTGGTAGATTTCCACAAAAGCTGCCTGTTTACAATAGTTTATAGCCATTTGTTTCAGTGTTTTTCCATAGAGTCCCAAGACTTTGTGTTACCAGGCATGTATGTCAGGCCTATTGCTGATTTTAGGCTTACGGCTGATTTTAGGCCTTCAGTATATAAATAGGGCTGCCCCTGACATCTCCTCCCATCTCCAAGTATAGAAGGGCTGTGGTGATTTTAATCTTGGCAAGGCGGGGATAGAGGTCTGACTTCCAGTAATTAAAGGGAACCTTGTAATGGCTCCAGTCCTCCTGTTGTTGTCCAGTGAAGTATGAGGGCCATACCTGTCCTGATGTCTTTTTCCTGGAGAGGGGATACTTTGGCATCAACCCCTATGCAGTCAGGCTTGTCCCTCAGGGAACCCAGAAACATATTTTTAACTGTTATTTATATTCCCTTGCAGTGCTTAGCCGCGCAGCCTAAGCAAGAATTCAGATCGCCAGACAGAGGGGGTTCTGGGTGACCCCTCTCTGCTTGGTCTAGGGGCAGAAGTCCCTTCTTTTAGGTTGGATGGAGATGGGACTTGGGAACACCCTAGATAGAGTAACATCCTCATCTAGAGTCTCGTGGTCCTCCATAGCTAACTTATGATAATGTATCTGAATAGATTTTGCTATCAGATTATCTATCTTTTGTTTCACAAATTTGGTCAGCCTATTTAAGGCCCAGGGACCAAAGGAAAAATAACCCAATTAATGGTCCCAAGATGGAAAGAAGTAGGTTAACAATCATGGAGAGGTTGAAAACCAATTCTTATACAAGCTCTCATTTTTCTTTTACTCTGTCTTTTCTCAAGACCTTCTCTGGCCCTTTTCATGCTCTCTTTAACCATCCCTGTTTTGTCTATGTAGAAGTAACATTCTTCTTTAAGGACTGTACACAGTCTAGAGCTGTACACAGTCTTTTCTACTGTAAAAGAGAAAATCAAGTCCAATAAAGTCCTTTGCAATTTTGAGGGATGGCATTAAACAGGGAAACGAGGGATTTTTTCAGATTAGTGGTGTCAATCTATAAATGTTTGATGTCCTTGTCAAAGGCCCATCAGAGGTCTGAGTAGTATAAGTCCAGAGGCCAGCATCAGGACTAGAACTCCTAACAACAGACATCACGGGTGATTAATTTTTACCTGGAAAGGAACAAAGAAGGGATTTCTCAGGGAAAATTTCTCTTCCCTGGATGCCAATTGTTATACATCTTATTTATAATTGGGCCTAGTTTTGTGGGGGTATCTATTTAATTCATTAATCTTTTTGGTGGCCATTTAGCTGTGCCTTCTGTGGTACCAAACAGGCATATCAATCTTCGGCCCCATATGAGAACTGGGTCCTGGCCATTCCATTTAAGGGTAAAAGGGTTCTTCCACATAGTTGTGGCATAGTTTTTATTGGTCTCAGCGATGCCAGAGGCAATCAGCAGCAGATTTGCCATGAGCTTTCAGTTTTAGAAAGTTAAGAGTAAACAAGGCATGCTCCTTCCACCCTCAGAGAGTCATGAAGACACTATTTAAAGAAATATAACTTTTTATTAATAATCTCTTTTATCAAAGGACTATTGTAAAACAGCCAACAATTAATCAATCTATATAATATCTCAATTAATGATTGCTTCTTCTACTTTTTGTAAAATTACTCCTCTTTTGTCAATTAATTATTGAGGGAAATTAGGATTTGTATCTCTCTTGAGAATATTAAACAGAGACATAAACACTTTTGTGAAGAGCTTAAAATAAGATCTTAGCCAATAAGCATCTCCTGGAAACTTTGAAATATGTAAATCGTTTGAAACAAGTAAACTAAATTTTTTTTGTCAGACCCATTATCTGTTTTTTTTTTAATTGCATATTTTACATATTTACCTTTCACTGTTATCTCCTCTGCCTTTCTCCCCCAAAACACCTTAACCCATACCCCCTCTTCCAATTTTATGAGGGTGAGCTCCCACCATTCTCCCAATCCCGCCTCCCTGCTCTCGCATTGCATTCCCCAACACTAGGGATTCAAACTTTTGTGGACCATGGCCCTCCACTTCCACTGTTGCCTAAGGAGGCCACCCTCAGTTATCTATACAAGTGGAGCCATGAGTCCCTCCCTTTCTGTTCTCAGGCTGGAGGTTTAGACCCTGAGAGCTCTGGTTGAGTATTTTACTACTCCTTCTAAAAAAAAAAAAAAAAAAAAAAAAAAATGCAAAGCACCCACACTTTGTTCTTCCTTCCTCCTCTTGAGTTTCATGTGGTCTATGTATTGTGTCTTAGGTATTGTGAGCTTTTGGGCTAATATCCACTAATCAGTGAGTGCATGCCATTTATGTTCTTTTGTAATTGGGTTACCTACTCAGGATGATATTCTCAAGCTCTACCTATTTGCCTAAGAATTTCATGAACTCATTGTTTTTAATAGCTGAGTAGTCCTCCATTGTGTAAATATACCACATTTTCTGTATCTATTTCTCTGTAGAAGGACATCTGGGTTCTTTCCAACTTCTGGCTATTATAAATAAGGCTGCTATGAACATAGTGGAGCATGTGTCCCTGTTGTATGTTGAAACATCTTTTGGGTATATGCCCAGGAGTGGTATAGCTGGGTCCTCAGGTAATACTATGTTCAATTTTCTGAGGTACCCCCAGATTGATTTCCATAGTGGTTGTACCAGCTTACAATCCCACCAACAATGGAGGAGTGTTCCTCTTTCTCCACATCCTTGCCAGCATCTGCTATCACCTGTGTTTTCAATCTTAGCCATCCTGACTGTTGTGAGGTGGAATCTCAGTGTTGTTTTCATTTGCATTTCCCTGATGACTAGGGATGTTGAACACTTCTTTAGGTGCTTCTCAACCATTTGAGATTCCTCAGATGGGAATTCTTTGTTTAGCTCTGTTCTCCATTTTAAAATCAGGTTATTTGCTTGTCTAGAGTCTAATTTCTTCAGTACTTTGTATACTTTGGATATTAGCCCTCTAGCAGATGTAGAATTGGTAAAGATCTTTTCCCAAACCGCTAGTTGCCGCTTTATCCTATTGACAGCGCCCTTTGCTTTACAGAAGCTTTGCAGTTTTATGAGGTCCCATTTGTCAATTCTTGATCTTAGAGCATAAGCCATTGGTGTTCTGTTCAGGAACTTTTCCCCTGTGCCTAGGTATTCGAGGCTTTTGCCCATTTTTTCTTCTATTAGTTTCACTGTAGCTGGTTTTATGTGGAGGTCCTTGATCCACTTGGAGTTGAGTTTTGTACAAGTAGATAAGTATGGATCAATTTGCATTCTTCTACATGCTGACCTCCAGTTGGACCAGCACCATTTGTTGAAAATGCTGTCCTTTTTCCACTGGATGGTTTTAGCTCCTTTGTCGAAGATCAAGTAACCATAATAAGTGTGTGGGTTCAGTTCTGGGTCATCAGCTCTATTCCATTGATCTTCCTGCCCGTCTCTGTTCCAATACCATGCAGTTTTTAACACCATTGCTTTGTAGTATAGCTTTAGGTCAGGGATGGTGATTCCCCCAGAAGTTCTTTTATTGTTAAGAGTATTTTTTACTATCCTGGGTTTTTTGTTATTCCAAATGAATGTTAGGATTGCTCTTTCTATTTCTGTGAAGAATTGAGTAGGAATTTTGATGAGGATTGCCTTAAATCTATAGATTGCTTTCGGCAAGATGGCCATTTTTACTATATTAATCCTGCCAATCCATGAGCATGGGAGATCTTTCCATCTTCTGAGATCTGTTTCAATTTCTTTCTTCAGGGGCTTGAAGTTTTTGTCATACAGGTCTTTTACTTGCTTGGTTAGATTTACACCAAGGTATTTTATATTATTTGTGACTATAGTGAAGGGTGTCACTTCCATAATTTCTTTCTCAGCCAGTTTATCTTTTGAGTAGAGGAAGGCTACTGATTTGTTTGAGTTGATTTTATACACAGCCACTTTACTAAAGTTGTTTATCAGATTTAGGAGTTCTCTGGTGGAAGTTTTGGGGTCACTTAAGTATACTATCATATCATCTGCAAATAGTGAAATTTTGACTTCTTCCTTTCTAATCTGTATCCCTTTGACCTCCATTTGTTGCCTAATTGCTCTGGCTAGGACTTCCAGTACTATATTGACTAGGTAGGGGGTGAGGGGGCAGCCTTGTCTAGTCCCTGAGTTTAATGGAATTGCTTCAAATTTCTCTCCATTTAGTTTGATGTTGGCTACTGGCTTGCTGTATATTGCTTTCACAATGTTTAGATATGGACCTTGAATTCCTGATCTTTCCAAAACTTTTATCATGAAGGGGTGCTGAATTTTGTCAAATGCTTTCTCAGCATCTAGGGAGATGATCATGTGGTTCTTTTCTTTGAGTTTGTTTATATAGTGGATTACATTGATGGACTTCCGTATATTGAACTAACCCTGCATTCCTGGGATAAAGCCTACTTGATCATGATGGATGATTGTTTTGATGTGTTCTTGGATTCTATTCGTGAGAATTTTATTGAGTATTTTTGCATTGATATTCATTAGGGAGATTGGTCTGAAGTTCTCTTTCTTTGTTGGGCCTTTGTGTGGTTTAGGTATGATCGTGATTGTGGCTTTATAGAATCAATAGGGTAGTGTTCCTTCTGTTTCTACTTGGTGGAATAGTTTGAAAAGAATCGGTATTAGGTCTTCCTTGAAGGTCTGATAGAATTCTGCACTGAAACCATTTGGTCCTGGACTTTTTATTGGGTAGACTTTGCATGACTACTTCTATTTCTTTCAGGGTTATGGGACTGTTTAGATGGTTTATCTGCTCCTCATTTAACATTGGTAACTGGTATTTGTCTAGAAAATTTTCCATTTTGTCCAGGTTTTCCAATTTTGTTGAGTATAGGCTTTTGTAGTAGGATCTGATGATTTTTTGGATTTCCTCAGGTTCTGTTGTTATGTCCCCCTTTTCAGTTCTGATTTTATTAATTTGAATACTCTCTCTCTGCCCTCTGATTAGTCTGGCTAAGGGTTTATTTATCTTGTTGATTTTCTCAAAGAACCAGCTCCTGGTTTTATTGATTCTTTGTATAGTTCTTTTTGTTTCCATTAGTCTGATTTCAGCCCTTAGTGTAATTATTTCCTCCTGTCTACTCCTCTTGGGTGTATTTGCTTCTTTTTGTTCTAGAGCTTTCATGTGTGTTGTCAAACTGCTAGTGTATGCCCTCTCCAGTTTCTTTTTGTAAGCACTCAGAGCTATGAGTTTTCCTCTTAGCACAGCTTTAATTGTGTCCCATAGGTTTTGGTATGATGTGTCTTCATTTTCATTAAATTTTAAAAAGTCTTTAAGTCCTTTCCTTATTAAGTCCCTGACCATGTTATCATTGAGTAGAGTATTGTTCAATTTCCATGTGAGTGTGGGCTTTCCCTTGTCTTTGTCATTATTGAAAACCAGCCTTAGACCATGGTGATCTGATAGAATGCAGGGGATTAGTTTTTTATATCTGTTGAGGCCTGTTTTGTGACCAATTATATGGTCTATTTTGGAGAAGGTACCACGGGGTGCTGAAAAAAAGGTATATTATTATGTTTTAGGGTGAAATGTTCTACAAATATCTGTTAAGTCTATTTGGTTCATAACTTCTCTTAGTTTCACTGTATCTCTGTTTAGTTTCTGTTTCCTTGATCTGTCCATTGCTGAAAGTGGGGAGTTGAAGTCTCCCACTGTTAGCTGTGTGAGGTACAATGTGTGCTTTGAGCTTTAGTAAGGTTTCTTTTATGAAAGTGGGTACTCTTGTATTTGGCGCATAGATGCTCAGTATTGAGAATTCATGTTGGTTGACTTTTCCTTTGACGAGTATGAAATGTCCTTTTTTATTGTTTTTTTTTTTTTTTTTTTTTTTTTTTTTTTGATAGCTTTAAGTTGAAAGCTGATTTGATTCGATATTAGAATGGCTACTCCAGCTTGTTTCTTAGGACCATTTGCTTGAAAAAATTGTTTTCCAGCCTTTTACTCTAAGGTAGTGTCTGTCTTTGTTTCTGAGGTGGGTTTCCTGTATGCAGCAAAATGCTGGGTCCTGTTTGCATATTCAGTCCTTTAGCCTATGTCTTTTTATTGGGGAATTGAGTCCATTGATGTTAAGAGGTATTAAGTAAACGAGATTGTTGCTTCCTGTTATTTTTGTTAACTGTAGAGGCATTGTTTGTGTGGTTATCTTCTTTTGGGTTTGTTGGAAGGGGCTTACTTTCTTGCTCTTTCTGGGGTATAATTGCCCTCCTTGTATTGGTGTTTTCCTGCTATTATTCTTTGTAGTGCTGTGTTTGTGGAAAGATATTGTGTAAATTAGTTTTGTCGTGAAAGATCTTGGTTTTTCCATCTATGGCAATTGAGAGTTTTGCTGGATATAGTATTTTGGGCTGGCATTTATGTTCTCTTAGGGTCTGTATGACATCTGTCCAGGATCTTCTAGCTTTTGTAGTATCTGATGAGAAGTTTGGTGTAATTCTGATAGGTCTGCCTTTATATGTTACTTGGCCTTTTTTCCTTACTGCTTTTAAAATTCTTTCTTTGTTTTGTGCATTTTGTGTTTTGATTATTATTTGAAGGGGCGGGGTTATTTCTTTTCTGGTCTAGTCTATTTGGCGTTCTGTAGGCTTCTTGTATGGTTATGGGCATCTCATTCTTTAGGGAAGTTTTCTTCTATAATTTTGTTGAAGATATTTATTGGCCCTTTAAGATGGGAATCCTCACTTTCTTCTATACCTATTAATCCTTAGGTTTGGTCTTCTCATTGTGTCCTAAATTTCCTGGATGTTTTGTGTTAAGAACTTTTTGCATTTTGTGTTTTCTTTGACACTTGTGTTAATATTTTCTATGGTATCTTCTGCACCTGGGATTCTCTCTTCTATCTCTTGTATTCTGTTGGTGATACTTGCATTTATGACTCCTGATTTCTTTCCTAGGTTTTCTATATCCCTGGTATTCTCCCTTTGTGATTTCTTGATTGTCTCTACTTCCATTTTTATGTCCTGGATGGTTTTGTTCAATTCTTTCACCTGTTTGGCTGTGTTCTCTTGTAATTCTTTAAGGGGTTTTTGTGTTGCCTCTTTAAGGGCTTTCACCTGTTTATCTGTGTTTTCAATTTCTTTGAGGGTGTTGTTTATGTCCTTCTTAAAGTTTTCTATCATTGTCATTAGAAGCGATTTTAGGTCTGACTCTTGCTTTCCTGGTGATTTGGGTAATTCAGGACTTTCTAATATGGGAGAACTAGGTTGTGATGAAGCCGAGTAACCTGGGTTGCTGATGCTTGTGTTCTTGTGCTTGCCTTTCGCCATCTGGATCTCCTTGGTGCTACCTGAACTGTCTCTGACTGGAGCCTTGTCTTTCCTATTATCATGGTTGTGTCAGAACTGTTTGGGATGGGTGTTGCTACTGGGGTTAGAGCTGAGGTCCAAGCTCTGCTCAGTGCTCAGGCAGAAACAGGAAGGAACCAGTGCTCCGGGCCAGGAGTGAATTCCTGGGTCTCTATGGGTCCCAGTTACTCCCTGTTTGGGTAGAATATTGCTGTCTACTGACCTGAGAAACTGCCCAGGTTAGAACTCCTGAGAGCCCTGCCACCTCTGGTGTTTGTGAGGTTGGGTAGAGAGCTGCCTCCTGGGATCTGTTCTGTGCTCATGCCCAAACAGGAAGGAACTGGTGCTCCCGCCCAGGAGTGAGTTCCTGGGTCCCAGTGGGTCCCAGTTACTTTCTATTTAGTGTGAGTGTTGCTGCCTTCTTACTTAAGATACTGCCAGGGTTAGAGCTCCTGAGAGCCCCACTTCCTCGGGGTTCTGTGAGATTGGGTGCAGAGCTATCTCCTGGGATCTGCTGAGAGCTCAGGCCCAGACTGGAAGGCACCAGAACTCAGGGCCAGGAGTGAATTCCTGGGTCCCTTGTGCCCTGGTTACTCCCTGTTTGGGGTGAGCATTGCTGAATACTTACCTTACCTGGTAGCCCTGCTTCATCTGGGTTTTGTGAGGTTGGGTGCAGAGCTGCCACCAGTGATCCGCTCAGTGCTCGGGCGCAGACCAGAAGTCCTGTAATTTACTTTTTATATTTCATTGTTATTTACATATTGAATTTTTCTCTTTTTACTCCTCATGTTGTTTGTGTATTTATTATGGATTCCAGGTTAGTGTTTTTATGGGATTCCTGTGCATCTTTGTTAGTTTATGCCTATTCTTAGCCATGGAGAAGGGGTTTCAGACGTCCTCACCCTAGCTGAAATGCTGATTGCAGTTGCTATCTTCTTGAGAGGGAGAATCATTTTGGTTTGAGGATATGACCAGTGGTAGACTAACTATACATGTGCACTAATTCCGTAGCCACATACGTATTTCTACATGATTCGTACTAATTGGATGCAGAGTGTAAATAAAAATTAATAATCATCAATTATCATTTATAGATAAATATGAGGAGGGTGACTGGTTGGCATGTCATGGGATGAGTAGATTGGAGGTGATAAGGGGTAGATGAAATCAAAACACATTGTATATTTGTAGAAATTTTTTTTTTCATTTGAAGAGCACATTCCTACCCATTAAAATCTCCTTCTTCCCAAAGTCACTGGAGCCCACCTTTCAGCTCTCTGTGTGCCTAGATCTATTCATTATGGAAAATTTTGCCTAATTCTAGACTTGTATTTGGCTTCTTGGCTTAGCAGAGTAACTTTGAAACTTGCCTATGTTGTAATGTGAATTAACACATACTAGAATTAATCTGTTCATCAATGACAGAATATTTGCCATATTTGGATTTGTGATTTTAGCTCTTTGGGGGAGTTACATGTCATTAGAGGAACAAAGTCATAGCAGTTGTATTTATATTTTTGAAGAACTGACAAAGTATTTCAGAATGTAAGTAAGGCACTCCACATGTGCCCTAGAAATGCGCCATGATGCTATGATACCATATCCTCGCCAACACTTGCAATTTCTGCGTGTAAAAGTATAGTCAATTCAATGTGATTGAATTGTTACCACTGGACTAAAGTGGTAACTTCTCAGGTTTAGTTTGACGTTTACTGAAAGGTAATGTTGAACATTGCTACATGTGCTTTATTAGTCATGTGTATACCTTCTTTAGAAAAAAAATGGCTATTGAAGACTTTAACCTATTATAACTTAAGCATGACAGTTAATGCTTTTAAATGATTGTTTATCTTTTAATTATTTTTGTTTCTAAGAGAACTTTGAATAAACATAAAATAATTGATCAAATAGAATATTTATAATTTGCAGACATTTTCTACCATGCTTAGATTGCATTTTAGACAATGTAAAACAAACACAAACAATTTATTAAAACCAATACTTAAAATAAATACAACACTAAAAAGATCAGAAAAATTAAAAAGGCAATTTTCAGGGGAGGGGAAGGCTGGCTGTGGGACTGGAACTGCTGCTGGATTGAAGTCAGGGGCTGATCATAAGGGGCAGGAGCAGCAGCTCAGATATAGGACAGACCCAAATTGATGACAAGAGATGACAGGGCCATTCTCTAACTAGGTAGGCCCACTGTAGCAAGGAGAAGATAACTAAGAGATACACTGCAGACATGTTGAAACATGATTCCACAGCTGTTATAAAGTGTGCTGGCTGGACTGCTGCTGCCACACCACACGTGGCTGCAGCTACACATGCATCACAGAAACTTCTGGTGGTTTTTGTGCTATCCAGATCTGGTGCACAAGTTGAATCTGGCTCCAGATTTGCTCTTTTCCCTGTCAATTTACAGCAATTGAATCTCTGGATCTGAGGATGTGTGTCTTCCTCACTGTGAATCCTTAGTCTGTTCTTCCTTCAGCTGGGGTAGGGAGCATATTGTTATTGACAATAACACCAGAGTGTGGCATGAATGCACTCCAGTAGGCTTCCATGTATCTCACAGGGAACAAATCTGTGGGCCCACAAAAGTCCTCAGGGTTCTTGTCCATCCAGGCATGCAGGAAGCCACAGAGAGTGTTCATTACTTGTGCATCCTCTTCATAAGGGCCGAAGAAGGCATAACTAGAGAAGATCAGACAGAATGTCACATGTAAACTCCCAGGCCCCCCACTTAATACTGGTAGTTCTGGATGCTCTCAGAATGATTAGTTCACCTGTACACCTACTGGTGCTTTCAATATATCTTTGCAAAGGTTGAACACGTGCATCTCTATTCAGACATCACTGTGGTCATATGGTCCCCTGTGTTATCCTTCATGTATCTCCACTTTGGACACATCTCTATTGGGTCCACCAATATTTCTAGAACCTCCTTTACCTATGAGAGAAGTGCATTTGCCTAGGCCTCAGATATAATGAGTGAAGGATAAAGTGCTTTTTCAAGGGGATAGCTACATCCATTTTAGGGTCTCAGCTCTGGATAGCCCACTCCCTTGGACCAAACCTGGGAGAAGAAATTTCTTACTTCATGTCTGGGTCCTTACAGTAATGTAGACAATAAAAAGTTGAGAGAGAAAGAGAGAGAGAGAGAGAGAGAGAGAGAGAGAGAGAGAGAGAGAGAGAGAGAGAGACAGAGAGAGACAGAGAGAGAGACAGAGAGACAGAAAGACAGAAAGTGACAGAGAAACAGGGAGACAGACAGAGACAGAGAGAGATACACAGAGAGAGGCAGAGAGACAGAGACAGAGAGACATAGAGACAGAGAGAGGCAGAGGGAGACAGAGACAGAGAGAGGCAAGGACAGAGAGAGACAGACAGAGAGTGAGAGAGAGAGAGAAAGAAAGAAAGAAAAAGAGAGAGGCAGAGAGCAACAGAGACAGAGAGAGGCAGAGAGGGAAAGAGACAGAGAGAGACAGAGACAGAGACAGTGAGAAAGACAGAGACAGCGAGAGAGACAGAGACAGCGAGAGAGACAGAGAGAGGCAGACAGAGACAGACAGAGTGAGAGAGAAAGAGAGAGGCAGAGAGAGACAGAGAGAGACAGAAAGAGGCAGAGAGAGACAGAGACAGAGAAAGTCAGATAGAAAGACAGAAAGAGAGACACACAGAGACAGACACATAGAGAGACACAGAGAGAGAGAGAGAGACAGAGAGAGAGAGACACACACAGAGATAAAGAATTGGGAACCAACAAGAGGATCTGAGAACTATGAGCTTGCAAATGACTACTCACCTCATGAGCTCTAGGGTCTTTACATGTAGGGGTGTGACAAAACTTCGATATTTGGAAAGAAAGGCAGGGGAAAAGAAGGAGTTCTCTTCCTCCAGAGAAGGCACCGGCCTGCTCACCAGCTTAATCACAGCCTCTGCACTGAGGTATGGCTTTCTACTGGGCTCCCTCAGATCCTGTGGGGCAGAAGCATTCTCACCCTGAGAAAAGATCAAAGTCAAGGTTTTAAGGGGGCATAGGTCATCCAAGGGGGGGTCCCCTTCCTGTAGAGAAGGCACCAGCTTGCTCACCAGCTTAACCACAGCCTCTGCACTGATGAGTGGCTTTCTCTGGGGCTCCCTCAGGTCCTGTGGGGCAGAAGCATTCTCACCCTGAGGAAAGATCAAAGTCAAGGTTTCAAGGGGGCATAGGTCTTCCAAGGGGGTCCCCTTCCTGTAGAGAAGGCATCAACTTGCTCACCAGCTTAACCACAGCCTCTGCACTGGTGTGTGGCTCTCTCTGGGGATCCCTCAGATCCTGTGGGGCAGAAGCATTCTCCCCCTGAGGAAAGATCAAAGTCAAGGTTTCAAAGAGGTACTGGTGTTCAACATTCTGATTGGATCTTCTCATTTCAAAATTTCCTGGATTATTACTCTGCCAAACACAGAGAAAACCCCGAGTGGTTACCTGGTCTGCGCAGTCCTGGTCTTGGCTGCCATTAGGTAAGATATTTCCCTTTCGGGAAAATGGCCACAGGCGTTGAAGGCAAGAGTGAATCCTGTGCCTCCAGACACCTCTGTGGCCTTCCCTATTGTCTTTCTTGAGGCCTGAGCCTCGAGTGGTCCGAGTACAACAGGAGAACATCCTACTCTCTCTAGTGTCTCTGACAAGTGAGCCTGAAAGCTTTGCTCTAACCAGTGGGTTGCCTGGGTACCAAGCTTCTTCATTGTTAGGTCATTGTGAAGAGGGTGGGTCTGTCTCTTCTTCAACAGGACTTTCTTAAAGGGCTCCTTGATCTCCTCCTATTTCCCAGGTGCAGAAATCAACACAGGTATACATGTGTTTCCCATCCCACTGCTCCCAGAGATTTCTGGATATAGGCAGTACCTCAGCTTTGCAACTTGGGTCCCTACTGTTGAACTGTATCTGTAACCCTAACCATAAACTCAACCCTAATTAGCCCAACCTACCATAACCCTAGCCATGTGTCCTTGCTTTTATGTGATCTTGTATGTGTTCTGGGTGGAATGAGAGCACATGCATACCTGTGACAGCCACCAGCCCCACAATGTTAGTGTTCCTGCATAGGAATTGTCTTTTCCAGAATCATTTTCCACCGCCGTGATCATTTTAGGTGTTAATCCTAGAGGTTTACAGCTTTCTGTAAACATTTGGCTCAGCCACATCCACCAGTTTAAAAGATGGAACCTGGCACCCTAGGACTCCTTCAGGGGGAATTCATCCTCCACTGCTGCTGCTTTAATTCCCTGCTTGAGTCCTTGTCCTGACTCCCTTCTGAAACTGCCATGCTATCTCTCCTCCCTTTTTCTCTATGAGGGTGCTCCCCCCCCCCCACTTCTGTCTTTCCACCCTGGTATTCCCCTACAGTGGGGCATTAAACACTCTCAGGGACAAGGGCCACTGTTCCCACTGACATCCAATAAGGCCAGCCTCCCTCCCACCCCACCCCCCCAGGAGCTGTGGGGGGGGGTCTGGCCAGTTGACACTGTTGCTCCCCCCATGGGGCTGCAAACCCCCTCAGCTCCTATAGTCCCTTCTCCAACTGCTCCATCGGGGACACTGCCCTCAGTCCAATGGTTGGCTGCAAGCATTCCCTCTGTGTTTGTCAGGCTCTGGCAGAAGTTCTCAGGAGATAGCTATATCAGGCTCCAACAGCAAACACTTCCTGACATCCACAATATAGTCTAGGTTTGGTGACTGTATATGGGATGGATCCCCAGGTGGGACAGTCTCTGGATGGTCTTTCCTTCAGACTCTACTCTATACTATGTCTCCATATTTCTTTCTGTGAGTATTTTGTTCCCCCTTCTAAGAAGCACTGAAACATCCACACTTTGATCTTTCTTCTTCTTGGATTTCATATGGTCTATGAATTTAATCTTGGGTATTCCAAACTTTTGGGCTAATATCCACTTATCAGTGAGTACATACCATGTGTGTTGTTTTGTGACTGAGTTACCTCACAGTTTCAGCCCTGATTTTGATTATTTCCTGCTGTCTACTCCTCGTGAGTGTATTTGCTTTCTTTTGTTCCAGAGCTTTCAGATGTTCTGTCAAGCTGCTGGTGTGTGCTCTCTCCAGTTTCTTTTTGGAGGCACTGAGAGCTATGCGTTTTCCCCTTAGCACTGCTTTCATTGTGTCCCATAAGTTTGGGTATGTTGGGTCTTCATTTTTATTAAATTCTATAGTCTGTAATTTATTTCTTTCCTGACCAGGTTATCATTGAGTAGAGAGTTACTCAGCTTTTCAGTACAGAGTATGTGGGCTATTTTGATGTTGTTGTTGTTGTTGATGTTATTGTTGTTGTTATGGAAGACCAGCCTTAGTCTGTGGTAATCTGTTAGAAGGGATTATTTCTTTTCCTTTTTTTTAACTTCCTTTAATCCATTTGAATTCTTTTCTTTTTTTGTCATTTTTTATTAGATATTTTATTTACACTTCAAATGCCATCCCCTTTCCCCAGTCCCCCCGCCCCCTTAGGAAAACCCTATCCCAAGCCCCCTTTTCCTTTTTGCATTTATACATTTTTTTAAAAAATGTTAATCATAGGCTTTATAAGTTTGGTATTGTTCAATCAGAGGTGTAACCCATTACCCAACCTAGATATATCAACTGTCTTTGACGGTGAAGATACATGAACATCTGCCTCCCTGTCTCCCCCCTCTTTCTCTCTTTCATCACCTAGCTTCTCCTCTCCTTCTTCTTCTCCTCTTCTTACTCCTTCTCTTCCTCTCAGTACTCCTTCCACCTTAGCTCCTCCTACATATCACCCTTCCTGTTAAAATGAAACTTTTCTTTCAAAATACAATTAGAGCATAATTATGTCGATTTGTACCAGTGAGGTACAAGATAGTCCTAATACCCAGTCCATCATTTTGTTGACTAACTAGCACCTCTGTCATCTATCCTAACTAAAACATTTAGTTCTGAACCTGGCTTTAGGATGAATGTCAGCTGACGACTATCCACTCAAATCTTTTCTGTCAAGGTAAATAGCCAGGATTGGCTATGAGGCTATAAGTTTTCAACCCCGTCAGAAATCCAGAATGACTGAGTTAACTATAATTGTGGGAAGCACAAACATAGCTTCTAAAACTTAGCCAATTTATAGAGACCTCTGAACACATGGACACTCGCTCTACTTCAAGACGTTGGAGCATCTGTTCTTCTGCCTTCTAACCCAGGATCATCTTACAGACCTTAGTGCTGCAGAATTATTAAGGGCGGATTACTCTGTCTAGGCAGATATAATCAGTCGACTATTCTGCAAGTGTGTCCTTTTCTGGGCAGTAATGTGTCTGTAGAAAAAAAGAGGCAATTCTTGCCTAGTGGCTGTCTCACCACAAGTGGAGTAACTCCAAGGATGCTCAATTTCTTCTTAGAATTCAATATAGGAAGTTGTCCGGAGCAGACAGGTCTCTAATCAAAATGAACATTAATACAGAAATGTTTGTCATGTCAATTCTATGGATTTCTGATGTTTTGAAAACCAACTATCTAAGCCTTGTATTCCTAAATGTGCTATACAGGTACAATGCCTATGAGAGTATCAATATTCATCTCACTTTTATATCAATAAGAAGCTCGTACCAATGAAAACCTTAAATTTGAAATCAAAGTAAATTTGTGCCATTTAAGAAATTATAACTTCATCTTGATAATAATTGTACAGATTTCTACCGATAGGTTATGGCTATGTAATAAACCCTAGCTAATCCTCCCTATTCCCACAAAACCACTACTTATCCCTAGAAAGACAGCCCAGTATTTACCACCTTAGTCCCCAAGCCCAGGGAAAAGGGGAGCTGACTCTTCATTAACTTCTTCAAGCTGATTAATGGCATTGAGATATTAGAAGAGGGGTGGGGGGAAGAGTAAATTGATAAGCCTCTGATGCTGTATCTACACGGCATCCAGATGGAATTCCAGGACCTCAGAGGTTTGAGCAGTTCTGCTCAGCTTGCTTGATGTGTAGATACACCAAGACTGTGTATTCTGCAATATACAATTCTCAAAACAAATTTTAGTGTCAAGATAATTTTTTAAGAGGACTAACATTTTACTAAAGATGTTGCCTCTAACAGCTTTTCTTTTTTTCCCCTCTTTTATTGGATATAATATTTACGTTTTTAATTTTATCCCCTTACCCCATTCCCCCCTCCACCCAGGAACCCCTTATCCCATCCCCCTTTCTCCTGCTTCTATGAGGGTGTGCCCCCACCTACCCCCGACTCCCACCTCCACACCCTCAGATTCCCCCTGACTCATTGTTCAGCCTTCATAGGACCAAAGATCTCCTCTCCCACCTATGCCCAACAAGGCCATCCTCCCCTACATATGCAGCTGGAGTCATGGGTCCCTCCCTATGTGCTCCTAGGCTGGTGGTTTAGACCCTGGAGGGCTCTGGTTGGTTGGTATTGTTGCTCTCCTCATGGGGCCACCAACACTTTCAGCTCCTTCAGTCTTCTCTCTAACTTCTCCATTGGGAACCCTTGATCAGATTAATGGTTAGCTGTGAATATATGCCTCCGGGTATGTCAGACTCTGGGGGACTTCTAAGGAGACAGCCTTATTAGGCTGCTGTCAGTATTCACTTCCTGTCATCCATATCAGTGTCTATTTTTGGTGACTGCACATGGGATGAATACTCAGGTGGAATGGTCTCCATACAACCTCTCCTTCAGTTTCTGTCCCACATTTTGTCTTCATATTTGCTCCCTTGGGTATTTTGATGCTCCTTCTAATAAATTCCTAGGCATCCACACTTGTTCTTCCTTCTTCATGAGCTTTATGTGGTCTGTTAATTGAATCTTTGTTGTTTCAAGCTTTTGAGCTAATATCTGCTCATCAGTGAGTAAATACCATGTGTGTTCTTTTGTGATTGGGTTACCTCACTCAGGGTGATATTTTCTAGTTCCATCCATTTACCTAAGAATTTCTCAAATTCATTATTTTTAATAGCTGAGTAATATTCCATTGTGTAAATATACCACATTTTTTTTTATCCATTCCTCTGTTGAAGGGCATCTGGGTTCTTTCCAGCCTCTGACTATTATAAATAAGGCTGCTATGAACATAGTGGAGCATATGTCTTTGTTATATTTTGGAGCATTTTCTAGGTATATGCCCAGGAGTGGTATAGCTGGGTCCTCAGGTAGTGCTATGTCCAATTTTTTGAGGAACTGCCAGACTGACTTCCAGAGTGGTTGTACCAGCTTGCAACCCCACCAACAATGAAGGAGTGTTACTCTTTCTTCACATCCTCGCCAGCATCTACTATCACCTGAATTTTTGATCTTAGCTATTCTGACTGGTGTGAGGTGGTATCTCAGGGTTATTTTGATTTGCATTTCCCTGATGACTAAGGATGTTGAGCATTCCTTAAAGTGCTTTTTGGCCATTCGTGTTTCCTCAGTTGAGAATTCTTTGTTTAGCTCTCTACCCCATTTTTAATGGGGTCATTTTGTTGTCTGGCATCTAATTTCTTGAGTTCTTTGTATATATTTGATATTATCCCTCTAATGGATCTAATATTGGTAATGATCTTTTCTGTTGGTTGCCGTTTTGTCTTGTTGACAGTGTCCTTTGCCTTACAGAAGCTTTGCAATTTGATGAGGTCCCATTTGTTAATTCTTGATCTTAGAGCATAAGCCATTGGTGTTCTGTTCAGGAACTTTTCCCCTGTGCCCAGGTATTCTGGAGTCTTCCCCACCTTCTCTTCTATTATTGTCTGTGTATCTGGTTTTATCTGAAGGTCTTTATCCAGTTGGACTTGAGGTTTGTACAAAGAGATAAGAATGGATCGATTTACATTCTTCTACCTGCTGACCTCCAGTTGAACCAGCACCATTTGTTGAAAATGCTGTCGTTTTTTCCACTGGACAGTTTTAGCTCCTTTGTCAAAGATCAAGTGACCATAGTTGTGTGGGTTCATTTTTGGGTCTTCAATTCTATTCCATTGATCTTCCTGCCTGTCTCTGTACCAATACCGTGCAGTTTTTATCTCTACTGCTCTGTAGTACAGTTTGAGGTCAGGGATGGTGATTCCCCCAGAAGTTCTTTTATTGTTGAGAATAGTTCTCGCTATCCTAGTTTTTTTTGTTACTTCAAATGAATTTGTAAATTGCTCTTTCTATCTCTATGAAGAATTGATTTGGAATTTTGATGGGGATTGTGTTGAATCTGTAGATTGCTTTTGCTGCACTTCACCCAGAGAGGCAGAGGAACAACTAATTATCTCTTAAGACCAAGTCTTACCTCCCCAATGCTCTTCTATCTCCCTCTGCTACCTCAAGAAGAACTGATGAGGAGAAGAAAGATCTGTTTTCTTCTCACCAAGCTGGGGCTGGCTCCTGGCAATTACCTCTTTTTAACTTTTTAAATAGTTAATTAGGATATTTAACATAGTTGATTCAGTCCAAAATAATGTCAGTTAAAGTCCAAGAACACAAAAATGACAACCAACACACAGATAGTTTGCCAAGAAAATAGACTCAATCAAGACATAGAAAAACTGCCAGTGGGAGACTCTAATAACCAGATGATGTGGCCAGCCTACACTGGACCTAACTTAACAGATTCAAATGACTTGATCAGCCTATGCTGAACCAAATCAAACAGATTTTTAACACCACTAGCAATGAACAACACAAACAGAATTAGACATGGACACACTACCATGAAAGCGCAACAAATACTGCCCCAGGGGTCAGTGGCCAAAGACTACCTTCAAACAGAGAAGGGTCATTTCTGACCCTATCTCCCATATAAAGGAACTCCAAGGCATCCCCCAGAGAACTGTGGCCTGCTGTGTGCCAACACATCTTTCCCACTGCTTCCACTACCCATGAATTTCCTCTCGAAATTTTTAACCTGACCCTATCCCAGGGTCCTGACCCTAACTCAGGGTCCTGCTCTCTGTGGCTTACTCAGTTTTTGCTCCAGCCACAAGCATAAAAACCAAGTTACACAGACAGTCACCCCTGCCACAGGCATACAAACACAGTACACAGATAGTTGCCCCTGCCAGGGACACAAATGCTTCACAGAAGCAAAAACAAAGAACAGACAGACAGATAGCACACACACAAACATTCTTGAGTGAATAAACCTCCAATTCCTACAGCCGTGGGGGGCTGATAGAGTAAATCTTGGTGGGACCTCCATAATGTTGAATTCTAAGTATCCAAAACCAAGGGACACACTCCCCCAGAGAACTTATGGACAGGACTCACTCTAATAACATGAGGTTTATTGATACTGGTGCACTGGGGCTCCCCTGTATGTTGGCAAAAGAGCCCCGAATTAGAGTTGGAGGCAATATTTATACCATATTCACAGGGCTCATAAAGGCAGTTTTACCTCTTAATCAATAACTTACAAGGGCTGACTTTAACAGCTGTTCCCAAGCTTAGTTTCCATTCTCATGCCCGGTTGCTAAGTAACTCAAATTTGTACCTAACAAAGAAGGTCAGCTTAAGTAGCCCCTAGTTACCTGGGTTTTACTGTGTTAAGGGCTAACAAACTCCTATCTTGGGTCTTTCTTCCTGGAATGTCTTTGGAATGTGCTCTTCCTGGGATGTGTCCCTGGAGGAGGTTAATGTTTGAGTTTAAAACCAAAATCAGAGAGCTTTTTATTAATTTTAAGTTTCTATGTCTCCTCAACCTAAAGGAGCCCCACTTTGAAACCTGGCCAACTAACAAGTGCTAGTGAAATCAGTTATTGCATGAGAATTTACAACCATTTACTACAGCAGCATAACCTCTATAAACATATAAATATATAACGACCTATAAACATGATCAGAAGCTATTCTGTGTTATGTTGTCTTCTAGTAACATCAGAAGATATACCTCTAAAGTCTCAACAACATGACTGCCCACATGTAATCTGAGCAAGGAAGACAGTAGTTAACATGACAAAGAAACTCACAAGACCTAAGCCATACAGAAAGAACTACAGGCAACTGAATAAAGTCAAGAGCAGGACAGAGGGTCCTCCACAGGCAAGAGTACACCATTTGGTTGTACAGTGTCAAATGATTGGCCCCCAAAACATAATGCAGATAACATTATATAGTTAATAGGCAATATTTAGCCATAAATATGGATATATACAAATAAATATATGCATGCAGTAACAATTTTTTAAAAAAAGACACCATGAAGTTGAAGGAGAGTTGGAAGAGGCATATGGGAGGGTTGGGAGGAAGAAAAGTGAATAGAGAAATTTTGCCACTAATATACAATCTAAAAGTTTTTAAAGTGAAAAATAATCAATCTGGAAAAATACGGACATAAATGAAAATTGTGTCATCCTTATATAAGTCACAGAAAAGTCAAGAGGTGTTTGTATAGAGTGTGTGTTAAATATATTGAACTATACATAATTTAAAATTTAAAAACAATACCACAAGCAATATTACTATGTTTGAGGTAGATGACATTTCACCAAATGATTATATATCATACAGTTTTAAATAATCTACACCTACTTTTATGAAGCTCAGATAGGAAGAATAAATAAGTTGGAAGTGGCATAAAGCAGAACTCCAAATGTGCATGCTATCAGAGGCATTCTGAAATTACTAACACTCCTCTATCTTAAGCCAGAAATTACTAACACTCCTCTATCTTAATTGTAATCATTTGTTTATGGAGTAGAAAAGTAACAAAAGTAATAGATTGCCTTTGTAATTATTTGCCTAATGCTATAAAAATGAATAAATCCATTCTTCAACCCATTTAGAAATGTCCGTTTATGGGAAATGGAATGCTGTGATCATTTAAAGTGTGGATCTTGGGTTCATTTGCTCCTGAATGATTTGACCTTTAGTTAATTTTATATTATGCACTGGAGCATATGCTAATACTAAAGAGCCACTGAATTCCAGTATCTGTAAACTAGTAAATAGATTAGTAAACTAATTTATACTTTATGATCTATGTACATAAACATAGCCAAAAGTGCCTTCTGTATTTATAATAATGTGACGTTCTGTTTCTTGTCAATGTGTTTACACTCACAGGATTTTAAAAAATACGTTTCAAAGAAAACACAGTGAGTGTCATATTTAAGTAAGATGCCTTGAAGGCCAATATGGTATTGTTTAAACATCTCTGTGTTTCAGAAGAAGGGCTTCAAGAGTGTAACTGAGATTAAAATTATTTATGTAAAAGGAAAACTGTGTTTTAAACCTTCAAATTATACAGAGAAAAACAAGCATGATCAAATGAAACTAAAAAATAAACACCTGTATGATTGTTATCTTTTCAGTAAGATATGCACAGAGATCTTACTGAGCTCAGCAAATAGGACATTATATATTTTGCTTTCTACATTATAGGTTCTTTTTCCTACACTGGGAGGAGGACAGAACATGTCCCAGAGATGAGCAATCCAGGCTAAGAGAAAATTACACATACATATATTGTACATCTATCTATTTGCACTATTCTTTATCTATTATTCCACAATTGTCATTGTGTTCTGTCTCATATAAAAACATTTAGGCAAAGATGCTTTATTATTTATTTATCATCCCCTTTGGATATTCCCCATCTGTTTGTCTTTCCTTTTAGATATTGCTATGTGTGTGCTAAACACTCCACAATGGATTGTGAAGGTCACTGTGTGTGTAAAAAGCTTGCTGTGTAAGCATGAAGACCTGAGTTCAGATCCTGAGCTTCTATGGGCAAACTGGGTATAGCCACGAGCATCTGGAACACCAGCCAAGGCAGTAAAGACAGGCACCTTGGGACTCACTGGCTTAAGACAAAATGGTAAATTTAGGGAAAGATTCCAACACTGACCTTTAGCAATAACAGATATAAGCACAGGCACATGTTCAAATACACACACTGTGTACAGAAATGAACATGTATATGTCCCATCCACTATAATTATTATGTTAAATTTTTAGGATTTTCTCATTTTCTATATAAGTTCAAGGCAGAATCCATAAGTGACCAAAAAGAGATTTTTTTACATTCCCTAGAAGTAAAAGAGTCTTGTAAACAGAAGAGCCACATACATTAAAGTCCAGCTCTGACAAGTATTTCAAGTAAAAGTCATTATTTCCTGAAGTATATGAGTAAATGAAGGGACAATTAAATAGAGCTTATAAGAAGCATGAAATTATTTCCTCTAATGTAAAATTTTCTTTTTTTACAAAAAAAGCTCCTAATCGTCTAAGCCTATTTGCAACCACATTATATAAATGATCAATGCAATCCTGAGAATTGCTGCCTTTCACATAGGCAGTTTTGAGCCACTGGTAAATCACTACTGTGAGAAAATGAAGTTTCAGGGTCTGCTCAGGCAAATTGATACATATTTAACCTTCAGAACTGAGCCTTCTTTAGAGTGAGAACCTGGTGACCATGGTGGTAGCATGGGTAAGCCTTGAGTTGGAAGAGCAGATGAGAGATGAGAGACAGTACATTGTAGGACTGTGAAAGAACAGCATGGTTTCTGGTTGAGCACTGGCTAGAAATCGCTGGAGACCCCGCAGGCTAGAGAGAGAGAGAGAGAGAGAGAGAGAGAGAGAGAGAGAGAGAGAGAGAGAGAGAGAGAGAGAGAGAGAGAACATGCATTTCATCCCGCTCCCGGACTCCAGGCTCCTGATAGGAGGCTGCAGACCTCCACAGAGTGAGGTACTCCAGTCACATAGGACAATGCCCCTTAACCCTCCACAGATAGGGGGTGTGACTACAGGCTGCAGAGCTTAAAACAGATCTCCATATTAATTAGATACCTGAAGGCCAGAGGGGCATGGCCAATTAACCATTCTTTCACAGACCCTCCTCCTTGCAAAAGGTATTTAACCTCAGGCCCGCCCTGAAAATATGGGGGGAATTTTTTATCTACTTTCTGCCATGACAATAAATATTTTTAAGATTCTAGACTACTTCTCTTCTTTGATATCTACCCATGGAGAACAATGGAGCAGGTCTTCATCCACAGAACCAGGGTATCTAATCTCCCTGTAAAACTCTGCATTTCTAGCCACGGAGACCACCAACCGAAGCAAGCAAGCCAAGCCAGCTGTGACTCAGCCAAGCAAGTAGCCATGACTAAGACTCTCATTCCCACGGAACACAGCCAGAGCTCATCCCTCCCCCTCTGCCCTTCAGCTGTGGGCCACCAGTCCATATGCCCCCACTTCGATCTCAACTCTTCCACGCCCCCCCACCCCCACCCCCGTAGCATCTGGAAGCCCAAGGGCCTGAGAACCAATTGGTTCCCAGCCACCTTTGGGCCTGGGGACCCCCAAGCCAAGATCTCTGCCCCACAACCCCCATGAGACCTCAGACTGTGCTCCTTCACCCCGAGTGCAGCTTCACACAGCCCGATGTCCGCTCAGTGCCAGTGTGGAGTGAAAAGAGTCAACTTCCCGTTTCCTGCCTCTGTCCTCTATGAGTGGCCCTAGCCCCGTGTGTGTGGTGGGCGGGAAGGCAGACACGGGACACATACATCAACCCAACAGGACCCATGTGCACACTACAACCCAACAGTACAAAATCATTTCAGAGACATGACTGAGCCTTAAAGAGAAAAAATGTTCATTAAGAGAAACAGCTTGAAATAAGGGCAGATAGCTACCCAACTGGTGAACAATAAAAGGAACCAGAGGAAAAAGTATTTAGACAAATCATCAAAACATTGGAAAATATGTAAGTTTTATAAGATGAAGGGAAGTTAGTTTTAGAAAACAGGACTTAGTTTTTTGTACCCTATAGTACAAGAGCAGTGGAGTCAGGAACAAGATACGGATATAAACTTAGTGCTATTTGGCCACAGCAAAGTAGTTTTCCTACCTGTTTCAGAGATACGGTTACAGCAAGTGTACAACTAAATTTTCTCTTGACTTGGCCTCTTGAGGTAAAGAATGTGGGCAGGCCCACAACCTAACACCCAACAGGAGGCAAGATAAGCTTAAGTCAATGCAGTTCACAAAGATGTCAGCAGTTCCTTTCAAATATTTACCAGAAGTAGTGTTTGATCTGGCAAATGAAGCAATACGTTACTGTATTTGTAGCTCCATTTTCTAAACATAGTCTTTGGCTCTTTAAGGAAGATTATTTAATAAGCCCAGAGAATGAAATCACTACATGTGAACTTGCACTCTGTTGACATGCTCTCATTCTCTCCTCAAGTGGTCTATTTTCCTGCTTTAAACGGTTCTTTGTGGCCTCCTTAAAACAGTGAAGGGAAAAGAATGAAATGTCTCCACTCTGAATCAGCTAGTTTAGGGTTCTCTATTAGTATGTGTCTCCTATCTCCTCCTTTAGAATCAATGCCTTTAGTGTTTAGACTTACATCACAAATTATTTCAAAACATCAACTTCAACTTTTGTGATTCATGAATTTACCCAGAAGTGAGTGAATGAACATTGCAAATGATCATATGACCCATTATCAGGTATGTTAAGTATAGTATAGTACACTTCATCTGCCTCAGCTAGTCTTCAGTATATGCTATTGCAAATTCTAAGTGCCAGTTTTGCTGAGATATTAAATACTAAAGATTATAATTAAAAAAAAGAATGAAATACAGAAAGGGAACAAATCACACTTTAAAATATAAATCTAAGTTAACACTGAGAAGATTATAAAGATTTACAATCAAGGTACCTTTAAAATGTAAAAATCTATTCTCCTAGTACAGAAAAAGCAGGAATTTTCTTACCGGTGGTTTAGTTGCTACAAATAAGATAAGTACACAGAAAATGTATGTAAGAGAATATGCTAAACTGTTTTAGAGGCCTGAGTGAGAATAGCCTCCACAGGCCCATATGTTTGAGTGTTTGGCAAAGAATGTGGCTGTTTTTTGCCCTTGTTCTAAGAATAGCCCTGTGGTTGATTTGAACAGTTTTGGACTAATTCCATTGGCAAAGGCGATTTCAAGACTAATATTGACCCTGCCGTATAATTATAAGAGGTCAATCATTTTCAGATCAACAACGAAAAAGAACAAGCAAGCAGAGCACAGAGAAATACAAAATGTTCAGTTTGAGGACAGACGTGCATTGGGAACTTTAATGTTGGACCTGTGATTTGTGCAGGAAGAGCTAAGAAGAAATGAAAGAAATTGAGTGGTTCTCTCAGGAATAGACTCCACTAGGTTAATCTTGCAACTCCTGAAAGGAAAAAGCCTAAGGAATTATCTGTTCCCAAAGAGCAATTATAAATCAATGCTTATACAAATCTAATTCAAGGAGGACACCAAGCTCCACCCCAAACAGGGAGCAGAATGTGGCAACATCAGTCAGATGACTCAAGCTTTAGAGACATGAAGGATACAGGCATAAAGGGGTTTTTCAATCTTCCTCCACAGTTAAGAAATCTGATGAGGCCAGGCTTATGGCAGGTGTGTCCCTGCATCAGGCCCAGAGAAACTGTTTTCTGAAGCTGTGAAAATGAAGCCTAGATTGGCTTAGAGACCCTAGGATGTAGGGGCCAGAACCGTAGAATGTCTGCTGGGGAGAGCTGCTAAGAGACATGTCCAGACCAAAGGTCAGAAGTGTTTTTCAGTAAATGAAGCTGGAAGGAGTTGGAGATAAAGAGAACCATGTCTTTGACATGGGACAAAAGGCTACAGGATTTGGAGTCTGTCATTATTGTTTTTCCTTTTGCTCAGGACCAGCCCTTTCCCCTTCTCATTGGAATGAAAAATGTACTTTTTGTGCTATTATATGTTAAAAGTATACAATTTGATTTTTATCTTATTTCATTATTTTATTGAGGTTATAATTAAGAGAGTTCCCTAGAGTATCAGAAGAAACTTTGACCTTTGAACTTTTAAATAGTATTGCTATTTAAAGTCTAGAGGGGCTGTCAAAGTTGGACTAAGTGTGATTTGGTTATGGAAATCAGAGAGTGGAATGGAGTGGTTGAATGACAGAGTCTCCAGTAGGCTCACATATCTGAATGCTTGGTCCCCAGTTGGTGAAACTGGGAAAGATAAGAATGTATGTCTTTACTGGTGAAGTTGTATCCCTGAGGGTGGGCTCTGTGGTTTCAAAAGCTCTTATGATTTCTAATTAGCTTCTCTCATGTGCCCCACGATTATGGATCAGATCTCTGTTTCCAGCATGCTTCAGTACCATGACTACCTGGCTGCTACAGGATACGCTCCCAACCACGACATTCATGGACTCTAACCCTGTGGAACTCTGAGCTCCAAATTACATTTATCTTTCATAAGTTACATTGGTCCTGGTGTTTTGCCCACAGCAGAAGAAAAGTAGTAGATAGTTAACTGTGATCTCATCCTCAAGACTGAGGAAGGCAAAGGAATAGACATAAATTACTTTTCTTCTGAATACTTTTCTGTTTATGTTTTATACTCAATGCTTCCCAATAACTCAATGTACTCTTTACCAAAACAGCAATGGCATTTCCCAACAAATATGGAGAAATAATTCTAAAGCTCTTATGAAACCACCAAAACCTGAATCTTGAAAACAATGTTAAACAAAAAAGACCAACCTTGGTGATACCACACTAGGTGTTTCAAAATATACCAAGGGGTATAGAGACGAAACTAAGAATGGAATGGGAATAAAAACGGACATGTAGACCAGCAGAACGAACCAGAAAACCTAGAGCTATATCTGTACACAGCTAAGTGGTCTCAGTGAATATAAAGGGAACACAAATTAGGAAAAGAATAATTCCTAATAAATGGTGTTGAGAAAACAATTTACCTAACAATAGAAGCATGAAACTAAATTATTATCTATTACCTTGTACAAAAATACTTTTTTTGTAACTAAATAATTCAGTAAAAGAATTAAAATGTGGACACATTGAAGGAAATACTCAGGAAACCTTTAATTACTTAGATTAAAGAAAGATTGTTTGAGTCCCTGATAATTATTTAAAATTATTAATATAAATAATATTTGACATAATTCAAAAGAAATTTTCAACTAAGCTATTTTAATAGACTTTTAATGCACTAACTATACAGGGTGATTTGGCAGACATTAACAAAAATATTAGCATGACCCAAATGCTCTCACTTTCAATCCAGGACCTGTTTTATTTAATTTCCATAACCTAGGTAATCAGCCTTTACAATCCTTAATAAATTTGATTTAAAAAAACAAAAGAAAATTGTGATATATTAGCAATATTAACTAAAATATTATGTGACCATAAAACATTGACTAAAATTTCCTTTTTTTTTTGTATATCTGACCACAAAATTTTTCTTTCCTTTTTTTTATTTTATGAGTTGATTTTGTTGCTAGTCTAAAATACAGAGGAATGAGACTTATTTGACCCTCTTCCTGGAGATCTTGACATTTTGCCTTCAAGTAAAAATCTAATAAATTTTATAGACCCTATCTTATAACTGATGATAATTACTACAAGTTGGCTCACTTCAATAGCATATTGTCCCTTTCAGTGTATTGATTCTTTTTTTCAAATTAATAAATGCTTTCTTTGCCCAATGTTTAGATATTGTCTTTGTTCTATTGTTTTTATTATTCAAAGTCTCAACTTGTTCTAACTCTTTCTGTGCCTGGTTGGTATTTTTATTAGCATCTCTGTGATGCTTTTATCTTTTTGTCATTTGTTGTATTTCCCATTTATCATTTCTCTTCTTTCAGTGGTTTGACATGAGCTAATGTTTCTCACTAAATTTCCAGAGTCTGTTTTCTTTTGGTCTCAGTGTTACATAGTCCTTCATTTCTTTTTTGAGTTTAATGTCTTTATATTTAACAATTAGTTAATTTGGAATAAAAGTCACTTCTCTATTCAAAAACTGGCATTGTATTTTCTTTTTCTTTGTGTTTTCTTTAAAAGTTTTTGTGAAGTTGACATTGCCATAATTTCTACCAGTTTTATAGTGTTGGGATGATTTTACAATGTCTTTAATTTAATGAGACTTTCAATTTTTCAAAGTCCAAATTTCATGCCGGTTTGTCATTCAGTGGGCTTGTTTGAGTTTGCCTGTGTTTGTTTTGTTCTGAGACAAGCTCCTCAAATCATGGCTGGTGTTTGTCTAATAACATTTCCCTTTACTTCTCCTTTCACTGTACAGTAGCTAGTGCTGGCTCCTCTTTCTGTCTCATACTGATGCTTTGTTGGGCTGACTTTCTCTCTGAAGAGAGACTTCTGAAATTTACGTCTACTTTTTATATTCAAAGGACCAGCCCTCATCACAAGTTGAACTCAATTCCGTGTAGTTCATTTTCTATTTTCCTTAAATATTGTGAATTATTTTTGGACTAAAAATATGCCTGGCATTTCTGGCTAATCCTGTCTGTACACTTCCCTTTCAACTTCTCTCAAACCCCACTTTTCTACACATTTAATTCAGCTTTCATTTAGTCTTTCTTTAGTTCTCCAGATACTGTATTATAAAGACTCTAAACGACACTGAAATACATAGTCATCCTGTAGCATGGGGGAAAATAAGAAAGTAACTTTTGGATTCTCTGGCAGAAAGGAATGTTAAAGAAAATCATAAATAATTATACAAAAACTTGTTTTATTTGGCCTTTCTGCATATACGTTTGCAAATGTATGTTTCAACTATTCCACATTCAAAACAAAAATACTTTATTATATAGCTAAATATCTGTGAAATGATCTTTTAAATATGTATCTTGCATGGTAGAACCAAGTAGTGAACACAAATAATAACACCAGCAAGATGATTTGTCAAACCTTTTTGCAGTGAGATAAAACACCTGTGTCTGAATAGCATCTAAAAACTTATACACTTAACCATACCTAGTTAACTATGGAAAGCACATGGCTGGAAACAAATAACTTTCTGTGTCTTCATTTCCCCATACTTATTCTTTCTAAGAATACTACTTATTATTTTACTGGAAATAGATTCAACATGCACTGTTAAAAATTACTGTATTCAAATAGTAAACTGTTAGTAAGATATATTCATGAATTCATAGATAAAGATTACTTCATAGGATTTTACATCATAACGAGTTTAAAAAAAAGCCACTGGAACCTAGTGAGAATGTGTCTGGGAAAAGGACCCCTGCTGTTTCTCAGAGGTGCTGGTATTCACCCCTGACACTCTGACACTTCGAACTGACCTCTTGGAAAGTTTTGTGCAATCTATGTTGTCAAGCTCTTAGTTCTATTGATGTTTCTACTGTATTCTATGAGAGAAATGGAAGCAATGAGTTATATCAACTGAAGTGATTTGCAAAGTAGTCAATGGTTAATGGTGGTTAATGTGCAAGGGAGTAAGGACAAATCACCATTGCTTTTATGACCAGGAAACCTGCTCTGTAAGTGGCAGGCAATGTGGACTGCAGGTTTCTATTTGAGTGGCTTTTTTCCAAGAGGAGCTGTAACAGCTGTTTTCTAACACTCTCTGCAGCATGGCCTCTGGATTTTCTTTGGAACAGCAGCAGGTGACTCTGGCTTATTTCAAGGACCACTAGTGCAGTGTTCTGGGACTGTATCTTTGTTCTCTTTGATAGGTGCTGCTGTTACAATGGCACTTTCAACCTCTAGGTACTGTTTTGTTTCTCTGAGCATGTGATGTGACAGAAGCTTTCAAATGCCAGTAAGACCTTTACTGGCGCCCATCCTCATTAGCAGAGTCATCTATCACACTTATGTTTACAGGCTGCAATTCAGTTAGTCCAACAATGGCTATCTACCAACTGTAGGTCCAAGAATCCAATAGTTCAATCCTTGAGGAGCTATGGGTTAGCTAGTCTTCAGTATACAATAGAATCTGATGTAGTAGTCTCTAATGTCAGTCAAGGTGTGGACTTGCTAAAAAGAACAAGAAAAACTGGTAAAGAGTGACAGCTTCCATCTTTTCTGTCCTTGTATAGGCTATCACCAGGTGTGGCTCAGATTCCCATCTTAAAGGTTCTGAATTAAAGATGTATCTTCCTACATCAAAAAGTCCAGATTAAAAGTATGCCTTCTCAATTCAAATTATCTATTTAAGAAATATTTCCATCACAAGTGTACCCAGACACTTGGTTTTTTTTTCTTATTTCTAAATGGAGTCATGTTGACAACCAAGAATAACCATCACATTCTGTTAACGTACATAAATGTCTTATTTTCTTACGTATTTACCAAATAGTAATTATAGTTATAGCATATATACCATGCATGTATTAAATAGCACATGTTTAGGTTTTTTTTAGCGGTAATAATTTATTCTTAATTTGTTTCTATAAATATTTTTAAACGATTTTTTTCTCATTGCTTTCAAATAAATTCTAAGAGTGATAAGAGAGGAATAATTAGACAAGAAGACAGGTAGTTTTATGTGTATAGTTGCCATGTCTATATTTGTCACCATGACACAATATAGACTTGTCTGGGAAAGAAGTGATTTTCTCTAAATGAAGTTGGCTAATGGGCATATCTGTAAGGAATTGTCTTGATTATTTTAAATAATGTGGAAAGAACCAGCTTACTCTGAGTGGCATCAATCCCCGGGTGTCTGTCCTGGACTACATAAACATAAAGAGGGTCTGAGAGAAAGAAGGCATGCAGACATTTACTCTCTCTTCTTTCTCTTTTTATCTCTCTGTCTTCATCTCTCTTATTATGTCTTTCATCTCTTTACCTCTCTTTCTCCGTCTCTGTTTCTGTCTCTATCTTCTCTCAATTGTGCATGTTGGAGTAGTTCTTTCAAGTTACTATTTCAGTTTCTTGCAAAGACTTCTCTTAAACCTGAAACTGTGAACAAATAAGCATTCTCTAGCCTAAACATGCATTTGTCAGGGTAGTTATGAAAGGAACAACAGTGACTAGGACACTATCATATTCTATGCCTGAGTTTGTTAAAAAAAAATTTCTTTAATATAGTATACCATAATTTCCAATGTTGAATAAAACCCTAAAAAATTTTAATCTAGTATTTCAAAAACCTAAAAATTATTGTTGATTGATCTTTTTGACATATGTGACATTTCACAGCTTATACCTTGGCAAACTAGTATATAATACATTTAATAAAGTCAAGCTTTATTTCTTCTGCTTAATTAAACAGTAAACCTTTAGAGAAAGAAAGAGAAACCATTTTCTTATTACTTTTTTTGGTTGATTATTAAACATATTGGGGGTAGTTAGGTATACAAGATTCCAGGATAACATGGTTATACCTTATCACTCCTATATAAAATCATTGTTGTGAAAATCTGAACATTTTTTCACTTCAGGGTACAATTATATATCAGTAATTTATAGGTAGCATCTGTAAGCTGTGGCAAACAATGAAAGCTTTTATAAAATTAGTCAATTTTACATTAGGGATGTGGAGAAGGGGGAAGTAGAATAATACAGAAAGGATTTGAACATTATAAAACAATATGCATGTATGAACTGTCATAATGAAATCTATTACTTTATACATGAACTAAAACAATTAAGAAAAAAATAAAAACAGTTAGTTCTAAGCAAGTTAATACCCACTTATGTCTTAAGTGCCAGGCCCACATTTCTCAGAGAGATGTCCACTCATCTTGAAGTTTTATTGGATACATAACCTTTTCACAAGACTCCTGAGTTCTTATGAAGCAAGTCATTAAAAAATAAATAAAAATAAAGTGTTTCCAGTATATCTCTTTATCAAAAGTAATATAGTATTGAAACTCAGAAATACCACATAGTATTTACACAATGCTCTTTGGAAACAGTTTATTTTCTGGAAAAAACAAACAAACAAACAACCTGATGCCTCAGATTGTCCTACCAGTTCCCCCCAAGGCTTTTCTAACTGGCTTGGCCCAGGCTTACAGTTGTGTGATTTGAAGTATTGTCTTTCTAACAGCCTTAAAGCAGCCAATGTCATTAGCATGCTACTTGCATCAAGTGTGGCTTGCTCAGCGTGGATTGGCTTATCACTGCAGCAATGCAAACGCTCCATCAAGTAGCAGGTTCTACCAGCATTCCTTGCACAACCATCTTCAAAATAGACTGGACTTCAAAGTCAGGAGGTTTTGTTCCCATTGTGTTTCAATAGTTTTAAGGTTTAATCTCAGCTTAAATAGTAATGGTTCAATGATTTTGATTGGTTCTGTGTTTTGCTGACATATCCTTCCAATTACTTTGTCTTTTGGTTTAGCTTATTTAAAAACCTAATATTTTCAACATTTTGTAATGTGTTTACTTATGAAACTTGTTGTATTTTTTTTACAATAATGTAACAGACAGATCACATATTTTCAGAGAGACAGAAATTGGAGCAGAAAATGTCTTTTTATAACCACACTGACAATCAATCCTTATTTGTTAGACATATTCTGAAGAGATTTAGGCTGTAGTATTATATTTGATGCTGACTTACAGAATGGGAACAGAATTTTTCTTTGTGTACTGAGAATATACACAGTGACTATTACCTAAATTCAAGGTGACATTGAACTCTGAAGAGCTCTTCACATGAGAATTTTCTTCATACACTGTAGACGAAAAACAAAAAATAAAAAAGAGTATAGAAATATTCTAATTAATATAAAGTTCACTGGTTATACCCACACACATATACATATATATATGAGACATATATGTACATATATATATTTCATTAAATAGAACTTTGAAGACACAGATAAAACATTTTGTTACTTTGATATAATATTTTGTTAAACATGAGGAAATACAAATTTTTATAATCAGTTGTAAAATTACTAATGCTTTTGTATCTGTTTTTCAAAATCAAAACTAAGTAAACTGTTTTTGAGTTCTGATACACAAACTGGTTTGAGAAATTGTTATCTATTAGGTTTCATGGTAAATAGGACAAGAAGTTTAAAATCTGTACTTATCACCATTGCCATTTAATGTGTATGTTAATGAGTATGCCTGAATGGACAATGAAGTTGGCATCCCTTCCTCCTTGCTAGTCCTGTGGCTGAGAAAGCATTTGAAAACATCAAGCTTTTTCATTTTCTCTTAGCCTTTAGAAGTGTGCATCAGGAAATTAGATGGTGCTATGATTAATGAATTGGCATTTACACAACTTCTTCATATGTCAAGTGTATTATTTTCATCTCCCAGAGACCTAAAAGCTACCTGACTTCACTTACCTAGGTGTGTCCACCTGGTATTGATTTCTACCCAACACTTTTATCCACACCTCAAATATGAGAATTTGTTAAATGGTCCTGTCCAGAATTGTCCCAGATGGGCCATGTGTTTATTTTATTGAAGTGCATGGAAAATGGGTAACATACAATATTTATTCATAATGATTCCAAAATGACAGCAGAATGTGAATACACTCTAAAAGGATGATCCATTTCTCCATGTTTCTGTACAGAATTTAAAAGACTTGTTACTTAACAGATTCTCAATTCTTATTCCCCTAAAAGCATATAACATAACGGGTGTGTGAGCCAATGATCTCACCCATTGAATTTTGTTTAAAATACTTAGGTTACTCCCATTCTGATACCTGGAATAAAAGGTATCAAGGACCCTATGTTTTAATTGGAAACATCATTGTAAATCTCCAACTACTTGTCTTTGTGACTGATATGCCTCAAAAATAAATGATTTCTGATGTCTACAGAATTAATTAGAGTCAAATATTATGTATAGCAACAATTTAAATGAAATAAGAATATTTATCTAACCTAAAATTGAAAAGCATTTCTAAAAGAGTAGTTTCTCTCTCTCTCTCTCTCTCTCTCTCTCTCTCTCTCTCTCTCTCTCTCTCTTTAAAAATACTAGTAGTCATGAATGAGTTCCTATGGAAGTATTAGGACAACAACTTTAGACACACAGTTTGTCCTGCC
This sequence comes from Arvicanthis niloticus, assembly GCF_011762505.2. Lineage (NCBI taxonomy): Eukaryota > Metazoa > Chordata > Mammalia > Rodentia > Muridae > Arvicanthis > Arvicanthis niloticus. The sequence continues at coordinate 9,102,350 of NC_047674.1, read as the reverse complement.
AGAAGATGTACAGGGGTAAAAGATGGAGGAGAATTTGAGGATTACACCAACAATTGACTGGCCCAATATCAGACCTATGCCATAAAAGGAAGCCTACCTTTAACACTATTAATGATATTCTGCTATGCTTGCAGACAGGAGCCCAGCATAACTGTCATCAGAGAGGCTTTACCAGCAACCAACAGAAATTGAAACTGAGGTCTGTTTCTTCCTTCAAGCTCCATGCTCCCAGAAATAAGACTCAGACTCAAAATATATTTACAAATACTTTTGCTGTATAGCTAGACTCTTCTTTGACTAGATAATAACTTTAATTAACCCGTTAATTCTAATCTTCATTCTGCCACATGGCTGGCTACCTGCGCTCAGGTACCATGCATCCCTCTTGTCACATCCTCCTCGGTGAATCTCCCACTTGGCACTATCCCAGAACTCTCTCTTCTCCTGGATTTTCCACCTCCTATTTCTTTCCTAAGTGATAGACCATTAGATTTATTATTGGTAGGTGTTACATCAATATAGACATAAGATATTTTTTCTACAGAGATCCATAACCAAACATTAAGTTGAGCTTTAGGAATCCTGAAGAGGGAGAGGAGAAATTAAGGGATTCAGAGGGGCCAAGAACACAAGAAAACCTACTGAATCAACTAACCTGGACTCATAGAGACAGAACATGGGACAGACCTAGGCCCATTGCACAAATGTAAGTTTGCAATTCGGTCTTCATGTGTTATTCCTAAACTGTGAGCAGGGGCTGTCTCTGATATTGACTGCCTTTAAATCTCTTTCCTCTAACTGAGCTGCTAGGCTGCCTTGTCTAAGGCAATAGAAAAAGATGTGTCCAATCTTACTGCAATTCTATGCCAAGACTGGTTGATATCCATTGGAGACCTCCTCTTTTCTGAGGAGAAGGAAAGGAGGGCTAGAAGGTGGGGGGTGGGGACTGGAAGGAGAGGAGAGAAGAGATGGTTCGATGGGGAGGTAAAATAAATAAATAAATAACTTTATCAAAAAATATTTTAAGTTTAAAAATATTAGTGATCTTTAAAAAGTTATTTGTGATGTTTCATACTTTCATTCATCAGCATTACTGAGGTTAAAACTAAAAACTTATTTTGTTCCTGTTGACATTCTTAATTTAAATTATTTAGCATTGAAATTTTGTAAAACCAAAGCATGAATTGTCTTATTTTGTTAATGGAGGCATGTGTTTTCTAAATTCGGTATTTTTGTATATAAATTTAGGACCACTTTATATAGTTGTACAAAATTATGGAAATTAGTATTTCTATGTGTGTGTTAAATTACATTACAGTTAGAGGAAAGGGATTTATGTGAGTGTGTTCAGTCATATTTTAACCACATAAAATTAAGAGAATCACAAAAAAAGACACTACTTTGAAGATGTGACCCACTTGGTTATTTCTTGAAATACTGAGCAGATAAATTGCTTCTTTATAAAAATAAAAAAAAAAATGTGTTTTGTCTAACAGAATTCAATTAAATTTGAACTAGGTTGAGTAGAGAAGTGATGGCTAAGCAGGGAAGAATCAAGCGGCCTTGTGTCTTTTGTAACTGTTACCTGCACATTTGGAATACTCTTTTGCATGCTATACCTAAGGAATGGGCAGCATGACATGCATTACACATACTATCCAGAATCAACCTTTAGATCATATTCACATCTCCCTATTCTTAGAAACACCTAGGTTCCCTGTTCTTGTGTTATCTATGGCATTTACTGAAGTTAAAGAAATTAATAACTCACCTAAATGTGAGCATACCACCCCTACAAATGAACCCACTTATAATTCTTATAATTCTAGTAACATGAGATGAATGTTTTCATTCTCATAATATTTCCATTATCTATCTTTCCTGAGTTTACTACATTATTATGCTCTCATAAAGCAGTTAATTTAAAACTAAATGTCCATGTTAAGTATATTCTTAATTCTTTTGTATGAAAGCAATTACTTGATTTATTTATTTGTGTGTGAGAGATAAGGCAGCATCTGCCTCATTTAAGTAGATAATTGTGAAGGGAGAAAATTTTCTTCAAACATTTAAAAAGATAATATGGAAAAAAAAGTTGAGAGTTTTTAACAGGCTACATCAGGTTATAATGCTGTGTTTAGGAGCAATAAAGTTTCGCTAAATCATGTTTTAGGACATTTCTGTTATCTTAGTTTTACACTTGCTCTTTGCTTGAGATTAGTGATAAAAATCTACTCTGAGAATTACATTCCAAATGAATAGAAAATGTGAATTTATCTGCTATTCTAAAATATAAACACTTTCAGTTGTGATAAAATATATACTTCTATGCTTGTATTTCTGTTAATTTTCCATATATGCTTGCATTAATGTATGGAGCCCATGACTTGCTCAAACTATGGTTTTAGGAAACACTAAAAATTGAGAATCATCCACAGTTGATGTTTTTTTTCTTGTAATGCACAGCAATATGTTGCACTGACTAGGTATATTGATACACTCTTGTGATCAAAGTATTTGGTAGACTGAGGCAAGATCAAGGATTCAAGACCTATCTAAACTATTTAGCAAGTTCAAGGTAAACAAGGTTATAAATCGAGGACTCAATTGCTCTCTCTAGAGAATATTAATCTCTTTTGAGTCTGAATTGTAAATAATTAAATAATTAAAATAAGAGTCACAAATACAAAGAAATGAGGCTTTCTATGTAATAACTCACATTCTACAGAATAATGTGAAAAACAAATTTGCTTTCAAATAGCATTATTTGGTATGTATATTTACACCACAGCATCTGAAAGCTATGTTAAAACAAAGTGCCTAATTACCCCAGGAGGAAAAAGTAATGATTTTACAATCATAGAGCTCAGTGCAAATATTATAGTTTATTGTAAAACAACACATGTTTGAAGTTATTCAATTTATAGCCCTTAACCCCACTATTCTTACATTCATGTCGTTGCTTCAGTGTAACTTCATCCATGTGCTTATGCAGGCATGGAAAGGTTTTATTAGCCATCTTCAACCATACCTGTACCATTTATAAGGAAGAAGACAGTTATATTGGATAGATCTTCAAAATCTATGGCTTTGTTTGGTTTTGTCGTTTTTATTAATGTATGAAACAAGATGAAATGAAATGAAAATGAAACACACAGGAACATAAAAGCTCTGAACACAACCTGTGTTTATTGATCCATCACTTCTCAGTCCAAAAGCTCACAGTACTGATAGAGACTGTTGTGGCATTCTGTAAGTTACCAGGGAATGAAAAAACAAAAACAAACAACAAACAAAACAAAAACAAAAAACACCTTGAGGGGCAGCTTCTTTTTGTCACTGTTGAACTGGGACAAGATACTAAAATCTGAGGAAGCAAAACAAAGAATAGATAATGTGTAGATGACAAGGAAGATTCTGGGAATCACTTTGCTAATTCCAAACCCTTGGTTGCCACTGTTATGTGGATGTAGGGTCTTCTGCAAGGAAGTCTTTCTAGGGATCAGTGGGTGACACAAAGGCAGGAAGTAAGATAGCATGGTAGGATGACAGCTTCTCAGGAAAGTACTAAGCTGGGCCCATACCAAAAAGCAAGGTTGCCAGGGAATGGATACAGGGCAGTTAGAGGTACTCCTCTAAGCAGGCTGTAACAGTATTAAAATAGAGACTAGAGGGAGGACAGACACTATAGCAGAGCCCCAGCCTAGCTGGTGATTGTTTTTGCTTAGTAGAAAGTATTTCTGGGGATCCACTGCAGATACAAAGGTTTGGGAATGAACTACAAGAGAAAGTGGAGATGGTTGGCTGAAAACGAGTAAGCTGGTTTTGCATCTGTTTATTTTCTTTTCTTAAGGATTCCAGCTTTTTCAACTTTGAGATATAAAAATTATGTTTTTAATATTCTTTTAAAAATATCATTCAAACTCTCTTACCTCTGATATGACTTTTTAAATTAAATTTATTTTAACTAATGATAGGGAACATTTAAATTGTAAAAGTATTAATAGAAAACTCTTCAGTGCTTCAATACATGTATATACTATACAATGTTCAGATCACGTTAAGCATATCTATACCTCAGAGTTGACATTTTTTGTATAGTGAGAATTTGAGAGGATTTCTTCTAGTTTTTAGTAATGTATACTACACTGGTAATACCTATTATTACTATGGTGTAATTGTTAGAATTCACACACTCTGCTAGACTGCCCCTAGGGACTCAGTGCAAAAAGCCACATTATTACCCACTGTCACCAAATGTGACACATTTCCACTGTTGTATATTTTCTCTATGTAATATGTACACCCTTTCAAATCCACCATCATGGCAAATTCTGTCTTCCAGTCTGTCTGTCTGTCTGTCTGTCTGTCTGTCTGTCTGTGTTTGTCTTTATCTCTGTCTCCTATCTCCACTCCGAAATGGCCTTAACATCCTGTCCCCCAATAAATCTTTTTCACTACATTGGTTGACTGGTGGGGTTGCTGCTGTGATGTTTCCTGGCTCTGACCCACAAAGGTACATTTGATGCTAAATACTAACAGTAATAACACATCAAGACTCCATTATTCTCACCATAACTTAGTACATGTTAATCAACCACCCATATATCTCCACCCAATTCTCTCCAGCTGTTATACTCAAAATGCATTTCTAATCTCACAACTTTCAGAACAAATTTTAATTGTGTGTAGTATTAACAACCTTATATAGTATTTGTCCTTTTTAGACAGGCATATTTCATTTTTCTCCCTGTCACACATTACATGATTTTATTTTTTGTTATTGATACATAGTACTTCACTGTGGATACATACCTTGTTTCTTTGTTTGTTAACTGGTTGTTGCGCATTTGTTTCAATTTCTTGGCTCTTTTGTTTAATGTTACAATAAACATGGGATTGTAGCAATGTTTTCAACTGGATTGCTAGATCATTTGTAGTCTTAGATCTAAAGTTCCAATGGGAATATTCAATCTTGAGAAATTTCAGAAAAGAGAAAATTGAAGAAGAACCATAGACTAAGAGGGAAGTTTGCAGAAGAGAATAGCAGGATACAGATGATAGGTAGGGATAATAGCATAAAACAGTATGGGAGATTTTACTGGGACAGGGATCAATACAGAGGAAGAGGGAGAAAATAGGGATAACATAAGTAACATAAATGATGCTTGAAAAGCAATAAATAAAGATAAAATTTTTTAAAAAATATATTGTATACAAATGTGTGTGTGTGTGTGTGTGTGTGTGTGTGTGTGTGTGTGCGTGTGTGTGTGTTCTTTCATTTAGAGTAATAAAATTTCCTCCAAGAGCCATGGATTATCTAACAAAATTTCCAGTTACCAGGCATGAGATACTTACTTTCAAGTTGCTGATCAGGCAATTCAAGAAATAACTAAAATATAGGCTAGTTCTGCTTCCTTAGTTAACTCCGAGAAGCTGAAGGTCTCTATTGCTGATGAAATCATACACTTTGGACACAGGACTTGGGGAATTATGACTAGATACCACCTGGAAGCCTCCTTTCTAAGGAATAGCTTTCTTTGTACTAGAAGATGTTACACAAACCATCAAGGGAGAAAAGTAAGAGTCCTACTCAGATGCAATTCCTCTAAACAATGTTTAGTCTAACATGTTATGAAGAGCAAAAAGATGTTGTGCTTTTTTTTGTCAACACAATAAAAACATGATAAAAGCTAGAGTAATCAGGTAAAAGAAAACATCCATAGTGAAAAGAATGTCTGCATGTACCCAAGTGACATACCCAAGTGATACTATGTAACCCTGACTCCTAAGGTATGTGATTGATAAATAAAGATGCCTATGAGCAAAGCTTATTTGTCTTGTGTCTTTGGTTTTTGCAGATCTTTGCTTTCTTCAGAGAGGTACAGCTGTCTAAATCCCTCCTGGCTGCCTCTGCTAGTAGTGCCACCACTGCTGATTTGTGTTTGCCATCCTGACTCTACTGAACTGGACTGTGGTATATTTGTGAAGTATTTCTAAATGGATTGAGCAGCTGCTACTGACCTGTGAACTGAACTGCTGATTTCCTGACAGCTAGCTCTACAACTAAGGCCATCTCACAGTCTGTTGAGTCCTGTTTATATTCCCTCCAAATAGCATGAGTGTTCAAATGTCTTGCCTTAGACAAGAGTCTATCTCAGCCGACATCACTCTGTCAATTAGCCTGAGTTCTTGGAAGTAGCAAGAAGCTGTAGTATACCCCTAAATGTTTTTTGGTGTATTTCTCTCTGTGGAGTTCCAACAAATGAAGTTCAACTATGCAATGTAAGATAGACCAATACATGCATGTTGTTAGCTAAGAATCCTTTATCACATGTCCTTTCACATGCTTGCTATTAGCAACACCTATTAAATGCAAATAAAATTATGTCTCATTGGGATTTTGCTGCAGATTTCAGAATAAGAGTTTATGTTGATGGCTTCATACAACTTGGGCATTTCCATGTATTTGTGGAAACACCCATTTATGGTTTTCCATTCATTTTAGAATCATGTTTCATATTTATTGATTTATTACAATTGATGTTTTTTTAGTTTCTTATAATATATATATATATATATATATATATATATATAATCTTAGTTTTCAAACATTTTCTCTATGCCATGTGGTGTCTTTTCACTCTGCTCATTGTTTCTTGTGTCATACATATGACTTTGTATACATTATCCATTTTTTATTTTGCTTCCTCAGATTTTACCATCATGTCCAGCTAACCCAGTCATCTGGTATCATAAGGAAGACCCTTGCTTTTTATGATACTCTCAGAGTTTCAGGGATTATATTTTAAATGTCTAATCTATTTTTTGCTCAGTGCATTTTTGGAACCCTTTTCCTTTCTACAATGTGTGACATTTAAAAAAATCATTTGTTTGCAATGTGTGATTGTGTATTTTTCCTCCAAAAATCTCTATTTCTAGAACGATATTTTTTCTCAGTGGATGTGACAGAAAATGTTTTACCCCAGATAGGAAATCAATGACATACCAAAGTAATGATACCACAAAAACCCAATTTGTTGAGACACTGAGTTTATTAGGGTTACGTCTAGGAGAATGGATGATGGTTTACCTAAAAGAGCAGGGATGTGTCAAAAGTAATTGTTTTGATAAAAGTCTACAGGAGTATAGGTGATGGCCTATGAACCTAGAAGTCACTGTACAATATGCATTGACTAGACAGATCAAAGTATCCCTTTTAGTTAGGTCTCCTTGAGTCTGAATTTCTTCATCTGCTTATATAGCACTGAAAATGATGAATCTTGTAAATATGATCCATTTCATGGACTTCCTGAGTTGCTTGTGTTGTTTACTCTCTGGGTATTTATGAACCTTCTTTAGAAATTTCTGATCTTAATTAGAAATTTAAGTTCAGAGGAATTTGCTACTTTACAGTGTTTTGTCTGATTAATTAATGATATAACATTTTAGGGTAATATTAAATGCATCCATTTTTAATCTATGTGATTTATAATACATTTAATAAATTTTAAACTAGGAATGATATTTTAGTTTCCTTCTAGAGGCTTAGTAACTTTAGATTCAATGTTCATATTCATAATCAATCTAGAATATAAGAAGACAACAGTCACCCCTTATCTATGAGAGATGCGTTTTCAAACTTCAGTTGATGCCTAGTTTAGCTTTGAGGAAATACACTGTGCTCATCACATGGTGCTCTACTTTATAACTTAAAGTATAACTAAAACCCCAAGATTTTCTTCTCTTTATTATCTTTTGCATAGAAAATGCATTCTTTCCATATGCTGTGACAGATTTCATATATTATTTTCTCTTTCCTCACAAAATAGTGATGTTTAAAAAATATATCCTCTTAACAAGAGCATGTTATAACTTTGTTTTATGGGATTTCTAAGTTGCCTGGGCCACTATTATTTTTCTACAGAGTTCTTAGTAGGTATTAAATGTTATGCAAATACATCCACTGAAAAGTCTGGAACAGTTGCTGTGATATTTCAGACATAGACTAAATGACTATTGGACAGGCATCATATGTAGCACAAACACTGAATACAGACTCCTGTATTCCTGTCTAGAGTGAGAGAAAGCAGAATATTTTTCAGTGTCTTCTTAAGGCTCAGGTTGTCCTTGTATTTAAAATCACAGATTTTTTTATTATTTCTTTTAAATGCCCATCTAATAATTTACATTATTGTTAATTACTAATAACTGAAACAGTGGAGAGTTAGACATCAGCAGTAAGAAGGGACTTATATGTTTTTTTATTGGATATTTTACGTATTTACCTTTCACTGTTATCTCCGCTTCCTTTCTCCCCCAAAACCTTTTATCCCATACCCCCTCTTCCAATTTTTATGAGGGTGTGCTCCCACCATTCTCCCAATCCCGCATCCCTGCTTTTGCATTCCTTAACACTATGGATCCAATCTTTCAGGGACCATGGCCCTCCACTTCCACTGTTGTCTAACGAGGCCACCCTCAGTTACTATACAAGTGGAGCCATGAGTCCCTCCCTTTCTGTTCTCAGGCTGGAGGTTTAGACCCTGGGAGCTCTGGTTGAGTATTTTGCTACTCCTTCAAAAAAAAAAAAAAAAAAAAAAAAAAAAAAAAAAAAACGAAGCACCCACACTTTGGTCTTCCTTCCTCCTCTTGAGTTTCATGTGGTCTATGAATTGTGTCTTAGGTGTTGTGAGCTTTTGGGCTAATATCCACTTATGAGTGAGTGTATGCCATGTATGTTTTTTTTTGTGATTGGGTTACCTCACTCAGGATGATATTCTCAAGCTCCATCCATTTGCCTAAGAATTTCATGAACTCATTGGTTTTAATAGCTGAGTAGTACTCCATTATGTAAATATACCACATTTTCTATATCAATTCTTCTGTGGACGGACATCTGGGTTCTTTCCAACTTCTGGCTATTATAAATAAGGTTACTATGAACATAGTGGAGCATGTGTCCCTGTTGTATGTTGAAACATCTTTTGGGTATATGCCCAGGATACCAGGAGTGGTTTAGCTGGGTCCACAGGTAATACTATATTCAATTTTCTGAGGTACCACCAGACTGATTTCCATAGTGGTTGTACCAGTTTACAATCCCACCAACAATAGAAGAATGTTACTCTTTCTCCACATCCTTGCCAGCATCTGCTGTCACCTATGTTTTCAATCTTAGCCGTTCTGACTGTTGTGAGGTGGAATCTCAGTGTTGTTTTCATTTGCATTTCCTGATGACTAGGGATGTTGAACACTTCTTTAGGGTTTCTCAACCTTTCGAGATTCGTTTATATAATGAATTACATTGATGGACTTCCATAAATTGAACCAACCCTGCACTCCTGAGATAAAGCCTGCTTGAACATGATGGATGATTGTTTTGATGTGTTCTTGGATTCTGTTTTCGAGAATTTTATTGAGTATTTTTGCATCGATATTCATTAGGGAGATTGGTCTGAAGTTCTCTTTCTTTGTTGGGTCTTTGTGTGGGTCTCGCAAAATAAAAATTTAATATTCTCAAGAGAGATGCAAATTCTAATTTCCCTCAACAATTAATTGACAAAAGAGGAGTAATTTTACAAAAAATAGAAGAAGCTCTCATTAATTGATATATTATATAGATTGATTAATTGTTGGCTGTTTTATAATAGTCCTTTGATAAAAGAAATTGTTAATAAAGAATTATATTTTTTTAAATAGTGTCTTCATGAATCTCTGAGTGTGGAAGGGGCATGCCTTGTTTACTCTTAACTTTCTAAAACTGAAAACTCATGGCAAATCTGCTGATGATTGCCTCTGGCATCACTGAGACCAATAAAAAATATGCCACAACTATGTGGAAGGACCCTTTTACCCTTAAATGGGATAAACTCAGTTCCTATATGGGGCCGAGGACTGATATGCCTGTTTGATACCACAGAAGGCACAGCTAAATGGCCGCCAAAAAGATTAATGAATTAAATAGATACCTCCACAAAACCAGGCCCAATTATAAATAAGATGAATAACAATTGATATCCAGGGAAGAGAAATTTCCCTGAGAATTCCCTTCTTTTTTCCTTTCCAGGTAAAAATTAATCACCTGTGATGTCTGCTGTTAGGAGTTCTAATCTTGATGCTGGCCTCCAGACTTATACTACTCAGACCTCCAATGGGCCTAGACAAGGACATCAAACAGCTATAAGCTGACATCACTAATCTGAAGAAATTCCTCGTTTTGCTGTCGGATGCGATCCGCCAAAATTACAAAGGACTTTATTGGACTTGATTTTCTCTGTTACAATAGAAAAGACTGTGTACAGCTCTAGACTGTGTACAGCCCTTAAAGAAAAATGCTGCTTTTACATAGACAAAACAGGGATGGTTAAAGAGAGCATGAAAAAGGCCAGAGAAGGTCTTGAGAAAAGACAGAGAGAGAAAGAAAAATGAGAGCTTGCACAAGAATTGGTCTTCAACCTTTCCATGATTGTTAACCCTACTTCCTTCCATCTTGGGACCATTAATTAGGTTATTTTTGCTTATTTCCTTTGGTCCCTGGGCCTTAACTGGGCTGACTAACTTTGTGAAACAACAGATAGATAATCTGATAGCAAAATCTATTCAGATATATTATCATAAGTTAGCTATGGAGGACCACAAGACTCTAGATTGGGATGTTACTCTATCCAGGATGCTCCCAAGTCCCATCTCCACCCAACCTAAAAGAGGGGACTCCTGCCCCTAGACCAAGCAGAGAGGGGCCACCCAGAATCCCCTCTATCTGGCAATCTGAATTCTTGCTTAGGCTGGGAGGCTAAGCACTGCAAGGGAATATAAATAAAAGTTAAAAAATATGTTTCTGGGTTCCCTGTGGGACAAGCCTGACTGCATAAGGGTTGATGTCAAAAGTATCCCCTCTCCAGGAAAAAGACATCGGGACAGGTATGGCCCTCATGCCTCACTGGACAATGACAGGAGGACTGGAGCCATTACAAGGTCCCCTTTAATTACTGGAGATCAGGCCTCTATCCTCACCTTGGCAAGATTAGAATCACCACAGCCCTTCTATACTTGGAGAAGGGAGGAGATGTCAGGGGCAGCCCTGCTTATACACCGAAGGCCTAAAATCAGCCATAAGCCTAAAATCAGCAAGAGGCCTGACTTACATGCCTGCTAACACAAAGTCTTGGGTCTCTATGGAAAAACACTGAAACAGATGTCTATAAACTATTGTAAACAGGCAGCTTTTGTGGAAATCTACCAGCCTGAGTAGTCACAGACCTTGTAAATAGGCAGCCTTGGCAGATAGTACCAAATTAGATAAAGACAAGTGAATCATAGGAAGAGTCATAGTGACCTGACCCCTGAACCTTCTTCCAGATGATACCCTGTTCTGAAAGATATCTGTACTCCCCCTGAACATTTATGCTCCTGTGTCATCCCCTTCCCCACATCCTGCATTTTCATGTTTATAACCCCTGTGTTAAAAAGTAAAATTTATGATTTGATAATAATAAAAACAAAGAAAAGAAAAAAATAACACACAGTGTCCCCCTGGCTCTGCTGACTTAGCATCTGACAATCTATTTTCTTGTTCTCAGAAATACTTTGAATTATAAAACGTTATTGTGGTTTTTGTTAGATTGCTGGGTAAAATAATTTTTATTGATTTCATTTTAAACTTCAAAGTTTGTAGTGAGTTAAGATGTCCTTCAACATAATTATAGGTCATATTTATTTTCATATTGTAAAATGCTAGTTAATCTGTTGAACTTTAAAAAAACTGGATTCCTTCTTGAGAATTTCATATATGAGCACTGTATTTACATAATTTTTCCCTTTCTCTTCTTCCTCCCACTCTTCCCAACCCCTATACTTTTCAAATACATCTTATTATTTAATTATTGTTCATATATGCATGTACATATGTATACATGTATAAGTATGTCTGTATATACAAATACTGATAAATAAAGTGTTTTGAGTTAAAAAAAAAAGAAGGGACTTATATACTCAGCTCTGTGTGAAATAAAAGTTTGAGTTTTTTAAAAAACAGAATGTGAGGAGACTGTCCAATTGTTCCAGCACTGTGTGTTGAACATGTCTTCTCTAGTTAAAAATTTGTAACAGAAGGAAAAGTACTGAGATGAAAATGGCAGTAAGATGCTTTCAAGATGCCTCTGCACAACATCACAAGTTCTGTTTCATGGGCTAAATAATGGTCACATTTGGATTCATAGGTGACAAAATGGTCTATGACTAAATATAACACATGTTGCCTCATGTATGAGTGCATTTGAGAAAGTAAAATATAAGTAATATTAATTAATCACAAATGATGTTCTAGCTGTGATTTCTAGCTGTGACATTGTTCTGTTGTAAGATATGTTATATTGGTGGGCAGGAACACACCTATCAAAGGTTTATAAGATATTTGTTTATTACTTCCTACAACTGTGTGTGCTTCTACATTTGCTATGGAATAAAAGGACAAGAAAAAAATTAAAAGCAAAAATTTTGGAATAAAATAAATATTAAAAATAAGGGCATGGACTTGCCAATGGCCACAATAGCAATATTAGAGTCAAGTAAGAGTTTAAAATAAATAGGTAACAAGGAGAGGATACATATGTTTCTGATATACTCAATGTTCTCACTGGCTAGAATAAACTTATAGCTGAATACAATGACCTTAAAACAGAATAGGGTGAAGAGGTCAATAGGAATTAGTTAGAACTTCCATAAAGCAGGCTAATGACCAGTTTAATTCCATAAGATGAGATATTTACTTCAAGTTCCTATGCAATGTTGGTTTGATTATTTGATTCTGTAGTCAATTAGTTCAAACAACCCATTCAGCAAAAGCTATTAAACCAGTTATGCATGTAAATGAAATGGATAAAATCCAGCTCTAACAGAAAAGGAATTAAATGATTAATTAATTACAGTTCTGTCTCCCTTGCAGTGACTAAATATTATAATCATTGTGAGTCAAATCTTTTTTTTATTCAAGAAATATATAGGAAAAATTAATACAACAATGAATTCCCATGAGTTTCTCCAAATGTGAATGTCCATGCCTCCATAAGGCTGCTACTGGAAGCAATTTCCCATTCAATAAAAAGTAATGTTCATTATTTGAACATATTCAAAGATGAAGTATTTCTTTTAAACAAACCAGGTTCAGTTTGCTGGTTATGTGCAATCAAAGCAATATGCCAAATAATGCCTGTAAGAATAGAAATATGTAAATTCTTCTGTAAAATGATAGTTTTAAATACAAAATCCCTAGTAACTAAATACAAATTGTATGGAAATTCTAGCTTCAGACTGCCTTGAAAAGTAAGGGAAAGAGGCCTGGAACTGAATAGTATTGCTCAGAGGAGGTGGTTTGTATCCTGAAACCAGAAGTAGAAGTTGTGCTCATTGACATTCTCTTGAACATAAGACCATGGCAAAGTGTGATTTCTTATAAATGAAAAGGAAAAGAGAATATTTGTAAACATAATATGGCCTCCTAATGTTTTTTCTAATGCCTCACCACATTCTCTTTACCATTAATCACCTTTCTTCCAAAGCACTACTTGGAACTTTAAAAACGGGATCATTTAATCCTCATATCAGGCCTCTGTGGTAGAGACAATTGCTTAAGTAGCATAAGAAGTCTTGCTCTCCATGGCCAAATACATAAATGATATAGGAGTCCATTGTTGTTTGGTGTTTGGTGCTTTTCTTGCTCTATTATTTTTTCTTCATACCTTGCTTTATAAAAATATCTGCTTAATATTTTCTTATGTAGTTTTTAAATAAATTGAAGATGTATTTACATAGTATGAAAAACTCAACATTCACACATCCTCCAGGTACATTCTTAGATATGAGGCACATGAAAAACCATCATTATAGGCTAGCTAGAAAAGAGAAGAAAATATTAAGTATCTCATGGTAGAAAACTGTAGAAAACTTAAGTACATTCTGTAGCTTCTTGATTTATGCTTTACAATTTATTCCCAACTTCCTACCCTTCCCGGGTCCTATAATCCTTAGATAATCTTTTGTGCTCTTTTGAAAAATTACTCAAAATCCTGACAAAGATAAATCTTAATGAAAAGAAATCTGAAGGTTAATAAAAGTGTAAGCATCTATACCAGCATCATGAAAAAAGGCTTAATTTTAACTGTAAACAAAGAGTAAAAATATGAGATGTTGATATAAACAGACTTATAATTCAAAATATAAAAAGTCTCAATAAGAAAGTATAATTGCACTGATATATAAATCAATTCAGAGTTGGGACGATAGCTCAGTCAGTAAAGGGCTTATTTGCCATGACCAAACATAAGAAGATGCCAGGTTTTGGTGGTGCAAGTTTCAATCTCAGTGCTGGGGAGGTGCCAATAGACAGAAGCTCAATTTAAGCTTGGCCTACTTGTGCAATTTCAAGCCATTGAGAGATTAGACCTCAAAAGGGAAAAGCAGAACTGGGTGGTATATGAGTTTGTTCTCTGCCTTCCAGATACATATGGACATATAAGTGTAGGCCCCTAGACACACATACACACACACAGAGAGAGAAAGAGAGAGAGAGAGAGAGAGAGAGAGAGAGAGAGAGAGAGAGAGAGAGAGACAGAGAGAAACAGAGAGAGACAGAGACAGAGAGACAGAGAGACAGAGACAGATACACACATCAAACATGCCATGAGTGGAATGACTCTCTTTCCCACCTCAGCACACTATGATACCCTAGAGAATCTTGAGCTCTTACACTGGTTTGACTGAGATTCTAATAATTTTAATAGTTTGAGTTTCCTCATCAGTAAGAACACATTATGGATAATTATCTTCATGTTTGTGGAAAATGACTGCTCATTTCCAAGAGGTTAAAATTTGAGGGCGGAGAGGCAGCAGTGGGTGGGTGGGTGAACACCTTCTTAGAAGCAGGGGAGAGGGGGATGAAATAGGGGGTTTTCAGGGGTGGGGACCAGGAAAGGGAATAACATTTGAAATGTAAATAAGTATCCAATAAAAAATCCAGTATAAATAAATATGTTCATTTACCTCATCATTAAATCAATAATTTTCACATATGTGATTTAGTGACTATAAAAGAAAATTTTATGGGTCCCATGAAAAACATATATAAAAGAAAAGGGCCTTTTAGATTCTTTCTCCCTAACCTGAGTAGCTAAAGTAGCCACTCTGGTTTGCCAACCAGAGGCCAGTTAATCCGTAAACAAAGAATGCAGAGTTACAGGACAATGGGCTACTGAGTCATCCCAGGGATGAAGATAAGAGATAAACATCCGCCTGCAGGAACTGCTCCCCGCCCCCATGGACAGATGTTCAAAAATTGGAAAACAACCAATCTTGTGCACCCACTCAAAAGTTTCTCCTTTTCCCCACCCCGAGCTTATATTAACTCTAAACCCCGGAGCCACAAGGTCGATGCCCCTGTCTCCTACATTGAGACACATGTCAGCCCGGAACGTTCCGCCATTAAACTACCTCGTGTTCTTGCAGCAAGTTGGTCTTTTGTGTGTCCTTTGGGTGCGCGCCATCCTGTGAGTCGAGTGGGGTCCCCTTTGGGGGCTTCCCGAGCCTTACAACTACAGGTAACAAGTAAGTTTTACTTTTTATTTTCATATTTTTCAGAATACTGTGGGTAGTTTCCCAAGTACACATAAAGAATTCTATTCTCAATAATGAAACCCATGATCAAGGCCATGATGTTCACATTGTCCATTTTGAGTCACATGTTTACCTGCACCCATAGTTTCCTCAGTATCTTAGTGAAGCACCTGAACAATGGAGCTAAAAGTTTAAGTGATAAATGTTGAGATAGTGTCATTGCTATTTCTAGCATCCTTTCTCTCAACAGCATTAAAAGGATTTAAGATGTGTAATATTTGTGAGTTTTGGCCAAAGTCCTCATTTTTTTCCAATTTAATTAAAGAATATATGCATTTCATAAATTGCATACACTTTGTAAAATATATTTACCAAGGTTAAATTACATTTTGTGGTTTATCTTGAGAGCGATGAAAGGAGCCAGGCATCAGACACATCTGGCTTTGATTTATTCTCTTAGGAAAATGATGCTCAAACAGAATGAATGACTCACAGAGCAGGTCAGAGTCTTCCTAAGGGTCTTAGAGTCAGCATTTCCCCCCTGCATTTACCACATTCTTCCTATGACAGCATGAACGTTTTCAATGAGAATCAGTGCTATTCAGCTATAAAGAGAAGAATCAGAGTATTCAAGGATACCTGCCTCTACCATTTGGTCTTATTCTGAAAGTTTCTGGCTTCAACACAATCATTCTACCTTAGATTAAAATCTACTTAATAATGGTAAAGACCTACTAATTTGAAAGTTTTAAGACTCCTCTGAGTCCCTCAACCCATTCTCCAACTCTTCCACAAGTCTCGCTGAGCTCTGCATAATGTTTGACTGTGGGTCTCTGCATTAGTTTCCATGCCCTGGTGGATAAAACCTCTCAGACAATAGTTATGCTAGGCTCTTGTCTGCAAGTATAGCACAGTTTCATTAATAATGTCAGGGATTGGCTATAGAGTCAACTAACCTGGGACCATGGGGACCCATAGAGACTGAACCTCCAACCAAAGTGAATTTATGGACTGGACCTAGGTCCCACACACACCCTACACATACGTAACAGATATACAGTTTGGTCTTCATCTGTGTCCCCTAACAATTGGTGCAGGGACTTTCTCAGACTCAGACTCAGACTCAGACTCAGACTCAGACTCAGACTCAGACTCAGACTCAGACTCAGTTGACTGCCTTTGGATCCCTTTCCCCTAGCTGTGCTGCCTTGTCTGGCCTCTGTGGAAGACAGTGCACTCAGTTCTAATGAGACTTCATATGCCAGGGAAAGTTGTTGGGGGTGGGACTTCACTTCTCTGAGGAGAAGAGGTGAAGGGAATGAGGTAAGGGGGTAGGAGGGTAGGACTGGGAGAAGATGAGGGATGGGAAGTGAGTAAATAATTAAATTAAGGAAAAAGTTTTAAGAGACTCACAGTAAATTATCCGGCCTGCATCAGTCTTATTCTATCCTAACATAAAATATACCACCTTTTATTATAAAAATAAACAGTGGTGAGAATGGACCATGGAACTAACCTCTGCTAGAATGAATCTGTATTCTATTTATCACAAAGTCTCTAATGCATTCAAAGGATTGTAAGGGTGTTAGACGATATCGTCAATAATTATGCATATTTATGCATTCAAAAGAAAAACCAAGGCTTTAAGCTTAGTTCTTTATTCAGTCACCATGAAATTGTGCTTATTTTCTTTTCAAAGCCATTTCATTTAGAAAGGCAGAGTTTATTATTAGCTCATAAACTGTGTATATCTTCCAAGCATTTAGAGAAAACTCAAGGCTAAATTATCATATCTGTTTCATGCTGTTTACCTTCAGTTGTCTTTTGTGATTTTATGAGCTCATTGACTGCTCTAAATCAAAAGACTTAAATAGTCCCACAAATATCTCCTTGCCCGTTCTTCCAGAATGCATTATTATTTGTATTGAGAGAATAAAGAAGCCTCTGGTTTCATTGACATTGTGATTTATAATACTTTGGGGACTGAAGAAGATTACAGGAATTCAGAATTATTGGGACGGGCCCTTTTCCAACATAAACTGTATGTTTACAGGCTATCCCTCCTCATTTCAACCTTAAAAGGAGTAGTCACTCAAGTGAATGAGTCAAATTATTTTTCTGCTCATTGCCCATTTGCTCATCTTTGCACACCAAAACTCAAGCAAGGAAGGATTAAAGTGGAACAGGTGACCTTCCTCAGGGAAGAGCACACCATGTGCTTACCCAGTGCCAAACAGTCAGCATTAGAAACATGTATTCACAGCTAAGATTATATGAAATTAGCGTGAAATATTTGGTAATATAATGCATGCACATAGGAATAAGTAATAAAAAGAGGCCCTGAATTGAAGGAGATTGAGAGGAATATAAGGGAGGATTCGGAGGGAGAAAAGGGAAAAAAATAAAGGCTCAGTGTCAGAGCTATAGATTATGAATACTATATGGTGGGAAGTACAAGCTTCCAATGTTTACCTTAATGTATATAGAATATCAAATTACACTTGATTCTGTACAGCCAGAGTGAAGACAATAATAAAATCATAATTTAGCAAAGGACTAGAAATCTAATAATGAATGAATAATCTTCAAATTTTAAATTTGTGATTTTGCTATGATCACACAATGGAAACTCACAATTCTGAGGAAAAAATTCTTTAAATTGGACATAATGCAGCATACTTTAAAATTATTTAAAATTCTAAAATATCTGTAGACCATGTAACTAGTGTATAAGTTTTACCTATCAATATTTAAGGTGTGGTAATAATTAATATTCACTGTGTTGATCAAGAAAACTATTAGGATAATTTGAATTAAACAAATTCTTCAATTAACTTGATATCCTCAGACAACCTATTTTTTGTCCTTATCCATTCAAAGTAACACTTAAATTTACTTTTGATTTTAAAAATAAGATTATAGTACAAAAGTATGCCTCTGGAAGAATATCAGAAAATATATTAGAGGGTCAGTGAGAGGGTTCAGTATGTACAGGTACATTCTGTCAAGCCTGATGAACTGGAACTGATCTATATCTGATCTATCTCTGGAACCCACAAAGTAGAAGGAGAAAAATAGATCCCAAAAGCTGCCTCTGATTACCACACATGCTCCATAGCATATGAATGGATTCACACACACACACACACACACACACACACACACACACACACACACACACGACAGCAGTATGAAGTACACATATGATGAACGTGTCAGTCTACGAATATACTAACTGAATTGGATATTGCTTTCTTGTTATTCTCTAATGTATTAGACCTCAACCTGTTTCTTCTCCCTTCCCTCTCCCCCAGAACCACCAACCCCTTTTCTCCCTACTGAGAAGTGCAGGCTTCCCAGGGATATCCACCAAATACCAAACAGCCAATAACAGACCACAATAAGACTAGGTACCATCACATCAAGGCTGGCAAGGCAAGCCAGTAAGAGAAAAAGGGTCCCACAAGTAGACAAAAGGGTTAGGGACAGCTCCTGCTACCACTGATTTCCATAAGAACAACAAACCACTCAGTCATGACATAATATGTAGAGGACCTAGGTCAGAGCCCTACAGGATTACTGATCTCTACAAGTTGCCACAAGTCTCAATCAGTTGATTCTGTGGGTCATGTTATCCTGATATGTTCTTGACTGATATGGTTCCTCAGATCCTACCTCTCTTCTTCCACAGGACTCCCTGAACTCCACCTAATGTTTGGCTGTGCCACTGTGTGTCTGCTTTCATCTTCATCTGCTGGATGAAGTCTCTCTGATCTCTTTGATGATAATTTTCCTACGCTTCAGTCACAACACACTCTACAAGCAGGACAGTCTGTAGGTCAAAGATTCTGGGGATGGGTTAATATCACAGTCCCTCCACTTGAGGCCTTGCCTGGTTACAGAAGAAGGCCAGTTCAGGCCCTGTGAAAGGAACTAACTAAATTCTTCACTACAACAAATTCTTGAGAGATGCAAGCAAATTTGCAAAGGTGATCCACAGTATAATCCCCATTATTTGGCATTCGGGAAAAGAGAAATGAAACTAGACAGAAAGTTAAATCCTCTGGTTTTTGCCAGAGATCTAATAGTAGAAGAGAAAGCCAAATAGGTAAAGAGTAAAGAACAATTCTGTATGTTATTGCCATCTTAGACATACAAAATTGTGCATTTATCAAGCCTCTGCAATTATCTGACATAAAGAACGATTTTTACCGAACATGAGTTAAAAAAAAATATTTAGGAATACAGAAGATTTAAGAAATAAATTTAGAATGTGACAAAAATTCATGTTTAACAGAATAAACTCTAAAAAATTGTTACTGACATTTTGCTTAGGGACTTCAAAATAAATCGTTTTGTTTGGTTGTTTTTGGTTTTGGTTTTGTTTATTCTAGACAAAAGTTAACTAAACTTTAGCAATCCTATTACTTATACTGTTATAAGTAAAAAAAAAATGGTGTTTCTATATATATACACTGAAAGGGTAAGAAACATCAGAATAGGACTGGAGAGATGGCTCAGCGGTTAGTAACACTGACTGCTCTTCCAGAGGTCCTGAGTTCAATTCTCAGTGACCATGTGGTGGCTCACAACCATCTGTAATGGTTACTCGATAGGGTCTTCTGCTGTATCTGAAGACAGAGACAGTATAACCACATATATGACATACATAAATCTTTTTAAAAAAAGAATCGTATGAATAATGGGATCTAGACTTCTTATGCTGGTGAAAAAATTTACAGATTAAAAAAATACAGCTGGAGTCATGGTACAACACACCTGTAATGCCAGCACTCCAGAGGGAAAGGTAAGCAGATGTCTGAATTGGAGGCCAGCCTAGCCTACAGATAGACCTCCAGGGCAGTCAGTGTTACACAGAAAAATCCTGTCACAAAAGAAAAGAAAATTTAAAAAAGTAATGTAAAATTATCAGTATAGTTGTACATTAGAATTAGAGACATCCACATGGCCTATTTTTATCTTAACACTTATTCTAATTGAGATGGGTGTGTATATATTTACACTATTAATACACACATATGCATAGGAATATATACATACATGCACACATATACACATGCATGTGAATGTACACATACATGCATGCACCCATACACACAGACACAGACACACACACAGACACACACACACACACAGACAGACACACACACACCATGCATTCATCCACTTATCCTTTCAGCTGAATATTACCCTGAGAGCATGTTCCAATGATACCAAACAAGACCACACAATAGTTTTATATGAGAAAAATAAGAGGAGTAAGTTAATGTGCCCACCATAAAATGCTAAATCTTCTTACTCATGCTGAATAGCAGCCACTACGTTAATTACAGACTTTGTTACCAGTTGTTTCATCTGAGCTCTTGTTTACTAGGTCCAAGCATCAAAGGGTGTTTCCTTTAACACCCTTTTAAGAGACAGTGCATCTCTCCTGTGGTATGTTTTTCCTTTCACTATGTGAAGTAACAAACATACCTGGCTCAACTCCCTGTGTGTTCTTGAAGCTGTTTGCCTGAAGATCATTGACAGAAATAAAAATTTGGTATTAAAAAAAATAATAAACTTTACAACCTATTCATCCAGTGCTACTTGCCAATCATTTATATCTAAAAAAAGAGTCAGGTAACTATCATACTAGCCCTTTAACATCATTTCAATCATTTTCTATCAATAGGGTTTATAATAGTAAATATTTATTTGAAAATCAGTGTGTTAGCACCTCTATTTTGCATTGGCCAATGACTTTGATGGATTTTGGTCTCACTATCTCTTGCTTCTACCTAATTAGAAATTCTTAAACCCTGAAAGCCCAGTCCACTTCATCGATATATCTTGATCTGGAGTGAGCTCTAGCTGTACTTCCTTTGAAAACAACAATTGCATAATATAAAAATATACAGAAACAGATACCTCCAGTTGCTGGAAAACTTGTGAGAGGTACTCCAATTACAAATACTACCCTGGGATTTCAGCTATTACAAGTATGAAAAATGAAATATTTAGAGTCACTAGCTCAAACAAACGATAGCTGCCATGGCTACTGATTTTTATATTTTTTTGACTTTTACTATACTTGGGTTAATGGCTATAGAATTGGTTTAAATATTAACATGTTACCATAATTAGCACATTTCTTTTTATAGGGAAAATTCCTTTATAAAATCATTTTTTCTATACTACTATATAACTTTGTATCAATTTTCAGTATACAAAACTGTTGCATTTGTTGTTGTTGACAATACTATTGTTTTGTTTTATTTACTTGTTTTTTTATCCCTTGTGCTTTGTGTTTTTTCTAATTCTGAGGACTTAAACATATTAAGCTTTTAGTATCTTCCAGTGAGTGCTTAAATTAGAAACTGAACATAACCAAAGTTGCCTCATAATTCCCTTTTCTGTCTTGATCACAAAAATGCCAGTACCACTTTGTATCCTGAGTACAGTATCAGCAGCTAGATCAGAGCATGGCAAAAGATATATCACTTCTTTTGAATTGAAACCTGACCACCTTCAAACAAATACATGTCTTCTCTGACATCTAAAAAATTATTACATAAAATAATCATGGAATTATCATGAAGAGAGGGGAATATTAGTCTGAGGTTTAGGATATAAACTAGTTTTATTTTATAATTAATACATTTTAAAAAGAATACTAGAATTTTAGTATTAGGTAGCATGTTCCAGTTGCTTTCGGTTTATAAAAGAGACAATAACAGCAGGCCAAAAATAAGAATAAGCTTAGAAAAGATTCTGAGCAACAAGACACCTTAGGTAGATCAATAGTAATCAAACTGTGCTTTGGAAATTTCCCAGACATTGCTGCAGGGCAGAAGGCCAAGTTTGCTTCTTCCTAAGGCAAAGTTGGACATTTTAAGATGATTATTGTTGTTCTATATGTAATTTTATTTTAAAATAAATAAGAATTATTCAGCTAAATATAACTCACTAGACAAATGACTTCTACCTTTATGGTGCATCCATGAGCATGTTACTGTAGAGTGAAAAATTATATATACAGGCTTTTCCTTTATCCTATACCTGAACAAGAATGTAAGTTCCAGAACGAGGAACTGAATGTAAGATTTTCACCACCCCAGGACACATTCCAGGTGAATGTGAATCAAGCCTCAAACAATAGGCCCACCTATGGTTGGGAGAGGCCCAAGGCAGGAAGGCATTCCTGACTACAGATAAAGATGCTGCCACCTAGGTGGGGCTATAGCAGGAAGATAGTTAATCTGAAATGGCAGGATAGGACACAATGGCATGGTAAAAACCACATTTTTAAGAAGAATGAATGTGCAGAGTGATTTTCACATGACTCTAGATCATTTGGGCTAGATTCCTCTGAAATGTTCCACTGTTCTTGGTCACCCCTCCCTTGGTCTTACCAGTGCTATGTTCAAAATTTGTAAAACAACCAATCATGTGTAACCGTGCGAAAATGCAACCATTCATGTGTAAGCATGCGAAAATGCCTTCCTTCCTCCACCCCATGCTATAAAAGACCCTTTAACCCACCACTCGGGGCCATAACCTTGCTCTTAGAGCTAAAGAGCTTGTAGTTTTGACAGCCGGCTATTTTCCCTAATAAAGCCTCTGCCGATTGCATCCAGGTATGGTTTCTTGTGATCTTTGGGTGGTCGCGATTTCCAGAGACTTGAGGAAGGGTCTCCCGAGTATGGGGGGTCTTCATTTCAAAAACCTTGGAAAGGCAGACAGGCTGTCATTCCCTAATTTTTTTTTAATGGCTCCTGAAAATTTATCTAGTACAATGAAAATGAATGAGAGAGGAGAGAGAAAGGAGAGAGAGAGAGAGAGAGAGAGAGAGAGAGAGAGAGAGAGAGAGAGAGAGATAGATTTAGGATAACTGCAGAATGTAAAACTCACAATAAAGGAGGATTCAACTATAGCATATTTATGTGTCAGGAAGACAACCACAGAATCTGACACTTTCTAAATAGTGAACAGCATTAAGTATTAATCAAATTACTAAATATTATCACTATGAAATACATCCTAAAATTCTCCAATATATCAGTAAAGGTATTATTATTTATAAATATTTGGAAACATGATGATTTCTTTTTAAGTGGCACTGCACAATAAAAAGTCGTTTTCTGGATATGAGTACCTTAGGAGAAACCAGGGCTCAGATTCCTGCCTAAAGCTTGCAGATATACTCCTGACCAGGCTGCTTTAAGAATGTAAAATATTTATTATGTTCTAAATAAAGTATGCAGTTGTAGCGGTGAAAAACCATAACAGCTATGCCATGTATTCCTTGAATGGTCACATATTAAAACCTAGGCTAAGCTTACCAATAATACCTTTAAGGGTGTCTACAGTCCTCCTCCTCTTTAATCCCAAGATCTATATTGCTGCAGACACTTTCCCTCAGTAGCATCTAAAACTTCCAACACAGGCAGGAGTGAAAACATGAACGCCAACCATGACACTCTGGTGTGTTTTACTCACTGCTCAGCCTCTTCCTGATTTGAATAACTTATTATTCTCAGTAATCTCAGCTACTATACAAGTTCTTGAGTATATTCACTAGACTAATCTACTGAAGGAGAGAATAGACTAAAATGCCACAGAACATGTTGTTCTCAAATTTCTTCTTTCTTATATTTTTTCCCATTTCATATCTTGTAAAACATTCAGTTCTCCTGATGGCTTTATTTTTTTTTTTATTCAATATTTTATTTATTTACATTTTAGCTGTTATGCCTTTTTCCCATCCCTCCCCCATTAATCCCCTATCCCATTCCCCCTCTTTCTTTTTTGCTTTTATGCAGTTTAAATTACATGCAAGTATTAAGGTCAGTTCTAGGTTGGGAAACTAGCAATACAATAGATGCAAATAGTCGAGGAACAAGAAAGACAATAAACCTAGATAGTCAAGGAGCACACAGGACATTAAACAGAGTCCCATGGTCACTCCTGTGATCACTGTTTCTAAGGGCTTATCAGGATGATCAAAATATCTGAGCCTACTTTCCTGTCCTAGCCCAAAGTCATTTTCCTGCCTGAACCCTACTTTTTTGTTCTAGCTTAAGATTTAGATTTCTGCCTGTAATTACTTCTTTGTTCTAGCCTAGGATTTAGATTTCTACCTGAAGTTACTTCTTTGTTCTAGCCCAATGTCAGATTCCTACCTGCAGTCCATTTCCTTGTCTTTGTCCTATGTCAGATTCCTGCCAAGCAACCCATTTCTTTGTCCTTGGCCAATGTCAGATTCCTGTCAGGAAGCCCTAAAAGCTCTCCACATCTCCCTTTTTTTTAATTGCATAAACTGGACTTAGCCTGTCTTAGGTTGTTCTATTTCTTAAATCTCTAGAAATTTCATATGTATATAAGAGTTGTTTTAGTAAAGAAATTTGTAGGGGGAGATATTTAGATTTCAGTACCCAGTCCAGCCTATTCCCAGGCAACCACCTTGTTCCTGCTGCTCCTAGGCTCTGACTGGATCTCCGACTAGCTACATGCCCAGGCCCTGGCACTCATGAGAGGCCAGCTTGGGGGATGGCTCTGCACATCCACAAAGCTCAGCAGAACCCTAAACAATATCTGCCATCCTCCCAGTACCTGGTAGAAATGAGACTCTTAAATCTTCATAATTATCTCAAGGATTTATATATTTAGAAATGTTCAATCAACAAGATGCCCACACAATTAGAGATGTTACCCAGTATCTGACATTTTGATAGAAGTTGCTACCCAGGAGAACTTTTGACCCATCTGTGGTTCTCCATGGCTGATAGCCTTCTTCTTCTCCTCCCCTTCCTGTATTTCTCCCCCCTTCCTCTTTCTCTCTCCCCTTCTCTTTTTCTCTCCCAGCTCCACCTCCTCTTCTGTTGCCTAATCACCAAGCTCCACCGTGAATACAATGTAGCAGAATAAGTATCCTGCTATAGATATTTCATTAATTAACAGCCTTAGGATATATAAATAAATACAATTTATTGGTTCATATACTAAAACATAGCATATCACAAAATATACTATATGTGTTTTTACTTTTCTAAAGATAACTACCTTGGAAATTAAAGTAAATACATTTGATCTTCCAAAAGTTCCCGAGAACTCTGTAATCACAATAATCATAATTATTATGTAAAGACATTACATTAAATATAGGTGAATAGATCATCAGACTCTAAGGTAATAATTTATTTAAAAAAAACCCTGAGTATAAATAGGCAAGTATTCTCCTACACCTAAAATGACTACTTCTCATGGTACTGTTAACTCCTAAGTGCCTCACATCAGAGTTAGTACAAGGATTCCTCTCATTATCCCATTATCCAGGTGACCCATATGACCCTTTACTTACCATATTTAAGTTTTTATGGCTATTGTCATCTTGTCCATAAGGAAGAGGAAATGATCAAATGAACAACTATCCATTTTTTCTTCAGACAATCTTTCTCACTTACAAATAAGCAATTGGTTAAACATCAGTGAATGATTATCCTGTAATACAAGGAATAAGGCTACAATATTGCACCTTTAATCTGAACTTCCAAAACTAAAATGCTGGTCTACTTCAAACAAGTGTACACTGAGTTAATCTATTCTCAAGATCAGTACTCCCTATCTCCATTTATATCTGGAGTGATATATATAACATACCACACACATGCACACGCACATAGAGGTGACAATATCAAAAATGACATTGGCAGATAGTTAAAAAAAAGAATTTCTCATGACATTGCAATTTGAACATCATATGCTAGTATAAAAAAAGCACTAATTACCATAGGAAGTCAAGGAGAGCTTTATATATTTTTCTCTAAATTATGTTATACACTGTGAACTCTCAGAATATTCTTGTCATGAGTTCATTTTAGATTTACATATACATAATTAGCTAACTTGTTTTGCAAAGTTCACACTAAAGAACTGTTAATAATATCAACATTTTCAGCATAATTTTAAAAGAAAATTTAAAGAACAATTTTTCAGTTTTTGAGACAAAAATTTCCACTTTACAAAATAATTACCAGAAAAATATACATATCGTTGCCTTAAATATGCAGTAAAAATGAAAGTTTATTCAAATGTGGCAACTTTAAATGGGAATACTTCCAAAGATGTCTTCCTAGTTCTATACTAGGATAAAGGGGAATTTAAATTTTGATGAATTGCTAAAATCGTTGAGCCTTGAAATTACAGTTCTTGTATGATAAAATTATGTTTAAGTGATTTCAAATATACTTTTGCTATACAGTAGTTTAAGACAATTCTGGAAGATTCTTGCTATGGTTTGGATATAAAAAAAAATCACATTCATTGTTTCATGTATATGAACACATGATTTTCAGCTAATAGCATCATGTTTGAAAACAGTGGAACCTTTGGAAAGCATTCCAAGCCTTTACTTTGGAAGAAGTAAGACTGTGAAGTCAATGTTGAGATTTACATTTTGTGGAAGTTTTTTTGTTCTCTGTTTCTCATTGCTGATGATTCAGATGTGAGCAAGCTTTTGCTACCAAAGTTGAGTATTACCATTTTCATGTCTTTCTTAGAGGGAGAGAAAATACCCTCAAACTCTGAGCCAAATTTAATCTGGCAAGACCCCATAAAGTTAGTGTTAATCAGGTCTTTGTTCTCAGAAATGAGAAAAGTAATGAAAATAGACCACATGTGAAAATGGTATTCAAAACAAAACAAAAAAAAAAAACAAAGAAAAATAAGCATGGTAAGTGACCACATAGACATTTATTAGACCACTAGCTTAAGAACTGTGGCTATAACAGAGCACTTTCTTAGCATACACAAGGCCCTGGACCTAATCCTCTTTACCACCAGAAAGCAAAACAAATGAAGTGTTCAAAATGTATTATAGAGCTATATAAATAATAAAAGCAGGGTGTTTGTATAATAATGAACATATTGATCAACATAATTAAATTGAAGACCCAGACAAGAGTCAACATACCATTAAAACCTATTTTAAAAAAAAAAAAAAAAAAAAGACACAGAAATACACCTGGAAAAAAAAGGTAGCAAATAGTGCTTGTCAAACTTGATGGGTGTATGTAGAATGAAAATACATCCATATCTACAAACCCTGCACAAAATTCGACAGCATATAAATTAAGGACCTCAACCAATATCTGATATGATAGAAAGTGGTGCATATGCTTGAACTCATTGATACAGAAAGGACATTATGAACAGTCATATGTAATATAGGCACTAATTCCAACAATTAATAAGAGCCCATTAAGCTGAAAATTTCTGTAGAACAAACTTACTATCATTCAAACAAGACAGTAGCCTACAGAATGGCAAAGAGATCAAAAAGACCAAAGTAACCCTATATAAAACTGAATTACAGAACTAAGCAGAGAGTTCTCTAAAAATGAAACAAAAATGGCTACACTATTAAACAAAATGTTCAACATCTTTAGCCATCAGATATATACAAATATGTTAAGACTACTTTCAAGCTTCATCCAAACCCAGTCAGAAAGGTCAAGATCAATAGAGCAAATGACAGTACATTCTGATAACAATGCTGGGAAGGGGAAACATATATTCACTGCTCGAAGGGGTATAACTTTTTACAGCCACACTGGAAATTGGTGTGGAGGTTTCCTAAGAACATGGAATTGGTCTATCCCAAGATTCAGCTATACCATTGAACATATACCCACCAGACTGTGCATCTTCCTGCAGACACTTGCTCACTCATGCTCAATGCTGTTCTATTTATAATGACCAGAAATGAGAATTAGTGCAGATGTCTATCTACTGATGAATACATAATGAAAATGTGTACTTTTACACAACAGAATATTGTTCATCTGCTAGGAAAATGAAATTTGCAAATAAAGAAGTAAATCTAGAGAAAAAAATCATAATGTGTAAAGTAATCCAGACCCAAAACGTTAAATACTATATGTAGAGGTTAGGAACCTGGTAAGGGATTAATGGGGAGGAGAGTATTACAGTAAAACTCCAACTCCAATAAGCCTGTATAAAAACAAAACACATAACCAGTTATTATACGTATAAGATATATGCCTAGATTCGGCAGAGCCACCACTAAACTAATCTTTTCCCAAGCTATGAGATCTCTTACTATTTGCAGCTTCTCCAGGACCCATGGTTCTGCTCCATCTTTGTTCCACCTCGTCTTCCTCTATCCTTTCCCTTCCCTTTCTCCACTCTCTAAAACCTCAAATCCCTCCTTTCCTTTCCATTGCCCAATCATAGGCTCCAGACTTTATTTGACCAGTTAGAATGAGGAGAAAGTTCATGTAAAATCACCTGAGTACATGATCCACTCCTCCATAGGGCAGCCCCTCTTGAGAAAACAGACAACAGAATACAACAGCCCCACAACAGGGCAACTCACAACAGGAAAGGATCTCCTAAAAAGTAGAAAGAGATAAAGGGCAAACTGGAATGCAGGGGTTAAATACAGAGGGAGAAGAAAGAGATAGACAAAGAAAGAATGCAGAGAGAGACTACTACTACTAAGACTTTTGAAAAACCATATGAAGACCTAATACAGTAGAATCATCATAAAATATATACATATATGAACAGACTCCAAATCAAGTCCCTAAATAATAGGGGAGAGAATGCCCCAACTAGGCATCTTATGCCATCAAATAAAACTCTAGTCCCAGGAATAGGCTAATCTAATTGAGTTGTTGGCCAATGGCACCTATGGAACCCATTAAGTGTATATGGTATTGCCAATGCTATTGTTTCTCTAAAACCTGATGATCTTTTTTCTAAAGAAAGCACATACTTATTTATATGGGTTTCTGCGTCTCAGGATACTCTACTATCCAAGTAGCACAACTTACACCATGGACCATAAGGGAAAATCTTACTATTATTTAGCTAACAGAGCACAGCAATAAAATGACTCTTATTGCTATGCTGCTATAACAATAGATTATAGCCTTGATCAACCCACATCAAAGAAGCTGCCTCTTTCAGTAGATGTTCATTAACACAGAGAAGCACAACTAGAGATTGGGAAGAGGGTAAGAGACATTGAAGCACTCAGGCAATTATAAATGGGATGCCATCACCAAATCTTCAGCTCAGACCTTGGGTATGTAGGCTGAATATGAGGCAGAAATATTCTAAGAACCTGTGGTGACAGATGACTTCAAGGAAGCAATGTCTTCTAGTCACAATAGGACTGATGACCCTTTGAACTCACAGAGACTATTATAGTACACACAAGACCTGTACAAGTTCAAGATAGATACAATCTCAGGAGTGAGGAAAACATGGATGTAGGATTTCATCCCAAAATGAGAAGCCATCTGCAATTGGTACCCTCTAGGAAAGGAAATATCAGTTTTCTCCAATGAAGCATCACTGGGTATATCTACCCAACTAATGGGCAGTCTCTAGGCCCAGGAGTAGTTGGTCAATGCAAAGTAAACTCCATAAATTCTTTTGTAGTGATTTTGTTTTGCTTTGGCATTTTTAGTTTGTTTTAGTAATCTTTTGCTTTCTTGTTTTGATTTTGTTTGTGACTGGTTTTGTTTTAAAAGGAAGAAAGAACAAAAGTTGTGTGAGTAATGTGGTAAGGAAAATCTGTGAGGACTTGGGGAAAATAGAAAAACACAATACAATTAATTGTTTGAAAAATAATTTATTAAAAAGAAAAAAGAGGACAGGAAAAAGGGGAAGAACAAAGTAGTTGAGATTATAGAGGACGAGATGAGAGAAAAAACTGAGATAAAATATAAGCTTGTAAAATACTAGTTTAAAATCATTTGAACAAAGTCTAATTTTGCTTTGTATTTACCTTATTTTAAACAATTGAAGCAAACTACAACTTGTTAGGTCTTTGTAATTTCTTATAGAGACAGGTTGCCTGTAGTAGCTCACTAAATAATAATGCAGAAATAATGGTTTGGTGTGTGGATAAAAACTCCTGAAGAGAAGTTGTGTCTGCAGAGACTGATTGGCTGAACAGAATTTCAGTACTGTGGAGAGATTGAAATGTGTCAGATCTACAGGCTGATTACTTTCTCTTGAGCTGAATATAGCCCTTTGGAACAGGGCTATATTCCTTGGTCCCTTCCATATGGTAACTAATGTCTTTTGACAAATAGAAACTTTTTGCTATCTATTATCTTAAAAGCCCACAAGGTTCTAATAATCCAAAAGCTATGAAATGTCATCAAATAACATGTTAAACATATAGAAATATTTCCCTGTATCTTGTTATATCTATCTCTTTTGTTTACCGGCAGCAGCCAGAAGTAAAAAGTAAAACTTTTTACTAGCAGGCGATCTTCCTGAGATGGTTCCATCATGGACTGTAAACTATGAAGGATTTGCTCGTCTAGGCAAAGCTGAAAAGACAACATTTGAGGAAAGATTCCTCAAATTAATATGCATTTCTAATTATTATTAAATATATATAACAATCACTAGGTATTAGTCCACCCCTTTGAGCAGATTTAACTATGAAACACTTTCTTGAGGTGATAAAATGTAGTCAAATAGATTATTCCTTAATTGTTAATGCTGATTCTTTAAGAATTTATTTTTTTAAATTTTCCGGTGGGGCAGTCTCTGGATGGCCATTCCTTCACTCTGTGCTCCATATTTTCTTTCTTTCCATATATCCTCTTGTGAGCAGTTTGTTCCCCCTTCTAAGAAGGACTAAAGCAGCCACACTTTGGTCTTTCTTCTTTTTGAGCTTCATGTGTTCTGTGAATTGTATCTTGGGTATTGAGAGCTTTGGGGCTAATATCCACTTATCAATGAGTGCATACCATGTGCGTTCTTTTCTGATTGGGTTGACTCACTCAGGATGATATTTTCTAGTCCCATCCATTTGGCTGATTATTCATTGTTTTTAATAGCTGAGTGGTACTCTATTGTGTAAAAGTACCTCATTTTCTATATCCATTCCTTTGTTGAAGGACATCTAGGTTCTTTTCAACTTCTGGTTATTATAAATATTGCTGCAATGAACATAGTGGAGCATGTGTCCTTGTTATACATTGGAGCATCTTTTGGGTATATGCCTAGGAATGGTATAGCTGAGTCCTCAGGTAATACTATGTCCAATTTTCTAAGTGACAGCTAGACTGATTTCCAGAGTAGTTGAACTAGCTTGCCTCTTTCTCCACATCCTTTCCAGCATCTACTGTCACCTGAGTTTTTGATCTTAACCATTCTGACTAGTGTAAAGTAGAATTTCAGGGTTGTTTTGATTTGCATTTCCTCGATGACTAAGGATCTTGAACACTTGCTTAGGTGCTTCTTGGCCAGTTCCTCAGTTTGAAATTCTTTCTTTAGCTCTGTACCTCACTTTTAAAATAGGGTTATTTGATTCTCTGGAGTCTAACTTCTTGCATTCTTTGTATATATTGGATATTAGCCCTCTATCAAATGTAGGATTGGTAAAGACCTTTTCCTAATCTATTGGTTCCATTTTGTACTATTGAAAATGTCCTTTGCCTTACAAAGGATTTGCAATTTTATGAGGTCCCAATTGTTGATTCTTGATCTTAGAGCATAAACCATTAGTGTTCTTGTTCAGGAAAATTTTCCCTATGCCCATTTGCTCGAGGCTGTTCCTCACTTTCTCCTCTATTAGTTTCAGTGTATCTGGTTTTATGTGGAGGTCCTTGATCGACTTGATACCCCAGTATAGAGAAATGGCAAGCGAGGAGGTGGGTAGATGGGTTGAAGGAGCACCCTCACAGAAGCAAGGGGAGGAAAGATGAGATAGAGGGCTTCCAGAGGGTAAACTAGGAAGGGGATAACATTTGAAATGTAAATAAATAAAATATCCAATGAAAAAAAGAGTTGTATTTTAAAATTCAAATTAATTTTTACTACATTTTTGAAATTTTTATACAATGTATTTTGGTCATATTCACTCCATACCTCTTAACCCTTCTACCTACTTACTTTGATAATTTATGAGTAATTATCTAGATTAAGTTGGTGGTGGTCATTTCTGTTATAGATTGTTTTAATTGATGTAGGAAGACTCTACCTACTGTGAGTGTCACCATTCCCTAGGAAGTAGTTCCTGATTTAGATAAGATGATGAATACTAGACAAACATTAGTAATTAAAAAAGCAAGGACACATTAATTGTCTTTGTTCTCTATTTTGGATGTGATAAAACTTTCTGTCTTGACTTTCCCAAAATGGTTGGGTATAATTTGAAATTGAAAGTCAAATGAACCCATGCCTTCCCTATTTTGCTTTTGACCAGAGTTTTTTACATGGCAACAAGAAATGAAAGTAGAACAACATGTAATTCCTTCTTTATCTGCTTTGCAATCTTAGGGTTACTTCTGGCATTTCCTTATAGTCTTTGCTTTTGTTGATCTTTTCCCTCTTCCTCTCGGTCTTTGTAAGTCCTACCTTGCTGCATTCCTACTTGTCCCCTTATTTCTCTCCATAGCCTCAATTTTGTTTTTTATGCCACATATATGCTGATATCTTATCCTTTTAAATTTATTAATAGTTCTTTCATTGGGCTCTTCATGGCTGTCTTTTAAATTACATGACCTATCAACCTATAAACACATACATAGGTGTATTTCTCCAATGGTTAAAAATTTTGAACAACCTATTTATTGTCTCTGTTCACCTTTGAGATTACTTTCACTAATGTAGAGAAGCTTTTAAATTTTACTTAACATTTCTCAGTTGCTTCAGTTATCACCTGTAAACCAAAGTCCTATATAGCCAGTTCTTGGATAGAACCTAAATTTAACCTTTTTTTCCTCTGTTGTTTGGTTATGTATTGGTTAGGGTTTACTGCTGTGAGCAAACACCATGACCAAGGCAGCTCTTATAAAGACAACGTTTAACTGGGGCTGGCTTATAGAAAGAGGTTCAGTCCACCATCATAAAGGCAGGAGTATGGCAGCATCCAGGCAGTCATGGTGAAGGAGCTGAGAGTTCTACATTTTCATCTGAAGGCCACTAGAAGAAGATTAGCTCCCACAAGGTTCTCACTGCCCAACCTGACAGTGGCACACTTTCTCCAACAAGGCCACACCTTCTAATATTGCCACTACCTGGGCCAATCATATTCAAACCACCACAGGTTTGTTGGTTGGTTGGTTTTGATTTAGTTTTTGTTTTTGTTTGTTTGAGGGTACTGGAGGGCTTGTTTCCATTTCTGTTTTTGTCTTTGATCCATTTTGAAGTTTTATGCTGGATGACTGAGAGATATTCATCTAGTTTCATCCTTATGCATGATAATATCTTATTAAATGGCTTATTCTAACTTGTTCAGATGTTTACATTCCAGAGAAACTTTCTAGGTCCATAAGAAAAGTGATTATTGAGCCATCAAACTGACAATAGCTTTCTTAGCTTTTAAGATGATATATATGAAATTCAAAATGACAGATAATACACTCAGATTGCATAGCTTTCGAAATAAACTTTTTAAGAAAAGGAGGGGGCACCATCACTTGCCTTCCATCAGCAGAATGGAAGTTCTACTTTTACTCTTTCCTCTTATGATTTCACATCCTGTAAGGCTCTGGATCTGCACAAGGACTGCCATATAATTACTATTCTCAAAGAATTCGTATTGTAAGAGAATATTTAATCCGATAAGTTTTTTCTCTTAACATAACATACCATAAACTTAACCAAGACCAGAGCATTAACATTATCCATATGGCTAAGCATCTACCACATATTTTCATTTTGTTCAACATGTCTTCCTCCCCTATAGAATTTATAAAGCAAAACAAGTTTACATTTTTGAAGCTGCTTTTCACAGAGTAGTCTTAAGAACCAGAGTGAATGGAAGACTTAAAAAATAAAATAAAATAAAACACACCTTTTCCATGTCTGCAGTTTGCTTGATTAGACTGGTGGGTGAGAGTTGGAAAACTGCAGATCAAGAGCCAAAATTATAACAGGCTATCTTGCCACCTTAATTGCCATCTCCCATCTGCATCTCTATCTGACCTAATATCCGTTCAACTATCAAACAAATACCCCAGAGTGCATTAACAGAACAAATGATTCATTTTCACTAATCTGTGACCTGTTTTGAGAGTTGTTATAACTCATTGGCTCTCCATTTATTAGCACTGTGGGTTTTACATGGCAGATGTGGGGGACAGAGAGAGTAGAGAGATTAAACTTCCTCTCTCTGATGAAACTGAGGTTGTGTGCTGTGAGACCTAACAAATTCTCTGGCAACTTCCTGATGCTTTCACAGAGGCTGCATGTTTCTTTGTTCTTCATAAATATAACAAGTTTCCCCAGCACCACTTTAAAAAGTGACTATACTTTCTCCAATGTGTGTTCTTGTTGCCTCTGTCAAAAAAGCCCTTGTCTGTAACTGTTCAGATTTACTTCCATGTTTTTATTTTGATACATTATTATATTTTTCCGATTTTATGCCAGAAGTGAAAAGACTCTATTGGTAACGCAGGTGTGTAGTATCTCTTAAAGTAGGATGTGTTGACTCCTCCAGCGTCTTTTACTCATTACTACAATGGCTGTTTGAAAACTTTCTTTGCAATAAGAGCTATAGGCTACTTCTGAGTCTTTGGAAAAATATTGCTATTTTGAGAAGGATAGAAACAAATCTATTTATTACTATGGGCATTTTAAACATCACTTCTTTTCATTCAAGAGCACAAGCAGATTTATTCTTTTTCAGCATGTCCTTCTCAATACCTTTTACAAGTATTTTTATTGTCATTGTGGATTTTTCTTTTTATTTAAATTTCTTTCTATGTTTTATATTTACTATTTACTATAACTTAATACTCATTATACAATATTGTTGCATCCTTCTTTCTGATTCTAGTTATCAATGTTGTAGGCTTTCCTTCTAGGCCAGTGGTTTTCAACCCTACTTATGCTGAGACCTTTTAATACAGTTCCACATGTTGTGGTGACCCACAAACATAAAATTATTTCATTACTACTTCATAAGTGCAATTTTGATACTGTTATAAATTGTAATTTAAATATCTGATATGTGACCTACAAGTTAAGTATTGCTGTTCTAGGTGATCAACATTTCCAAATTCTGTATTTGGAAGATAATTATATTTGGTATTCTGTCACTAGATTATTCTATTTAATACTATAACCTTCAGGTTAGTCTTTCATAAATGAAGAGTTGTATTATTTTATGACTGAGTAGTATTCCATCTGTGCATGTCTCACATTTTCTTCATCCAGTCATCTGCTGATGTAAACTCAACATTTTGCTGTTGTTGTTGTTGTTTCCTAGTTACTGGGAATAGCACTACAGTAACAGAAGCCTATGGAGCTCTCTGGCACATTAATATTATTGTTTCAGATACATACAAAGTAAAGGTATTAATAAATCATAGGACAGTTCTTACTTTGTAAATAATAATATATTCTACAAATATATTGAATATTTTAATTTTAATAGTTTTTATGCAGTGGAATAAAAGTAATAATTTCCAATAGTCAGTATAACACAGAATTGACAGTTATTAATCATAAATTTCAAAATACCCAGATGATTTTACATGATCTAATACAAAAGAATGATGAATGTATAAGGTGATGGAGACATAAGCATTCATAAATATGATGGATTTATATTTGCACAAAGAGAAAGAACAGCACATTCTATGCTAATAATACGTATCAGTTTTAATGTGTACATAACTGTAGAGGAATTTTGACCCAGCAACATGGCTGTTCTGTCAAGGGATAATTTCCAAGACTTTCTAGGTCTGTGTGATCTGACTGGTAAAAATCACCTTTAATCTCTCTGGCTGGAATACCCTTAGTATATACCTTTAATCCCAAACGAATAAGGTACAGTTAGTTTGTAGAAGGAAGCAGCCCTGTTTGAAAGTGAAGTCTAATTGAGAGGCAGACATTCAGAGAAAGATTTGACAGAATGAGTCATAGATAGGATATGCCCAACTTTTAAGAAAACAGCATAGGAAAGAGAGATAACTTCAGAGAGCAGTGCAGAGAGAGGAGAGAGAAAGAGAGAGGAGAGAGAGAGAGAGAGAGAGAGAGAGAGAGAGAGAGAGAGAGAGAATGAATTTTTCTTCAGCAGTTTTAAAGATACATGTCACAGGTGAAGATAGAAGATTCAGGAAATAAGAAGGATCCAGAAGGTTAGAAGTCAGTTTTAGTCAGTCAGCTTAAAGAGGAATTTGAACTGAGTTGTACAAGGCAGGAGGTTTCAGAAAGAACTAGAAAGGGTAAGCTTATTTACCAGTAAGAAGACAATTACATCTGGCATGGTAATTTATTGGGATGTCTCTGAAATGACAAATTAAAATGTTGATTTCTCATACATAACATAATGGAAAACTTGGAAATTTTAAGGTTTTATTAAGAGCTGTTGAGATTTT
Organism: Arvicanthis niloticus; assembly: GCF_011762505.2. NCBI lineage: Eukaryota > Metazoa > Chordata > Mammalia > Rodentia > Muridae > Arvicanthis > Arvicanthis niloticus. Next base: position 9,065,358 of record NC_047674.1, on the reverse strand, counting down.
CCCTTATTTGTATACATTATCTACTAGGGTGAACCAGAATGATGTGAATTAAAGTGTTACCTCTTTAATTTTTATGATATCTTAAGTCCAAAGTTTTCAATAAGTCCAATAGTTTTGGTGCTATTTGTGTAAATCCAAAGATTTATTGAAAAGAACATTGTAAAGTGGGTTTTACATCATAAATGATAAACAAATTACAAGGAAATTGATTACCTATACCACTGTGTAATAGTTAAACATAGAGGCAACAGTATAAATTAAGGTTGCCAATGGTGTTCATGTCAAGTAAAAACGTCATCTATAACTGTGATAAGAAACAAGGAACCTGAGAATTTATGATGGGCTATTTATGTGTAAAATGTAGAATTTCAGCAGCAAACTGTGCCTCACTTACGCACTCAAAACCCCCTCATCTGCTCACTGGACAGTAGTTTTCTGATGTTACAGGTAAGTAGATATTAAGATACAGGGAATTGATGATAGTTTTTGGAAGACTTCTTGATAAATAAGGTGTTCAATATAGAAAACCTAGAATGGAATGTTTCAAAAGAAGACAATGTATACATGGAATAGAGACATCATCAACATACATTATCTCCTCCCAGTAGACACAGATACTAAAATAAACCCAGAAAAAAAAATGTGGGTACAGTCAAAGGATTTCCTGACCATTGTTTATAGTTAATTTCTTTTAGAATCTGTAAAGCATTGCTCTGCTTTACAAAAAAAAAGGTGAAGGTGGAAGGGAGGGAGGGAAGGAGGGAGGGAGGGAGGGAGGGAGGGAGGGAGGGAGAGAGAGAGAGAGAGAGAGAGAGAGAGAGAGAGAGAGAGAGAGAGAGAGATTTTATTGGGCAACATTTTAATGCCTCTTTAATGTGAATTGCAGTTAGCTGAGCATCAGGGGAAGTTTCAGGCAACAATTGCTATTCCACCTCTATGTTTAAGTAATGCATTATAGTAAGTCAAGCAGGCAAAGTTATAAGAGAAGGCATTTTAATTAGAAATGATCACCGAAGACCATTGGTTAATATGTCAAGTTAAGAAAAGATGAGTAACAGAGGACCTTTGACTACAATCATGTGGTTTCTTGGGTGTTCTGCTCACATGTCACTGTAGCCTCTTCAAGCAGAATTTCAGTCCATCAACAAGGAAAACTCCAGAGTGACATGATCCAGGAGCACACTGAATCTGCACAGCTCTGGATGTGCACAGCTAATTGCCTAAAAGCACATCAGCAAGGATACATGGTTAGGGATCTCACCTCGCACAGAAGGAGAGAAAGAGACACACATTAAATCCAGTATGATTTCCTAACAGTTACACCACACTTCCATTAACTAGTAAAGGAGTAGATGCCTACATTCTTCCTGTCCTGAAGGAGAATAATGATCATTCATTGTTCTATCTCATTAGACACATCTGAAAAACATATGTCATTTTCTTCAGTATATTTTCAAGTAAATGTTTTAAGTATATTTTCAAGCAAGTGGGGGACTAATTATTATACCATATTGCTCATATTCTTTTCATTGTTAAAACAAGGTGGGATGTTTTTATACTTAACATAGCTATCAAAGAAGATCTCTGTGGACTTATAAGCAGATTATTATTAACAACCCCAATTCTTAATGTTTAATGATGATCCAAACAGTAAGAATTAAGTTTCCCACTGAAAATCATAACCTACCCACACTCAGCAATCCTGCTGATATCTTGGTAAAAGAAAAATTTCAGAATTAGTATGGTCTAACATTTATGTTACTGTTAATAATATCAGCTATTTTCATCATCTTAGAAACAAAGGGCTCTACCATCTTACCAGTGCTGGAGAGTGGCAGTAGCTTTACCTCTGGGTGAATACAAAGGATGTGCAAGGGAAAGGTTACAGAGGAGGAACTCAGAACAGCAGCAAGAGGCAGGGGACACAAAAGGAAATGGCAATCTTAAGCTTTTCAAATTGATCTGCATTAATATAAAGATAACAAATCAAGAGTAAATAGTCCTTTAGGTTGAGTAAGAACAATGGTTAGTAGCTAGAGTTTGAGCTTCAAGATAGCTACCCAAAGAAACCATTTTAATGTCTTCAATCCCAAATTTATGTACTTACTGTTTCAAACCAAATTTGTTTGAAAAATATGTCTTTATTCTGTTATACTGTATGGATAATTTGTTTCCTTTGACTTTACTAGACAGAAAGTAGAGGGAAAGTGAGATGGGAAAGGTTAAATAACAAGTATCCAGCTTTAGTTACATAGGAGCAAGAAAGAAATATGAATAAAAGGTAAAAGTATCAAGAGTGTATCATAATAACTGAAGCACAAAGGGAAGCTGATTTTGCAAAAAAAAAAAAAACATGAAGACCATAACACCTGTACAAACGGTGTATAGATAGTAAAGGAAACTTGTTTCTACACACAGATTATTTGTTACCTTTAAGTAATAGATCGAAGTCCTAGCATGTATGGCCTTTCAGGATCGCTTAGGTTATGAAGGTGTAACCTGTAGCATAATTTTCTTTGTAAAAAGACAGTCCAGAACCTGTACTGTTGGGAACCGACTTTTAGCAGGAAGTGGCTAGATCAACTTTGCAGCCATCTCGAGCCATATACCTTGATAAGAGACTTGTTTTTCAACAGCTGAGCACACTCTGAAAAAACATCTTGTTTATCCCACATATCTTGTTTTGCCGTTTAGTGACCCCAGCTACATCGTGCAGGAGGTAAAATGTCTTCACCTGTGTTCTCCTGCTTGTGCTTATACATAGCCAGGATTTCCTTGTAATAGCGTCAATAGGAGGTGTGAATATAGTCTATGGGAGACAGACTACAGACTACAGACCCTCTGGCTTGTCTCTACTCTTCGCGTCTCTTCCCCTTCTTCCCCCCACTCTCTCTCTTGCTAGACCCTGACCCTCGGACCGGTGTAGCAGAGCAGTCTGGGACATTTTGGTCCCCAAGCGTGGGGCAGCTCGGGCCGGGACACTGTACTCCATCTTTTATTCTTAAAAAGACTGCTAGAAATACCCAGATAGGTGTCCTTAACCAGTAAGTGAATGTTGCTGGTACCCCATGACTTTGAATCCTTAGCCTCCCCATGATAAAAAAAAAAAAAAAAAAAAAAAAAAAAAAAAAAAAAAAAAAAAAAAAAAACAAAAAAAACAAGTTAAAATAGAATAAATAAGGAGAAACAAATTTATCATTTAACTTCTTTTATTCCCTAAAAGTTTTCAAGATTCCAGCATGACTTATATACAAAGGTGAAGCTCACTTGCTACTTTATAAGTTCATACTAAGAAATGGGCACAAAAATGGGAGTGGGGTCAGTTAGAAGTCTTGCTAATGGCTACAACTCAAACACAATATTTAGAGAATATTGTCTGTAAGGCAAATTTTAGTTATAGACTTGAAGGAGATGATATCTCCTGGTACCAAACTAGCAGGTGATATTCCTGCTATATAATCCGTTAAGTGAAAAAATACAAAAATAATATTTACCAGCACCAGCAAATAAAGTGATATATATATGTGTGTGTGTGTGTTTCAATATTATCATGTAGGAAGCCGTGGTCAGTGGTTATACATTGGCCATTCCAAGATGGCGCTGGCCTCGTGTCTTCCCAGTAGTAAACAATTAACTGCGCAGCTGCAAAGGCAGAAAGCCCGCCAAAGTCACTGGCCAATCCCGAGGCGTAATATTGGGTGGTGAGCAAACAGCCAAATCAGAAGTGAATACGTCACTCTAGGGTGTATTTAAGCTAGGCCTCTTCCTGTCTTCAGCCCTTCCGCGTCCTTCCGCGTTTTCCACGTTTGCTGTTACAGAGTAAAGCCTCGTTTTGCAGTAACTACCCGAATACTGTCTCTCGTGTCCTTTTTCACGGGCGAAGGGGACTCAAGAGGTGCGCGCGACATTATCATGCTCATCTTTGTATGCTAATTAGAATAGTGAGAACTGGAAGACTAGAAGGGGGCAGTAATGGCATAAAAGCACAGTCCAATAGGAATGGGGATGTAACTAAATTGGTAAAAGACTTTCCTAGAGCACACTAGATTTCATTCTCAGCCTTCAAAGAAACCAGAAATTATCATTATGGATCATTGCTACTTTAAGTACTTTTTATATCTTGCAAATACTTGATTCTGTTACCTACTCATATGTGTATGACAGTTCATGTTACACATATGTAATTTTGCAATAAAATACTTGTCCCATTTTGATTATGAAGTTCATGGCTCACATAGGGCAGACTACAGCAGCATTATAGACATAAGTAAGAACAGATCAGTCTCTGAATTTCCACTGCACACTTTAGCAATGGACAGCTAAGTATAATAATTACATTAGCTCACCATTTTTACATTTATTAATATTGTCTCTATGAATGGATTTTGACCTTTAAAAAGTGTGTGTGTGTGTGTGTGTGTGTGTGTGTGTGTGTGTGTTCATGAACAGTTGCAAGTCAAATTCACATAGTTAAAAACCTCAATTTTATTTGGATTTTTATGTCTGCCTTTCCAGTGACAAAATGTAGGGGTAAGATTCTTGTTACTGCCCCTTTGACACATCACATCACACACACACACACACACACACACTACTTTGCCATACAGACTTTCATCCTTATGAACTCTAGTCTGTAATTTTATAACTTAATGTACCTCAAATATTACCTATCCACATGAAAAGAAACATTTTATTTGAATGTCTACATAATATTATATCTAGTATATAGATTCTTACATAGGAATTATATCAATAAAATGAGTTCATACTTCATTTTGTAGGTAATCAAGTGGTGCTACAGGAAAGTATGATTATTGTCTTATTTCACTGCTTCTAATTAACATGAGGCCTCTGGAAATATTTGTAGGATATCTCTATGTCTCTTCTGGTGAAGATATGCAATGATGGCTGAGAGAAGCCCCATTCTTCTCTCCTACTTCCTGTTTATCATTGTATCGCCTTGCACAAAGATTTGCTTAGCTGACAAGTCAAACTTAAAGAAAATCAACAAAAGGAAACAAGCATTCACAACACTGTTTAGTCACGCTCAGCTCCTTGAGCTGTGCAGACAGGAGGCTCCAGGTTAGCTTTATCCTCCCTTGTTATCGTCCTCCATACAGACATAGCAGTGGGTGATGCAGCCACTCTCACTCCCTGTCACTCACAAGATAGCAGGCGGTTTTGTTCCCCCTCTTTTAAGAAGCATCCAAGCATATTTTCGGACTAGCGAATTGATCTCTTCCCTTCCTCTGCATGGCTTTCTGTTTTCTGCCCTGCTCATGGATTCAGGATCAAAAGGCAGAAAAGGGAATCAATTTAAGAGTTTGAACTGGATATTTATATTCTTTCCTTCAAACCTAGGATATGTTTTTGTAGGTGTATTCACTACATGAAATTAGCTCATATTTTGCTCACAAACACACCTATGGTTAAATGTCTCTTACATCGCATGCAAATAAAGCAGGTTGTCTTATTTTCTAAAATCTATAAACACAGCACCATTTCTTCAGGATGGATGCATTAAACCTTTTATTAATCATTTCCAGTGGTTTACCAACAGGCTTTTTTTAAAAAAATAATTATTTTGTACATTTGAGTACACTGTTGCTGTCTTGAAATACACCAGAAGAGGGCATCCGATTACATTACAGATGGTTGTGAGCTACCATGTGGTTGCTATGAATTGAACTGAGGACCTTTGGAAGAGCAGTCAGTGCTCTTAACCACTACTGAGCCATCTCCCCAGCTCACCAACAGTTTTTATGAATATTGTACCCCTTTTAACCATATACTGATATGTATCATTGTAGTGAAAAGCATGCTACCATACTTTTAAAGGACCACCAGAAAAAAATAAGACTGTTGGATATTATTGAATATAATAAATATTTTAAGCTTTAAGAACCTAAAGTTCTTTTTTTTTAAATGTTATACTTCATTTGAATCTATGGACTAAAACAACTCCCACATAAACACAAGGTCATTGCTTTTAGAAATGTATTCATTCAACTAATCTACTATATGTCTAAAGTGATTCATGAACCTATACCTCTCAACATGTCTCCTTTGAGTAATTTCCAGCCAAAACATAAAATTAAATTTAAATACAAATTCCTGCTCCATGACAAAAACATTCAATCAAATCCTTTCATTATGTAGTGTAATGGGACCCAATTTATTTTATTCCAGAATTTATATGAATCAATACTCTCTCTTAAGAGGAAAAAAAAACTTTTTTCATTTGCTGGTCCAAGATAAATTGTGTCAGATCTAATACATGTCCCCCTGTCCATGTTACAGAATCTGAATATTAATTTCAAACAATAGTATTATAGACAAGGGTTCTCTTTTCTGTCCATAACTTCATCAAATACTGCTAAAATCTTAAAATGCTCACCACAGAAATAATAAGCATGAAAGAAATGGTATTCGTGCCACACTATATACATTCATCAAAACATCATACAGCAACCCATAATTTTAGCCCATCAAAAACTATATTAACAATAAAAATTAAAACACAACATTAAAATCTTATTTAATCATTACACAGAGCCCCTAGTCAAGTGCCTGACATAAAACTGATAATTGTGGTAAAGTTAAAAACATCAAGCTGTGGTAGGTGGAGATAGTAGAGTTTAAAGTTCAAGGACAACCTAGGCTTCATAAGGAAGATGCTGTCTTAAAAACACCAATAGCAATAAAAACAAAAATCTGCCTTGTATTTAAATTTTATTTTTCTAAATAGTTATAGGTGATATTTTAAACAAATTGCTTTGTGATCAGTTGCTTTGTGAAATGCATAGCATTTTCAGTAATTCAATTCTTTTTTCTGATGTATAACTGCCTATTGAAAAATACTGTTGAACAAATGATTATGCAATACAAATTTGTTAACAAGGAAAGCTGATGTTCAGTGACACACAAACCTACTTACTCTCCATTAGCAGCTCTTAAACTAAATATTGTTTAAGGCTTACAAATAATTACACTGGTGTCATAGCCCACAGGGAATCATAAGACTCTCAGAACCACATTTTAACAGGCTCTTCATATTAAATCATATTCTAAAGAGTAATGTGAACAAATAATCAAAGATATTTTTTGAACAAATGGATAGAACATGTTTTATTTTCCCTTTGGTGATTAGTATCACAAACAAAACAAAAACAAACAAACAAAAAGTCTACAAATATGAATGAATCTAACAGCCGTGACAGTTGTGACAACATGGCATAAAGTGTATGTAGTTCACTTTAACATGGATTTTCTATACAATTCTCATTTTATATTGAATTTGTCTGTTTTTCTTTTTTCATTTTGTTTTGCATGTATATGTACATGTGTACATGTGTTGATTCCCAAGGTTGATGATGAAAATCATCCTCAATGGTTCTCCCATTGAAAGAAAGAAAGAAAGAAAAAAAGAAAGAAAGAAAGAAAGAAAGAAAGAAAGAAAGAAAGGAAGGAAGGAAGGTAAGATACTGAGCAAGGCCCAAAGCTGGAATTTAGAGTTGCTTTCATAAGAGTGGGTCACATATGGAAGTTACACTAATAGTATACCTGAAAGTCTCACATTCAGCTGACAGACTTGCTTTGGTTATTCATCCAGGGAATGCTGAGCTGAGCCTGGACATATTAGTCTTTATAGTCACTGCAAGAAAAGACAGGCATAATTTCTGGAAAGTGAACACCTATTGTTGATTTAGCACATGTACGCATGGGAACTATGTGACAGCAAATTTAATCAGTACTTGTCCCCGGGGCTCCTAATTTGTCATGTTTAAGCATCAACTAAATTAGTGTGATTGTTTCCTTTTTTGCTCTAGTTTTGTTACTAAAGATCAACTTTGTTAAATAAGATTCTATTTTAAAGTTACTATATAATCATACAGAACATTGAAGAACATGCAGATGGTTCACAAGTCCAACACACAGATTCTGCTCTTATTTGATGGCACTTTTGTAATGTCTGACTAAACACACCTAACTATTGCAGTTAAATAAAATCAATACTTCATTTAGAATCCTCAATTGTTACCTTATAGCTATTTTTAATTTTATCTAATTCACATTCTATCCAGAATGCCATTTTCCCTTCACACATGGCATCTTCTATATTCTTAAAAAGATTATTTCGTTCTCAGACAACTTTTGTTGTAAAATGGATTGGTGGCAAATACATACATAGCTTTTTATGACTAGACTTTTATATAAATGTCACACCATCCTCACCAGATCTTTCAAATCATGCATTAACAGAATCAATTATCATAGTAGAGAGTAGTTTCAATCACCTGGTTAAGGTAATGTGTCAGTTTTCATTAAAATAAACTTACAAATCTCTTTGTAATTTAAAGGTACATACCTATTTTCCTTGCTTCTTTATCAGAATTTATATTATTGTGGACTGATGGTTATTTCTTCATTGTTGACTAAAGTTTAGTAGGAAAATCTAATATTCATCTTTCCCATTTGCTTATCTATAACTGCCCCAGAGTGAGGAACTTAGCACTCATCCCTACTGTCATTTGTGTGTGTGTGTGTGTGTGTGTGTGTGTGTGTGTGTGTGTGTGTGTGTGTGTTCATCTTTAGGAATTTGTTGTGTTCGACCCACAGAGAATTTACCATATTCTTTCTGCTGCATTGCAGCCATTGTCCTAGAAGCTTATTTTGGGAAAGAGAGGATGTAGGGTTTAATGCGCTCACTCAGTGGGCCTATATCTTGGGATTATATGCTTTACAAACTTTTTTCTCATTTCTTCAGATTCTAATGCACTGCTCCAAATCTATTATTTAACTAAAGTCTTTACAACCTATGTTACTTCCTTTATTATTGTTAAGATTTATATTTTAAAAAATACAGAAGAACATTGGAAAGAAGAGTAAGTGTTTTTTCTTAGCTGAGAAGTTTTCAGGAATTTGTTGTGGCATTTTGTTATAAACAAGCCCCTGTCTGTGTCTCAAACACTCCATGAACATCCTGTCTCTGTCTCAGTCTGGAAGAAGGGGAGATTCTGTGCAATCAGACAAGAGCTTCTGTTTTCTCATCTCAGAGAGGAAGAGTTTCTCGTTTCACGCTAAGTTAAGGACTAGTTGCTGAATTTCTTATCTGCTATTTACCAAGATTGACAAATTTCTTTACATTCTTAGTTTTCTAATTTGTTTTTAGTAATCAAGAATATATAAAATAGTCCAGTTTTTTTCTAGAGCAAGAAACCTCTTCATTCTTAATTTTCTGAATACTTTCTTCTAGATTATTTGCTGTAGTTTGTTGACTGACTCTACTTTTAATAAATTATCTACATAATTTTTGTTATTGTTAGTAATGCTGTAATATCTATTGCTGTGGTTTTTATTATGTTAAACTAAACTCGTTCCCAAGATAAAAAATACTCTTATGTATTATCGATTTTCTATTTTATTTCCTAAACATTGTTAGAATTATCATGTATGTGTTTAAAGTAGTTATTTCTATTGTTTTGTTCCTGTAATATATTCGTCAAGTTCTGGCATCAGTATGATTCTTCCCTCTGTGTATGATTCAGGTGCATCTCTCAGAGGCAAGAGTTTGAGAATGATTAAAACAACAAATATCATTAGGTTTTTTTAAAAAAAAAACATTATTAATTAGCATTCCTAATTGTAAACAAAGACATTTTCAATTATCCTTAGTAAAGGCTAAATTTTAGCTTCTCAAGGACATAATTGTATAAGTCATTTCTCTTACTAACATTTGTTCCTAATAAAAGTTTCTTTGGAGAGTTAATTTTGAAGAAGAGGACATTTAAACAATAAACTGAATTTTATATTTATGTTCTGTTTTTATCAGACAATTGTATATCATCTGGTAAGCCGAGCTTCATACTATAACACAACTACATAGATGCAGAAAACTTGCTTTATTCTGTTGTAGTATATGATCCCAATGTGCAATCCATGATGAACTATGTTGTGACTCTGTTGTGTTCTTTCAATGTCTTTGTTAAGTTCTGGTGTCAGTGTGATTCTACCCTCTGTGGGATTTAGGTATGGATCTCAAACAAATAAACAAAACAAACAAAGTGAAATGAAAACAAGCAAACAGAAAATGGCTGAATCTACATAAAACTCTAAAGTTATTTTATCTACATACCTTTGTCTAATTTGTAGAACTTTTTGTAGAATTAATTTGTAGAATTTTCAATAAGACAGAAAAGGGGTTTGGATGGGTTTTTTTGTTGTTGTTGTTGTTGTTATTTGTAATTTTTTTTTTTTGAGTAAGGTACAGGGGACTCTAAAACTATCTTACAAATTTTTGTTTTCTTTTTGGTTTTTTTTTGTATGTTTGGTTTTTTGTTTTTAGAGACAGATTTTTTTTTTTTTTTTTTTTTTTTTTTTTTTTTTTTTTTTTTTTTTTTTTTTTTTTTTTTTTTTTGTAGTACTAGCGGTCCTGAAATCTTCTCTGTAGATTTGTAGATTTGTTGTAGGCTGGCCTCAAACTCACAGAAATCAGGTTACCTCTGCCTCCCAAGTGCTGGAATTAAAAGCATGGATCATCACCACACCACTCTGTTCAAATTTTCTTAAAACAAGTTTGTGCTAAATATATATTTGCTAGAAGAGATGTTAATGCCTGTTATGCAAAATTCTCTGTTCTCTCCATGAACTTACCATGTGCCACCACTATGTTTTCAGTCTTTTTAAAATCCACTGTTACTTTTTCCTTTGTAGTCTCCAATGTCCTTTTGTAGTTAGTAGGAGATAATTTCTGTATATTTTTTTCCCTAAGGATTTTCTAAGAATCATAAGAAAATTATTTCAGAACATATCCCATATGGATTCTAATTTTGTAGATTCTAAATGTAGTTCAAAATACATTGATAAAATGTGTTTCATAATTTTTCACATGCATGTGAAATTATTTCTATGTATTGTAACTATATATGTTTGAAAGAATTTCTATAGGAAGCCACTTTAAGCTTTTTAGACTTGATTTTTATGTATACATGATTGCATTCATAATGGAGTAAACACACATATATGTGTAGGCTGCTGTGTGACCTCTGATGATATCCTCTAGAACATCCTCCTCCTCCTCTATTGAGATCAGTTTGCTTATTGGTCTGGAACTTATAAATTAAGGTCACCAGTAGTGCCCAAGAATGCTCTGGTCTCTGCCTCTTCACAGTGGGATTATAAACAAGTGGCATCATACTAAGGATTTTACATGACTTCTGGAGATCACTCAGGCTCTGATGTTTTTAAGATGAATATTTTCTACACTGATCTACCGCCTTTCCCCATACTATAATTCTTAAGCACATTCTTCCAAAAGCTTGGTGGAAATATAGCCTCTAAGTGCAGAGGTATGTCCTAAAGGATTATCTCAATCCTTTTAGCTACATATGGACTTCATTCAAATATGAGTATGTCTCAATTCAGATAACAGTCCTTCTTGTCTTCTGACTGTGGCTCAAATGCTTATGCAAAAGAATTTCTGAATACTATAACTTAAACCTTCTTAAAATTCCAATCATTTCAGAAGTCAAAATAACCATATAATAAAATTGCAAGGAGCCTTAAAGACTATATTGTTAAACCCAGATTCATTTATTCTTTCCTGTTTTTTTTTTCTTTCCTCCCTGATCATCTCTGGCTTTTGTTGTTGTTGTTGTTGTTTGTTTGTTTTGTTTTCTCACTTCTCTCAATCCTTCCCTTCTTCTTCCCCTTATTTCTCTTATCACTCCTTCTTTCTGTCTCAAGACAGGATTCTATGTAGTGCAGTCTGTTCTAGAACTTGGTTTGTAGCTTACGATAAGCTTGAACCTTGAAATGGTCTTATCTCTAGCTCCCAAGAGCTGAAAGTAAAGGAGGATGTCACTAAACTCTGCAAGACATTTCTACCAGACATTTTCTACCATATGGATCAAGGAAATTAAATAAGCTGATGCTAGAAATCAGTGTAATTAGTAGCCCATATTCATTAGCTTCTAATCCATAACACTCTGCCTCATTTAGTGAGCCATATCTGCTAACAAAACTTCATATTCCATTTTATGCAAAATAAAGAGGGAAATAATTTCATGAAAAGTTGAGGGACTATGAGAACAAAACCTACACTTATCTGGAACGTAGTTATCATCTTTCAACATCTTAAAATTGCGATGAAGGTAAGCTGGAGAAGGAACTTCACTCTTCTATCTTCAGCCTCTAATTGCTGGGACTATTAGCAAATGCCATCATGTCTTTTTTGCTTTATAAACAATAAATATGTAAGGTATATTAAACATCTAAGGTATATCAGGTCCTGTACAAAATATATTTGGAATTTATGGTTTTTTTTTTCAGTTTTTTACTGGATATTTTATTTATTTACATTTCAGATGTCATTCCCATTTCCCCTGCCTAGAAGCCCCTATCCCAGCCCTTTTCTTCTTTTATGCTTTTACACTATTTTAATTACATGCATGTATTAAGGTCAGTCCTAGGTTGAGGGTCTAGCAATACAATAGATGCAAACAGTCAAGGCACAAGCAAGAAAATAAACACAAATAATCAAAGAGCAAGCAAGACATCAAACACAATTACATGAACACTCCCATAATCACTGTTTCTAAGGGCTTATCAGAATGACCAAAATATCTGAGCCTACTTTCCTGTCCTAGCCCAAAGTCATTTTCATGTCTGAAGCCTATTTCCTTGTTCTAGCCTAAAATTTAGATTCCTGACTCAAATTACTTTTTTGTTCTAACCTAGTATTTAGATTCCTGCTTGAAATTACTTCTTTGTTCTAGTCTAATGTCAGATTACTGCTTCAAGCCTACTTCCTTGTCATATTTCTGCCAAGCAGCCCATTTCCTTGTCCTTGGTGCATGTCAGGTTCTTGCCAAGCAGCCCTAAAGGCTCTCCGCCTCTCCCCATTTTTTTAAATTTCATTAACAAGTCTGAGCATGTCTTAGGTCATTCTGCCAAGAATGCCTTCCTTACCCATCATGGAATATGCATTATCCAAAACAATGAACTTCTGTCTTAGATTGGTAAGTCTCTGTACAGAATCTTACCCATCCTTGTCTTGCCAGCCTGTTAAATAACTCTGTCTGAGGGTCTATTTTCAGGTTCAAGACATGTACTTTAGCTGCTAACATGTTGATGTTGTTAAAGATAGGCTTTAAGATAATGGGAACGAATAAAAGTATTCCCAGAACTAAAAGGGCTAGCATGATCAAGCTATATATGCCAAAATACTGACCTCAGGACAAGGGTAATTATATCTGCAGTATCTACTTTCTCAATACCCAACAGAGCAGCATTCTTCAAATTCATAAGCTTATCATGTAATGTTAAAACATCTAGAGAGGTGTTAGAGTTATGCCAAATACACTGAAAATGTCTTTAAACTTCTTCCTAATTATAATGACTACCACTGTAAATTTTGGAAGTAATATGAATCCAATGGTATTTGACATGAAACTTGAGATGGTGCCTTACCCTTAAATTCTGAACCTCCTTCCAATAATTTGAATAGGATAAAGAGCATTAATTCATTCTTCCAAATGCCTATTTAAATCTTATTGTATATTCAACACATTAGTAACATTTTTTTGCTAAATGATTAGCAAAAGTAGCTGTCTTAACTTCTTGTGTCACAGCAATTGCAGAAGCAGTGGTACTAGCAATTAATGTAATTAAAACTGTTATACCACCAATAGTCAAGCCCACTACCGTCTTACTTTTGCTTAAAGCCTGACTCATTTTTTCCAGTACTTGCAAGCTATTTAAAAATTCCAAGATTCTGTGATACTCAGGGCAATAAAACAAAAGCTGGTTGGTAAACCTCCATAACTGACATTTTAGATTTCAGAACACAAACACAATTAGAAGGTGTACAATCAATGCAACTTACATTATGTACTGTAGAAAAAAACAAAAATATTTTTAACTTGACAATTAAAAGAGCCCTAACACATGTGCTAACACCTGTTTGAAATCTAAATTCTGCCCCAACTTTATTTCTTGCTAACATAACATCATAAAGAACTGTAGCTAATTTCCATATATGTCTCTGAAAATGTCTAGAACCAGATTTCCAAATGAAGACTGTTATTTCCAATATTGGATTTATTTCTAGACCAGTCCATGATCGAGTCTGAATAACTGGTCACATTTAAGAATAATAAAGAGTCATTATAACTTCTCTTTTTGGTGCTCTGTTCCACAAGGTCTAAAAACTTGAGGCAAGGCAGCTTCATCCCATCAGGGGTATAGGTAAGCAATGGTGGGTCGGGAACATATGTCCAATACAGCTTCCAGTCACCATTGTCAGGGAACTCAGCAAGCTTACAGGTCAGCATCATTCTTTGTCCTGGCATCAGCATGTCTCACCCCATCACTCTGGTGGCCACCATACTCCTTCAGCATGCTACACTCTTGGGCATTTTAGAGCTCCTGGGAGTCCAGCCTCCTTTGCGTTTTTTTTTTTTTTTTTTTTTTTTTTTTTTTTTTTTTTTTTTTCTGAAATTTCTTTAGAATTGAACAGTGACTATTACTTACTCAAAATTCCTATGGAACATAATATTTTTGTTTCACTTTACAGTGGACACAGTATGAATGTGTAAATCAATAAAACTGTTAACTGGGAAGGAGAGAGAGAGGAGAGGACAAAAAATGAGAAGAGAAGAGGGGAAAGGAGAAGAGAGAAGAAAAGTAGGGAAGAGGGGATAAGATGATAAATGAGGAAGAGAGAGAAAGAGAGAGAGAGAGAGAGAGAGAGAGAGAGACAGAGAGAGAGAGAGAGAGAGAGAGAGAGAGAGAGAGAGAGAGAGAGAGAAACAGATATTGGCTGGACATAAGGAAAAGCAGCCAGAAACCAGACAAAGATAAATATATGTTTCCTTGGTAATACTGGGTATACCTAGTATAGGTTACCACACTGTATATTGACTGGCCTGGAATTCACTGTGTAGCCCAGGCTAGCCTTCAACTCACAGAGATCTGGCTACCATTACCTGTAATGCTGGCATTAAAGATGAATAGCACCAAACCCAGTCTGTTTCAAGACTTTCATTCTTTTCAAAAGTCTGACACATCTTTAAAATTCAAGACACATAGCACCATCTAGTGGATTTCTCTCTAGTTCCAGTAGAAAAACAAAACAAAACAAACAACAAAAAGCCCACAAACTTTTAATCCCCAATTACAAAAGTTTTTTTGTGTTGATATACTGCAAGGCTAGAGTTCTGAAGTACATAGCTAGATACATACTAGCAGAATTGGAAATTGTCTAGTTGATGAACAAAAACGCAGCTTTGTCCTGCTGGTCACAGCAGCAATGAAAGAACAGTTTCACTCTTCCTCCACCCCTCCAAATTTAATCCCCTGGCTTTACCCCCAAACCTCTAACAGACCATGTGCTCTACCACTGCTTCCTGTCTGCCCCTATCTGCAAGGTGCTACACAGAGACTGCTGGCAGATTCTGCTTTCCTTGATCACATGGACACCCTTATACCATCTTATAGCCTACCCCTATTTCTGTCAGCTCTCAAAACCTAAAAACAAATTCCACACAAAAATACCAGTGGCCACCCGAGGAAGAAACTCAAAGTATTCTTTATCAGGTATCCCATAACCACCACAGCCTCCTAAGAAGTAGTGAGTACAACACAAACCAAGGAAGGAAACATCCAGGCAACAAAAATAAGATCAGATATCACCATAGAAGTCCAGATGACTAAATGCTAGCACAAGAACACAGTTAATAAAAGCCAAAACATATAGGGGAATTTTAATCCAGCAATATGGCTGCTCGGGCAAGGGATCACACCCAAAGACCTTCTAGATCTCTGTGGTCCAGCTGGACTGACACACCTTTAATCTCAAACAATGAAGGTAAAGTTAATTTGTAGGAAGAAGTAGTCATGTTTGAAAGTGATGTCTACTTGAGGAACAGAGAAAATGATGAATCACAGAAAGATTTGACAGAATGAGCCAGAGATAGGATGCACACAACTCTCATGAGAACAGCAAAGAATAGAGGCTACTGAAGAGTGTTGAAGGAAAGGTGTGTGTGTGTGTGTGTGTGTGTGTGTGTGTGTGTGTGTGTGTGTGTATTTTGGTCAAGTTAGTATGAGGCCAAGTAGAGCAATCCAGTCAAAAGCTGAAAGAAGCCAGTTTGAAAATAATCAGCTTAAAGAGGTATTTGGGCCAGAACAGCTGAGTTCAACCAATCAACAAGAGTTCCAAAAAATCTAGAAAGGGTGCTCTTATTCAGGCATAAGCCTTTGAGACAATAATTATATCTAGCCAATAAAAGGTACTTTTATAAGGACATTATGTCCACTAGAGCCCAGCAGCCCTACTACTGTATGCCTTGAGAAATGCAGCATAGCTGAAGCATAAGACGCAGACTTCAAAATAGGTATTATGAATATGTTAGAGGACTTTAAAGATGATTTGATCCATCTATGAAAACACAAAGAGTAGAATGAAACAAACAAAAAAATTCAAAAAGTGAAAGTGAAAAGAGAATTAATAAAGAAAACCCAAACTAAGAGAAACATTGAAATGTAAGATTTGGGAAATTGAAAAGTAACTCAGAAGCAAGCCTCACCAAAATACCACAAGAGATAGGAGAGAGAATCTCAGGCATTTAGGGCAAGATAAATGCAATGGGTACCTTTGTAGGCATAAATATTTTGCAACCTACATTTAATAAGGGTTCAACCTTTCCTCAAGCCCACCACCCAGCAGAAGCAGTGAAAGAGAAAAGATATTAGGGTATGGGGGAGGAACTGTTCAGCAATAGTTCTTTGAGGGCAAGCTTGATCTTCTCTGGCAGCAGTTCAGCCCATAGAAAACACCGAATTCATCTTAGCAGCTATAGTCCGGTCCTTTCAGCAAGCAGACATCAGGCAGCCTTACATCTTGAAGAAACCACCACGCTCACCAAAGGGTCTGAGGTGAAACTGCAGAAGCAGCAAGCTACTGCAGGAACCTCGAAAGCAGCTCTTGGCCCAATTTCTCTCAATAGTGATGTTACCACAAGTTGAGGTCAACACTACATAAGGCAAACCAATACATGTGTGTCATTAGCAAAAATAATGAGACAGAGCAAACCAAGTCTCAGTTCTCGTCACCCACTGTTTGTGGGGTCATATTTATACTTCTTCATCAAGCGTCCTTTCATGTGTTTGCTATATCCAAACATCCTTTCACCTGTGTCTTCTTCAGGGAAACATTCTTTCATGTATTAGCTTTAGCAAGACATCCTTTCACTTGTGTGCCAAAGCAAAACATCATTGGACATAACTAACTTTCCAAAGAACTATGAGTTTCCACTTCATGTCTTGGTCAGAGAAAATGTTAAATCTAAAAGAATCTGGGCACAAAACATTCATAAAATTGGGGATACTGTGAAAAACTGACTCTATGAATAATAGGAATAGAGGAAGAAGAAGAAATATAGATCAAAGGTACAGAAAATATTTTCAACAAAACTACATGAGAAAAATTTCCCTACCCTAAAGCAGGAGGCATTTATCAAGGTGCAAGACACATAAAGAACACCAGATAAATTGTACCAGAAAGGAAACTCCTCAAAATACATAATAATCAAAGCACTAAATGTATAGAACAAAGGAAATCTATTAAAAGTTGCAAGTAAATATATTCAATGACATATAAAGGCAAATCTTTTAAGTAGAGACTTTGAAATAGAGACCCTAAAATCCAAAAGGGCCTGGACAGATGTTTGACAAATTTAACAAACCACAGTTACCAGCCCAGACTACAATATCTATCAAAATTTTTAATCATGATGAACATAGAAAGAAAGACATTCTAGGATAAAATCAAATTTAAGCAGTAGATATAAAAAAAATCCCCCCAAAAAAATTACTAAAAGAAAAAACATTAACCTGAAGACATTAACCGCACCAAAGAAAACACATAGAATAAAGATCAGCAAGTCAAAAGAGTGAGAAAAAGAAACTCATACCACAACAACAAAATAACAAGAATCAACAAACATGCTCATTGATATCTCTCATCATCAAAAGTCTTAAATTACCCATAAAACACAGACCATAAGAGTGGATTTGAAAACCCTACCCATCTTTCTGTTTCATCTAAAAATCACAGAGTAACATCAAAGATAGAGATTTTCTTAAGATTATGGGTTGGGAAAGGTATTCCAAGCAAATGAACCTAAGAATCAGGCTGGTGTAACCATTTTAATATCTGAGAAAAAAGTCAAACCAAACTAATCAGAAGAGAAAATGTGGTAGCTAAAGACACTCCATTTTATGCTAGGCATCCATCTTTGTACCTACCCATCAGCCATTTATCTCTGAGTCCAGGTACTGACAGTTAAGTTCCCAGTGACATTGATTCAGTCATCCCAACCCAAAAATGTACAGTTGTGACCATCTATTTGTTGTGATATGATATAATGCTTTTTGCTTCTGCAACTTGCTTATGAAGATACCCAAAGATTATTTTGAATTGCTTTAACCAGTAACTTGTTTTATACAAGGCTACTTTTTGTTTGCTTCTGTAGGTACTGACAACCTTTTTGTGGTCTTCCGCTTTAAAAAATGTTCCCTCAATCACCTTTTCACAGCAATTTGTATTTTACTCAGAGATTATTCATCCTGTTAGCAGCTACTCAATAAATCTTTTAATTATAATTGGATTCAGTAAATGGTTTTCCCCAGGGGTCCAAAACTCCATAACAAAAGGAAAGGACACTACATACTCATCAAAAGAAAAGTGCAGTCGGAGAATATTATAATTCTTAACATCTATGCACCAAACACAAGGACACCCAAGTTAATAAAAGAAACACTGCTACAGATTAAATCTCATATTTACTTTTGGCTGATGATAGTGAGTGACTTCAATAACCTGCCCCTGCCACTAGACAGTCATCCAGATAAAACTAAAGATAGAAAGGCTCCACCCCTGTCACAATAAGCTTAAATTATACAAAATACTTTGGGGGTTAACTCTAACAAAGCAAGCAAAAGACTTGTGTGATAAAAATTTTATGACAATGGAAAAGGAAATTGAAGAATTTACCAGAAAATAGAAAATTTTTCGATATTCACAGACTGATAGTAATAACATAGTAACCAACAGTGATCATCCTAACAAAAGCCATGTACAGATTGAATGTAATCATCATAAAAATTCCACAGAACTTGAATAATTTTCAGACTCATATAGAAACTGAAAACCAAGGATAGCTAAATTATTTGTAAATAATGAAACAACTGCTTGAGGATTTTCTATCTGTGATCTCAAATTGTACCACAGAGCAAAAGTCATAAAATTCAAAGCCAATGTCAGTGAGAAACCCTGGAACATTCAGCCCTAAAAGAAATTTTTCCATCAAGTGTATCTGCTCAGGGCCCATAGAACTCTGTGAAAGAGGAGGGAAGAGTGTAAGAGACAGGGAAAATGAAGGACAACAAGAAAACAGGGCCTTTTAAACAGAACACAACTGGCATACGTGAACTAACAGAGACTTTGGCAGAATGCACAGGGCTTGCATGAATCTGCACCAGATGTGGGTCTTAGAACTGAGAGAATAAACATATGTCCCCGTCCCTAATGCAGAAGCCATCTCCAACTGATAAACACTTGCAAATAAAACATTTATTTTCTTCAAGGAGGCTTCAATGGGGGACATTCTTAATTGTGAGTCCCATGCCCAGAAGTAAACGGCAAACACAGAGAGAATACAATGGCAACTTTGGAGGTTCGTTGTGTCATGTTGTATTCAAGTATGTTGTGTTACAGCATTGTGTTTTGTCACAGTGCCTCACAGGTCTTTTGTGTGTATATTATCGCTTTTGTTTTTGTGTTTTTATATGATACCTGTGTGTGTGTGTGTGTGTGTGTGTGTGTGTGTGTGTGTGTGTGAACATGTATGTTTCTGCATCGATGTGGTTCTTGTGCTTTAACTTTGGCTCTTTTCTTTTTGTCCTGTTTGCTTGTTTTTGTTCTTCCTCAATGTATTATATATTTTTTGGATATTTTCTTTATTTCCATTTCAAATGTTATCCCCTTTCCAGGTTCCATCCCCAGAAGCCCCTTATAACATCACTTTTCACCCTGCTTCTATGAGGGTGTTCCCCCACCCACCCACCAAATCATGCCTCCCCACCCTGGAATTCCCCTATACTAGGGCAGTGAGCCTTCATAGAACCAAGGGCCTCTCCTCCCATTGATGCCCAACAAGACCATCTTCTGCTATGTATGCAGTTGGAGCTATGTGTCCCTCCATGTGTATTCCTTGGTTGGTGGTTTAGTTCCAGGTGCTTTGGGGGTCTGGTTGGTTGATATTATTGTTCTTCCTATGGGGTTGCAAACCCCTTCAGCTCCTTCAGTCCTTTCTCTAACTCCTCCATTGGAAACCAAGGGCTCAGTACAATGGTTGACTGTGATCATCCACCTCTGTATTTGTCAGATTCTGGCAGAGCCTCTCAAGAGACAGCTATATCAGGATCCTGTCAGCATGAACTTCTTGGCATCCACAATAGTGTCTGGGTTTGATAACTGTATATGGGATGTATCCCCAGGTCAGGCAATCTCTGAATGGCCTTTCCTTCAGTCTCTGCTCCACACTTTGTCTCCTTATTGACTCCAGTGAGTATTTTGTTCCTGCTTCTAAGAAGGACCAAAATACCCACACTTTGGTCTTCCTTCTTCTTGAGCTTCATGTGGTCTGTGAATTGTATCTTAGGTATTTGGAACTTTTGGGCTAATATACACTTATCAGTGAGTGTATTCCATGTGTGTTCTTTTGTAATTGGCTTACCTCACTCAGGATGATATTTTCTAGTTCCATTCATTTGCCTAGTAATTTCATGAATTCATTGTTTTTAATAGCTGAGTAGTACTCCATTGTGTAAATGTACCACATTTTCTGTATCCATGCCTCTGTTGAAGACCATGTAGGTTATTTTATTTTTTTATTCCTTAGATGCCTGTTTTCTAAGGAGAGATAGGAGGGGAACGGATCCAGATGGGAGTCTTTGTGGAAAGAAACTTGGAGAAATAAGGGGAGTACAAAGAATAATAAGAAAATATTGTATAAAAATATTTTCAGTAAAATAAAGAGATGAAAATGCAATTATACGGTTTTTCTTATAATTTATATATTATACCTTCTTTATTCTTATAATTAAAAAATTATATGTCACAATGGATATAGAAGATTATTTTTAAATGATTGAAGAATATGAGTGTCATATTACCAAACTGGTAAGAAATTATAAGATCTCAAAGAGCTACACTCAGAAAAAGTAGTCAGCCTTATGTTTCTACTAATTATTTCAATCAGTATTCAAGTAATTGGTGGGAGAAAGGAAAAGGAAAGGACTGAAAGAAAAACAGAAAATCAAAAAAGGAGAAAAAGGGTGAGTGGAAAAGATCTTGGTAAAAATTTGAGTTCATTCAGGAAACTAAGGCTCAAATCCATAAATATGTTTTCCATTTTAATAATATTTAGCATAATTTGATGTCAGTTGTATATAGGCATGGAAAAGTACAGTTAAAGAAAAAATAGTGTATTGCAGATATATTCATGATATGTAAAAAGGTAGCAAAGATTATTCATTTCATCTTCAGAATTTAAGTATAGTAATTCCAGTAGTTTAACAGTCACATAAATTATGTATACTCCAATAGAATAAAATTTACCTAGAGCTTTGGACTAAAGATATTCAGCTTTTAAATTCTGGATTTTTCTATTTCTAGAAATATCTACTGAAATTTGCAACATGTACCATCCATGTAATGCATGCTGAAGACTATAGAAAAAAATAAAGACCTTTGAAAAATGTATAAAATGCATAAACTATGTCATTTCCCATAAACTGGTAGATTTGGACAGTTTTCACATCTTTCCCTATGTATATTGTAATGACACGTCTTACCTTGCAGGTCTGAAATAACTGCTTCCTGTCACCAATTCTACAGGGCTTGGATAGAAAGCCTCCCAGGCTTCTATGTTTTCCATCATCATGCATAGAGGATTTTTCATTTTTCAGTGAACTATAGGTTTTGCTCAGACTGGAACCTTCCATAGACCATTAGAATGTATGAGATTGTTAAGCTTGGATCAGGAAATTTTAAACCTTTCCTTAGAAATTCTGTATTGTGGACAAAGCGAAGAGTCATATATTCTCTGTATATCTCTTACAAATTATACAAATTATACAAATAATACATACATAAATAATAAAATTATTAAAATTTAAATAAATTAAACTAAGTAAATTAATTAATCCAATTAATTTAATTTTAATTAATTTTATTATTAGAAATAATAAATTATATTATAAATTATGTATTATATATAATTGATATATACATATATATCAATTGTCATTTGATTATAAATATTTAGGGATGAACTGTCATATTATTTGTTTTTGTTTTTTTAATGTATAGCCTTCAAGAAAATTTTTTGTATGTGTATATGTATGTGTGTGTGTGTGATAAGCCACTTTGGCTCCTGGTGGGTCTTGAGCATACCCTCCTAAGGGCTCTCTGGTTTTGCAAAGGAAAGACACACACAGACATATGCCAGCTAATTTTTGTATGTGTTGACTAGCTCAATGGTTGTCCACTTCTAAATCTCCCAGAGGTTAGCAAACCCTCCCCTCTGATATTCTAAAGTTAACATCTTTCAAAATCTCTATTTTATCTCTTTTAACCCAGACCCAATTGGAGAAGTGGCATCTAGGGCCACTTTCCTGGATTCTTACGTGCTGGTGGGCCTTTAAGTTTCATCTTTCTGCTTCCCTGTCATGGTGATTCTCCCTTCTTCTCCTCTCTTTTTCAGTCTCTTGCCCCTGCAATCTAAAAGTCCCACCTCCATCTTTCTGCCCAGTCATTGGCTGTATGGCAATTCTTTATTATCAGTTGAAGCCAGCTGGGGGCAGGGACCCTCAGGTCTAGAAGTGAGGCTCTTTAGAAATCAAAATAAGTACAAAGTATTAGAACCAACCCCCAACATCCCACACTTTCTGTCCACATTTTTCAAAAAGGCTCCTCTCTTAGATGCAAATTGATCATAACTGTAACACATATGTAAATTACAGAGTATGACATATAATTAACATCCAGTCTATCATATTTGTCAATTAGATAAAGTATTCTACTATCTATCCTAACTTAAAGAGCTTATAATTCTAAACCTGAGTTTTGTTCTGATTTTAGCTTACATTACCATCTGAAAACCATCTTTTCAAATCTATATCATCTCTATCAATGCTAAACAACTTGAAGTTTGATTATGAGACTATAATTAGTCTTCAACCCTGTCAGAAATCCAAGAACAAATTACTAGCTGAATATGTAGAAAGTAAAATCACAGCTTCTAAAACTTTAACAAATTGCAGAGACAGCTGATACCTGGACAGTCCCCTAATATCTTATAATGTTAGAGCATCTGTTTTCAATCTTCTGGCCCAGAACCATCTGACAGACCTTGACATGAAGCAAGAACTTTGAAGGACTTGTTTGCACTGTATTGGCAGAGCTAAACTATCAACTATCCTGTATTGTGTGTCCTTTCCTGGACAGTATTTTTTGTCTGTAGATGAGTAGGGCAATTTTTGTCTAGTAGCTACCTTGCCATAACTGAATATGGAGGTTTTGCTGCTCAATTTCTTTTTTGAACCAAGAAGGGGTACTGTGAGGAGACATGTCTCTAGCCAAATGATCTCCATCTGCAAGTGCTCAGAGTATAAGCATGATTTACTGAGAGTCAGTCATCATTAAACCTGGGTAAGACAGTGTGTAAATGTCCTGTAACCCCAAGGCTGGAGCAGCAGAATGAAGCAGATACCGATGATTTGCTGACCAAACTATCTACAGCAAAAACACTGTCTCAAAATTCAGTGAGAGATAACAATAGATGAAAATCAGTGGGTGTCATCCTTCAGCCTGCATACATGCACATATGGCCAAGCATACCTAAGCCTGTACATACATACACACACACACACACACACACACACACACACACACACACAATAAATACAATTTAAGAAAAAACCCTCTCTTCTAGTAAGCCACTGAAAATCCACAGCTACAGGTCTCTGAAAGCTTGTGAATAAAATTAGAAGTAAAAAAACATACAATCTCTTCAAAAGTTTGTGATAGTCCTGCGGTTTGATGTAGCATTAAAAACAAAGACACTTCATGGTTTTAATTGATTTATTCAGCCTGAACTTTCAGTTATTAGAATGATAAATCTTAGCTCTTTAATTTTTGGAGCAGTTTCCAGAAAATGGCTCTTAACCTTGACCAATAATATATAATTTTAATATTTTTAACTTAATATTTTATATATCATAGTTCATAACAATTATATTATCTGATCTCTTAACACTTGTCAGGTTATGATAAATTATATGTGTTTAATCATATAATAGCAATATCCCAGAGAGGATAAGTACATTTCTTTGGCTTTCTGTGTAGGAGGAATTTTTTTCCTGCCATGGTAACTGATTATGTGGACATTATTACACACCAACACATTCTCACCAGCTAGAGACTAAGATTCAAGTCTTCCGCAAAACCTAGTTCTCCATGAGAGAAAAGGGGCAACATGCATAAGCAAATTCAAAAACCCAAAAGAAAAATAAGATGTATTCGACTAAGTTCTGAATGGCAAGACAAATTAAGGTCTTCAAAGAAGATTCACAGTTATAAAACATCCAGAATAAACAAGTTTATAAGAACAAGAAATAGATAAATAGATAAATAGGTCA
This sequence comes from Arvicanthis niloticus, assembly GCF_011762505.2. NCBI lineage: Eukaryota > Metazoa > Chordata > Mammalia > Rodentia > Muridae > Arvicanthis > Arvicanthis niloticus. Next base: position 9,040,590 of record NC_047674.1, on the reverse strand, counting down.
GGAAGATAGAGGAGGAGAGAGATAGTAAAAATCAACAGTGATTAGATAGTAGGGAGCGTTCATAAGGAATACATATTTTAAAATTGATTGTGGTGGTTGTATTATTCTATAAAAATCTAAAATCATAGCACTAAGAAAAAGGTTGTATATACATTGAATCTTAGGAAAGCTGGTTAAAAATATACTAGGAGAAAGAATTTTCCAGGAAGAGGAAAGAACAAGTGGAAAAGTCAACAAGAAAAGCCCGAGGAAAGACTAACAAAGGAGAGTAAAGATGAAGTTTGTGACAGAGAAGCAGACTGAGCCAGGCATTCAAAACTTCAACTTGTAGTAAACTGGTTTTTCCTCTAATTGTGTGGATTGAAAGATACAGTATAAGGGAGGTATAAAGAATGATTTTCTTTACCTGCTGTAATTATAGAAAACTGATTGTTCAAAATAAGTATGTAGAAACAGCCACTTGAAAGCCTATTTAATAATTTAGAAATATGATATTCTAAAATCACAATGTTAGCAGTGGAGAAAAGCAGGCAGTAATTCAGTTAGACTTCAAAGCAAAAATCATTGAGAATACAGAAAGTGGAGATACATAAGGACTGGATACAACAGTACCTTTAAAATGTGGAGAAATTTTTGTCCTGAACAATTTAATATTTTACCTACTAATTTACTCTGAGAAAAGATAATTGTGCTTTTAAAGGAATATTTTCTTTTCCAGTTTGCCACCTGATACTTTTCATATTATTTTTTAGGACATGGAGGTAAAGGTTAGATTCATCATTCAATAATTGCTATTAATTTCCAGAATCTACAGTTTGTAATATTTCTATGTGTTTTGTGTTTTAGAATTAAAACTCACTCTTAGCAGTCAGTGTACCAGAATAAAAAAAAGTGAGTATATGAGAGAAAGAAAAAAAATATGTGAATATATATGTATGACAATCTATATTTGAGCATGTCATTTACAAAGAGAATTATCAATAAAACATTTAAGATTATTTTAATGATAGAGAAAATGTAGCTTCTATATAATTCTATATAATTTATATAGAGTCCACTGTAGATTTTTGATCAGTTAGATGATACTGAAAATCCAGTCTTAAATCATTGAGTGAAAAATCTGTATTTCAGGTAGCTGCAGTTAACCAAGCTCAGGTAAGGAGAAGGACAGCTTCTGATTTCAGCAGTAGACACTCAGTGGAACTATCAGGTTCTCCCACAGTTCCTTAGATTTTGGGCTTATAGTTCTAGAGAAACAGGGAGGTAAGATGTACCTATGAAGTGGAGCAACCATTTAAATAGCAGCATTGATATCTCTGAAGAAGGGACAGATGAAGAAACTTACAAAAAATAGATCCCTGGCACAGGTCCTTAGATGGCAGCCTAAGAGTCCTGGAGAAAAGATATGTGAGGTCTACTTGTGATATGAGCAGGTGTGTAGAGCAAATGCCCATTTGGTGGCATAGAGTGCCAGGTAAAGAGGACAGTAAGAGCCATCTTTGCAAAAATCAGGTTCTTGGATAAGGGCTTCAGATAATGACATTGGTGTTCCAGTTGGGTGAGTAGGTGATGACTACCTGTGGACTGAGGATACGCATAGATTTGCAGATGATGGTTGAAGGTCAGAAAGGGAGGCATCAGTAAGAGCTAACTCTAATGCAAGCAGATACTCAGTTATCACTTTATATAAACAAAATAGTTTTTGTTAACAAAATGTATTGGAGGTAAGGAAGATAGATAAAATGAATTCTTCCCATGAGACTTTTGCATGCAACTAATGACTTCTCATTGATTTTTGTGTCTATAATTGTCTAATGCATTACACACATACCAAAGTTCAAAAACAATTGAATACCACTTAAATAAATAAATATTGCTTCAAATGGAATCTTAAAAGGTGAATTGGGTAATATAAAATTAAGATGTTATAACAAATCACACTTTTAATTGAAGACTAAAAGAAATTATTACTTCCTTTCATAGTTGTATACTTAATTGCAGGGGTTATATGGGAAACTGTCAGAAATTGAGGTCTATTACATGTTTATCAGTATTTGGTGTTTTCACTTAATAAGAACATAGCATTATATTTATTTTTAGCACTAATCAAAAATCAAATGATTTCAGCTCTTGGTCCTGGGAAGGTTTGATGACCCAGCGTAGGGGGATGCTGGAGAGATGGGGCCTGAAAGTATGAGTGGGTGGGGGAGCACCCTCATACAGGCAACTGGGAGGGGAGAGGGGGTATGTGGGATTAGTGTTGGTGGAGGGGTAACCAGAAAGTGGGCTATCATTTGAGATGTAAACGTGTGCCGAGCCAACCCTGACCAGCAGGAATTAAGACACGGAACAACCGGTTCCTTCTCACAGCACTTTACTCAGGATGCTTAGCAGTTGGTAGTCAAGATTGCGAGCCTATGATCCCTTCCTGGGCACAGCTTATAAACCCTGCCAGGAGCCCATGAACTCATGCCACGTATCATATCTCTATAGGCTTGTGACGCTTGTGTAAGATCAGGCCACCTTGAAGCACAGCCTTCACACCTAATAAGGACTTGTTTATCACTGGGCCCTCGGGTGGCCATCGCCATCTTGGGGTGAGGTTCTTATGATGCCTAACATAAACAAATGAATGATTAATAAAAAAAAAATGCTTAAAAGAAAAAAAAAGACTAAAACTATGTAGATAAAGATAACAGGAAATTATATCTATTAAAAATATTATAGTGAATTTTGAAGTCCATAATGATAAGATTCCTGCTGAGACAGGTTAATGAAACATTTAGGTTTTAGTATGATATATTGTATGCTGTTGTTTCTCGTATCAGAGACTGACTCTTTTTGTGGAAACAGTAGTATAGTTTCTGGATCCTGACATACAATATTCTGTCAGCAACCATTGTTGGCAGAAAAGATCTATCTCTAAAGTTGCAGAAAAATCGGGATTTGTGAAGCTAGTTTAAAGTAAGTCGGGAGTTCTCCTTGTAGCTCCTTGAAGTAAGAGGATGAGGGTTGGCTCAGGTTTTGTTACAAGCTATGGCATTAGCATAGAGCTATAAACTGGGATATAAGTGCTTGATAAGTTATTCTCTACCCGTTAAATAACTCTATTCAAGCCAAATTAAAGTATGTAAGTATGTGTGACTAAGTTTATGGGGAAACTGCTCTTGGATGGGAAGTTCACTCATTGCAAGGAACAAGGCCAGGGAAGTCTCCATGAGGAGGGACACAAAGGGGAGAAGGAAAAGAAACACAAAAAACACAAGAGCAGAAAGAGAAGAGGAGGCAGGGATGATGAAAAAGAGGAGGAGAAAGAAGAGAAGAAAGAGGAGAGAGAGAGGGAGGGAGGGAGCGAGGGAAGGAGAGAGAGAGAGAGAGAGAGAGAGAGAGAGAGAGAGAGAGAGAGAGAGAGAATGCAAAATGTCTGGATTCTATAGCAAAAATCCTCTAGGGGAAGGGCAGCCCAGCCCAGTTCAGGTTTGAGAGCATCAGCATATACTAGTACAGGCTGAGGAATGCTGGGAGAACCTAGAGGTCTGCTACTGTATGTAAAATATGCACCTGACCCCTTAGCCCGGGTCTGAAACTGAACATCTCAGCATTTTCTCGATTAAAAAATAAATAAAAGATGACAAAATTATCCATGACTACTTCCTGCTGACACTGGGGATGACTTTATCTTCATAGATCCTAAGAAAATTAGGAAGCTGCTCAAGTTATTCAAAGTACTAAGAAACAAGCATTCAGAGGTCATTTCACATAACAAAGAGGGCTGCCAGTCCTATGACAGCCACTAAACAAGATGGCAGTGAAGTGGTGACTCCACCCTCTTTATCCCATAGTCAAGATGGCAATCAGTCATGTGCTGTTTACCTGATGAGTATGGTTTTCCTGCTACCCACTAAAGTATAGTTAAACCTCATCAGTGGGCAAGTTAAAATGAACAGGCTGGTCACTTACCACCACTGCAATGGATAAGAGGGAGATTGGGGGACAGGGTGGTGGCCCCTGGAGCCTTGTGCTTAGATGCTGAAGTTGTATTGCACAGAGCAGAATGGAGAGGGGTGAGAGACTGGTTCCAAAAATGTTGTGATATAGGGAGTTCAGAATAATTGTGGTAAATGTTGTAGCAGAACCCCAGGAGACATCTGGGGATCAGTTTTAGACACAGCAGCAACCATCCCCCCAGCCTTGGCCTGAATTCTGGAACTATAGGATGACCATCCCACCTGATAGTCTGGGATACAATGGATTTTAGGGACCAGTAACCTCAGATAAGACACACTGTATCAAAGGCTCACCTAGAACAAAGACCTGGTCGTTGTTTGGGAATAGTCTAGCTCTGTCGTAGCTGTGACTCAGGAGAGAAAACCCAAAGTGTCAAGGATCTGGAAGATTAGGCAGAAGATGGAGACAGGTTCTTTATCAAGTCCAAAGCTGATCATATCCAGTGAAGAGAAAGATAGGGTAAAGGAGTCGTCTCCTATTCCCACGTAGATGGGAGAAGGGGAGAGGATCCAATTCCCCCAAGACATGGCACCAGATGAAAAGTGATTTTTCTGGTGGCGAAATGAGCTAATTCACACTATATTAGAGAATATATAAGCAGGCGTATTGGGATCCTGCTCTCTGTAGTCAAGTTCACGGGAACCAAGTAACAAAGCCAGAGAAGTCATGATGAAGAGGGGGATAGAGGGGAGGGAGAAAAGAAAATAGAAAACATAAGAACAGAGAAACAGGAGGAGGAGGAGGAGGAGGAGGAGGAGGAGGAGGAGGAGGAGGAGGAGGAGGAGGAGGAGGAGGAGGAGGAGGAGGAGGAGGAAAGACCAAACTGTCTAGATTATATTAGCAAAAGGTAGGAGTGGAGGGATGCTGGGAGGACCTAAAGCCAAGGTCTACTATGGTAGGTAAAATATGTAACTCTGCCCCTTGTTTCTGAAGTGAAACATAACAATGCCTAGGAAGATTCCTATTGCTTTGGTAAACCACCATGACCAAGACAATTTATTATAAAGGAAAGCATTTTATTTGGTTTATAGTTTCAGAGGGTTAGAGCCACTGGTGGCTGAGCAAAAGAGCTAAGGACTTGTCCTGATTCAGACGCATGATGGCCAGAGAAACATTGTTATTTCTTTTCTGGTCTAGTCTATTTAGAGTTCTATAGGCTTCTTGTATGTTTGTGGGCATCTTGTTCTTTAGATTAGGGAAGTTTTCTTCTATACTTTTTGTTGAAGATATTTATTGGCCCTTTAATTTGGGCATCTTCACTCTCATCTATACCTATTATCCTTAGGTTTAGTCTTCTCATTGTGTCCTGGATTTCCTGGATATTCTGTGTTTAGAACTTTTTGCAATTTCCATTTTCTTTGACAGTTGTGTCAATATTTTCTATGGTATCTTCTGCATCTAAGATTCTCTGTTCTATCTCTAGTATTCTGTTGGTAATGCTTGCATCTATGACTCTTGTTTTCTTTCCTAGGTTTTCTGTCTCCAGGGTAGTCTGCCTTTGTGATTTCTTTATTGCTTCTACTTCCATTTTTATGTCCTGGATGGTTTTGTTCAATTCCTTCACCTGTTTGGTTATGTTCTCTTGTAATTCCTTAAGGGATTTTTGTGTTTCCTCTTTAAGGGCTGCTACCTATTTTGGTTATGTTCTCTTGTAATTCCTTAAGGGATTTTTGTGTTTCCTCTTTAAGGGCTGCTACCTATTTACCTGTGTTCTCCTCAAATTCTTTGAGAGTATTATTTAGGTCCTTCTTGAAGTCCTTTATCATCATCATTAGAAGTGATTTTAAATCTGAATCTTGCTTTCCTAGTGATATGGGGGAATTCAGGACTTTCTTGTGTGGGAGAACTAGGTTCTAATGATGCCAAGTACCCTGGGTTGCTGATACTTAATGTTTGTGTGCTTGCCTTTCACCATCTGGATCTCCTTACTGCTACCTGCCCTGTCTCTGACTGAAGCCTGTCTTTCCTATTATCTTGTTTGTATCAGAACTGTGTGGGGTGGGTGTTACTACTGGGGTTAGAGCTGAGGCCCAAGATCTACTCAGTGATCTGGGCCAGGAGTGACTTAATGGGTCCTAGTAGGTCCCAGTTACTCCCTGTTTAGGGCCGGTGTTGCTTTCTAAGATACTGCCCATGTTAGAGCTCTTGAGAGGTCTTCTTCCTCTGGGTTCTGTGAAATTGGGGGCAGAGCTGCAGTCTGGGATCTACTCTGAGAAACATTGTTAATAACATGAGTCTTTTGAAACCTCAAAGCCTACTTCCAGTGACACAGTTGTTTGAGCAATCTACACCTCTTTATTCTTTCAAACATTTCCAACAACAGGGGGCAGGAGGAGAGCACCAATTATTCAGCCTATGAGGGGTATTCTTAAACTACCACACAGTCTCCCATTGTTCCCTCCAAATAAAGCCAGGATGGTTCTTAAACATGTGAAGGAAGAACTAAGAGTAATGAAGCAGACAGAAACAATCTATGCTCAAGCCACAGAAACTTTTAAATATTCAGTCCATATACCACTATGAAAGATGAAGTGATTTGACAGGTTAACTATACAAGCAAACACATATTTAGTTATAGTGCTATTCTAAGAGTGTGGATGGCAGACTAGATCACTTTTGCATTTTGATTTGTTTAGAAATTCAAATCTTGGCTTCCTGCAGCATTCTTCAAGATGTGCTTGTAAAGGTATTCTAACTTTTGATGCAAAGAACAGCAATTGAGAAAAATATGTAAAACGAGAGAGAAAAAGAGAGAGATGAGAGACAAAACTTAGGCCCACTACTATCACGTTTTCTTGGTCATGCATTGTAAATGCTTAGCTAGGGATTCTTATGTAGACCTAAACCAAATAAAACACGCAAGCTCCGTCATCCTTTCACAGACGGTTCTCAACAGATCCGGAAACTCTGGCTATTTTAACTCTACTCACTTTAGAAGGAGAGTTTGGCTTAATATATTTTCTGTCATCGAAAGATACTTAAGTTTGCTATTTTATTTATGTAGAAATGGATACTATTATACTATTACAATTTCCTGTTACTATTTTTTTGTTAATTCCAATTCTAAATTTGCATATTACATATTTAGAAACCAAAGAAATAAAATTTGAGAGCACTTTGTGCTTCCAAATACCATACAGATTCAAAAAATTTAGTGTCTTTGTTTATATGGTGAATAAAAGAAGTGGACAGCTTAACCAAAGCTGGAAATGGGAAAAATACAAAGCCCTTATTCATTCATACATATTAAAAAGGTAATTTATTAAGCGTACTGTTATTTGTAAAGAGATAACCTTGCACCTAATAGTTACAAGTAAGATTATAAATTTTTCATATTAAAATTTATTAGGAATATGATTAAAGTATTAAAACATTATATTCATAATATAATAAAATGATTCATTTCCCTTTTTTAAATAGATCATGAACTATTATTCAGTGATTATTATGAATATTATGGTCACAGATTATAGGTTGGTGGAAAACAAAAATGAATCAGTAATTCATCTAGTGTACTCTTGTTTTACAAATAATCATTTAAATACAGCAAGCCATTGGGGTCCCTGAGTTCTCACAGCTTTGGTTAAAGTAAATAGCATCAACATTCTATATTGAACAAAAATAAATGCTTCTGTTCAGTACTTTGGGTAGAATAATCTTTATAATAAATATGTCTTCTGCTCTTTTTCTATCAAAATTCTCTGACTCAAATAAATAATGTGCAAAGTGAACAAGCCCAATTAACTTAAAAACCATAAAAGCAGACATTTAAAGTGACATGCAAATGATCCTTTGCAATTTTATTTACTGTCCTGTTTTTTTTTTTTATTCTGTAGCATTTCCATATACTTAAAGAGACGAGGAATTAATATGACAATCTTCCACTTCATTATTTGAAGATGAAAATGCTTATCATTTTGAAAGCAACTTAAAGGAGTTTAACTTATTCTTTAAAAAAAATTTTTAATTGTATTAGAGTACTCACCTGTTGTCCAAAACCTTCAGTTTCTTTTAAGAAATATAAACCAGTCAGTCATATTATGTTCTTAGCTATTACAAGATGAGCATGGGATGGAGAGGCACAGTGGTGACAGGAAAAAACTGTTACCCAGAGCTTTAACAAATAGGTCAGGAAGACAAGCTGTAGAGAAGACACTTGACAAGACATAAAGCTGCACTGGAAAAGGAGATGCACTGTGATGTCAACATGGGAGCATAATTGTTATGAGACGGTATATAGAATGTAACCATTCATGTGGTTTTTGTCAAAGAAAGGTATCTCTCTTTTTTTATAGTGCTACACTAAATCACTGATTGACAAACGGTGTCTTATTGTTGAGTCTGATGTCTCTGCAAGGACTTTGAAGGTCAAAATAATTCTTCTATTAAGATAAAAATGGTAGGCTTCTTTTCTTCCGTAGTGATATTTTTACAAATAATACAAAAAGCAACGGTAGGTAAAATTGCTGGCTGATAGAAACAATCAAAACAGTCCTCAGTTCCTCTAATGAATACTTAGACTTGATCTATTCTTCAACCCCATAGACTCCCACTTAAAAAAGAAAACCTTTAGCTTAAGATTGCATTAAATTAAAAAAATAGGAATAGCAATTAAGCTTTA